>NC_139462.1:139705000-140955000 GCF_057233095.1 Heloderma suspectum | reverse complement strand
CAAGGCCAGCCAGCCAGAACGTAACACAATTCCCTCAACGGCGTGGCAGAATGCACAAGGCTAACGGTGAGCGAATGCAAAACCAGACAGAGCTGGTTTGAAATCGAGCTAGGAGAGTCCCAGAATCCGGTTTCGGAGGCAAGCACAATGCTGGAACACAAGTAAGAAGTGCCTTTGAGCACATGCGGAGTATTTTTAAATTACCGCGAAGGCTACAGTGTCATAATGTGCACAACTCCCATTCAGCGTGGTGAGGCTCGCTTTCGAGCAAGCATGCATACATTTGGACCAAGTAAATCAGCTCAACCAGCCTTCATAGCTCTGGATTTCAAACTGCGGCAGCACCTGTCTCAGAAGTTAAACTATCGGAATAGTACAAACTGCAGCAGCGCAGTGAACGCAATTGCTACCAATACGCTGCTCCGATCCAATTACCTTGTGGCTGTCTGTGCACAGCGACTCTTGCTTTAGCCCGGGCCGGAACTCGTCACGCCGCAAGTCCCCTTCGACAGGTTGAAAGGCGAACTCGCCGAGCAAGGTTTTTCAAATGGCAGCGAGCCAGAATGAAGTTTAAGCCAGGAGGACTGGGGGAGGCGGCGTTGGGTCTTGCGGCAGTAGCGAGCACTGCGTTTCCATGTGACTGCCCAGACAAATACAAACACAGCAACGGAGGAATCTCTCAGGAACGAAACAAAACAAAGAGGGGGGGGGGCGCGCGCGGATCTAGCCTCGCAGCACGCCCTTTAATCGCGCCCATAAGCAAAAGCTAGCCAAACCAGGAGCGAGAGGAAACTCCTTGCTTTCGTAACCCAAATAGGGCACAGGGAAGAAATCACCCGCCCTCCAGAGTACAAGAGGGGAGTTGTGCATTATTATCCCACAAATCGCTAGTTTCCCAAGGGTCACGTGTGTGGTTTATAAAGATACCAGGAAATCAGAACACGAGGACAGGAGTCTTTGCTTCCCTGCCACTCTAGTCTGAATACATGTAAACGCGGATACATCAGCTCTGATCACGACACCGATGTAGGTATATAAAGAGGGGGTGGTAACCACTTTGCAATATCATGCCATAACTTAATTCCTAATCAATTTATTTTCTGTAATGTAAATAACAGCTGAATCGTCTGATCAGTCACACACTTTCATTTAAAACCATTTAATACCACTGAAATTAATTCAGTCTAGCATCATGACCCAAAACTCAATGACATGGCAGTAGGAAGCATACATTTCAGTGGAACCAAAGACAGCCATATACAGAATTGGGTTACATAAAATAAATAGTACTTGTTTCCAAGCAAATGGTTATGTTTCAAGCAAATGGTTAGAGTGGTGATATGCATTAGCACAAGCAATCGTGTGTGAGTATACGTAATAGTTCATGCGCCCCAAAGTGTTTCTTAACGATTTCTCTTTCAGCAGCCATCTCACCAAACCTTTACACTGCTATTTAAATGCAGAAAGGGTTTTCTTTTTTAAAGATTGGGGTAGAGAGTTGGTGGGCAGAGTCCAACTCCAGTCTATTACACATCCATTTCTAGCACGTACAGTATCTGCAGCCCTTAGCATCTCCATGGAAGTTAGAGCTACATGGAGCTCATATCAATAACAACAATAATATGCAGTTTGCCCTGTGTTCAGTGAGGCCAAATTAAAAGGCTTTAGAGATAGGATGTTGCTGATAAGGTGGACATTTTTCCCAGTAGTGCCCCATAAGAAGATTATTGGACTCATTAGTCTCTGCATCACTAATTCTATTTACTCCAATTTTCCCTTCCTGTGGTAATTGAGTTTTTAAAAATGTGGGAGGTAGGAGACTTGGCCAGAATGTACTATACGTAGGCCAGTCAACACCCAGAAATTCCTGCAGAGAATTTGTTACTGACATTGGGGTGTTAAATGCAGGCACCCATGTCAGATCAATTGCACATTGGATGACAAATAAGATGTAGGTGGATACCACCCTCAAATACTGACCTTGGTGTGTTTTTTAAAGCCTTAGATTGTAACCCTGAGGGCAGGGACTAATTGTTGATCTCTGGGAGCCTTCCCCCCCCCCAAGCAGAGTAAAATGCTATAGGGAGCAATCCTATAGCCACTCGACAGCAGCTAGATGGCCATAGGATATCTTGTTTTCCGGGAACTGACCTCGGAGTCCGCACTCCGAGGACAGTTCCTGGAGAACCAACCTCCCCCCACTGGAGCACGGAGCAGCCGAAAAGGGGCGTGGCTGGGGGCGTTCTGGGATGGGGAGGGTGGAAATGCCTGTACAACACATTGGATGTGTCGTACAGCAACCTCCTTCCCCACTCAGCCCTCCCACAGCTAGACAGCAGCAATCGGCTGAAAGTGCAGGGCAGGAGAAGCGCGGCGGGAACAATCCCCTCCATGTTTCTCCTGCCCTGCTTTGGATAGGCGGTCAGCCACCTATCTGGATAGGACTGCGCTCTTAAATAAATAAATAAAAATGTAAGGTCACATACCACTGTATGGCACGGGTTAGGCTGCTTTTAGGGAAACTGTGACAACTCTGAAAATAATGAATCAATTTGGACATACTATACACCAAAATGAAGGTGAAGAGCTGTGCTATCAAGGATATAGTAGCAGTGGAAGTCTATCTTTGACAGGTGTAATGCTATGACAGGTGTAATGAGTGACAAAACACCAGAAATTATGGCCAAAACATGGCTTTGGACTATTTTAATTAATGTAAACCACATTACACCCCTTGGCAATTGGCCAGCACATGGTAGATGTTGGCTTGGATGCTCTGTGGACAGAATCAGGTTTCTATGCATCTAACAATACTTATGCTATGATGGAGGGCAAAGCATTTTACTATCTTGTATGTATGCATATATTGATAGCTGTTTTATAGACATACTATAGCACATATACTCGCCCATGTTGCATCACTGGCAACCAATCATGAGTCCTACATGAAAATAAGGGGAAAAAGCCTGTTACAAGTAGTAGTAGTTGCTTTCTGGTATAGAGGGCAAGCTAATGGAGATTATCTTACAGTGCGGTGGTGGGCCTGGTACTGGTTTTTGGTAGGGATTATGAGAAATTCACTTCGTTTTTCATCAGGATTTACCCAGTTCGCACCTTCCGGATTGAATATGGATCTGCACTCAGTCCGTGGTTGAAGTCCATAGATTTCCGAGATTGTAATGTGATTTGCGGATCAAAAAATTTGTTTGACAGCATTTGAAAAATGCACACAAATACGCTTTAATCCATGGAAGAATGCATACATTTAAAAGATGCACAGAATTGATGTGTACAGTTTGAAAAATATGCTTGAAAATACACATGGGTTTTCATGTAGAAAGAAAAACAAAGCTTGCATCTCATACGGACTCAAGTTGGAACAAGCTTTGAAATGGAATTCGGAGTACTTCGGTGAGCTTGACTTTTGCTGATTTGCACATCCCTAGTTGAACAGTTCTTCAAAGGTATCATAGAGAGCTTCAATGCCCAACACATGACAGCCCAGATTTTGTGTTCTGGACTACTTACATGAGAATGGTGAAAATCTTGATGGACTTCATATGGGCTTTATAGTAACTGGACATTGCACCTGAATGCATTCACCACCTTGCTACCATGGTTCACAATTTATGATCATGTAAGCTATGCTAGGTGGAGCCTTTTTTTATCTAGCTGGTATGAAAGGACTGGAGAGTACAGCACTATAGGTCCACCATGAGTTCACTGCTAGAAATTTTGTGGTGAAGCCAAGTAAAAACATGCATGTGTAACTATCCCCATGTATTAACTGAAGCTTTGTCAATGAACATGCAGATTTTGACAAAAAGGGTTCATTTATTTGACAGAATCACTTTTTGTTTTTAATCAAATTCTGCTGTCAATTAAATTTGGCAGAATATACTAACCATGCTTTCCAAAACAACAGTTTCACAATAATTTTTATACTTATTTGTAAGTAAAATATGTTTGCCCTAGTTGGTTCCAGTTTTAACCTTTTCCGAAAATGAAGGAAAAAAATAATTTGCTAATCATAAGTTATTTCTGCTGTCCCATGCATGGTTACCTGAGAGTAAGGCCAACTGAACACTGTAGGACTTATGTCTGAGTAAGCATGTATAGAATTTAATTATTAAATGTACACCCTGTCTTCCTAGGCAAAATGCCCACTCAGTGTGGCTTACAATATTTCAAAACTGAACTGTTAAGCAGTTTTTTGGCACTAGTATTTTGTTCCTCAGGGATTATGAAGCATAAGAAAGGGGATAACTAGCATTATTTTAGTCTGATCCTATCTGCTGGTATTATGTTAAAAGCAAACGCTTGTACCATCAACTGCTATAGCAGCATATTATGCAAGGGAAACACAACTTCAGCTCTGCTCCACCTGTTTTTCAGTGTTCCCCTCCATTGTACATCTTTTTGTTGTTTCAGTTTGTTCCAGTGGTAGGTGGACATGGCATTCAGGGATCATACAGGGAGCCATCAGAAACTCTAGCACCACCACCCCTCACCTCCCACAGGATTGGCATCTTTGGATGCCTGCTGTGGCCCACAGCCGAACGGGGGGCGGGGGGGGGGGCATTGCCAGCCCTCTAACTTTGATCCTCTTCCTTCTTGATGTTTCTGCCTCTTCACCTGTCCTCTCCAAATGCATGAGCAGTGACATGAGCAAGGGGAAAGAGGAGCAGTCTCTACTCACCTTGACCTCTCTTTCTGGGCAGTAATCAGACAAGGCCTGATTGAATGGGGAGTTATGATAGTGGAAAGGGAGCGCACTCAGGGAGGGTGAGTCTGCAAGACCAAGGAATGTATGACATATTCCTGCATCAGACCAGGGCATTTCCCAAAATTCAGAATAGCTCTTATTACTATTAGGGATGTGGGAACTCATGCCCGTCCAGGTTCTTGGAGCACCTGCCCAGCCCCTGCCTCCAGTTGCTGGTCCCCGGACTGTGCTCAAGCCCCACCCACACTTGGCCAGCAGCCTGCACTCACACCAGCAGCCTTGTCGAGCTCTTCGGTCACCATTTTTTGAAACATAAAATAGCAATCGCAAAATGTGCATATTTGCACATGTGTGAAAATGCACATTTTTGTGAATGTGCATATTTGTGTATGTGTGAAAATGCGCATTTTGCGAAAGTGCACATTTTTTGTGCATACACAAAATGTGCACTCCCAAATGTGCACTCTCGCATACGCAAATTATGCGCATTTGCAAAAATGAGCATGCTCATGCATACACAAATATGCACATTTTTGCGATTGCCATTTTATTTCTCAAAAAATGGTGACTGCGAAGCTCGACGAGGCTGCAACGTGAATGCAGGCTGTTCGCCAAGTGCAGGCAGGGGACTGGGCAAGCGGGGCTTGGGGGTGCGGGCAGGGGCAGTTCCACCAGATTCCCGGACAGAATCAGGTGCCCGCATCACCCCTAATTACTATTTTTGCCCTGGGATAGACAAGAGGGCTTGCTCCTCCTCACTAAGCAAGGGTGACAAGAGATTCTCTTGTTAGTCTCTCTTAGTGAGCCCTGCACTTAAATACCTGCTTTGCTACTGCTGTACAGCAGAGCATGATATTGGCCTCTCGGTGTACAAAATGCTGTATGGTTTGCCGGAACAATTAAAGCTAAGCAGAGTTAACTTATCTTCAAGCTCCTCTCTTATCCAAGGAATGAGTGCACTTTATTCCAGTTTTGAATGAATAAGCTGAATGTTCAAGTGTACATTTTCTGTGGATATCTGTCAAATAGTCCAGTCTTGGATGCAATCATTTATCACTCCTTTTGCATGTTACCAAGGAAAGAAGATATACCTACTCACTCTAAAAACACAGTGTCTTCCTCACTTCAAAGAAGTAAATCTGAGTGCAGCTTTCTTCCCTCCACCCCACAAGGAATGTTATCTATATGGAGCAGAGAGCTTCTATGGAGATTCCATTAGCATAATGTATACTACCTGGATCTCAATTCCCTGAGTGCCAGTTCTTATGTAGCCAAAATAGTACTATGCATGGATAAAAGGAGCCATCTACCACCAGCTGCCCTATGGGAAAATAAAGAGTACTGGGAGGCATGTAAAGAAGACATTGGACCCTCCTGCACCTGCTCCCCTCCCACCCCAAGATCACAATTAATAATTGATACTGAATTTTCAGCAAGTTGTTACAAGTGAAAGTCTTCCAAGAATAGCAGCTATGTTTGGTTTGTGAAAATAAATGCCAAAGTTATTTTAATTTTTTAATTTTTTTTTAAGCAAAGGAGAGTGAGGTGGGCAGGTGAAGATGACGCCAGGCTCCTGCTCCTGCTGCAGCTAGATTGTTCCCTCTCTTTCCACAAACTGCCCTGTGGGGAGGAACAGGCTAGAGAGAGGGAAACATGCAAAGATATTGCCAGGCAGGGAAAAAAAGTGAATCCAAAGGACTGCTTTTGTGAGTTGTGTATGCTCAAAATGGGGCTTTTGTGTTGTAGCATGGATTAGACACCCCCCCCCAAAGCCCTCTGCTTTAAACTTATGATCTTGTGTGAAACAGTGTAGGGCAGTTAACTTGCATGCCTCTGCTTCCAGCTTTGGCTACTGTGACCAGAAACTGCTCTACTCTACACATCACCAGACACCACTGATGCCTTGGTTAGATTAGGAAATGGAAGGAGATTGAGTATAGGGATGAGCGGATCTGTCAGTTTCTCTCTGCATTAAAGCTTCTTAAATCTCAAGTTGTCTCTCCCAAATATGAAGAATTGTGCACAGTTTGGCAAATTGTTATCAAAAACATTCTGAAATGAAATTCTCACCCATCAGTAGTAAAGGAGGGGGGCCCGCGTCAAACTCTATACCACGCCCCGTTTGCGAAGGTGACAGTTGCGCCGCCCCCCGTTGAGATGGGAAGTCCCGCCCTAGCCGGAAGCCCCACATATGACCTTCAGGGTCACCTGACAGGGGTCATGTGACCCCTCTACGAACTCGCCACGCCACCGTGGACCCATAGGAATTGGTTTTAGAGCCCTAGCGGGTACGGGCGCGGAGATGGCCCGCGGGGCCTTTTCCAAGCTGCGCCCGGAGTGGTCCTGCGGGGTCATGTGACCCCTCTACGAACTCACCACACCGCCGTGGACCAATAGGAATTGGTTTTAGAGCCCTAGCGGGTACGGGTGTAGAGATGGCCCGCGGGGCCTTTTCCAAGCCACGCCCGGATTGGTCCTGCGGGGTCATGTGACCCCTCTACGAGCTCGCCACGCCGCCGTGGACCAATAGGAAGAGGTGTTAGAGCCTAGCCCTGTAAGGTCACGCCCCGCAACCCCATTGACCAATAGGGACCACCTTGACCCCAGAAAAACAGCCTTTTATCATGCCCAGACACGTTTTCTGCACAGAGAACATGGCGCAGCCAAGCACCTCTCCAGGGCCATCTGGTATTCTGCCACCGGCTGCAGGACGTGACCGAAAACGGTATATTAGTACCAGTTATGATGACTCTGCTTTTCCACCACCTAAAATTCTACGCGAGGAGGAGGCCGAGGTTTCCCAAATGTGGCAGAACATGTTGGAAGCCATTTCACTAGAGAACATTGTAGCACAGGTAAGATTTCAATGTTTCTATCTATGTGTATGGATGGATGGTTGGAGGGGATATTTTATGGTGGTTTCCGAAGTTTGCAAAGGGGTTACAGGCAGGATACAGCTTCATAATAGATTGTACCATTTTTTCAGGACCCCTGTGTGAATAATGTTGGTGCAGAAGGCCTTGGAAAAACTGCTGAAATTAAAGCAGAGGGGCCATCACCGGTGGCATTATGGAAGATGGCCTTAATAGGAAACTTTCAAATACAAGTACGTGTGATTATTTGTAGCATCGTTATTAAAGACATGCTGCGTGTGTGTGTTTAGGAGACACCAAAAGTATTTTCTTAATTTTGTTTTTTAGGGTTCTGCTGATCTGTCAACGGGGCAGCCAGGCCATGTCATCCTGAAAAGTATTCTAGGCCTGGAAGCGGATGAAACAAGCTTCAGCTCACCCAGAAAGCGCCGCAGAGCAATGCAATGCATTGTCAGAGCCACTGTTTTTGGAATTCTGAAGCACTGCTTAATTGAATATCTACATGATACATGTATTGGATGTATAATCGATGCACCAGGACAATCCTCGCATGAATGCGTATCTTGGCCAAAGAGTGTCATCTCTAGGAAGCTGAGAATTTTATGTGGGAAAATATGTTTTAAAAGTATACTGCATATTATTACGTTAATCGGATATAGCGAAAACTGCCTCGAGATCACACAAGATTGTGTTAACGAAATGTTGATACTGGTGACTAAAATTGGGTGTTCACACAGAGCTCTGAAACTGCTGGATAAAATCCTAAAAAATACCGACCATGTATTTTTAAATCATGTAATGAAAGTGATTAGAAACAGGTCCTATAAATATTTTCTTACATCTGTAAAGCAAAACTCTGAATAAAATGGCTCATGTGAAAACTGCTGCATTTTTTGTTTTGTTTTGTCAGAATTGTTTTTGAAAGAATCATTAAACATAGAAATCACAAGGGCTGCAACCTTCAAGAGTCTTTAAAAAGTAAAACACCCCTTAAGCGCCACCTATATTTTGTAAAAAATACCGTAGCTAGCCCCCCCAAAAGCCTATGATCCCCCCCCCCCCGGGTAAAGTGACTTTTGAGATGAAGAAGACACAGATCAAGCAAAGGAGTCCACAGAATATCAGGATCCAACCACAACGTTCCCCTGTGTTGTTAGAAAGTTTTATGTTCTTTCTGCAGAGCACTTGTGTCTTATGTTTAAAACCTACTAGAAGCCTACCTGCAATTGAGCCATCACCCTAGACACATTTAAAAATGCTGCTAGGTTTCCCAAAAACTATGCTCTGTAAATGATTGTGTAGCATTAATTTCCATTTTTGAGATGGGTCCTGAAACCCCATTACGTGCTTTGGGCATGGGTGTTGCTAAATTTTAGGAATCAGCTTTTTATCACTAGCTACCAATACAGGGCAGAGGGCTGGTCCCGAAAAGGTTCATGCCACATGTCTTCAGATACATGGGTCCTGAAACCGCATTACGTGTTTTTTGAGTAGGGTGTTTCTAAATTTCAGTGTTGGGAAAACAACCAGTGTTCTAATCTAATCTTTACACATTGATATGTAGGGGAAAACTATTCCCTCCTTTTCTTTTTAAATTATTATATTTTATTTTTGTCAGAATCATTTTTGAAAGAATCATTAAACATAGAGAGCACAAGGGCTGCAAGTAAAACCTTCAAGAGGCTTTAAAAAGTAAATAATTCCTTAAGTGCCACATAGATTTTGTAAAAATCCTACATGGCATGCCCTTTAGAAGAGGGGTGTGTGTGTGGGGGGGGCAATGGTCTAGTCCTCTCACATTTGCTGTTAGTAGCTTGGTAAAAAAAAAAAAAATGTAAACATCTGATATTGGAGAGAGGGGGGAAAAATCTCAATAACGGTCTTTAAAATGATGGATACATAGGTATCCATTTTTAAAAATAAACATGATGAGGTGGTAGGGGGACCCCCCCCCCCGACTTCATGCATTTATATGTAGGGGGAAACTATTTCCTTTTTAATATTCTATTTTTGTCAGAATCATTTTTGAAAGAATCAACTTCTATCACTAGTTTTCAATACAGGTCAGAGTGCTGGTCCCGAAAAGGCTCATGCTGCATGTCTCCAGATGAGGGCGGTGTAGATTACAGGGGACCTGAAACCCCATTTTGTGTTTTTGAGTAGGTGGTACTAACTTTTAGTGATGGGTTGGAGGCCAACCTTAGGGGCGGGGGGATCCTTAACTTTATCCAATCACAGTACCTGAATTCACACAATAGGACTAGCACTGATAAAAAGAGCCCGCACTTCTCTGTGTCTTTACACCCCCCAAGCCTGAAGGGAAGGACCCGGAAGCCTACTTACATGTGAGTATACCTTAACTCTTTTTTTTCCTTCTGCCAGCTAAATAAATATTTAGTGCAGATAAACTAAAATAAAAAGCAATACAGTTTATGCTTCTTTTCCCAATTTATCCCCGCAGAAAAACTAAAACACCCTTCAATATTCTAAAAGAGGAGCAATATGCCTGCAGGCAAGTTCATTTTATTTATATTTATATATATATATTCCTTTCTGGGGTTGTTATATTGGGGGGAAAAAAGGCTCTTTCTCTAAAACTTGTCTATTTTTTTCTTCTTATCCATAGAACAATCCCCAAAAGCAGTCTTGATGCCACAGGTCTATCAAGAAGGCATGTATTTTCTAGTTAATTTGTATGTTTTAATGGGGGGGCTTGTGTGTGTGTGTGTGTGTGTGTGTATGTGGGGGGGGGGAACCACCTGCTGCTATCCACCTGCAGCTATTGGTAAAAATGAATCTGCATGACCAGGGAGCACCAGTAGGTTAACCATTTTTCTTTATTATTATTATTATTTTTTATGCTTTCAAATATATATATTTACATTCAGAGCTCTTGCTGCAATCTCTATGCAAAGAACAACAGCCATTTTAGGGAAAAATAGTGCATGCAAGCAGCTTTGATTTTTGTCTTCACATTGAAGGAATGTGTAGGAATCCAGGTGTTTCTATCTTCAAACGTCCTTACAAATCCTTTTTCCTGCAATAAATAGAAAATAATAGCTTCATCAGGCCCTATTTTTATGGAAGGTAAAACACTATGTTGGGGGTGGGGTGGGGTGTCTTGTTTTTAATACAAGAGCAGTATAGCTTCTTTATCATCTTAGAACCCACACCCCACCCATAATAAATATTAAAAGAACACACATCTGTAGCAAGGGATATGGATCTTGGTGTGGTGTGGTGTTTCAAACTTACCCATCCATCATGATCCATGATCCAATTTGCTTTGGTGTTTATGATATAGGCAGTGATAAAATTAGCAAGTTCTTCTATATTCTGTCTTGTTAGAGCCACATTGTGTGTCTGTAGCTTCTGTACAATTATACCTCCAAACAGAAAAATGGTTAAAATCCGCCCCCAGTTGATTTTTCCATCAGCAAACTCAGACTGCATCACCACAGTAAAAGTGTTGGAACGCATCAGCCAGACTATGAATTTGGAGATTAAGGATGAGGGGGTTTAACTGCTGTTCAATATCGTCTTGAATTGTAGAAAGTGTTTTTTGCAAAATTAAGAACGTTTTGCATTTTGCTATTTTATAGGGAATTTGCCCACAAGCTGTACTTAAATAAGCATGAACAAGCATAGCTGTTTCCCCCTCCATGCTTCTCAAGGGGTCTGCTAGAAATGGTCAAAAGGCTCTCATACCATACGTAGTGTGGGGGGGGCGGAGCAAAAGCTTGAGACAAGACTGTACGTACCTTTGAGTGATCAAACTAGCACCTTCTCCTTATTTACTGTCTCATGAAATCACACGTCTGACAGAAATGCACTAAAATTAAGTCAAATGATAAAGAACTGGGTAAGGCTTTTGGGGTGGGGGTATTTTTAATGTAAAAACAACATGTTGTTTCTGAAAGTACAGGCTATGTGTATAATGTTTTATTTTTATGTATAGTTTTTACAGAAGACTTTATGGCCAGCCATCCTTTTAGCAAGAAAAGGCCCAGGACAGCACTCACACCGGCATCTGGTAGCGCAGATAGAACAGAATTGTTCTAATAATTGTCTTGTGGTTTTTAAGGTTTCCTGTAAAGCTGAAAGCAGTGTGTGTGTTTTCTTTTTTAGAAACCACAACCAATGTTCAGGAGGCTGCTGTGATTAATCCCCCAAAGAAGGCCACAAGAAAAACCAAACACATAGACTCACCACCTTCTGATGATAAAATAGGTAAAAAAGTTAATGATGGTAAGGGATTGGGGGGGGGGTCATATCGAAAGTAGGAATCTACTGAAGTGGTTATTGCTTTTTGCAGTGAACATGACGCCTGTTAGAGCTCCTTTTAAAACTCCAAAGGCTACCGGACCGCCAGCAGGCACAGGTAAGACATTGACGGGTTGTGTGTGTGTGTGTGTGTGAGAGAGAGGTTTGTACCGAATTAATAAGGATGTGCCCTACCCCTTCTCATTTTTATTTTTTTTGGTTTTAGACCAGAAACCTGCAACTGTGAAAAGTGCTTTTGTAAAACCACATGACCCGAGAGGGCCAAAGGCCAAGACAATGAACATGACACCTGTTAGAGCTCCTTTTAAAACTCCAAAGGCTGCCGGACCGCCACCAGGCACGGGTAAGGCATTGACGGGTTGTGTGTGTGTGTGAGAGGTTTGTACCTAATTAATAAGGATGTGTCCTACCCCTTCTCATTTTTATTTTTTATTTTTTGGTTTTAGACCAGAAACCTGCAACTGTGAAAAGTGTCTCTGTAAAACCACATGACCCGAGAGGGCCAAAGGCCAAGAGATCAAGATATGAAGGGCACCCAGAGTCTGCAATCTCTAAACCAGGGAGGGGACTTGCTAATTGGCTTGAACATGCTTCTAAAAGACTGAAAGAAGGCTATGAGCTCATGAAGTGCCATACAGAGATTGAAGCAGCCATACGCAAGTTTTTAAGTGCTGATAATGATGGGTTATCTGAAGTAAGCTCTTTTCAGAATATTAAAATGCATACAAAGTATCCTGCACATGGCAACACATTCTTTAGACATGTACAAGTTGGGGGTGGTAAACCACGCCGGAGGTGTTGGAAAAGACGGCATAGGAAGAACACATTGAACAAAGCACGATTTTACTGGCAGAGGAGGGTTAGTAAAATATTAAACAGGGCTAAAAAAACACTCTATGCTTGTAAAAATCAAAGGCCTCCTAAGAAAAGCTGCTCTCCATTGGCAGACTCTCAGGATGCCTCACAGTTTTCTGAAGCATGCATAGAGGATGACCCTCCAGAGGTGGCATCTCAAGATACCTCACAGTCTTCTGAAGCTTCCAGGGATGCCTCAGGGTTGGACCAAACCCCACCCACAAATAACACAAACGCGGACCAACCCCCACATATATAATATGTATATATATTATACATATATATAAGTATATGCAGAACTTATGCATAGGTGGGAGTGGGAACATGAGCGTTACAGGTCAATGCACATAGGTGAAGAATTTAGATTTGTTAATTTAGAACATGTAACATCATTCTCACAGGCTGTGACTGCATTATACACAATGATCCAGCAAATCCTGGATGATGTTAATAGCAGAATCTCTCCTCAAGATTTTGTCCAACTATGGTTGGACCATGGGGGATTAGCTTATCCTCTTTTTTCAGTTAAAAGACATAGGGATGTTTTACATGTAGAAGATTTTCTATCCCATATCAGTAGTCTCCTGCAAAGCCGTGCTGAAATATGTGGGGATGTTACACTGCGGTTGATTGTTACAATTGTGAGGGCTCCACAGGGCAGTGGGAATCCAAGTAGGAAAATAGGTTCTCCCCCGAACAGTCAAATCATCCTTAGAAAACGACAACATTTGGTAGATCTGAATTATACAGGCACCAATCTCTGCTTTGCTGGGGGTCTTTTAGCCGTAATGGCCGAGAGGACACCCACAGATGCAGAATTGTTGAATGTCGCCAGACAGTTACATACGGAGCTTGGTTGGTCTGAACAGAAAAAAGTAGCCCTCAGTGACATTTCATTGATTGAAAACCATTTAAGGGTCAACATTCAAGTCATACGTTTCGCAAAAAAAGGTTGGGGGCTATTTAAAGTACCAGGGCCTAGGTACCCCAAAACCTATACTATGATGCTACACGACGCTCATTATTATGGTGTGCGTAATGTAAAGGCGGTTTTTGGAGCTCAAAACTATTGTGAAATATGCAGTACAATCTTTACCCATAGTCACAGTTGTCTATATATGTGCAGGCTCTTCTTGAGTGCAGACTGTGCTGTAAATGTTGGTAAAATGAAGAGGTGCGGACGTTGTCGGATGAACTGCAGATCCAGCGCCTGCTTAAATAGACATAGAGAATTGGCCTTAGAGGGTAAAGTAAAATGTGTCTTTAGAGAGTGAATATTAGTGAATATTGTCAGACTTTCCAGAAATGTGATCATGACTTTGAGCGTTGTCCTGGAAGGCGGTGCACTGTCTGTTGGGGGTTTATCACATATGGTGATAAGCATGAGTGCTATATGGGACATCTTAAGAAGCCTAAAGTGTCTGTGAAATATGTGTTTTATGACCTGAAGTGCACCAGTCTTCAGGATTTCATGTTCCTAATTTCTGCTTTGCAAAAGCGTTTGAGGGTGAAACTGTAGAAAACTTTAAGGATAAACCAGGTAAGGGTAAGAAGAATAGAAAGCGGCGTGTGAAAGCGCATGGGGATGTAAGCCCATGGGCCATGGCTGGTAAAACGTGGGAGTTTAAGGGTGATTCCTGTCTCTCTGATTTTATCAAGACTTTCACAGACAGTGTGCAGTTCAAAGGGTGCACTTTTATAGCCCATAACTCAAAGGGGTATGATGGTTACTTTATTCTCAGCCAGCTGATAAAAGAGAAACTTGCTGTAGATCTTATTACTCAAGGGGGAAAATTGCTGTGTATCACCGTGAAGGGCTAGATATAAAATTTATCGATTCACTCTGTCATCTACCCATGCCCTCTCAAAGCTACCAAAAGCCTTGGGTTTTACCAGCACCAAGGGCTACTTCCCACATTATTTTAACAAACCTGAGAATTGGGACTATGTGGGACCGCTGCCTAAAGCAGAGGACTATGGTGCCCAATACATGATGCCTGGAGAGAGAGAGAGAGGCTTTTTTAGCGTGGTATGATGAGAACAAGTCAAAAACTTTTGAAATGCAGAAGGAGTTGATGTTTTACTGCAGACAAGATGTTAATATTTTGGAGCAGGCATGCACCAAGTACTGACGTGAAATCATGGAACTGACACAGACAGTGAGAGCGTTTTGGAATGGTAAGAAGTATGTGAACAAAAGGTTAGCAATAGATCCATTCCAATACCCCACTCTGGCTAGTACATGTTTTGCAATGTATAGGTTTAAGTTTCTGAAGGAATACACCATTGCCATACCCCCACCAGATAATTATCACCGGCAGTGTAAACAATTTTCTACCCCTGCAATTCGGTGGTTGAGTTACATAGAGCATAAAGAAAACATTCAGATTCAGCACGCCTTAAAGGGTGGGGAATTCAAAGCTGGCCCTTATTTTCTAGATGGCTATGTGGTCATAGATAATAAGAAGACAGCCTTTGAATTTCACGGCTGCTTTTGGCATGGGTGTTTAGTGTGTTACCCTCCTGATGATAAAAACCCCCTGCAGGGTAAAACATATGAATGCCTGTACAACTCCACACAAAAAAGGGATGCTGAACTGAAACTGATGGGGTTTGAAGTCAGGACTATATGGGAACACGAGTGGAGGCATATGTTAAAAACAGATGAGGGCCTCAAGAGTTTTCTTGCTGGTGCTCATTTTCCAGACCCTCTAGAACCTAGAGACGCTCTCTTTGGGGGGCGTACTAATGCGATCTGTCTGTATTATAAACCTGAAGATGGGGAACGGATTCATTACTATGATTTCACAAGCCTGTATCCCTATGTGAACAAGAATAAAGCATACCCTTGTGGTCACCCCAAAATAATTTATGAGAACTTTAAGCCGCTCTCAGATTACTTCGGGATTGCAAAGGCTAAAGTTTACCCACCCCGAGGTCTTTTCTTCCCGGTCCTCCCTACCAAGGTGGGCGGTAAGCTCATGTTTGCCCTGTGTGCAGCTTGTGCAGCAGCGCATCATCAGGAAACATGTAAACATTCTGATGAGGAACGGGCTCTGCTAGGAACATGGTGCACTGTTGAGCTGAATGCAGCTGTAGAAAAGGGCTACAAGGTTGTGAAAATTTATGAAGTCTGGCATTTTGAAAAGCGGACCACCCGTTTGTTTTCAGATTACATTGACATGCACCTTCGCCAAAAACAGGAGGCTTCAGGGTACCCACACTGGTGTGTCAGCACAGAAGATAAACAGCGATACATCGCTGATTATCTCCAAAATGAAGGGGTGGCATTGCACCCCGATGAGATTGCCGTGAACCCCGCAAAACGGCAAATTGCAAAATTATTTTTAAATTCTCTGTGGGGGAAATTTGGCCAGAGGACAAACCTGCCTAACACACAAGTGGTGAGAGACCCTGATGAGTTATTTCAGATTCTGTTTTCTGATGCTTATGAGGTTTCAGTGTGTGAATTTATCGATACTGATGCCGCATGCGTGTCCTGGAAACATTCTGAAGATCGCATGATAACTCAAGGTAGGAAGAATGTGTTCATAGCTGCCTTTACAACTGCATATGCTCGGCTGAAGCTCTACGCTTTGCTAGATGGCCTTCAAGATCGATGTTTATATCACGATACAGATTCGGTGATATTTGTGAGTAGGGAGGGGCAGTGGATGCCCCCTCTCAGTGATTACTTAGGAGACCTCACAAGTGAAATCCCTGCAGATGAATTTATCACAGAGTTTGTGTCGGCTGGTCCTAAGTCCTATGGTTTTAAACTTTCAGGAGAAGGGAAAGTTTTTTTGAAGGTCAAAGGCATTACACTGAACACCACTAACTGTGAAAAAATTAATTTCAACAGTCTCAAAGACTTAGTTTTTGCCTACGTCTCAGACAGGGAGCGCAGACCGCCTTGTGAGATTGTCGTACAGCAGCCAGGTATTGTAAGGAACAAAAGCCATTGAACTCTGGAAACTAAGACTCTCAGGAAAACTCAAAAGGTGGTATATGATAAAAGAGTTATTACTGAAGGGTTTAACACACTGCCTTACGGATTTTGACTATGAATACACGCTGGCAACACCCCTTTTCAGCCATTCTAGCGGGGCCCAGCAACTGCGGGAAAAGCTTTTTCATCAAAAATATGCTGGACAATGCTCACAGTGTGTTCTCGGTTGTACCTGAAAATATTGTGTGGTGTTATGGTTGTTGGCAGCCTCTGTACAAAGCTCTGCTATGTAAATACCCATTTATTCAGTTTGTGGAGGGTTTGCCTGCAAAATTTGATGATAATGATTTATTACCCCTCAATAAAGTAAATTTTTTGGTGATAGACGATCTGATGTTGTCGGCGTCTGAGAACTGTGAAGTCGAAAAGGCCTTTACTCAGTATGTACACCACAGGAACTTGAGTATTTTTTTCATCACGCAGAATATTTTCTGCAAGGGCAAAAGCAACCGCACCATCAGCCTAAATGCAAAATATATGGTGCTGTTCAAAAACCCCAGGGATACATTACAAATTGCGATTTTAGTTCGTCAAATGTACCCGCAAAACAGTCAGTTCTTCATGGAGGCGTTTGCAGATTCTACAAGAAAACCTTGTGGTTATCTGGTGGTAGATTTAAATGCATCTACCCCAGAAACTTACAGGTTAAGAACAGGTCTTTTTCCACCAGACTGGCCTGTAGTATACACCATGAAAAAAGCTCCAGCTGGCTACAAAAGGCATCGCCTTTAGTGCCAGCCCATCTATTGATGCCCAGCTCCTCTGCAAGGCAACATGTCTAACCGTGTAAAGAGAAATTTGGCACTCTTAAACATTCTTATTAAGGCACCGCCACGCCAGAGGAAAGCCATTTTATGTGCAGCATCTGATGATCTGATTGCGGCCATCTCAGAAATAGCACTCAATACTTTAAAAGGCAACATTCCTCTATCTCCCCAACAGGTACGTACATTAAGAAAGAAACGTAACCTTATTAAAAGCCTGAGTAACAAGAAAGTCTCTCTGAGAAGAAAGAAGCATCTAGTGAGACAATCTGGTGGGTTTCTTGGACCGTTACTAAGTTTTGCAGTCCCCCTGCTCACCTGGTTTTTAGCCAATCAGTAATGGAGTATGCTGAAAAGATGTATTTAGTCCCTAGCCACCAGCTGGAAAAATTAAAGGGGCCACCTCCTAAGGAGGAAAACATCAGAACTGCAGCAATCAGCTCACTAGATACTGAGATGCAGGAAATTCTCCACAGGAGCAACTTAACAGAACATGAAAAAGTTAAACGTTATGCTTCTTTGCTTCAAAAATATCTGACCCATGTAAGACAGAGGGAGGCGGAGAAAGAAAACCTAAACCTGTTTCTACTTCAGCCACAACAAGCCTCTGTGGAAGCGTCAGTAGTCTCTGACAATGTCTTCCAAGAAGTACTGGACAGTCTTCCTGCTAGATATAAGAACAATGCAAGGCTCCTATTGATCAAAATGCAGCAAAACAGAGATGTTTCTTCATGGGATGAGAAAGGAGCCTTTGTGTACAAGGGGGTGGTTGTACCTGGTTCCAATATTCTGGATTTGGTGAAGGGGATCACACAGACCCTGAAAACCAAGCGTACCCCAAAAGGATGGGATGTTTTTATGAGTGCTCTGGCTGAACTAAATGTCCCAGCATCTGTAGTGGGTAATCCTACCCATAGAGAAACCTTGGACTACCTAAAGAACCCCAAAGGCACGACACCAATGTTGTTGCACACCTCTACGAGCGCTAAAAAACAAAAGCGTTCTGATGCTCCTACCTGGTTCAGCTTATGATGTAACCTTTTGTGGTTTTTGTTTTATCAGGACTAAAAAATAAATTAGTATTTATAAAAAACTTAAAGTAATCTGCGCTGTGCCTGTCTACTTTAAGGGTAAATACTTAGAAAACATACAGACAAGAAATTCTTTGTTTTAAAAACCCCAATAGAGGATGCTTTATTGGGAAATGCAGCTATGAAAAGCACAGTATGATCTACAGCGTAGGGCAGGTTGGAGAATGTCTAGGGCATGCCTGTGCAAGTTGGAACTTGTGTAACACATGCCTGGGCATGTTGGAACTTGTCTAAGGCATGCCTGGGCAGGCTGGAGCATGTCTAAGGCATGCCTGGGCAGGCTTGGAGCATGTCTAAGGCATGCCTGGGCAGGCTGGAGCATGTCTAAGGCATGCCTGGGCAAGTTGGAACTTGTCTAAGGCATACCTGGACATGTTCTTCTTGTTTTTTACAAAATGATCCACCATTTGATCCTTTCTTTCTAAATTGTGAGAATAGGGTAAATAGTTAGAAAACATACAGACAAGACATTCTTTGTTTTAACAAACCCCCAATAGAGGTTGCTTTATTGGGAAATATGGCTATGAAAATCACGACATGATCTACAGCGTTGGGCAGGTTGGAACATGTCTAAGGCGTGCCTGGACATATTCTTCTTGTTTTTCACAAAATGTTCCACCATTTGATCATTTCTTTCTAAATTGTGAGAATACAGTTCTTGAATCTGTTTAAATGTTAGGCCTTTACAACGCTGCTGCAGGAAAAATACACAATGGTAGCCACAAACCATGGACTCATCGGCTTGGAGTTGCCTGGGTTGAAACACAGTCTTCCTGGCATTTTTTCTTAAAAAACTCATGATGGTTTTAGGGAAGAGGCGGTGGTTGGGCGGGTGCCCGTAGGAATCAAAAAACTCTCCACTTTTATCCTCTGTCAAGTAGATGGCCAGCCAGTGTTCTCCAGGTAGGTTGTGGGGGTGGGTATTGACTACTAACCCCACAGGCCTTTGGTGTACCCTCCCACTGGGAAGCATGTCACAAGGAAACACGCTGTAGAAAATCTTTCTGGTGTAGGAGCTTGAAGATAGCACATGAGTTAGCTGCACGCTGTCCATGTTACATATAGTCAAACAGGACATTTCTCCGGTGATTTATTTCTATCACATTGTCAAAAACACCATAAACAATCATGTTGACCGTGGTGGCCAGGGCTTTAGCAAAACGGAATTCTGCTCTCAGGTTCCCAGTTTTAATCAAAGAATAATGATCTCTACATTCTTGGTCCGGCGTCAGATCGAATGCAAAAAGTGTGTAACCGTTCGCATACTCCTCACGGTTAATTAAAAGGGCCCTATCTTTCATATGTTTGCCAGCTGTTTGTACCAGACTCATGTATTCTCTTACACAGTTTCCATCTTCAAAATTGGGTTGGAGTGGCTTCGTGGGGATTTACTCTCCATCCAGGTAAAGAGCTGCGAAATTAATATAATGCTGAAAATTAAATGGATTTTTATTGAAAGCTCCGCTGAAGGAATCATTATCCACTAGGCCTATAACGACCAGTTTAGGCAGTTGCCCCAAAAACAGGTTTTCCTGATTGGCAACGTGGCTTCCTCTGGGAATGCTAAACATTTTCATACTCACACAATCCACGGGGTATTTGGCGTTGGCTGTCAACAGAACCTCTGCATGGCCTAAGTGAACGCCAGGGGCCACCCTCACTTTTTTCACAAATAGGGAGGCTGACAAAATTTGCAGTCTGTAACGTCTTGCTGCGTTTTCTGTCATTAAGCAGAAAGCATCTTTGCTGCGTGTAAGTTTAATTTTCACATCAACTCCATTTAACAGCAGCTTTTCCTGAAAAAACAGCTCAGTATGAAGATGTCCCAATAGCTCTATTTTTCGGCTTTGAGCTGTTAGGTTTGCTCTTTTAATGAAGCCTTGATTGTTTCCATCCAGACCCGCAGATTCGTGTTCCCCAGCTGTATCTTTGTAAAATAGGCCTGCTGAGAATTGTGTTGCTAGAGTATCCTCACTATAGTTCAGCACAGATTCAATGAAAGCACGATAAGGGTAAGAATTATTACTCTGACTTATAAGTCGATCTCCCACCGTTACATCCAGTTGACTAAAGATGGATGCTGTGGGGTAATTCACCAGGCCTACTGCCGCATCTGCAGCAATGTTGCTCCCATCTTCATTGACAATTTTGCAGCACACATAGAGCAAGCTGTTATTTAGATCGATATAATCTTCACCATTTCCTGCGATGAAGAAGTCTAGGGGTGCAGATTCTGTCAGGGCTGACAAGGGGGGTACTTCGATAAATAAACTTCTCTCAATACTGGTCTGCGTAGGACCAATGCTGAATAGATCCAGTTCAGATTTAGTGCATTCTTCAGAACCGCAGTGGATAAAAGCCATGATTGCGTCTAAAATATATCTCTTTTTGACGCAGCTGGACGTCTCTTCTTTCTTACAACACGACGCTTCTGACATCTCTTTCCTCTCACAACTTTTCTTTTAAGGGGGTGGGGTGGTCCAAGCAATCTCACCCGTGATGCTTTTCTTTTTCGGCTACTTTTCCTTTTAATATACATTAGGCCTGACCCCCCTTGAGAAAGTGGATTGTTCACTCTATTCAGAACTGCTTGAGTAACGTGACCAGCCACATCTTTAGCAATATTACGTGCAGCAGTCTTCGCGTGGGGTTTGATGATGTCTAAGCCTCTTCTCAAAAGGGGAACTGCTTTTTGGAAAAGGCTCCTGAAAATCCCGCCAATCCCCGCCCCGTACATAACAGGGGCACCATGAAATCCTGGCAACGCATTTCCGGCCTGGGCCCTATAATATCCCCTATACAGGGTAGGTTCCCCATATGTTTTTAGGATGACCATTTTAACTTTAAAATACCTGGGATCTCCGGGGGCGAAAGTGCAGCTTCACAACAACCTTACCAAAACGAAATGGTACACTTTTGTTCTGATCCGTCTTTATTTCAACAGTGATGGTGTTGATGTGATGCTTACTCACAGGTATGTAGTGAGGCTTGTCATACCCAATATTGACACATTCCTTGCTCTGTCCACGCACCGGCACACAACGCAGTAAAGGTACATAAAAGTCCCCAACAATCTGATGTTCCACGATATCTGTGTAGATATATAAGGTGTTAAAACCACCGGTAATGTCAGAATTTCCAGTTAACGGCCCCAATATGCGGATCAGCTCTGGACTGGCTTCTACGCTATACGGTGCTGTGGCTTTAACAACAACTTTTCCAGACACCGCATCGTAGTGCATAATCACTTCCGGGCCACCTGGTTTATCTAGTATAAGCTTGTTTATGTTTTTGACCAGATCAGGAATGCTCACATAATAGCCACTGCGCAGAAAAAAGGTCCACTTGATTTTCTCTTGATGAATTTCAATGGGTGCATCGCTAGTTAGAGTGTACCAGCTGTGAGGGTATTGTATTTCAACCAGACCCACTTCCCATGACCCTGGAAGGTCCAGAGATCGTGCTAGGCGTATAGTAAATGCAGAGATGGTGTTCTGTGGGAAAACCTCTGCACAGGCATTACTAGGCAGGGTAATGTAAAACCCACTATCACCCATCCTGTTCTGCCCTTCTATACAGGTTCACAAAGATCAGAAGCGAGCACCCAACTGTTGAACTTGCTAGGCCAGCCTAACCATTTCACTAGGTGATACTTTCTCCTACCCCTACCTTTTGTAGCCAGGACTTCTTCGATCCTGTACACCCTATCCTCCGTTGCATTAACCTTCTGTAATTCTTCAGGATAGAAGGCCCCCACTACTGTGTCTCCTTCATAATCTTTTAACTGGTAGACAGGACTCTTTGCTCTTTGGATGACTTGATCCACTAGAAATAACTCTGTGGTGAAATTCTGTTCATAACCCTTTGCAAAGACACCCTTGCTTTTAGAAATCCGCACATGATCCCCTTTTCTGAGCAGGGGTGTCTCATGTTTCCTTTTTACAGAGCTCCCATAGACTACTTTCCAAATGGCCAGGGAGTTAGTCTGATTAACATCCACAGGTCTAGCTTTGATGGTTCTGTGAAAGCTATGGTTATAACTTTTTAGGAATTGCGGTAGCGCGTCTATATAAGTGAAGGTATTGTTGGCTGTGAAATACCTCCACATTTTTGTTTTTAAAGTTCTGTTGAATCTCTCAACTACCCCTGCTTTTACCTCAGTACTGGAAACAAAATGGTGTACCCCATGTTTTTTGAATAGACAACCCACATCCTTGTTTAGGATCTCCATTCCTTTGTCCGTCTGTATTTTGATAGGCTGCCTTCCATCTTGTGTGAAAATAGCTTTTAAAGCTCCAGACACTTCCCTGCCCGTTTTGCCTTTTAGAGCGCGAGCCCAGGCATATTTAGACAGAATGTCGATCACTGTTAAAATATACTGGTAACCGTTGTTGTATTGAGAAAATTGCTTCATGTCGACTAAATCGGCTTGCCATTGTGCATCCACTTCAGACACTATGGTCCTATTTCGTTTAAAATGGACCCTGGCTGGTTTATGCAGTGTGTAAGCCTCCTGATCTGAGAGCCACTTGGTAACCTCTCTTCTGAGCAACGTTTTGCTCTGTTTCTTTGCCTCCTGAAATAAGGGGCTCACTCCACCCAAACTCCCAACTTATAATAAATCTTCTTTAGGATTTCTTCATGCTCTGATCGCATACGTGGGGCTTCCGGCTAGGGCGGGACTTCCCGTCTCAACGGGGGACGGCACAACTGTCACCTTCAAAAACGGGGTGTGGTTTAGAGTTTGATGCGAACCCCCCTCTTTTACTACTGTGGTGGAACTGGATCCTTTCTTCCAGTCTGCAACCCTTACAGTTGATGAGAAATGTTAGAATTGAAAGTGTTTTTCCTAACTGCAAGGGATTAAATAAAAATAAAGAATGTTTTCAAAGAGGGAAAGCATCAAACCAAGGCTAGATACTGCTCTCCTGGAGTTCCTACTTCAAGGCAGCAGTTTGAATGGTAAAACTTCTTTTTGTAAGATTGTTTACATTTCTAACTAAAAGGTAACGTTTTTAATAAGACCAGTCCTCATTAGCCATGGAATCAGCTGATGTCTCTCCCAATGAATCTGTAGGACTCATAAATATTCATTTGTGCATAGCTAATTCATCTAGGCAAGTTTAAGGTATTGTGTAGAACTAACGTACAGTCAGCCACTGCACATACGCAAAATAGACGGACATTTTGGCAAACACAAGCCACTGAGGAAGACTAGAAGGCTAAAGCGTCTTAGGCAAATTGTTTTTAATAGTGCTATAGTGCTTTGAACTGTGATTTTTAATATTTATATGTGAACCGGTTAGAGATGTTATTATATTAAGCAGTGTATAAATATTACTAATAAATAAAAATAAATGAAATGTGATCCTTTGGCTAATGAGCAGGGAAGGGCCCTGGTAGGGGAAAGTGGGGCACTGTACTCTTTCCTGCTGGAGCTCTTGTATCCCCAGACACTCAGCACCATGAACAAGTGTTGCACTCAAGTCACTTGGGCAGCTTTAACTTGAAGCAAATCTCCATTCTGAGCTTGAACGTTACAGGCTTGCAGTAAGGAACATGATTTTTTTTCTTTTTAACAATAATGAATTTTGGCTTTGCCTCTGACACACCGAAATATCAGATTGTAAGTATGTATTTATTTTTAGATCTGGTGTTTTATCTGTGAACTCCAGTCCTTCCATTTTTGTGATAAGCAAGAGAGTTTTCAGCAAGGGCCTATCATCATGTCCAGCAAGCTCACCCTAATCTCATACATATTTCCTTTGTGTGATCCTCCAAGTCTCATACACCACTACATCCACTCTACATACCCAGAGATAGATGAGTGGGGAATAGACAGCCTTGCTATAGGGGGATATTCTGATGGGAGGGGGCTTCCTCTAAAGGGAGCCTTGTCCATTTTATTTGTTTACCACAGGCAAGGAAGTAAATTTGATTTGTTTTTGTTTTTCACTGGGGTAGCTCAGGGCAGGGTAAACCTTCAAAAGCACTAAAGGCATAAAAAGAGGGAGGAAAGGTCCATAAAATGGTGGGGGCATTGCTATGGTAGAACACGGATAGCCTAACTGTTTTCTGTCAGATAAGTACTCCTGCACTTGAGTGGTCTAGTAGGCAAAACAGATGGAGGAGATAAACTGTATCTGGTGCTTGTGACATCACTAATGACTGTCTAATAGATCCTGGTGACACACATATTTGCACTCCATGCAGAGGTAGTTCCATTATAAGTGGGGGGAAGGGGAGGAATATGTGTTCTCCCTTGCACTCAAAATGGCCATGGGTACTTCCAAATGAGTTTTTTATTGCACTGTCACCCTGCCTCATCCATGGAATTTTATGAGGGGTCCAGACATCATCATATTCTATTCATAACCCTCCCGTGTTTTCCCACCATTTGTCCCATCTTTTTTCTTACTGCAGAAAATCTGTTAAGAAAGAAAAGACTAAATAGCTGCACAATGCCTTCTGATGGTCAGCCATAGGGCCCCTCCATCTAGAAGCACTCCATATTTTGTCACTGAGAAAATGACTGCAACAAAAGCAGTACCTTGAGAAAAGATTTCTGAATTCTGCACAGCAATTGTACACCTCTGCACGGGACGGCTGCCGCAGAACTTAACCATACAATCTAAGCATAGTTACAAGTGTGATAGCTACATGCAAAATTAATCACTGAAACTTGGAGCTCTGACCACATGGAAACAGTTTTTCATCAGTGCCCTGTTTTGGCAACATATGAAGTGAGCCAAGAACCACTGCTTCTGCACCAGACATTCAAAAGCTGGATCTGTAGTGTGGGTGTCAGCATTGGATTTTTCCATGACCAAATTATCCCTGCTCCTAAAGGCAACACCATTTCTTTTAGCAAAGTGGGAACAGAAAAAAGGGAGGGTTGGCTGCAGATTTACCCTAAGTTAACACTTGTATAAGGTTGGAACATTGACACACAGCCTCTGTCACAGCTGACACAGTCAATCCCTATCCTTCTTGCTCCTCCACAAAATGCTCTGAATTGGCTGAAACAAAAGGTGATGTCCCACAGAGTCTGCTATATAGACTACACACAAGTTGAAAAAGGCGAGCTGAAACAAGGTGTGCCCACATAAAGAAAGCTGTTACTCTGCATTCCTTGTACATTCCAGGCAGGATCTAAACTCCAGCTTGAGTGGCTTACTCATGACTCCTCACTACAACAGCAGAAGAAACAAGTCATCTTGGAAAGATTCTGTTCCATAGTGGGGAAGACAGCAGGTATAAGGACTGCCTTGTTGAATTGGACCACAGTGTATCTGTTCTGTTTCCCACAGCGGCCAGGCGGCCAGGTATTTCCAGGCACTCACAAATGGGCTGAAGGTGATGATGGCCTTCCTCTGCTGATTGTGCCTAATGTCTGGAATTCAGAAGTACACTGCCTCTGGGCAAAGAGATTCTGCTTGATTGTGAACAAACTATACAGCAGGCATGGGGAACTCGTAGCTCTCCAGCCCTAGCCAGCATGGTCAATGGTAAGGGATGATGAGAGTTGCAGTCCCACAACGTCTGGAGGGCCATATATTCCCCCTGCTGTACAGGAATAGAAAAACAAGTCCTCAGTCATAGGCGCACAGGCTAACAAAGTCATGAGACGAAAGGAGAGGGGAGCTTGAGGGAAATGGGAACATTTTGAAAAAGTAGGAAAATTAGTGAAAAAAATAAAATAATTAACCTAAGAGCAGGAAATATTTTTTTAATTAAATGGAACAGCAGAAATGAAATGCAAGAGATAAAAGCTGCATTTTTAATAATTTCTTAAAGTGAGATAGAAAAGAGGCCAACTGAATATTTAAACAAAGAGAGTCCCACACATAAGGGGCAACAAGGGACAACACATATGAGAAATAGTACAAGGAAGTGAAGGTTTAATAAGGTTAGTGGTTTTGATGGGTGAAAGGATCAAGGAGGAGAAGAGAGAAAAAGCAATGAAAATAGAGACAAGGAAAGACCCTGAAGAGATTTAAATGTTAACCACAAGCTTATGTGTGTTTACTCAAAAGTAAGACACCGAGTTGAATTGGTCTTACTCCCAAGTTAATGTGCATGGTAAGAGAAGTAGTTTAAACTCAATATGAAATATTAGGAGGAGCCTGTGAAAGGAAACATTATTATGATGAGAGGTGCAATATGGTTAAAACACAAAGAAAGAAAGACACAGGCAGAAGAACTGGGGATAGAGATAATAGGTTTGAGCCGAGAGACAGCATTTCTACACAAGGCTTTTATTGTGCACTCATGATTAGTCACTTACAGTTTTTTTACGGGCCCTTTACATGACATCATCAACCTCCAGGGCCCCTCCCGTCCCTTCTGGCCATTATAGCGGCTTAATTCTCTACTGGGAAAACATGATAAGAGACTTCAAAGCGCAATAACTCTCCAGTGAAATGCTGGTGTTGCACTATATTGCAGCACCATCTAGTGGCTGTATAATGAAACATACAGAACTTGCCCAGAAAGAAAAAAACACACAGATGAAACCACATGAAAATGGGCCAAGCTTCATCCTGCAAGGAATCCAGAAGCAGAAGCCCCCCGTAAAGGTGGGGGATTTTAGCCTGGTGTAGAAATGCTCACAGAAAGACCAATGAACAAAACTTAGACACAATGAGGAACTGAATAAGAGTTTTAGCAGAGTTGGTCGACAACAAAGGAGCGATTTTTAGAAATCTTATACACATATTTAGCAATGATGGTAAATTGTTGATAGACCTATCCATCCTCCATGAATGTCAAATTGTGTGTGTGTTTGTTTTTTAAAGACATCTGAGCTTTTGGCCATCACCACATCTGATAGTGAATTTGGTAGTTCCTTTTCTCAGTTCTGCACTTCAGGGGTGGGCACAAGGCAGATTAAAATCTACTGGTAGATCTCTGGGTGGTTTGCAGTGGAGTTTCTGACTCCCAATTATTTAACAATGGCAACAACAAAATGACTCCCTGCCCCCACCCTACCATTTATAAAGCAGAAATTAAGAAACCTGGGGGGAGGGTAACTAGGAGTAGATTTTTGTGTGGAAGGATGATGAGCTCAGTTCAGTTCTGATACTCAGAACAATTCTTCATTTCTAAATGTATGTCTTTTGTACTTGGCTCCAGTTGGTGGACTGCAAGCCCCCTTGCTGTACTCAGTTTAAATATGCATGTATAATGGAACAGTGTCCCCATTCAGATACAACCAGACCATATTATAAATTTAAGCTGGGGTATACAACATGTGGCCCTCCATATGTTGTTGGACTGTACCTCCCATCAGCCCTAGCCAGCATAGCCAAATGGTGGGACATGATGGGAGTTACAGTCCAACATCTGGAGAGCCACAAGTTGCCCACCCCTGAATTAAGCAGATGTTCTCTCATGCCAAAGAAATGGGAGAAATCAGATTCCAGCATCCATCCCAAGGCAATTTTTTAGTGGAAAGCCTTCAAGGCAAAATTATTGTGTTCATTAACTATTTAATGGATTTAATAGGAAGGACTCTACTGGTATTGGGCAGTGTTGGGTTATGTACAGAGCAGTAGAATTACTGGGTGAAGCAAGAAGGAAGGTGCTATGGCAAAGCGGAAAAACCATTCACAAAATGTTGCTGTTCCCCCACTTTTTAGTCATAGGGTCTGGTTGACCTTCTAACAACTGATGTTAGAAAGCAGTTTACTTCTAGCACAATAACATCTTTGAGTGGTGGAGGCTTTTGGCCCTAATGCTTGATATTCTGTGGGTAGAGGTACTTTCTGTAGAAACCCTATGAATCCCAAACAATAAATGTGAAGACAAGGATCACGGAAATCAAGGCCATTCGTGCATACACTCTACGTCAAGCTACTACAGGCAGTCTTTAGGACAATTAAAAAGAGGCAAGGAAATAAGGTACATATTTCCACCCTATGGACAACTTCTGACAGGTTACAAACGTTTCATATCTCTTAATATTTGGAAAAGGCAAGCCAACCTCTAAGTAAGTGAGGTATTAAACTATTTGCATGCATCATGGGTATTTAGAAATGTGTGAGAAGAGCATGAAATCGAGTTATTTTGTCAATTAACGTGGTGTCCTGCATACTTTAATCACTTTCTAAGGTGTTCTGCATGTTATTTTGTTAAAGTGGAGATTGGCCAGTGCATTAAATTGTGTACTTCAGATTTTTTGTTGTCTTCCCAGAGAATGCAGCAATTGTCTGGTTTCACCCACAGTTGCTTTAGGAACATTTGGAGGACTAAACTTGATATAGTAGTCTTCTCACACACACAAAAAGAGAAACAATCACTAACTCCAACCACTCAAATTACAACAGAAAAGAAGTGAAGGTTTAAAATCGATTAGACTTAAAATTTGAACATTAATATACTGTAAGTAGTACAAATCTTGTCAACAATTATAAATAAAATCAGTCCTCATTAAAGTTATCTTTAAACTCTACCCCATTACCCACCATCAAGTTTGGAACATGTCAGCCCATCTGGACAGCCTGCATGCTGTTCAATTTGAGGCTCACTGGTTAACCAACAGAGCAATCCGATGCATGTTTACTCAGAAGTAAGTCCCATTATATTCAGTGGTGCTTACTTCTAGATGGAGGGAGCAATCCTGTGTCCCCTACGCATTGTCTGAGGGACCATAGGATAATGGGGTTCCCACTTCTGAGGTCAGAGACAGCGATCCACCCCGCCCCCACTCCACCACTCCCTCATAGTCAATGTGGAAAGAACCACACTGACTGGCCTCCAAGGTAAGAAAATCTTGGAAAAAAGGGGGTGTTCCAATGGGCGGGGAGGAGGGAGACCAGAGAGGCCAGGATATGACCTTTCCTGAGCTTCTTCCAGTCTCCTTCTCACTTCTTTTGAAATGTTATCGCCAGATAGGCAAAAAAGCCTGTTTAGCAAAAAAACCACAATGATCAGAGGACAGGGAGGTGAAGATAACTTCCGCTGCCTCTCCTGGCTTCAGCCCAGCAGGGCACTGGATGCATGGAAGCCTTCAAGTTTGGAGGCTTCCGACTCGTGAGGGTGCAACCCATAGGATTGCGTCCTAAGTGTGCATAGGATTGCAGCCTAAGGTTACTAGCTTGTGCATATTTACTCAGGAGTTAGCCCAAGTGAATGCAGTAGGATTACTCTCAGGTAAATATGCATATGATTAGGCCACACAATTATAATTATATATTAAAATTTGAACCCCCAATTAACATTATTCCAGTTTGTGGTCCTAGCCACAAAATTGTCAAATTACATACATAATAATATTGAAGATAAACTTGCAGGTCTTCTGGAAACATATTTGTACCTTAATTGAAGACTGATGGGCTCTCAAAAGGAAAGGTATATATTAAAAATGCCTTTTAATTTAAGCCAGTGTTTCAGTTCATATGGAAGGAATAGATAACTACCAGTGAGAGATAAAGGAAAAAAGCCACCATGAATTGGAATCATTACTGCTTAAATCAAACTTTAAAACATTGGTACAATAAGACAGTCCATTAAAAATACTGCTTCTTGGCAAGCCTTTCTAAAAAACTACATTGTGCACCTCTGCCAAGAGGCATTGTTTTCTTGGACTGCATTCCAGCCTTTTTCACACCCACATCCTTTGAACAAGCATCTCCTCAGGCCGGGGCAGATAAGTCCTTCTGATTTCAACATGCTGTTTAACCTTCAAGACTCAATCCTGACCTCACTCAAGTTGGGTGAAAATTTTACAATAGTTGCTTCACACAACTAAACCACTACACAACAGCTCCACCTGCAATTATGTGTCTGTTTTATTGGAAACCAGTAGAAAACATTTTAAAGACAATCACCATGTCAACACCATAGAACTTGCTGGCATTTCCATGCCAAGTAGAGCAGAAAGGAGAGAAAATACATGGATATACACATAAGGACATGTACCTTTGGGGAAGAAACAGAAGGACGAGCACACTATTACACAGAAGCAAAACCAGTACACACTCAGCAGGGCAGGCAGTCACATCTACCTGACCAGTGTACCTGTGTGGTCACATGTTTTAAAACACGTGCTCGTCAGTTTCTACACTTTGCATTTTTATCCACACATTTTGCTGCAGGAGGCAAAGGAGAAAATGTTGCTCCCCCTCCACCCCAATTTCATGTACAGAAGCCACGCTGGCAGTTTTATTGATTGACTGATTTATTTGATTTATACCTTGCCTTTCCACCAAAAAAAAAATAAGCGCTCAAGGCAGCTAACAGTAATAAAGCCAAGATAAAAAAAACATAGTTAAAAACAGTCATAAAAACTAATAGAATGTAACACTTAAAAATGCCACAACAGTAATAAAAGAAATACAAATAGCACCCAACCCAATGAGCCAGCTTGCATGCCAAAGGCCTGCTTAAATAAAAACATATTTGCCTGCTGGTAGAAGGACAATACAGAGGGAACCAACCGTTCCTTCTTTTGCAAGAAGTTCCAGAGCCTGTGAGAGCAACTGAAAAGGCCCTCTCCTATTTCATCTGTCTCCTGAGGAGGCTGCCCTGCTCTGTCTTATGATAAGCCTAGCCCTGGTCTACATCTAAACAAAATATGTGATTTGAAGTGGCCCAGACACTCAATGTGTATATATGTGTTTGTAAATTCTGATCCCTGATGGATTTTCAGTAGGCGTAAAAACATTTTTATTCCACATAGCCTTTAATAGTTTTTAACTATGAGACTGAAGGCTTTAACTCTTTGCTCTCCCTGGTTTTAATGCTCCGGATTTACTTTTGCTTATTGTTTACACTTACTTTAGTGATTTTTGTTGTTACTGTAAACTGCCTTGGGGCCTTGTTAGGACCAAAAGACAGTCTAGGAATGTTTTGTGAATAACTAAAATAAATAAAATTAAGGAGGGACAATTTCTGGCTAGTATTTAATTAGACAGAAAGCGAAGAGGATCTAAAGAGCCTCTTGTTGAGGGTGAAAGTGGAGAGTGCAAAAGCTGGTTAACTCAACATTAAAAAAACTAAGATCATGGCATCTGGCCCCATCACTTCCTGGCATATAGAAGGGGAAGAAAGTGACAGATTTCATTTTCTTGTGCTCCAAGATCACCGCAGACGGTGACTGTAGCCATGAAATTAAAAGACGCTTGCTCCTTGGGAGGAAAGCTATGGCAAACCTAGACAGCATAGTAAGAAGTAGAGACATCACCTTGCCGACAAAGGTCCGTCTAATCAAAGCTATGGTTTTCCCAGTAGTAATGTATGGCTGTGAGAGCTGGACTATAAGGAAGGCTGAGCGCCGAAGAATTGATGCTTTCGAATTGTGGCGCTGGAGAAGACTCTTATGAGTCCCCTGGACTGCAAGGAGGTCATATCAGTCAGTCCTAAAGGAAATCAACCCTGAGTGCTCATTGGAAGGACAGATACTGAAGCTGAAGCTCAAATATTTTGGCCACTTAATGTGAAAAGAAAACTCCCTGGAAAAGACCCTGATGCTGGGAAAGATTGAAGGCAAAAGGAGAAGGGGCCGGCAGAGGATGAGATGGCTGGATAGCATCACCGATGCAATGAATATGAACTTGAGCACGCTCCGGGAGAGAGCGCAGGACAGGAAGGCCTGGCGTGCTATGGTCTATGGGGTCATGAAGAGTCGGACACGACTTAACAACTGAACAACAACAAAAATTTAATTAGAAAAGAAAAACAAGTGACCAAGGCACAAAAGTGCCTATTTGATTGTGTACAAATCCCACATTTCAGAGAATGAGTCCCTTTCTTCAGGGGCTGCCTTCAACATAACAAAATGTAGAAATTTTAAAATTCCCTTACCTAAAAGCCAAATTGCATATAGCACAACACCATGGATAAAACACAAATAAATACATTCAACAAATTCAGTTGAGAAGAACGATCCAAAACATAAAACTGTCCCCCAACATTAGAAATGCCAAACCACCAAACAGTTTTTACCTGCACTGTCTATAATCCACTTCAACAACTGACCATTAAGCCCTCACTACAGAGTTCCTCCCTCCCCCAGGTCTACTTAACCAACATGCAGGGCTCTTCTTAAAAGTCAATCCACCACATTTTTCACACATAGTTTCCCAGGGACTATCTCTAAATGCCATTTAAACAAACAAAAAACAAATCACACAGAAAAGGAACAAGTCATAGAAAAGGAAGGAGCTCTAACTCCTCATTCAACCCTCCTGGAAATAAACTACCCAGTTCCAAAATCCACTTAGAAAGCACTCCTAGGGTCCCTATATAGAGTCCGGGGGGGGGGGGGATAGGATAGTTCAGATTCCTGGATCTGAGGTTGGAGACAGCACTCCAACCTTGGACCCAGGAGTCCGACACCCCCCCCCCATGCCCCAGCTGCTCTTCCGAGGTCACAAAAGTGACCTCAAAGGGAAAGGAAGTGTTCTGGTAGGAGGGGAGGGGACTAAGGAAGCCGGCTTATGCCTTATCCAGAGGCCTCCCCAGCCTCCTTCCCTCTCTATGAAAATGCCCATCTAGCTAAAATGCAGAGTGGGGGGAGTACAGAGGTGAAGGATCTAATGCTCTGCATTAGATGGCTGTAAGGCTCCAGATTCAGGGGCTTCTGCTCATCCCCATAGGATTGCGCCCTTAATTTATTTTCTTAACAGCATTTTTTCATTTTCATACGCCATTTTTTCCACTGCCCAGAATTTCACATCAGAAACTTTCAAATCAGAAATCAGATTTCTCTCAAGATAATGTTGTACCAAGGGACACCCTTCCCTGCCATTCCTAATGTTACTCAAATGTTCACCCACATTATCTTGAGAGAAAAAAACTTACATAATGCAAATTACTTCCCATCAGCTGGACTTCTTTTTTCCTGCTCATTATATTCCACTAGATGGCAAACTTTTGAGGCTGTTTGTTACAGATGAAGGATATGAACATACCATGCAAATTGCAGAAAGTGAAGACAAAGAAAGGATGAGACACTCTTCAAAAGTGCTGCCAGCTTAGTGCAACATGATCAGATTTCTTCTTTACAATAGCTGTTGCACACAACTAAACCACTGCACAATAACTGCAACTGCAATTATTTGTGCATTTTATTGGAAACCAGCACAAAACATTTAAAAGACAATCACCATGCCAATGTCATAGAACTTGCTGGCATTTCCATGCCAAGTAAAGTAGAAAGGAGAGTAGATACATGGATATACACATAATATAATATTTCAGGACCTTCTAACATCGACTTTGCCACCTGATGGTCAGTTCATAATATAATAAAATGTAAAGCTTTTCCTGGACTGAACTACTTTAGACTGCTGTTAGGGAATTAACATTAGAATGCTCTGCTACAGAAAAAAATAGAGAACAAAGTTAAAGCAATCATAATTTGCTGAGCACCACTCACTTGAATTGAATCTGCACTCACTGCGGTGTTAGTCCAGGTCTCCCACAGGTAAAGTAAACGTCATCCACTTAACTGAACTGATACATATAAGCCATTGAAAAATGTTACCAAACAAGATTTTCTAGTTAGCATCAACAAATAAGGCTGGCCCCGCAAATACTTCCCACCCAATGGAAATGGTTCAGGCCCTTATAGGAATATATGGGAACATGCCATCCAGTCCTGATTATATCCAGAAGTAAGTCCCCACTGAGTACAGTGGCATTTACTCATACGTAAGTGTAAATAAGATTGCAACCTTTAACTGCCACTACATTCAATAAGGGTGATTTTATGCAGGATATTCAAAATAAATGAATGAGGTAGTCATTACTTTTGAAAAGATGTTCAACGGTAAACAAAAACTAGCCTTGACATCATTTGCCTTTACAGTGCACATCAAAATGCTCATTGCTTTGGATTGCATTATCTCAGTGGATAGAGCAATACATGTTGATGCATTAAATAATTTAGCATAGGCCCAAGTTATTAATACTCTTCCATTTATTTTTTTGAAACAAATCTCTTGCCTTAATGAAAATGACAGTTTCATACCTTAGCATAAATCAACCAGATTGATTGTGACAACCAGAGGCAGATTAGGAATGCTAAATTCTAAAATTTGACCTGTTGATCAGCCTGCCCTTCTCTAGATTCACCAGCAGCCTGGTACTTGCACCCATGTGTTAAACAGTTCTCATTCTTTGAGACTTCCCCCACCACCCAAAGTAATTTGACTTCCTCACCTATTTTAATTCCTAAGGATTGGCAGGACATCTCAACAACTGTGCACAGCTCTGAAGGATTAATTAGAACTGGGACTCACCGTCTTTGTTTTCAGTGCTGTGCAGTGGTTCATTGAGGTTTAACCCCTTATTTGCTTACTCCTGCACTCTAAAAATATGTAACTGTTTATATACATGGCCCTGCAATATTCTATTATAAACATTAATACGTTCAGCTGCTGATTAAAGGAACTGATAGGGTTTATGCTGCATAAAGGTTGGAACTGCCTTTTGATACCTGGAAATATTATGCTTTTAATAGCTACTAAACAGTCAGAAATCAACAGCTGTGGCTTCGTCTACTCAGAAGCAAGTCCCACTGCGTTCATATTCCTGGGTTAGTGGGTACAGGATTACAGCCTTAATGTATTTACACACATGCGAATGCCAGGTTGTATAAAAATACAGCAATTTTGCTGAAGCACTGCATCTCAATCTGATTAATACCCAGATTGGTGACCACCTGGGGAGCCTATGTACATTGCCTTGACTTCTGTAAAAGAAAGGCATACTACAAATGTAATAAAGAGAACTACCATCTTAAGCTGTATGGCTTGAATCTTATGCACACTGACTTGGAAGTAAGCTATTCAACTCAGTAGTATTTTTGAACAAAGATGGATAGTATAAGGTAGTGTACACGTTCTGTAGCATTGGTATTAGTTTTATTTATAAATATATTCAAAACCCTCCTGAAAATTAGGTTTTTCATTACCCCATCTTTTCTTCCTACCCTGAAGCACCTAGTCCATACTTGTATGCATTATATCAACCTACTAGCGTCGCATTGCTGTTTCCTCTAAGCAAAAGAATGTAGAGGCTGTTGTGCGTAAAACACAAAGGGGTATGGGGAACAGGGAGAAGAGGCAAATTTGAAAGGCATGGCATAACATAATGGGTGTCCTTTATTTCAGACAATATGGCTTCAGAGGGGTTCTGCCTCTTGAAATGGTAATGAGCAACTCTAGACAGAGCTGCACTCAGAAACACTGAGTATGTGGATAAGGGCGCAATCCTATTCATGTTTAGACAGGGAAAAATGTCCTACAACGCCCTGCATAGCACAGATGGCTGGGGAATGCTGGGAGTTGTAGGCCTTCTCTGTCTAAACATGCATAGGATTGTGCTCTAAGACAGTTTATTGCGTTGTTGTTCAGTTGTTCAGTCGTGTCCGACTCTTCGTGACCCCATGGACCATAGCACGCCAGGCCTTCCTGTCCTCCGCTCTCTCCCGGAGCGTGCTCAAGTTCATATTCATTGCATCGGTGATGCTATCTAGCCATCTCATCCTCTGCCGCCCCCTTCTTCATTTGCCTTCAATCTTTCCCAGCATCAGGGTCTTTTCCAGTGACTTTTCTCTTTGCATTTGGTGGCCAAAATATTGGAGCTTCAGCTTCAGTATCTGTCCTTCCAATGAGCACTCAGGGTTGATTTCCTTTAGGATGGACTGATTGGACCTCCTTGCAGTCCAGGGGACTCGTAAGAGTCTTCTCCAGCACCACAGTTCGAAAGCATCAATTCTTCGGCGCTCAGCCTTCCTTATAGTCCAGCTCTCACAGCCATACATTACTACTGGGAAAATCATAGCTTTGATTAGACGGACCACAAGGCTAAAAGTTTATTGCATTGCACTATATGAACCTGATGGTGAGCTACACTACGTTTGTGCTAGTCAGGATAACCTGTATTACACTAATAATAAAATTCCCATTAATTTTAAACTCCTGAGGAAGTGCAGTGGGGGTGGGGAGAATAAATACTGGGGCTTGAGCAAGCTGCTCCTGCATTTATTCCTACAGCTTGGGTAGGACTGACTTGTTAAAGCGCAAGAACTCTGAAGCAAAAACAAATCGGTGTCCTTTCCCTGTAACGTCACATCAAGCTATTTAACAGCTGGCACCGAGCTTATAACCAAACGTTTACAGAACAAGAGCAAAAAGATCCACGAGGTCGAGGACCTTGAGTCGGAAGGCTTGCAGGCGCTCGTTTTCAGCACGCTGTCCCACTTTGAACGAGACCTGAGGAGGAAGGAGGAGCTGGCGGACGGGGAGCGATGGAAACAGGTGTTGCGGGGCCTTGCGCATGCGCGCCTGATCGCTGAACTGGCCGCGTTGGTTGAGCACGCGCAGTGAGCGCCTAACTCCCTGGGCTTTTTTTCCTTTCTTTTTTTGCTGTTGATGCAGTGCGGCGCAAGCGCGCTTCAAGCCTGTCAGTCGGAGGTTTCCGGGGAGTTACCACTACCCTGGGTAAGTGTTAGACGAGCAGCTGGGGGCTGCCTTAATTAGGAAGCCGCGTCTCTCCAGGCGGGAGGGTCGGTGCTCTCCCCCCCCACCCACAAAAAAATATTCCGAGGGAGGGAGGTGCTGCTTTCTGGGAATGTCAAAGGTGAATGAGGTCGAGTCCGGGCATTTGGTGGCTGTTCTCACGAGGGCGGTGGTCAGGCTTGCGAAGGGATGTTGCAGCCTGGGTGGGAAAGCCCTTTCTTCAGGAGGGTTGTGTGATTTTTAAGCTATCTCTTTCTTGCGCGGGCTCTCTCTTTAATGGCTGTCAAAGGAGGGTGATGGCCCTGAGGGGTTTTTCTTCTTGTTTGCCCAACATCTACAAAATGGGGGGAGGGGAGTTTGTAGGGCGCCTTCTCAAATACTTCCAGCGTTTTTTCACTGCAGGGCTGCATCAAACCGATGGGATTAATTGTCTGTGTGTTCTGTTCAGTTTTGTTAGGACATTTCAGTTAGGAAATTATTTTTATTATTGTTGTTGTTGTTATTGTGTTACCTGTGTGTATGCTCATACAGGTAACACAAATACAGTTTATACTTCACTGCATGTACGCGTCCACCACTGCTAAACGTTGCATTTGCAGAAACAAAAGTGCAATAGGGGGCTAGCACTTCCTAGTGCAACCCTGAAAACTAGCCCAAATTAGCGCTTCCAGAATGGGGCAAGTCAGTGGAGCTCTGTTCTGCAAGCTCCACTGACTTTTCCCATTCTGAAAGTGCTAGCAAGTGCCAGTTCCTCATTGCCCTAGCAAGTGTTAGCTCCTTGTTGCACTAGCATTTCTTTCCACAACCACCATGGTAGAGTTGGATACTGCCAATTTCCAACACAGAAATAATCTTGAGGATAAAATGAGTAGGAGATTTAGATATGCTGCCTTGGGCTCCTTGGAGGACAGGATATAAAAATTACAAATAAACCTTTCATGTGTGAAATGGTTCTTAATCAGTTTCAGCTGGCTATTGTGTTGCCATGCTGTGCCCATTATGCCCTGGAGAGTTGTTGCTTCTGCAGAGAGAGCCAAGAGGTGTGAAGACAAGATATCTTGGGGTGAAGACAGACACAACATTTTTTTGAGTAATAGGACTTCTCTAGATTGCATGCAATATCTTTCTTTTTCTGAGTTGAGCTCTGAAAAAACCAGTTCTCCAAGTTTGAATCTGAAGCAGGCCAGGCAGGGTGATGATTGGCTGTTCCACCTCTGATGGTATGATTAATCCAAGCCCTCGGAGAGCAGCTTTGCATTTCTTAAAAATGTACATAGTGCGACAAATTAACAGGAAGAGTTGTAGCCAGTGTTAGTCCTACTTAGAGCAGATCTTCTGAAATGAATGGGACTTAAGTTAGACTTTGGATACAACCCAAATGCATTAATGCTTATATAGTGCTTAAAGGAAGAAAACACTAGACAGCCCACCTGAAGCATTATGGTGAGGTGAGCAAGACTGATGGCTCAGCTGGTGCTTGATTTGTTGGTATGCATTGTCAATTGCAAAGTTGGGAAGAAGCCAGGCTCACCTCCCCAGCTGTGATGTGCTGTGAGCTCTCTTTTTAACCTTGTCAGTTTTCACCACAAAGAGCTTTTGAGGCCTTTTTTAAGTCTCTTTTTGAGGCCTTTTTTCACATTCCCATTTTTCATTATCAACGAAGTTTCTATAAATCCTATGTAATAAAATAACTCTTCTTTTGTAGAAATACATTGTTGACATAATAGCAAGAACAGCAAAGCTGACACTTTTGAGGCATTTGAGGGCATTATAGGCTAGCCTATGCAGTGTTGTGTGCTTAAACCTGTTAATTTCAATGGGTTTAAGCACCTCTCTCTGTGAGAGATGCAAATTAGATATGGCACTACTAGTGACAGTCTGTAGACTTCCACATTTATTTTATTTACTAAGGGTGCAATCCTATGCAAGTTTAGACAGAAAGAAGTCCTACAAGTCCCAGCATTCCCCAGCCAGCTATGCTGGTTGGGGAATGCTGGGAGTTGTAGAACTGTTTTTCTGTCTAAACATGCATAGGATTGCTGCCTTATTTATTTATTACATTTCTATACTGACCAGTAGCCAATGCTCTCTATCACAGAGCTCTTCTACACACTAGTATTTGAATGCTTCTATGTTATTTCTGAATCAAATATGTATTTTGCAGAAGTATGCAGAACCAAAGGGGGAAAAATGATGGGCATCTGTAAGCAACAAAAACAGTTATTATCAACATATGTCTTCATGTATGACTCTTTATTGGATATTTTCTTGCTCTCCTGAGGATGCTGATCGGATGGTACTTAGTAAAAACAACAACAACAACAAAACCGGGAGCCGGGAGATCCGGGTTCTAGTCCCCACTTGGCCATGGAAGCTCACTGGGTGACTTTGGGCCAGTCACAGACTCTCAGCCCAACCTACCTCACAGGGTTGTTGTTGTGAGGATACAACGGTGAGGAGGAGGATAATGTAAGCCGCCTTGAGTTCCTTGCGAGAGGGAGAAAGGCGGGGTATAAATGCAATAAATAAATAAATAAATAAATAAAACAAATACAAACCTGGTCTTGTCCAAACAGCTGACAACTTCAGCTTTCTTGTTGGTTCTTCTGAAACTCTCAGCAACTTTTGACATTTTGAGTTGTCAGACTTTGTTGGACCACTTGGAAAGCCTTGCTGGCATCCAAGGAATGATCAAGGAAATGTAAGGAGAACATTAATTGCAAACATGGGGGATTGATGTGGATTTGCAGGATTTCTGTCTAAGTATCTTTTTGCATCACAGAAAGTAGAAGAAAGTGGAAGCTGCTTTTCTTTGGCCTAGTATAATTTATTAAATATGGTATTTGCATAGATTCTTTGTTAGCACACATGAAATCAGGCACAGCAGATGTAAGAGCAGAGAACCAGGAGGTCAGATCAAATGTACATCCCAGGCTTGCACTGGCTCATGCTGAACATCATCTTGCATCGCTCGAACTAGATGAAAAAATACATTATTGCTGACCCTGATAAAGATGATCAGCACTGTCCACATAAGTGATTCCTTCTATATTTTCAGTGGCTGCCAGGATTACTCTGTGCTGACTCTCAAGATGGACTCTATCAATGTCCCCCTTTATAAAACAATGCGAATGTACGGTCTAGGATATCACTTTAGTGGAAAAATGTACCTCACAATTGTGAGTCTCTCCAGGGAGTAAAAAGCAACTTTCTTTCTATAATGGTTGAAAATCTACCAGGTCACACTAGGCCTGGGGTCTCTATTGTGGTGCCTGTGGGCACCTCTCTTGGTACTGGCCACTTTCCCTGCTGCTCCTGATTTTAGTTTTATTAAGTTTTAAAAAAATGTATACCCAAAAAGGTTGGGGACCCCTGCACTAGGCTGTCCCAGTATACATTTATATATACAGCTAATCAAACCAAACCCATAAATATTTATTTGTCTATTACAACTGCATCCTGGTTTTATAATGGGCTTTCTATTTTTCTCAATGAGGGGAAGTTTTGGTGGATAACTGTACAAGGAAAATAATGTTAGCTATTTTGGTAACCAAGCATGTTCTGTAAAGGTTGATACATTAGCGTCACTTGAAACTGAGCATGTAGGTATTGTTTTGTTTTGAATGTACACTGACTGGACCAGCAAACTGTGTATCATGCCTTATGTTGAATGTCAGTGTTGAGGATTAGTGGAGCAACTATCTCCTCTCACCCAATTTTTGTTTTTGTTCTGGGACCTGAAAATAGGATGTAGTTCTGGGACCTGGAAATAGGATATAGGATGAAAATAGGACATAGTCCCTCACCTCTGCTTATTCTTAAACTAAAGATGAGTTAATTTTGCAAATTGAGTCCTCTGTCTTAGTGTGAAGGTAGATGTAACATTTTAAGGGTGCAGTCCTCTGCATGTTTAGGCAGAAATAGTCCTACAACTCCCAGCATTCCCCAGCCAGCCATTTTGGCTGGGCGATGCTGGGAGTTGTAGGATTTTCTCTCTCTAAACGTTGTGCCCTAAGTGTAGAAGTGGTTTAAACACACACTGGCTGCCTGAATGCTTCAGAATGCAGCAAGTGTATGCTCAGAAAACTACTTCCACCACACTTAAAATGTTACATTTCTCTTCCCCTTCAAAGCTACTTCAGATGAGAAGGGAAGTTCTGTCAGTTGAATTGTTCAAGTGACTTCTGCAGTTGGCTGGTTGTGCTTGTTAGTAACTTCTCGATGGGAATGTGTAACAAAGTTGCATAGGCTCCAGTTGCGTCTACAGCATGGATAACTTGGCTACATAAATTCCCCTTCAGATGCTGCTAACAGGTACTGCCGAATTTGCTTGGCATCTGAAGGTGCCCCCAGTTTGACTTGCATTTGGTTTGGACAGATATTTTCTTTGCTTGGGGAGCCCTTGTGGTAATTCAGAAACTCCTAATCTAGGGAAGGTAGATTCATTCACGAATCCATTCACGTAGTACATCTGGTTTCAGAATGTATTTTCTGTTAGTGTGAACAGTTAGGCTGTAAAGCTGAATAATCACAGAGTAGATTTAAAATAGAGCAGTCAAACCGAGTGATTAATCTTTTATTCATAATCTCTCTCTCTCTTGCTGCCATGCTACAAGCACTTGCTGTGCAACGATCAAGGTTTATGCACTTTATTTGCCTAAATTATCTCTATCGCAAACACCTGTATTGGATCTATTTCTTTTATAAGTAATGTCTGTGGTAAAATGGGTTTCTAAACCTTTCATTATCCTGTTTCTGCAGTGTCCTTTGAGATATGAACACATCTGCATTTTAAGACAGCTCTAAAATGGAGGAGACGGGCAGGGAGGCAGTTGCAACAGCTGTACAAAGAGTGGCTGGGATGCTTCAGCGGCCAGACCAGCTGGATAAAGTGGAACAATATCGTCGGAGAGAAGCACGTAAGAAGGCTTCAGTGGAAGCTAGACTGAAGGTAGGAAGCCACAAGACTAAGCTTATATTTCAGCTAAGGACACACTGTTAGCGTAGAACCTTTGTAAAGTCCTTATGTGGAACCATTGTGTTGGAAGAGGTCTCAGAGGTCACCTAACTCAGTCTCCAAAAAGGTGGGGTTCTGTATTGAACACCATGCAGGTTACCACCCTAAGTAAACATTGTGTCATACAGCAAAATAATTAGGGAAGAGGACACTCCCACACGATGAAGGGACAGAAAGGGAAGAGCAAAGTGTTTTCCTCCCCTCCTTGTCCTTCACTGTGTGGTCTTTTTGGGGTGAGCATTTCCTTTGCCTTTTGGAGAAGTCAACAGAGTCCTGTGGGATCTTAAAGACTAATAGCCCAATGTTATGCATATCTGCACAGAGGTAATGTTATGCATGTCTACAAAGAAGAAAGTTCCCTTGAGTTCAATGAGGCTTATGCCAAGGTAAGTGGAAATAGGATTATAGTTTAAGAAATATATTGAGGCCTAAGGTTTTATGGGCCAAAGAGTACTTCAGCAGATGCAGGTGGGTTCTAATACATGAAACCTTATTCCACAATATATTATTATTATTATTATTATTATTATTATTATTATTATTATTATTATTATTATTTGCTACAGGTCTCTTTGTTATTTTTAGCAAACTAACACTTGGGAAAATCAACAGAATCCTGATATTTGGCATTTGGGATTTTGTTTTTGTTTTTTGTCTTTGGACTTTCCAGGTTTTTTACACAACAAGTTTAATTACAATTTCCTGATTTCTCCCCCTGCCCACCCATAACCCACCCCTCCCAACTCTGTTTTGCAGTGTTGTGTTTTCACTTGGTGCACATTGCTGGTTTCAGTTCAATTCTTATGGAAAAAAGGAGAAAAGTGGAGGAGAGACAGAGAAGGGAGGAAGGGAGCGAGATAGAGGAGGTAAAAGAGAAGAAAGAACAGGAAAGATAAGTGAGATAGTTGTTCATTGGCTTGTGTAGTGTAGTATATTCCAGTTGTTGTTGCCATGGGTCTTTTATTTCATGTATAGTTCAAGGAAGCAATGCCAAATTGTTTGAAATTTTTCCTCTTTTTGTAACTTAATGTAGAATATCTTTTTATGGCCTATCAGTGCTAGGAGGTCTTGAATCCAAGTGTCAGGGCTTGGAGTGGTTTTGGATTTCCAGTTTTGCAAGATTATTCATTTGGCCATCAATGAGACTCTGGCGAGCCATTACCCTTGTCCATCTATCCGGCCCTAGCTACTGAATAGATGGCCCACCAAGGTGTGTACATCTTCTGTTATAAGTGACTAGTGAACAGATCTGGGTTTGTACGGGTTAGCTGTTAGTTTGATACAGTGAAGCCTTCAAGCAAATTTACACAGTTGTTACAGTTGGACACATTGTGTCTGCCCCGTATGAGTGAAGCCATGCCTGCTGGCTCCACCATCATGGTGCACCCCAATTAGCCCTCTAAGGGAGGGGTATGTCCACTCCATTCCCCTGAGGGGGGCTGCCCCACAGGATTGGGGAGGAGGCAGGCATATAACTGTTTCTAGGCCTAGTAATCTGTTGTGGCTTCAAAATGCAGAGCTATATGCTGGTTAGGGAAGTCTGCCCCCTAGTGGCTGAAGATATTACTGCAGGCTTCAATCACATAGACACATTAAATTAAAACTAATCAATGTATTTTTAAAGCAAAATAACCCTGTGATGCACATACCTAGGGTCCCCTTGGTATGCATGCCAGGTCCCAGGAGTTTAGTTTTCATGGTCTTGGCACTATGGTGCTAATGGACGGATGGACAATCAAACACAGACACAATATCGCTACAAAAATAATCTGTGTCATCAGAGTTTCTTAGCTGTTAGCTGCTAAGTAGAATGAGCTCACTCTTAAGCTTGTTTTTCAGGCAGCAATCCAGTCACAGTTGGATGGAGTCCGAACTGGTTTAAGTCAACTGCACAATGCATTAAATGACGTCAAGGATATTCAGCGTTCTTTGGCTGATGTCAATAAAGACTGGCGGCAAAGTATCAACACCATAGAAAACCTCAAGGATGTCAAGGATGCTGTAGTTCAACATAGCCAACTGGCAGCTGCTGTAGAAAACCTCAAAAACATCTTCTCAGGTATGGGTCTACAATGTGTGGCCTTGTTCTGTGGGAACCATACGATGATAATACTATGGTGGAGTTTTCAGAGGTATCATTGACGTTGCCTTGTCATTTTACATGCTATTATTTCTCATGCAACGATGGTTCTGAAGCTAGGATTGTGTGATCTAATGTTGTTTACATTATTTTTGCCTTTTGGTTCTCAGTGCCAGAGATAGTTGAGGAGACTGAAGACTTGATTGAGCAGGGGCAATTGCTGCAAGCCCATCGAAAGCTAATGGATTTGGAGTGCTCTCGAGATGACCTGATGTATGAACAGTACCGTATGGACAGCAGGAACACCCGTGATATGAACTTAATTGACAACTATTTTGGAGATATGCAAAGACTTTCTGAAGAACTGGCCAAGCAACTCTGGATGGTGATACAGAGGTCTCTAGTCACTGTCCGTCGAGATCCCACTTTGCTGGTTTCAGTTATTAGAATAATTGAGAGGGAAGAAAAAATAGACAGGCGCATGCTTGATCGGAAAAAGCAAACTGGGTTCATACCCCCGGGCAGGCCTAAAAGGTGGAAGGAGAAAATGTTTAGTGTATTGGATCGAACTGTCATCATCAGGATTGAAGGCACTCAAGCGGACACCCGAGAATCTGACAAAATGTGGCTCGTTCGCCATCTGGAAATCATCCGCAAATACGTCCTTGATGACCTCCTGGTGGCTAAGACTCTTATGGATCAGTGTTTCCCACCACATTATGAAATTTTCAAGAAGTTGCTAAGCGTGTACCACCAGGCATTGTCTTTACGCATGCAGGACTTGGCTTCTGAAGATTTGGAAGCAAATGAAATTGTTAGCCTTTTGACATGGGTTTTAAACACTTATAAAAGGTAAAGGTGCTGTCTTTTTGAGGTAGGAGCGAGAAATTATAAACAAAGGAACACATGGTTTCAGTTTGATTTATATAGTGGTGGACGGGTGTGGATAATATTTTTATATACTGCTGATCCACAAGTTATTACCATATGATTTGCACATTAAACCTGTTTATAGTGAGTCAGGTCCATGTAGCCCAATACAGTCTACGGACTGGTAGCTAGCAGTTCTCCATGGGAGAGGTCTTTTTCAGCCTTGCTATCTGAGATCCTTTTTTCAGTTAGAAATGTCAGGGATGGAACCTGAGATCTTCTATATGCAAAGCATGTACTCTACAGTTGAGCCATGGCTCTTCCAAATTAGTGCAAATACTTAGCTAGGTATTCTAGTTTAATCTGTATCCCAGATGGATATAGAATTAGAGTAATTTTTCAAAGATTGCAGTCTTAAACAGATTTTACAAGGAAGTAAGTCCCATTGAACTTGGTCGATCTTGGTTCTGAAAAAATGTGGTTAGGTTCATATTCCACATAAACTACGGTATAGTCACCCACCCTGTTGCAATGTTGCACTTGAAATAAAGGCATACAAATGTTTACATATCAAACACCATTCTTTCTGCTTTCATGTTTCATGTTTTCAAGGAATTTATAATGCTGTCAGGAACAAGTAAAAAGTGCACATTTATTTGGGGGTTTTCCTTTTAGGAAATGCCCATATATAATTTTTCCCCTAAGAGCGGATGAACATGATTTAAATTTATAGTTATGTTTTCTGGAGAAGAACATAGTAGAATAAGTGCCTTGTCAACCAACTGCACTTTGACATCTGATTTGTTTATGAAAATTATGCATTTTGTGTTAATAGCATACATCTAACTGTGCAAATTAGTTGTAGTCCACATCTTGGAGAGGTATTTCTAATGCAATCCTCCATATTGAACATGTTCTCCACAATTACTATACAGGCATTAGGACTGCCAACTCCATTTGTTGGGCTGTAGCCAATGAGAGTCTGTATGAGCCTGCCCCAGTCTGGGATATTCCATGCCCCTTTTGTGAATGTTCAACTTGCATTTTGTAAAAAAAATCCCCGATCAACTGTCTAGCATTTTTATTTACAGAGAAGTAATGAAAACTACACAGAAAGTATTATATCCACTTGCACAGTACAAAGGAAGCCTGTTTCTGTCTTACAGTGTTCTGGCCATTAAGTGAAAAGGTACCAGGGTGACTGCTAGTCACTTGGCTGCTTGGTACTTTGATATTATTAAATTTTAACTTTTATTGTATTAAATAACTTTATTAGATTATGTGTATTTAGGTAATTTGTATTTGACCATTCCAAAGTATCTCGCTATGGGCCTGGTCCTTGCATTACGTTCTTTGGGGCTACAAAAGAAAGAACATCCAGGCCATAATTTCTTCCAGACACAATGTTGTAATCTGTATTTTCCTTCACTTGCCATGATCTATTCTTTCTTCAATTCAGCGTGGAGTTGATGGGAAATCCAGAACTTGCACCAGAGGTGGATGTGAATTCATTGGATCCTCTACTTTCTAAAGAAGTGGTGAATGAGCTTCTGAGCACATACATGGCAACTCTTACAGTAAGTAAAAATAATTTTGCTTGCTCCTTTAAACATGGATTAAATGCTGATTAGTATTACTTATCCCCCTTTTCTCAGCCCGGATTTTACCTCACATATTGGTAATGGGTTGTTTAAATTGCAATGTGTGCCCTTGGTAAACAATTTAGCATGCCACTGTAACCCTTTTTAACCTCTTATGCTAATTGGGTTGCTATGGACCCCAGTAGCTACTTGAAATATTTGTAAAACTTTTAAAACAAATCTGGACTGCTTCATATTCCGTGTTCTTCTGAATAATTATGGTCTGTTACCCTATGATGTTTCATTTCTCCCCACTTTCATTAACACACACACACACACACACACACCCCTTAACTATCAGGGGTCCAATATACTCCTTACTGAAATGAACTGGAAAGTGAAACTACCAAATTACTCTGATAACTGGAGTCCATTTTATCCTCAGCAACTTCACACAATAGGGTAGGGAAACCTTTGCATTTTTTTTGCATGTATCATAAATTCCAGGGGGGGTTGAGGTCATACCACTTCAAGAGCAGCGGAGTCATTTTTTTTCTTTTTTTTAAATGAACCCCCAAATCCTGTACATCCCTGTATGTACAAAAACTACAAAGGGCTACAGGGGTTCATTGGGTTAATTTTGGTCCAAGTTGGCTTTATCTTGACACATAACTTAACACTCTCATCATGCAAACGTGAAACACTGATTTCTTATTTGTTATATTCCTTTGGGAAAAAAGACTAGTTGGCTATTGAGATATATTGAGACCATTCTGTTACTTACTATAGATTGGATCCAGATTTAGCCATACCTAGAGGAGATCCATTGAAAACATTAAGATTTCAGTTAGTCATGACTATCTTGTCTCATTGATTTCAGTGGGTCGACTCTAAGCATGATTAAGTTTGGATCCAACCCTATGAGCCCAGGATTTCACCTTAGGCATTTTAAATTTCTGTTTTACTTTCTGTTCTGTTAATACTGTGGGGCCCAAAGTACCCCAATACTTTTTGTGTTAGACCAGGTTTTTCAAATGTGATATCAATAACATCTATTTTTCTGTTAAACTGGAATCCTTAAAATCAATCATAATATTTATTTCTAGCTATGACTTTAAAGGGCTCTGTTGGACCCCAATAGCAGATTAATTCCGATCCAAAAATGGTGAAGAAAGGCTAATATGGATTGGAAGATTGCAACATGCACCATGAGAGTTGGTGAAAATAGTGGTCCTTTCCTTTTAATTCAGTATCTAGACCATGTTGTTCATCTTTTCCTGAATTGTTAACTTCATTTTTCTATAGTCTAACATCGTTGGCTGGCTACGAAAAGCATTGGAGACAGATAAAAAAGACTGGTTAAAAGAAAATGAGCCAGAAGCAGATCAAGATGGATACTATCAAACCACGCTCCCTGCTATTGTATTCCAGGTATAACAGTTGATTTTAGTAAACTGATTGGAAGGGAGAAACTTAAAAAAAATAGAAATGAATTAAATAGTTGGTGGATATATAATTTTCTTTTGTTTATTTTTGTGGATTGGATTGGTTCTCTTTTTAAATTATTGGTCGCTTAGGCTGCAGTCTCATGCACACTTACCCTCTGATAAGTTCCATTGAACACTTCTGAATAAACATGCATAAGTCTACACTGCTGAAATTTTCCCAAATCCTGTCCTTTGGCTCTTCATTCCTGATCTCCTCCCAGCACACCAATTGGTGGTATCGCACTTGGTTTCGGTTCTGCTCTGATGGCACTGATCAATTGTTTCGAACATAAATACAAATGTGTACAGCCATGCTGATGTCTTTATGTGACATCAGCAATATTCTCCATAAGTTTGATGGGCAGAAGAAGTGGATGAAGGTCCTGTGGATAGTTTGGGCAAAATACCTTGTTCACCTAAGGAGTTATCTGAGCAGAGTCATGTTACAATCTCTCCTACATGCCCTAGAAACATTCTGTTAGAAGTATGATTAATACCTGGCTGCTATAGCTACAATATTAGCTAATTGGTTTCTGCTTTTAGATGTTTGAACAGAATCTTCAAGTGGCTACTCAGATAAGTGAAGATTTGAAAATAAACGTACTACATCTGTGCCTTCAACAAATGAGTTCATTCCTTAGCAGGTAAAATTAAATGTTAGCCTTCACTTGCTGCTTCTCTGTTACTTTGGAGGAATGTTTTCTTCCCAGATACATTGCCAATCTGTTAGGAATCCCTGTCTGCTGTTGTTCACCTCAGCTGTTCTCTCCCTTGAGTGTGAGACATAGTCAAAGGAATGTATACCATTGTGCTCTCCAGTGTGAACAGAACTAGAAGTTGTGTTAGAATTCTCCTCTTCTTATGTACCTCACACTCTATAAGATGCAAGTAAAGGTCTCTTTCACCATCCACTTCCCATTATAAATATACATTTTAGCAGAGTTCCTCCCTTATACATCAGAGCTGTTTTCTCCCATTTGTCTATATCTTGGCTTCAGCTACTGAAATGCATATGGAGAGAGTTCAAAGAGCTTCTGATGGTATTTGTGGGGGTGGTTTAAAGAGCCTTTTGTGCACATTGCTCACCTGAGGAATGTCTATGAGCAGAGATGGCACAAGCTGTCCTACTTCCCCTGTAGCACCAGTCTGCTAGAAGCATGATTGAATCTGGCCCTCCAGCCCCTCAATAGGACCCCTATTAATAAGTTGCTATGGGTTATTCTACAGTAACACGTTTACTGATAACATAGTAGCCTTGGTGTGTGCCAGCTCCACCATGATGTGTGGCTGAAACCTCCGAATAGGCCGCCGGCTCGTTTTCTTTATAACTTTTTAACTAATGAACTGCACATACTGAGCTATCTTTTTTGATTGCGCTATATCTCTGGAACATTTTCCTCTGGAGTTTTTCAGAACTTGAGCCTGTCTCCACTTGTGTTATATAGTGATGGATTCTAATGGAGAGGAGGCAAGACTTTCTCATTGCTTCTGCAGGCCACCAGGGACCTGAATGCTTACTTCCTAAATAGTTTGTATTTCTTTCTATTGAGTTTTTCTCCACCCCCTTTATAAAGGTACAAAGAGGAAGCACATTTATATAAAGAGGAGCACCTAAGAAACCGTCAGTTTCATCCATGCTATGTTCAGTACATGGTTGCCATCATCAACAATTGCCAGACATTTAAGTAAGTTTTTCAAACTGAGTTTTTTAAAATGAATAATCCATATTTAGTATCTGATTATAATGCATACTAAGGCTGTATACAAACATACTGCTATGATAGTATTGTATTTCTGTGGTTCTGATTTTGTAAACCTACCAGACAGCTTTAGCTATTGGGCAGTGTAGTATTGAATTTTTTTCAATAGAGTGAAAGATGAATGTATAAATGCATAAACTTAAATTTTGAACTTTCAAAACTAAAAAGGGGAAAACTAAAATGCTTCCCTGAAGCATGGGGCAGGAGCATGACTGATGCCTGTGCCAGGATTTTGTTTGCTGGAATGCACATCTGTCACAAACTGCAAAGCTGGGAGGAAGCTGGGCTCACACCATGTGTGAAGAACCCCCGGTGACTTCTTTTATATTACATTTGTCTTCACTCTAAATGTAATTTAATGTGTATATAAAAGCCAGCTCCTAGATCTTATCACACACTATGCAGGACTATGCAGATGAAAAGATAGACTATGCAGGCAGGAACACTTGTTTTCTAAGTTTTGCAATCATCAGTTAAGGGCTTCTAGCGTAACTGAGGTGTACAGGTCAGGTTTTGCAGCTGTAACTTTAAGAAGAGGTGGAGAAGCGACAGACTGTCAAGCAGCTGAGTCCTTCTCAATCTAATATACTGCAAACTCAGACCATCAATTTAATGGCACAATACGCCCTAGAGAATTTTTTTTCAGTGCAGATGGTGATGATGATGATAAATATATCACTCACAAAGTACCTAAATTTTTCTAAGTCTTTTGCAGAGATTGAAAGATAGTCTCTCCTCACAGGCTCACAATCTATACATGCTTTTCAAAAGGCAGGAAAAAGGTATGGTAGGGGAAAACATGAACATTCTAGTACCAGTTATTGAAGACCCAAAATACAAAGTTTATCTGAGACAATTATTTTAAAACGTTCTATGTTCATCAACCCCTTTCCACATCAATTTACCTGCTGAGGAACCTCTGAACTTCTGCTACAGAACTCAACAGCTTGCAGAGTTTTCTGGAGCATCTTCTAAAGCACATACTTAAGGTGCTTGGAGACAAGTCTTTTATCATGCAATCATCCTGCCTCATTAATGGAATTTTACAGAGGGTGAGGGCAGTCCATTTCAGAGGGTGGGGACAGTTTTCCATTTGTAAACCTCCTGTGTTTTTTCCCACAACTTCAGTCTCTTTTCTTTCCACAAAAACATAAAAACAAATAAAAATCCTTTTAGGAGGGAACGATGGAAAGCTACACAATGCCTTTTGATTGGTTTCTAGATGGAGGAGCCCTCCATCTAGAAACACCTTTATCTTATATGAGGCACTGGCCCACAAACATTGCACGCTTAGGGCTGATTTGAACAGCGTATCTCAAATGGTAATGTCGACTTGGTTCTTGAGGAGCACATAAGTTACCAAATCTTTATTATGTGGGTGGCATATTCCCCTCAGTGGAGGCTAACCTCTCATGACATTACATTATAATTTGAACTGGCCCTCATGCACACCTATTGGGATGCTGAAGGATCTTGTCTTGCTTGTCAAAGGGAATCGATTGTCAGTTTGAAAAAGAAATACTCGACTCCTGTGATGGAAGAGTTCATGACAACCAGTCATGCATGCATCGATGCAGTTCTAGATGATGTTGCCAAGGAAGGATGCTCAAGCCTGCTAGATGAAGTCTTCATGGATTTAGAGGTTAAATTTTCTTTCCTTCAAAACCCCCTTAAAAATATGTGAAAGAGAATCTGTGTCTGTAGTGGCAAATAGACACAAATGCCCTGATATGAGATCCATATGTATAGGTAATTCAGATGTGCAGCCAGTGTTCATCCAGTCACCACTGATCTTGGATGTATCTGATGCAGATTGTAATGTGCATCCCTGTGTAGGGATGCAACAGACAGAAGGATGACTAGAGTTGGATCAGGTCAAAAGTGCTGAGCCATCCTGGAGGTCAACTGGCTGACTGTAGTGTGAGCTGTTGTAAGTGACAGCCAGCTTTCTCAGATGCATGATGAGTTCTTCAGAATAAAGTAATTAATTATAAAAACAATTAAGAATATTTGCCCTTTCTCATTGTTAGGCATCAATCATATCACTTTATTCCACCTATAAATATTTAAATGGTACATAGTTTGAGCACTGTGATAGATGATATAATATTTCAACATCTTGAATTGTCAAAGTAAAACAATGCTTCTAAAATCAGTTTCTAGAGGAAATGTTATGATCAATATTAAAGATCCTAGTAGGGCACAAAATCATGGCTAGAAGCTCCAAATATCTGGTTCATCGAATGCCCTACAGATCACCCAGACCAGACAACAGCATTCTACAAGCAGAGACCAAGGACTTTGCAGATGCCTACAGAGGAAATGGTTCCTGAGGTCTAAAGCAAGTCCTAGGGACACCAGCTAAAATTGACCTGGATCTTGACATTCTATCTGGAACTCAGATATGGCAATTGGTCAACCCTTGAGTATGAGCAAATTCCACTTTAAAATCTTCCAAAAGATTTTGCAAGTGTGCGAGGGGTTTAATGGGAGGTGCAAGTCCACACTCCCAATACCCAGCTTCAAGTTGGGGCAACCTTTGATGCTTCCAAGAAAGAAAAAGAGGAAAACCCCTTCTTTATCCCAGTGGGCCCAATACATGCATACAGAAGAACACCAGCTATGTTTTGAACCCATTGAGCCAATAACAAAATCAGAGGAATTTATGGTACTCACTCATGGCTTGAGAATGAAAGGTTTATTTCAGTACAAGTTATTTTTCTTAAATACTACTAAAAATTAAACAATTGTCCACATTAGCCCTAAACATTTGCACTGTTCGTCCTCCCACAATTTTGGCTTGGTGTCTCATTTAGTTCCAAGATTTGAAGACAATAGCTGTTTAATATGAAAGACTTGAACACATTCCAGTTTTCTAAAGTAATTATGGTGATGCATTTACAGCTCTGGGATGTACATTTATGGGCATGAAGTTGAAAGATATTGTTAAAAATGATTTTAACCAATATTCCCTATGTGTGCATGTGCTCTCTCTCTCTCTCTCTCTTAGCCACATCTTAGCGAGCTGATGACAAGAAAATGGCTGGCAGGATCCAATGCTGTGGATACAATCTGTGTAACTGTAGAGGATTATTTCAATGATTTTGCAAGAATAAAGACGCCCTATAAGAAGGTATTTGCAAAGTCTAATTTAGAATGCTTAAATCATAGAATCATAGAATAGTAGGGTTGGGAGGGGCCTACAAGGCCATCGAGTCCAACCCCCTGCTCAATGCAGGAATCCAAGTCAGAGCATCCTTGACAAATGGCTGTCCAGCCTCGTCTTGAAGGCCTCCAGTGTGGGAGAGCCCACCACCTCCCCAGGTAATCGGTTCCATTGTCGTATTGCTCTTACAGTCAGGAAGTTTTTCCTGATGTTCAGCCGGAATCTGGCTTCCTGTAACTTGAGCCCATTATTCCGTGTCCTGCACTCTGGGATGATCAAGAAGAGATCCTGGCCTTCTTCTCTGTGACAACCTTTCAAGTACTTGAAGAGTGCTATCATATCTCCCCTCAGTCTTCTCTTCTCAAGGCTAAACGTGCCCAGTTCTTTCAGTCTCTCTTCATAGGGCTTTGTTTCCAGTCCCCTGATCATCTTTGTTGCCCTCCTCTGAACCCTCTCCAGTTTGTCTGCATCCTTCTTAAAGTGTGGTGCCCAGAACTGGACACAGTACTCCAGATAAGGCCTAACCAGTGCTGAGTAGAGGGGAACTAGTACTTCCCGGGATTTGGAAGCGATGCTTCTATGAATGCAGCCCAAAATAGCATTTGCCATTTTGCAGCCACATCACATTGTTGGCTCATATTCAGCTTGTGATCGACAACAATTCCAAGATCCTTCTCGCTTGTAGTGTGGTTGAGCCACGTATCCCCCATCTTGTAACTGTGCATTTGGTTTCTTTTTCCTAGGTGCAGAACTTGGCATTTGTCCCTATTAAATGTCATTCTGTTGTGTTCTGCCCAGCGCTCCAGTCTATCCAGATCACTTTGAATTTTATTTCTGTCTTCCAAGGTATTAGCTATCCCTCCCAATTTTGTGTCATCTGCAAATTTGATCAGCATTCCCTGCACCTCCTCCTCCAAGTCATTAATAAAAATGTTGAAGAGCACTGGGCCCAGGACCGAGCCCTGCGGTACCCCACTCGTTACCTCTCCCCAGTTTGAGAAGGTCCCATTGATAAGCACTCTTTGAGTCCGATTCTGTAGCCAACTGTGGATCCACCGGATCGTTGTTTCATCTAGCCCACTTTGAGCTAGTTTGCTCATCAGGATATCATGGGGCACTTTGTTGAAAGCTTTGCTGAAGTCGAGGTATATGATGTCTACAGCATTCCCACGGTCTACAAGGGAGGTTACTTGATCAAAAAATGAGATCAGATTTGTCTGGCAGGACTTGTTTTTGACAAATCCATGTTGGCTTCGAGTAATCACGGCATTGTTGTCAAGGTGCTTCCAGATGGATTGCTTTATGATCTGCTCCAGAATTTTCCCAGGGATTGATGTCAGACTGACTGGTCTGTAGTTCCCAGGTTCCTCCTTTTTACCCTTTTTGAAGATAGGGACAACGTTAGCCCTCCTCCAGTCATCTGGCACTTCCCCTGTCCTCCATGATTTCTCAAAGAGAATAGACAGCGGTTCTGAGAGTTCTTCTGCCAGTTCCTTTATGACTCTAGGATGCAGTTCATCTGGCCCTGGAGATTTGAACTCATTCAAAGTAATTAGGTGTTCCTTGACCATATGCCTGTCGATCTCAAGCTGCAATCCTGCCCCTTCAGCCTGTACTTCGCCTTTGCCAGGGGGGTCATAGACCCTCTTTTGGGAGAAGCCTGAGCCAAAGTAGGAATTGAGCACCTCTGCCTTTTCTTTGTCATCTGTTATCGTTTTGCCATCCTTATTTAATAGCTGAACCACCATTTCTTTCCTCTGCCTTTTACTATGCACGTAGCTGAAGAAAGCCTTTTTGTTGTTTTTAACATCCCTTGCTAACCTCAGCTCATTCTCAGCTTTAGCCTTCCTGACGCCATCCCTGCAATTCTGTGCTATCTGCCTGTACTCTTCCTTTGTTACTTGGCCTTCTTTCCACTTCCTATATGTGTCCTTTTTTGTTTTCAGGTCATCCCTAAGCTTTTTGTGAAGCCACATTGGCTTCTTCTGTTGTCTTCCACCTTTTCTTCTTGTTGGAATTGCTTGTGATTGTGCCTTGAGAATTTCCTTTTTTAAAAGCTCCCACCCATCTTGGACTCCTTTTCTCGCTAGCATCGCTTGCCATGGGACCTTACTGATCATTGTTCTGAGTTTATGAAAATCAGCTTTCCTAAAATCCAGGGTACACGTTTGACTACACTCGGCTTTTGCTTCCCTTACAACCAAGAACTCAAGTACAACATGGTCGCTTTCCCCCAGAGTTCCTGTAACTGCTACTTTATCCACTAAGTCATCTCTGTTGGTTAGGATCAAGTCAAGGATAGCCGATCCTCTAGTTCCTTCCTCTACTTTCTGTAGAAATAGTGTAGTCTAATGGAGTTGACAAGCTGCTTTACAACTCCTGAGCATTTTATTATTGCATTGACTTTGAATTCAGTAGAAGTATTAATAACATGATCTTACATCTATGTAAAGCTCATTCGCTGTAAATTAGCATTCTGCCAGGAAACTTCAAGATAAATTCCTGTGATCTAGTGATCTAGAGCCAGTGTGGTGTAGTGGCAAGAGTGTTGGACTACGAGCTGGGAGATCCGGGTTCTAGTCCCCACTCGGCCATGGAAGCTCACTGGGTGACTTTGGGCCAGTCACACACTCTCAGCCCAACCCACCTCACAGGGTTGTTGTTGTAAGGATGAAATGGAGAGGAGGAGGATAATGTAAGCCGCCTTGGGTTCCTTGCGAGAGGAAAAAAGGCGGGATATAAATGCAATAAATAAATAAATAAAAATTCAGATGACAGTAAGCTTGTCAGATACATTTCCTTTATCTTCAGTGAGTGCTGCTTGTACAAGTCGCACTTGCAGAAGGAGCCAATACTTTCAGTTTGTACTCCCGTAACTATGAACATTGGATGGATTTCCCCTTAAAATTAGCATAATAGATCATTGTTGGATTTTTCTTCATGTGGAACTGTCGCAAAGTGATAGCAATATACCAGTTTGTTTCAGACAATCATATTTCAGCATAATAAGAACAAACCTTTTTTCTAATGCACACAGCCCCTTCAATCCTTTTATGGCACAAGCAATCAAACTGTAGTTTCTAGTTCCATCTGTACCAGGATGCTATGGTTACTAACTCCAGAACAAGCCAAGATTGACCATGGTTTGAAGTTGGTTTAATATTGCAGTCATAGTTTGCTTGTTCAGACAAAATGGGAACCTCAGAAGTGAGTGACTGAGGATGCAAGTGGTGTAGGCTTATTGGAAGGATTTTCACTTTGGGGCTGATTCTGGGAATCCCTGCTCAGGGGTTTTAAAATATTTTAAATACTATTTATGCCAGGTAGATAGTCCATATATAGCTGGGGACATTAGACTATCTAGAGGAGGGAGTTCTTAAGTAAAGTAAAAGGGGGTATAGTGAGTGCTATAGTTACCCAGCTCATATGAAATAGCTAATTATAGTTAATTGGAGACAGATCTGGGAGGGAGGATGGTGGATCCCTTGTTTATAAGGGGTTCCCCAAAAAAGAATTATCATAGACTGCCACCTTCAGGTAGAACTTCCTGACACACCCTATTCTGCCCAGTTGCTTGGAGAGTTCTAAGCCCTTCTGCCAAGTACCCTCTCTTCAGCCCAGTTCTAGGAAAAAGGCAACAGAAAAGAGCTTTGGATTTACTTGGCCAAAGCTCAAAAAACACAGAACTTCACAAAAAAACCTTGTGAAAATCCTAAGAACACAAGAGGTAGTTCTGCAGTCTTGCAGGTGGGGAAGGTTTTAGTGAAGGATTACCTATAAAACAACACAGCCAAATATCCAGATAGGAACAGAAATTTATTTCAGAAAAGGGGAAAAACCGGAAAGAACAAGGGAAGGCAACAATCTCTCTCACATAGAATTCCAAATAATAATTGGTAGATTCAATCTAATGGAGCTAGTTACATGTTATCTACTTGAGTAGAGCCTTGGGTTTCAGAGCATATGCAGAGTTCTTGCAGAGAGTGTGGTCTGAGTGGAAGAGAGCATTTTTGGCCTCTTGATTAGATGTTAAGATGGAGGAGAGCAAACTCTCACTTCTATGGGAATCTGAGTTCACTAAAAGTTGGTCTCTTAGTAGAGACTGACTGTTGCGTTGTCCAAAAGTGTGATACCCTGAGTTTCTGATGTCAGTGGTCTAGCCAGCAAATAAAAAAATTGCTTAGTGGCTGAACCCACCTTCTTTATGACCCTAAACTTGCATATCAAAACAGTCAGCTAATTCGAAGGAGGTAGACTATTATAAAAATAGCTTAATGTGCCGATGTTTGTTGGAGGAAAAAAAGGTGAAATTTAGTTTTCCTGGCACAGTGCTTAACTTACCAGATGCTCTAAGGGGCATAATTGAGTGAATATGGGGGTTTATCACAAAGGCTTCCTTGATTGATTGATTGATTGATTGATTGTTCTGCAAATTGGCTGCATGTGCAGAGCAAAAGTCTACAGCCTCTGTCTAGAAGTCGTAAGTCATGACTGTTGTATGAGCTTCTGGTAGACTGTTTCTTACATATTGGTGAAGGTTGTTATAATTCCCCATTTTCCTTTTTCCAAGATATTTTATTTATTTGTTTATTTCTATACCGCCCCATAGCTGAAGATCTCTGGGCAGTTTACAACAATTCATGAAAATGTACCAGCATTACAAAAAATACAACATGGTAAAAACAGTCTAAAAATGTTTTAACACACAAAAATTAAAATATAAACTGTTAAAAACCATTTAAGTAAACAATATTTTCCTTAATAGACCTGTTCAGAACAGCAGACATAGCTGCCCCATCATTTGCCATTAAATGCCTAGGAGTAGGGGGCAGTCTTTACTTGGTGCTGAAAAGATGACAGCGATCAGGGGGGCCACCACTTAGAAGGCCCTCTCCCTTGTTGCCACCTTCCAAGCCTCCCTTGAAGGTGGAACTCGGAGGAAGGCCTCAGATGTTGATCGTAGTGTCTGGGTATGTTCAGGTCTGGAGAGGCATTCCATCAAGTATTACAGGCCCAGGTAGATCTCTCTAGGACATCAGAACTTTTTGGAACATTTTCCTATACAAACTGAAACCACCAAACAATTAGCAGTTGGGGAAAGGGGGTGGGGCCATCTAGGTAATCTTGATGGGCTGGATTGGGGCCTGAGGTTCAGTACCCCTTTAAACCATTAGACATGGGTCTTCCCTCAGAGCACATACACCCTTTCAGGAGGCCTGGTTCATAACCTGGGGCCATGAGTAAATTTTTCCCCCTCTGAGGTATATCAATTCTCTTTGGTTATCTTATGCTTAGTTAAATGTGATGTTCATCAAGTACCTATACCTTTTTTCCACACCGCATGCATACATTTTTCACTGAAATTGATTTATAACTAGGGCTGAGTCTAAAATGCTCCTCCCCCATTTTCATCACCCTGTTTCATGGTCCTGGTGGGGGTTCCCCTTTTTGTTGATGGGGGTGTGGGGTGGCTGCAAGTATTCATCCCACTTACTAGAAATGGAAGTTGCATTCCCTGCAGCTGCTAGAGACAGAAAGCATTGCCCTCACTCCATTTGAGCTTTGTGCATCACCATGCAGCCATAACTCATTGGCTACATGTTGTCATCAGGAAGCCAAATCAAAGTGAGGGGAGGAAGCATTACCAGTATTCCAATTTGGCTTCAGACGTCACCACATAGCCAAATCTCACTGGCTACATGGCGTCATGATGAAGCCAAATCAGAGCGAGAAGAGAATTTATGTATGTATGTATTTATTTCATTTCTATACCACCCAATAGCTGAAGCTCTCTGGGCGGTTCACAAAAATTAGAAAGCATTACCATCACACCAATTTGGCTTCACACATAGCCAAATCTCATTTGCTACATGGTGTTGTGATGAAGCCAAAGACATGCCATGCAAAAAAAGCCCATATGACTTCACCCATGCCTTTTCCTTTCATGGTTTGCTCAGAGTGACCTGCTGCTGAAGAACTTTATTACAGCACCTTTTACTGTCAACCCCACTCTCCATGTTTAAAATTTGAAAAACGATACCAGGATGAGGTGTGGAATATGCCAACTGTTTTCAGGGCATATCAGAGGAAGTGCATCTAGTGCTGGCACACCCTAAGGACCAGTCCAGAGCAAAGACAGGTGGTTGCTTCCTGTTAATAGACTACATGGCTCTCATCTGGAAATAGTAGGCCCATCAATATACCTGCTATAGAATTTGGGGCCCATCTGAGTAACAGCTGTCTGCAAACTCATCCTCTAATGTGTGTCACTAATTCAGTGTTCCTTTTTCTACCCCAATGAGTGTAGTCTAGACTTTTAAAAAAGTAATTTTAGCCTATTAGAAGTAATAGAAGCAAATATCATCTGTAAATGTACTGGTTGCCAATTGTATATTTTTCAGAAAATGACTATTGAATGCCACCGTAGAGTTGTTGTGGAGTATATCAAGTCTATTATGTTAAAGCGCATTACTTTCAAGAACGCAGAAGAAAGGAGAGAAGGTGCTGACAGAATGAACAGAGAAGCCGAACAGTTCAGATTTCTGTTTAAGAAACTGACTGCTGTAAGTACAAGAAAAATGGATGTCAAAAGAGGAAATTGTACAAGTAATAATAAATGGCATCCTAAGATCTCCCTCTATAGCACCATCATAGTGTTCCTGCAATTGCAATATATCGCCTTTTTATAGTATGATGACACAGTGATTTATATGCATTTTGGCTGGTGTAGCCAGTCAATATTAAGTAAATCAGTTTTCTGTAGCTGTTTATCTGTTCTTGAAAACTCAGGATCATTCACATACAGTTGATTGTAGTTGTTAGATTTCCAAAGGGCAAAATTATATTATGTCATTGGTAAAACCCCAAACATTATATTCTCTGTGTATATTCAATATTCCCTCCTCTATGGAAAGGTGATCCAATAATTTGTTTCTGTACAAATCTTTAGTTACAGGAGAATCCACAGCGTTGATATATAATGTATAGATTAAGCTCTCATACATCTGGGGAATGGCAACTTGCCCATGACCTGCATAAGACAGTGGACCTCCAGAACATGTTCCTTTAGTGTAATAATCCATATATCTCATCTTAAAAATGTGTGTCTGAAAACTTCAGGTGTAGGGGTTGATTGAGATTTACACTGGATCAATTGTGCTGGTGGAAGTGGACTTGTCTGCTCCCTCCTTCCCATGACAGCCCCTCCAGGCCCCTGAAAAAGCTACACAGAAAGTCAGGAGACCCTTCTGAATGGGCTGAGGTGGTGTGTGTGTGTGTGTGTGTGTGTGTGTGAGAGAGAGAGAGAGAGAGAGAGAGATCCCCAAGAATCGAGTGGAGGGACCTTATGTGAGCAGAGTACTTCCTCTCAGGAAGGTCTCTTCCTCTCATGGAATGCAGATTCTGGATCCAGCCCATAGTCTCCTATCCCTAACTCAACAATATCTCTTAGTATGAATCCAAGAAATTCAGAGGCAACTTAAATGGAAAGCTATATGCAGTTGTCAGTCATTAGTAGGTAAACCAATCGGCATTCTTTAAAAAGGGGAGGGGTCAAACCAAAGTCAAACTTCATAATTAAAGTTGATGAAGATACAATACTAGCATATGATAGGCTGTCTAATATAAACATACTATTTTGTGAGAAATAATATTGTGTTATAGGTAAAATATATTGGGCAAAATCCAACAGCACAATGAGAATTTGTTCTCCCTTCTTCCCCTCGACAGCCCCCTGCGCCACCCCAGAAACTGCCCTGAAGGGTCCCCCAACTCTCTAAAGCAGATTTTAAGGGTGCACAAAGGGCTCCAGGGGAAGGGGGGTTTGCTCCTTCCTGGTTCCACTGAAGGAAACAGTTCCGTCAAAGGAAGGATTTAACTGAATTCCACTCATAAGTCATGCAGTAAGTAAGTGTGTGTGTGTGTGTGTGTGTGTGTGTAGGATTGCTGAAGGAATTTCAGTGTGGTCTTGATAAAAGTGTTGATAAGCTGAATAAATCTTATAGCCACAGTCCAGCACAGAATTAAGCATACTTATATTCACTGAAATCAAGAGGCTTAAGCAGGTATAACCTGGTGTGGATTGCAGCCTACATTTCAAAACAGTCAAACCAGAATGTGATGTGTGTTTTGCCAGTTTGTTCTCATGCTATTACTAACATATTAAACATAACTCTGAAAAGGATGATACTTAATATCTATTATGATCAATTAATAGGGATCTGGGGAGGACACAGAAGGACTTTGTGATGTCATTGAAGCCATTGCAGAAGTATTCAAGTTGACAGATCCTTCACTGCTTTATCTAGAAGTCTCAACTTTAGTTAGCAAACACCCAGATATCAGGTAATATTTTTCGTTTCCAGGGTTAAAAATTTCTAACAATATTTTCCTTCAAGATCCTGAGAGGTCTTCATAAACTTTGACATGTAATTTTATGTCAGGCCTTTTCTCCCATGATTAAGCTCTTACATGCAATAGATATAGAATCAAAGCCAATGTCTGAACACATACAGTAGAGTCCCCCATTATCCAAATCCGTTGGGGTATATGCAATTACCTGGATGCTGTCATGTAATAGCAAGTAAATATAGCCTTATTAAACAGCAGTACTGTACACTGGATTAGGGTGTGCCCAAATGAGGTGCCTTGGGACAGCATTACTTGGTTATGAAGGAAATGCAGGCTCTGGACACCTAATATCGGGAAGAGATTTGTAGACTAAGTTACCTTGAAGTGCAGGAGGGCAATGCGTAATCCTTCCTCTGCTTACTGACTTGCCCCTGTAAATATACCTCCTTGCCATTTAGTTTGCACCTCCCAGCTAGGCACAAAAACCGTAAGTAAATCTGCCTGGGGTGGGGGAACTGGCTTAAGGGGTCTTTGTAGGGGAGAATCAGAAAGTGCAGGAGGGATCAAGCATTCCTTCCACTCGCAACTCTGGCATGATAAAATTGAAGGACACCAGTTAGGCAACTTTTGGGAGCACTGGGTGTTGTTTGTTCAATACTGGAATGAGAAGTTTAATTATGATAATCAATCATATGAGACTTTTCTCTCTTTCTTGTACTTTGAGCAAAATGTTTTATTTTTAAGAACACTGAAAACTCTGAAGAACATCTAATTAAACTTCTGGCATAAGGAAATTCCCACACATACAAATCCACTTCTACACTCCATTATCTTCTGACAAAGTTAAACTTATCTAGAATTATGTGTTACAAGCAGAAAGTAGTAGCAAACAAGGGGCTTTGTGCTGACATGATTGAAAAAATAGTTTGTGTAAAATATTGCACACCACTGACTTAAAATTACTTTCCAAGTATAAATATGGCAGTTGCTTCCTAAGCATGAAGCAAAACCCACCTACTGTTAACTCAGCCTGCTAACTTGCTCTAGCTTGTGTAAAGGCCAGCTTGGGCCATAATAAGACAGCTCTCATCCTTTATTTGGTTTTAGATGGACAGGCTGTGTGTGTGTGTGTGTGTGTGTGTGTGTGCGCGCGCGCGCGTGCGCCCAAAACTTGGGTGGACAAGTTGCAGGAGTGGATATGTCCACCTAGGTATACAGTGTTGGACAGTTGGTGGGGAAGGCTGCTGTCATTTATAAGGCATTCATCTCTCTCACCAGGAGACCAATCTACTCACTGGGTGTGATCATTTGTACATAGTGTTGGGCCAAAGAGAGACAGATTAGGCATTCTGCTGGTGTATCAACCAACCACCCAACTTGCCCAGCAGTATCCCTGCCTGAACTGGCTGTGGTGGTTTCTGAAGTGATGCTGGAAAACGCAGGACAGTCATCTTGGGGTTATCTCAACTTTTACATTGGAGAGACCTTATGGGATGCAGCTTGGGACTTCATGGTTGCTGTGGCAACCATGGGTTTATCTCAGTATGTTATTAGCCCAATGCATTTGGCAGGGTATGCCACCAACCAGGTGTTTTCAAATGAGGCAAGAATAGAGGTATGGAATTGGGGTGGGGGTGGTTCTGTGACCCCGTTGTCATGGTCAGACCATTTCCTGATGAAATTGAGGTCGACTATGGCCATTACCCTCCACAGGGGTGGTGGGCCCATTAAGATGGTCTGTTCTTTGAGACTTACGGAAGCTGAGGAATTCCTGAATGTCCTTAGGGAGTTTCTGGGTAACATGGCTGGTGCTCCTTTTGAGGCTCTCATCTCAATACAGTATGGTGTGATGGAATGGGCTATCAATATGATTGTTCCCAAGCATCCTCTCTGGCACAGTCAAGCCAAACTAACTCCCTGATTTACTGGGGACCTACGGGCTATGAAACAGGCAGTATGTCTACTAGAACACAGATGGCACAAATCTCATCGTGAATATGACTAACCACAAGTGCAAGAATATTGTTTTGCCTACTTTGTGGCAGTGGTGGTGGCAAAGTGGTCATACGTCTGTCTCCATTTAATCTGCGAGTAGCCATCCAGCAGAGCTGCTCCAGGTGGTGAATAGATTGTTGAAATCAGACCTAGGTGGGGACCTGGTGGAGGACTGTTGTAACAAGTTTGCAAGGTACTTGAGGATAAAATCACTCATATCCAATCTGAATTTGGATGTCATCATTGATACAGTTCCAGTGGATGTGTCCAGAGCACCATATAGTCTGGTTTTGTCTGGAGCCAGTGTAGTGTAGTGGTGAGAGTGACGGACTGGGAGCCCGGAGATCCGGGTTCTAGTCCCCACTTGGCCATGGAAGCTTACTGGGTGACTTTGGGCCAGTCACAGACTCTCAGCCCAACCTACCTCACAGGGTTGTTGTTGTGAGGATACAATGGTGAGGAGGAGGATAATGTAAGCCGCCTTGAGTTCCTTGCAAGAGGGAGAAAGGCGGGGTATAAATGCAATAAATAAATAAATAAATAAATAAAATTTGTGGGATCAGTTTTAGTTAATACAGCTTGTGGGTGTGGACGAAGTGTTTAGAGGGGTGCAGCTGATCTTTTAACTCTGTTGCCAGTTGCTTTTTCCATGAACAGGTTTTGTACTAATGCTGTGCTTCTTTGATTGGCAGGGATGATCATGTTGCAGCTTTGTTGACAATGAGAGGAGATGCTAGTAGAGAGATGAAGCAGACCATCATTGAAACTTTGGACAAAGGTCCAAGCCAGCCAAATCCAAACTATGTGCCAATTTTTAAAGAAATTACATTTCCAACACTAACTGTACCAAAGCTTCTTAAGTAATAGTTTTAAATATGTATCATTTTTGGTGTGGTAGTAATACTTTCAGAACATTTGTATTCGAATTTGGCCATGCAATTGGAGAACACATTAGGGTTTCTTGCTGGGTTTCTTTTATTTTTTCTGTCTCATCTTAGCAATTGCAACATTGTGTAGAGATAGCCAGTCACTTGAAGAATATGCAGTGTTCTGATGGCCAGAGTGCTTTGAACTGGCATCTTTCACTATCAGCAATAGACTTTTCTCACAATTATTTATCTTGAAGATTGTGTACTGTGATGCATAATTGCATATGTTTTAGAAAATGTAAAAAGGATGAATTGACTTTTGGGGTGAACAAATGAAAAACAATTTTTTTGAGGTACATCACTGATTTGGGTTTGTTCTTCATTCAATTGACTTTCACTGGATTTGAAGAAAATGTGCAGAAAGGATTACTAACTAACTAACTAAATAAATAGTTACACTGGTATTGGGTGTTGGAGTGCAGACTGTTCAAAGCTCCCACTCCCTTCAGGAAACTGTCACAGTATTATTACAGTAACGGGAAATAGCAGCATGGGTATGTAGGGGAAGACTATGTGATTACTTCATACTTGTAATTTGTCTTAGTTACAGTAAGGTATAGTAGGGCAATGTGTATTATGTTTCAGTGTGGGCAAGTAGCTTGAGGGACCAAGGATGCTTGACGATGGACAGCTCCTAGTGTTATCAATTAAAAGGCATTGTGCAGCTATTCAGACTTTTCCTCATTAATGGAATTTTGTGGTACGAAGAAAACAATGGAAGATGCTGTGGGGAAAACATGGGAAGATTACACATGGAAAACAATGATGTCTGGGTCCCTTATAAAATTCTGTGAGGCAGGGCAATTGCCAGTAAAAGCCCTGTCTGGAAGCACCTCAAGAAATGTAACTGTTACTGCTATGTAGATGAAGGGAGCAGCAATTCCAAGGGGGGAAATGAGAAAGGAAGCAGGGGGAAGGGAAGACAATAAAAAGAAATTAGATTTGCACACAGAGAGAACAGGCCAGTTCCATAATGTCTGAAACGTGTGTCTCAGGCAGTATCAGCAGTACAAGCATTCAGGTCATGCTTCAGGGGCCTCTGACAGCTGCTGGAGTTCTCAAGGTAGGAGGGACCAGAAAGGAGCCACCTGGGCAAAGAAATCACACCCAAGCAGAATGCTAGCAAATGTGGTGGTGTTGAGATGTTAGTTATATAACTAACATCATCAGCCTTCCCCAGCCTGGTGCCTTCTAGATGTTTCAGACTATAATTCCCAGCTTTCCTAATGACTGACCATGCTGGCTGGAGCTGATGGGAGTTAAAGTCCAAAACATATAGACTTCACCAGATTTGCTATAAAACTGCCCTTAGGGGTAAAGACAGGAGAGTTAAGCAAGGGCTTCATAAGAAAAATGGGATTGGGGGAAGCATTGGAAGGAAGACAGAGGTGGCATGATGTAAGGTGCTTTGGTTGTAGCAAGCAGCAAAAGAGCTTGAGACTTTCAGATGGCTGACGGTGGTAAAGTTGGAGGACCAGAGATCCTAGATAGGAATATTTAAGGATATGAGAGCTAAAAGAGGGAAGGCAGTGTAATGCAATGGAAGGTTTTAAAAGTAGGGACAAGATGTTTGCAGAAGAAAAGAGGGGCATCATGTGGGTTGGATTATGTAAGATGTATATTTTAATGGCAGACTGCTGGATAGAGGTAAGTGGACTGACATGGGGAAAAAGACACACACATTGAGATGAGAGGGATACTTTTGCAATGTTATATAGGGACACGTGACATCACACTAGCAGGTAAAAGCCAAGGCTTTTTGCCTAGTCAGCAGAACGCTGTACAATTCATATGGGGAAGATAGCCCTAAAAGTAGCTGAGATTGAGCAGCAGTGTGGCCACCCAGAAACAAAAGGTTAACAGTTTGAAAATGGGAGTTGGGTGTTATTGCTTGAGGGAAATATTTTGGTCTTTTTAATGCTTTTCAACATTTAAAAAACAGCCATGCCAATGCCAGTACAGCCCATCATCCCCATAGTGCTAGTTGTGTGTGTTGTTTACAACAGCTCTGAAATGTCACCTGCTTTTAGTACTGCACGTTAGAGATGGGGATGAGGTTCATGTGGATTTCCACACTGAAATCACCTATACAAAACACGCATTGGCTTGCAGCAAAGGTCAATCTGGAGTTTGGTGTCATCAATATATGGATGACACTCAATTCCCTTAAAACTGAATTCAGGTAAGATGGTGGAAGAGCTGAATTGTTGCCTGGAGGCAATGATGTGGTCAAGAAGGACCAACAAACTGAGCTTAGCTTTGATAAGATGGAGGTACTGTTGGTGGGTTGCTCATTGATCCAAGAAAGTGGTGTTGAACCTATTCTAGGTGGGACTGCACTCCTGCTGAAGTAGGTTTATAGGTGGTGGTGCTCATTGATCCAGGTCTATTGCTAGAAGCCCAAATGGCCTTTGTGGGCATGGAGTGCCTTTTGCCGACTAAGGCCTGCAACCCATCCTGGATAGAGCCTGGCTATAGTTATCCAAGCTCTGTTAACCTCCAGGTTATATTATTGCAATGTGTTATTTGTAGAGCTGCCTTTAGGGACTGCTTGGAAACAGCAGGTAGTTCAAAACACAGCTGCTAGGCTACTAAATGGAACAGGACCTTTGGACTTGAACTTGCCAGTGCAAAGAGCTTCACTGCTTTCTAGTCAGTTTCTGAACACAATTCAAAGTACTGGCGCATACCTTTAAAGAACTATATAGTTAGTAAAATCTTTCTCAGAGCTCCTCTGTTGAGTGTTTCTCCCATCTGAAACAATACGGGTGTCAATGGGGGAGAGGACTTTTTCGGTTGTGGCGTCCACTTGTGGAATTCTCTCCCAGGGAGACCCAAGATTTTTTTTAGGTGCCAGGCAAATGCTTTTTAAGAAATTTCCCCAGGCTTTAACATTTCATGTATTTTTTTAAAAAATCTGTGATTGTTGTTAGCACTACTTATAACTCTTGTGAACTGTTACATTGTTATTTTCTAATTGTAAACCACCTTGACAATAGCATGCAGAACCTCATGCTCCACTGATCTACAACAAGGTGTATTGTACTTTTAAATGTTTTTTTTTAAAACATGTATTTCTAATAAAGTAAGACCGGTGTTAGTGCACGAATTGTTGATTTTGCTACTACCTCTTGCTGGTGGGGGCACATTAGTGCCCAATCACATCTACATTAAAATCTTGCATTTGTCATTTCTATGAATAGCTGCCACTTTGGCCCTGGAGAGACCAAACAATGGTGTGGAAAGTCCAGCCGGAAGCTTTATTTGTTCTAGCACTGCCTTCCACAGCCTTGTAGTCCAACACATCAGGAGGGCATAACTCCCAGCAACCCCCCAGCCAGCATGGCCAATAGTCAGGAATGCTGGGAGCTGTAGTCCCAAGACATCTGGAAGGCACCAAGTTGGAGAAAGCTGATCTAGTCAGTCTCTCTCTCCACACACACGCATGCACACCCTTAAAAGGATCTCCTGACGGAGAAGGACTAAGGGAGGAACTACCCAATCCAGGCCCCCTCATGGATCACTGCCTTGTTGTGGCGAAGGGGCTTGGGTAACTCAGTGAAGCCATAAGCTATGCTGTGCAGGGCCACCCAAGACGGACAGATCATGGTGGAGAGTTCTGACAAAATGTGGTCCACTGGAGAAGGAAATGGCAACCCACTCCAGTATTCTTGCCAAGAAAGCCCCATGGAACATATCACAAGGCTAAAAGATATGACGACGGATGATGAGACCCTCAGGTCAGAAGGTGTCCAATATACTACTGGGGAAGAGCAGAGGGAATTTCCAAGTAGCACCAGAAAGAGTGAAGTGGCTGGACCAAAGCCGAAAGGACACTCCGCTGTGGATGTGTCTGGTGGTGAAAAGAAAGCCTGATGCTGTAAAGAACAATATTGTTTAGGAACCTGGAATATAAGATCAGTGAATCAAGGTAAGCTGGAGGTGGTCAAACATGAGATGGCAAGATTGAACATCGACATCTTGGGAATCAGCGAACTAAAATGGACAAGCATGGGCGAATTTAATTCAGGTGACCATCATATCTACTACTGTGGGCAAGAATCCCTTAGAAGAAATGGAGTAGCACTCATAGTCAACAAAAGGGTGGGAAAAGCAGTACTGGGGTACAATCTCAAAAACGACAGAATGATCTCAGTATGAATCCAAGGCAAACCATTCAAAATCACAGTAATTCAAGTCTATGCCCCAACCACTGAGGCCGAAGAAGCTGAGGTTGATCGATTCTATGAAGACCTACAACACCTTCTAGAACTAACACCAAAAAAAGATGTCCTCTTCATCATAGGGGATTGAAATGCTACAGTCAAGAAATCACCGGGATAACAGGCAAGCATGGCCTTGGTGTACAAAATGAAGCAGGACAAAGGCTAATAGAGTTTTGCCAAGAGAACACACTGTTCATAGCAAACACTCTTTTCCAACAGCACAAGAGGTGACTCTACACATGGACATCACCAGATGGTCAATATTGAAATCAGATTGATTATGTCCTTTGCAGCCAAAGATGGAGAAGCTCTATACAGTCAGTAAAAACAAGACCTGGAGCTGACTGTGGCTCAGATCATGAGCTGCTTCTTGCAAAATTTCGGCTTAAATTGAAGAACGTAGGGAAAACCACTAAACCATTCAGGTATGATGTAAATCATATCCCTGATGAATATACAGTGGAGGTGATGAATAGATTTAAGGGATTAGACCTGATAGACAGAGTGCCTGAGGAACTATGGACGGAGGTCCGTAACAATGTTTAGGAGGCAGCAACTCAATCCATCCCAAAGAAAAAGAAATGCAAGAAAGCCAAGTGGCTGTCTGATGAGGCTTTACAAGTAGCTGAGGAAAGAAGGGAAGCGAAAAGCAAGGGAGAAAGGGGAAGATATATCCCACTGAATGCAGAGTTCCAGAGAATAGCAAGGAGAGACAAGAAGGCCTTCTTAAATGAACAATGCAAAGAAATCGAGGAAAACAATAGAATGGGAAAGACTAGAGATCTCTTCAAGAAAATCGGAGATCTCAAGGGAACGTTTTGTGCAAAGACGGGCATGATAAAGGACAAAGAAGGCAGAGACCTAACAGAAGCAGATGAGATTAAGAAGAGGTGGAAAGAATACACAGAAGAACTATACAGGAAAGATCTGAATGTCCCTGATAGCCATGATAGTGCGGTTACTGAACTTGAGCTGGTCATCCGCGAGAGTGAAGTCAAGTGGGCCTTAGGAAGCATTACTAACAACAAAGCTAGCAGAGATGACAGTGTTCCAGCTGAGCTATTTAAAATCCTAAATGATGCTGTTAAAGTGCTGCACTCAATATGCCAGCAAATTTGGAACACTCAACAGTGGCTGCAAGAAAACTGGAAAAGGTCAGTTTACATTCCAATTCCAAAGAAGGGCAACGCCAAAGAGTGTTCAAACTACCGCACAATTGCGCTCATTTCACATGCCAGCAAGGTGATGCTCAAAATCCTACAAGCTAGGCTTCAGCAGTATGCGAACCGAGAACTACCGGAAGTACAAGCTGGGTTTCGAAGAGGCAGAGGAACTAGAGATCAAATCGCCAACATTCGCTGGATCAGGGAGAAAGCAAGAGAATTCCAGAAAAACGTCTATTTCTGCTTCATTGACTATGCTAAAGCCTTTGATTGTGTGGATCACAACAAACTCTGGCAAATTCTGAAAGAGATGGGAGTACCAGACCACCTTACCTGTCTCCTGAGAAACCTGTATGAGGGACAAGAAGCAACAGTACGAACCGGACATGGAACAACCGATTGGTTCAAAATTGGGAAAGGAGTACAAGGCTGCATATTGTCACCCTGCTTATTTAATTTATATGCAGAGTACATCATGAGAAATGCTGGGTTGGATGAATCACAGGTCAGAATTAAGATTGCTGGGAGAATTATCAACAACCTCAGATCACCACAGACAGTGACTGTAGCCATGAAATTAAAAGATGCTTCCTCCTTGGGAGGAAAGCTATGGCTAACCTAGACAGCATAGTAAGAAGCAGAGACATCCCCTTGCCGACAAAGATTTATATAATCAAAGCTATGGTTTTCCCAGTATTAATGTATGGCTGTGACAGCTGGACTATAAGGAAGGCTGAGCGCCGAAGAATCGATGCTTTCGAACTGTGGTGCTGGAGAAGACTCTTACGAGTCCCCTGGACTGCAAGGAGGTCAAATCAGTCCATCCTAAAGGAAATCAACCCTGACTGCTCATTGGAAGGACAGATACTGAAGCTGAAGCTCCAATATTTTGGCCACCTAATGCGAAGAGAAAACTCCCTGGAAAAGACCCTGATGCTGGGAAAGACTGAAGGCCAAAGGAGAAGGGGACGGCAGAGGATGAGATGGCTAGATAGCATCACCGATGCAATGAATATGGACTTGAGCACGCTCCGGGAGAGAGCGCAGGACAGGAAGGCCTGGCGCGCTATGTCCCAGGGGGTCACGAAGAGTCGGACGCGACTGAACGACTGAACAACAACCCAATCCAGGAAGAAGACGCTAGTCCCGCCCAGGACGCTCCTTGCGCGCTCTTTCCCGCTCTCCTCCTCGCCCGGAGCGGAGCGGTTTCGTCAGAGGAGTTGCAGCGCCCGCTCGCAGGGTTGGGTGCGCCGGGATCTGCGTGAGGGGAGGTGGGGGAGGAGGCAATTCCGCTCCTCTCGAACTGAACCCCGGAACTCAGGCCTTGTCCGTCGGCGAGCGGAGGTGTGGCCGGTCTCGCTCGCGCTTAACGCCGCGGGCTCGGGGTGGGCGATGGCGGCGATGGGGATGCCCGACGCGAACTTCTTGTGGGGGGTCTTCCAAAGGTGAGCCTCCCTCCGCCCTCCCTCCGCCCTCCCCGCTTCCTCTTCGGAAGGTCACCGGGAGTAATGGTGGGTCGAGGAGGAAAGAGCGAGGTAGGGAGAGCGCCGCCACCTCCCTGCTCAAGCTCCCCTAAGGAATTCTGGGTGCGGCCGGATAATGGTGGGCGTGCGGCTCCCCCCCCCCCCAATATCCCACGCCTTTTACTTGGGAAACGTTCCGTTGTGGTTCATTTCAGGGTTGATAAGGACCGCAGCGGGGTTATCTCGGACAGCGAGCTCCAGCATGCGCTCTCCAACGGTAAGTCGGGAGGTCCCTTCCTCCTTCCTAATCCTGCGTCCTGGTGAGAGACTGTCTCTCTCCCTCTCCCCTCATCTGCACCAGGGTAGAGTGTAGGAGACGCTGTGGTTTGTGATACTTACGCAGTGCTTAAAAAGCAAAATTCAAAATACTCCAAGTGTTTTTGCTATTCATTAAGGTGAAATAAAAAAACGGTACAACCAATCAAAAGGCGACAAGAGAAATTCATTACAACTCGATAAAATAGTAGAGAAAATATGAAAACAGAACTGGCTAAACAACCCCTAGGAAAATTCCGTCATGCACCAAGGAGTTAGTAAGCACTGAAAAGGGCCTTCTGTATTTCCCCATCAGTCTCTCTTCCAGAATGGACAGGACCCAGAACAGAGTCTTCTCTGCAGTCCTTGGAACATGGGGGAGGAATATATGGGAGAAAGTGCTCTGTCAGGTATTTAGGGCTTTAAAGTAGTAAAGCTGTTGAATTTTGATCAAAGAAACCTGTACCCAAATCTCTGCTCAACATAACACTCTGTGAATGGCCTTGTCACTATCCTTCAGCTTACTTTACTTTTCAGAGTTATTGTGAACACAAAAACAGTGGGATAACTCCATGTTCGCTACCCTGAGATCCTTGGAGGAAGACTTGATAGTACATACACTGTGGCATAGCTTTAGTCCTGGAACACTTCTGTTTCATCCCTGTGGTCATAGACAGAAACTATTTTTCTGTAGGAAAATGCAAGGAAACCATTCTGTAGGGAAAAAACACACATTTTTAAAAAATGTGTGGCTATTATATTTGTCTCTCTTTTACAGTGCATGCCCGTTGTGGCTTTTCAGCATGTATGTACATAATGAAACAAGTGTATGATTGTCATGTGTGACAATCTACATGAGTGCAAGGAAACTGTAATAACAGTAAGGGTAACTAGAGAAAGAAAATGCTGCAAGTTACATAATGTAAGGTACTAAAAAGCACTGTGCAGGGAGTCCTTATTGTAGGCATTTAGTTCAGACGAGTCTAGAATAGCTATACCTAACTGATAAATTAAACCTTTTTGATTCTATACTCATAATGATTAAGGCTGATTAAAATAATTCTCCCCTACATAAATACCTAATGAAAGAACGGGTCAAAATTCTAACCTTTTATTGCGCTATGGTTGTTGTGAATTTAAATATCAGTAGTAAGAACATGACGTAATGTACCTAAATTCAGGGCATTCTTGCCTGTAAGTGCTTGCTAAGTCAGCTAAGTTAATGGGGATACGGAGTCCTGACTTGAAACTAGGAGTGGTGTATGAAAATGAAGGCTGTTGAAAATAACAAGTTGAAACAAAGCAGCCTCCTGTTCATCATTGTTCAGAGAAGCTGGGGATCCCATTGTCATGATTTGTTGTAAAGAGCGGTGCAGTTAAATTTAAAGAGTAAATGCAGTTGTGAAGGTTTGATTCCAAAACTGCTATTGCCCAATATGGTCAAGTTTAAGGTGATCTAAAAACTTGTGATTGCCAGTAGAAGGTAGCAAATGAGGCATTTTACTGTGGTGGTTCACATTAAAGAAAATATTTATTGATCAAAAAGAGAACTGTTGGATATTGTTCTGACTATTATATATGTTCATAGGTGAAATATTGCGTGAGTACCTACCTACTGCTTGCCATTGACCTGGTTCGCACAGTCACTGCAGCCGGATGCATGCTGGACAGTTCTTGAATATTCAAGCCGTGGCCCGTGGGCAGCAGGTGGCTTATTTGATTGTGCAAACCAGCCCAATGTGTATTCTAAAAGCACATTGGAGGAAATTTTAAACAGTAGAGGTTTTGCTGTTAGTGATGAGTCTTGGGAGTGGGGGTACAGAGAACAGGATTGCACAGAAAAATTATGGTAATGAATTGAATCCAGTATGAGAAGCAAATTGAACTTTTCCTTGTGCTTGCTCAATTCAGACCTTAGCTGATCTCAAGTTAGGCTGTGGCATAAATTATATAAATAAGACAGATGACCTTTGGGGTATGAAGTTCAAGTGTCTTAAAACTTAACAGCAGCATTAATTACAGCTGACATATCAGGAAGTGCAGTTGTGTCACATTCATCTCAATTCTTGAATCCTTGTGTAATGTTTGCCAGCTCCCCACTGCTTTTCACAGGAGTTCCTTATAGTGGTTATTACTCATTCCGCTCAGCAGGCAGAAGACTATGGGGCTGATACAACACTTCATTTTAAAAAACGCAAGAATATATACAGGAAGATGTATTACTGTGTATTTTTATGGTAGTTTCAGGGCTTCCTCATGCATGCAGCCTTTTCTGCACAAGTGTCCCTGGAAAAGATGCTTGCGTATATTGTCATGTGTGAAAATCAGTCAATTTGTGCCATGTGTACACATCTGGAAGCTATATCATTCAGCTTTCTATCACGTGTAGGACTAGCACAATGGAGACATGGGTGCATTTTTCCTATAGGAAATATAGCCCCCTTGACCCATTTATATGCATGAATGGGTTCGGCTGTGATTAATTACTGCGGAGTGATGCCATGTGGCTTCTCACGAGAACACGTTAGCACTGATGTCTGAAGGGAAAAGTGTATACATGTCATTTTCCCCAGAGGATGGAACTCTGTGTGAGACAAGGTTCCAAGTCCCATAGAAGCCTACTTGTGTAGGGGACAAGGGGAGCTGTGTGGCCTGGGGGTTGGGGCCAGCACTGTAGGGCTGGTACCTGGTAAATCTGTCGTGAGCTCCTTTATGCATATATCACAGGGGCTAAACAGTGATGTGGGTTTTCTGGGAAATTGTGAATTGGAAATTTTTCCAATACATGTTAGGTTAATTTGCATCAGAACATTTTCAGTTTGCATTGGAAAAATTTCCAATGACAATTGCATTAATTTTCATAGGGTCATTTGCATCTGAAAATTTCCTGATGCCCTAGAGTTGAACTCTGAACATCTAATTTAGCATATTTATTTAGTTGTATTTAGTAAACTAACAAAGCTAAAAAAGTACCCCCTGATAAAGATGTGAAGGCCCAGAAAAAAAACTGGAAAAATCTGGGGGAAAATGTGTTTTTTCAGAGGACTGCTTTTGTTTTTGTTTTTCTGAAAAGCTGAACAGCTATGGCTTATGAAATATTTTCTTTTAAAATTTAAGACAAAGTATTTATAAATTTTCATCCATCCTTTACTCCCTGCAAAATGCTTTCCAAATCTATGTAAAAAAGAAAAAGAACATTTTTGTAGAAAGACTAAAGATGTAAAATGTCTGGAAATAATGAGGCCATGGGGAAAATTGTTTTTTTAATCCTCTTTGTAAGATGCCCAGCATAGTTAGCTCTTTCATTCCTTATTAAAATTACTGATCTAAAGTATATTTTACTGATAGACATTTATGCTAAGTTTCCCAATATGCAGGTAGAATCATCACTGTGCATTCTTGACAGCAAAGGTGCATTCTTGACAGTTGGGTTTTGTTCTATAGAGTCCTGCGTTTCTGATGCTGTAGCAGTCATTTAATGTAGATCTAATCTATTCAGACAATAATTACAAATTTACTGAGTTTACTTTTGAACATTTTAAAATATAACTTAGTTTCATGAGGAAACTAAGCTATACATAAAATAACTCTAGGAACAGAAAGGCTGTTTTATGTTTCTAAAGCAGCCCTCCCCCAACCTGGTGCCCTTCAGATGGTTTGGACTACAGTGCCCAGCATTCCTGACCATTGGTCATGCTGCCTGAAGCTAATGGGAGCTGAAGTCCAAAATATCTGGAGGGCACCAAGTTGGAGAAGGATGCAACAAAGTAACTAGATCTGTAAAGAGCGCTAAAAAAAAAAGTATTGCTTATTTTTCATTTTTTTCCAAAATTTCCAGTTTTTTCCAAGAAAACCTGGAAAAAATGTTTTTTTTCCCATAGGTTCAAAATTTCTGAAAATTTTACATCTCTACCCCTTGTTAATTTTTTGCTCAGTACACCACAAATTTTTGACCTGTAACGTTTGAGGAAAAAAATTAAAGCACTTTTAATAGGATTTCAGTGTTATATTATGTAGAATTTTTATTGAAATACATGTAAAAATTAAAGGCAATAGCGTATAATTCCCTTACATTGTTCAAATTTGTTTTTTTCCCTTAAATGTACTGAAAACTGTTTACGTTAATTTTAGCAACCCAAAGAACTGTGCATGATATGCTGACAACCATTATTCTGTGTCAACAGAGTTCAACTCTCTTCCGCTAAGGTTGTTGGGGCACCTTCAGTTTCGCTACTTATTAGTTCCGTTTCACTGAGACATATATGTATTTTAATGATATACATGTATTCTCTCACATACTTGTTAGGAATAATTACCTGAAAAATATTAATTACAGCTTTGAAACTGCCAAGCTTGCCTAATACTGCATTTACAATTGGCATAGATTCATTTTTACTAATGAACTTAAGAAATGGAACATTTTCCACTAGAAAAGGTTCTGGAGAATTTTCCGCCCCACATCACTACATCTAGGCTGCAGGTGTAACCGTCACTCAGGTGTCTGTTATTCTGTGGGTACATGTATTGGGAAATTACAACCATCTGTGGCCTGTATATATGTACCAAAAAGAGATGTGATCATTGTATTTGGAGATCTGTACCTGGCTTTGTTTTTGTTTTGTCTTCCTACATGGAAGTGCTTTGTGGGAAATCGGGCACATTTGTAGCAGGCCCTACTCTCAAGATTGCTTGTTGGCAGCTTTCTTTCAATTTCTTACTAATTTTCTGTGATCCATAATGTTAATCTATCTCTCTGTTCACGTGGCCTCGAGATTTCCGCCTATGAAGTGGGGCTTTAGTACAAGATCTAGCTGTTCAAAAAAGGAGAAGACTTGGGTGGAGAGGGTGGGGTCTAATTCCTTGTGAGAAGCCAAAGACTGAATTTATAAATATTACTCAAGCTGCTGCTGGCACTTTTTGCTATTTCTAGCTGCTATTGCAAATAGTGGTGGAACACCACAAGAGATAGTAGTCTCACTGTCTTGAGTTTCCTGCTTCACCCTCCTAAAACAGGGCTGTTATAGTGCAAACTGCAGTATGGAAAGTTGTGCTCACCTCCTGCAAATTTCACCCCACCTATCCACAGAGCGAGCCTTGTTCTTCCCAGAATAATGTGGCCAAATTGAGTTTTGGTGGACTGACATTTTTGGAGACTTATGATTGCAGAGTTTCATTGAGATAGTAAAGTGCTTTTTTGTGGGTCAAAACCCCCCAGAATATCTTTTTTTTCATCTGGTCTTTTTCTCAAAAATAGCTTGTTTGTTAAAGTTGAAATTTGAATTAAAAATAAAGCTGGTCCAAGCTATACACACCAGAATTAAAAGTCAGAAAACTAATTGTAGCCTACATTATTTAGATACCTATTATGAAATATTTTAAAACCACATTTACTATATCTCTATTGAAGGCTTTTGAGTTCTCTGTGCTAACCCCAAGTGCAAAAGCTTTCAAAGGGGCTTGTTTTTGGTGGTTGACTGTTTTTAGGGCGGAAATGCATTTTGAAGGCTCTAGAGCTTACATGTCTGCATGTGCCTGTTGATAAATTCCAGACTGTAAAGGCAGCAGTTACCTCCCCCTCTTCTTTCTCAGAGTTATCAATATACTTCGGTGAACCCTGAGGCATGCAGAAGTATAAAGCAAACAAAAACCCCAAAATGGGGTAACCCCCTCATCCCCAGTAACCAAATGAGGACTGAGAATGCTCAGTGGCCTTCATAGAACGTTGAGTGTCAGTTGGAAAAGAAAAATGGACAACCAGATGAGGAGGGCAAATTGGTGTCCTTGAGACCGTAACAGCTTATAAAGAAGCATGGCTAGCCCCCTAAACAGGAACACTCCTATGAAAACAGTGAAGATATGGTACAACATTTTGTTGCAGGTCCCACTTGTATTTCTGAACTCCTAGATACAAAAACAGAGGGACACTGAAGTTTTTGTTAAAATATTGGAATACCAAAAGGAGACCTTGCTGCATGCCTTCATATTACATATGGGTAGGGCAGAGAGGGCTGCGGTGGCTTAGTGGTTAAGACGCTGAACTGCAGACCGGAAGGTCAGCAGGACAGCAGTTCAAGACCCGAGTGCTGCATGACGGAGTGAGCTCCCGTCTTCAGTCCCAGCTCCTGCCAACCTAGCAGTTTGAAAGCAAAAAATTGCAAGTAGATAAATAGGTACCGCTTCAGCGGGAAAGGTAACAGCGTTCCGTGCACCTTGGTGTTCAGTCATGCCGGCCACATGACCACGGAAGCGTCTTTGGACAGCGCTGGCTCTTTGGCTTAGAGATGGAAATGAGCACCACACCCTAGAGTTGGACACGACTGGATGGGGACACCTTTGCCTTTACCTTTTTAGGGCAGAGAAGAACTAAGGGGTTCTGTTGGGGTTGGGGCTATGATAAGTTAAAGATAAGGTAAATGGTTGAAGAGCACAAAAGAAGGATGCAGAGTACTGAGTGCAGGAGCAGGAAGGAGAAAGGTCATTTGATAATCACTAGTATTGGCAGGAAGCTAGATTACAAAGCGAGAGGCATGCAGAGATCTGTCTAGTTCAGGGATAGAATTGCTTCAGTTTTGCATAGTCTGTTTTTTATTAGAATCCCCATAGTCTACTTATGTGTGTTGACTTTACAAAGAGTGCAAGATCACTTAAAGCTGGGGTCTCCAGCGTGGTGCCCATGGACACTTCTCATGGTGCCCACTGGGCCTTCTGCGCTCCTGATTTTTGTTTTGTTCTTTTATATTTAACTAATAATAATAATAATAATTGGGAGGCTGTCATGTTGCAAAGTGAAGTTTTGCCTTCCAACACTATCTTTATTTGAGTTCAAGGGGGTGGTTTGGCATATTAGAGCTCAGACCAGAATTCTGCCTTGTGCTTAGGTTCTTGGGCAAGTTACTTTTCTTTTAGTCTTACCTGTTTGACTTCTGGGAAATGACTGTTTCGTGACTGACCGTGCCCACCATGGCAGTCATTTTATGAATGGGTAAGTTGGCCATGGCAGCCATTTTGTGAGAGCACCCATGACATTCTCTCACATTTCCAAAAATACCTAATGACTCAAAAAGATTGCGGACCCCTGGCTTAAAGCATCAATAATCTGCATGAAATGGTCCACCAGTGAGCCATGGTTTATTTTCTTCATATCCCTGGTCTAGTTCATGAGGATCTATTAAGCTGTATGTGAGAGGGAGAGAAAGTAAGTGATAGCTGATTAAAATATTCACAAGGGGAGATAAAGTGTCTGGATTGCAGAGACAGTCAAGACTCAGTACTGGCCCAGTTTGAATGAACAGGTCTTTTGCCTATGCATACAGCCCCTTCACTCCTGCATTTACGGCACAAACAATCAAACCAGGAGGCCTCTAATAATAGTTTCCCAATTGTCCGGAAGAGGTTTCATAGAATCATAGAATAGTAGGGCTGGAAGGGGCCTATAAGACCATTGAGTCCAACCTGTTTAAACTGCTCTGGAGCGCCAAACAACACCATAAGCCACGATGGTAAAAACTTCACTGCAGACCATGGTTTATCAGGATGGCTTATTTTGGCTAAATAAACCACCGTGGTTGGGGAAAACCGCTCACAGACAACATGATAAACCATCATGGCTAATTCAGAAAAATAAACCATCGTGGCTTATTGTGTTGTGCAAACCTAGTCATAGAGTTAACCCAACAATTGCCCATGGTTTATTGTTGGGTTAACTCTGGGTTCTTTAACCCATAAACAACACAAGAGTTTCTGGGTTCGTACAAAAATACCATTTGTAATTAAGATACTTCCCAAATAAAAGTGCATACTAATTATTTTGCTATAACCATAGATGCAGAGGTTTACTGATGCCGAACAAATTGTAGAGTTCTAGGCATTAAATAGGAATAAAAGGTCAATAGATGAAATGGAACAATGTAAAGGAGCAATGGATGACACTTGCAGTGTCTAGAGATGCAGTACGCAGCCTCCTCTGTGTAAGTACTTTGGCCTCGCAGGAGGCTTAAAAAAGAAAAGGGATTTTTCCAGTATAATGGGTAGAATCCGGATTTAGTCACACAGTAGACCCACTGAAATGAATAAGACTGAAGTTAGTCATGACTTTAGGCTAAGAAGTACGGTTACTTTGCAAAATCTGGAATAAATTAAACGGTTAGAAAACTAGAGGTATGCAACATTATGAATAATTGAATTTCTGGCGAAGTGAATTGATTTAAATCACTGAAAAAAGTCAGTTTAAATAATTGATTTAAACCAAAAAATCCATTTATTATTTAGATGCTTCCCACATAAAAGTGCATACTAATTACATCCAATAACCATAGACACATAATGATTTACTGACTCTGAGCCAATTGTAGAGATCAAGTAGTTGTTGTTGTTGTTCAGTCGTTCAGTCGTGTCCGACTCTTCGTGACCCCATGGACCATAGCACGCCAGGCCTTCCTGTCCTGCGCTCTCTCCCGGAGCGTGCTCAAGTTCATATTCATTGCATCCGTGATGCTATCTAGCCATCTCATCCTCTGCCGTCCCCTTCTCCTTTGGCCTTCAGTCTTTCCCAGCATCAGGGTCTTTTCCAGGGAGTTTTCTCTTCGCATTAGGTGGCCAAAATATTGGAGCTTCAGCTTCATTATCTGTCCTTCCAAAGAGCACTCAGGGTTGATTTCCTTTAGGATGGACTGATTTGACCTCCTTGCAGTCCAGGGGACTCGTAAGAGTCTTCTCCAGCACCACAGTTCGAAAGCATCAATTCTTCGGCGCTCAGCCTTCCTTATAGTCCAGCTCTCACAGCCATACATTACTACTGGGAAAACCATAGCTTTGATTAGACGGACCTTTGTCGGCAAGGTGATGTCTCTGCTTCTTACTATGCTGTCTAGGTTTGCCATAGCTTTCCTCCCAAGGAGCAAGTGTCTTTTAATTTCATGGCTACAGTCACCGTCTGCGGTGATCTTGGAGCCCAAGAAAGTAAAATCTGTCACTGCTTCCATTTCTTCCCCTTCTATATGCCAGGAAGTGATAGGGCCAGTTGACATGATCTTAGTTTTTTTAATGTTGAGTTTCAAACCAGCTTTTGCACTCTCCTCTTTCACCCTCAACAAGAGGCTCTTGAGATCCTCTTCGCTTTCTGCCATTAGGGTGGTATCGTCTGCATATCGGAGGTTGTTGAGAATTCTCCCAGCAATCTTAATTCCGACCTCTGATTCATCCAACCCGGCATTTCTCATGATGTACTCTGCATATAAGTTAAATAAGCAGGGTGACAATATGCAGCCTTGTCGTACTCCTTTCCCAATTTTGAACCAATCGGTTGTTCCATGTCTGGTTCTTACTGTTGCTTCTTGACCCTCGTACAGGTTTCTCAGGAGACGGGTAAGGTGGTCTGGTACTCCCATCACTTTCAGAATTTGCCACAGTTTGTTGTGATCCACACAATCAAAGGCTTTAGCGTAGTCAATGAAACAGAAATAGACGTTTTTCTGGAATTCTCTTGCTTTCTCCCTGATCCAGCGAATGTTGGCGATTTGATCTCTAGTTCCTCTGCCTCTTCGAAACCCAGCTTGTACTTCCGGTAGTTCTCGGTTCGCATACTGCTGAAGCCTAGCTTGTAGGATTTTGAGCATCACCTTGCTGGCATGTGAAATGAGCGCAATTGTGCGGTAGTTTGAACATTCTTTGGTGTTGCCCTTCTTTGGAATTGGAATGTAAACTGACCTTTTCCAGTCTTGTGGCCACTGTTGAGTGTTCCAGATTTGTTGGCATATTGAATGCAGCACTTTAACAGCATCATCTTTTAGGATTTTAAATAGCTCGGCTGGAATACTGTCATCTCTGCTAGCTTTGTTGTTACTAATGCTTCCTAAGGCCCACTTGACTTCACTCTCTAGGATGTCCGGCTCAAGTTCAGTGACCGCACTATCATGGCTATCAGGGACATTCAGATCTTTCCTGTATAGTTCTTCTGTGTATTCTTGCCACCTCTTCTTAATCTCATCTGCTTCTGTTAGGTCCCTGCCTTCTTTGTCCTTTATCATGCCCGTCTTTGCACAAAACGTTCCCTTGAGATCTCCAATTTTCTTGAAGAGATCTCTAGTCTTTCCCATTCTGTTGTTTTCCTCGATTTCTTTGCATTGTTCATTTAAGAAGGCCTTCTTGTCTCTCCTTGCTATTCTCTGGAACTCTGCACTCAGTTGGGTATATCTTCCCCTTTCTCCCTTGCTTTTCGCTTCCCTTCTTTCGTGAGCTACTTGTAAAGCCTCATCAGACAGCCACTTGGCTTTCTTGCATTTCTTTTTCTTTGGGACGGATTTCGTTGCTGCCTCCTGAACAATGTTACGGACCTCCGTCCATAGTTCCTCAGGCACTCTGTCTATCAGGTCTAATCCCTGAAATCTATTCCTCACCTCCACTGTATATTCAGAAGGGATATGACTGAGGTCATACCTGAACGGTTTAGTGGTTTTCCCGACGTTCTTCAATTTAAGCCGAAATTTTGCAAGAAGCAGCTCATGATCTGAGCCACAGTCAGCTCCAGGTCTTGTTTTTACTGACTGTATGGAGCTTCTCCATATTTCGATATTGACCATCTGGTGATGTCCATGTGTAGAGTCGCCTCTTGTGCTGTTGGAAAAGAGTGTTTGCTATGATCAGCATGTTCTCTTGGCAAAACTCTATTAGCCTTTGTCCTGCTTCATTTTGTACACCAAGGCCATGCCTGCCTGTTATCCCGGTGATTTCTTGACTTCCTACTTTAGCATTCCAATCCCCTATGATGAAGAGGACATCTTTTTTTGGTGTTAGTTCTAGAAGGTGTTGTAGGTCTTCATAGAACCGATCAACCTCAGCTTCTTCGGCCTCAGTGGTTGGGGCATAGACTTGAATTACTGTGATGTTGAATGGTTTGCCTTGGATTCGTACTGAGATCATTCTATCATTTTTAAGATTGTACCCCAGTACTGCTTTTCCCACCCTTTTGTTGACTATGAGTGCTACTCCATTTCTTCTAAGGGATTCTTGCCCACAATAGTAGATATGATGGTCACCTGAATTAAATTCGCCCATGCCTGTCCATTTTAGTTCGCTGATTCCCAAGATGTCGATGTTCAATCTTGCCATCTCATGTTTGACCACCTCCAGCTTACCTTGATTCATTGATCTGACATTCCAGGTTCCTAAACAATATTGTTCTTTACAGCATCGGATTTTCTTTTCACCGCCAGACACATCCACAGCTGAGTGTCCTTTCGGGTTTGGCCCAGCCGCGTCACTCTTTCTGGCGCTACTTGGAAATACCCTCTGCTCTTCCCCAGTAGCATATTGGACACCTTCCGACCTGAGGGGCTCATCTTCCGGCGTCATATCTTTTAGCCTTGTGATACGTTCCATGGGGTTTTCTTGGCAAGAATACTGGAGTGGGTTGCCATTTCCTTCTCCAGTGGACCACATTTTGTCAGAACCCTCTGCCATGACCTGTCCGTCTTGGGTGGCCCTGCACGGCATAGCTTATGGCTTCACTGAGTTACGCAAGCCCCTTCGCCACAACAAGGCAGTGATCCATGAAGGGGATCAAGTAGTTACTAGATGTTAAATAGGAATACAAGGTCACCTGCATGGAGCAATGGATGACACCTGTCATCTATTGCTAGTCCTTGGTCCACAGATCCATAATATAAAAATTGTAATATAAGTACATGAACTATTGCGTAGTATGATGACTAACAGATCCCCCCATAGCTCTTTATTAGGAAAAACAGCCTTTCATAAAAGGGTCAGAAGTTCAGTGGTAAAGGATTTGAATTAAGTTCAGATTTCATTTGAAATGAGGTTATTTTAAGAAGAGAACATTATAGCTGAACTTTAAAAAAAAATCTGATTTAAAAAATCATTGACCTTTGTCCGCCCTGATTTGTGGAGTGTCCCTCAAAATCAAAGGCAAATCCTGAAGACATCTATAATTCAAATCCAAATTCATGCCACAAATGCAGTTAACACAACTCGCAATGAGAAATATCCCAGTTCAACTCTTAATAAAAAAAAAAGGTAAAGGTGTCCCCAACCAGTCGTGTCTGACTCTAGGGTGCGGTGCTCATCTCCGTTTCTAAGCCGAAGAGCCAGCGCTGTCCGAAGACGCTTCCGTGGTCATGTGGCCGGCATGACTGAACACCAAGGTGCACGGAACGCTGTTACCTTTCCCACCGAGGCGGTACCTATTTATCTACTTGCAATTTCTTGCTTTCGAACTGCTAGATTGGCAGAAGCTGGGACTAAAGATGGGAGCTCACTCCGTCACGCAGCACTCGGGTCTTGAACTGCTGACCTGCCGACCTTCCAGTCTGCAGTTCAGCGTCTTAACCACTAAGCCACCGCGGCCTCTCAAATCTTAATACTATGATATTAATAGATATTCCAAAAAATGGAACAGATATTAATAACACTGATGTATACCAGTAATTCACACTAAATGGTTGTATTTTTCATATAACATAGCTGGTATGAAATAACATGGGATCTTACTTTTACTTTATGCATCTTTATCATGCCTAGGTCTATGTGCTTATTCATAAACCAAATACAGAATCATAGAATAGTAAGGTTAGAAGGGGCCTACAAGGCCATTGAGTCCAGCCCCCTGCTCAATGCAGGAATCCAAGTCAAAGCATTCCTGACAGATGGCTGTCCAGCTTCATCTTGAATGCCTCCAGTGTGGGAGAGCCCGCCACCTCCCTGGGTAATTGGTTCCATTGTCGTATTGCTCTAACAAGCAGGAAGTTTTTCCTGATGTTCAGCTGGAATCTGGCTTCCTGTAACTTGAGCAACAAAGGAAGAGTACAGGCAGGTAGCACAGAGTTGCAGGGATGGCATCAGGAAGGCTAAAGCTGAGAACGAGCTGAGGTTAGCAAGGGATGCTAAAAGCAACAAAAAAGCTTTCTTTAGCTACATGCATAGTAAAAGACAGAGGAAAGAAATGGTGGTTCGGCTATTAAATAAGGATGGCAAAATGATAACAGATGACAAAGAAAAGGCAGAAGTGCTCAATTCCTACTTTGGCTCAGTCTTCTCCCAAAAGCGGATCTATGACCCCGCTGGCAAAGGCGAAGTACAGGCTGAAGGGGCAGGATTGCAGCTTGAGATCGACAGGCATATGGTCAAGGAACACCTAGTTACGTTGAATGAGTTCAAATCTCCAGGGCCAGATGAACTGCACCCTAGAGTAATAAAGGAACTGGCAGAACCACTGTCTATTCTCTTTGAGCAATCATGGAGGACGGGTGAAGTGCCAGATGACTGGAGGAGGGCTAATGTTGTCCCTATCTTGAAAAAGGGTAAAAAGGAGGAACCTGGGAACTACAGACCAGTCAGTCTGACATCAATCCCTGGGGAAATTCTGGAGCAGATGATAAAGCAATCCATCTGTAAGCACCTTGAAAACAATGCAGTGATTACTCGAAGCCAACATGGATTTGTCAAGAACAGATCCTGCCAGACGAATCTGATCTTATTTTTTGATCAGGTAACCTCCCTTGTGGACTGTGGGAATGCTGTAGACATAATATACCTCGACTTCAGCAAAGCTTTTGACACAGTGCTCCATGATATCCTGATGAGCAAACTAGCTCGAAGTGGGCTATATGAAATAACTATCAGGTGGATCCACAGTTGGCTACAGAATCGGACTCGAAGAGTGCTTATCAATGGGATCTTCTCAAACTGGGGAGAGGTAACGAGCGGGGTACCGCAGGGCTCAGTCTGTCAGGGTGGACACTGAGCCCATAGAATTCCAGAGTAGTTCTGATGCTGAGGAAGAGCAGTCGCTCCTTCGGGAGAGGAGCGCGCTCCTTTTTTTCCAGGACCAACAGCTGACGGAGCTTCCTACCACCCACATTCCTAGTTTAGAAAGCAGTCCAGGGAGTGACTCAGTACAGATAGCAGACTGGGGGGGATGCGCGGCACAGACGCAGAGAGCGGCGCCAAATGGTTCGCGTTCAAAGAACGGTTGCGCCCAGAGGATCCAAGGGAAAAGGGGAGGGATTCTCCCTAGTCCTTATATTCAGGGGTCTGCCAGTAATTGCCCTTCAAACAGGGACCAACTGTTCTAACTTAGGGCATAGGGATGCTGCTGCTCAGATCTAGTTGCTACCTGTAGAGCTGTTAAGTTATAAAAGAAGAATAAAGCTTTGAAAAGAATCCCTTTGTCTGTGTCTGGACTTGGCTACTAGATTAGACTGACAGCCCTCCAAGGAGCCCTTGACACAGTCCTGGGCCCAGTGCTCTTCAACATTTTTATTAATGACTTGGAGGAGGAGGTGCAGGAAATGCTGATCAAATTTGCAGATGATACAAAATTGGGCGGGATAGCTAATACTTTGGAAGATAGAAACAAAATTCAAAGTGATCCTGATAGACTGGAGCGCTGGGCAGAAATCAACAGAATGACATTTAATAGGGATAAATGCCAAGTTCTGCACCTAGGAAAAAGAAACCAAATGCACAGTTACAAGATGGGGGATACATGGCTCAACAACACTACAAGCGAGAAGGATCTTGGAATTGTTGTAGATCACAAGCTGAGTATGAGCCAATGATGTGATGTGGCTGCAAAAAAGGCAAATGCTATTTTGGGCTGCATTAATAGAATCATAGCTTCCAAATCCTGGGAAGTACTAGCTCCCCTCTAGTCAGCACTGGAGTACTGTGTCCAGTTCTGGGCACCACATTTTAAGAAGGTGGAGAGGGTTCAAAGGAGGACAACAAAGATGATCAGGGGACTGGAAACAAAGCCTTATGAAGAGAGACTGAAAGAACTGGGCACGTTTAGCCTTGAGAAGAGAAGACAGGGGAGATAGGATAGCACTCTTCAAGTACTTGAAAGGTTGTCACAGAAAGGAAGGCCAGGATCTCTTCTCCATCATCCCAGAATGCAGGACACGGAATAATGGGCTGAAGTTACAGGAAGCCAGATTCCGGCTGAACATCAGGAAAAACGTCCGGACTGTTAGAGCAATACAACAATGGAACCAATTACCTAGGGAGGTAGTGGGCTCTCCCACACTGGAGGCATTCAAGACGAGGCTGGACAGCCATCTGTCGGGGATGCTCTGACTTGGATACCTGCATTGAGCAGGGAGTTGGACTTGATGGCCGTATAGGCCCCTTCCAACCCTACAATTCTATGAGCCCATTATTCCTTGTCCTGCACTCTGGGATGATCGAGAAGAGATCCTGGCCTTCCTCTCTGTGACAACCTTTCAAGTACTTGAAGCGTGCTATCATATCTCCTCTCAGTCTTCTCATGGCTAAATAAGTACACCAACTTGGGCATTGAAAACAATCACATTCCACATGGATGAGTGTTCAGCCATGGGCTGAGGTTCTTTAAGATTCAAACAAGGCAAGAATAAATACACCAAGTTGGTTCCTTGCTCAGATTTTATTCAGATAGAGAGGTAAGATATTAATAACATGGAAAGCAATGTGCAGATACCAAGTACTTACACCCCTTCAGTTACCGGGAACCCCACTACAGTAACAGGTGAACCTCCAGAACCTCTCTGTGGGCAAGGATTGCACCAACTGCCATGGCTGGCTGGCTCTGGGGCACACCTATTACTGTAGTAGGGTCCCCAGTAACTGAAGGTGTGTAAGTACTCTGTAACTGCCTATTCCTTTCCATGTTCTTCTCTGCTTGTTGTCATCTTACCTCTCCCTCTGAATAAACTCTGGGAAAGGAACCACTCTGGTGTGTTTATTGCCATGTTTGAATTCTAAAGAACCTCTGCCCCTGGCAGAACAAGGGTAATGATTCTCCCCCAGAGAGTCATTCCAAGAGCAGTGCAAAATCATGTTCCATAGGTGTATTCCAACATACTGTACCAATTTGCACATCATGGTGGCAATTCCTGGATTGTATAACCCAGGAATTGCTAGGGACAAGCGGTGCATGCAAGCCATTTCTAATTTCAATCAACTGTGCTTGCTGATTGCCATTACTCTCATTACCCGTCCAGGTGCAGCTTGTTATGTCATCCAAACCCAGGGAACATGACTTGCTTGAGGGGGGAAACAACCGTCATATAATCCAACAATAGATCACTGTTATTTCAGAGTTGTTTCCCCCTCAAACAAGCCATGTTGCCCGAGTTTGGATGACATAAGCTAATTAGGCTAACGGCACACGGTACACTCCGCCGATTTAAATAAGCTGCGGTGGCTTGTTTTGTCTGTGCGAACCAAGTCAGTGTCTTTGGTCAATCCCTTTTTCTGAACCAGTAATTTGAAGGGGAGGAGTGTCTTTTTGGTTCAAGTCCAACAAGGGCTTTGGGGTAATAATTCAGCTTCTGCTGAGGTTCAATAAAATTTTAAGGTTAATTCTGGCTTTTGGTTCAAGTTTGACTTTATTCCATGGCTCGTATGTGCTTCTGAGGGAAAACCAAAAGCATGTATAATCAAGCTGCCATGTGAATCAACACAAGAGCAACCAAAATATATGTAAGTACATGATGCTTAAAATGTAGAAAAATTATAAACATTGCTGAGCACCCGTTCTCAGGACAGTTGCATATATGACCAGCCTGGACTTAACCTGTTTTGCTTGTTAGTACATGTGCTTTTTTAGCTTTATATGCAAACTGCAGTCTTTTCCCACATTTTTTCCTCCATGCCCTAACACCGATTTTCACTTCTGTAAAAAACTCAGTAATAGCTTATGTTGTAATCATGAGCATTATTCAAATAAAACTCTAATCCAAACTAATATTTTGCACTGTAGAAAATAAGGAACTCTAGAAGGATTTTGCTATCATACTTTGCTCATTAACATCAGTGAGCCTTTGGTTTCTTGATACATTTCAGCCAACCAAACTGTGATAATCTGGTTCCATTAGACATATTTTAGGTAGTCTATTTTGTGAATATGTGTTAACTTTTAATCAGTAGTTTAGGCCCTTGGCTGGACACAGGTGGTCACATTTAGGAAGTCAGTTTCTGCAAGTAAGACACCAAGAGTATTTTACTACATGTATATCTTCCCCTCCTCCAAGAAGCCCAGGGTGGCATACATGGTTCCCTCCACCCTACTTTAATTTCACAACAGCCCTATGCGGTAGGTTAGAGTGAGAATTGGTGATTGGCCCAAGGTACCCAGTAAGCTTCATAGTTGAGTGAGGATTTGAATTTGAGTCTTCCCAATCCTAATCCAACACACTGTAATCATTACATCACAGTGGCAGCTAACATGAGTAGTAAATGAAGCCTTGAATGTGTTAGTCTTTGAATGTGTTAGTCTTTTGAAAGAAGCCCTGCTTTCTTGCTTCTTATTGCTCTTCTTGTAAAACAATTTAGCTATGTACAACATAAGTATATTGGAGCATTGGAGGAAAAGCCAACATACGATTCTTTCAGCAGATTTATTGTCTGATTGCTCTTTTAAGAATAACATGCACGTGGACATAATGGAGAATCAGTATTGATTCTGGCCATTATAGGTTCTAATCACCCCGTCATCATGAATTTGTCACTGTTGAGGTATTCCTGCATGTGTGTGTTCATGGTTGGCTTTCTTTCTCTTTTAGGAACATGGACTCCATTTAATCCAGCAACAGTTAGATCTATCTTATGTAAGTGATATTTAAACTTATGCTTTTGTACTTGGTGTAGCATTGTTTTTTAAATAGGATTACCAAAGACGTTCAGAGTTTGTTAACAAAATATCACAGTGAAACTGTTAGAAGAAAAATTGTGGCAGTGGAGATAAGCGGGAGAATGTTTTGGTTTAAAATTATGCTGTTGTACTGCTTTCTTAAACTCTTACTATTCACATAGATTATTCTGCATTAGGGACCAGAAACTAGCCTTTCAAATACAGTATTCTTATCTGTAACCGATTCTTCAAGTGCAGTCACACATCCGCATTCTCTACCTGTGCAGAGCAAACTTTGAAACCTTCTAGAGCTAGGTAACAAAGATTTTTGGCAGGAGGCCTGCCCTCAGGGCACACGGCCAACCTTCCCACTCCGTTCTTTTCTGGACCACTGCAGCAGTCTTTGTATAAAGAAGTATCAGAGCAAAGAGAAGCTCACTAAAGTTACCTGCAGTGAGGAAGAGGGGTGTCTTGTGTGACCACACAGATGACCACTCAAAGAACCACACTTGCACATGAGCAACCTGTTTTTCTTCCTAGTCTCTGTGCGGTCCCATATATGGGAGAATATCAAGCTAAGTTATCTGGAGTTGGGACAGGTGGTGTCAGGCAACCACTCATCTCAGTACAGTCTGAAAAATGCATCTGCCAGAGCCTAAAGAGACACCTAGCTCAAGAGCTGGGGCCAGATAGCAGCACAACAAAGTCTGAGAGTGAAGATGCTACTCAGGGATGCCATTGTCAAAGAAATAGTCCTCATCAAGTATAATCGGATTCCCAAAGGAATCGGAAGAGTCAAAATAAGAGTTGTTGTTTTTAAAAATCATGGAATCACAGCTTTAACATTTAAAAAGAGACCACTGTGAAATCCGGTTCTCTTTCCATTCCCAGCTACCATGAATGTTTAGCATTCTCTGTGGCATTTTCCCAGGTGTAGCTGTGTGATACCATAGAGCACGAGAAAACATCTGTTAAGTCTGAGAGAAGTACCTATAATTCTTCAGTGAAATCTTCCTTTCCACGATAGAGAGTATTAGGTCAGTTTCTTTCTTGTGACTGTCTGAGCCACTAAAATAAATACAAGTTACTTGCAAGTTACAAAATTCTGGTTTATTCATTCTTGTAACATTTTCCCCTGCTTTAGGATTTTCAGGGCCTGAAAGAAAGAGGCATGAGCAGTGTTCAGGGTTATTGAGAATGTGTACGCAAGAAGACTTGCTCCACCTTCAAAATTAACTCCCCCCCCCCAATTTTAATTTGTTGCTTTGTTCCTCTTAGACTGCATTAATGGAGTGCATTCTATACTAGACTAGAGTCACATCATAATTGCCAAATATGTGGTAGGTAGAGCACAAGAGGTTGTTTGTATTGGCAACTACCAATAGTAATAAACTGTTACAAAATGTGTGCAAGTTGTTAAACTTCCAATGAAATTGTTAATAAAGAAACAGCTTCATAACTTGTTGCATATAACACAAACCTCCACATATGATGAGTCTCACCTGTGGTGATGATAAGCCTTCCTTGAAAAACCAGTGGCTAACAAAAGTCCTAATGATGACACATAGCAATTGGGTTCCTCTAGGAAAAATGTTGACAACATTGATCTCTTTTCTAGGGCTTCTGTGGAACCTGTATTTCTCCATCTGTAGGAGCTATTTCTACAGCTATTTCTGTGTTTCTTTTTCTTGGCATGAAAAGCAGAAGGAAATCGTAGTTGCAATACAGTTAACCTCTTTATGAGGTATTATATTTATTCAGTAGTACATTCCTGCCATTTAAACTTAACAGGAAACTGGAAAATTACTGGTGTCCAGTTCTGTAACTTAATGTATTAATATTTGGCTTTTGTTTGTTTCAGCTATGTTTGATAGAGAGAACAAAGGTGGTGTGAACTTCAATGAATTCACCGGGGTCTGGAAATACATCTCTGACTGGCAGAATGTCTTTCGCACGTATGACAGAGATAATTCTGGAATGATTGACAAACAGGAACTAAAGCAAGCACTAACAGGTTTTGGTAATTCATTTGCAATTATAGTTGAGCATGTATCTCACATTCTTCTAGAGAGTTGGGCCATATCACATATTGCAATACTCTAGGGTGAAGAAAAGGAAATGGACTTGCTGTTTCTGTGTGGGCCTTAACAAATTTGACTGAAAATGCTACCCTGAGGAGCTAACCTTTTCAGAAGAACATTTTAATTGAAAAAAAACCTACTTCAGAATATTTAAAATATACAAATTCCATCCTAGTGTTTAAAATATATACAGCTTATACAAACGGCCTCATGTCACCATGAGCTTTTCAAAGTAATTAGTTTTTTAAGGAATTGGTTTCATGAATACCAAGAGACAGCTGGGGAAGGCATTTAAGAATCCTTAAGGACTCCTGAGATCACTGAACCGTTTAACAAATGCACTTACTAATACAGAATAGTCAATCTAAAACATAGTGAGCAGTGAACAAGCCTTTCAGCAGCGGTGGGTTTAAGAATGCCTAATTTTATACTCAGTTATGGCCAATGTATACGTTCTATCCCTCCTTTTTTATAGTATAGTGTAAAAACTATGGTGGGCTCAATGTTTGGTTTTGTACTAAGAATTAGTAAAGGAAGAAAAAATCTTGGATCCATGTTTCATTAAAAAAAATATACTTATGGCATCACATCAAAATATATTGCCTCTATTTGTGCCAATGGAAGCTTTTAAAAAGCTTGATTACAGATGGGGGGGCATTTTCTGTGTGCATGTGTGGGTTCTGAGGAGGGCTAACACTTCCATTCATAAATAAGAACAAGATTCAGTAAAGAATCTTTCTGGCAGAAAAGGGGGTGATTTTTGCTGATCCCTCCCTCGCAGCCCCCCCCCCCCAATTCTTCCAGAGAGTCTCCCAACCCACAGACAGATTTTCAGGGGGCACAAGGGGCTGCCAAGAGGACTGGGGTGTTTGTAGAAGCTGCCTCCCCTCTTCCACTGGAACTCTGCTTAGGGTATACTCCTACCACCAAGAGCATAGTGGTAATTTTATTTTATACTCAGCTTCATAGCCAATGTAATCTACTTAAAAAAATTAGAATAACACTGTCATTCTACCATTAGGAAGCTGTTTCATTTTCAACTTTTAAAATAGAGAAATACTGTAGAATTTGATTCATCTAAACAAATAACAAATAGGTAATAAATAGTGAAAAAGGATGGCATTTGTAGCCTTTCAGTGAGAGGTTTTGAAAAAGATTTTAGACATACTTTGGTGTCTGATGTTAACAGGCAGCAGATCAGTTTAAGACTTTGGACTGGTTTTTAAAGGTAACCAATTTTTCAAGATATGCATTAGTAATGTTCAAAAGCTTTACTTAAAATTTGCTGCAGCAATCAATTGGGTTTAGAATAGAGTGTATAACAACTATCTATGGTAATGTAGTGCTAGGAACCATACAATATGGCATTGCAAGCTGATGCTTGGAATTGGGGTGCCCATTATTTTGGACCCAGATTTCTAAATAAAAATAACTGCTGCTTTTAATCCACTGTAGTAGTAATACTAGGCATACAGAATATTTTCTGAATAGTAATTATTCAACCTTTCATTCTGAGGTCTGGTTTTCTTTCTTTGGTAAGAATGTCAAAAACTGGATCTTTGCTCCCCTTCTCATTGAACATAGAGATCATTTGCAAATATTTCATGTAAGTCTCAATGTGGGGGGGTCTCATGCTACTTTGAGAGGCAGAAGAGCGACTAGAATTTTGAATGCAGTGTTACTACATGTGGCACCTTGCTCTGTATGTGAATGAAAGCACCTTTTCATGCTTCTGTAGGGCTCCCCCGCCCTTTATGACCCCCCTCTTGTTTTATTTGAGGTCAGTAGTTGAATGCATTTGTTGAATCTATGCTAGGCCTGGCCTTTTTATGTGGTAGCACTTATTCTATATAGCAGGTTTCATTACAGAGTGGCTAGCCATATATATATATATATATATATATATATATATGGCTAGCCACTCTGTAATGAAACCTGCTATATAGAATAAGTGCTACCACATATTATATATATTATATATTCATTATATATATATATATATATATATATATATATATAGAATATATAATATATATAATATATATTTATAATGAATATATATAAGTCTAATGAATAGCACTAAAGAGGGTATACCATATATATGTGTGTGGTATACCCTCTTTAGTGCTATTCATTAGACTTGTACAGTGAAGCAGTATTCTCATTTGTGCTAGTCCTCACTGGGATACTGACGTATTATTTAAACAGCATACTGCTAGTTATGTTGTAGTGCACATAGTATACCTGGATCTTGATCTCATAAAATATTTTTCTTTTTTGATCCAGTAAAAATTACCTGCATGTAATGTTCTGTTTGTGGTTAAGAGCCAGGAGTTTTAACTTGTTCTGAAGTCTCCATCATTGCATTCTGTATTAGGCAATATAATGTGCATTCCACAAAAGGAAATGGCATCTTGGCCAACTTTCCAACGATTTGTTTCCAATGTTTTGATATCCTCTCTTCCAAAATCCAAAGTAACTGGTTATTAACATTTCATGTGCAGTATAGCACCTGCTTCTTTTCATTGCTAGCACGTCTTGTTATCTCATTGGAGTTAGATTGCATGCATATCTTGTAGCTTAATACCATTTCAGTGTTTTGTCCTATGTATGTAACTAGTGATTTGCTTTTATACATTGTCATGTTGTCTAATTAACTCCATAATATAGATGGCTCTTAAGAGACCTTTACATTTACTTTGCTCATGAATGCTTTCAATTCTTTCAAGGTTATCGACTGTCTGACCAGTTCTACGACCTCCTTATTCAGAAGTTTGACAGACAAAGAAGGGGACAAGTGGCTTTTGATGACTTCATTCAATGCTGTGTTGTCCTGCAGGTAACAAGAAATTGGGATACTGAGTGGTTATAGCTTAAGACAGCCTAGTCAAATTCAGTTTAGCATGCAAGGTTAGTGTTTACATATCTGTAGTCAACTGGAATTTAATAACGGTTTTATTTATTTGATTTATTAGCCACCCATCTGGCTGGCTACCTGGCCACTCTAGATGGCGTACAGTACAAATAACACAAAATACAACAAATTTACATAATTAACTAAACAAAACATTGCTCTAAAAAACCCTAACCCACCGCAAAAGCCGGCCTGAACAACCAGGTTTTCAAAGCCCGGCGGAAGCTCATCAAAGAGCGGGCATGGCAGAGGTCAGTAGGGAGGGAATTCCATAGAGCGGGGGCCACCACAGAAAAGGCCCTCTCCGTAGTCCTCCCCAGCCGAGCTGACCTGGCTGATGGGACAGACAGAAGGTCTTCCAAGGCTTATCTCATTGAACAGTGTCCTTTGTGTTGTTGTAGGCGCTACTAAAGCTAGACCGGGCCAGAACCATATAGAGTTTTAAAGGTCAATGCCAACACCTTGAATTGGGCCCGGAAAACAACTGGTAACCAGTGGCTCCTTCAGCACTGGAGTGATGTAGTCTCACCAACAGCTGCCTTTAATCAGGCAGGCCGGTTTGTTCTGCACCAGCTGCAACTTCTGAACCATCTTCAAGGGTAACCCCACATAGAGCACACTACAGTAGTCTAGGCAAGAGTAGACCAGGGCATGAACTACTGATGAGAGCAGATGGTTAGGGACGTAGGGGCACAGCCGCTGTATCAGATGAGTTGGTGCAGCTCCACCTGGCTCACACCTGAGCCTCCATGGACAGCTGGGAGTCTAAAATGACCCCCAGACTGTGGACCTGAGGGCAGCCACACCCCATTGAACACCAGGTCAGCATCCCCCAACCTCCCCTTGTCTCCCACAAAAAGTACTTCGGTTTTGTCAGGGCTCAGTTTCAGCTTAGTCCTTTCCATCCAGCCACTTATCGACTTCAGACACTTGGACAGGGTTTCCACAGCCAACTTTGGCGAGGATTTAAATGCGAGGTAAAGTTGCGTGTCATCCACATATTGGTGATGCTGCACCCCCAACCTCCTGATGATAGCCCCCAGCAGCTTCACAAAACTGTTAAATAACATCGGGGAGAGAATAGAACCCTGTGGCACCCTGCAAGTGCGCAGCCAAGGTTCTGATGTCCCCTCCCCCGGAACTACCCTGTGGTACCTGCCAGAGAGGAAGGAATGGAACCACCGTAATACGGTGTCCCCTATGCCCAACCGCTCCAGGAGGGTACCATGGTCGAAGGTATAAGCTGCTGAATGATCAAGGAGAACGAAGAAGGAGCATTCGCCCCTATCATCCACCAAGGCTGTTTCTGTCCCATACCCAGGCCTGAAGCCCACTTGAAATGGATCCAGATAATTGGCTTCTTCAAAGTGTGCCTGCAACTGCAATGCCACCTTGCCCAAAGGCTCAATCACCTTGCCCAGAAATAGCAGATTCAAGACCAGGCGAAAGTTGTTCAAGTCTTGGGGATCCAAGGAGGGCTTCTTTAACACCACCTCCTTGAGGGCTGATGGCATCACTCCTTCCTCAAGGGAGGCATTCATCACTGCCTTGATGCCCTTCCTAAGTCTCTCCCTGCAGCTCTTAATGAGTCAAGATGGGCAAGAATCGAGTAAGCAGGTGGTCAGCCTTAAAGATGAAAGTACCTTGCCCACTTCCTCAGAAAAAAGCTGGAGCTGATCCCACACAACTGGTCTGCCACTGGCTGCCCCTCATTCACTTACTGTATCCACAGCACATGAAATAGCACTCCTGATCTGGTTGATTTTATCTGCAAAGTGCTTTGCAACCTCATCAAAGGAGGCCTTAGAATGCCCCATTGGTTCCGGAACAACTGGACTAACCAGGTTCCGGACGACTTGGAACAGCCTCCTGGGATAGCCCTCTGCAGACGCGATAGAGGCAGCTTAAAATGTTTTTGCTGCTCTTACCACCACCATCACGATGTTTGTTTTTTTCCAGTACTGCCAGCTTTCCAATACCTTATAGTTTCTTCAGTGCAAATGTTGTCATCTCCTTTGATGCTTCTTGTGAAGTCTTGCTTTCTTGGAAGATGCCAAGCATTTATCAAAGAGCACCAATCATTGCTTGCTTTAGGGCAACCCTATGCAGGTTTATACAGAGAAAATCCTAACGCTTCTAGTGTGCCCCAGCCAATAGTATAAGCATGGAATGGATGTTCATGTAAGGAAGATCTCAAAAGGTTTTAACATAGGCATTTTTGTTCAAATAAGCAGCAAGGAATGAAGCTGTCAAGAAAGAAAGGCAGTCTCCCCCAATGTCTAGTGCTGGCAGCAACAGAAATAAAGAATGTTTCCCTCAGGGATTTTTCAGTATGAAACATATTTGAGCCTATTTCTGTTGCCACATAAGCAAACCACACCAGTGTTACCTAGCCTTTCCATCGCTCAGTGAAATTGAGTTATAATATCCTTGTAAATTGTTGGGGCTGGATAGACTTTCAGTCAAAAGGCTTTGTGTAGTGAGGTGGTTTAGTGAAATTAGTTTGGATCCAAGATGGCTGCTGTCTCTGTTAGTCTACTGGGGATACATATGTATGTTATCACTACTGAACTACCTTTTGCCATTTCATAACAGCTTTCTCTTATGCGACTGACAAAGCAAGCAGGAAGCAACATACTGGCTTGGATCTAGCTTAAGTTAATTGCAATGAAGTAATGGATAAGGCCCTATTCAGGCATTCCACTTAAGTTTCTGGGTTTGGACGATCACCGGGGGCAACAACACAGCGTTGGTTCTTTCTGCTGCCCCTGCATGTCCCAGTCATGTGACTGGGCTTACCCTAATTACCCATGGCAGGTTGCCATGTGGTCCAAACATGGTGCAGGGTAGTGCACTTTCACCCACTCTATAACCCATGGCTTGCAGTAGGGATTGTAGGGTGAGAATGAAGTACACCCGTGCTGTGTTTGAACATGCAATGTGAGTAATCCCAGTCGTGTGACTGGTGTGCGCTGGGGCAGCAGAACCAAGTGGCGCTGTGTTGTTTTCCCCTTCTGATCACCTGAACCACCCCACCGTATGTTTGCTGTGTAGCTCCACACCCTGCCCCAGGTGGCAGCAGAGAGGTCTCTACAGGACATGCTCCATTCCACTTGGCCTTTCTGTTGGGCAAGACTGGGTTTAAGGGAATGTTGAATGGAGCTTCCTGAATGCGCATAGATCCTCTTTCAGAAATCGCACCCAGCAGCGTTTGCTTTCTTTTCCTGAAGGCATTTTCTCTGCCAGTGTGACTACCTGGTACAGAGGTAAGATGCCCAGCATGCTTCCAGAGCTCCTTGCTGGCCATGAGCTGGAAGATGTTTTTTTGTGACTGTGCTGTTTCAAAGATGCAGTATGGGGTTAGGGACAAAAACCCATCCCTTGAAAAAAAAGGTCATGTCCTGATGACCAGTAAGTAAGAGGATGGCAGAAAGAGAAGGGGTGGGTGTAGTTCTGAGTTCACTTTTCCAGTTGGTCAAGAGCCCTCCATGGGAAAAATGTTTCCCAGCCCTGACCTAGATTATAAACTAAAAGAAACCAGCACATCTAATGATGGAGGGCTTCTGCTCTGAAAGGTGGCCAAGAAATTTTTATAAATAAATAAAATAATATCTGCTTCACAAGTAATGCACAGATTTTACTGATAGAATTTTGTCAGTTGGGTAAATCTATATTAACTTATCCTTTGTTTTCAGAAATGGACAGATGTCTTCAGACGCTATGATACTGATCAGGATGGCTGGATACAAGTGTCTTATGAACAGTACCTTTCCATGGTCTTCAGTATTGTATGACAGTAAACAGTCTCACTGTGATATGGACTAGAGTTGCCAACTTATAGAAGAGGTTTAGAACTACATTACCTTTTAAAAGATTCTACTAACTATGGCCATAGCACCCGCTGCCACAAAATTGAACATTGCATCATGTATATTAGGCTGCTGGAAATATGTGAAGTTTAAATGCCAAATAGAAAATCATTCTCATTCAAAATTTCGTACACAATTGCATGTGCCTTACTTCTCTTTTTTCACTGAGAATATAAAAAAAATCAATCAGCAGTTGTGTCCTGCATCTTCATAGTAAGAATGACTTTAAATGCACAAGTCTTTAGCTGTACTGTTGTGAATTGTTACCTGCTTGTGTAGGCTGCGTCTGCTTGTTCATCAGGCCTGTTTTTTTTAATCTCAGTGTTTTCTTCCTTTGGGGGCTACTTCATACATTTACACTTGTGCGCACGCACACAAATTTATCAAACGGGTGCCACAATTCTGCTTGTTCCATTGCCCTCCAGTATAAATGCGCTGGCCTTCCTCTCCAGCTAGGAGCTGCAGATCCATCCTATAGCTGTAGAAGTGCAGGGCAACTAGGCGAAGATCCCTCCTCTTCCCCCACATCCAAGCTCCAGAGATTTGAGAAGGTTGGAGTTTGTGGTTTTGCCCCAGGGCTGCTGCAGCACTTGAAATGCTATCTGAGCTTCCATAGCACTCAGCACAAACGTGAGCAGAAACTCACCTTAACTTTGCATCATGGTGGACTGAGACTAGGGTCAGTGTTAGTGACTACAAAGCTAGTTTGCTCTACCTTTACCAGCCCCACTTTATGGGGGCCCTGGCTTATGTTCCTATGTATCATAAATCCAGTTCCCATTGTATGATACAATTGACTATAAGCCTTGATGCAGTGCATGTGGTAAACAAATTTACTGTTATACAATATGTAAATAGGCCTATTTAGAAAGTCACCTATTACGTATATCTCCTGTCTTTACTTCAACTTTCTCACTGGATCTCAAAATGGAGAAACGGAGTAAGACCAATTCAACTGATACATGCACTGTCATGGTTGGTATGGGTGCTGATTTACATGAAAACTGAATATTTGTCCAGACAATGCAGAGTTGAACACCTCATTTGAAATATCTCAGTTCTGATTCATTTTTGTATTTACTGAATGTCATTAAAGTCTTCTGTTCCAGTAGTTATGTAGAAGAAATGCAGTTTACTACCCCTGCCGTGGAAAGGCTTTGTCCCCTCCAAAATTTTACAGCAGGTGAAAAATCTTATTCCAAGCTCAAAGACCTTGTCTCCTGTTTGAAGGGATGTTTTCAGAGCTGGGGGCTGCCATATGATATCCAGGAGTACAATTAAGAGAATTTCAAACAATCATATGGGTAGATTTGTTACAAAGAGACAACAGGTACAGATTTATTGTATACTGATTCCAAGGTATGGGAAGAATGATGAAAACAAAGCAAGTTGCCTAATGTGTAAAATATTCAGAGTCTGGAAAACTATTTATTTCACAGAATACTGTTGGGCATTCTCATATTAAAGTGAAATATGTTTACATTTGCAAGTAGAAACAGCAAGTTGAAGCTTCATGGGATGTGACACAGCATTTTCTTATAACAAAAATGAACATTTACCACACTTCTGGTACATTTCAGAAATCCTAAACGTAGCATATTTACGTCTACAATAGGTTTCAGATGCAAATCGGGTTTTGGGCTAGGTCTTCTTTCTCTAGAACCAAGAACTACTTTGCTGCGTAGCTTCCTGATAGGGTGAAACTCTTCCAGTTCAGCTTTCAGTTGATTAATTCATTTCACTCAGAGCTTGGGCTAATGCATGAATATTAATTTCTAGGGGAGAAGAAAAACTAATGTAGCTTAAAAATAGCAGCAACAGCAATTTTTGAGTAAGATGGAATAGTTTATGCTAGCAAATTCCAGGAGATGCCATAGGAACATAGAACTCAGTTTGAAGACAAATTAGATACCAGACTTGTATTTTTCCCTCCAAGTACTGTACGTAATTATAACTGCCAAGGCCAGCTGATGAACAGATGGTGGTGCAAGGGTCCCCAGCCTTTCTGAAAAAGTGGACACATTTGGAGAGTTTTGTGGGTACCCACTAAATGGTTTGCCCATTCACAAAACTAGTGAAACTAAAAGAAAAGTAACTTGGCCAAGAACCTACGTACAAGTATGATGTTGGGTCTGAACTTCAAATCACAAAACTACTCTTGAACCAAGTTTTCTCCTCCAACATCCATTCCATAGAAGGAAGTATCTGATGAGGCTCAGATACTAACTTGACCAAGAAATTGAGTATAATATGAAGGTGGGGTTGGGTCTAAAGCCCTAAATGCCAAATTACATATTTGCCACCACAAACCTCCAGTGGTAGTGTGTAAGAGAAAGAAGAGATGAGAAACGTGTTCCATCTGTTTCTTCCTCCACAATCATGAACATTAGAAACTTGTGTTTGCAATTCTGAAGCAGCCACTTAGTACTGCACTATTAAACTAGAGCCAGTACAACAGTAGCTTAGGGTAGTAACATGTCACAAAAATAACTTGTTTTCTGTTTTGTTTAAATATTTGATGAGGCAGTCAACTTTATTCCAGTTTACAAACCTTCTATCCGACCAACAATCAAAATGTTTAGAGTACATACAATGCAACTTCAGTGCAAAGCACACAGTTGCCCTGCTACGCTGCATTTCCCAGAGTAACTCTTTGATACTGTATATTTTCTCTAATGCTCCTGGTGGCGGCGAAGAGTTTTTGCAGCTTTTTCTCTCACAGGGTAGCCTTCCCTAATGTGGTACCCTCCAGATGTTTTGGACTACAATGCCTGTCGGTCCCAGTCAGTATGTCCAATGGTCAGAGTGAAGGGGACTGTAGTCAAAAACACCTGGAGGACACCACATTGGGGAATGCTGCTGTAAGGAGCTAACAAAGGGAGATAAATGGCCATCGTAAACCCTTGTTCAATATGCAGTCTAACAGCATATGTGTCACCAATTTAACCACCAAATCATTGTACCAGCAACTGTATTGATTATCCTAATCCCCACGGGCCCTATTCTTGCAAAAGTAGAAATGGTCTGCAGTGTCCACAAAAGTGGACTCAGTTTTGCTACTGGAATTGCTTGGTTCTATTCTCCCATTTATAATGCCCAGCTTCTGATATGCCTATCCAATTCTTGGCTTTCTGACAACATGCAGATATGGCATAGGTTTCCAAGGCACATTCTACACCCAAACTCACTATCCAGCTCCCTTTATGTTAAAAATTTCAAGACAAGATACTCCGTGTACTCACTTTGAAGGTCTGGATAATAGGGAAGTAGCTGCTGAAGCATGCTTGTCAATGTAGCTGCATCCTTTCCTCGAAGCTGATTCATAATGTCGGCAGTAAGGCCACTACTGCTTCCACCCGCTACATTATCCGGCTGTGTATTCTGTGGCTGGTAATCTCTGTATGACCTGCTACCAGAAAAAGATGAATAAGGCTCCAGGTCACCTTCAAGGGTTGACTGTTGGTAGCCAGACTGTCGTGGCCAGGCAGGCCCACTGCTTTCAGAAGAAAAGGAAGCTGCAGACATTCGATTACCATTCCCAGGTCCACTGCGATACCAAGAGGGACATTTTTGTGAAGGGCAATCTGCTTGATATCCTCTTGCAGGAGGATATGACTTGGGGGTAACAGGATATGCTCTTGAGTCAACTGACTCTCGCATACTGTCCCAATTTCCTATTCTACTGTCTGCCATTCTCTTATCAGGTGCTTGACTGCCATCTCCTTGGCAGTGTTGTGTTGGATAATTGCTCTGTGGTGATGTAAAGTAGGGAGACTCTTCTTCAGCTGGAGTTGACTGGAAGTAAGCAGAAGCAGACTGGTTGAATTGCTTCATCCACTCATTGATTCCATGACTAAAGCCTCCTCGTTGAAGGGCAAATGAACTCTTTAGGGCAGACACTGTTGCAAGATCTTTAGAACTTATGCTGTGTGAAGAGGCCTTCCCCCTCATTTGGCAAACATATGAGTTGGCAGGGGTGCGTGAAGTGCTCGGTGCCTGCTGTAGAAGGGACTGTAATTGCGCAAGTCCATTAGACAGACACCCATGTTTCCAATTGTCTGCTGGAATGAAACAATTGAAAAATATGACAAAAAGCTATTGCTGCTATGAATTCCAAATGACACTTTTCCAGAATTTCTGGGAAGTTTAGACCAGTATTTCCCAGAGAGAGGAGGCAGTACCGAAGCTAAAATGAGATTACAGTTGGTTTCTGTGAGAGTCACTCTTCTGGACGTGTCTCATCTGAAGGCAGGCACTTTCTTAATTAGTAGCAATATCACAAAATGAAGTAGAATTAGTTGCCCCCAATGAAGGCTGATTAGAAGTGAGAGGAGGGATGGCCACGGCAATCCCACAGAGATTGCCTATGCATCCCACAGAGATGCAGTAGGCAGCCTCCTCTGTGTGTAAGTACTTTGGCTTCAGAGGAGACTTAAAAAAGAAAAGGTATTCTCACAGTATAATGGGTTGGATCCAGATTTAGTCACATAGTAGACAAATTGAAATGAACAGGACTTAAGTTAATAATAATTATTCCATTGATTTCAGTGGGTCTATAACTACATTGGAATCCAACCCAGTAACAGTTCTCTCATGGCACTTCATGGTATGCATACCATAAGTATGCAACCCAGTAATAGCTCTCTCATGGCACTTCATGGTATGCATACCATACCACTAATCAACTAATGTTGATTAGTATCAACACAACTGATAGTGTAGGAAAAGAGCATTAAGTATTCTCTTTTGTTTCTTCTTTGGACACCAATGAAATTAGGAAGTCCACCAAGTTGGCTTCAATATGGATGTAGTAACAAATAGTTTAGTAAATTTGGACTTAATTACTAGTGTATAATGTAAGCAGATTCTTTAGGCTAAAAAGTACTGTTACTCTGTGTAATCTGGAATAAATTAAATGGTTAGAGAACTAGAGGCACACAACATTACTGAATCTGTGACAGAGTGGATTGATTTAAGTCGGTATGAAAAAAAGCCAATTTAAATCATTAGTTTAAACCAAAAAATCCATACTTCCCACATAAAAGTACATATTAATTTTTTTGCTATAACCATAGACACACAATGAATGATTTTCTGAGCCAATTGTAGAGATCAGATAGTTACTACACATTAAATAGGAATACAGTCGCCCCCATGGAGCAATGGATGCTACCTGTCATCCATTGCTAGTCCTTAGTCTCCAGAATCAATAATATAAACATCTTAGTATAAGCACACAAACTACTGTGTACTATGATGACTAAGATTCCCCCTCTTTATTAAGAAAAACAGCCTTTCATGAAAGAGTCACAAGTTCAGTGGTAAAAGATTTGAATTAACTTCAGATTTCATTTGAAATGAGGTTATTTTAAGAGAAAATTACAGCTGAAACTATATTAATACAGATTCCAAAAAAATGAAACAGAGATTAGTAACAATGACTAATACCAGTAATTCGCAGTGAATGTTGTATTTTTCATATAACATATACAGGATCTTATTTTGACTATGCATCTTTATCATGCCTAGGTCCATACGCTTATTCATAAACAAGTATATCAACTTCTGCTTGAAAAAATCATATTCCACATGGGTAAGACTCTCCCCAGAGAGTCATTCTAAAAGTACAAGGTCATGTTCCATAGGTGCATTCCAGCATATTGTGGGTTGTATCCAACAGTGTCCTTCTGCAAGCAGAATGTACACTGCTGGGGGATCAAATTCCCCCATGTGTCCCTCAAATCTGCTCTAGAGGATTGGGGGACCTTCAAGAAAATCGGGGGGTGGGGGTGGTCACACATGTATGTGTGTGTACATGGGAGAAGGGGGCCACAGGGGGAACGTTAGGGGGAAATCTGCTTGCTTAACATTGGATTTAGTCCTCCGATTAATTTCCAAACAAATTGTATTGTTCTCACATAAACAACCACTTCCTACAAGGTGACATCAGAATTTGAACACCTTCATGTTTTCATTGCTCTGAAAGGAGGAGTTCACATGGGGACATTCCAATATTTAAGTTATTAGGAAGTAATCTTAGTGACTTCCTTTATACATTCCCAACACTCTGGATGTACAAATTGTCACAAGATGACCCACGAACCCCACACATTTCAGACAATATTACACTTGAACTGGGAATGTAGAGCAAGTGGGAATAAGAGATCAACATTAGTAAGGAGCAGGGTTATGCCAAATATTCATGGGTTTATTCGGTTGTGTGATATGGGCAGGCTTAGGTAGTATCAACTAAACATGAGTACTCATTTTCACTCAGAAAATGGTAGGGATGAAAGAGGAGAGAAAGAGTCAGTGGATAGTGTGAAAATGCTGGCCGCGGCAATTTCTGAGGGAAGGTTCGTTGCTCCTTCTGTCCCCTCAGCCTCACCAACACCCAGCCGGCACCAGGTGAGTTCACCTTCGGGTTACTTGGAGGAGTTTGGGGACAGAGGGACTTCGATAAGGCCAGGTCCTTTTACTATCAGCTAGCCAACGAATCGAACCAAGGGGCTTTTTGCCCCTCTTACTACAGTTGTGGGGTCCAAGACTGCACTGCTGGTTGCCTCGTTTAAAGTGGCAGTTACAGCAACTGTAATGGCAGGAAAAGAGGCAATCTGATGCACTATGTGCAGTGCCGCACTAGCCTCCCAGCAAAGAAGGGGGATGATCATGCTGCACACAGCACTACAGACTACTTCTTTACAGCGGCCATTGTCACTACAGGAATCTGTTTGTGTGCCCCCCCGCCCCCGTGGCCGCCAAAGCAAAACCTGCCAAAGGTGTGTCTGGGGTCAAACATGCGATTGAGGGGGCTGTTTCATGGCAGGGTATGTCTCAGCTCAGCCCTAAAAAGGAGGCCAAAAGACACTACTTTGGGAATGGAAGTGCAGACTACATCAATTATCAGACTAAAAAATAAACGACCTGTGATACAGCCAAACCTATAGATGTAACTGGTTTACCTACATCTAGGGAAGACCTGAGAAACTTCAAATGCAAGTCATTCAGGAAATGACCTTGGGTATTTCCCCCCCGCTATTGTTTCACTGAAGACATCTCAAAATACCTGGATGATCTTTGTAGCTTTCAAATGGCTTATCTGGTTTCTGTTGCTTTGCATTTCTTTTTCCTGGTGGCAGCAGTGGTGGAAGGCTTTTAATATGCTTGAGCTAGAAGAACAAAAGACAAGTATTAGTGCCTAGATGTATTTCTCCTTCTCACATGGAAGTTTTCAAAAGGGGAATCCTCTGGGGAAGAATAGTGGGTCTGTAATGGAAGACTCCCCTTCATGGATCACTGCCTTGTTGTGGCGAAGGGGCTTGCGTAACTCAGTGAAGCCATAAGCTATGCCGTGCAGGGCCACCCAAGACGGACAGGTCATGGCGGAGAGTTCTGACAAAATGTGGTTCACTGGAGAAGGAAATGGCAACCCACTCCAGTATTCTTGCCAAGAAAACCCCATGGAATGTATCACAAGGCTAAAAGATATGACGCCGGAAGATGAGCCCCTCAGGTCGGAAGGTGTCCAATATACTACTGGGGAAGAACAGAAGGTATTTCCAAGTAGCGCCAGAAAGAGTGAAGCGGCTGGGCCAAACCCGAAAGGACACTCAGCTGTGGATGTGTCTGGTGGTGAAAAGAAAATCCGATGCTGTAAAGAACAATATTGTTTAGGAACCTGGAATGTCAGATCAATGAATCAAGGTAAGCTGGAGGTAGTCAAACATGAGATGGCAAGATTGAACATCGACATCTTGGGAATCAGCGAACTAAAATGGACAAGCATGGGTGAATTTAATTCAGGTGACCATTATATCTACTACTGTGGGCAAGAATCCCTTAAAAGAAATGGAGTAGCACTCATAGTCAACAAAAGGGTGGGAAAAGCAGTACTGGGGTACAATCTTAAAAATGATAGAATGATCTCAGTACGAATCCAAGGCAAACCATTCAACATCACAGTAATTCAAGTCTACGCCCCAACCACTGATGGCGAAGAAGCTGAGGTTGATCGGTTCTATGAAGACCTACAACACCTTCTAGAACTAACACCAAAAAAAGATGTCCTCTTCATCATAGGGGATTGGAATGCTAAAGTAGGAAGTCAAGAAATCACCAGGATAACAGGCAGGCATGGCCTTGGTGTACAAAATGAAGCAGGACAAAAGCTAATAGAGTTTTGCCAAGAGAACATGCTGATCATAGCAAACACTCTTTTCCAACAGCACAAGAAGCGACTCTGCACATGGACATCACCAGATGGTCAATATCAAAATCAGATTGATTATGTCCTTTGCAGCCAAAGATGGAGAAGCTCCATACAGTCAGTAAAAACAAGACCTGGAGCTGACTGTGGCTCAGATCATGAGCTGCTTCTTGCAAAATTTCGGCTTAAATTGAAGAACGTCGGGAAAACCACTAAACCGTTCAGGTATGACCTAAATCATATCCCTGTTGAATATACAGTGGAGGTGAGGAATAGATTTCAGGGATTAGACCTGATAGACAGAGTGCCTGAGGAACTATGGACGGAGGTCCGTAACATTGTTCAGGAGGCAGCAACGAAATCCATCCCAAAGAAAAAGAAATGCAAGAAAGCCAAGTGGCTGTCTGATGAGGCTTTACAAGTAGCTCACGAAAGAAGGGAAGCGAAAAGCAAGGGAGAAAGGGGAAGATATACCCAACTGAATGCAGAGTTCCAGAGAATAGCAAGGAGAGACAAGAAGGCCTCCTTAAATGAACAATGCAAAGAAATCGAGGAAAACAACAGAATGGGAAAGACTAGAGATCTCTTCAAGAAAATTGGAGATCTCAAGGGAACGTTTTGTGCAAAGACTGGCATGATAAAGGACAAAGAAGGCAGGGACCTAACAGAAGCAGATGAGATTGAGAAGAGGTGGCAAGAATACACAGAAGAACTATACAGGAAAGACCTGAATGTCCCTGATAGCCATGATAGTGCGGTCACTGAACTTGAGCCGGACATCCTAGAGAGTGACGTCAAGTGGGCCTTAGGAAGCATTAGTAACAACAAAGCTAGCGGAGATGACAGTATTCCAGCCGAGCTATTTAAAATCCTAAAAGATGATGCTGTTAAAGTGCTGCATTCAATATGCCAACAAATCTGGAACACTCAACAGTGGCCACAAGACGGGAAAAGGTCAGTTTACATTCCAATTCCAAAGAAGGGCAACGCCAAAGAGTGTTCAAACTACCGCACAATTGCGCTCATTTCACATGCCAACAAGGTGATGCTCAAAATCCTACAAGCTAGGCTTCAGCAGTATGCGAACCGAGAACTACCGGAAGTACAAGCTGGGTTTCGAAGAGGCAGAGGAACTAGAGATCAAATTGCCAACATTCGCTGCATCATGGAGAAAGCAAGAGAATTCCAGAAAAACGTCTATTTCTGCTTCATTGACTACGCTAAAGCCTTTGATTGTGTGGATCACAACAAACTGTGGCAAATTCTTAAAGTGATGGGAGTACCAGACCACCTTACCTGTCTCCTGAGAAACCTGTACGAGGGTCAAGAAGCAACAGTAAGAACCAGACATGGAACAACCGATTGGTTCAAAATTGGGAAAGGAGTACGACAAGGCTGCATATTGTCACCCTGCTTATTTAACTTATATGCAGAGTACATCATGAGAAATGCCGGGTTGGATGAATCAGAGGTCGGAATTAAGATTGCTGGGAGAATTATCAACAACCTCCGATATGCAGACGATACCACCCTAATGGCAGAAAGCGAAGAGGATCTAAAGAGCCTCTTGTTGAGGGTGAAAGAGGAGAGTGCAAAAAGCTGGTTTGAAACTCAACATTAAAAAAACTAAGATCATGGCATCTGGCCCCATCACTTCCTGGCATATAGAAGGGGAAGAAATGGAAGCAGTGACAGATTTTACTTTCTTGGGCTCCAAGATCACCGCAGACGGTGACTATAGCCATGAAATTAAAAGACGCTTGCTCCTTGGGAGGAAAGCTATGGCAAACCTAGACAGCATAGTAAGAAGCAGAGACATCACCTTGCCGACAAAGGTCCGTCTAATCAAAGCTATGGTTTTCCCAGTAGTAATGTATGGCTGTGAGAGCTGGACTATAAGGAAGGCTGAGCACCGAAGAACTGATGCTTTCGAACTGTGGTGCTGGAGAAGACTCTTACGAGTCCCCTGGACTGCAAGGAGGTCAAATCAGTCCATCCTAAAGGAAATCAACCCTGAGTGCTCATTGGAAGGGCAGATAATGAAGCTGAAGCTCCAATATTTTGGCCACCTAATGCGAAGAGAAAACTCCCTGGAAAAGACCCTGATGCTGGGAAAGACTGAAGGCAAAAGGAGAAGGGGACGGCAGAGGATGAGATGGCTAGATAGCATCACGGATGCAATGAATATGAACTTGAGCGCGCTCCGGGAGAGAGCGCAGGACAGGAAGGCCTGGTGTGCTATGGTCCATGGGGTCACGAAGAGTCGGACACGACTGAACAACAACAACAAATGGAAGACTCAATTTAATTTGCTTAATTGCTTATGACTTTAGGAAGTCCATCTAATATGACCTTTCACACAAAAAGCCCAGGACAATCGCAGCCCACAAACGAAGTTTCAGGGCCTGCAACCAACAGCAGCATTAAAAAAAATCCAGCTAAATATTAGGAGCTTAAAATTCTGCATTTCAAAAATGGTAATTCCTTCTGTCAACACTTGGGATCTACTGAGACCTGTCAAACAAAAATCTTCTCTTCCTTTCTGCATCCTAATTTAGAAGAAAAAAAAGCCTTTTAGTTGATGCTATAGTTAAACTATTGAGTCAGAAATCCTTGCCAACCTACTGCAAATTGTGCAGGCTGTAGACCTCCCCCTACTTTGCCTGCCTATAGAGAAAAGTAATAAAGCAAATGAGGCTGCAAAATAATAATGCAATTAACTTCTCAAAAGAAAATTGACATGGGTAACAGCAAAGATGTTTTTTTAAATGGCATGTTTGATATAAGCATCACTGCTATTGATACAGGGTTACTATGTAGGTTGCAAGTAGATGAGCAAGGTAGTAAACAATATCTTAGATGCAATCACACTATAGTACCTGAAATCCTGCAATAAAATTACTGTGTTGCACTAACTACTTAATAAGCTTACTTACTGCTGCTTTCTTTTCACAAAAGGCCTTCAAAGCTTCGGACAAGGACTGTGCAATGCTTATGACTTCAGTTGCTTCTTTGTCTGATGTTATCTCAAAGTATTCCTATCAAAGTTTTAAAAATGGTTAAGAACTGAGCACAGAAGTAATTTCATTCTGCCTTAGTTTCTATAAAGCACTTTCTCTTTCTAACACCAGATCTGCATTTAACAGTTGGTTAGTGGTGTACCCTGCAGGGCCATTATGGTGAAAACAGAAGTTTCTACCCAGCAAAAGAAGAGATATTCAAGCATTGGGAAGTTCTTACAGAGTACATTCTAAAACAGAAATAACTTGCAATCTGATCCTGTGCTTACTAAGTAAATCCCACCAATTTCAGTTGGATATACTTAGAATTGCAGTCTTTGAGAACATCCATCAGAGCTACATTCTAATCTGCACAAGGAATACTTTTAGCTGAAAACATTAAAATTGGTTCATTAAAATTGATTTTGAGTTTAGACTGTAAATGAAACAAAAGCTGTATGAGTTTTTGCTGTTCATTTTTAAGACCAAAAGTCTCAAAAAATAATATATGATTTGCATATTCAAATAAATCAGGTCCACATTAGGGAAGTCTGGTCTCAAATTGAGAGTGGCAAAAAACCCTCTTCAGACATATAAAAATAAGTTGACCATTTGATACACCTTTGTAGAGGAGTGTGTCCTATTTTAGGATTACTTTTGCACCGAAATGTATAGGAATGGACTACATATTATCATAAATCTCCAGAGAACAGGTGCTGGTGGTTCAGTTTTGCCTTTTATTGCCATGCAGCACCCTGTTTTCAAGATTCTATAGTGTCCCAAAAACCGTCCCTCCTGTTGTGTTGTGTTGACTCTTCCTACAGTATTTGGGGGGTATTTATTTCCATTGAGGCGCCATAATTTTCCTCTCTGTTGAACATTCAGCACATGGGTGTACTTCCTGAATAAATATAAGCATAGATACATTAGAAACTGATGCCAATCACTGTCCCCAGCAATGACATTTACCAGATCAATTAAACAAGCTCCAAACTAATCTGGGGCAGTATTTTTCAGCCACTGGTTTGCTGAGTTGTGTTTTGTATGTAGAGTAATAATAATAATAAAGTCATTTTGTGACTAACTGTGGTCCCACAGCACCCATTTTGTGGTGACACCCACAATACTGTCTCAGAATGCCAAGTGTGCCTGCCCACAGGCCAAAAACATTTGGGGGAACCTCTGCTTTACCATATACTCCAGAGCTTTCTGTCTCAGAACTGGATCATTCTGTAAGAGAGTAAAGTTCAAATTAAAAACAAGGAGTGACACAAGGAAGATGAGGATTGGATCCAAAGTACCCTTCTGCTTGCAGATGGGCTGGTGATCCAGCAGAGGCTCATAGAAGACAGAGAGGAGACTACTCTTGGTGATTTCCCCTTTCTCCTAGAACCTTTTCTGCCACTTTCCCCACTGTTCTGGAGGGTCCTTCCAAGTGCTGGAACATATTTTTGAGAGGTGCAGGCAACTGTGAGGAATTGCTTCTGACACCTCTTCCATGAGCCTCCAGGATTACCAGCCTGCCTGTGAGTAGAAGGTATCCCTGGATCCAACCCAGATATGCTACGCTCTACTGCACAGAAGTACCCCACTGCACTTTCCTGAATGGATATAGACAGCCTGCATGGCAACCTAAGGGTGATGGGATTGACACTATTCACATAATACTAGAGCACATTTTCCCTGGGCAAAGGTCTAGTGCGGAGGATGAACTACCTATATAGTCTAGGAGATGTGAATCTTTTTGGTAGAAAGGGAATTTCCCTAAGTTAAGATGTGCTGCTAGATGTTAGGCACTTATCTGAGGGTCATCATGTGAAACAGATGAGGACAGCTGTTTCACATATTAGGCAGTCATTCTATCATGAAACTGCAGGTGTCTGCATTAACCCAATGCAAGAGCATACAGGACAATGTTCAAAGATGGGACTACGTATTTCCTGAACTTTCCCAAACATAAACCAAGCTTGTATCCTAAAAGAAGTCAACATAAGTTCACAGAAGGAAATGTCCCCATCCCCGTCTCCATCCTCTCCTCCTCTGTAGCCACCTATAATCCCCAAAAAGCCTCTTCAGAGGGTTGTGGACTCCTCCTGAACAATGTGTGGGGTAGGGTGGTGCTGCTGGTGGAAGCAGGGGACAAGAACCTTTACTTCCATGTATTTCCTTTAACTTATCCCAAGCCTAAGTATCTAGGTTCTTCAACTATATTCAAAAGTTCTGTATAAAAGTTGGCCAAAATTCAACATTTGAGTTATAGCTCTTCGCATTATCATCATCATTATTTACATTTTTATACTGTCCCATAGCCAAGCTCTCTGGGGGGTTTACAAAGATTAAAAACCATTAAAATACATTTATAAAAGTATAAAACCATTTACATAAAAACATATAAACATGTTGAATAAACATGTAGATGCTAATAGCATGGGGACAAAACCAACTCCTGTGGAACCCCATACTCCTCCTCCATCTGTTATGAACTGCAGACTTGAGTTTTTCTATCACACCCACCAACACCCTCTGTCCGTCTATCCCTTTTTAAAAATTCAGCCTGAAGAAGAGTTCTGCAAAACTTGAAACACAGCTCACTGCTTTTTGACATTTCAGTTGGTCTTAATACTAGTGTTGCTTCGACATAGTAACCTTTTAAGATCTTGCTATCTCCTACTCCTTTGTAGTAGGCATATTCATGAAGCACTGCTATCTGCTTTAACATTTAATTTATACAAAGCAGAAAACTAATTCAAGAATAATAGCATATTCAAATAGGAGTCAACTCTTGTATTCACATTTAAAACATAAGACACATACCTCAGGCTTGTAACCACAGGAAAACCTAAAATAAAATTTACAAATTATATTAAGAGACGACCTTAAAACTACTTTGACATTAATTTACTAAAAAAAATACTTCTTATAATACAGAAGACTAACACAAAGGGGCAGTCTTAGATGCTAACACTAGGGCAAAGAGTAGACCAGCTTGAACAGAATATCCCAACAACTCAAGAGAGTTATTAGAATTTATTAACACAGCATATCACCAATCACAAGTCCCACACAGAAAAATATATAGAAATATGTTCTTAGTTATGACCAAAATATTATTCCACATGGAAGAGGCATTAATAGCATATCTATTTCTAAACCAGGGATGGGGACTATGTGGCCCTCCAGATATTGTTGAACTGCAACTCCCATCAGCTCTATGGTAAGGGCTGATGGGAGTTGCAGTCCAGTACCTGGAGGGCCACACTCCCCTAACAAGAATCCCAATATTCCAACATTTTAGAAAAGATCCAATCTTTTATGGTGAAATAATCCAAAAGGGAATGACACTCCTACAAATCTTGGTGAATAGGCTTCAAGTGTTAAAACAAACAAGTTCCCATGACATGGGCCATCCATCACACTCTAATAGGACAGGATCAACCAAGCCATGTTCTCATCTACATTAGTGATCTACATCACCTACTATGATTGCAAAAAATCTACCCCTGCCCCTGAGGAATAAACACATGGATTCACCCACGGTTCCACCATATCCAGTCGCATATTCTGGCACCTTGCCACTCTAAGGCCTGGTTCACATGTGATGACAACCCATGGTTTGTCCATCAATCCATCAGTTGTTGAGGCCAAGAGGAGTGTGAACCCATGGCTTGTTGTTGGGTTAAAACTCTGGGTTGTTTAATCCTCAACAACCTGGAGTGCTGGTTGTTGGACATCATGACTAACAAGCCAGGAACAAGCATTCCTGGGTTGTTTCAGAAAGTAGATACAAAGCGGAAGTGGCAAGGGAGGAAATGCGCTTGCTTGCTTCTGAACAGCCCTGCCAATTCATGGGTTGTTTAACCCATGAATTGGTGTTAGGGGCAAACGAGGTGAATGTATCATAGCTCAGCAAAGGCAGCATTCTGAAGGTTTGCAGATAAATATACACTAGTGCAGCTTTCCCCAAACTAGTGCCCTCTATACGTTTTGGACTTCAGCTACCATCAGCCCCAGGCAGCATGGTCAATGGTCAGGAATGCTGCGAGTTGCAGTACAAAACATCCAAAGAGCTTCTGGGGAAGGCTGCTTTAGTGGGAGGGGAAAAGAAAGCCATACACTCACTAGCTACCATTGGTTCTATTTCAATGAGAAACAACAATATGCAAAAGCACAGGTACAAGGCAATTACATCACCGGTATGATTATAGGCATCTGTGAAGGTGTGACTTTACCCCCTTCCAAGTTGGCACAGAGCCATTAATGACCAATTGTTGGGTGAGGCTGCTCAACCAGCTGTCAATTCACCTAACAATAGTGTTCCCCAGCCCACATTTTACCATCTTGTAAACAAGGATATAATGGGAAACTGTCAAATGCTTTGCTGAAATCAGCATTCCCATGATCTACTATTTATTTATTATGTTTCTATACCACCCATCAGCAGAAGCTCTCTAGATGGTTCACAAAGCAACTACTAAACTAATAACTATCAATAAAGGAGATAAAGCTGGTCTGGTATGATTTATTTTTTATAAACCCATGATGGCTCTTACTTATCAGTGCATTCTTTTCTAGATGCTTAGAAACTGACTGGTTTATAATCTGATCTACAATTATACCAAGTATTGATATCAAGCTGACCGGCAATTTCCAAGATCCACTCTTTCTTGAAGACAGGGACAACAGTTGCCATCTCCAAGTGGTCTGCCACCTCCAAGAATTCTCAAAGAATATAGACAGCAGCTCTGAAATAACATCTGCGATACCCTTCAGCAACCTGGGATGTAATTAATCTAAGCCCTGGAGACTTGCTCTCACGTCAAGTATCTAGGTTTTCTCTAATCATCTCCTTAGAGGTGCAAGTCTTTCCTTCTATTGTTTATTCCAATATTCTCAGGGCAAACACAATTCCACTTGTGGGAGAAGACTGAAGCAAAATAGGAGTTGAAAAGTTTTGCCTTCTTTCTGTCACCTGTTAACACATCACCATCTTCCCTAAACAGTATGCCTACCCCTTCCTCATTCTTGCTCTGATCATAGGCAAAGAAGCCTTTTTTTGTTTTTAGTATCCCTCACAACCCTCAGCTCATTCTGGATTTTAGCCTTCCTGACACCAACCCTAAGAGTTTCGGGCTATTCCATTATATTCGTCCTCGGTTACATGTCTCTTCTTCCATTTCCTACACTTGTCCTTTTAAGTCTCAGCTTCTCAGAGTTTTCTATTTACCACACTTGCTTCTTTAGATGTCACCCATTTTCACTTATTGTTTGCCATTGTGCTTCCAGTATTTCACTTTTCACAATCTTCTATCCCTCTTGAGCTCTTTTTTCCTTCAGAATTTCTAGCCATGCAATCCTATTTTCTCTGAGCACTCTGAAAATCAGCCTTCTTGAAGTCCAAGGTACACATCTCAGTCCTCACTAGCACACCTTTCAGGATAGCTTGGTCACTTCTCACCATGGTTCCTGCCAGTTTCACTTCATCAACCAGGATTAAACCCAAGATAGCGGATCCCCTTGTCCTTCCTCCACCTTCTGAGAGAGGAGGCTGTCACCAAGGTAAAGCAAGAATGTATTGGATGTTCCATTTTTAGCAAAGTTACAACTTCCAGGAGATATCAAGAAAGTTGAAATCCTCCATTACCACTACGGCTTGCCTCTGTGAAAGATCTGAAATTGTTTCAGGAAAGCACCATCCATATGTTCCAGTTGGCTGAATAGTATATTATCACAACCATATCACTTTTGTATCTCTCTCCTTCTATACTTACTCAGATGCTTTCAACAGGGCTTCTACCCTCAGATTTAAGAATTACCATGCAGATGTATACGTTCTTTACATATGCTACTCCCCCCTGCCCTTCTGTTGGAGCTGTTCCTTTTGAATGAGGTATAACCCTTCAATTGCTATATTCCAATCGTGAGTCTCATCCACTAAGTCTCAGTGAAACGTAACATGTATGAGGATTTCAAACTCATCCTGTTTCCAATATTGTGTTAGCATATAGATACTGGAGACTATACCTTGTTCCCAGTTTTCCTGCTGTATTTACTTGTAGATTATTGGGCATCACCTCAACTGTCCTGCTTCCTCCTTTGTCACATATGCTTGTCTCTAATACCTGGCTCAGTTCTTAGCTCAGAGCTTTTGCTTTCCTCCTCCATAGGGTTTAAGTTAAAGCCCTCTTGATAAAGCTTGTGAGTCTCCTGCCAAAAACATTCATCCCAGTCCTCATGAGGTACACTCCATCTCCTGCGAGGAGCCCTTCATTTTCGTAGTATAGGCTATGACCCAAGAAACCAAACCTTTTCTGATGACACCATCTGTGTAGCCAGCTGTTCACTTACAGTATCCTGCTTTCTGTATCACTGCCCTGATGAAATTCCACTTGTGCCCAAGTCCTTCACTTTCCTACCCAGGCCCTCACAGTCCTTGGAGATCCATTCGAGATTTCTTCTGGCTGTATCATTCATTCCCATGTGAATCAGCAGGGATGGATAGCAATCAGAGGGTTTAATGAATCTCAGCAACCTCTCCATCATATCATGACTCCATGGTCCAGAAAGAAAACACACCTCCCAAGATGACATTCAGGCCTGCACACAGCTGCCTCCATTCCTCTCAGTAGGGAGTCTCTAGCCACCACCACGTGTCTCTTTTCCATCCACAGGGGCCAAAGTGTCCTCCTTAATATTTCATGGAGCATGACGTAGTATTTCTTAGCCAGATGGCCCAGGATCATCCTCTGTGGGGCGAGCTTGGTATTGGTTGTGTAGTTCCAATTACACAGAAACTCTCCAAAGTGTGTCATGTTCTTCCACACACCTGCCTCCTGCCTTTTGTTTTTTTCCTCTTCCTTATAAATGTTCTCATTCAGGTGCCCTTTCAGGAGTGCATCTTGTCTCTCATTTATCCTCCTTGGTAAACAAGTGCAGGTATGCATACCTTGAACCCTTCCACTTTTTTTCCAGCAGGGATAATAGCCTGCACTCACTGCAGGTGTAGTTCATGCTATCCTCAGGTAGTAAGGCAAACATGGCATTCACAATGCAGGTGTCTACAACAGCTCCCTTGGTGTCCATGGTGCTAGGTTCTCCACACAAAATCCATCTTCCTGGACTCCCCCTCACACATCCCCACCAAATGCTCATGCAAAACTCACCTGTTAGCTCAATCTGATTGCTCACTCCCAGAAAAACAAGGTGGGTGGTGTTTTGTTTTGTTTTTTTACAGAAGTGACCTACTCCGATTACCCAGCTGATGGCTGTGGCTCCACCCCAAGCCTCAGACAATAGCATATCAGAAATAGTGGCTTTACAAGTTAAATGTTATTCTTATTTCAAATATTCTGTTGACAGTTTAGTGACAGCAGCAGTAGATTACTGTGATCTACTTTTTCGTTACCTACCTCGCTCTCTTCTTTGCTGCTGTAGCTAGAAAAACAAAATCAAGATGGAAGTATTAGCAGAAACATATAAAGAACAGTCTAGTACTAAAATGGATACCTGTGAAATTTCACTGAAATTATTTGTTACATACACACTCAGCCTACTTATTTACAGAGTATATTGTTTCCACCCTGCATAGTACATGTCTGTCTTTTCTGCACCCATCATTGCTAAATATGTGAGAGAAGATTCCTGCTGAGGAGACACAAGTTGCTAGAATTTCAAGCAAAGGTGCAGTGAACAGTAGGACTTTCTTTCCCCCTATCCAGAGCACTGGGGAACACAGCACTTCTGTTTGGTGAGAAGTGACCCCCCCACACACACACAATTTGGCAGATGGGTTATGCCAAAGAGGGATGGGTGGTGAAAGGAGATTTTTTTTTACAGTCACTTCCCTTTTCCTTGCATGCACATTCAGAAAGCTAGAAATTGAGGGATTGAGTCTTTTTAACACCTTATACAGTCCCAACTGTCACTTTCAAACCCTTCTCCCTGGGTTCTCTGTCTCCCATAGCAATCAGAACTAGCTTGCCTCTCTCTCTCTCTCTCTCTCTCTCTCAGTTCACTCTATCTGGACATGCCAATACCAGTGACTGAGCTCCTCCCACAACACTTTCTACCCCAAACTTATTTTACAGCTAACCCCTGAGCTAGACTTCCGTCATGCTATGCCAAATGTATGCACTCTGTTCTCATCCTCATACACGCCATCTTTCTGGACAGAAGTAACTGATGTTCTATCATGCTGATAATCCTTAAATTACAAAAATATATCATTATCACTCTCTTAAATAGCAAAATAGCCACCATGCTGACAGGTTGAGGCCAAAATGGGGCCACTGAGAAAAAAGAGGGAGCTATCAGCATGCTCAGATGAACTCAAAGATATGCAGAAGTACAAAACATTTTTAACATCCCCCCCCCCCCGAAACAGCCCCACAATTGATGTGCATGCTCCGTGCTCACCAGGAGCCATTAAATGTTGAATATCTGTTGCAGGGGGGAATAGGAACCTGGGGATGAGTAGGGAATGAATTGGCTTATTTGTGCTCCTTGCAGATTACACTGTTCTGGAAGGCAGCATGGCAAGCTGCCTGGCATTCTGAACAAAAGCATTGTATACTGCAACATTTTGTTGCCAGTCCCACTTGTGTATTCTGACTGCAGTTTATAAGTGAAGTGGGATGACCAAAAAATAAAGTGGTGGTCTTCACATACTGAGGAGACTCCCTAGATATGCGATATATAAATTAAAAGAGAAAAGAACACAACAGTCAAGTGAGTGAGCATGCTCAATGGTTTCCAGAAGCCACGAAACATTTAGTGTTACCGTTGAAAAAGAAAAGTGGAAAGGAGGGGGTGGGGGGGATGGTGTGCTAGAGCCCCTAATTGCTTGTAGTATCCTGTAGGAGGCAGGGCTAACTGGATCCCTGAAAAGGAGCATTGCTATTAGTGTACAAGGACCCCACTTGTTTGCTCAGATGCATATTTAGGACCCAAACTTTTATTTAAGGCTTTATATATCATTACAGCCATCTCAAAAAATAAGCAGTATATTCAACTGAAATGAATTTCACCAAAATAGATATACACTGGTTATTGGGCAGATCAGACATGAAATGAAATACAAGTTTTATCCCTACTACACATATTAGCACGCATTAGAGAGTACTAATGTAAAAGAGATCAAGACATCCCAACTCTGCAAAAAATGCCCCCTCCCCCCACAAAAAAAAGTGGTGCAGGCCAAAGGCTGCACGTATGCTGCTCTCACCCTGCCAGGGAGTATCTTTGGCAGCAGAAAAATACCCAGCTAGCTGGGTATTATGGTGCTGTTTCCCTTCAGCCTAAGCACAAATCCCCTTGATAGCTTTAGGGCCAAAAGGTGAGGGGGAGCAAGTTAATTCCCCTTACTTTGGCCTTGATTTATCTTCGGCTCAAACAATGGCTTTGAGGGGTGGGGAGGCAAGCTCATACACATACCTTGGCCTTGCCCTCCATTACACGCGTTTGTCTGACTTGGGTTCAGCATATGAACACAGCAAGCTATTACATACACAGATCTCATTCAGCCCTGGGGCCAATTAACTCGCATCACAGGACTCCAAGAATCCTTTGACTACATTCACATGCTTGTTGTGAACAAGCCAACGTGCTGGTGCATGCTGCTTGATTGCCCTGGTTCCTCTTGCAAGCAGGAGCAGATAAACAAACCACAGACTTTCAGTCTGTGGTTTGTTTATTGTTATGTGCAATCCAGGAACTCTGGCTTGTCTCTCCCTGGACAAGCTAGTTATAAGCCAAGAGACAAGCCAGAGTTCCCAGTTCACACATCATGATAAACAAACCATGGATGGAAGGTCCATGGTTTGTTCTAGTTGCTCCAACTTGCAGAGGGAGTAATTGGGCACTGTGCACCAGCACCCTGGCTCATTTACAAGAAGCCAGGATTCTTTAAAATTTTGACTTATTGTGACATGTGAACATGGCTGTTCGATTTCTTAACTACTGGTAAAAGTTTTGTATGCATTTGGTTAAATACAATTTGGAAGTTCAGGCTGTTTTTAAATTAATATTAAAAATACAAAGTTCTTACTTACATGGTATGCTAGGTCTCTCATAACCTTCACGCTAGAAAACAAGAAAAACATTTGATCAAGTTTAACCTCACTACATACAATTCTATATGGGGGGAAAGAACCAATACCAAAAATAAAGAGATCCAGGAGCCTCCCTGACTCTTCGGTGCAGGTGCTGAAAATGGGTCGGGGAATTAGAAATAGTAAGAAAAACAATAACAACATTTTGATTGCCCCCCAATATATATTTTAAACATTTTCTGGGGGGGTTCCCCTGAATTTTGAAAGGTTGTGGACGCCACACTGGGGGACAGCGGGGGCCGCATATTGCCCACCCGTGACTTAAACATAGATATCCCTGGCAGTATGCGGGCAGAACTGAGATCTGGGTCAGAGAGTTTCAAGTCTAATCTGCCCCATCCCCTGCTCCCAAGGCTTGGTGGTGAAAGGAATTCAAGGTAAGGAAAACCAGGCTCAGAGGATGAATTTCTTCATTCTCTCCCTACCCCACCCCAATTTCTCCTGTGAATTTTCAGTGGGGGCTTATCAGTTTTATATGTGTAAGTCCAATTGAATTTACACATAAATGACTGGAAAATTGGATCCTTAATGAGTTTACAATCCACAAATATAATCAAACCACTTTCAATATTTAAATAGAGGTTATAATTTGATAAAGTTCTAAGATGTTTATTAAAAATTCCAATTTTTCTATCAGGCTTAAGTGACTAAAACATTTCTAAAATCTTTTTAAAAAACCCACTATTAGATTACCATTCCTTACATAAGCCCGATGGCTTATTTCCCCCACTGTATGCACTGGGGGGATTAGCATAATTACCCTCTACAGCATGGCTTGTCATCTCGAGTGAACCTGGCCAGGGTAGCTTGTTGCCATGGGTAACAAGCCACCCCAAGCCCATGGACTGGGTCTGGAAGATTGCAATGGGGAAAGAAGCCATCGTGGCATCTCCCCCCAACTCCTGCGCATGTAACGGCTATTTGCATAATACCCTGCATTGCAGCACAGTTTGGTGTGTCATCCAAACATGATGCAGCGGGGGTTACTTTGTACCCACCCTGCAAGCCATGATGTGCAGCAGAGGTTGTAGGGTGCGTACACAGCCACCCCTGCTGCGCCGTGTTCGAATGACATGCCAACCCAGGCTGCAGTGTAGGGAATTATGTAAATGACTTTCGCGCGTGCGACACGTGCGGGTGTGTGGGGAGAAACCACAATGGCTTCTTTCTCTGTCATGATTTTCATAACAGGCCCATGGGCTGTTGTAGGGTTCTGGGTGGCTTGTTACCCACAGCAACAAGCCACCATGGCTGGGTTCACATGACACAACAAGCTGCACAGCCGAGGGTAATTATGTTAATCCCCTTGGCATGCGGCCAGCATTCGCAGGGCTGTTAATAAGCCACTGTGGCTGATTAACTATCCTGTGATTGTGTGAACCAGGTCACTCTTATAGCAGTATTATCAACTGAAACCCCATACTCACCTTATACATTTTTAAACCGTCAGTCTTCTCTACTTCTCTTGCTATCCGTCTAAGAAATCTAACTTTTTCTTCTTTACCATCATTTGGGCCCCTCGTTGCCTTATCTGGATAATGTTTTATCTGCCAAAGAAATGGAGAAGACAGACAAGTCAAAGATTTTACATTGTTGATTTTTTTCAGCCTATCCCACTCTCAAAGGCTTGAAGAGGGTTAACAAAAAAGAAAACAGAAAACTGTGAAAAATCAATTTAGATGTTGTCTAAGCAAGTCCCATTTTCCCCTAGAGCAGCATGAGCAACCCCCAACTTGCCCTCTTCTGCACAACAGATCCCCCTCTGACTCCAGGGGGGCAAGATAGTTCCTTTAGGCCACTACCAGCCTAGCCCTGAAAATCAACAGCAATGTCCAACCCAAAACCAGAATGCTTCAAAGTGTGTATGAAAAATTAGAATAGAAATGCTACCTCCATAGAATGTAGGATACCACGAAGGTAAACTTGCCCACCTCAGTTCCTTATTCTTTAACCACAACACTGACATAAGTAAAACTTATGGTGTTTTACTGAGAATAAATGGAGCAAGGAAAAGTGAATAAATGTAGCTTATAAAATAAAAATGCATCTAGACTAAAGGTACAAAGCAACCTCTTGGTACACTAACCTGTAAGATAGGGGTGGGCAACTTGTAACCCTCCAGATATTTTGGCCTGTAACTCCCATCGGCCCTAGCCAGCATAGCTAATGGTGAGAGATGATGGAAGTTGTAGGCCCAAACATATGGAGGGCTACAAGCTGACTACGCCTGCAGTAAGAGTTCTGGGTCTTTGTTAGTTCCTAATGCCTACTCAGCAGCAGTGACCCTGGACAGAAGATCAGAGGTCAGGCGCTCCTATCAATCAGAGTTTCATAGTTGTTCCCACCTTCTGTGGTCTATACCAGAGGTGTTGCTTTCTGCACAGTTTACAGAGAAGCTGGATGCAGCATTCTGACATCTCCACCCTTATCCCTTCTGCCATAGGAAATAACATTTAGGCCGCCGATTCATCAGGTATAGCTTAGAATACATAATGTCCACATTCTTTTCTGTTTGTAAGCTAGCTTTGTTAGCTTTGTTAATTTGGTTAACTGGAAAAATATCTCCAATGTGGGAGAGACAGGTTTAAACTTTCCTTCAGAGCTGAGTGGGGTAGAGTTCATGGCTTACTAGAATTTTTTAGAGAATCGGAGGGAGAGGGGTGCTCTAGAGACCTCACAGTCACGGGGCATCATGGATATATGCACACACCTTCTGTATGCAGACAGAGGGATGTATTTATCTTGCATGTTCTAAGGAGAAAGGTATTAGCAGTATGCTGTACAATGTCATTATTTTTGCCTATTGCTCCAAATAAAGCAAAGGAGACGCAGTGCAAACGTGCACTGAGCATGCTCTTAAAGTTTTGCATAGGTAATAGATATTTAACCTTGGTCTTTCTGGTGCTCTATTAAATAACTTTTTGCTAATGGAGATAACTTACAAGATACGTTTTTCTGTGTCTTTGGCCAGTAAGATGTTCTATCATTGGTGCCATTTCTGTATTAAACTGGCACAGCTGGCATTCATAGAACGGTTCTCTTCTCCCTTTAAATCGGACCTCTGTCACATATTCCAAACCTATAAGCACAGCAGTAGTGATGGAGATAACAGTTTCAATGCCCAGGTAACAGTGTAATTATTTTTAAATATGCAGTTTAATGTGTTAATGTTAGGAGTCATAAAACACTGAATTATATGACTTCTATTTTTTTCTTTATTTCCTCTCTACCCACTAGAAAGAGAGAGAAGTATGGCACAAGTATTTGAACACAGATACATAGATTAAGAGGCTGCTCCACAAGCATTTATTTGGAAGCAAGTACATACGGTTTGGAAGCCCAAGCATAGAGTAGCTTTCTGACTTGCATTTCCAGTGAAACAAAGGCCTAGCTCATGCTACTGAACGTTCCTCCATACTAAACATCTGTCTTCACAAAGAAGGTTAGAACCCTTCGTCATGTTAGTTTTTAATGTGTGGGGATATATATATATAAAAATAAATAAATATGGAGGAACTTCCATTTGGTCTCAAGTGGTACAGCCTAGAGATGTAAAGCCTCTAGAAATTTTGAAGACATGGAAAAGTCAGGTTCTTGCCCACAGAAATATGGAAACTTTGTGAAAAATGGAAATACAATCAATGCTTGTGTTCTATCAGTTCTAAACTGACTTTACTAATTAAATATAAAACACAGAATGTCTCTTGGCACATAAAATTGTATTGTTTGATTTATGAAATTGAAAAGTATAGGTACCTTAATTTTATTCAAACAGTATTTACAAATATACCCATTAACAATTTTCAGAGGAGTAGCCATATTAGTCTGTTGCACCAAACAGTCTTATAGCACGTTAAAGACCAACAAATGTATTATAGTATGAGCTTTTATGACCTAGAGTTCAATTCATCAGATGCAATATACCCAGTGTTAACCATGGAGCAGCAAGATGCTGCATCACAAGATATCAAACAATTGGGAAAACAGGGGAAAATAGTTCAAAACAGAAACAATTAATGCTGTTAATGTTGCATTTGTTGAAATGGACTGGTTTCATGAAAACATATGGCAGGGGTAGGCAACTTGGTGCCATCCAGATGTTTTGGACTATACCTCCTGCCAGCCTGAGCCAGCATGGCAAATGGTTGGGGGATTATGGGAATTAAAGCCTAGAACATCTGGAGGGCACCAGGTTACCTACCCCTGACTTATCCCATAACACATTTATTAGTCTAGAAGGTGCCACAAGATTATTTGCTGGTTTTGCAGCAACAGATTAATACTACTACCCCTCTCAACATTAACTTTGTAGTAAACAAAGTATTTATAATTTGGGCTAAGAAACAGTCTTCAGTGTCAGAATTATCCAGAAAGAGAAGGAATTAAAAGGAAACTTTAACTTCACGAAGTGACGTGGCAATGTTTGTATCCTCTTTCAAAATGTTTCCAATTTTTTTTAAAAAAGTAGTAATGCTTCTGGAGGGCACAGGTCCACAACACAGCACCCACAACACCACAACAGCTGCAGAAATCTACTGCTCTGTCAGTGTGACTTGCTGCTGTCATGCCCCTGCCACACCCACCAGTTGTCCACACCCAGCCTGGTGCTGCTTTTGTATGGGACCAAATCAGTTCCCATTTGCAGCAGGCAGCTGCCACCTTAAATACCCAAGATCCATTACCTGATGTCAATGTTTGGAATGCATTTGGGGGGATCTGAGATGGCAACCAGCTGTGGATTGGAGTCATGTGAGTCTCATACAAAAGCACCACAACCAGCCCAAGGAAGAACAGAAAGAAACCCATCCCCCCCCCCCCCCCCCCGAAGATAAGCTTAGGCGAACAGGGACAAGAACAGAGTGATTGGCGTGGCAGGCAGGAAAATATAGATATGTAAGCATTACAGAAATCACACCTCTGTTTTTGTTTTTTTACTCCTAAGGAATTTTCATCTCCAGGCATTCCAGATTGCTACTCCTGATATTCAGTTAATAGCACAGCTACTGATGAGGGCAGACGCCAAAACATTTAGCTTAAAATACAGTTTTAATACTCTGTTGTTAGTCCTTCTACCTTTCTTATACATTTTACCTTAAGACTGGCTGCATACATAGTGGTTCCAGAGCCTCCTTGCTGCTTTGCTGTTCTGCTGCTTTACACCAACCCCTTCCCCTCTCATGGGTGTGTACACACACACACAAAGCACTGCGGGGGGGGGGGGGGGGAGAACCACACACACATGCACACACAGTACCTGCCATCTTTACTCCTTAGAATGCCTCTGGGCCCCATATGGACCCACAGGCATTCTTAGCAAGTAAAGATGGCGGGCAGCTGGAGGCCAGAGCTTCACTTTGAGGCACACCCAGGCATCAGAAAAAAGAGAGAGAAACAGACCCCATAGGGGAAGGTTTGGGAACGACAGCCGGACAATTTAGGGAGAACAGGGGGTGACCCAATGGACAGGGAGGAAGCGAAGAGACCGGAGTGGGAGGAGGAAGCAAGGAGACTGGGGAGGGCTCTGCAGAGCAACAGGAGGTGTTAGGGAGGCCTGAAGGGTGACCTGACTAGGCAGGAGTGAGTGTGTGTGTGTGTGTGTGTGTGTGTGGAGAGAGAGAGAGAGAGAGAGAGAGAGAGAGAGAGAGAGCGCGAGCGAGCTTTGGGTCTGAGACTGTTTTGGGGGGATGATCCTGAGAGAGAAATGGGTGAATGGATCTTGTTTGCTGGGACTGTTGTGGGAGAAGGAGGGAGGACGAGAGTGTTTGGGGGGGGTGAGTGTGTGTGTGTGTGCGCGTGCGAGAGAGAGAGAGAGAGAGAGAGAGATCCTGAATGAGAAAGAAATGTGGCTTCAAAGGAGTGGGTTTGCATTTTGGGCTCACCCCCCCTCCTCTATCCTGCGTTCAGGATCTTGGACACATTATTTGTGTTTTAGCCTCATCAATTTGCCTATCTGTGAAAAGGGTGTTTTATGACTGGCCACGGCCACCATGGCAGCTATTTTGTGACAGCTCCCATGACACTCTCAAAATTCCAAATGTGCCCACCAGACCAAAAAGGTTGGAGATCACCTAGATGAGGGGTAAGCAACCTTATGCCCTCCAAATGTTTTGGACTACAATTTCCACCAACCTCATACAGCATGGCCAATAGTAAGGGATTAGGGGATTTGTAATCTCAAACACCTAGAGGGCACCAGGTTGCTTATCCCTGTCCTAGACATACGTTTTACCACCTTAGTGAGAAGTAGGCCAAATATTTCATTGGTTGTATACACAGACACAAACATATAATTTTTCCTGTACAAAGATAATTTCTGAGCAGCAAAAGCACCGTAGCAACAGGGGTGAGCTGTGTGTGGCTATATAAGTGTAAGCACTAATATTAACGTTTTATTCTTGTACTTCACTGCATGTTAATAAAGCTTATCGGTAATATCTGTGCAGGTGTAACACAAGTGGAGAGCAGTGAGGTGGTAAAATAATTCCTCCTCTGGATGCCCAGAGAACATGACTACAGTTTGGTAAGTGAGGATGGTCGAGAGATGTATGCAATGGAAAGTTAGTGGGATATAACATCCAGAACTGGGAAGGATAAGTGCTAAGTAAACTGGGTAAAGAAATTTACTGTAATGTAATAACCTACCACCAGAGGTAACTTGTAGTGGGCTCAATCCTTCACAAGTCCTATGGTACAAAGCACACTGTCTGCAATTATCAAGACCAATGGGAGGGGTAAAACCCTGTTCCCAACCCATCCACTCAGATGGATCACATGGGAAATTACATTGCTCTGCACGTATCTCTAGGATCCCAGCAATATCAAGTTCCTCCATCCAACACTACCCTACCTATCATAATGGACATTTAGTTAGTTTAAAGTGTTATTCAGTTTCCAGGGATCATCAAGAAAACAATGACTCTGATCAAACTGAAGAAGCGTACCTACAAGAGGCTCTTCTCTGTCTGGATCCTTCATGAAATCTTTCAGACATCTTATATTTTTTGAAAGTGGTCTCTTTACTAGGAGAAAACAAACTTGTATTATATGGGGTAAATGTAAAACAACAGAGGTTTGTCACATTTTCAGCCAACAGAAACATAAAGAATAAATAATGAGCTAATGAGCTGTTTAAAGGTGTTGCAGGAAGAAAAATCAAAGGCTTGCATACATTTTTAATATTGAGGAGTTAAATAAAATAAGAAATAAGTTCAAAAATCAAGGTTCATGGTGCTTGAAGCAGCATTTAAAGCTAGAATTTTTCCAACTAAAACCTGTTCAAATTAGCTAATGTAGTGGAATTAATTGTTCTACATATTCCAGGTCATGTTCTGAAGAATCTGAATACAAATCTGTTGCAAGGTCCATCAGCCTAGCATTCTGGTTCCAACAGAAGCCAACTAGATGTCCCTGGGAAATTCATAAAATGAGCTAATGATAAAGATTGCCATTTCTTCTTTGTTCCCGTCTACGAATCTGGGATATACTATTTTTACAGTGATACGTCCCTCTTTGCATTACCTTGCCAAATAGCCAGTGGTACGTTTACCCTCCATTAATTTCTCTATTGCCATTAACATGTATTATGTTAAATGACATAATATTCTGCAGTAATAAATTCCATAAGTAAAACTAGGTATTGTCTCGATCCCATTGCCTATAAATTTCATTATGATCTTGAGTTCTAAAATTTTGAGAGCGACTATGATCTTGGCATACACTCCTTCCACCACTCATAAAACGCTATCATGGCCCTTTTCTTCTGTCTTCTTTCAAACCTTTTTGTAAAAGGTCACTGTGACTTAACCCGCCCCTCACATTGATTCGGTGTTGTTTACTGGCATTCTTACCTGACATGGGTTCTTCATATATCACTGGAACACCTATGAAGACACACCAATAATTATTATGTTGTCATATTAACTGCCAATAGAGCATACATTTCTTCTGCAGACCCTCTGAAGACCTTCCCTCTCAGTTAAGTTCTTAGGCTAGCTGTCTTCTGAACTTTATATATTGCTGGAACTAGACGCCTTTGTCGTTGCTTCTGAGCTTAAACGCATCTGGCAATCTAGCCCTTACACACCCAAAAAGTAACACTCTAACAGATCTACAAAGTTTCCTCGTTGCAATGTCGTCAATCCCAACTCAAAAAACTGAAAAGGACAAGAGAGACATCTTTACTGTTCTACCTTTTTTCAGAGTTTTACAGAAATGAGTTGCCTGGATGGAGTTAGATGTTCTTATTTCCACAATTTATTGCCTTGTAGAAACGCTGCAAATATAGAACGTCAATTAAGACCCAAACTTCCTCCATACTATAATATACTTTCAATAAAGAATAAGGGCCTAGTGCTAGATTACTACCACCGAGCAGAAGCTTCTGGAAATGCTCCAATGTGATGGCATATCCCGAAAGCAGATTTCATATTCAAAAGCTTGCTCCAACAGTATAGTGTCTCCACAAACGTTTCAGCTGCCACCAGAACACATGATGCTGTCATGGAAATCCTCTACTCCATGGAGGCAATACACAATCTGAGCAATTCTTGCAAAATTATCTCGTTCCAAGTTGCCACCAAGCGGAAGCATTTCTGACTGCTCCCACATGGCTGCTGCAACTTAAAAGAGTTGTCCCTGAGGCTGTGGTCGTCTCCACATGTACTTGGAAGTATTTGCTAATTAAATCAATTGCATTTCCTCATGTTTTAAAGCCCAAACAAAATATTTCTCAGCAGTGCTGTTGCTGTGAAACCATGGGGGCCACAACCTGAGGAAAGAAGGTCTTTAACCCTTCCCCCACCCATCACTTCTATGCATCCCAGTCTCTGGCCAGAATATTTAGTGATGGAAAAGTAGCTGAGGGAAGGGAGCAAAGAGTCAAGGAGCCAGGCTATAAGCCCCTCCCACCCACCCTCATCATACCATTCTGCAACATTTTTCAGTTGTTCAGTGATGACCAGGTTCCGTGACCTAGATCTACTGCCAAAAATCTAGTTTTGGCCCTTATGGTACTTTCTTCAATAATCTTGTCACATCTGTAATGTGGACACATGCCTGCCCACTCTGTAATAAGCTATTCTCATTACTGCAAACCGAAAGCCAGAAAAACGTAATTTTGTAATGTTGAATCAAAGTTTAGAAAAACTAGCAGAAATAGGATAGCTTAAATGTAACAATTCCTAACCCAAGCAAGAGCCACAAGAGATGAAAAATAAAAAGAGGTTTTACACTTACGTTTCGCTTTCAGGATTCTCTCTCTCTAAATAAAGATGCAAGTGTTCCCAAAATAAAATAAGAAGATAATGATTAGTGAACTACCCTTTTCTTTTCTAAAAAAGTGTTACCTTGACTGTAGCTTCTGCAGACAAATAACGAAAGACAACTTTTATTGGAAAAGAAAAAAGTACTGCCTTCATGATTTTCTGCAAAAGCTAGAGAGTATTGAAAAAGGAGTCTTGATTCCAATGAATATCACAAGGTTAATCATAACGCTGATTGATTCTTGCAAGAGACAAGGACTAGGTAGATAGATTTTAGGGATGGCTTACAAAATCCTGATTTTTGCACAATTACAGCTCCTACAACCCTAGGAGCTGGAATCCCCCCAAAAATCAAGATTTTGAGCCATTTGGTGAAATCTGCTGGGTAGTCAGGCTTCCTGAAATTTCTAAAAAAAAAATAGAGTGAATGGGAGACATGAGAGGCTGAAATAAATTCCATCAACAAAACAGATTTGGGCAAAAAGTGAACTAGAAGAGGAACTGAAGTTTCTAGACTCCAGAAAAGATGCTAACCACAAAACTGAGAGGTCTCATTAGAACCTCAAGGTAATGACTTCAAGGTTTTTATTTTTCTACGTTTCATATTTATGATACCTTGATCAGAACAAGAGAAGATTTGAATGAAACAATTTTGACCTATTCAGTACCAAAAAGCAGATCTTACCTATCTGCGAGAGAGTAAGAACATCTAACTACATACCCAGCTGCCAACCAAAGATAAACAATAAGAATGGCAGTTGCCCAGTTATAGAGGAGACATAAGAAAGAACATAGCATATTGAGTTCATATATCCTATTTCTTCATACTTGCATTTCACATTTTATTTTTCTTCTCTGTAAGGGTGCTTGGCCAACTTTGTTTTGCCAAATTAGGTGTTTCAAAAAGGGACATGTACCTTAACCATCAGATATTATTGCATATGAGGAGCTTATGCTTTATTGCAGCATAGGTCAGCTTTTGCCTTAGATGATTATCTCATCAGTGGCTAAAGAGGCAAATGGGACAGAAAATTTTACTAATTTTCTCAGTAAAATATACACATTTACAACCTCAGGTTGCTTAGAAATATGCATACAGAAATTCTATCAAATTCAAAAGGCTGTCTCATTTGTAGGACTGGCAGAGAAGCTAAACTTCCTTCAATAAATTCCTAAATGATTATTTAGGATTTTAAACCTCAGAATGCAAGAAAATGTATTGTAGTGTTTTTGCTTGGAAGCAAATTAAACAGAATTGAAGATTTCTAGAAGTTCACTTTCAGCATTTAAACAAGTGCCTAAACTCTTAATTTAAGAGGAGTTCTTATCCAGAGCTTATTCAGTACAAAGAATTTAACTTGGAAAGTTTATCCTACCGTGAAAGGAGATAGTCTCCCCACACCTATCCACATGAAAATGACTATAATTTTCCTTAGTCCAGGGAACTATCTGTTACAACGGAAGGGTGATAACCATCTTCAGAGATGGAGCCCAGGGTGGCTTCTTCACCTTCACTCTAAGAACAGGTCATAAGCCGTAGGGTACTGCATCATACTGAACTGCAGTTATCCCTAATGGTGGTGAACCATCAGATGTCAGTCTACAAAGACTCCATCCCAAGAAGAATGGCTGGGGGATGAGATCATTTTTTCCCCTTCCTGTTGTGCAACACCATGTTCAAACACTACAAAAACCAAACGACAGGGGCTTTTAAACTCTGTAGATCAAGAACAGAATTGCAGCTTCCCAAGCATCTCTAGGACAAGGGGTAAAAGGATGGCTAAGCAGGCAAGGCTACGTTTGCCCTCTGGTAAAGGGAAAACAGAATGAAGAGGTAAGGAGAAAGGCCACATGGGTCTGAAGCATTGGAGGAAGGGATTGAAGAAAATAAAAAGCTTACACAAATCAGTGTCAAGAGTGATGATTCAGCAACTTGAAAAATCAACGCAAGGACTGCATATAGCCTTTTTTATTGTACGGATCAGAAGATTCTCTGCTGGTTCAGTCCAAATACCAATGGAAAGGACTCAGGTGAAGTTTGCACCTTCACTACCAATCCTATGCACCACTTCAAGGAAGTCTACCTTACACTGAAACCCATTGCTGTAACAGCACAGCACTACAATCACCTCTTATTTCTACTTAGCAGATTGCTATGAATTCCGAAATTATTCTATTCTGTACCTCCAGTTGTTTTCTTGAGTAATAGTTACAGTCACTGTGATTCAACAACTGAAATAGTATAAAGTAGGTTCTGTTTGGGATGCTTTTGTTTTGTAGCTTGCTGCACCTGCAAGTAGAGCTCCGGAATGGGCATACCAACAGCTATGGCACTGCAATATAATATAGCTATGGGTAGTCAAACCAGCACAAAAATATTTAAAGCTATGGAGAACATGCTTTTTAAAAGTGAGGATCAATTAAATTTGTGAGTGCACATATATATTCTAGAACAGGAGCGGGGAAATGTTTGGGGTCTAAATTGGCCCCCAGACCCTCCCATAGGCTGAATATCAGGAGGTGGGCCCTCATCTGTGACATGAGAGGCAGGGGTCCCCCCCCCCCCCCAATATCATTAGGTGCTTGGCTGAAGTGCCGGCTGGAGCTCTTCCACCTCAGTCCAGGAGCCTGTTTTACTCTATGTGGGCTTTTCTCACTCAGCTAAGAAAGGCCTGGGCACTCCAAAGCTCACCAAGGCACCAACTTCATTCTTCCATTGCCTTTCCTATGTGGGGGAGGGGACAGTGGAGCAGAGGAGCAAAGCAACGAAGTTCAGTTGCTCTTCTGTCTTCTATCCCTTCGGAGTGGGTGGGGTTTTGGTGAGGGGAGGGACTGAGCCTAGAGATATGCAGGCATGGAAAAATGGGGGGGGGTGTTTTTCCTGAAAAATTTAACATTATGGAAAAAAAATAGAATGATTAATAAAATGTTAAAGACAAGGCATTCATATACTGATACCCAGCCTTAACTCCCTCAAAATTATTTCTAAGAACTTTGTAAGACAAACAGTTTATAAAATAGAGATGCAAAATTTCAGGGAAGCCATAGGGAAAAAGAATTTTTAATCATCTTTGTAGGATTTCCAGCAGTTATTTCTTCTACTCCTTATTAAAAAAATATTGATTTAACATATTTTTTCTGATAGTTATTTAGAGATGCTCCAAGTCATGTGCAATTTCTCAATATGTGACTTGTTGTTTATTCATTCAGTCGCTTCCGACTCTTCGTGACTTCATGGACCAGCCTACGCCAGAGCTTCCTGTCAGCTGTCGCCACCCCCAGCTCCCTCAAGGTCGAGTCCGTCACCCCCAGAATATCATCCATAATATGTGACTAGAGTCCTCATATCATAATATGTGAAGAAAATGTGCATTCTTGACCATTTGGGTTTTGTTCTATAGAGTCCTGTGTTTGGTAGCTTATTCTGATTAGATGCTGTAGTAAATGAATGTAGTTCCAAAACCCACATGTGAAAGGAAGTATCTCTCCACTGTCACCACGTGCAACAGACCATGTGGTTTATGCCATCTATGTTTTGTTCTCAAAAACTGAGGCTCAGCTCTATGGAACTCACTGCCTCAGTTTTTAATAAAGTTGCCAAATAGACTGCACCATTAAGAAAATGCTTCCTCAGCTATAAAATTTTTAACTGGTCCCACCAAAAGAAACCCTTTCTATATAAAAGAAACTCAGTATCCTAGTTCCTATAGCACAGGCATGGGATTGGACACCACTGCTAGAGACAACCTTCCAAGATGTTTATTAAGGGGAATTATTTACAAGAGGGAATAAAATGTCACTCTAAAATAATTTTATGAGCAAACCAAGTTAGACATAATACATTATATGTTCCTAAAGTGACTTTAGATCTGTAAAGAGTGCTTAAAAGTAAGTATTGTATATTTTGCCATTTTCCCCAGAATCTCCAGGGGGGGAAATGATAACACACACCCCCTACACACACACGCACACACACAACTCTTTCCACCATCCATGGCTTCAAGGTTTCTGCTAATTTTAGATAGTTAACCGCACTCGAGGTCTTGCTGGCTGGATGAGCCTGAAAATTTGGCCTCTAGGCCAGACATTCCCCCTCCCTGTTCTAGAAGAGGCTGTGAACAAGCCAACCCAACACTTTAGAAAAAGTACATAGTACAGCCTTTACAGGACTTTATCATCTCAGAGTGAAAAGGGGAGAAATAGTATATTTGAATGTCTCCCCACGCCACCCCCAAACACCCATCAATAACTACTTACACACCCAAACTGATCACAAAAGAATTCTAATCTTGTTTCTAAAAGTAGTAAGATTTGACATAGTGATATTTTGTTTAGTTTGAACTTTGATTTTAAAGTTCATTCCAAGTGCAACACATGTACGTTATTACTGTTTCTGGTTTTGTTATTTTGTTTTATTATATTTTATGTATTTTATCCTTTTTATTGTAAAGGACTTCACATATTTTCTTGGCCAGGAAGTGTGATACAATACAATCGGGGGTTGGACTCGATGGCCTTGTAGGCCCCTTCCAACCCTACTATTCTATGATTCTATGATAATATTTAATAATTAGCTGATCTGTTTTTCAAAGTCCATAATGTGCCTCCCATTGCTAAAATACATTCAAATTAACTTATCCAGCTCTCTCTCCATGCAGGCTTTGCTGAATCTATTACAGTTCTGAGAGAATTCAGAGTCAATCAGTGCTGTTGGAAGTTTTATTCGTTTTTTACAATGAATCTAAAAATACCAAATACAAAGAGTAGTGTTAATACTAACTAGGAGGAGAGCACTAAAACAGGGAAGCTGCCGCTTGAAATATGCAAACACCCCAATAAAGGAAACATCCTTAGAGAATTAAATGGCCAAGCTTAATATGCAACCATGTTTTGAGATGACCGGGGAAAAACCAATGCCATACCCTAATTTTGGCTGAAACCTTTCCACTTATCCCATACTTCTGGAGATGTTGTTGGTGATCTGATGATCCTTCTAGCTCAAGACGTGCAATAGTAGGCCAAAATTTCCACTGTCACAAATGGTTCTTTTTCCCATCCGTTTGTTTTCCATGTCCATCCTTCAGCCACAAATCCATACCAATCGCTCAATATTTACACTGATGTTCTGATATTTCATGGCAGCAAATACAGCTTTGTCTTCCTACTGATGCATAAGGCGATGTCTTATATTAATCAGCTTATTAGAAGAATGCTGTTCCTGATACACTTGTCTTATTATGACGTCTCCAGTATCTGGCTATCAGAGTCAGGAGGCAAAGACCTTGCCTGTCTCTCGTAGATCACAATTATTTATTGTGCTCATCTTTTTGAAGCTTAGTTCTCCTGAAAATTCTGCAGTCTTGGGCTAGCTCCTGGAATAATTAAGAATTCTGGGCACTTGACTGGAAATCTTCGCTTTGCATGTTCACAAATGCAACCCACTTTACAGACAAGGAAACAAATCATATGGAATGAAAGGTGCAAGAAAAGAATCCAGAGCTCTCAAACATCTCTCAAAATTATTTTCCAGTTGCTTTCATTTTGACAAGCTAGCTTGTCTTGTGATTGTAATTTCTATCGAACCAAAAGAGTGAATTGCTCTTTACTCCATTCAGAACAAGCAGCCTTGCGGTATAATGAAGCAGGAATACAATCTGTCACAAAAGCCATGCTTTTGTCATAGCGATTGACCACTAATGGAACAGAATATGAATTTTAGAAGGAAGAAGTCCCAGGGAAACTCCCAAAGGATTTAGCTGACATGTTAGCCATAAAGTTCAAAATTATTTCCATTCATTTAATGGTGATATAAGAGCTAGGTACAGGTTGAATGATAATGAACTGAAGTAAAGCAGGCATATAACATTTCACCAACAGATATATCAGATATCTTCACAGCTTGTATATCGCGTGTTGCAATTATGTTCCAACGTAAAAGCACCTGTTGCAAGATAAGCCTTCAGGAGTAAATTGTGGGCTTTAGAACTGCTTTATCTATGTCAGGTCCAGCATACCTAAGGTGTTCATGGAATGGAAGATCACCTTGGTCCAACAGGTAGTACTACTTGTCCATATATAAACTATATAATTAAGACCAGATTTGTAACTTTCAGAACAAAATATTACAAGATAGTGAACAGAAGGCAGGGAGAAATCTTTGGCATTGCCAAAGATCACTTTAGCATCTGAACATTCAATTAGACATGCTACAAAGGGCAGATGTTTCCTATCAGATGGTAAATTAGTCCTTTGTTGCTTTTAATAAAAGCGCATTGCATTTTGAATGCTTTTTTAACGAAAGGCATGTTGGAGACTGAAGAAAGTAGTAAGAAACAGGAACAGATGGGCTTTACGTATATGTAATGCTGCAGTCAGAAGGAAATCTAGAAGGGATTCATGGTGGATCCAGGATGAAAGACTGGGTAGGATAGTTCTTCACATTGCTTGGGTTTGAATTCCAAACGTAAGATTTTTTATAGTTCTTACTAAAAAGAAAAAAATCCTTTGTCCATGAGATACTTCATCACAACAGTCAGAACTTCTCTTCTAGTCCTGTGTTGGAAGATTATGCTGGAAAAATTCTGTTCATGAACATGGAAAACCTTCCAATAATAGGTAACACCATATTGAACATGCCAATATTGAAATGTTCACACAGTTTTGCTATACTGTTGTTTTGTTTTTGGAATTTCCATGGGTTCTCCCAGCCTCTAAGCATTTTCAGTGAAAATATTAAATACTGAGTTGTTGAGCAACCTCCTTCCTTTATTTGCTTTCTTTGAACTACTTCTAAACTGCTACTTCATATAATTATTATCAGCAACAACAGCAGAGCTCTGGAATAGTTTTGTGAATCTATGTGCACCATTTATAATAACGGTATTCTTGAACTGGTTTTAAATTCATTTCAAAAGTCTCCCCTCCGCAAAATCTGATGGGTTGATCATTTCAGCCATAACCTTTTTTTCTTTTACCCAAATATAATTCACCACATCTAAAAAATGTGGGGTAGAAAACAATAAGTTAAAAATGTAAAAAGCATTTCTTTAAAATCCTATTTTCAGCCACTGAACTAGATATTAAAACTCCAGTAATCCAAGGCTCAATACACCAAAACAACAAATAATGTCTTAAAACATCTTGGAAAAGTGCTCAAACTCAGGACTTAGGGCAGGGATGCAGAATCTCAGGCCTTGGAACCAAATCTGATTCTCCTCAAGGGACTGCAGGGGGGAGGAGAGAGATTTCAGAAAACAAGTGGCAGGGGAAGATTTAAACCTCCCCTACCTGTACACTTACTTTATAGTAAGAGAGGATCAGCTGTATACTGCTTATTTAATGTATCATGTAGTTTGACCGTCAGAGAATCTTGGGGTGGGATTCATGAGGCAACAATCAAGAATGCTTCTCTGTATGGGCCCTGCTATCAAACAAGGCACACTGACGGCTTTGTTAGTCTCAAGATTGAAAAAGGGATGACTCATCATTATACTGGTCTCAAACTATTCAGGGTTTTACAGATCAATCAGCAAGCTGAATTTTGCCTATTCTAAAGTGAGCTTTCTAGCAATAAATGAAACTAAAGGTTAACCCTATTAGACCACTGAATATATTTGAGAGACAGATGTTACAGATATCAAACAAAACTATGTAAATTTGCGGTAAGTGTCAATCAAGCAGTTCAAAGCTTTTCAAGTTTAACAGTTCATTTACCCAAGTGCTAGTTTTTAGGCTGACCTGAGATTTTACTATTTACACTGCATGTTTAGCACACAAAGAACTACATTATTCAACCAAATGTATTTTAAGATGGATGCTGCAATCCTAAAGCCATTTTTTCCAAAGCAGTCCTATTTACTGCTTGGAAACATTTCAATCTGAAGATGGAAACTAGACTGCCCATACCACATTTAGGAATTTGGGCGCTTCTGCTCCTGCTGATTTTCTTCCGCCCCATCCATTGTGTTGTGAAGGAGGCAGGCTGCCAGAGCTCCCACAAGAGAGCTCTGCCAACCTGCCGCCTTCCAGAAATGAGGGTTTCTGCTAGTTTTGGGGCTTCCCCTAGGAAGCGCTAAATCTCCCTTGACTGGTCCCACTTGTGCAATGCAATTGGTGGGGCCCATTGCCTGTGGAAAGGAATCAGCGGAGGCATAACTGCCCTGTTAGATTCTGCCCTTGGATACTTTATTTTTTTCTGATGATTTCATTCTTAAAACCACAGTGCAATTTATTTTCCAAAGATTTTGTAAGTATTTATCTGTCATATAAACAGAAAGTAATTTATTGTAGAGATTAAGGACAGCACACTCATTTTAAAATATTAGTAGAAGAATCAATCACCTTTTTATGCCTTATTCCAGCAAAGTGTGTCTGGAGTGTCATAGCGCTCATACATGGAACTTTACAAATCTAAAAAAATTCAGAAACATTTTCAGTTATTTCTCCGTGAAGACAAAAAGTTATGAAATTAGATATTTCAACATATAAAACATAGATATATTTTCAAACTGTATAGTTGTGTGACCATTTAGAAAGGCAACCAAAACTTCATTATATCATTCCCTATTAATGGTTTACGGGGAAATCCTATGGTTCCTAGGACGGCAGGCCAAGAGCCATAGAATTTTTTGTCTTGTCCTCTCCGAGAATGATCTCAGAGAGGGATACCTGACCTAACAAGCCTCCTACCCAAGGAAAACTCCACAAGCAGTGCTTCTCGAAGAGGACAAGGAGGCATGCCAGGAAAGGCTGTAGATCTGCAGGATCAAAAAATCCTTCCATTCCCCCAACACACCAAATTTAATTCCTCCAACACACCACTGGAATTGGGAGGGAAACATCACCAGCCCTGGAGCTGACTTAGTTTATTTCCCTCCCACTAGGTGGGAAATAGCAATGGAAGGGGGAAAGTTTTTTTTTTAAAAAAAACAAATAGCTGTAAAAGGCCAAATAAAAACCACTGGCAAGGCCTAACAGTGGCCTATGGTGTCATTCTCTTCCTCCTCCATAGGATTGCTCTGCCCCAACATGTAACCCCATAGTGTGTCTATGTAAGTAGTAGTAGCATTACTACTTGTACCACTAATACTTAAGCACATTTCCAGAGCTGAATACTTCAATTAAACTTCCTGGAAACTAAGCTTAACAATAACATTAAAACTGTGAAGCAGCCTATCTGAGAAAATCCCTAGCAGTAAGGGAAATGGATCAGTTGGCTTATACATAATATAGGAGGTTTTCTGCTATCATTTTACTATAACCACCAGAGATCCCCCAAACTCCCGTTTTATCTCCCAAATCCTGTAGAATTATGTAAAGTCGTGAAAAAATGTTTGGATAAAATCTTGCAGGGCCTACACATGCTGAGTAGTGTACACTGTACCCCATATGAGTCAACAGAGTCCTTGCCTTCCCTGCTGCCACACCACTCAGCACTGTGGCCAGACCATTCATTCCTGGGGGTCATGGATGCTCGTAGAGGGACAGAGGGGTCTGCTTTAACATATATAGCCTGGCAGTGAAGGAAAGGGCTCTACAAACTCCTATGGGATTGCTCTACATAATTCTTCATACTTATGCACTTCACTTTTGCTCTTCAATACTTCAGTCTTGCTTTTTTCTCAAAGATCCCTTGGAAACTTATTTTAAAAGACAGTTTTCATATATTTTATTAATATGTTTCTACTAAAGTACCTCAACCAATTCTAGTGAGCTACAAAGTATTTTTTTTGTTTTTGTTGACCGTGATTTGGTCCCCAGTACAACTCTCTTTTCTTGGTTTTGTTACTGCAAACAATGCCTACATAAACCATGTTGACAGTTTCATTTGTGATGAACTAGCTGTACGATTTCAGAATTTTAAACCACAGGCTTTACTATTCAGGACCAATGTCGTTTCAAGAGTGCTGCAAGTTCTTTATAAAAAATATGATGTTATAATATCAAAACTAGAAAGGCTACCAAGAAAGGGTCTCACCTCACAATAATATATCTTTGTTGCTAATCTCTCAGATCCTGGTTTGGGATCCCCTTCAGATCCTGGTTTGGGATCCCCTTCAGATCCTGGTTTGGGATCCCCTTCAGATCCTGGTTTGGGATCCCCTTCACTCTGGGTGCTCATTTTGCACAAAGGTGGTTCACTGGGCTTGATCAAAAGGTTGTTTTAAAGAACTATGACTGAGCTTAACCCTGTTAACGGACAAATGTAAAGTATTTTTTTAACAATCAAACATTTGATCATAAGTTTTTAAATACTATCACTGCGCATATATATACATATACATATATACACACACACCACTTTACAGAGTACCATAGCATAAACACAGATCTCTGCTCCAATGGGTAAAATCCAACATAAGTTCTACTAAGAGTAGACCCACTGAAATGGTTAAGTGAATCATTACTATCTTAAGCCTCACTCATTTCAATGGGTCTACTCTAAGTAGAACTTATAAACTCATTGGGTAAAATCCAACATAACAGAGGGAAGAAACAAACACAGGGACTGATGAAAGAGGGAAAATGTGCACAGCTGCAGCGCCACACATATGCAAGTTTGTTTTCTGTTTCGGGTGAAAACTAAAGGGTTACACCAAAAGCTTCATAGAAAAAGTGTTTTGGGGATAAATTTGATGAAATCTATCCATGTGTGTTTAATCTGGCTTAAAGGTCTTAATTATCTGGCATCGCATGTGTGTTCTGAAAAGCAATTCCAAGCATAAGTGGCAGCAAGGGAAAATGGATGAAGTCACTTAAAGGAGAACATCTTTGGGTGGCCGAGGAGAAGACTGCTGGAGAAGCAAAAACCTCAAGAAAGGATATGTTGGGATAGGAGGCTTGAAATATAAAGGGTGGGGGCAAAGCCATGATCTGAACAACTATAGCAGTGAAAGATTCTGATGACGGAGGTCAGGACAGAAGTGAGAGGACTGCAACATAACAGAAGCCCTGCTGCAACAACATTTTGCACAGCGGCGCGTGTAAGCAGATTCGAGAGGGCCAAGGCAAATAAAGCAGGAGCCCATCTTAACCATAATACTTAGAAGTCTTAATTTTTGTCGTGCAAGCCAAAGCGCATGTGTTCTCGGCTCTTGGAAACATCGAGGAACAGATGCGCGGAGGCCTGGGCGCACACAGAGCGCGCTTGCCTCACAATGTAGAAGTCCCCACGCATAACGGGAGAAGCCCTTTCCCCACGTATTTTTTTAAAGTATTTAAGTACCAGTAGAGGAGTAGCAGCAGCAACGGGCAACTCGACACATACGCGAACAGATACCGAGTAGGCTCTACGAGAGAAAAAGCCTCGTTAAGGCAACGTACTCAACGCCAACGCCGCCCCTCAAAACGCCGAAGGCCTTGTTACCGACCCTCTTGCGTTGAAACCCCTTTTGAGGTAAAACAGGACAACGCCTCACTACTCCTTTCACGGGGAAGGATTATAATTTGCTCCTTCCCGCCTACCCCCACGTGGAAACAAATACGGGAAGCCGAGGACCAACGCACGACCAGGCCCACCTCAGAGCGAAAGTCCCCGACTCGCCAACAGCCACATCCGGGACAATTACGTAAGTTACGCATTTACGTAATTGTAAAATTACGAGCATTCAACCAATTGGAGAGATGGAGACATACAACAAGCCCGCCAATGAGGCATAGAGAGACAGACAGCCTGGCGAGCCGTTCCGGAGCGGGGAGGGGCGGGAGCAACGTCAACCCCCTGGGCTAGGCGGCCCTGTTCGAACAGAAGCGGCGCTGCAGGGGGTTTGCCTCAGTCTCTCCCACCGCGGTACATTGTTCGTGTGATAAGCCATCATTACGTTGCACAGAAGGTCTCGTTGCCCCTTACAGATCAATCCTACGCATTTCCCCCCCTAGAAGTTGGCGTAACTGAATTCAGTGGAGAGGGCGAAAGGGCTTCTGCAGGGTTTCTCCCCAGACGTGTGAGAATGCTTTGTGGTGAGGCAAATGAACTCTGGACATGCTCAGAGCTACGTGCATTTCTTCTTTATTTGATGCCGCAACCCAGCCCTGGCATTGATGCCCGGACCCAGCACTGACATGCAACAAAACTTTGCATTCTTAGGCTGAATCTACACATAGTAGTTTTAACCATTACCATACTGCAGTGATAACTGTTGGTGCCCACTGGTGTCATGTGCACCAATAGTTATCATTGCAGTATGATAACAGTACAACTGCTATGTATAGATTCAGCCTAGATTATAGTTTGGGTTGGACTCCTGCTTTATTGCCTTGATATCCTCAAGCTGCCTTTTTATTATTTAGGGAGCAATCCTATCTAGATAGGTGGCTGCCTCCGAACTTGGACGTGACCGCCTATCCAAAGCAGGGCAGGAGAAGTACAGGGGATTGTTCCCTCTGTGCTTCTCCTGCCCTGCTTTTTCGGTTAGGCAGCGGATTGTGGCTGTCTAGCTGCAGGAGGATGGAGCGGGGAAGGAGGTGGCTGTATGACATATAGGATGGGTTGTACAGGCAGTTACGCTCTCCCCACCTTGGAACGCCCCCAGCCACGCCCCTTTCCAGCCACTCCGCACTCCTCTTGCAAGCACGGAGAACGGGGCTGTTCCACACTGCCTCCGAGGCAGCATGGAAGTGAGGGGAGGTAGGTTCCCAGAAAACAACATATCCTATGGCCATCTAGCTGCTGTCTAGTGGTCATAGGATTGCTCCCTCCATTATTTATTTACAGTGTTTGTGTACTGCTCCATATCTAAAACAGATTTTGGAGCAGTGAACATAAAAAGAAAAATAGTAAAAAGATTAAAACACCATATTAAAATAATGTTTTTTTAAAATAGAGTGCCGGTCCTGGAACAGTGCTGTTTTCAGGAGGCACCGGAAGCAACACAGTGTTGGTGCCTGCCTGACCTCCAGGGGCAGGGAGTTCCAAAGAAAGGGGGCCATCACACTGAAGGTTCTTCTCCTGGTGGACTCCGATTGGGCCATAGGTCCATGTGGAACCACCAGGAGCAAGCCCTCTGATGACCTCAGTTACTGGGCAAGTTGATAAAGAAGAAGGCTCTCTCTTGGTATCCTGGTCCCAAGTTGCTTAGGGCTTTGTACACTAGTACTAGATAGGGATGTACGAAAGTCACTTACCTTTTACGAAATTTGATACGCGGTGGGGGGGAGGCGCTCCGTCCCTCCCCCCGAAATTCTGGCCGGGGGGGAGGCGCCCCATCCCTCCCGCCGCGAATCCTGGCCGGCCGGGTCTGCAAATGATGGCAGCCATAGCCGCCGCCGTTTGCGTCCCTGCAGTCAGCCGTGATAGGCTACGTAAATGTTTACGTAGCCTATCACGGCTGAGTTAAAAAAACAACAACAACAACCGCACGTACGCAAATGGCGGTGCCCATGGGTGCCGCCATTTGCGTTCCTTATTTTGGCACGACTAGTCTACGTAAACATTTACGTAGACTACAGCGAAAATAAGGGGAATGCAAATAGCGTAGACGCTACGCTATTTGCGTTCCCCTTATTTTCGCCATAGTCTACGTAAACGTTTACGTAGACTAGACGTGCCAAAATAAGGAACGCAAATGGCGGCGCCCATGGGCGTGCCATTTGCGTACACGCGGTTTTGTTTTGTTTTTTAACTCAGCCATGATAGGCTACGTAAACATTTACGTAGCCTATCACGGTATTTTTTAAAAATCTAGCCGTGATAGGCTACGTAAATCTTTACGTAGCCTATCACTTTTTTTTTTTTTTAACTTGGAAATGGCAGCGGCGGCAGCCGGTCAGAAGACTGGCCGCCGCCGAACTGCCTCTGCAGCCGCCGCCGCCAGGGAGATTTGCCCAAGGTAAGTCCTGTCCCGGGGGGGCAGACCGTTTCGCCACCGATTTCGGGGGACCGACTACGCTGGCATTCGGCCTCCCTGAGATTCATGGCGAAATTCTCTGACATCCCTAGTACTAGAACCTGAAGCCTGGTCCAGTAGCGAATAGGCAGCCTTTAAACGGATCTGATATTTTCCAGTTTTCTGATATGCCCAATTCCTTTTGCGATAGGTGGGCAGCCAACAACTAAAATGTTCATAATCTAAACTTTCTTCAATAGAATTCAAATAACCTGTTTAGTATGTATGTATGTATGTATGTATGTGTTTATTTATTTATTTCATTTCTATGCCACCCAATAGCTGAAGCTCTCTGGGCAGTTCACAAAAATTAAAACCAAACGGCGCACACTATAAAACAATTAAAAATATATAGAACATTAGAACATTTTACTGTACTTACTGTATATGGTATAAATTGGATGCCCTTTTTGTTATTAAAAATTTATTGAAATATTTGATTCTATACATAAAATCCCCACAACAACTCCACATCTCAAAAGGAAACTATTAAAAATGACCATTCCAAGCTCTGCATGATGAATTTATTCAAGGGAGGAGAAAGGGCACTTTTAATACCCATTGAAATCCTAACTGTCAAGCCTTTCTCCTGCATGGCTGAGAAGGGAGACTCCCCCATCCACCCTGGGAAGAAAAAAGCCCATCAATCTGGTGAACAAAAGGGAGAAGAAGCAGTCAGTGAAGTCAATGGGAGGGGGAGGTTCAAAGTAAAGTAGACTTACAATGCACTCCTATGCATGCTTACAGATTTCGATAGCACTTACTCCCAGGAAAGTAAAGCCTTACAACCAATGAGTTTACTCAGAAGTAAGCATTGCTGTGTTCAAGGGGATCTCGGAGCCTGTAGTGGAATGGGAGAGAGGCAGTCACTGGAAGCCCAGTCAGTGACCTGCCCCCCCTCCTCCCACCAATTTGTTGTCATGACAATGTTACTCAGCACTGCTCTCAAGCACAGAAAATGCCAGGTTTTCCCTGTTCTCAGATATCACCGAAAGAGGTAGTGGAAGTTGTGAGATAGCAGCAGGAGAGCAGTGGCATCTCTCTTCTCAGCCACACAGGAGAAAGGCTTGACAGTTAGGATTTCAATGGGTACTAAAAGTGCCTTTTCTCCTCCCTTGAATAAATTCATCATGCAGAGCTTGGAATGGTCATTTTAATCATTTCCTTTTGGGGTGTGGAGTTGTTTTAGATAAGGCAGTAATGCTGTGGTGATTTTCCATAGTACTCCCTCCCACCTAGCCAGCCACTGTCTTGTCTCTTAGCCCACCGTGCAGCGTTGTTGGAAAGCCAGAATAAGGGGGAAGAGCAACAACAGTGTGGGGAAGGGAAGCAAGCCAGGTCTAATGAAGACAGTGTCCCCTATGAAGCGGTTGACTGGGGGTGGGGGGAGCTGCTAGGGATGGCTTGGTGCATTGAATGTATACAAGTCTGTTTGTGGATTTTTTACTTCTGTAGTTGGGAACCCGGAAATCAGTATACCCTTCAAACTCAGTAGTGCAAGCAATATACTGCATTTAATTCCATCACACACTGACATATTTAGCAGAGAAGGACCAGCAGCGCCAGCAACCTGGGGATAAGCCACCGAGAAGACTCTCCCTCCCTTGGAGGAAGGAGGGAACAAGCTCCCATAGTCTGCTATCCAGATCACTAGAAGGGCTTGTGACTTCCCTCCTGCTGTGGAGGAGTGGAGGGATGGGGCGGAGCCATCAATCATGTTACAGGAACCAATGATCAGGGGAGGGGAGGGGAGGGGGCATGGAGCCAGGAGCCCCCTTCTGTCCTGATTGTTCCATGCAGCTCGGCCCAGCCAGGAAAAGATATAATGCGGAGGGACGGGCTATGAGCGATGCCTCTATACAGGGCCAGTCTAAATCCCGGAAAGGATCTGGAATCAAAAGGACCGTTTTGTATTGGGATAAAATGCCAGGTGTGAAGAGAGCCTAAGCCATCATCAGCATGCAGATGGAGGCCACCTTCAAACAGATACTTATTTGGGTATCTGGTCCACTTTTGTTGAAGCCTATATATAATGGCTAGAAAGTTGTGGTTTCATATATATTACATTTCATATGTATCCATTGCTATGGATATATATAAAATTCATGTATGTATGCTTTAAAACCTCACCAAAAAGAAAAAAACCGCAATTTGCAAATAACAGCGCTCTCTCTCTCTGGTTCCCATTATGCAATCCCGGGGAAGCAGTAGAAGTAATAAACCAGGGTCTGGAGTAAGTTAGGAGTAGATGGGGCTTAATAAACTGAAACGTAATATAGGCAAGACAGGTCAAGAGCACTGGCGATTTTGGTGAAGTGGTCAGCTTGTTCTGGATGGGGTTGCGGTTGTGTTGAAGGAACAGGTATGTAGCTTGGGATCAATCAGGGGGGAAATTCTGACTCAGGAAAAAGGGGGGCCACTACCATCAAGTCTACCCTAATCCAAAATAGTATGATGTGCCATGAGCAAAAACCAAAAACTAGAAATATATGCAGAGCCATTAAATCAAGCACATGGCCTCATTCACTGACTACATGTTGAAGCTGCAATCCTATACCCACTTTCCTGGGACTGAGCCCCACTGAATTCGATGGGACCTACTTCTGAGAACATATGTATGTATGTGTGTGTGTGTGTGTGTGTGTGTGTATATATATATATATATATATATATATATATATATAAAGGTAAAGGTGTCCCCAACCAGTCGTGTCCGACTCTAGGGTGCGGTGCTCATCCCTGTTTCTAAGCCGAAGAGCCAGCGCTGTCCGAAGACGCTTCCGTGGTCATGTGGCTGGCATGACTGAACACCGAGGTGCACGGAATGCTGTTACCTTTCCCACCGAGGCGGTACCTATTTATCTACTTGCAATTTCTTGCTTTCGAACTGCTAGGTTGGCAGAAGCTCGGGTCTTGAACTGCTGACCTGCCGACCTTCCAGTCTGCAGTTCAGCGTCTTAACCACTAAGCCACCGCGGCCTATCTATATCTATCTATCTATCTATCTATCTATCTATCTATCTATCTATCATCTATCTATCTATATAGCACTGGACATCACAAAACATAACATGCATATATGTAGCAATGATCAAAGAATTAAGCATTTGGAAAAAGGCTAATTTTTAATCTTAAGGCAGGATATAAAGATTTACTCTTTCCACAAATGCCTAATTTGTTACATATATGCCACATATATGCATCTCAGAATGTAACCTTTACTTGTATTGACAGAAAACAATAGAAATATTTCCAAAATGTCACTACTGTATTCAATCTGTCCCCTTCATGGATCACTGCCTTGTTGTGGCGAAGGGGCTTGCGTAACTCAGTGAAGCCATAAGCTGTGCCGTGCAGGGCCACCCAAGACGGACAGGTCATGGCAGAGAGTTCTGACAAAATGTGGTCCACTGGAGAAGGAAATGGCAACCCACTCCAGTATTCTTGCCAAGAAAACCCCATGGAACGTATCACAAGGCTAAAAGAGATGATGCCGGAAGATGAGCCCCTGAGGTCGGAAGGTGTCCAATATGCTACTGGGGAAGAGCAGAGGGTATTTCCAAGTAGCGCCAGAAAGAGTGAAGTGGCTGAGCCAAAGCCGAAAGGACACTCAGCTGTGGATGTGTCTGGTGGTGAAAAGAAAATCCGATGCTGTAAAGAACAATATTGTTTAGGAACCTGGAATGTCAGATCAATGAATCAAGGTAAGCTGGAGGTGGTCAAACATGAGATGGCAAGATTGAACATCGACATCTTGGGAATCAGCGAACTAAAATGGACAGGCATGGGCGAATTTAATTCAGGTGACCATCATATCTACTATTGTGGGCAAGAATCCCTTAGAAGAAATGGAGTAGCACTCATAGTCAACAAAAGGGTGGGAAAAGCAGTACTGGGGTACAATCTTAAAAATGATAGAATGATCTCAGTACGAATCCAAGGCAAACCATTCAACATCACAGTAATTCAAGTCTATGCCCCAACCACTGAGGCCAAAGAAGCTGAGGTTGATCGGTTCTATGAAGACCTCCAACACCTTCTAGAACTAACACCAAAAAAAGATGTCCTCTTCATCATAGGGGATTGGAATGCTAAAGTAGGAAGTCAAGAAATCACTGGGATAACAGGCAGGCATGGCCTTGGTGTACAAAATGAAGCAGGACAAAAGCTAATAGAGTTTTGCCAAGAGAACATGCTGATCATAGCAAACACTCTTTTCCAACAGCACAAGAGGCGACTCTACACATGGACGTCACCAGATGGTCAATATCGAAATCAGATTGATTATGTCCTTTGCAGCCAAAGATGGAGAAGCTCTATACAGTCAGTAAAAACAAGACCTGGAGCTGACTGTGGCTCAGATCATGAGCTGCTTCTTGCAAAATTTCGGCTTAAATTGAAGAACGTAGGGAAAACCACTAAACCGTTCAGGTATGACCTAAATCATATCCCTGTTGAATATACAGTGGAGGTGAGGAATAGATTTCAGGGATTAGACCTGATAGACAGAGTGCCTGAGGAACTATGGACGGAGGTCCGTAACATTGTTCAGGAGGCAGCAACTCAATCCATCCCAAAGAAAAAGAAATGCAAGAAAGCCAAGTGGCTGTCTGATGAGGCTTTACAAGTAGCTGAGGAAAGAAGGGAAGCGAAAAGCAAGGGAGAAAGGGGAAGATATACCCAACTGAATGCAGAGTTCCAGAGAATAGCAAGGAGAGACAAGAAGGCCTTCTTAAATGAACAATGCAAAGAAATCGAGGAAAACAACAGAATGGGAAAGACTAGAGATCTCTTCAAGAAAATTGGAGATCTCAAGGGAACGTTTTGTGCAAAGACGGGCATGATAAAGGACAAAGAAGGCAGGGACCTAACAGAAGCAGATGAGATTAAGAAGAGGTGGCAAGAATACACAGAAGAACTATACAGGAAAGATCTGAATGTCCCTGATAGCCATGATAGTGCGGTCACTGAACTTGAGCTGGACATCCTAGAGAGTGAAGTCAAGTGGGCCTTAGGAAGCATTAGTAACAACAAAGCTAGCGGAGATGACAGTATTCCAGCTGAGCTATTTAAAATCCTAAAAGATGATGCTGTTAAAGTGCTGCATTCAATATGCCAACAAATCTGGAACACTCAACAGTGGCCACAAGACGGGAAAAGGTCAGTTTACATTCCAATTCCAAAGAAGGGCAACGCCAAAGAGTGTTCAAACTACCGCACCATTGCGCTCATTTCACATGCCAGCAAGGTGATGCTCAAAATCCTACAAGCTAGGCTTCAGCAGTATGCGAACCGAGAACTACCGGAAGTACAAGCTGGGTTTCGAAGAGGCAGAGGAACTAGAGATCAAATTGCCAACATTCGCTGCATCATGGAGAAAGCAAGAGAATTCCAGAAAAACGTCTATTTCTGCTTCATTGACTACGCTAAAGCCTTTGTGTGGATCACAACAAACTCTGGCAAATTCTTAAAGTGATGGGAGTACCAGACCACCTTACCTGTCTCCTGAGAAACCTGTACGAGGGTCAAGAAGCAACAGTAAGAACCAGACATGGAACAACCGATTGGTTCAAAATTGGGAAAGGAGTACGACAAGGCTGCATATTGTCACCCTGCTTATTTAACTTATATGCAGAGTACATCATGAGAAATGCCGGGTTGGATGAATCAGAGGTCGGAATTAAGATTGCTGGGAGAATTATCAACAACCTCCGATATGCAGACGATACCACCCTAATGGCAGAAAGCGAAGAGGATCTCAAGAGCCTCTTGTTGAGGGTGAAAGAGGAGAGTGCAAAAGCTGGTTTGAAACTCAACATTAAAAAAACGAAGATCATGGCATCTGGCCCCATCACTTCCTGGCATATAGAAGGGGAAGAAATGGAAGCAGTGACAGATTTTACTTTCTTGGGCTCCAAGATCACCGCAGACGGTGACTGTAGCCATGAAATTAAAAGACGCTTGCTCCTTGGGAGGAAAGCTATGGCCAACCTAGACAGCATAGTAAGAAGCAGAGACATCACCTTGCCGACAAAGGTCCGTCTAATCAAAGCTATGGTTTTCCCAGTAGTAATGTATGGCTGTGAGAGCTGGACTATAAGGAAGGCTGAGCGCCGAAGAATTGATGCTTTCGAACTGTGGTGCTGGAGAAGACTCTTACGAGTCCCCTGGACTGCAAGGAGGTCAAATCAGTCCATCCTAAAGGAAATCAACCCTGAGTGCTCATTGGAAGGACAGATAATGAAGCTGAAGCTCCAATATTTTGGCCACCTAATGCGAAGAGAAAACTCCCTGGAAAATACCCTGATGCTGGGAAAGACTGAAGGCAAAAGGAGAAGGGGACGGCAGAGGATGAGATGGCTAGATAGCATCACCGATGCAATGAATATGAACTTGAGCACGCTCCGGGAGAGAGCGCAGGACAGGAAGGCCTGGCGTGCTATGGTCCATGGGGTCACGAAGAGTCGGACACGACTGAACGACTGAACAACAACAACATTCAATCTGTACAAATTCTGTAGAATTAGTTTTATGTACCTTGAATAATACTATTCAGAGGGGGAAACCACCCTGAACAAGATCATTTTCTACCACCAGAAGAGAAACTCTGAATTGTGAAGGTGCCATTCATTCCAACCACTAGGTAATACTACACAATTTGGTTTCAGGTTACTTTTTTAACTAGTGCACCACCTAAAATTAATATCTGGTTTTGCCAATACACTGTCATGTTACTCTTTACTTCTGGTCTCTGCCTACCCAGGAAGCTGTGTGTTTCACCCAGAGCAAGAGGCCAATCTGAGTTAAGCCAGCCTTTATGTTTTCAGAAACGGCCATTGCTTCTTTGTCCCAGAGTGCTAGAACCGTAATCTGATACCTGCAACAATGACTAATTAATTCAGTCTGCAATCTCCATCTTGAGACTGGGTTTGTTTGCAGGTCATGACAGCCTACTGTGGGTTAGTTTACTTGCAGTGGCTGTTGCATTATGCCAGGCGCCTGCAGGCGCCATCTTGGCATGGCGTCCATGAGCACCCAGCTTACCATGGCTTGTCATATCATGCAAACCCAGACAGCAGGGGTTGTTAAATAATCCTTAAACAAGCCATGGGTTACATCACATACATGGACTTGTTTGGAGACATTTTACTTCCCTGAAATACACTGGAATTTGCCTTGGGATAGTAATGTCACAAAAACTATTTGGGTATTTCAAAAGAATATTGGATGAGGCTAGTAAACTTTATTCCAGTTTACAAACCTTCCATCCAACCAATAAACCAAACAACCACAAGTTTAGGATATATAAAATGCAAATGAATACATATATTATTGCCCCTACTTCATTGCACTTCCCAGAGTAACTCTTTGATCGCTAATAAATTTTTCCCTACTTCTCATGGCAGCTGCTAAGAATGTTGCATTTTTGCCAATCACCCAGTTTATCCATATGTGCCAATAACAATGGGTGGTTACAGAGGAGGCTTTTATTCTGCCATCGGGCTGCCTCATTGACATAATTTTATGGGGACCAGACACCATCTTTGATTAGTTACCTTCCTACATTTTCCCACCATATCTTCCATCTTTTTTTCTTACAAATATTCCAGTAAGGAGGGAAAGATGAAATAGCTGCACATGCCTTTTAACTGATAGTGCTAGGATCCCCATCTGGAAGCACCCAAGGATACAGAATGCTGAAGGCTGACCCCCTGTAAGGAGTTAACAAAGAACTTCAGGCATGCTGCAAAGACCTTTTCATTCTGCCAAGCTGTTCGTGTGGTTTAATGTTTATATCTGTGCTTTTAAAGTGAATTGTTTTTAACCTGCTTTGTCTTATTTATATGTTTTTAGTAATTTTTGGATTGTTTTTATCGTATTTATTGTCTTGATAGGTTTTAGAAGTTTTGTAATTTGCTTCAAATTTTTTTATAATATAAATACATTACCATGGATAAACTGCCCAAGGGGAAAAGATTAAGAAGCCTGTCTATCTCCACCTAGGTATCGCACATCAGATAACATCCCGTGGCTGCATTTTGTAAAGAAAAAACCTGGGAGGGGGGTGGGAAAGTAGACACAACTCAGTATCACACATAGTTTGACCCTCATATATGGCTTGAGACTTGCTAGCCATGATGCCCAAGTTGCAGTGAACAATCCTGAATCCTTATACTTGTATATAAGAGTACAAAACATCTCATAGCTCATATGGAGGTAGTTTTCTCATATGTATACAAGAATTTTCAACACATCTGGCAAGACTGAACAATGTAAATAGAAACCAAGAATAGAAAACAGGATTACAAATTCCACACTTTGATTTACATACAGAATGTTTATTAACAAATGCTGAATTTTACATTTTTGGACATTAGCAGACTATAACTTTAAGAACTATTATTTTAAAGTTGAAATCAAGTGTGAAACCTTTACCAAAAAAAGGGTCATTCAATAGTGCAGGGGCAGGAAGAAGGTTGATCAGGATCTACTGGTAGATCTTCAGATGATCTGCAGTAGATCAGATGATTTGCAGTAGATCAGCAATAGTTTAAAAATAGTGAAAACCAAAACCCATTTTTCCTCCTAAATTAGACAAGAAAGCTTGGGGAAAACAGGAATAGATTTGTGTGTGAGTGGTGGTTCTGGCACTGAAAAAAAAATCCTGGACTGAGCATGCGTTCAGAGGCACCCTGTTCTGCAAATCTGTCGTAAGCCACTATTTTGCATCTGGCTCTGGTTGGTGGACCTCAGGGTTCTAGTGAAAAACATAGTAGATCCGTATGACTAAAGTCTGCCCACCTCTGCAAGAGTGCAACTGTTTTGTCAAATGGACAATGAAGTAACTTCTAGTTTGATTTTTTTTTTCCTTTCCAGAAGAGAATACCAAAGTAAGGAATGAAGTACACTTTTTTTTCTTTTTTACAATTTATTCTGCTTAGTCTCAGCTTGATATATTTCAGGCCACTTAATATATTTCAGGCCACTATTATAGAATAAATTATACAACTATTTTCAGACATTATATTAAGTATAATTTTGTTGCTTTCTCTTTTACCATTACTGCTATAAAGGTGCTACAAATCACATCATCTGTTTTTGCATGAGCAAATGAATATTTTTAAGGCTAAAACCTAAGCATATAATTTTGTAAACATAAATGGAAATTTTTCAGAAACATTTTTTGTTCATGTTAATAATGCTGGACCAGTTAAGAATGATGTTGAAAATATGAAGACCATGGGACAACTGGATATATTTGAACCGTTAAAAAATGATTAAGGTGTTCGTTGACCTTTCTGCTTTATGTATTCATCTGATTGTATTGGTTAATAAAAGAATGCTACTACTTATTTTTGATTTACTAGTAGAATTGTCTTTCTGGTGACAAAGTGTTTATAATTTTGTTCCCATGAATACGCTTCTGGAATATGAAAGACATTCTTTTCTTGATAAGATGTATACTTTTGATTATACTCTTCCATAAACTAGTAGCATATGGTTTTCTTCAGCCAGACAGCAGACCTTATGTATGGGTATATTACACGTCCAATGTTAATATTTGGGTTTTGAAAAATCCAAACTACACTGTGACTTAATTAAATGCAATGTACATTGTTCATTAGAAGGCTTTACAGATTTAGAAATGCAATTGTATGTTCCATATAAAACATGGCTAGAAGGCAAAACATTCCAATATAAAAGCAGAGGGGAGATAAATCATGTTTTGTGTATTGCAGTTCAATGCTATGGTTCATGCTTCACCTCCAGAGTGCACAGAATCTGGCTTCAAGTTTCTCTGCCAGTTCTATACCACAACAGTTGAAGCCCTGCCAGCAGCTGACACAACATCTGTCCCAATGGCTGGAGAATACCATCCATTTCCAGTGGCAAGGGAAAAATAGCATTTTCCTGAGTAATATAAACAGAGACAGTACGTTACTACAGTGTGCCACTGCAGCTTACGTTGATCCATAGGACTGTGGGTTCCAGGTACATATGACAATTTAGGAGGATGCAATAAAAGGGAAACACTGATGATGCTGATAATGCTTTGAAGATCTTTGTCATTAGAGCAGGTGATAAGGTCTGGAAGCTGGGCTAACCTTGCTACATGAAGTATGCATGAACATCTTGCAATTAAGCCATTTAATTTAATTGCACAAACATTTTGATGCATTTCCACATGGCCAGATTATCTAAGCCAAAACCATACATCAATATCTTCATATAGATCGTTGAGTCATAAGATAAACCCTGTGGGTGCCAGTTACCTCTCAGAGCTTTTGTATAGTCACAACTTTTCTTTTGCTTCTTCCAGCAACACTATGTATAAAACTTGCCCTAGGCAAACTACAGTCCCTTCCATTTTTCCTTAACACTGGCTAGGATCCCAGGAACTGTACTTCCTCTGACACCACCACCTCCTGCTAGGCTCCCTGTGATCCTAAAAGATAACAGAGAAGAAGCATGCCTGGTATATCCCTAGTACTCATAGGGACTTTTTAAAAGTCATTCTATTTTATTCCTTGAATAGCACAAGAGACACCCTTAAAATACTTGAGACCCACAGGTGGTATGGCTACCATTGGCCAAGAGTAATGAACTGCTGCATAATGTATGCACGCATCTTCCTTTTTAAACCAGTTATCAACTGCCCTTTTATTTCAGTAGGGAATTATCTGCAATGCAATGTGCTTTTATAAATTTTAAGGGCACTTCTATGTGTCAAGTTTTAGGGGTGATTAGCAGTCTGAATTAGAATACTCATCGCCTATAATCCATACAATAAGGAGGGCCAACAACTGCTAGGCCATAGAGTTGCACCAAAATGGTTCTAGTAGCCCAAAATCTCTGCAATGGGAAGTCCCTTATTAATGAGATACTTCCTTTTTGTGTCCCATCTCTCCACTACTGATTCTGCTTTGAACAACATACGGAAGCACCCTAACACATTACACAGTTTGCTGGCCCATTATTTTATTTGGATGAGAACCTGCTAATGCAGTTTCAGGGAAAGCAATTTGTAATCCATTCTGTCCACTGCCAGATATAGGAGCAGAGCCTAAGGGCTCATGTTTGACTGTTTGAATAAAGCTGGGATTTTTAAACTCAGAGTGTGTCTTCAGAAACTGGCTATTCAGTCCTCTCTCTTCTACTAAACTGGCATTATAAAACTGATTACAGTAATATGGGCCTTGCATGCTCTCCATAGTTTCTACACAGATGGGGTTCTGGGGGCCCAGTGGAGTTGTCTCCTTGTTATGCACCCCTTTGCCAAGTCCATTTCTATTGATGTTATTGGTATGGTGCATCACAATGTGTTGCCAGTTATAAGGTGGGTAGACACAATGCTTTGAGGTTTGGCAGGGAGAAGGTTGCTCATTGAGATCCAGTTCGGTTTTGAGGTGGACCCTAGAAGAAAAATGGATTGATTGCTTTTTCATTGTGCTATTGTCATCTATCCAAACACAACTTGGTGAAACGGCATAACTATTAGCTATGTTTTCAGAGTCGGAATCATATTCAGTTTTAATCAGCATGTTATGAGTCAACCCAGTGTTGTACAGGGTTTCTGGGGATATTGGCGGACGTTGTAATTTCATGTATTCTCCTGAATAACTGTCGGCTGTGAATTGCTGCAAGCTTGGATAAGGCTGGCAATTTTCTATGCCACCCCAGTGGGAAGGACAGGTTGATGATAAACTGAAGAGGTGCTGGTCTCTGTTGTAAAAAGGTCTTAGAGGTTTATTTGAGCATGTATTCTCATTACACTGACTTTTAGAACAAGAACTTGATGGATTTCTTGAAGTCCAAATGCCATTTCCACTATTACTATGCTGAACACCAAATAGTGACAGAGTAGGATTAACAAATTCTTGCTGAATAAAACATTCATCATCATCTGTATTAGGCTCAAACTTCACTTTTATGCTATCCTGTTCTTTCTTTCTTGGAGTCCACTTATGCTTCGTTTCTCCCAATGTTTCCCTATTCCCTTTCATGCTTGCAATGCTGTTTGGAATCTTCTTATGGCTGTCTTCCCTTTCAACAAAAGTAGAAAAATAAAATCAGCAAGCATAATAGTACCAACACTAATATTAATAATAAGCAGTTTTTGCAATAATGTGTGACACAGAACTATATGGTGATGGGAAAGAACAAGAATTCACTCGCACATCACTGGAATTAGTTGTCTTATCACATTTTAAATCTAGTAACATATTGATCATCATACATTACATAATTTACACATGTGCATGTTGAACAGTATCATCTAATTCATCATCACTTCTGTGGATGACTCCTCCCAACATGAACTTATATTTTTCTGCATATACCACAATTGCAAAACTTCCCAGTCATCAGTTAAAAGTGTTTCAGTATACCTCAGTGAAACTTGAAGGCACATTCCAGCTGCGTTCAGATGTCACGATAACCCATGTTGGCTTAATAAGCTACTCACAATAACTTACTTTTGAAATAGTCCACAATGCCCTGCCACACCACCAGGCTAATAAGCTACTGTGAGTGCTTTATTAAGCCACCATAGGTTATTGTGACATCCGAATCTATGCGTAATCTGAGTCATCCCCCCACCCCCTGTCTCACTGCAGTCCTCCCGCCTGAGCAGTGGCGCTGTTTCACCCATTAACAAAAGAATAAAAATCCTGGCTGACTCACAAAGAAGCAAAAATTCCAGGTGCACCAAAAGGGCCTCTCCTAGTCAGGAGACACCCCCCAATGAACCATCAAAACCCTGCATGACTACTCAGAAAGGAGAATCATAGAATAGTAGGCTTGGAAGGGGCCTATAAGGCCATCAAGTCCAATCCTGATGAGGAAATCCCATGTGCACGAAAAGGGGGTGGTGGCTATAAAAACGTGGAGGTTTGCAGGATCGGGAACAAATTCCCCTAGTCAGGAGGTACCCGATGCACCATCAAAACTCTGCACAATTACCCCAGAGGAAGGAAAATCCTGGGTGCAACAAAAAGATGGTGGCACAAGTAAACCCTTGTGAGTTTGCAGGATCAGGACAAAACTCTCAATAGCACATTTCCCCCAATAGCCATTGCTGGAATAGCCACCTTTATTGTCCAGAATTGATGACAATAAAGTGGAATTGCACATTTCACACACACCCCATTGCTGGCAGTGCTGCTTCTGTTCGTTATAGCACTTTAGCGCTAAAGCGAAATTGTGCAAAAGCCCCCCCACATACCCATTGCTGGCATGAAGCCTTTATTGCCTCAAAATCGCTAAAGAGCTATAATGCTTTAGCAATATAGTGGAGTTGCGCATTTCACCCCCCCACACACATCCACACATTGCTGGCAGAGCCACTTTTGTTCACTATAGAGCTTTAGTGCTAAAGAGAAATTTACAAAAAAGCAAAATTGTGCATCCCCCCACCATTTTGCTTCTTCACGGAAAAGTAACCAGAGAAGGAAAAAGGGGGTAGGAACTATAACTCCCTGATAGTTTGTTGGAATGGGGTGAAATTGCACAGGTGGGGTGCCTTCATGGGGAGCCTCCAGATGCTGTAGTGGATTATTGAGGAACTCTGCTTCTGCATGTAAAAATGAGCAGTTCTTTCCTTATTCCCTTTTTTTCCTTATTTCCCAAGTTGCGCAGTTTCGAAGTAGTGATCAGGGAAGCCTGTCATTATTTAACTTTGCTGTAGCAGGGTAGCGCGATAGCACAAGGCTGTCATTGTACTCAGAGAAAACTGTCATTTTGTAACTGTAGCACGTTGTCCCTGGTTGTTTGTCAGATCTCGGGAAAAGAGCTCTGCGGCTGGAGCAGAGCAGCTGCAGTGGTTTTGGCTGCTCTTGCCAGCCAACTATGTAGGCGATCAGAATAAGCCACGCTGAGTGCCAGATGACACGATAACCCACGGTGGGTTAAACAACCCTTGCTGCAAACCATGGGTTAACAGAGTGGGTTATTTTGGCCAAATAAGCTATTATGGATTTAAAAATTCCCAGGAGATGACACAATAGCTCACGATGGGTTAAATAAGCCATCATGGCTTATTTAACCCATCGTGGGTTATCATGTCATCCGAACCCAGTCTCCCTGTTGTTTGTCCTGAGCATCTGGAATTCAGCAGTATTCTACCCCTTGACATAGGGATTCTATTTACAGCTGTGGTGGCTTTTGATGAACCTATCTATTGATGAACCTATCCTCGGTGAATTTGTCAATCCTTGTTTAAAGCTAATTGAAATATCTTGCGGTAATGAAGTTAGTTATGAGTTGTGTGAAAACTGGTTCTTAACCTACTTCTAGTCAATGTCAGAGATTTAGTACTTTTGAGATAAACATTTCTATCCACACCCTCAGTTGTCATTTCCCCCTAAATTACAAAAGCCCCAGGTACTTTGTCTCTTCTTCATAAGGAGGGTGTCCAAACACCTTGATAACCTTAGGTGCCCTTTTCTGTACCTTTTGTAAGTATATCATAATCTGTTTTTAGATTGGCTAACTGCAAATGTATAGAGTTATGAGTCTGGACTTCCAATCCTGTGAGGTAGGATAGGTTACAGGCAGTGATGTAGTGGAGGCAGCACTCACAGGGACACAGTGCTGGCACTTTTTGATTAGCAGGGGTGCTGATGTCATCTGCCACCCCACTCAGAATTTTCTGTTCCTCTCTGAGCTTACCTGCAACTCTCATAATAGCTGGAGGGAAATGAATTTTCCCATCATCTATATTGCTCCCTGTTGTAACGCAAGGTATTTTGCGATGGCTTGCTCTTGAATGAGCAATTAAGACCCATTAGCTGTACAAAAGACCTGCTCATGGTGGAGATACAACCCACAAGAACTAATTTGTTGATATGGATCAAAACATCTGCCTGAATTTTTGGACTGGGGGGGGGGACACGGCTATGCGGACTGCCTTGATGAGCACCTTTACTTCAAAATTTACCTCTACACTACTGGTTACAAGACATTCTTTGCTGCACAATTCAGAGGTAGGGTTGCCACCACCCAAGCTATTAATAATAACTCTTAGCCTGAACATGTGGGGATCCAGGCTTAAGGCTTGCACCTATGAAGAAAGACAGACCCTTTCCCAGAGTTCCTTTATAGTGCAATCCTGCACACATCTACTGGGAAGCAAGTCCCATGGAGTTCAATGGGACTTACTCCCAGGTAAGTGTGTTTAGGACAGCTGCCTTAATCTCCAAGCAGAGAGAAGTTCAGAAATGGCCAGTTGGTGTTAAAATAAAATGAATCATAGAATCAGCTAGACCTTACTTATCAGGAATCTAAATCCTAAGAAGAGCTCACCAAAACAGCTTACAGGTGAGGGGCACCTGGGGCTCCACAGCATGGAAGAATCTAGTCTTGACTGTTCACCTGCTGCTCAAAGACACAGGGAGATTTCACGATCACCGGCATTTCTATGGGGGCTGGGCAACTCCCTGGGCTCCTTCACATGGAGCTTTTATCCTGCGATTGAGATTGCTCCTTCACGGAAGTTTGCAGGCTCTATACATGACGACATGACCCTGCCGTGACCCTTCGGGGCATCTCCTGCACTAAAAGCCCTTTGTTCCATTTTTAAATAGATCGTAGATAATGAGCTATCAAATTACCCCGCTGTGTTCCACTTCAGTTTCCTCCATCAAAAGAGTTAACGGGGCAAGAAGAGGAGCGAGATCAATGAAAGATAATGGAAGATTCAGATACGGGGAGAAGGAGTGGGGAAGGGGAGGAGGGAAAGGAAGCATGTGTAAAGGGAGTCAGTTGCGATCCCGCATTTAAAACGGAAGCAGAAAGCCCCATTTTAAATGCAGGATTTTAGGCTGGTGCAGAGATGCCCCCAGAGAAGGACTGGAGAGTCAAACTGACCAAGCCAATAGTCTAAAGTGACCTTGATTACGCATCCTTCAACTGATGCCTGCATGTATGTATTTAACATAAGGCTGAGTAATGATGTGGGTGGGAGGCAAGCCTCAGATGTGGAGTAACACGAAGTTTGGGATGTACCGATGTCTGTGCATTCATTCATTCATTCATTCATTCATTCATTCAATCAATACATTTATATCCTGCCTTTTTTCTCTCTCGCAAGGAACCCAAGGTGGCTCACATAGTCCTCTTCCTCTCCATTTTATCCTCACAACAACCCTGGCAGGTAGGTGAGGCTGTGAGTCAGTGACTGGCCCAATGTCACCGAGTCAGCTTCCTGTTCTCCCAAGTCCCAACCCAACAATCTATCCACTATACCATACTGGGCATGTCCTTTGTTCAGAGGCATGTTCTATAAGAGAGTGAGGGAAAGGCTGGGTGTGTCACAACAGTTTTTTAAATGTGTTGAGGGCATAGATTTATAATGGCATTTCATATTATTTTCTTCACCTTGCAAATAATTCCTCATACTGCCACAGCACACGGACTTGACATTTTCAGTGAGCTTTCCACTATGTCGCCAAAACCTCTTTCCTGGGTGATCACACCCAATCTTGATCTCATCAGTTTATATGTGAGAATTAAGATTTTTAGGGTGCAATCCTGCGCATGTTTAGACAGAAAAAAAGTCCTACAACAGCATGGCTGGCTGGGAATGCTGGGAATTGTAGGACTTTTTCTGTCTAAATATGCATAGGATTGTGCCCTTAAGGGCTTTTCTGTGTGACCAGACTATGTCCCAAGTCAATAGGTGAGGATGAGTTAGCCTTATTAGAGGGGAAATGGCCAGCACGCTGTTTGCCTGTGTGCACACGCACACACACACGGACATCCCATTTCTCCACACAGGAGAAAGGGAGTACATAGACTTCAAAAATTCAAATTAATAAATGAAACAAAAAGCTTCACAAAATAGCAGGAGATGGGGTAGCCTTGTGGCTCTTCCAAGACATGGGGGTGAGTGCCTTTTAAACATGCTGCCAACGACATGGACTAATTGCACAAGTAAGCGTTCTGCTCATGGCCAATGTGTCACTTAAAATCTGGACACAAACAGATAAAAAAGGATGAGATTACCAGTACTGACATTATCAGCCTGCAAATATGCATGTTCCCAGTAGAGGGAGACCTTGATAGCTATAAAGGTGGAATTCATATCCATACAATTTTAAACAATGTTAAACAGTAAAACATAGTTTGGCTTCATTTGTCCCCCCTGCTCCCAATTATCTGAATTATTAAAAATAGGATAAGTAGTATTTCAAAAGGCAGATCCAAGTGAAAAACAACACTGTTTGGCTGAGCAAAAGCAGCACCAGACCTTTAGGTCAAATCTGTTCAGATGATCCTCTAAAGCAGCCTTTCCCAATCTGGGTCCATGTGTTTGGTGCTACAACCCCCATCACCCCCAGCCAGCATGCTGGCTAGGGGTGATGGGAGTTGTACTCCCAAACATGTGGAGGGGCCCAGGTTGAGGAAGGCTACTCAAAAGCAATAACGTTTTGAGTAACTGTAAAGTCTGGCAGATCGTGGCATTTCTGTGAACTACTGCCTAAATGAGCGGGGTGGGGGGACTACTGAATTTTAGAAGTATTAACATTTTCAACAAGCTGCTAGACAGCTTGGCAAAAAGACATGAAGGCTGTAAGGATCAGCTACAACAGAAGTAGGAAGGTTGCTCCCATAGCTCGATACCAATGGTAGGGAATCTGTCACCCTCCAGGTATTGTTGGACTACATCTCCCACTGTTCCTGATCACTGACCATCTGGCCGGGGCTGATGGAAGATGGAGTTCGACATGATCTGGAGGGCCACAGGTTCCCTACCACTACTCTATACAATGTTTTATCTCAATAAATACAGATTCAGATAACCATTTGGTAGATGATTTACATGTATTTTCCTTAAATCTCAGACCCGCTCCTTACGGATCTCTGTCCTGGAGTGCTATAACCTTGGATAAAGCCTAATGAGAAGACTGGCAACATAGAGGTTATAGTACTACTTATCCTGAGGTTTTATAGAATAGTTGAAGAGCTGAAAGACATCTGAAGGTAATTGTGTCCAACTTTCAGCAATGAAGCAGGAACTTTCTCGGCCCTGAGAGCCACATCCGATGTCAGCTGGGGGGTACACGTGCTGAAGTCTCATTCCCTCAGCGGCCCCTTGGGAGTGCTGCTTTGCCATTGCCATTAGCAGCAGGAAAGCTGCTATCCCGGCAACTTTGGGGTTGCTGGGCAGTGAGGAGGCTAAGGTCTCCTACCTACCCCAGTGACCCCAATTGCTTTGGGTGGCATAGCTAAAGTTCCCCTCCCATAACCTCAATTGGGATTGCTGTTCTGGAGCTGCCAATAGCTAACAGCAGAGCGGTTACTCACACTGACTGAGGCCAGTGGTGTAGTGGTAAATTTTGAAGTGCAAGGCAGGCACTCATCATGACAGTGACCATAGCCCAAGGAGACGCCAAAAATTCAGGCACGTACCTCGATCCATATCAACAAACCAGGTCTAGACGTTTTATCTTCACCAGGAACAAGTCTTTTCTAAAGCTCACGTGTCTCAACTGCCCATTCAAGACCATGCTACCCCAAAATACTTTCCACTGCAACAGGGGACAATCCAATGTTGCAAGGAAAATTCATTCCCCCCCAGCTGCTGTGAGAGTTGCAGCTAAATGTAGAGGGAACAGGACATTCTGAGGGGGGTGGCAGTTGATGTCACCACCCCTGCTAATTAAAAAGTACTGGTGTTGCGTCCCTGCCTCCCTTGGTTCCACCACACCACTTGGTGGGGAATCTGTGGGGTAAACAAGCTGCACAGAGAGCAGCCTGTAGACTCCTGCTGTATAACAAAACTAGTTTGATAGCTTTAGCCACAGTAACAGTACGACATCGTAAGAGGGAACAACATGCTCGACCTCGACTTCAGCAAAGCTTTCGACAAAGTGCCCCATGATATCCTGATGAGCAAACTAGCTCAAAGTGGGCTAGATGAAACAACGATCCGGTGGATCCACAGTTGGCTACAGAATCAGACTCAAAGAGTGCTTATCAATGGGACCTTCTCAAACTGGGGAGAGGTAACGAGTGGGGTACCGCAGGGCTCAGTCCTGGGCCCAGTGCTCTTCAACATTTTTATTAATGACTTGGAGGAGGAGGTGCAGGGAATGCTGATCAAATTTGCAAATGACACAAAATTGGGCGGGATAGCTAATACTTTGGAAGACAGAAACAAAATTCAAAGTGATCTGGATAGACTGGAGCGCTGGGCAGAAAACAACAGAATGACATTTAATAGGGATCAATGCCAAGTTCTGCACCTAGGAAAAAGAAACCAAATGCACAGTTACAAGATGGGGGATACGTGGCTCAACCACACTACAAGCGAGAAGGATCTTGGAATTGTTGTCGATCACAAGCTGAATATGAGCCAACAATGTGATGTGGCTGCAAAAAAGGCAAATGCTATTTTGGGCTGCATTAATAGAACCATAGCTTCCAAATCCTGGGAAGTACTAGTTCCCCTCTACTCAGCACTGGTTAGGCCTCATCTGGAGTACTGTGTCCAGTTCTGGGCACCACACTTTCAGAAGGATGCAGACAAACTGGAGAGGGTTCAGAGGAGGGCAACAAAGATGATCAGGGGACTGGAAACAAAGCCCTATGAAGACAGACTGAAAGAACTGGGCATGTTTAGCCTTGAGAAGAGAAGACTGAGGGGAGATATGATAGCACTCTTCAAGTACTTGAAAGGTTGTCACAGAGAACAAGGCCAGGATCTCTTCTTGATCATCCCAAAGTGCAAGACATGGAATAATGGGCTCAAGTTACAGGAAGCCAGATTCCGTCTGAACATCAGGAAAAACTTCCTGACTGTAAGAGCAATACGACAATGGAACCAATTACCTGGGGAGGTGGTGGGCTCTCCCGCACTGGAGGCCTTCAAGACGAGGCTGGACAGCCATTTGTCAGGGATGCTCTGACTTGGATTCCTGCATTGAGCAGGGGGTTGGACTCGATGGCCTTGTAGGCCCCTTCCAACCCTATTATTCTATGATTCTATTCTATGCAATACACCAGAAGTGAAGGGAGGAAAAGGGATACAGTCAGGTAAAACAAAACTAAACAGCTCAAGCAGTAAGCTCTTTTGCATGCTACCTGGGAGGGCATAACACCCCCACCACCAGAATTCCCAGCTAATCTGGCTCTGGGAAAATTCTTTCTTGATTCAAGTAAGTTAAGATCATGAATGTGAATTCGTAAGTCATTCATTAAAAATGACACCCAAAAATATTTTTAGCACTATCTCTAAACTAACTCAGTCCATATCCCATGTTAATGTGTGGCAAACCAATGCTTCAAAAGAATGAGAGGGAAAAACATTACAAAACCTAAGAACTAGAATCCAATGCAATGTTTGGTGCCCTTAATCCCACTAATTTTACTGAGTTTAAATTCACTTAACTCTGCATTGGATTATGGCTAAGGACTGCTCCTCACTTCTGCACATACATTGGGACAGCAAATTAAGGTTTCTTTTTAGAATCCTTCTCACAAAACATATTTATCTTTTGAAAGTTCTTAACTTTTAAGCATACTTACTTGGGAGCTTGCTGAAGGGCAATGGCATATTCTGAAGAACCATTTCTGTACTGAACTTGTGTACTGGCCTGTATCCAAACCCAGTGGTCTTCGTTCGCTTGCAGTTTCATCAGAGAAATGCCATTTTCTCTATTGTTCTTTCCTATAAAAATTGTAAAGGAAAATTTTTTTGGTGGCATATCTTAAGTATGTTACCAAACCTTTTTATTGCTGTAGCATCTATACAGATAATCTATTCAATCCAAGATCTACTGAACACTCAATGGCTTAGTACAGAGAAAAATATAAGCCTAAATTTGTCACTGCCTAACATCAGCAAATCAAAGGTGTTGAAAGCACATTGCTTTTAGATCCAGCAGCTTTTCATTTCCATTATTTCAAAATATTTGCCTGTTCAACAAGAGGAACTAGATACCTAAAGGAGTGTAATCGAACACAAACCTTCAAAGACAGTAAAATGAAGGAGGCAGTCTTGAGCTCTGCAGGGCAGTTAGAACCATGTTTTTTTTGATGCATTGCTAATCATGCCTTCAGGACTTAGAATTTAAAAGCTTTCACAGAATCATGAAAGCAAAAAAAGAAAAGTGAACTCAAAAAAACAGCCAAGAGTTGAAGAGGAAACACGGTCAGGGTGAACCACCCCCCCCCCCACCATATCTTTCTCCAGTGAAACGCTAAATGTAGCCCTCCAAAGTTTGGAGGAGTGGAACCCTGTACGTGAAATCTCACTTGTATTAGATGAATTGGTATAGGGACAGCAGGGGTGGTGAACCTTTTTCGGCGGGAATTCCCTTTCAGGGAACCTTCTGGGAGCGACATGCTAGAGGGGCTCCCCCCGCTGCAAAAGTGCGCAGGGCACCCCACACTCTTTCATACACACATCCATACATTCTCACATGTAACACACACCCATTCATTCACACATACACACACAGATCCATTTTCACGCAAGTAACACACACTCCTCTCTCTTCCCCCTTACAAATCCTCCCCCTCTCCCACCTCCCATAGCAATCAAGGTTTTAAAAAACCTCCATTGGCACCAATGAAAACTTTTAAAAAGTCCAACGGCAGCACAGGGGAGCGATTTTTCAAGGTGGGTGGAATCACAGTCCTCAGGGAGGAGAGAGTTACCCCCTCTCCCCCCAGCAGTGACTCCATTGGCAGGATGGAGGTCCCCCACCCCTGAGCTAAAGAATGGGAAATATTTACCAAAAGAGAATAGCTGCTGCAATGCACTTATATGTCAGTAATATTAGTGGCTGAGAAGGAAAACAGGAAATTGCCTCTTGAAAGTATTACTTCAGAGTGGAAAAATTATTTACAAATGAACTCCACAAAATGTTGTTACATGGATAATTTTTTAGAATTTTTTTTAAAAAACTGGTGAAAACAATACCTTCTTGGAAAACAGTTCTTCTATGATAATCAGTCATATGCTGTCCAGAAACAGCCTTTGAGCTGTAAAGATCAAATGGTAGGAAAATAGCTTAATAAAATATAGTACAGTTAAGAATATGTCCCAAAAAGTCATAGTAACTGTGATAAAAACACTTCAAAGTAATTCCTGAACAATTGTACTACCTATTAAAAAATTTGCACCTGAACAGATTTCTCTCTTTTAACTGGGTTGGTAGCAGTATTCACAGGACTGGTTTAGTTATGCTATAGAATAGATCTCCAGTCCTGTAGTGTAATTATATCATGTTCAGAGATGTCCCTTTATCCAAAGATAGGGCAAAATGGCCATGCAGTTAGGAACTTTAAAATGTGGTTGCTGGTGTGGGATTAACCATATTTGATCTGAGCAGCAGTGTTTAAGTACAGAGAAATTTCAATACACTTGAAATAGCAGCAAAGTGAATATTAATAACAGTGGAAAATACAACATTCCCAAAATCAAAGGTGAAATTCTAAGTCTACTTAAAGGAAAAGGCAAAAATCTTGTTGATTTGGTTTCACTAAAATAAAGTCTAAATGAATTTATAGTTAAAATATTCAACTCTGGGTTTTTATGAACAAAAACCCCAGTGAAGAGTTGTACAAAGAGAAAGTGTTAAAAACTACATTTGGACTTGCTTTGTATCTGTTGTGGCTGTATGATCAGATTTGTATTTTGCTTTCACAAAAAGGCTTTTTAACTTCATGTCAGTCACAGAAGGAAGCAGAAGCGGTACCACTATGCAGAATAAGGACAGCTGAGGAGGTAACGTTGCTCCTGAGGAAGACTTCTTCTTTTGTCCAAAGAGAAATTTCAGTTTACCTTGAAAATGCATTGTCTGGAAAAGAGTAAAACACAGAAGAAAGTCTGTTAATACTTGTTCCGTGAAAAAAGCTTAACATAATGGATAACAATTGCCAGAATATAATATTCTGAAGTTATATGTTTGCAAGCATTCTATCATTGGGTGAATTCATGGCCATGGCCACGTTAATATAGTTACTACACTAATAACTCGTATTAAGAAGGTCCACATAGTTAACATACTGGAGGAAAATGGGATGTGGCAAGGAATCACATCAAGATCCAATGTGGTTTAGCATGTAGAGTGTAGGAGACTGCATTCAAATCACTGTTTAGCTATGAAGTCACTAGGTGACCCTGAGCCAGTCACTGTCTGTCAGCCTAAATTATCTCATGGAATTGGGCAAATACAGTAGATGGATAAAATGTGTCGATAAAATATGAGAAACCCCATATATTCTACTTTGAACAACACTGGGGTACAAAAGTGCTAACCATGTCATCTGACACACCTGGTTCCTCCTGAATAGATATTCTGAGAGCAGTATGGTATTCACCCATTCAGAAACAGTTCCCACAACACTCTAGTAACTTACGAAGCAGCCTATTCTTAGATCCAGTAGCATATTGTCTACATACTCCTCTGTGACCAGCATTAAATCATCGTTTCATAAAAATCAGGAAGCTGCACAAAGGCTTTTAAAACCGGGCTGCCTCCTTCCCCTACGTGAGATGTTTCACATGGAACAATTTTCTATGAATGCCATTTTTGTGTCGGAAAATCACAAGTACACCATGTGGAGTTTTTTATACATAAAGCACACGCAAACTACCATGAGTGAGGAATCACGAGCGCACAATAAATCCCTCGTGTAGAAAGGCTTTTTATTTTTCCTCACCAGTGTTTCCTATGGTAAACACTGAACCCACAAAGTGGGTTTATTGTACAGTGGTTTAGAACAGAACAATGTGTTATGAGGTATATATTGTGTTTCCCTGAGATGCTTTCTGAACCTGTAGGGGGAAAATCAATAGACATAGGTAAGGTTAAGCATCCCCCACTTACCAATTCTCATCTACAAGAGACTTCCTGCATGACCGCAGCAAATGCAGGTTTAAGAACCTAAAAACCCTGCTGGATTAGACAAAAGGTCCATCTAGTCCAGCATCCTGTTTCCCACAGTGGCCAACTTGGGAAGCTCATAGTCAGGATATGGGCAATAGCTCTCTCCTTCTCCTAGCAGCTGTTATTCAGGGCATCTCTACACCAGCCTAAAATCCTGCATTTAAAATGGGGCTTTCTGCTTCTGTTTTAAATGCAGGATCACAACGACTCCCTTTTTCACATGCTTCCTTTCCCCCCTCCCCTTTCCCCCTCCTTCTCCCCGTTTCTGAGTCTTCCGTTATCTTTAATTGATCTCGCTCCTCTTCTTGCCGTTTTTCCTCTTTTCAGGGAGGAAATTCAAGCAGAACACAACAGGGTAATTTGATAGCTCATTATCTGCAATCTATTTAAAAATGGAACAAAGGGCATTTAGTGCAGGAGATGCCTTGGATGATCATGGTGTCATGTAAAGAGCCTGCAAAATTCTGTGAAGCAGCAATCTCAATCACAGGATAAAAGCTCTGTGTGAAGAAAGCCTCAGAGGCGTAATGGCTCTAAATCTCGAGGGCACATATGGCCATCATGGCTACTACCCATTGATAGATTTATCCTCCATGAATCTGTCTAGTCCCCTTTTAAAGCAATCTAAGCTAGTGATGATCAGCACAAAGTAATAAATAGTTCAATCCTTAATATAGGCACTGTAGCTGTAATACTGAATGCCTTTATTATAATGTTGCTCCCAAGAACAGCAGCAATACTTTGGGAAAATACCAAATAATGGCAAAGGCCAAATTACTGAAATATAACAAACATCCTGTTTCCAAATTTCTACATTTTATATAAACCATTATTTTCAAATGAATTTATGACATATGTGGTTACTTACAAGGAAGCCAGAAGTACTGTCTAAAAGGCAACGGATTCGACAAGTAAAACAACGAGTTAAAAAGGATGAAAAGTCCATTGGCATACTGTCATTCTCCTGTGCTTTAAACATTTTACTAAGAATGAATTCTTCTCCTAAAACAGTAAGATGAAAAGTACATTTCATTCCTTCATTTCATTTATTATTTATTATATTTCTATACCGTTCCATAGCCATTTTAAAAAAAACAATCTTCTGAGCAGTGCGCAAAGCAAGAGAGACTACTAGGCAGAGGACAGGGGTGGTGAAGAGAACAGGATGGTAGGGGATAGTGGCAAGGGGGGCAAGGTGGTGAGGGACAGAAGACATCATAAAGTGGTGGGGAAGAAGAAAGCAAAATGTTGGCAGGGGGATTGCAAACGATGAGCAATGGCAGAAGTTGAGAGGAAGTGAATGGACTAAGGAAATAATCCCAACTCTGTCCCATTTCTTCCACCTCCCCACCACAAGTATCACCTGTAGCAACAGAATAGTAATTAAAGATACCTGTCTCTGTCTGAATGTGTTGCTCAGATGCTAGCTGTGGTGGATTCATGGCCCAGTGCAGTTGTCTGCAGAAATCCTGCCGGTCATCCACATGAATGTAATCATATATATTTTGATGCATTACATCAGTCTGAAATAATCATAACATGTATTACATTTATACCTTCTTCGGCATCTGAGTTCTTACATTAATTTTTTTTTTAGCACAAAGATGGCTTAATTCTTTGGAAGGTCAGTGACACTTCTGATAGAAACTTATCGGCCCCAAATTCTTTTCTCCAAACCAGCCTATGGCATTACTACTATTGCTCACAACAAGAGGAAATCAGGGAAGGTTTGGGGCCTGAGAGGCAACATTAGATGATGACTTACAACATTTCTATACCACTCCACATCTAAACAGTTTCTGGAGTGGTGAACAATAAGAGTCAGAAGGAATAAAAACACAATACTAACAGTTATTTTAAAACAGAGTACCAACCCCCCCCCCCCCATGGCTGGTGAGTCAGGGAAGGCTTGTAGAAATAAAAATGTCTTCAGCAGCCACTGGAAACAAAATGTTGGTGCCTGCCTGGCCTCCAGAGGCAAGGACTTCCACAGAGAAGTAGCCACCACACTGAAGGCTCTACTTCAGGTAGATTCCAACTGGGCTATAGGGCCATGTGGAACTACAAGGAGTGCCTCGTCTCATGACCTCAGTGACTGGACTGGTTGGTAAAGGAGAAGGCGCTCTCTCAAGGTACCCTGGTCCCAAGCTGTTTATGGCATATCAGCAGGATCCTCTAATATCAGGGAGAAAACCAGGGTTTGAATCTCCAGTTATACGGAGTGACAGCTAAACTCTATTCTATGTTAAACATGTAGTGTGCAGCTAATCCTCGTTTTCTTTTTTTACCTCAGAGTAATAACATGGGATTCTGATCCCGATTGGGACCACTGTGTGGGGGCAGAGGATTAAACCTTCCCACCCAGCCACTTCCCCACCCCTAAATTGTGCCCCCCTCCAGTGGAGTTTACCCCCATATTTCAGTTGTATAAAAACCTACGTTGCGAACATCCTGTATTTATTATGTAGTTTTACTTTCATCCCATAGAGAGTTTCTAAGGAGTATTGTTTTAGGAAAATAGGAATTAATGCTAAATGCCGAGTCAGACCCTAGATACACCATCTAGCTGAGTATTGTCACCAATGACTGGCAGCGGCTCTCCAGGGTTTCAGACAAGATTCTTTACCAGACCTACCTGGAGATGCCAGAGATTGAACCTGGGGCCTTTTGCATGGCAAAGCAGGTGCTCTACCATGGACCTACGGCCCCTGCCCTAAGTTTCGCTGAAGCGTTCTTCAAATTTTTAAGAACCATTCCTAATACTAGCAAAATAGTTACCTCAGTTCAAACTATTCCATGTGTTGTGCTCTGTGCACATGGATTTCTGAGTATTTAATAACATGGAAAAACAAACCAAGGGACATGTTTTTTCCCCCTCTCTGTGCACAAAAATCACAAGAAAGCAGCTCGAAAATGTGCCATTGCAGAGTTATTAATAGTCAATTAAATTATCTCAGAACATGGAAGTTACAGCACATTATGCTACTTTGAAACTGCATAATACCTTGATACTTAATGTAGTGTGTTATCAGCTGAAGGACATATGACAAGGTGTTACTGGGATGTGATTTTAGAGCAGTTGACACAAGGGTAACACAATGAAGACTAGTACAAATATACCACAATATACAAGTCTCTAGGGGCTGTATCCAAATGGTTGCACAAGTGAAAGCTGATTGCACAACCAATTTTTCTCTTCTCTACCTCCTTCCCCTCTGCAGCCCCTAAAAAACTTCTCCAGAAGGTCAGGGGTCCCTCCTGAACAGTGTGGGATGTGTTGTACAGGGGTGCAGTGTAGTGGTAGTGGAAGAGGAATCACCTGAAATTAGGTAGAGGAACCTTGCATGGGTTATAATTGCATGAGTTATTTATTTCTGTATTTACCTGGTGAAATCCTAAATAGTCCACAATTGTTGGTGATGCATAGAAGATCATTCCATCAGCGCTCACCACCAGTGCAAAACCACTCAGTGACTGGGGGGGGGGGGAATGAAACAATAGAAGAAATGATGAATCAAAATGGTCAAAAATATGTCATCATATTCTTTTTCCTGAACACCTTTTTCTTAAGTTGCCAAATAATGAACATTCACAAATACTTACCCACACATGGTTAAGCAGGATTTCCTGGATGGATATATGTATATACTAGTGAAGCGTACGCTTATTCTGAGAAGGCCAGTTATTTGTTTTTTTTAATAAAATAAGATTCAAACAGATGCTGGATGCAAGGAGGAAGCAGTCTTGGATGCTGCGTGCTCACATGGTTTTATTTTTTATATAAAAATATATAAAATATCCTAATGAGTTCAGCAGAATGCCTGATGAGCTGCCCTTGAAAAATCTAGCTAAATAGTTACAGCAATAGTAAATCACGCAGTGAGACATAGGCGACTTATCAATGGAAATAAGGAATGGTACTACAAGCTACATGATCCATAATCTGTGAAAGGACTCACTACTGGGCTAGCCACTGGGCCTGCTGGACTTGGAGCATCCCTGTGAACTCGATAATGCTCATGCCTCCAGATTTCATTAGGCTTTGAAGATATTTATTTATTTATACTCCACTTTTCTACCAAAAATGACACTCAGGGCAGCTTACAAAACAATTTAACATAGACTGAAACAAAATTAAATCAATCAAGATCTTTGATGACGTTAGCCAATCAATGATGCATAGGACTGTGTGACAAGAAAACAGAAGATGCCAGAACAGCCAGAAAGCTTCGCTTCCTTGGGGATGCTTCCATCTTGATTTCCTGTTTTCTTGGGTCGACAGCCCCTGCCCCCAGCCTACCAGGAAGATTGCCTCTTTTAGGGCATCTCTACACCACCCTAAGATCCTGCATTTAAAACGGAGCTTTCTGCTTCCGTTTTAAATGCAGGATCACAACAGACTCCCTTTTTCACCCGCTTCCTCCCCCCGCCCTTTCCCCCTCCTTCTCCCTGTATCTGAGTCTTCCATTATCTTTCTTTGATCTCGCTCCTCTTCTTTGCTGTTTTTACTCTTTTCAAGCCAGAAACTGAAGCGGGACACAACGGGTAATTTGATAGCTCATTATTTGCAATCTATTTAAAAACGGAACAAAGGGCATTTAGTGCAAGAGACGCCCTGGAAGGTCATGGCATCATGTAAAGAGCCCGCAAACTTCTATGAAAGAGCAATCTCAATCGCAGGATAAAAGCTCCATGTGAAGAAAGCCTTAGATGCAACTCAGGCAGACGTTGTCCTGTGATCTTTCTTGGGAAATATTCTGCATAGTAGATCCTTTGGGTAGTTTTCTTGACTTCAGAGGCATGTATTCCTACTAATTTAATACATTCCCACTGCACCCCAGTGTACTATACAAATCCGCATGACCAGATAACCTACAATGAAGCCTATACAAGTGCATGTGCTCACTATTATCCACTCCCGCTCTTGCCTCTCCTTTATGTTATCTCCTACATGATCAACATTTAGTCTGCTCCCTCGGGTAGGGACAGGACTTTCTTTGCTTATCTTACTCCGTAAATTGCCACATACATAAAGCCCAGCTCTTCAACTACAATATATTAAACTTTGGATCTTCCTGGTGCCCAGTTTGACACCTTACAATCTGTCAACTTTTTAGGAAAGAAGCAAATATTTTATGACAATAACTATGAACGTGTTCTGAATCTTATCCTTTTTTTATTAATAAAACAAGCCCAGCTGGCTAGTAAAATGTTTTTAGGCTCTTGAGTGGTGTTTTTTTTAAAATAATTTTTATAGTACAGAAGAGAGTTACAAATAAGCAAAGCTACTCTTTAATCTATGAACGCAGATGAATGTATGCGGTAAATCCATATGGAATCAATAACAAGCAAAATGTGTATTCTAGGATAAGCACTTGAAACATATGAAACAAATATGTATTGTGAACATTTGTTTGTGGTAAAGAAGTGCTTGAGATTTTTTTTATCTTACATGGTACACGAGGAATGAAATCATTTTTTCTCCACCAAAAGGGGGAAAAAAGGACTTGGCTGGAAAATGTACTCTGTGTTCTTCAACAAACATGTAGATCCAATTATATAGTCACGAAATGCTGCACCTGCTACTTAACGAACAATTAGCCCATCACAGTTCAGAGTAAGTTCAGTTGGGGTGGGTGGATAGGGTTCAAAGTATTTCTCAAATTGAAGTTATCAGTTTTTTCCATGAACAGATTTTAGAAACATTAATAAAGAATGGAGATGAATACAGTGAGGAAAGCATAACTTCCCTTGGCAAGGTCTTTTATAATGCCTGCCCCCCCGCCCCCCTTTTTTTCTTCTTCTAGCACTCTAACTAAAAACCTGCCTGAAAATACTTCAAAGGGGTTTTGGTCAAGGTCACAGTTAGTAAAAGTCATTGTTTTGGTTTTTTAAAGTCCCGAGCCACATTTATTTTTTTATTACTATTCTTTGAAATAAAGAAACAGAATGGCTTATATTGCAGTCTCCAGAGAGGAGGTTGCTATGGCTCCCAAAGTCCAACAGTCAAGGTCTTCAGACATGCCTTGCTTTAACGTATTTTCAAGTCACGCAACATTGTATGACATTTTTAGAATCTGAACTTTCAGTTTATGTGGAACAGCTTCCTTTATGAGGACATTACCCTTTTTCATCTGTTTTCCTAAATAATTGGCTATTTTCAGCATTTGTAAATGGAACACACATCCTTCTATTTGTTTCACAAGGATGTATGCTTGTAAACACTATAATGGGAAAAACAAACTCATTAGAAGGGACTTCTCCATTTGTACCATAACACATGGGTATGTGTGACTGTATCCATTACAAGAGGGATGGGGAACCTCGGGCCTGGGAGCCAAGTCCAGCCCCCTTGAGGTCCCCCAGATGGCCACACCCTCTTCCCCCAACCACCAATCGTTTGATAGTTTCCTGGCTTTGGTGCCATCCCCACCTCCCCGTCCTAAAGGGCTGAAATGCTTCTCCTAAGGTTTAGTTAATGGCCGTAAGAGCTTTGAACTACAACATGCTTGAGTTGTTTTTGTATTTTTGGCCCCACCCCTTTGGCCCCACTCTCTTTGCCTTCGGACCCACCCACCACTGGAACGCGCCCCAGGGAGCTTTTCTGAAATTCGACCCTCGGGCTAAAAGAGGTTCCCCATACCTGCATTACCAGGTGGCAGCCTGTTGGAAAAAGAAGAGTAGGGATTCAAGCACTGCCCATTAAGGGTACTTCCAGACTAGGCTTTTATAGCACCATCACTCCAAAGAATGTTACGGTGGTGGCGGTGGGGGAGACATTACATTCCACTCGTAACCCTCCTGTGTTTTCCCACCACTTCTTTCTTTTCTCTTATCAGAGTAAATCTGTTAAGGAGAATAAGATGGAATTGCTCCATGATGCCTTCTGAGTGTTAATGATAGAAGCCCTTCATCTGGAAGCACCCCCATGCCAACTCTATTCTGGCTAACACTAGGGGTAATTCTACATTTATATCAAAGATCTTGGGAAAACCAACAAAATTAGGTAAGCCACTTTTTAAAACTATCAAGTGTCCTAGTCCTTCTTCAACATACCATAGCAACAAACATGTTTTAGAAAAGGTTTGTTTTAAAATTGTAGCCCTTTCTTTCTGGACTGGATCTTTTCCAGAGCTTTTGTTACATAAACAATCTTTGGAGGCAGACAGTGTAGTTTATTAAAAGTATCAGACCATAAATTAAATGCAAATGCAAGTTAACGTCCTCACTAAGAATTTTTTAAAATAAAATGAAAAGTAGCTTTAGGAGGCTGCTGATTTGAGTAGAGCAGAGGCACGGGGAGGAACGCTTATCCCTTTTCCTGCAGGCCATTTTTCCAAATCAAAATTGTACACACTCCAAGTTATTTTCCCCCATAGGGAAAAAAGTATGGGAATCCATAACTCTCAGTCCAGGGGAAAAGCAGCAGGGCGGATTTTGATCAGGAAAAACAGCCAGTGGGACTTCCGGCTGGAGCCAATGTCACCCTGGCAGCATTCCGCTGAGTCTAAGTGGAACGCTATCTCAAACAGCTTTTTAAAAAGTTGAAAAACCTTTTTATCTCTCCCCTGGAATTAAAAGGGGAGGCAAAGAGCGCATCTGGATGAAGTCTTGGAAGTTTAGTCCTCTCTGCAAAGGAGCAGGGGGGCTGGATTCTGAGACCAGTCTGCCAGAGCTTAATCATTGCTCAAAGTTGTTTTGAAACTCCTATCTAATTAGGAGAAATCAGGGCTGATGTGCTCCATTGTAGTTTATGGATTAAGAAATACCAACAATATTTGAGGAATGGAATAAGAAATACTAACAATATTTGAGGACCTGCAAGATCTGTTTGAAGAAAAGGATGGCTACATCAAGGAGAAAAAAAGTAACTGGATCTCCGCCTCCCCTCCCCCGGACCTCCTCTGGCAAAGGTTTCGAAAACCGAAGATATAGAGGAGTTACTTGCTCTGATAAAAACTTTGTCTTCGCAATTTGCTGAACAGGCTAAGAGGTTGGACACAGTTCAAAATTCCATCACTGCCCTGCAAGGGGCTGTGGATTTAATCAACACTTCTTGGCAAAAAATGGAGGCGAAGGTTAATGAGCTGGAAGATGGAGTTGCAACAAATGAAAAAAGCTTGTGACACAGTTTCAACAATTTCTCTGTCAGAATTTCTTAACTGGAGGCTTTTACATGCAGGGCAAATGTACGTATCATTGGTATTAAAGACCTACCTAGTGATGTAAATTTGTCTACTTTTGTAGATAAGCTTTTGCATGAGATACTCCCTGTACCATCTGATTATTTACTTGATATTGAGCAGGCATTCCGTGTGCCAAAGGCCAAAGGACTGGTTGTACAATTATAGTCCAATTTGCAAGAATCTCCACAAAAAATTATATCCTGAGTTTGGCAAGAGGGGACGGAAATCTTTTTTGGAAACAAGATAAAGTTATGTTATTTCCAGATTACACCAAAGAAGTTGCTGATAAAAGAAGGCAATTTATCAAGGCGAAAAATCTGGCAAAACAAATGAACTTACAATATCACTTAACATATCCTGCTACATTTTGTATTTTTTCTGAAGGTCAGATGAAGAAGTTTCTGAATCACGAAATGGCAGAGGCATGGCTAAATGGAAAACTGAGTGAGATTTCTGTCCCAGCCCCATGAACTGGAATCTACAAACATGTTTTGTTAACTGGCCATGTTTCGTCTGTAAGATTTAGGCTAGGCCAGAGATAATTGCTCACATATATCCATCTTTTTTCTTTCATTTTTTTCCTCTTTTTAAAAAAATCCTTTCTCTTTAAAATGGATATGATATATTGTACTTAAATCTACTGTTTGAGGGTGTATAGAAATGTGCACACTCATTTATATATCTAGTACAAAATACATTAGTGATTGCTGTAAGGTTGTTTTTATTATATAATTTTATAAAATTTATTAGTGATTTGTTGTTGTTGTTGTTGTTGTTATTATTATTATTATTTATCCTTTTTAATTTCCTTCCTTTTTATTACAATTATTATCATTATTATGAGACTGGTTAGTAAGATTTTTGGCTGGTTAAATTGTTGAGCTTTATAATTAAATGTTAACTGAAGGGCAATATATGGTTACTGGAAATGAACTGTAGGCCTGCTTCCTTGCTATAAGATTGATGATGGAATATTGAAATGTAAGGTTGATTATCTATGCTTTATTGAATTGTAAAATTGCCAACATTATAGGTATAATTCTAGAATGGGATTTGAAGTTGGTGTGTAATGGATTTTTTCTCTCTTTCTTTTCCTTCTTCTGTTTTCTTTTTTCCTTCTTTCTTTTTCTCCTTCTTGTTATTGCTGTGTCCTCCTAAGAATACTGTATTGTTGGGAAACTGTAGTTACTGAATAGGCTGTGGGTACTGTTTATTTCATTTAAAAAGATAAAAATAGAATAAAAAGTTTTTTGTTTTTTTTTTAAAGGAAAAACAGCCAGTGGGAAAAGGTTAGGCACACCTCCCCAACTTTCTTTAATCAAGATCACAGCTCTCCAAAGTTGCTTTTCATTTTTAAAAACATGCCAGCAGAAAGCTGTATTTAATGTCTAGTGTGGCCCTAAACTGCTTTTTGGCTGTGAAGCTGGCTTGTGTTTTAACATGGAGAAAGATAACTTTATCTGATTCATGTTCATGAAGTGGAAGCATAAGTTTGTTCAGGGTTCCTGCACAATGAACAAAAACCAACAAAGCTAAAGCAACCTATGATATAGCAAAAGAAAAGCAGAAGCTAAGTCAGTGCCAATGATACGCTGGAGCTGACTTGCTCTGAAAAACTACTCATTCAAACAATTTACTTGTGTATCCAGTGTGATATGAGAGCTATGCAAAGTCCTGGCTCACCTTCCATGAAATGAAAGTAGCAATGTTTCTTTTCACAGAAGAGGAGTACTTTACCTTGCAACTGCCACAATATACTGCTTATATAACAAAACCAGGGAGAGGTAAACTGATGCCCCCCAAATGTTTTGGGCTACATAAGCCCCAGCCAGCAAAGCCAATGGTCAGGGATTATAGAATTCATAGTCCGAAGGATCTGGAGGGCACCAGGTTGTCTAAACTAAACCTGGATCAAACCATTCACAAGAGCAGTTTTTTCCCCTCAAGTAGCTGCTGAGCATAGGTTTTTCTACATGAGGCATTTATCGAGCACTTGTCATTCCCTACTCATGGTTGTTTATGGGTTCTTTAGACGTTGTCCTGACCCTCCAGTTTCACTTCTGTTTGTAACAGCACTTTCAGCAAGTTTTCTTTTAGAGCAGGGAAACTGCAGCATTTAATTATGAAAGCGAAAGAAAGCACAATTTCCTCTTGTGTATTTGCACTATTCCGCTATACCTCAGTGCCACCTAGAGGTTATGTAGTGGAAAAGGAAACCCCCCTTGTGTAGCATTCAGATTTCTATTCTGTGACGAAACCAAAAGTAGATACAGCGGATTAATAGCCAATTAACAGCCTCATGTAGAAAAGCTCTCAATCATTCCAACTGACTCTCTTGACAGTCATATTCTAAGGTTGGTAGTTCTATATCCATAAATAGCTGTAAACAGCCTATTTGATGTATAAATAAATAACAACCAACTCATGGCGGAACACCTGGAGAATACTGGAGGCCATTGTCTGGGCAGCTGGATGATAATGACATGGACTAAGACTGAGGCTATGGTCAATACCAATCAGGGCAAAAGAGATGCTTCACTGATCTGAGGCCTTTGTTCTAACACAGAAAGTATCTGCACTGGGGTAAAGATTGGTGGGAGGGGGTGGGAAGAGAAATGGTTTCCATATTGTTTGTTTGCATCCCACTAGCATAATTTGTCCCAAGCCACAGGGACTCCCCCTCCCAACAAGGTTTCCAAACCTTCTAACACTGTACAAGGTAAGTCAGTCTTGACCTCAGATTGTAGGGGAACAGGCTGCGATATAGTGGTTTGCCTAAGTAAGTGAGTGCATGACCTAGGTGAGATATGAACCAATAACATCTTAATTTTGAACTTGCACTGTTAGCCGCTACACTACACCATCTACAGTAGCCTTCCCCAACCTGGTGCCCTCCACACGTGCTGGACTACAAGCATCTCTACACCAGCCTAAATTCCCACATTTAAAACAGGGCTTTCTGCTTCCGTTTTAAATGCAGGATCAAACAGACTCCCTTTACACGCACTTCCTTTCCCCCCTTTTCGCCTCCTTCTCCCCCTTATCTGAGTCTTCCATACATTTATTGGTCTAGCTCCTCTTCTTGCGGCTCTTCCTTTTTTACAGCGGGAACTCAAGCAGAACACAAGTGGGGTAATTTGATACCTCATTATCTCTGATCTTTTTATCAATGGAATAAGGGTAATTTAATGCAGGAGACACCTTGGAGGTTCACGATGTCATCTAATGGGGCCACAAACCTCCATAAGTGAGCAATCTCAATAGCGGGATAAAACCTCCATGTAAAGAAGCCCTACAACTCCCAGCATGCCCTGCCCAGCCATGATGGTTGGGGGTGCTGGGAGCTGTAGTCCAACACATCTGGAGGGTGCCAGGTTGGGGAAGACTGTTTTACAGTGAGTAATTACAGCCTGTCTCAAGGTGATGAGAAGCAGTTACCACTCTGGGATAAAGCTAATTCAGGCTGAAATCCTAGATGCACCTGGACATAAGTCCCATTGAACTCAACAGCACTTACTTCTGAGTCAACATGCATAGGGTTGCAGTGTTACTTTCAAGTGAATGTCACAAAACTACAACATATATAAGACCTATATACACAACAGGTTTGTAAATAGCTTCTCATCTGTTATTTTCTGGTGAGTAAGACTTGAGTCCAAACAAGAAACTTTAGAAAAGTTGTGCTTTTTTCATTTCAGGCCATAAATAATTAAGATACAGTCATGCTGGCAAGCAGGGTCCACAAAACATTTATGGGGATGGAAGTTACGCAGACTTATTTGCAAGGCTAAGTTCAAGAAATGCTGTCAGTCTCCCACCTCTAGTAAGAATCCACCTTCTGGTATGGTAGGCTCCTTGGGCAAGCCAACTTCTTCTATTCCCTGGCCTGCTTGCTTTCTCAAGTGCTTCTCCTGAACAGCTGTTGGAAAAATGCATCGGTACATACTTAACATTAGTAGCAATATATAAAAAAATAAGTTTTATTTTAATGTGTTGGATCCAGGTTTAGGCACATGCAACTGGGCTGGCAGAAGCAGACATCCCTGCCCCCTCCTCCCCACAGCAGCCCTTCCAGCCCCCTGAAAATGCTACACAAAGGGTTGGGGTCTTACAGAATGGGGTGAGCAGTGATATGGCAAGAAAGAGTCATCTTCCACGAGCGGAGCTCTTCCATCAACAAAAGGCGGATCCTGGATCCAAGCCAAGGCATTTTTGGACCTTATTTGGCATTATTATTTCTCCTTTGCTATACAATCTATAGTATATACAGGGCCGGCCCTACCATGAAGCATAGTGAAGTGGTCGCTTCAGGCAGCAAATGCTGAGAGGTGGCAGCCAGGTGTTGGAGGAAAGAGCTGTGTGCCAAGCAGCCTGCTCTGTGCCCCAAGCTAGGATGCTGCCTTCAGGGGCAGTGGAGGATGCTGTCCCATTGCCAGTGTAGGAGAAACAATCCAGTTGGCTTTTATTATTTAATTTAATTTATTATTTAATTTATTAATCGCCCATCTGGCTGGTCACCCAGCCACTCTGGGCGATGTACAACATACAATAAAACAATAAAATTCTACAATAAAAACATTTTCTAAAATACCCTAACCCACCCCAAATGCCTGCATTTTGTACGTGGAATGGGAGAGGGTGCCATCTTGTTTTTTGCCTCAGGCAACAAAATGTCTAGGGCCAGTCCTGAGTATATATCATTAATTTTGGTGCCTTTGTGGTTAGTTTGAAGGCTCAATTTTTTTGAAATTTTAGATTTGAGGTAAAGCACATTGAAAGGTGTGCCAAGTGTTTTCTTTAGAATCTGAAAAACACTGCAATCTAAAATAGAAAATATATTGACAAAAAAAGATTATTTTGATAGTCTGTCCAGAAAACTTTGAGGCCATAGAAAAAAACCACATTGTGTGTGTGGAAAAATTGGAAATATTTTGGAAAAATGGAAAAATAAGCAATACTTATTTTAGCACTCTTTACAGATCTAAAGTCACTTTGTTGCTTTAGGTCACCCTTCCCCAACCTGGTGCCCTCCAGATATTTTGGACTAGCTCCCATAAGCCTCAGGCAGCATGACCAATGGTCAGGAATGCTGGGCACTGTAGTCCAAAATGTCCAGAGGGCACCAAGTTGGGGAGGGCTGCTTTAGAAACATAAAGGAGCCTTTCTATTCCTAAAGTTATTTTATATATAATTAAGTTTGCTCATAAAATTATCATTATATTTTAAGACTTTTAAAAGTAAACTCAGTTAGTAAATTTGTAATTATTGTCCGAATAGATTAGAACTACATTAAATGACTGCTATAGCACCAGAAACACAGGGCTCTATAGAACAAAACTCAACTGTCAAGAATGCACCTTTACTGTCAAGAATGCACAATGGTGACTCTACACACATGTTGGGAAACTGAGCATAAATCTCTATCAGTAAAATAGATCAATAATGTTAATAAGGAATGAAAGAACTAATTATACTGGGAATCTTACAGAGAGGATTTAAAAAATATTTCCCCTATTATTTCCAGACAATTTATCTCTCTCGTCTTTCTATAAAAGCATTCTTAATACACAGTTTTTAGAAATCATTTTTTTGGGAGTAAAGGCTGGGTAACAATGTATAAATACATTGTTTTAAATTCTAAAAGAAAATATTTCATAATCCAAAGCTGTTCAATTTTTCCAATTTGGGTGGTGAGTGGGAAAGAAACAGTCCAAGGAAAAAAACAGAAAAAAGGGTTTTTTCTAGGCCTTCACATCTCTGGTCTGTCCAAAAAACACATTGTAAATATTGACTCAACATTGTCTTTGCATGCTCAGTTATCCCTTTTCGGTTAACTGTAAAGCAAAATCTTGTGTTTGCATGTAAACACATATAAAATGTTCCAATTTATCTATTTTTCTGCAACATCCAATATCTAGGTTACCTTTTGATTAAAAACAGAAATGCCAACATTACGATGTGACTGTCCCAATGATACGCTGCAGGAGTTCAACTTTGAAGCCTAGGGATAGCACTATCAGAGTGCTGATCTTGGTGGGGTGGGGGAGAAATCATTTGCAAGCAAGATTTTTTTTTTTTAAAGCATATATATCCAGTGGGATTGTTTATACCATTTTTCTTTGAATGGCCAACTCTCAGGCAGTTCTTTGGACCCATGCCCAAGTGTTTTATACCAAACAGTACAGCTGGTGGTAGCTGAGTTAACTTAACCTAGCCCTTATGTCAGCCCCACCCGCATCCTGCGTACCAGGGGTGTTGCTAGGCAAAAGATTCAAGGCATGGGACACAAATCTGCATATGCTAATTTATATCTATACATGCAAATTTATAAATAATTACTATGATTTATTTAAATTTCACAGGAGGCAAAGCCAGCCATTTCTCATCCAAAGAATCTGAAATAAAATTCTTCAGTTAATTTACACCCTATCCCAGATCATCTCAAACCAATGGGAACAGTTGTTTCCCCCTCTAAGCTTAATTGCCATGCAGGGGAAGATTTGGGGGTGGGGGAGTTGTGGGAGGAGGTAGTATTGCAGCATGTGGGAAGGGGAGACTTTCCTTCCCAGTTGCAATCCTCCTTGAAAATTGCTGCCTGCATGGAAATTAAACTGAAGAAAAAAAGCTTCCATTGCCATCAATGGACATTCAGGGCTCTGTGGAATAGAACCAGGGCACTAAAAATACATCTGGAGCTCTGGGAAATAGAACTAGGGGTGGGGCCCGTGAGCCCACATCTAGCAATGCTCTTGCTGCGTACCACCACAGCTATTTCTCCACGTGCATCAGAAAGGTGGATGCACACAAAACGACCTTTCTTCCTTCATGCTTGGCAATTCAATTTGATACTAATGGAAAGAAGTCAGTACCACCTCACCTATTCCAAATGTGCATCAAGTATAAAGGAAGGACAGGGGTGCCTATCAGTAGCTGACATACCAACTGCCAGCAGTAACAACTGGTTTTTTTAGGGCTGTGCATGGCCCCCCTGATCTGACTCGGAAGCCGCTTCAGGGCTTCCAAGGTGGGCCTGATTCAGCTCGGGCTGATTGGGGGGGGGGGGCTCAGCCTACAAAGCTGAAGTGCGATTCAGACATCCGAATCTCGCTTGGCCCCCCCACACCCCCCCAGCCCCTTACCTGGGCCCCTGTTCTGGGCGGGGTTTCTGCTGCCCATTGCAGCCCGCCGACAGGCACAAGGGCAAGATTTGCCCTCCAACTGCGCTCTCTCCCTTCCCTGGAAGGAGGGCAGGGCACCTGGTTGGAGGCCGACTCCTGCCTCTGTTCAAGCCTTCATGGGTTCTGTGCTTGCGAGGAGCCCGTGAAGCCTCGAGCCAGGCCAGTGGCAGCAGCTTGTAATGAAGGCGGGCTGCCGCCACTGCCAGCTCCTAGGCCCTCTGGACGCACACCAGCAGCCATCTTTTTCTGAGGAATGGGGGGAGCCATTTTCCCCTGTTTTTGGACCGTGGCTATGCCCACGAGTAGCAGATCCATGATTTTTCTGGTTCAGTCCCTGGAGGCAGATGTGCTCTGTGATATGATGGTAGTTTGGGGGATTTGCTCTGCAAAAATCATATGAAATGAAGAGGATCCCTGCCAAGGATCCATATTTTTGTGCCGTGGCTGGACGCAGAAGTGGCAAATCCGAGATTTTTCTGGTTCAGTCCACGGAGGTAGATGCGCTCTGTGATTGGATGGTGGTTTTGTGGGTCTCCCTTTTGAAAATCATATGAAATCATGAGGATCCTCTTTTTACCCAGTCCCCATAGCACGTGCTTTCTTCTTGGCTTTGTTCTGCCAAAGGAGAGTGGGAAGGGTTAAGGCTTCCTCTGCCATGCCTGGCAGAGACTGGGGCAGTTGCTCCCAGTGACCACAGCAAAGGCAGGACAGGACTGGAGTGGAGAGAGAAATGCCATGGAGCTTCCCTCTCAGTTCCTGTCCCATCCTGCTGCCGCCGCTGCTGCCACCACCACCATTGCAGACAATGGCAGCTTGTCAGGGCAGTGGGAGGCTGCTCAATTATTAGGCGGCTCGCGCACCCCAATGGATCGTCTTGTGCACCCCACTTTGGAGACCACTGCTCTAGCCAAATAACATTCAGAATGCCCTCTCCTCTCCAGTAACACCTCTCTCACAATCAGCAAATGGAGGCTGACTCACAGCAAAGCTCCCTGTCCTCCCCCTCCTCCTTCTCCTCTCCCCTTCCCCCAACTCTCCTGATGACTGGATCTCTCTCAAATTGATACATTTGGTGCCTCCACATCCTCCTGCATTCCTCCCTCCCTCCTCCTGCCCCTCTGCATGATCTTTCAGAAGTTGATACATTTTGGAGACAGCCTGTCTGCTCTGCTCAGAAGGCATAAGAAGAGCTCCAAATATACAAGGCAGACAAGGCGTTTCGTGGTGGAGCCGCTTCGGGGTGCCTCAGTGCTGGTTTGATCCGCTTTGTATCATGACAAGGCACCTCCAAATCAGCCCACTTTGCCTCATTACTCGGGCTTCGTACCGAAGTGGTACACACTCCTAGTTTTTTCTCTCTCCTACGTATTGGGTTGTTCTCAATCTGCTTTTTCTTAAGAGAGGCTTTGAAAGTTTCTGCCCTTTGAACCTTTAAAGGCAGAGTACAAGACATTTCCTTAAGGTGTGGAATTCAGCAAACTATGATCTTTTCCTCTTAAATCTTTCCATCTTGCCCCTTAAAAAAAGAAAAAGCATGAAACAACTTATACCCTCCCATTAGAATTTCATGTTTCCATGGGGAAGTGCTAACTTCTAACAAGCAACTCCAAGCATTTTGTAGGCTGTTCTGTTTTTTGACAGCTTGCGTGATTAGAGCTCATAGACATATCTTCCCTGCATGTGAGCAACTGCTGGGCACAGAGCCACTTACTCAGTTGAAATCTCCACCCTTTGCTTCCTTCCCCTCCTCCCCAGCTGAAGATTCTTCTTCTTTTTTCTGAGAGAAACACCAGGGGGAGAACACGCCTTTGGTATAAAAGAATAGTGCTGAGTAAAGAGGGCTTCGCTGTCACGCAATGAAAACTGACTGTCAATCTTTCCATGCAACTGACAGCGGCCTGGCTCTTGTTTAAGCCATTGCGTGCGAACAGACAACCCACATTCCCGTATGAAATTCTTCATAACAACAGCTGTTAAATATTGATGACGCCTGGAGAGCTCTGAATGTTCTTCATGAAGGTTAAGCCTTCATGTAATGGAACCTAATTTTGTATTTTTATCTGCTCTGTGGAATATTCTTTGGTTTCCAAGCAATGAAAACCAGAAAATAATTTATTAGAGGAAAAAGAGGAAATTGGCAACTTAAAAGAGTATCTCTGTCAAGTAAACTTTTTTCTTGCATGAAAGCCTAGAAGGCTACACAAACACACACACACTCCCAAAGCAAGTAGGTTAGTTGTATTTGTGAGGATTTTCTATATGCTGGATCTATAAAACTTTGCAAAAATTGTAGTCCAGTTTTCACAGAGGAATAATTAGAATAAGAATGGAATCATGTATGCAGCACAACAAAAATGGTGAAAATTCTTATTCTTGCAGTCTTGGCTTCACTTTCAAAGGAGCTAGCTAGTTAATAAATATCTAAATAACAGTACAATTTTATAGAGGTCTACTCAGAAATAAGTCCCACTGAGTTCAATGGGAGTTACTCTCAGGACAGTATATATAAAACTGCAGCCTGGATGAAACAAACAGCTGCTATTCTGCTGAAAAGCGATTTTGTGTGAAGTTCAATATGTTAAGGGAGATTTGCATATAGCTTTAACATGACAATGTTTGCCATCTGTCATATATGCACAAAGCTACCACTCCCAACTTGCAGAGATTTGCATATACCAAAGGATAATTTGTTAACTCTGAAAGATAAATTGTCAACAAAAAGCAGCCTGCATACACAAACACATGTGATAACAGAAACCCCACAGAGGAGTTTACATTTCTGTGTTTAAGACAGAAGAAAGAGGGCATGGAAGTCCTGCAGTCCTATATTCCCTGCAGAACACAGAACTGTTTTGGCTCTAATGTAATTATGATTGCTAAGCATACAAATAGAAGCATTTATAGAGGGAGGTCCTAATACAACATATTCCTGTGATCCAAATGGTGGTGTTGACATGTGAGATAGTAGCATGTATCACTATCTTGACAACTTTGAAATATTAAATTTGACCTATAAAACAGCCATTACAAGGGTGTCTTTATTCATCACACAAAGTAATCTAGTGATCCCCATATTTAGTTATTCCACCCAGATAAATGCCTGACCTCAGCTTTTAAGTGTAGGAGGACTGCAAGCTCATCGTTGGATCAAAGATCTGCCTTCTCACCAAATCCTTCCATGTAACTTGGGCTGCTGGGAACATGGGCACTCATGTCTAATCAATGCCATTGCTGACACTGGTGTAGTGATGTGGCTTAGAGAAGGAGCTATATGTTAGGAAGGCCCCATTTTAAGTTTCAACTTTGCCATAAGTCCTTAGGCAAGCCATTCTCAGCCTCAGCCCCAAGGACTTCTTCACATGGAGCTTTTATCTTGCTATTGAGATTGCTCACTCACAGAAGTTTGCGGGTCCTTTTCATGACATCATCAACCTCCAGGGCACATCCAGGGCCATGTTTCCACAACAATCGAAGGGTGAAGCAAACAAAGGAATTCAGGATTTTTCATGGAATTAGCAGGGCTCCACAAAGGACTGCACTGCACCATTATAAGTCGCTGACAGAAACATACTTCTGGATGGGGTGGGGGGACTGGAGGTGAACGTCATCGGACTGACAGGGGCTGCTCAGCCAATAAGAGAGGCTCCCCCCTCCAGGCTCCACTCCCCTTTCTCCTGCCCCCCTGGTTAGGCAATGATGCAAAGGATTGAAGCTGGCATTAATTACTCCCCAAAAGCCTTGAACCAAATAGCAGAGACATGCAGCTTTGGAAATAGCGCTTCACAGCCATTAGAGGAGTTACTATGCCTTTCATCAGATGAACACATGATGTACCCTGGGTATACTCAATATTTTTGGCTCAATGGCAATCTCAGTAAATTCGGAAGCAAGCCTCACTGACCGCAACAGGAGTTACTTCTGAGTAGACTTCCCAGACCTATCCCTGATTCTACCCATTGTTTTCCTTTCCCTCTAAATACTGGTCTTCCGCATTAGCAGGCACTCCTGAATAAATGCGCTATTGCACGATAGTGCAAATGCGTGATAGTGCACTTTCAGGAACAAGCCTCACTGACTAGAACAGGAGTTAGCGGGACCCCCTAAACTAATGTGCTATCACGCAATAGCACAAATGCATGTTAGTTCTATTTCACGATTGAGTGATAGCGAGTTACTGACATAGCAGGTAAGCATATTGATGGAAGAAATGCGCAATAGTGTTATAATGAGATAGTGAGAGAGGGGAGGTAGAGGTGTTGCTGGAGAACTAGGGCTTTTTTCGCTGTCGAGTGATAATGATGCCTTCAAAATGCACAACTGAGGATTCTGCAGTAACTACCTCTAGAACTGCGATCTGGCCGGAAACTTATATATGTACACCTCATCCACAGCTTTTTTAGTAATGTAAGCCTTAGCCCCTGATAAGAGTAACGGCTTTAAATGTCCAACATTGATACATTTGGTGGCTGGTGAATGGGGAGTGCTTACTTGTGGTTTGTGACACAGCACTAACATGCTGTTTCAGTTTAATCCTTTACTTAAAAAACAAACAAACAAACTCTGGTGGCCAGAGGGGAAATGGTGGAAACATCAGAGAAATGCAGGCGGGAAAAACATTGGGGAAACACCCCTTGACCAGGGCCATGGTGAAAGGCACACCTCTGGGCAGGGCTAACACACTGGATTAAATGTGGAGAGTTGGTGTATGCAACAATAGAAGCGCCAACAAGCCAAATTAAGGAAAAGAATCGGACTACAAGCAGTCTCAGGAAATCCATTTTTTCTGTGATAAGCTCTGGGGTGGCTGCTGGATGGCCACGACATCATGTATCCCTAACGACCTCAACATGCAGCCAGCTCGGAGTAAATCACTTGTGGAAACAGGTCCCAGAGGTATTTCCCGGTTATTCCATGTTAAAAACATCTGGAGAAAAAATATATTGGATTGTTACGCTATTAAAACAGCCACTAGATGGCGCTGTTTCATTTAATTCTATGGAACCTTGAAAATTAAAAACTTCCCTTCTCAGCTATCATGTGGTCGCTGTCTGGGAGCCCGCTGTAAATGTGGAAAGGCTCCACAACAGTAGGACTATGGATTTTTAATTTAATGTAAAGGCAGCCCAAACCTTTTTTTATGGATATTGGTCCATCCAGCCCAGTACTATCTACTCCAGCCTTACCCAATCTGATGCCCTCCAGATGTTTTCGACTATAACTCCCAGCTTACCTGAACATTGGCCATGCTGGCTGGGGATGATGGGAGTTGAAGTTGGGGAAGGCTAGTCTACTCTAACAGTAGTTCCCCAAATCTCAAGCTGAGGTCTTTCCCAGCCCTGATTTTTTAAAAAATTATGCCAAATTATTCTGGTGAGTTACACTTGGACAAGTAAATCCAGGTAACCCTTCGTTCCTCCAGACAGGGAATTAACACTATCAAAACTGATAATGCCAATAATCTTAGGTCACATGCCCATGCACAAACACACTATGGCACACTGGAATTATGGGAGATGTTTGGGTCAATGGCTTTGTTTTTAATGAAGTGCTTTGGATTTTCCAACCAAAACCAAACTCTCCAAAAACTGAGAGAGTTTTTTAATCCCACAGTCCATACAAATATTCTTGTCACTTGACATGCAAAATACTAGGCAGAAGAAATATAAACAGAAGCAAGTTTTACAGAAAATGTTCAAGAACTATGGGACAATAAGAGGGCATTTCTAATTAGATGATGTGTCCTCCCCTCAAAAGTTTTCCATCCATGGCTGACCAGAAGAGGAAGGTCAGGATTATAGCAAAGACATTTTCTCTTAGCAGGGCAGAAAGACAGAGACAGCAGCTCATTTACGCATTACTGGTCTACCATGCATCAGATCTCTATTCCTCAGATCAAAAGATCACTTTCATAACCACTTTTTTGAGGTCGCAACTAGGCCTGCTACAGTCACGCAATCCCTGGGTAGCTATGTTGTTCGGTCGTTCAGTCGTGTCTGACTCTTCGTGACCCCATGGACCATAGCACGCCAGGCCTTCCTGTCCTGCGCTCTCTCCCGGAGTAGCTATAGTTTACTGTAATAATACAGGCCTCAAAATCTTTTTAAAAAGCAGCTTCTTTCTCCGCTCTCCTGTTTTCACACCAACATAAAAATGACAAATACTGGGACGCTTGAATTACAGTAGGTGCTAAAACTGTTACATTTGTTTAGACTATCCAGAAGGAGGGCATGGGGACTTAACAGGTACTGCTATTAATAAAGAAAAATATAATTACATGAATTAGACCTGCTCTTAGAGAGACCTCTCCTGAAATCTCCTAAAAACATTTATTCTTTTTTCCCCAACACAGGGTTAAACACATGCATGTCTGCAGTTAATACTAGCTGAGATTCAAAGCCATGCAAATGGTGATCAAAAATTTACATATAAAAATGCCACACAACACTGAGGAACACTGAGGACAAGAGATAAGCCCAATTTCAGGCAGGCATTGTAGCCATGGCAGATAATTGTTTTTATTATTTGCAGTTTTTAAGGGACAGCGAATTGGGTACATATTCTTAAACACACAGTCCCATTTTAGAGCTAGGAAAAACTGAGGCTCAAATATATATGATTTGCCCAAGCAAATAACTGTGTATAGGATTGCATGTGAGCATATTTTCAGACCTGCCACTTCACGGGGACTAGAAGTTTAATCCTATGTATGTCTGCTCTGAAGTAAATAGAGACCACTGAGATTTGATGATGATATTATCCATTCAGTCGTGTCCGACTTTTGGCGATTCTATGGATCATCTCTCTCCACGTATCCCGATCTTGTACTATTTCTTTGAGCTGTTCTCTGGTTGGTATCAGTTTTGATGGTATCTAGCCATCTTGTTCTTTGGCGGCCAGATTTCCTTTTTCCGCTAACCAATCCGAGCATAAATGCTTTTTCTAGTGAGTTCCTCTGCATAACATGACCAAAATAAGTCAATCACAATTTCATGATTTTTCCATCCAATGACATGTCTGGGTTTATACATCCCAGTACTTGCTTATTTGTTATCTTAGCTGTCCAAGGAATGCGCAGGAGCCTTCTCCAACACTACAGCTCAAATACATCAATTCTCTTTATTTACTCTCAGGTAAATGTGTACAGGATCGCAGCCTAACAGCACAATTACTGTGAGACTTACTAGTAAACTAAATATTGTTGCCAGAAACATAAGCTTATTTATTAAAAGTTATCAAAGCTCGAGGATTTATTTACTTACATGAAATCTGACAGAATGGGTGCAAAGGCCCATGATAAAGATTGGTGAGACTGCTCCTCCCTCCATGCCAAGTGTCAAGTTCAGGAGAACCATCTCTTTAGGGGGAGTGCAACCCCACCCAGATCAGCAGATTTTCCCACCCACAACACTTCGGTCTTGTTGGGTTAAACTTCCTTGCCCTCGTCCATTCCAAAACTGCTCCCAGAACCTACTCAGGGTTTCCACTGTCTTGTTGAGATTACAAGATGAAAACGAGAGGTAGAACTGCATGGCATCCACACACTGATTACATTTTAGCCCAAACTTTGGGATGTTTGCAGCCAGTCGTTTCATGTAGAACCTATTACAGACATTTTAAGGCATGGTGGACAAGATGGAGCCCTGAGGCACCCCAAAAGCCAGTGGCCATGGCAGAAACACAAGTCCCCCAGCACAACCTTCTGAACCCTTCCCTCCAGATAGGACTGGAACCACCCCAACACTGTCCCTCTAAGTCCCAATCTATAAATACGGTCCAGAAGGATACCGGTATTGGGGGTATCAAAAGCTGCTAAGAGGTCCAGGAGAAGCAGCAGGATTGCATTCATGAGAACATAAGAAGAGTCATGCTGGATCCATCTAGTTCAACACTCTGTTCACACAGTGGCCAACCAGCTGCCCACAGGAAACCCACAAGCAGGTCATGAGTGCCACAGCACCCTCCAATCCATGTCCCCCAGCAACTGGTGTATAGAGACACACTGCCTCTGATACTGGAGGTAGCGTATAGCCATTGATAGCCTTCTCCTCCATGAATGTGTCCAATCCCCTTTTGTTGTTGTTCAATCGTTCAGTTGTGTCCGACTCTTCGTGACCCCATGGACCATAGCATGCCAGGCCTTCCTGTCCTGTGCTCTCTCCCGGAGCGTGCTCAAGTTCATATTCATTGCATCAGTGATGCTATCTAGCCATCTCATCCTCTGCCGTCCCCTTCTCCTTTCGCCTTCAGTCTTTCCCAGCATCAGGGTCTTTTCCAGGGAGTTTTCTCTTTGCATTAGGTGGCCAAAATATTTGAGCTTCAGTTTCAGTATCTGTCCTTCCAATGAGCACTCAGGGTTGATTTCCTTTAGGATGGACTGATTTGACTTCCTTGCAGTCCAGGGGACTCGTAAGAGTCTTCTCCAGCACCACAGTTCAAAAGCATCAATTCTTCGGCACTCAGCCTTCCTTATAGTCCAGCTCTCACAGCCATACATTACTACTGGGAAAACCATAGCTTTGATTAGACGGACCTTTGTCGGCAAGGTGATGTCTCTGCTTCTTACTATGCTGTCTAGGTTGGCCATAGCTTTCCTCCCAAGGAGCAAGCGTCTTTTAATTTCATGGCTACAGTCACCGTCTGCCGTGATCTTGGAGCCCAAGAAAATAAAATCTGTCACAGCTTCCATTTCTTCCCCTTCTATATGCCAAGAAGTGATGGGGCCAGATGCCATGATCTTCGTTTTTTTAATGTTGAGTTTCAAACCAGCTTTTGCACTCTCCTCTTTCACCCTCAACAAGAGGCTCTTTAGATCCTCTTCGCTTTCTGCCATTAGAAAAATGCATATCGGAGGTTGTTGATAATTCTCCTGGCAATCTTAATTCCGACCTGTGATTCATCCAACCCGGCGCTTCTCATGATGTACTCTGCATATAAGTTAAATAAGCAGGGTGACAATATGCAGCCTTGTCGTACTCCTTTCCCAATTTTGAACCAATTGGTTGTTCCATGTCTGGTTCTTACTGTTGCTTCTTGACCCTCGTACAGGTTTCTCAGGAGACAGGTAAGGTGGTCTGGTACTCCCATCACTTTAAGAATTTGCCACAGTTTGTTGTGATCCACACAATCAAAGGCTTTAGCGTAGTCAATGAAGCAGAAATAGACGTTTTTCTGGAATTCTCTTGCTTTCTCCATGATCCAGCAAATGTTGGCGATTTGATCTCTAGTTCCTCTGCCTCTTCGAAACCCAGCTTGTACTTCTAGTCGTTCTCGGTTTGCATACTGCTGAAGCCTAGCTTGTAGGATTTTGAGCATCACCTTGTTGGCATGTGAAATAAGCGCAATTGTGCGGTAGTTTGAACACTCTTTGGCGTTGCCCTTCTTTGGAATTGGAATGTAAACTGACCTTTTCCAGTCTTGCGGCCACTGTTGAGTGTTCCAAATTTGTTGGCATATTGAGTGCAGCACTTTAACAGCATCATCTTTTAGGATTTTAAATAGCTCAGCTGGAATACTGTCATCTCTGCTAGCTTTGTTGTTACTAATGCTTCCTAAGGCCCACTTGACTTCACTCTCCAGGATGTCCGGCTCAAGTTCAGTGACCGCACTATCATGGCTATCAGGGACATTCAGATCTTTCCTGTATAGTTCTTCCGTGTATTCTTTCCACCTCTTCTTAATCTCATCTGCTTCTGTTAGGTCCCTGCCTTCTTTGTCCTTTATCATGCCCATCTTTGTACAAAACGTTCCCTTGAGATCTCCGATTTTCTTGAAGAGATCTCTAGTCTTTCCCATTCTGTTGTTTTCCTCGATTTCTTTGGATTGTTCATTTAAGAAGGCCTTCTTGTCTCTCCTTGCTATTCTCTGGAACTCTGCATTCAGTTGGATATATCTTCCCCTTTCTCCTTTACTTTTCACTTCCCTTCTTTCCTCAGCTACTTGTAAAGCCCCATCAGATAGCCACTTTGCTTTCTTGCATTTCTTTTTCTTTGGGATGGATTTCGTTGCTGCCTCCTGAACAATGTTACGGACCTCTGTCCATAGTTCCTCAGGCACTCTGTCTATCAGGTCTAATCCCTGAAATCTATTCCTCACCTCCACTGTATATTCAGAAGGGATATGATTTAGGTCATACCTGAATGGTTTAGTGGTTTTTCCGACGTTCTTCAATTTCAGCCGAAATTTTGCAAGAAGCAGCTCATGATCTGAGCCACAGTCAGCTCCAGGTCTTGTTTTGACTGACTGTATAGAGCTTCTCCATCTTTGGCTGCAAAGGACATAATCAATCTGATTTCGATATTGACCATCTGGTGATGTCCATGTGTAGGGTCGCCTCTTGTGCTGTTGGAAAAGAGTGTTTGCTATGATCAGTGTGTTCTCTTGGCAAAACTCTATTAGCCTTTGTGCTGCTTCATTTTGTACACCAAGGCCATGCTTGCCTGTTATCCCAGTGATTTCTTGACTTCCTACTTTAGCATTCCAATCCCCGATGATGAAGAGGACATCTTTTTTTGGTGTTAGTTCTAGAAGGTGTTGTAGGTCTTCATAGAACCGATCAACCTCCGCTTCTTCGGCCTCAGTGGTTGGGGCATAGACTTGAATTACTGTGATGTTGAATGGTTTGCCTTGGATTCGTACTGAGATCATTCTATCGTTTTTAAGATTGTATCCCAATACTGCTTTTCCCACCCTTTTGTTGATGATGAGTGCTACTCCATTTCTTCTAAGGGATTCTTGCCCACAGTAGTAGATATAATGGTCACCTGAATTAAATTCGCCCATGCCTGTCCATTTTAGTTCGCTGATTCCCAAGATGTCGATGTTCAGTCTTGCCATCTCAAGTTTGACCACCTCCAGCTTACCTTGATTCATTGATCTGACATTCCAGGTTCCTAAACAATATTGTTCTTTACAGCATCGGATTTTCTTTTCACCACCAGACACATCCACAGCTGAGTGTCCTTTCGGCTTTGGCTCAGCCACTTCACTCTTTCTGGCGCTACTTGGAAATACCCTCTGCTCTTCCCCAGTAGTATATTGGACACCTTCCGACCTGAGGGGCTCATCTTCCGGCGTCATATCTTTTAGCCTTGTGATACGTTCCATGGGGTTTTCTTGGCAAGAATACTGGAGTGGGTTGCCATTTCCTTCTCCAGTGGACCACATTTTGTCAGAACTCTCTGCCATGACCTGTCCGTCTTGGGTGGCCCTGCACGGCATAGCTTATGGCTTCACTGAGTTACGCAAGCCCCTTCGCCACAACAAGGCAGTGATCCATGAAGGGGAATCCGCTTTTAAAGCCATCCAAATTGGTGGCCATCACTGCATCTTGTGGGAGTGAATTCCATAGTTTAACTATCCATTGTGTGGAGAAATCCTTCCTTTTATCTCTCCTGAAGCTCCCACCAATCAGCTTCATGGAATGATCCCAGGTTCTGGTATTATGAGAGAGGGAGAAAAATGTCTCTCTATCCACTTTCTCCATGCCATGCATTATTTTGTATACCTCTTTCATGTCTCCCCTTACTTGCCGTTTTTCTAAGCTAAGCAATCCCAGATGTTGTAAATTTTCCTCACAGGGGAGTTGCTCCAGGCCCTTGATCTCTTTAGTTGCCCTTTTCTGCACTTTTTCCAACTGTACAATCTCCTTTTATAAGGTGTGGTGACCTGAACTGTACACAGTATTCTAAGTGTGGTTGCACCATAGATTTATATAAGGGCAGTATGATATTGGCAGTTTTATTCTCAATTCCTTTCCTAAGTATGCCTAACATGGAGTTTGCCTTTTTTTCACAGCAGCTGCACACTGGGTTGACATTTTCATCGAGTTGCCCACCACAACCCCAAGATTTCTTTCTTGGTGAGTCACTGCTAGCTCAGATCCCATCAGCTTATTCTTGAAGTTGGGATTTTTTGCCCCAATGTGCTTCACTACATTGAACCACATTTGCTATTTTGATGCCCATTCTTCCAGTTTCGAGAGATCCTTTTGAAGCTCCTCACAATCCCTTTTTGTTTTAACCACCTTAAATAAGTTGGTGTCATCAGCAAACTTGGCCACTTCACTGTTCACTCCTAATTCCAGATCATTTATGAATATGTTGAAAAGCATTGGTCCTAATACAGATCCCTGAGGGACCGCACTGTTTACATCCCTCAACTGGGAGAATTTACAATTTATTCCTACTCTCTTTCTGTTCTTTAACTGATTACTGATCCATAAGAGGACCTGTCCTCTTATTCCATGACTGCTAAGCTTGCTCAGGAGTCTTTGGTGAGAGGCTTTGTCAAAAGCCTTTGGGAAGTCCAAATAAACAATATCTACCGGATCACCCCTGTCCACATGTTTATTAACACTTGCAAAGAATTCTATACTGTTAAGACAGGACTTATCTTTTAAGATAAGACAGGACTTATCTTTGCTGAAGCCGTGCTGATTTTTTTCCAGCAGGGCTTGTCCTTATGCTTATTAATTTTATCTTTAATAACACTTTCAACCAATTTACCCGGAACAGACGTTAAGCTAACCAGCCTGCAATTTCCTGGATCCCTTTTTAAAAATTGATGTTACATTTGGCCATTCTCCAGTCCTCTAGTATAGAGAGGATCATCTTAGGGACACGTTACAAATTTTTATTAGAAGATCAGCAATTTCACATCTGAATTCTTTAAGAACTGTAGGGTGGATTTATTAACTTTCGGTTTGTCAATAAGGTTAAGAACTTCATCTTTTGTCACCACTATTTGCTTCAGTTCCTCAGACTCCCTTCCTGAAAATATCAGTTCAGGCACAGGTATCTGTCATGGTTCTTCTGCAGTGAAGACCATCCATTCTCTGGTGTAAGTCATCCACCAAGGCAACCAAGGCAGCTTCTGTCCCAAACCAAGGGTAGATGCATCTTTTCCCCAGCCCAGCTCCAAATGGCCAAGTGATGTGCTGCTGGTGGGGAGCAGTCGTTTGTATGCTGAGCATCCAGTACTGGGGCAGAAGGAAGGAAAAAGCTGTCGTAGCTCAGTGCATTTTGGGAACCAAGGAGTGCTTGCTGGGGAGTGGAAGGGATGCTCATCTGTGCAAACAGATTTATGGCCTCTTGTTTAGCAGCCCCATCCATTAAGCACCTCCAGGTACCAAGATATACCTAAAGCCTAAAAAAAAGGTTATTCTGCACATCCAAAGTGCATGCTTGAAACAGTACCCTTGCTAGAAGGGGTGAGCACAGGGTCTGCTCAGAAACAGCCCCTGAAGAAACTACTAGCTAAGCATTTCTACACAGTTATATATTTAAAGCACTGTCACATCAAACACACAGTGTGCAAGAGAATACTCAAAAGCAGAACTATTCTCCCCGCAACGCCAAGGATGGAAAACACACTTCTGCTACTTTCCAGCTTATGAATGTGAGGAAAAACAAGTGGGGTTTTCCCTATGCTCTGGGTTTTACTGCTGTGCAATTCAGAGCATCAGAGAAACATCCAAGCAGTAGGAAGGCCTGAACAGTGCTTTCCTACACTTGGCCAACTCTCTCAGGGAAGCTCTACACAGCAAAAACATTTCATGCACTTATAACAGATTTCTCCCAGTGAACCTATAAAGTAGGCAAGCATTTATACACATCATTAAGCACCTGGGTGTACATGCAATGTTCAAACATTTATCTGGGCCAGGGTCTCCAGATGTGTGCACTACTACATATTTCATCCACACTTATTGTGTGCACTGCCAGAAATGTTGGGGTACATGGACCTGACATGTCTGCTGCATAAAGTATAGAGCTGCTCTAGTTAATGGGTAAACGTGTGTGGCTATGGGCCGGTTCAGAGTACTAGCATAAGGTTTTGTGGTGGTATGCAAACCCCACCATAAGTAGGGATGGGGGAGAAATTCGTTCAGTTCACATTTTAATGCAAACTTCCCTAAGTTTGCATTTTGAGCCAGTATATGAACTGAAACTCAGTTATCCTTCAAAATGTGCACCTCTCCAAATTTTGCAATTCTCCAATAAAACAGGTGTACAAAATGTGTATATTAGGGAAAAGTGTACACAAAAATGCACATATTGGTAAAATTAACTTCCAAAAATGCATTATCTTCAGAACATTGCTGTTAAAAGATGGCATATTAGACAAAACGGCATTCAAAAATGCATGTATTAGGAGAAATGCACACAAAAATGAGTACAAGTTTTCACTCAGACTTTTAAAAAATTCTCAGCATTCGGGCTGAGCCAAACTCAAGATAGGGAAAATGGGAACCTGAAAGAAACCAAAACTGACAGATTCATCCATCCCTAATAAGCTACTAACTTTAAAGGGTTTTTAAAAGCATTGGGTTTGTATTCTCAGAACATTATTTAAAGGACCGCCTTCACCCATATCAGCCTTCCCACACTTTAATATCAGAAAGAGAGGCCCTTCTAATTCGCTCACCTGTGAGAGCAGTCAGGTGGGTGATCACACATGAGAGGGCCTTCTCTGCAATAGCCCCACACCTTTGGAACAAGCTGCCATTGGCGGTCCGCCATGTTCCGTCATTGCAGACTTTTAAGGAGGTCTTGAAAACACATTATTTTACCTTGGCCTTCTAGTGATATGACTGCTATTGTTGCTGTTACTGCTGTTAACATTGTTGCTGGTTTTATTGTTGGCTTTTATTGTTTTTATGCTTTTATCACTTTTAATATTTTAACTGTTTTTATGTATTTTATTGCTGTAAACTGCCTTGGGAGGGCTTCTGCCCTGAAAGGCAACCAAGAAATATTTTAAATAAATAAATAAATAAATAAAATTATCAAGGGGAAAGGGGCAATGCTTAATTTTTAAAAAGAGAGGTGACACTGTGTTTCTTTGAATAACCAGTACAGCCACAAATTGAAGAGGCAGTGCTAAATGGGCATGGTTTTATAAACAGAGAGGTAAGGCTAGGCCAGCGGTGCCTGTGAAAGACTATTTCTACTTCCACCATAGCTCTCCGTTATTGCCAGTGGGTACAGAGTGGCAAAAAGCCTAGCATATTCTTCGTAACACTGCTCCTACAGTGGGAAAGGCTGACTGAAAATTGGAGTTAGAGACTTAATAAAATATATACGTAACTTTCTCATTTCACTGAAGTGCCAGAATGATTTTCTTGACTTCAGGGAGGTGGTATTAAAAAAAAAAAAATCCCAGTGAGGTTTTAAAAGCATCCTCATTTCTATCTGAAATAGCTCCAACTATATTGGAATGAAATTGATTTCTAAAAGGAACAATTATCATTTCAGAAATCAATCTGGAGTACTTGCACCTGTACTGTATAAAAAGCTATGCCTGCTACTACAGCATGAGCATTTTGATATTAGGAGCAATTACAGGGAGGACACCTAGTGGTAGTCATACATCTACACATCATTACATCATTTGGCAGTAAAAGTAAACTAAATGCTACAGATTCAGCTTCCAGCCTCATCTGAAACTTTACTTGTAAAGACGATGGACACATGAAAATAATAAGCTTAAAAACTGAAATACTTAAAAACTTGTTTTATGAAACTTTTCGTCTGCACAGTTTACATCCAGGCTGCTCCAAGTCTACTTCTTTAAACCGTACCTATATGTTATCTTACAGAAATACAGCCTTCTTACTTGTACTTTTTAGATTTTGTGTACACGCAACCCTGGGGCAGCAAATATTTCTTAGGAATATCCCTTCGGTGTTCCATTTGCAAGCCTCTGCAGGGTTTTTTCTTCTCCTGCTCAAGAAGGGGGCTTTATTTAACAGTGGGGTTATGTTTTTTTCTCCAACACTTCTGAATAAAAGAGTTGCATCCATAGTGATGGATTTAGTCAGCAAGATTAATCCTACCAACACTATCCTGTCTCTCTATCAAAACTGCAGTTCCAGTTAGTATTAATGTATGTTCACTCAATGCTTCTCTTTGTTTAAACCAAGGGGTAGGGAACCTGTGGCCTTCCAGATGATGCTGGACTCCGACTCTCGTCATCCCTAATCACTGGCCATGCTGGCTGCAGCTGATGAGAGTTGATGTCTAACAACATCTGGAGGGCACCAGGCTGGAGAACGCTGATCTACCATGATTCCCCAAGGTCTTCGGCTGAGGTCTTTCCCAGCTCTGCTAGCAGATATATATTTTTAATTTATGATAACACCAAAGTCAAAGAAGTAGTAGGGTGCAAAAACTGGAGTTCATACACATTTGTAAAAATGCCCTGAGTCCCTAACTAGCTGTGATTTTATTAGATCCCTATCTTTAAATGTGGATTTGCTTCCAGCTCATATAAAGTGGTGGTGGGAATTTTAAGAGGCATGTTGGCGACTCAACCTTTGCCCCACCCACTTGTCAAGAATGAATCTGAGCATGTGGAGATATCTAGCAGCTCAGATTCAGAATGGGAACAGCCAGAACAGGGGGGGGCTCCCTCCCTAGTGAGCTCAGATATGGCAAGGCCTTCTTCCCAACACCTTGGCTCACAGATGGCTCAGGCTGAATGGCCTCCCCTTTCCTCCTTCATGAGAACCCAGGTTTCAGGGGGGGAGGCGAGTGAGGGGTATGACTTGAGGGATGCTAGGGTCCGTCGCAGAGCAAAGTGGGAAAAGTTAGAGGTGGAGCTCAGACGCTCCACTAGGGTGGCTACGCATGAAAGCCTACGTAGGAAGGAACCACCGTAAGGCAGTGGCATCCTTCCTAAGCTAGTCTGGCAGAGAAGTTCTTGTTCAGACTGCTGGCAACTTCTCTAACTTCCACTTCCGGTTCCTCTATTGATATTCGTAATTGTGTGGAGTAGCTGTCTTCATTGTAGCATTACAGCTTCCTAGAATTTGCATTTGTAAGGAAGCTAGTTGTTAACTAATAGTGCACCTGAAGCCTGTTAGCATGGAATGTGTTGATTGTGAAGGGGGAGGACAAAGGAACATGACACCACTGCCCATCAGTTTTTCCCCAGCTGGGCTCATTTCCAGCATTAGGGCCTGGTTTTTTTTATCAAAGTGCCCTGGGGAGAGGAGCTGTGGGCAGATGGAGGGCTCACCGCCACCCACTTATATATGCCCCTTTGGCTCTAAAAATCACTCCCCCTTCACTTTATGTGCGGCTGGGACAGACTTATTGAAGTCAGGCCTGCCATTGTAAAGTCTATTTAGCTCTTATGGCAAAATTAGACATAATGTGGGAAATGTGTAATTGGATCTCAAAATGCCTTTTTCTTTGGTTAAAAGCAGCTAAGGAAGCCATAAATTTGGAGTTAGACTGTGGTGCTTCAGGAACATAACCCTTCCCTGCAATCCCATGGCTAGTAGCTGCTGGGAGGGGGGAGAATTTGGGCTTTTCTACATGAGACTTTTAATCTGCCACTTTACCGAGACTTCTGATTCCGGATTATTTGTGGGATTAAGATTGGCTCCTTTTTTTCCAGTGGCTTTCTTTCTCTGTTCTTCTGTATGTTCCATTACACAACCACTAGATGGTGTTATGGAAAAGTGGAATTGCAGAAATACACCAGGGTTTCATGCTGCAATTCAGGATATAGCAGACTTTCCTTGTCAGAACCTCCCCACTCCCCCTAAAATGGTTGCAAAGCACAGGAGAGGCCCTGGAGAAAGACGATGCTGTGTAAAGCACCTGCAAACTACCACGAGTGAAGAATCACAAGCGCGCAATAAATGCCTTGTGTAGAAAGGCTCTTTAAGTCAGGGAAATGGTGCAGAATTTTGTTCTGTTTTTTTAGTCCTCTCCCCACACTGTGGCCATGATCTAAATTGCCGTCCCTCCCACAGCCTTTGTAATGTGACAAAGACATGATAACAGATCTCCCATATCTGATTTTACCTTAAATCTACCATAGTGGTATCATATTTATGTGATCGCTTTCCAACAATTTTGGTGTTTTGCATTTTTATACATACATACACACATACATGCGCATGTATGCATGTGTATGTGCACATGGATGTGTATATATATAAATCTTCCTCTAAAGTTGTTAGGATATAGGGCTGGCAATTTCTCTGGAAAAACTAGTTTAATAGAAAGTGTGATCAAATGCTGCCTTAAAACAGAATGAATAACTGCCCACCCTAAAATAGAAATGGATAAATACTGACCTACTAATGAAATAAATGGTGAATAATTTAGTAGGGTAGCCAATCGATTGAGGAACTGGTAGCTGATTACTCTATTGTGATGCTTCGTACACCACTTTGAAGGCTTTTGGCAGCCTAAAAATATAAACATAAAATGGTAACTGTCTACAGAAGAATGGAACAAAGAGGTGGCAGATAGTGCCACCACCATTACCACCAGCAGTCACTGCTGCGCTTGCTCAGCCCTATGCATGATCATCTGGACAGTTTTTGATATGAATGCTGTTTTCAACAGAACCTTATGGGCACCTTAACAAAAATGCTGGAAAGATACCTGCCAAGACAGAAACCTTTAAAAATCAAATTGCATGGGGGGAGAACTAAGGTTGAAAGAAAGGGTACTATTGGCTAGAAAGATTAAGGAATAATGAATTCGGATGCAGTTTACAAAGATTCAATTGAGCATCCACTAATTGTTCATGCCAGTTGTGCATAATTGACATTATTTTGTAAGCAGCGGGAGATAACTCATTGTGCATATTGGTTTAATTACTTACGTCTGACATGTAACATTTTTATGCATAAGTCATCCTTGGCATTCTACAACTTCTATTGGAAATATTTTCATATGGTGAAATACCAAACATTGTGTTTATAAAATAATCTAAAATGTTTCTAAATCTGCAAGACGCATCATGTACATAGATGCACACACATTTGATTTAGATTATACAGCGTGCCAAAATGGCTAAAAATCAGATAAAGCCCATTACAGTATTGAAGACATCAAGAGTCTGTTTGTTCTGGAACAAAGCCATCGCCTTGGTTTTAACACAAGATCACTTGACATATAAATAAGAGCCCTATTAGATTAGTCCAAAAGCCTATCTAGTCCAGCATTCTGTTTCCACAGTGGTCAACCAGATGCCTGTGGGAAGCCCACAAGCAAGACATGAGTGTATTAGCACCCTTCCAATCATGTTCACCAGTAATTGGTATTGAGAGCTATACTGCCTCTGATACTGGAGCTAATACATAGTCATCATGACTAGTAGCCACTGATAGCCTTATCCTCCATGAATTTTTCTAACCGGCTTTTAAAGCTGCCCAAGTTGGCGGCATTCAGTACATTCTGTGGAAGCAAATTTCATAGTTTAACTATGGTCTGATCTACACAAAGGGTTTTTACTGGCATTGTAATGCTTGGCTCCCTGATGCTTCACACAACGCATGCTCCAAACTGCCCTCCTCCTACTATTTCCTCCTCAAAATTCCACTGTTTTCCAAACTATCTTTACGACCCTTTTTCTGGTGCTTGTGGTTTCCATGCGCTACAAAGACATGTGTGTTCCAACCGAGCGGTATTATAACGCTTACTAATAGGAGTGGTTTTAAAGCTTTTCCTGACCCCACCCCTGTCTTTCTCCTCCTCCTTTTGTTCCCTGCTCTTTCCTCACACTGATTTTAATGGGAGCTGTGGGCAGGAAAACCCCCCGCCCTCTTTCTTTCTCACTCAATCTCATATGGCTGCCTAGTAAAACAGCCCCTCATCACTGCAGTCACCGAGGAAAGAGCAGGGAATGAAAGGAGATGGAGGCGAGAGACATGGTGGAGTGGACAGGAGCAGCGGCAAGGGGCCATTTTGCTGTGTGCTGCCATGCAAGAGCACCCCCACACACACACACACACATCCTCCTCTCCTCCTCTGTAATTTTTTTTGTGGTTACCTTTGACTGTACAAGCACAGTTGAGCGGAGCTCTGAATTGTTATTTTAAACCTCTGTTGCTTTGCACCATCAAAAGTGCGCATTCTGTCAGCTAGGTCAAAAATAAAGAAACCAGAAGCAGCAGCATATCCCTCCCACTTCTAGCGCAATCCAAGATCCATAAAGCAACAAGTGGCAAAAACTTGCATTACGAAGTGACACAACTAAATTCACATGATCTTTCAATCTCCTCCCACTTCTCCCGCAATTAGAACACTCTGCAATTTTGTGTGGCAATCAATTGCGTTATAAACACGCTGGATACCGTGCCATATTCATTAGCGTGTGCCTCAATTAAAACAATTGTGCTTGAAGAAATACTGCTACGGCGCTGACTCACACATGGAAGAGGTTCTAGTGTAGATGTCCTCTATGTGCTCTGTGAAGAAGTATTTCCTTACATCTGTCTTGTATCTCACACTATTCAGCTCCACTGGATGATCCTGGGTTCTAGTATTATAAAAGAGGGAGAAGTTTTTCTTCTCCACACCATTTAACATTTTATAAACCTCTATCGTGTCCCCCCACTTCTACAGAACTTTACCCCTTTTGCAGAAGTGTGTTTTTCTGCAAATTACAGTAGTAATTTGCAGAAAAATACACTTCCACAGAAGGGGGAAAGTTCCCAAATTTCGGGAGCAAGCCTCTGGCTTGGCCTGTAAAGATAAGCTGAGGGCGCCATGGGAGTCCATCAGGCCCTAAAAGGGACAGATTTAGCCGCAATGGACATCCCTAGTGGCAGGACATACCTTCATAGAAGCCATATTGATTCTTCTTCAGCAAGACCTGTCCTTGATAAATTGCTTGATAATTTAATCTTTAATAATGTTTTCCACCAATTTACCTGGAACTGATGTTAAGCTAATCAGCCTGTAATTTCCGGGATGCCCCCTTTTAAACTTGGTGTTCTATTAGCCATTCTCCCATCCTCTTGTACAGAGACCAATCTTAGGAACATGTCACATATTTTTGTTAGATGAGCAGCAATTTCTCATTTCAATTCTTTAAGAACTCTCAGATGGATACCATCTGGACCTGGTGATTTGTCTGTTTTCAATTTGTCAATAAGGTCTTAAGAAACTTAATCGCTTGTCACTACTATTAGCTCTTCATACTCCTTTCCTGACAACGTCCGTTCAGGCATGGGTATCTGTCCTACATCTTCTGCAGTGATGACAGACACAAATAATTTATTCAGCTTCTCTGCGATCTCCTTATTCTCTTTTAGTACTCCTTTAATTTCCTTGCCATCCAACAGTCCAACTGCCTCCTTACCCAGCTTTGTGCTTTTGATTATTTTTTTTACATTGTTGGTCTTAACATTTATAGGGATATTCTCCTCAAAATTCGTTTTTGCATCCCTTTTTGCTTGCCTGTATTTCTTTTGTCCACATTTGAGTTCTTTTTTGTTCTCCACATTTGAGAAACAGCAATATCAGAAAGAAGCCTTCTTTTCTCTAATAGTTTCCTTGACACTGCTCATTAACCACACTGGTAACCTCTTGGACATGGTGGTACCTTTCCTGATCTGTGGTATACTACCTGTGTGAGGTTTTAAGTAGCCACTAAGCAGTCTGGAGAGATTTGATCCTCCTGACTTTCTGTTTCAACTTCTTTTTTATCAATCCCCCATTTTTAGAAGCTTCCTCTTTTGAAGTCAAATGTGACTGTGTTGGTCTTCTTGGACAATTTTACACTTATGTATAGATTAAATCAGAAAGCACTCTGGTCAATGTTTCCAATTGTTTCAAAACACCCACATCTCTCACTACATCCTGGATGCCACTTTGGATTAAATTCAGGGTTGCTTTTCCTGTGGTTGATTCCATGACCAATTGTTCTACAGCACAAGCACAGTCATTTAGGGTAACTAGAATTTTTACTTTATTGTGACTAGAAACACTCATTTACATGACTTTTGGACGTACAGAGTGACACCACCCTTCCTATAGAGTTTTTATTCAGAGATAATCATATCCCACCAATTCTCTCCTTTCCACCTGGTTTCTGTTATACCTATTATATCTATGCTCTCCCTTAAAACCAAGCACTCCAGCTCTCCCAATTTCGCTCAGGGTCAATGGTACAAATTGCTCAGCGCCAACAAAACTGCAAATAGCACTCCCTGCCCCCCTCAAAAGGGAGAAGGGGATGAAGGAGACATGTTAGCTCCTGCTGTCTTATCTTTTCCTAGCTCTTGTAGGTCCCTTTCCCATCACCTGTCCCCACTGGAGGCTTCCATTGTTCAGAGGTCTAATCCACAGGATTGCACCAGAAATGATATTTCTGCGGGCTTAAAACTAATCTGACGGAGCACAGGGTTCATATTTTCAAGATGGCATAGGGTACTATGGCAACTAGAGTTAACTGAGTCTGCCTGCTTTCATGCCATAGCTATTTAAAATGGCTGCTGCCACTTTGGTCTCTCAGCCAGGAGATGTCATGGCCTATTATGTTACATCATAATAGGCTATGACATCACTGCTCATGGCATAGCATGCTGAACAGCCAGGAAAAGAGTGACAGTAGGCTATTAAAAATTCATTCATTCATTCATTCATTCATAACATTTTTATACCGCCCTTCATTAAAACTGAATCCAGGGCAGTTTACAAGGTTAAAAAAAGACAATTTAATTTGCATAAAACCATCTTCTTACATTATGATCTCTCATGGTTTGCACACTGGATGAAGAGAATTGGATAAAAAGTTAAGATAAAAACAGATCAGTGAAGCCGCAAATTCATTGTTTATTTTGTTTTAATTTTTTGTAAACTGCCTTGGGGATCCCTTGGGACCAGAAGTGCCAAATATTAAATGTCAAAATAAGAATTCTGAGTGCCAGGGAGGAGGAGTGGAGCATGTGTTTGATCTAGTCCTGGGTTCAGATGTGTTCTTAGCCATGAAGTGCTTACCGGGGGCCTTGTGGAAGTCACTGTTTTTATCACCACCTTACCTCACAAGCTTTCTGGAGCATTATGCCTCTAATACTGCACATATTAAGCTTTCCAGGCCCCAAACTGTGCATATTTAAATATGCACATTTTTTAAAGCTCCCTTTTCTTCTTAAAAAAAAAAAGGCGGCAAAATGGCAAGTGCTCACTGGACGGGGTGGGGTGAGTTTGGGAGGGTGCGAGCAGGGGTGTGTGAGGGCAGGGACTTGGCAGGGCGTCTGCAACATCCCCAATTGGCACCAACAGTGATTCTGTGGAGGAGTCTGCCCCTTTTGAGGTTCTAGTTTGACACTATGCCCTCTTTGATGCAGAATGAAACCACCCCTCCCTTTGCTTCCTATAGAGGATTTATCCTGAATTGGCCATATCCCACTGGTTCTTTCTATTCCACCAGGTTTCTGTTATGCCCACTCTATCTGTGCTCTCCTTTAAAACTAAGCACTCCAGCTCCCCCACAAGGGTGTAAGTGCAGGTAACAGCAAGGCACATCCCTTACTGTTGTTTTCCCTGTATAATCAAAATTGACAAGTAGTAATCAAAGGCTGGAGGCACAGTGTCAGTTTTCAAAGAGTTGGAGATGCTTTGAAACTAACAAAAGATTCTTGTGGCACCTTAAAGACTAACAAATTTATTATGGCACAAGCTTTTGTGGACACTGCTGACTTCACCAGATGCTCAAGATGTGCACACTAGGGATGGCGGAGAATTTCTCCCCGAATCTTCGGGGGGCCAAGCGCCAACGCATTCGGCCCCCCGAAATTGGCAGTGAAATTCTCCGGGGGCCCCCCCCGGGACGGGACTTACCTTTGGCGAATGTCCCTCCCGGCAGCGGGTCCCGGCGGCGTTTCATCGCGGGCGGGGGCGGCGGCTGGTCTCCCGACTGGCTGCCGCCACCGCCATTGCAAAAAAAAAAAAACCTAAAGTAAAAAAACCAAACACATACCCGTGCATAGGCTACGTAACGATTTACGTAGCCTATCACAGCTAGATTTCCAAAGTCAGCCGCGATAGGCTACGTAAATCGTCACGTAGCCTATCACGGGTGACTTTGAAAAAAAAAATGCGCGTACGCAAATGGCGGCGGCCCATGGGCGCCGCCATTTGCGTTCCTTATTTTGGCACGTCTAGTCTACGTAAAGATTTACGTAGACTACGGCGAAAATAAGGGCACGCTTGCGTTGCCCTTATTTTTGCCGTAGTCTACGTAAATCTTTACGTAGACTAGACATGCCAAAATAAGGAACGCAAATGGCGGCGCCCATGGGACGTCACCATTTGCGTACGCGCTTTTTTTTTTCTTCCAAAGTCACCCGTGATAGGCTACGTGACGATTTACGTAGCCTATCACGGTTGACTTTGGAAATCTAGCCGTGATAGGCTACGTAAATCGTCACATAGCCTATCACGGTGTCTTTTTTTTTTTTACTTTTTGTTTCGCGGCCGGGGAGATGGGGCGCTTCTCCCCGGCCTGAATTTCGGCCGGGCGAGGCAGGAAGCCTCCCCCCCGGCCTGAATTTCGGCCAGGCGAGGCGGGAAGCCTCCCCCCCTTTGCCTGAACTTCGGGGGGAAAAGCGAAGTGCCTCCCCCCCACCGCGAAGGCAAGCTGCGAAAAGGTAAGTGACTTTCGTACATCCCTTGTGTACACTCATCCTACTTTCACCTCTTGTAAACAGGTTTTGTAGGTTTTTGCATTTCAAAAACTCTGCAAAGCCTTTTTGACTAGAGGTGACTGTTGGACAAAACAAATGTGTGCATACAGCCAGGGAAGCCACCTCCAACTCTTTCGAAAAAAAACACAAACCCAAAATCTATTCTGTCTCCAGCCTAATTGTCTTTTGTTGTTGTTGTTCAGTCGTTCAGTCGTGTCCGACTCTTCGTGACCCCATGGACCATAGCACGCCAGGCCTTCCTGTCCTGCGCTCTCTCCCGGAGCGTGCTCAAGTTCATATTCATTGCATCCGTGATGCTATCTAGCCATCTCATCCTCTGCCGTCCCCTTCTCCTTTAGCCGTCAGTCTTTCCCAGCATCAGGGTCTTTTCCAGGGAGTTTTCTCTTCGCATTAGGTGGCCAAAATATTGGAGCTTCAGCTTCATTATCTGTCCTTCCAATGAGCACTCAGGGTTGATTTCCTTTAGGATGGACTGATTTGACCTCCTTGCAGTCCAGGGGACTCGTAAGAGTCTTCTCCAGCACCACAGTTCGAAAGCATCAATTCTTCGGCGCTCAGCCTTCCTTATAGTCCAGCTCTCACAGCCATACATTACTACTGGGAAAACCATAGCTTTGATTAGACGGACCTTTGTCGGCAAGGTGATGTCTCTGCTTCTTACTATGCTGTCTAGGTTGGCCATAGCTTTCCTCCCAAGGAGCAAGCGTCTTTTAATTTCATGGCTACAGTCACCGTCTGCGGTGATCTTGGAGCCCAAGAAAGTAAAATCTGTCACTGCTTCCATTTCTTCCCCTTCTATATGCCAGGAAGTGATGGGGCCAGATGCCATGATCTTAGTTTTTGTAATGTTGAGTTTCAAACCAGCTTTTGCACTCTCCTCTTTCACCCTCAACAAGAGGCTCTTGAGATCCTCTTCGCTTTCTGCCATTAGGGTGGTATCATCTGCATATCGGAGGTTGTTGATAATTCTCCCAGCAATCTTAATTCCGACCTCTGATTCATCCAACCCGGCATTTCTCATGATGTACTCTACATATAAGTTAAATAAGCAGGGTGACAATATGCAGCCTTGTCGTACTCCTTTCCCAATTTTGAACCAATTGGTTGTTCCATGTCTGGTTCTTACTGTTGCTTCTTGACCTCGTACAGGTTTCTCAGGAGACAGGTAAGGTGGTCTGGTACTCCCATCACTTTAAGAATTTGCCACAGTTTGTTGTGATCCACACAATCAAAGGCTTTAGCGTAGTCAATGAAGCAGAAATAGACGTTTTTCTGGAATTCTCTTGCTTTCTCCATGATGCAGCGAATGTTGGCGATTTGATCTCTAGTTCCTCTGCCTCTTCGAAACCCAGCTTGTACTTCCGGTAGTTCTCGGTTCGCATACTGCTGAAGCCTAGCTTGTAGGATTTTGAGCATCACCTTGCTGGCATGTGAAATGAGCGCAATGGTGCGGTAGTTTGAACACTCTTTGGCGTTGCCCTTCTTTGGAATTGGAATGTAAACTGACCTTTTCCAGTCTTGTGGCCACTGTTGAGTGTTCCAGATTTGTTGGCATATTGAATGCAGCACTTTAACAGCATCATCTTTTAGGATTTTAAATAGCTCGGCTGGAATACTGTCATCTCCGCTAGCTTTGTTGTTACTAATGCTTCCTAAGGCCCACTTGACTTCACTCTCCAGGATGTCCGGCTCAAGTTCAGTGACCGCACTATCATGGCTATCAGGGACATTCAGATCTTTCCTGTATAGTTCTTCTGTGTATTCTTGCCACCTCTTCTTAATCTCATCTGCTTCTGTTAGGTCCCTGCCTTCTTTGTCCTTTATCATGCCCGTCTTTGCACAAAACGTTCCCTTGAGATCTCCGATTTTCTTGAAGAGATCTCTACTCTTTCCCATTCTGTTGTTTTCCTCGATTTCTTTGCATTGTTCATTTAAGAAGGCCTTCTTGTCTCTCCTTGCTATTCTCTGGAACTCTGCATTCAGTTGGGTATATCTTCCCCTTTCTCCCTTGCTTTTCGCTTCCCTTCTTTCGTGAGCTACTTGTAAAGCCTCATCAGACAGCCACTTTGCTTTCTTGCATTTCTTTTTCTTTGGGATGGATTTCGTTGCTGCCTCCTGAACAATGTTACGGACCTCCGTCCATAGTTCCTCAGGCACTCTGTCTATCAGTTCTAATCCCTGAAATCTATTCCTCACCTCCACTGTATATTCATCAGGGATATGATTTTGGTCATACCTGAACTGTTTAGTGGTTTTCCCGACGTTCTTCAATTTAAGCCGAAATTTTGCAAGAAGCAGCTCATGATCTGAGCCACAGTCAGCTCCAGGTCTTGTTTTTACTGACTGTATGGAGCTTCTCCATCTTTGGCTGCAAAGGACATAATCAATCTGATTTCGATATTGACCATCTGGTGACGTCCATGTGTAGAGTCGCCTCTTGTGCTGTTGGAAAAGAGTGTTTGCTATGATCAGCGTGTTCTCTTGGCAAAACTCTATTAGCTTTTGTCCTGCTTCATTTTGTACACCAAGGCCATGCCTGCCTGTTATCCCGGTGATTTCTTGACTTCCTATTTTAGCATTCTAATCCCCTATGATGAAGAGGACATCTTTTTTTGGTGTTAGTTCTAGAAGGTGTTGTAGGTCTTCATAGAACCGATCAACCTCCGCTTCTTCGGCCTCAGTGGTTGGGGCATAGACTTGAATTACTGTGATGTTGAATGGTTTGCCTTGGATTCGTACTGAGATCATTCTATCATTTTTAAGATTGTACCCCAGTACTGCTTTTCCCACCCTTTTGTTGACTATGAGTGCTACTCCATTTCTTCTAAGGGATTCTTGCCCACAATAGTAGATATGATGGTCACCTGAATTAAATTCGCCCATGCCTGTCCATTTTAGTTCGCTGATTCCCAAGATGTCGATGTTCAAACTTGCCATCTCAAGTTTGACCACCTCCAGCTTACCTTGATTCATTGATCTGACATCCCAGGTTCCTAAACAATATTGTTCTTTACAGCATCGGATTTTCTTTTCACCACCAGACACATCCACAGCTGAGTGTCCTTTCGGCTTTGGCCCAGCCGCTTCACTCTTTCTGGCGCTACTTGGAAATACCCTCTGCTCTTCCCCAGTAGCATATTGGACACCTTCCGACCTGAGGGGCTCATCTTCCGGCGTCATATCTTTTAGCCTTGTGATACGTTCCATGGGGTTTTCTTGGCAAGAATACTGGAGTGGGTTGCCATTTCTTTAGGGCCCCCATTTCCAGAGTGTCTTACTCCAAGTTTTGTTTGATCCTCACAGACTCCCAGGCTATTTCTGAGCCCAATTCAAGCTGGTTACCACATTTAAAGCCCTAAACAATTTAGGACCAGGAAACTCAACGGATTGCCTTCTCTGACATGAACTTGCCATTAAGATCTTTAACAGAGTCCTTGCTCTGTGTCCCACAACAAAAATAGGGGCAGTTACTGCATGGAACAGGGCCTTCTTGGTTGCGGCACCCAGGCTTTGGAACTCTCTATCTTGCAAAGCTCATCCTGCTCCTTTGTTATTAGCTTTTTATGATCTGATGAAGACTTGCAATTCCAACAAGCTTTTGCTCTAGGGTAGCTATCTCCCCCTAATCAGTCTGCTATATCTTTTTTCTTTTTCTTTGCTACCATTGCTTTTGCTTTTTGGAGTGTGATTCCTGATTTTGTTTTATTGCAGTTGTATTCTTTCACCATGAAGATTTTTAGTTTGTTGTTATTTTAATTGCAATTATCTTATTTGTACTGTAATGTTTAACTAGATGTAAGCTGTTTTTGGAGCCTTATAAAAAGTGCCTTATAAATTTAAATCTAAAAATAAAAGTGTGAGTGTGGGCTGTACCAATTCATACTATAGGTGGGCGGGGGGGTCACATGATCAAATGCTCTCGCATAAAAATATTAATAATATTAATAATATTTAACTTTTGTATAGCACTTCCAAATGTTCAAAGCACTTGACAAAGAACAAGGCAGATTAATTTTATCCTCATATGTATACCAACTGGATTTTGTAAATACTTTTAGCTGTGTTGTTTATTACAGGTATTTTATTGAGGGTTTTATTTTCTCTCTCTCTGTCCCTCTTTATTTATTTGTAAGGTGCTTTGTGAAAAGACTTTCCAAGAGGCAGAGCTTATACTCCCCAAAATAAATAATAAATAAAGACTGCAGTTGGGGGACTGAAGCAGAGAGAGAATCACTTCCCTATGGCTGCCTAGTGAATTTGTGGCAGAGGTCAGATTCAAACTAGGAATTTCCTGATTCTGAAGTTAGCCTCTCAATCAGTATATTACATCAGCTCTCCACAAAATTCCCTCCACACAGAACACTAACATGACAGAGAAAAGAGTTGTAGGCTTGCCTTTTCCCCAACTTGCCAGTTTTCTCTATTTTTTATACAGAAGAATTCCATCATGTGAGCCCACACACCTGCGATCTGGAGTGGTACACCCCAGACACAGATTTACTTCCTCAATGGGAACTAGACTAAAGGAACCAGCTCAAAAGCAGCACTGGATATTTGTCTAGATCAGCAAAATGTGTAAAGCCTGGTCAGCAACTAGTTTTCTAGAGGGCTACTTAAAGGGGAGAGTATGGCATGGTGGGCCAAGACTCTACACCACCTGATATGGCCTGGCAACAAGCCTTTTTACCACCTCCAGAACCCCCTTTTTCTTCTAGAGGGCTGTGTGGAACAGCCTTCCCCAACCTGTCCCCTTCCAGATGTTGGACTACAATTCCCAACACATCTGGAGGGTTCCAGGCTGCAGAAGGCTAGTGTAGAACCTAGGGCTGGATTTGACCCAGTGGGCTCCAATTACTGACCCTTGGTCACACCTGTTTCTATCCATTTTTTCATGTCTTTAGCCAGCACGTATTCTACTTTTTGAAGAATTCCTTCCATTACTAGAGGAGACTGCTGCAAAAATATAAAAGGCAGGCTCATAAGGTTCTATGATTATAAACTTGGCCTCCTCTTCAAAGTTCTCCCAATCACTTCAATGTAAAGGAAGCCTACATGTTTTAAATGAGCCCTGAAGTCATCTTGTGATGGGCTTTGAACACAACAGACATGGTAACAAATTCAAAGTTATGCTGTTGTCACCAGCTAAAGCAGAATAATGGACTGAAAGCATTTCCTGGTTTGATGAGCAATCCCTTAAACCTTGACAAAATATTTTTTATGACTTGAAGGCTTACCTTGAAAGAAGCTTTTGACTCTAAGGTAACTGACACTGAGACGCAAGATGGAGAGTTTGTCCAGTTTAGATACTATGTCTGGTGGGAAAGGCAGGAGGCTTGCCAGATGATCTAGTTCAGCATTCAAGCGGTCTCTATGTCTCTTTGAAGGATTAGACTTCCCATTCCCAAGTGCGGGCCTCCTGTTTGTGGAGAAAACATGTTACCAAGGCCCAGCTTCTTGAACCCATATAGGCAATGGCAGTTTTCATTATCTACTTTCAAATACAGAAAGAGGAAGAACTATGGCCTCCTCTGTTAACCAGATTTCAACTCAGCAGAGTTATACTGCTATGTGGTAAGGATAAACAAGATGCAAAAAGACTGTTTCTTTTGACATAGCTGAAAGATTTGGAACGATAACCTGTGGGGACCAAAATGAGCTATGGCTATGCTTTATACCATTTGCAAAATTAATCTTACTGAGTATGTAAACTGGGGGTGTTATGTACAAATGGATTGAAGGGCCAACCCTTCCCCCTGTGGTGAATGCCTAAAGGCTGCCCCCCACCTTTTCCCAGAAAGGTCACCAATTTTGATGAAGGGCAGTGGTAAACCAGTTGTTACCTTCCAAAAACACCCCTCAGTATGTAACCTCAATGTGTACCACTTTCCACATCTTGTATCCCCAAATCCCTTCATAAACACTTCCACTGCCTCCAATCCTCACTTCCTGCAGGTTCCACCTCTCCAACAACTAAGTCCCTTACCCATGTCACTGTTTGCCTTCCAATCCTGTGAGCCTATACATCCCTGTCATCTAACTCTCCTCCAGGCCATGGGTTATTTGGGGGTTGTTTCCAAACAAGGCATGCCACCTGGGTTCAGACGACACGACAAAGCCATGCCCAGGCAGGTAATTAGAGAAATGGTGCCCAGCACACACAGGGGATTAAAACAAGCCACCATGGCTTATTTAAGGAGTCGTATGGCTTTTTTTTTGTCTAAACCTGCATAGGACTGTGCTTTAAGCCTTATGTTAAGGGTCTGTGGTAACATTTTTATTTAAGCCACAGTGGCTTGGTTGATCATGTGAATCAGCCTCTCCCACTTTTTCTCTTTAATTTTAAATTAGTCATGTAGATGAAAGGAGTGCAGAGAGTATAGGAGAATGGAGTGCAGTGCATCGGAACAGAGTACAGGATTTGAAGTATGCCATATCTGCAACCAAAGGGTTAGGATTAAAAATGGGGGATGGTGGTGGTAGCAGACACGGTGGCTTGTTAGAACATGTGAACGAGGTCACTATCAGCCATTGCTGAAGGCCAAACTACACATGACGTGATTTTTATCGGGACCACAGCATATGGGAAGGGATGGTTTAACCCTTTCCTCTCCAGTTGTGATCCCAGCAAAAATCCTCGCATGCCTGCAATTAAATAATTAAGAGTAATTAAATAAAGAAAAAAACAGACGGAGCTGCTAATAATGCATTCCTTCAGTAAGTTGTATGGAGTGTGGCAGTGGTGCTTCTGGCTATACCAGAGACTCCAAAGGGCCTGATAAAACTCCGGGGTCTTCTATTAGACATCCCTGATGTAAATTATATGGGATATCACCTGGGCAAACACCTAGACAGTCACTCTTCTATTCTTATCTACTCTCTCAGACACAGAAAGCATTTTATATTAATTAACCTCTCTGGTTAATGAAGACGGTTTCAGTTATAAAATAAGTATCTGCAGAATTCAGATTAGTGATGAATGGAGAATAAATATTATTTGTGCTGCAAAAAGATATATTTCCCATCACCAAACTTTGTTACTGGCTACTTTGGAACAGTGACTGAATATATTTCAATCTTGCTAAAATTGATTTAAAGATGCAAGCCTATGTTTAGACACAGCTGGCTGGGGAATGCTGGGAGTTGGAGGGCTTTTTTCTGTCTAAACATGCATAGGTCTGTGCCCTAACCCTTATGTTAAAGGGTTAGTGGTAACATTTTTAAGATAAAGGAGGCGACACTGGGCAGAATCCAACGGGGCACTTACACCCCCGCTGATTCCCTTCCACCCCGCCGATTCCCTTCCGCAAGCAGTAGGTCCCGCCAATTCTGTTGCACAAGTGGGTCCCATTGCTTACACAAAGGAGATTTAGTGCTTCCTAGAGGAAGCCCAGAAACAGCAGAAATGCTTGTTTCTGAAAGGAGGAGGTAGGTCCGTGGAGCTCCCTTATGTAAGCTCCACCGCCCTGCCTCCTTCCAGAAACGAGTATTTCCGGAAGCGCTAAATCAACATTTGGAAAAAGTCCAAGCATTTTTCTTGCATCGTATTTTGGGGGTACCTAATTGTGTAGGATATGCAGCCATGTGTTTGGAAATGGGCATTGGATCTGTCGAAACTAGAACGTGGGCCCAGGCACTAAAATGTTGGTTATGTCTGCATTTTTCTTCACCAGCTTCTAGTTTCGTATATTCTATGCTAGAAGACACAAAATTCTAGTAAATGGTCCCAAATACTTTTACATAAAATTAGCTCAATTGGTGTTTTGTTGGAATCCCTTCTTATGCTTGAGCAACAACAAGCCTCCTAACTTCTGATCCAGAGATTATATGATATTGAAAGACAGGATCTGTACTCTCTGGCTAACAGAACTTGTTCTCCAATGGCCCATGGGATTCTGCCCAGTTATGGGATCTCACCTTCTTATTTGACATCTCTTAGGAATATACAAGCTCAGAGAGCATTTATACTTGCAAGACTAAATGTTCTACCAACAGTAGTGCTCCAGGGCAGATTTCTGAAAATTCCTCTTCAAAACAGATTGTGTCCATGCAAAGCAGGACTTTGACACATGTACTTTTATACTGTAATTTTTACTCTGATTTGATACACCGCATAATTTATCCTCTTCTGACCAACTTCCCAGGCCATCCAGATGAAAGATTGGTAATCAACTGTCCCACATGTCACTGAACAGGTGGCTAATTTCTTTCTAATCTTTCTAATTTCTTTATGTGTCCAGTACCACCAAGTCTGAATAGAGATACACATTATCAGGGTGGGAGAGAGTTTTCTGAAACAAAGGGGGAAATATTTGGCCCACAATATATTTTATACCAATGCAGAGCAGTGGACAGTGGTAAACTTCAACTGTGTTGCCAAACCCCCACTCAGTCATGAAGGTTAGTGGGTGACCTTGGACAATTCACTAGTTCTTACTGTAATATAACTCAACAAGGAAGTTGTGGGGATAAAATAGGACAGTGGGAGAGAAAGAACGTATGGTTCCCTGAACTTGCTGGAGGAAGGGAGATAGACAGACAGACAGATATCTTATGTCAAAGGGTTGTTGTGAGAATAAAATGGAATAAATAATAGGCAGGTTAAAAAATGATAACACTTAACTGTTTTTGAACGGGTTTCCGTCTTTTCCTTCCAGCATACAGGCATTCTCCTGGTGGAATCATTGTCCTGACATGGAAGCTGAAAAGCATATCCCATTAGATTCAATTAAAGCCAGCACTTCTTCCAAAGCTGTGCCCTTATAAAGATCTATGATACAGAGGCTCTCTTCATTACTGAACTGACCAAACTGGTGTAAGCCAATTTCCTAGTTTAATATTGTATATAAAACATTCGTGTGTGTGTGTGTGTGTGTGTGTGTGTGTGTAATATGATTTTAAGTAGTTAAAATGCATATTCATTTTGGAGATGGCCAGCTGGAAGCTTGCATACTGGATATGGCCCCCAAGGCCATTTTACCTGGCCCTGAAGACCCTCCCCAAACTTCAATCTAAAGTGGGTCCACATAAAAAATGCTTTAAGTTACAAGAAATAAAGATGCTCCACACATTATTGTTACATCTCCATTTTGGATTTTTTTAATGCAACATGCATGTAATATGTATTTGTACAAATGTGTACCGTAAGTGGGAAGACCTTAATTGCGAAATAATGAAATCTTGCAATTAAAGAGCCTGCAGACATGTGAGGAAGTTAGTTTCTGAAATGGAATGCACCTCTCGCCCCCAGGGCACTGTCTGGAGAACAGCAGTGGCCCAAAGAACACAGAGGCTGGTCATCCTTAATTATTATTATTTATTTCTGTATCCCAGAAAGCCTGTGACCACACATCTGAACCCAGGACTAGGTCAAACACACGCTCTCCTCCTTCTCCCTGGCTCTCAGAATTTTTATTTTGACATTTAATATTTTGCACTTCTGGTCCCAAGGGATCCCCAAGGCAGTTTACAAAAAATTAAAACAATATAGACAAAAAAATTGCGACTTCACCAATCTGTTTTTATCTTAACTTTTTATCCAGTTCTCTTCATCCAGTGTGCAAACCATGAGTTATCATAATGTAAGAAGATGGTTTTATTCAAATTAAATTGTCTTTTTTTAACCTTGTAAACTGCCCTGGCTTCAGTTTTGATGAAGGGCGGTATAAAAATGTTATAAATGAATGAATGAATGAATTTTTAAAAGCCTACTACCACTCTTTTCCTGGCTGTTCAGCATGCTATGCCATGAGCAGTGATGTCATAGCCTATTATGATGTAACATAATAGGCCATGACATCTCCTGGCTGAGTGACCAAAGTGGCAGCAGCCATTTTAAATAGCTATGGCATGAAAGCAGGCAGACTCAGTTAACTCTAGTTGCCATAGTGCCCTATGCCATCTTGAAAATATGAACACTATGCTCTGCCAGAGTAGTTTTAAGCCCTCAGAAATATCATTTCTGGTGCAATCCTGTGGATTAGACCCCTGAACAATGGAAGCCTCCATTAAGGAATGAGAACAGGTGATGGGAAAGGGACCTACAGGAGCTAGAAAAAGGTAAGGCGGCAGGAGCTAACATGTCTCCTTCACCCCTTCCCTCTTCTGAGGGGGGCAGTGAATACTGTTTACAGGTTTTGTTGGCTTGGAGCAATTAGTACCACATGGTCATGCCAATATGGAAGGAGGGAACAGCCTTGTGGGCTATGAAGCCTCGGAGGGATGATCCCACTGATGCTGGGATTCTGTCAGCTCAAAGGAGAGAAATTTAGTAGGAGTTTAACCCCCAAGCCAGCTAGAAGCCTGCCAAGTTAGCCCTACCATCTTGTGTCAAACTGGAGGAAGCGACAGCATTTTCTGTCCCACATGAAGCAAGGCGCTTTCATCTTTGCTTATTTCAAACAGCATAGAAACTGGGAAAATCAACATCCACTTTATTCAACTACTACTATCTGGCATCCAGTAGAAGCTGAGATCAGGAGAGAAAATGTACTGGTCCCACAATTCCCATAGGGTTCTGAATCTTTCTGGCCATGGAGACTGACCAGCAACCCTGCATTAAGGGAAGAGGCTTGGCAGGAGAGATGACTGACTGATTCTCTGCAAAGTTACGTTTTAAGACATGAATATAGAATGCTGCTCTCAGCCCTGAAGCCTGTTCCTGGTGTAGTCAGACCTGGGCACGGCCATACACGCATCAGTTACATCATGATTGTAATGTGCTGTACATGGGGCTTCCCTTGAAAACCACCCAGAAGCTTCACAGTTGGTGCAGAATGGCCTGCTAAAATTTTGACAGGGGCCAAATGGGGTTATCATGTGACCTCGTTATTGTACAAGTTGCACTGGCTGCCAGTTCGTTTCTGAATGCAAGTCAATGTGCTGGTTATCACCTTTAATGTTTTTTTTTATGGCTTGCAATAAAGAAGTTTAAAAACTATAAAAGCTACACACAAAATGTATAGTTCCACCTGAAGTCTAACAGCTTACCTTGCCAAGCTGCAGGTGTAACACTGAGACAGTAAGTTGACTGCTGTCTTCAGATACAATGGTTTTTATCTTCAAATACTTTGCATCGGGTTTTTCTTTAAAAGACACTGTAATTACTCTTCAGTGCTATGGCTCATAGGGTAATTCCATGTCAGTGCAAGTATTTCATTAGCTGTCCATGAAAAAAAACCAGTGATCTGAGAATGATAGATATTTTAGATTGTATACAGCATGTAGATTTAAAGACTTTTAAAACTTGGAAATCTTTATAAAACTTGGAATATGTTGGCATTCTCAGAGTAAATGAAACTTATCATGGGGTGGGTTTGAGTCTGGCTGCAAATAAGAATACAAAAAATTACCAGCCAATTTGCAGCAGGGTGACATCCCCAAAAACCGAAACCCCAGTGGTTGTGTTCTCATGCAGTGGGAATAATCCTGGCTTACTGCCATCAAGCTGTGCACTGAGGCACACAGCTCATTTGTGCCTGGCTTGGCTCTTCCCACTAGTGAAACCTGCTAAACCGATCAAGAATCAGAAGCACACCATTCTGTCTGGACCCAGGTCCTTGGTTGTTTGCACCTTTCACAAGCCAGGATTGAAAACCAGGGTTTGTTCTTGGCTTACAAATTTTGCCTTGCAAAAGGTGCAACAAGCCAGGAGCCTCATTTCACACAACACGGTAAGCTTTTGATTTTTGATTAAGCTAACCCAACTTCCTCAACCTGGAGCCCTCCAGATATTTGGGACTTCAACTTCCATTAGGTGCAGCCATCATGGCCAACGATCAGGAATGCTGAGAGTTGTAGTCCAAAATATCTGGAGGGCACCAGGTTGGAGAAGGCTGAGTTAGCCGGTCATGCTAACAGGAGGAGCCATGTGGGCATGAACAGTAAGCCAGGATTCTCCAGAAACCTGGCTGTCCATTGCATGTGAACACAGCCAATCTTTGTGTTCCTAGTCACCTGGAAGTCTCCTCGTCAGTGGACAAATGCCTCTCTGTACAACCATAGTTTACACTGTTCAAACACTCAGACATCTAATTTCTCCGCTGGTTATTACCTCAGAAAGCCATGTATTTTTATACATTAGAAGTGTGTATTTTGGCACTTCACTAGCCACACATGCATTGGGAATTTTAAAAACAAATGGTAACATTTAAAAACCCAATTCACATGTTTCAGAGTGTGTCGAACTTCAAGCTGTCAAACCAGATCTGTTCATTTTCATTTGATTTTGATCTAACAATTTAAAAATGTGCTCTTCGGTGCAGTCCAAAGGATGGCTTGCAGCAAATACCTCAGTAATTTAGCTAAAAGTAGCAGCTACTTAGTAATATGAAGTAGGACTGGCAAGACGTTTTGGCTCCTGAAGCAGAACATCCAAATCTATCCCCACCCGCCCTGCAATAAAAATTGTAATAATAAATTAAATAACTGACAATTTGCTTCCCCTTAATGGTGTCTAAAACCTGCAACCTAAAGTGGCTGCCTTACTTTGCCTCATGGTAGGACCTGCTCCTGATGTCATCTGATTTTTCCTGAAGAAAGCATTTAAATGTGAGGAATCAGCTTTGAATAGGCTTCCTGATTTTGTTTCAGAAAATGCAAAATAGGGTAGTTCCAAATTGACTGCCATCCTACAACTCACCTACATTGTTAAATCAGTAAGGAATACTTGTAAGCAATTTGTCTGACTCTGCTTAGAAGCATTGTTCCTAGGATCTTGGTCTTCCTTTGCCTCAATTCTCTCTAAGTACAACTATTCAGTCCCACACTTTTTGCTTGCCTTAAATGGACCCATATGTGTAAAGCAAGTGTAAGCAACATTTTTGGGCCCGTGGGCACATTTGGAAATTTGAGAAATTGTCCTGAGCACCACCATAAAATAGCTGCCATGGGGGATGTGGCTAGACAAGTAAGACTGAGTACCAGGCAGAGGAGGGATCTGAGCTCCCCCAAACAAAACAATTCCTTTGAAACCATAGCTTACTGCACCAACAGAAACCTATTTCACAGAACGCAATTTTTTTCTCCCCGCCACGCTGTCAGCCAACTCATCCCCCCCATCTCTTTTCTCTCTCATCCCAGATCGCTCTCTTTGCCCCCTACCTACTCACCTCAGTTCACTAGAGGGCAGTGAAAGGGGTCCATTCCCCCCATCCCCACTTTTTTTTGGCTGGGCATACTGCAGAGGAAAGTGCCAGTTTGCAGCCGCCTGTGATCTTAATTTCCCAAGAATGTCTCTGAGCCCTACATGCGGCCCAGAGGCATTCATGGGGAATTAAGATGGCAGCAGCTGAAGTAAACTACTCTTTACTTTGAAGCAATCCCAGGTGCCATTAAGAAACTGTAAGCATGTTTTTAAAATAAAGATTGGGAGGAGTAGGGTGCCTTGGTGGGTACCAAGAAAGGTGTCTATCGTTCTTATACAACAAGTTTAAGAAAGTAGGGATGGGCATCAGATTCGGACAAGTGTGAAGCCCAAACAGAACCAGGCTGTTTCAGCCCAGTTACTTTGGGTCCTGAGGTGAAGTGGGCTTCCCTTCTAAGCCAAGAGAACTGAAGCCACTCCAGAACAAGGCTTCGTTACCAACTTGTGTTTCAGATACCATATGCTCCCACAGATTTTGTCTCCAAAGAACATCTTTTGGTTTCGTTTCTCTACATCTGCATAGGGAGGGGGGAGTGTGGTTGAGTGACTGACAGGTCCACTTTCTCATCCTAGGGCATGTTTTACCAGAGTTTGTTAACTCTGTTAATTGTTGGAAGTGTATTACAGAGAATGCTTCTTTAAGGGCGCAATCCTATCTAGATAGGCGGCTGCCTCCAAACTCGGAGGCGAAAGCCTATCCAAAGCAAGGCAGGAGAAGCATGGGAAGGATCATTCCCTCCACGCCTCTCCTGCCCTGCTTTTTCTGCTAGACAGCTGCTTTCAGCTGTCTAGCCACGGGGGGGGGGGGGGGCGAGCAGGAGAGGAGGCTGCTGCACGACTCATGTGTTGTACTGGCAGATCTGCTCTCCCCATCCCGGAATGCCCCCAGCCCCGCCCCTTTTCAGCCGCTCCGTGCTCCTCTTCCGAGCACGGAGGATGGGGCTTCTCCGTGCTGCCTCTGAGGCAGCGCAGACATGGAGGGAGGGAGGTTTTCCAGGAACCAACCTTGGAGTGTGGGCTCTGAGGTTGGTTCCAGGAAAACAGCATATTCTATGGCTAGAATCTATTATGGCTAGAATATTCTAGGTCTAGCCACTGTCAGCGGCCATAGGATTGCTCCCTTAATCACATGTTTTGGAAATGTCCAGTAGTTGCCTCTTTTTTGGCAGGAAGTTATCATATGGATATCATTTGTATAGGAACACTCTTTAATATTTACTGATGTACATGTTCTTTTAAATTATTTACTTGCTTCCTGGAAGTTAAGGCATGGTCAGCGTATCTGGATTTTTCACCCTTTTGACTGCCAGAAGACTGATAAATGCTCACCTCCTACACTGCAATGAACTGAAGACCTAACAACACCCAACATTCAAAAGGGTGGTATATAGGCGCCACTCACAAATGGACCTATCTATGGATATTTGGTATGCTTTTATTGAAGTTTATGTATAATTTACTTTTTACTTTTTTATATAATGTTGCAATAATTGAAACCAAGACTTTTAAAGCATGTAGTTATATTAACGATTTCCCCCCTTTTTTCAGTTTTTGTTGTTTTTGGCTTGCTTTGTTTTTGTTGAAACTTACACTAAAAAATTGATTTAAAATGCTTTACCAGGGGCTCTCCAATCACTGTGGTTTGGGGGAGGGCAAGGATGGGACAATGAGATGGCTATTCTTCCAATGCCACCACACTTCACTATGATAAAACCTTAAACTGGTTTTCAAACATCTTAACTCCCTAGCCTCTGCACCTATCCTTCTGAAACTTTGCCATTCTCATACAAATTGACCAAACAAACATGGGGGGGGGGAAGCAAGTCACTTCCCCCCAAACCGGAGAACTCCCCTTCACATAACCTGCTACACCTATCCTTCTGAAACTTTGCAGGTTTCTTTCTTAGGGCCACCTCTAGGCTGCCTTCAATTTTCAGAACACTGGTCAAAAAGGAACATGTGTGGATAAGCACATCCTCTGTTGAAGACCCCTAAAATGTCAAAGTTGCTCTTGTACAAAGACCCCTGTGGCTATCACTCTGAAATTTTCCAGGAAGGGGCAACTATCTCTGCAATATTCATCCAATTCTGCCAAGAAATAAAGCAGCAGCTCCCTATATAAAGACACATATCACCCCCAAAGTACCTATTTTTCTGACAGCGTGCAGATGTACTCCCATCCTAAGGAGGTACTATAACTGCAACTATCTTCGTTCTGATGAAAGGGGAAAACATTATAGCTGTCTTTTGATTTCCCTTAATAGTCAATGGGAAGCATGAAGCAAACCAACTCTGAATCAGCCTGAGCAAAAACGGACTATTTTTCAAATTGGGGTTCGAGCCGAAGTGGGGAGTGGGTGGATGCCTCTGTAAGAAAGCTATCTGGTGCCACATTTTGGTTAAGCCCATAACTATTCTGTAGGGATATAGCTCAAGTGTATTCTGGAGAAACATTGCCCCAGATTTGAAGTGGCTTGGAATGAAAGGATCTGAAACTATTTCTACATTTTAATTCATGCTTATAAAATAGCCACTTGTGTTGTTGCCTTTGCTTCCAGGCAAAAGAGGAAAGTTTAAGAAAAAATCACTTGGAGTTTTGTTTGGTCTTGATTTAGACTAACATAGGTATGTGAGGGGTGAGAAATGTTTTTCTTTTCAGGACTGCTTTTGAAAGAAACACGACTAAAAGGCAAATTGGATTCACGGAGAAGTAAAACAAGGTGCCACCACTGGCTTATTTGGGTTAAAAAACGAGCACTGCAGCTACACAACACCTGCTATTTCAGTGGATCTTCTGCTGGCTCCTACAATTCTCAGTTATTTCAGCCAACCAGTACTGAACACTTCATAAATTTCACTGGCTAATTTTAAAGGTTTAAAATCCTAAGTGATACAGAATGAAGTCCACAATTTCCAGAACTGTCCCACCAATATTAAATAACTCCTCTGGGACAAGCAGGTTGTTAAGTTGCAACCTGAGTCTGTGAATTGTGACAAAATCCATGCCAAGATAGTATATATTGATTTAAAATATTAAATGAAAATCATTTTGCTCAATCAAATTAAATTCATTATCTTAAACATTGGCCAGCTTTCCAAATAAAGCTCTCTATACTCTCCCTCCATGGGACAACCGACTGAGTATTTAATTTGCTTCTTACTATAGCCATACTGTGCATTGTACGATGATTAGGGAGTCGTGCCTTCAGATCTTTTTTTTGGAACATGAATACATCTAAACCATATTATAAACAAACTGTATTACAGTGGGTGGATTTAACAGGGTAGGGGAATAAGGGAATAAGAGGAGAATAAAGGGCATTTTCACAAGTGGCACCGAAGATGCCTTAAATCTGGAATTTATTTATTTAGGAAATGTATATACCACACTTCAGATAAGAGTAACTCAAGAAAGCTTACATACGTTAAAATAAAGTAAGGCTAAAGCCATTCTAAATCATGTAAAACATAGGAGTAGTACAGACACAGTAAAGGCTGGATTAAAACAGAGCAAATAATGCAAAACTAAAAGATCTGGGTGAATAAAATGGGCTTTGTGTGGTGCCAAAAAGACATCAGATTCAGCATCAGATGAGTCTCCCTGGGTAGACTGCTCCAGAGTTGGGGCACCACAACTAAAATGTCCTGTCCCGCATTAGCACCGCCTCACATCTGCAGGCCTGGGGTGGGGGGCTGAGTTAGGGCCTCTCAGGAAGATCTTAATAATCAGGAAGTTTAAAGTGGGTTACAATGGTCCTTCAAGGTAGCTTGGAATGTGTCATTCATGACTGTCATTAATTGGGATGGAAAGTGAAAAAGAGCAATTTAAAAAATTAAAACTATGTTCTAACCAAATGTAAGTTTTACATACAAATTAGAGATGCAGGAAATGTTAAAAAAAAAAACTATTTAAGCACAGCAGCTGTGGAAAACACCTCTCAAACCAGAGAGTATGGGATGGGAGGCATTGTTCTTGAGATTTCAATTGAAATTGTTATTTTTAAGATTTATCATTTTGAATATTGTGCAATTCCTTCAAGCTAGTTCTCATATTTCTAACATGGAGATGGATATTCTTGTACAAGGACATATATACATACATCACAAAGAGAGAGAGACAGAGAGATATTTTGAACAGCCATGTATTAATGTTTTGTTCTTGTTTTGTTCAGAAACTCATATCGGAAAGTAGATGAGGGGTTTGGGGATTTAAAACAAAAAACACTGGTGTACATCCATTTCACATTATAAAACAAATATATAGCAGCACGTACAGAAATGTTACATGGAAATTGGTCGTCATTTCTAAGTACAAACAAATATTTCCTCTTTCATTTCGAAGATTTATGTAACTTTAATTCTGATGCCTTAAACAAAGACTGATAAACATACCTCATGCAGTTAAATCACTTCAAAGAAGCATCAGACTGAAACATGAAAAAACCTTCTGCCCAGCAAGAAAGTAGCGGGAACGTCAGCTTTCCTCCACAATAGTTCCTCCACATGCTTCAACTTTATTCTAGAAAGGTCATTTGCCAGGTTGAATTGATAAGTCCACTTTGATCAAGACTTTTGTTTCTCCAGCAAAACCAGCCACAAACTACTGTTGACCCTTCATGATCGGGACCTACCAAGCCTTGTGTGGCCTCCTGTACGCACCGGGGAGCTGCTATTGCTGCCAGACCAACAGCTTTCCTAAAAGGCAGTTTGCTTGCCATTGCCGATGTTCCTCTACAATGCACAGCCCCAGATGAATGCTGGACATGGGGTAGGATAGAACTGCCATGTAGGCTGAACAGGCCTGCTTTTGCATCTCACACCAACTGAGAATGACCCTTTACCACACCTCAGAATCCTTTAGAAAACACAGGTGTTCCATGCAGAGGTTTCCTGCCAGACAAGTCAATGTGATTAGGGTTTCCTGAAACCATGACATTTGAAAACCACAGCAATAGATGAAAACAAACCTTTTATTTAACACTGTTAATTTGTGAATTCATTTTCATCACATTTCATTTGGGGAAGTTCTGTCTAACTCTCTTGCAGCTGGCACAATCGTAAACTTATGTATGTCTCCCTCATAAATGAGGCAATAAGTTTAAGGCAATTTTTCAAATAACAAGCAATTTGTTTACAATATTCACCCAAGAGAAAATTTCACTTAAATAGCTTCAAAATTAGCCTACTATATATAATTTCACTTAGCTAACCACTTAAAAGCAGAACAGTCAACTGTATAACTGGCTGGCCCACAACTATAGTAAAGCTAATAAGACTGCAACCCTATGCACACTTTCTGGGGGGTAACACCTATTGAACTCAATGGAGCATACATCTGAGTAGACATATATAGGATTGATTGCACTAAGATTACTCGCATTTAACTTGATAATGGGTGCTTCCAGCAGGACGGTTCCTAGTGCTACCACTTGAAAGACCTTGTGCAGCTATTCCGTCTTTCCCTCCTTTAACAGTTTTGTGGTGAGGAAAAAATGGTGGTAGAAACAGCAGGAAAACATGCAAGAGTTACAAATGGATGTCTGGACCCCCTGTAAAATGTTTGAAACAAGGTGACTGCACAATAGAAGCCCCAATGGAAGCACCCTATGTCTGCAAACCAAATCACTCTTGTGGAAATTCAACTGAAACAATTTAAGACTAATTTCTTAGTGAAGTATTTAGAGAATCACAGATTCAATCCCACAGAAATCAGTGGAACTAACATAGCTCCACTTTGCGGGTCAACTCAATTGAGCTCTGTAGATCTCCCCTAAGCTCCTAAAGCTGCAATCCTGTGCACAGTTACAATGGGATTTATTTCTGAGTAAACATGGATAGCCAAATGCTTTTAGTTGGATACAAGTTCCACATACATTGTTTTGCCTTATTTTCCAAGTGAAAGGAACATAGGATTAGGATGCAACTACCTTTATTAGCACAAACTGCCTTTTATCAGCTTGTTTTCTCTTGAAATCCGTCTACATTGTGGTGTTTCATTATGTAAAGTTATGCAAACAGCAGAGAGAATACCACAAAGGCATTTTCTCTCCTAAACCTTTAGGGCTGTGAAACCTAGCAAGAATCAACAAGAGTCATTACATGCAGTATAGAGAAACAGAGAGAATGCAATAAAAAAGTAAAAGACTTCTTAAAAAAAAGAGGCAGTGTAAAAGTATAAGCTAACAGTAGTAGCAGCTAATGGTTAATTTCTAAAGTGAAAAATGCTAAGTACAACATTCTGCTATTTAGAACCTGCTCCTAAGCTCAGATATTTGAGGGTGAACAGCAATTACTCAGTGGGGAAGGAAAGTAATTTTTTATGTACTCAGAGGCACTCTCGTTCTACATCAGCTTTCCCCAACCTAGTGCCCTCCAGATGGGTTTGACTATGATTCCCATTGTCTCCAACCAGCTTAGCCACTGATGGGAGTTGTAGTCCAACACATCTAAAGGGCACAGGTTGGGGAAGTTTGCTCTGCATGTTCCCAGGCTAGCACTAAAATCATTCCAAGCAAGTGTAAACCCCTTTAATATAAAGGGATTGTGATGCCACTAGTGCACCAATTTCATGTATTGGAAAGCCCACTAAAATAAATATTCTTACAGACAGACTCTGTCCATGTTTACTAAGAAGAAAGTCTCCATGATTTAACATAGGTCTTGGAAGTAAGTCCCATTAGCTTGCAAGTCCCATTTAACAACTATTCTTAGATCACAGTGGGAAGTATTCCAGGGGTGAATCCCTACTTCAAATCAAGCCCTACAAGTTGAAGAGAGAGGGTCGCCAGATAAGAAGGATCCTGTACCCTTAAGAGTTGCATCAAAGGGACTTTTTGACCACTTCCAGCAGCTTCTTTCGAAAAGCCACATTTGCAGCCCCATCCTGTGCACGATTATCAGTCCTGCCGAGTTCAATGGATCTTAGTTCCATGTGTAGTGTGTATAAATCTCCCATCCTGGCCATTCTTGAAAGGTACAAGGCCAACTCTCAGCAAAGTCATCAGAGAAGAGCGGGCCCATGGCCAGGGGTGGGCTGAGGGGCCCTGCCCCCTCTAAATTTTCTCTTCCCCCTTTGATTTTTTTTTTTTTTTACAAACAAATAAGTACAAAAGCAGTTTACAATTTTGTCTTTAAAGGGCCTGCAAACCAGATGAACTCCCCCCCCCTACTTTTTGGGCGCCCCCCATATCTTTAGGGTGGCTACGGGCCTGGAGAAGACTGGGGGGGGGAGAGAGAAGAAAAGGCTCCATTGACCTACATCTCTGTTTGCTGAGATACAGAAGCCCTGAACTTATTTTCTTTCATCCAAAGACACCTGTCCAAAAAAACACACACAACCAACTGGGGAGAAAGATCAGCTTAAGTAGTTTTAATCTGTACCCAACGAAAAGTCTGTTCAACGTCCTCCCAGAGCCAATAACTGAAGGGAAAAGTGAAGAGGGGGTCTTAAAAGTGTGATCCCGCCCCCACCCCTCCGCACCCTCAACCCCGGGGAATGCTCTGCAAGAAATTCCTCCTAATCCTGCTGCGATGGAAGCCCCCCTTCCCATCCCTCCCACGAGCGAGTCCCCCTGGGACCGTCAAGAGGTTCCAAGGCTCACCACGGTTAAGGAACCAAGCTCTGGAGCCGCCGCCGCCGCTCGCTCCTCCGCGCGGCCCCCACGGGAGCTTATCGAGGTGGAGCTGCGGCCGCTTCTTCCCGAGCGACTGGCGGACGGCTGGAAGGAGCGGCAGTGACAAGCGGAGCCTCCCAGCGATCAACTCGCCTGTTCGCACGCGATGCTCTCCCGCTGACACGACGCACAGGGGACACCAGATGGCGCGCAAGAGCTAGGCGCCACCATTATTACGTGCTTTCCAAGCAGCAAGGCTAATGAGAGATAGATCGATTGAGGGCGCGATCCTATGCTCGTTTAGACAGAGAAGAGTTCTGCAACTCCCAGGATTCCCCAGCCAGCTATGCTGGGGGTTGTAGAACTTTTTTTTCTGTTTAAACATGCACAGGATTGCGCCCTTAAAGAGTAGAGAATGCTCGAGAGGCATCATGCCTCCTTATGGTACACAGTGTAGACATGCTTCTTTTATCCCACTATCGCCTCTGATCAAAAAAGGCTTTTTGATTAAAAAAAAAAAAAAAAAAAAGCCACAAGTGGGTACCACAACCCTTAAAAGTACCACCTCATGGCAGTGGTGTATTCAGGGGCATCTATTGGACTATACTTTTGAGGAAGGACACATCGGCCCACACTACAAGTGTAGTTAAAATCCAGAGGGATGTAAAATGAGAGAACACACACATGTACACACAAAAGGAGGGGGCGTAATGAAAGTAGGAGCCAAAGTGATACGTTAATGGGTGAGTGTGTGCTAAGGGAATCAGCTCTGGGAAACACCAGAAGAAAATTAAAACCAAAGGCAGCCTCCATGTTGAGATCGGGTATAGGAAGGATTCTGCACAGTGTAGCAGAATTTGTTCCACACTTCTGTTGTCTGTGCTACCATTTTATGGAGTCTGCAGAAGCAAGGATTACAGAAAATTAATCCTTTCCAATTTTTTAAAAACACACAAATATTAACATGTTGGGCAAACTCAGGAAAGTTTTGGGGTGTGCCCCACAAGAGATTTTCTCTCAAAAAATGTTTGAGTACCAGCCAAGAATCTGTTACCAGGGTTGCCTTCATTTGTTTTTCAGTGACAAGGTAACTTCATCCAGTGTAATGTTTCTTAGCATGACAGTTATGGGGCCAATATCACTGTTTCAATTTTGGGTGATCATGTAGGTGTTAAAGATATGGGGAAAGTTGGTAACCCTATTTCCAGTTATGCTGGGCATCTATTGTTAGAAATTAAGCAATTGACACAAAGATTTCCTCTGATGACCCGTTTGTCTTCTTCGTCGGGCTTCACTATTTGCTGTTTCAGAACCCTGCAGCCATCATTTACAGGCCTACCTAGCCTCTCACAACAAAAAACATCCAAACCAAGTTGTTTCAGTTTTTGAAGCAAAGGGAGGCTGTCCAACCCTTCCCACCCTTTAACATCAATATCTGTATTTTAACTGGAAACATAAACTGAAATGGTACTTACACACTCCATTAGCTAGATGCATATCCCAGATTTCCTCCTCCTCCACTCTTATTTACATCTCATATTTAATCAGTTATCATTCCCAGTTGTTTCTTACCTCATAACACTTAAAATCCACTGCTTTCTAGATAGCCTCAACACTAAAACGGCACCTATTCCTGCAGCAAAATGAAGTAGTAGAATTAACTGCACCACTTCAGACTGTAGCTGTGAGTTACCATTTTTACATGCTCTCTCATTTTTAAAAAAAGCAAAACTCCCCACAACTCAAAAAAAAAAACCTCTCAAAGATTCTAGCTCAGCTAGTTTTCTGTTTACAGAGAGTTTGTAGCACAGGGGAGCATTCAAAAATCTAATTCCATATTTGAAGTGGAACATTCCATTCTACTGCATATGTAGGCCAGTTCTAAGTCCTTGGCCCCCACATTGCTTATTTTCTATCTTGATTATTGCCAGTGGAGGGTGGTTGCTCTGATTTTGGTGGGGCTCGAAATCCATTCTAGGTTTTCGTCAGAACCAGCTAGGACTCTAAAGGAGCTATTCAAGGTGCTGAACCTATTTGGGGGGCGAGGTTCAGCATCTTGGATAGCTCATTTTGAGTTCTGGCTGCTTCTGACTGAAATCCAGAATGGATCCACAGCCCCACCGAAATCAGAGCCACTACCCTCCACTAATTATTGCAACCAACTTCTGGTTGGTTTTCATTGATGGTTCCACCTTGATTCACTTGTTTCTGTCCAACTGATATTTTTGCCAGGTGGAAAATGGCACATGGTGTTGTTACTTTAAATGTGACCCTAAGCATATTTCCGCAGAAGTAAATATGCCCAGGGTTGCGGCTTTGGTTGACTCATCAATAGGACCTCATTTTAAACTTCTGAGAGATAAAAGCACACTTGGGGAGGAGGTTGTGGGGGAGGTTAAGGCTATTTTGGTTCTGATCTCTCAGTATGAAAGAAAAAATATTAAAGGTGGCTTTTCATACTAGGTGGTAGCTTTTGTTTCTGATGTGTACGCTTTCTCAAAACTACATATATACTGTGATGTTGGTGGTATGCATATATATTTAATCAGCTTAAAGGCAGAAGGTAAAATACATCAGTTAACCAATTCACTGACCTAGTACTATTTACACATTCAAGTGTGTGTAAATAGAAATTGGAATGTTTTAAGTAAACAAGTGTCGTTAGAAAAACTATGAGTTATCAGGGACACCGTTTATTTTGCCATCTTTATATAACCTTCTTAGTCATTCACAATTTCCTTAAGTAGAAGTGTCATGACCCCAGCTACAGGTTGTGGCTTGGAACTGGGTACAAGTCAAGATGTGAATAAGGCCAAGACAGGAGTCAAAGCTAGAATTATGAGTCTATATATTTACCAATTAAAGGGAAGTCAAATGCATATTCAAAAGTCAAGTTAGGTAAGGTTGTGCCAAGGTCAGGTGTAGGGCAAGGAGGAAAGTGGACAAGTACAAGCACAACACAGTGATGGAAACTTGTTATGTCCAGAGCAGAAAACAGGGTGGAACAAGAATAAAGCCAATGCCTAAAATTAGGGACAAGCAAGTATCATGAAGAGAAAGGGCTATAGCTCAGTGGCAGAGCACATGCCTTACAAGCAGAACGTCCCAAGCTTAATCCCTTGCATCTTCAGGTAGGGCTGGAAAAGACTCCCATCTGAAACCCTAGAGAGTTGCTGCCAGTCAATGCAGACAATACTGAGCTAGATGGATTAATGGTAAGTTCCTGTGTAATGCAAAGTGTTACCAGTGAAGCAGGAGCCTCAGCAGAAACTGGGTAGGGGAAGCTCTTAGGAAACATTAAGCCAGGTAGAGCTACTGCACACTTTATGTGGCAGGCCTGGAATCCTGAAGTTTGGCCAAAGTTATTAATGGGAGGTGCACTCCCAGACACATAGGGATATCTGCACCACAGAGATGTAATTGGCCCATCTCCTCTCCCTGGCATATATTAATCGTTTGGAAATATGTGACTCTCCTTCAGACTTTGCATTTTTTACAGTAGCCCACAAGGGTGGAACACAAGTATATCCAAGTTGCTACATAAGCTTAAAGTTGCTCTCAGAGACAGCATTGTGCGAGTGATCACGGTGTGTTTGGATATGGGAAATCCACTGAGATGAGACACCCTCAATGGGCCCCTCCCTCAGTGTTGACCTTCTCACCGCCATTGTTGCCAGATGCTATTGCTCCTCCTCCTCTTTCTCATCATTGCTACCACTCGCTTGCTTGAAAGACACAGAGCTGGTGAGCGGGTAGGCAGTGACATCTACTGCTCCTCCTTTTCACCATCACCGTTGTCTGGTCCAGAGCGAGAAGGTGAACAAGTAGGATGCAGTGGTGAGGAGGAGCAGCAGCAGCAGGTGTAGGGGCTTTTGTCAGTGGGCCCCTGCTGGGCCAGACAATGCCTACTCTTGACAACAGTCTTGCCCTTGCTCTTTCTTGATGCACAACATGCTTTATATTATGGGTCCTTAGGACTAATAAAATGACAGTACCAAAATAAGACTTTTCAGTGAGGACAAATTTCAAGGTTTATTAATAACTCATGATTTATCGGGAGCAATCATGGGCATATACAATTTTTCTACTATCAATATTTAGATACATTTTTATCAGAAATCCTTCATTTTGATTACACATTATACAATAGACAAGGCACTAAAATGTACACCTAGTAGTCATCCTTATCATGAATTATTTGCTTGACTTTTAGAGTCTCTTTTCTTGATGAAAAATAAATTAGTGAAGAGATCCTGCATCAAAAAAAATGTCATAATGAAACCAAGTTATATAATAAAGATCTCCAAATTCCTTAAATACATCTCTATCGAAGTACAAGTTCCCAGTTCTCTAAATGGGGCAATAATCCATATTTGGAGGTGAGGGAAGTTTTCAGTATTTTCCATGATGCAGTTTAGGAAGTAATTCTGCAAGAAGCAGAAACAGCTTTGGTATTAAATTAGAAGAGGTCCTGGATTTCTATTTGCAGGAACGTGTGAGAGAGAATCTGAAATGGTAACCCCCACCTGCACTCTTGAGGCGGTATTATCCCAGAAGGACTCTACCATATACATTTGCTGACAGGTAGATCCAGCCCAAGTTAGAACCACCTGGATGAGCCATAAATAAAGCAAAATAGCTTGACTGGCAGTGCTAACTCTTGTCCCCAAGTATGAAACAGGAAGGTTAAGTTTAAAATTCACACCACTTGGTCTCAAAATGTGCTTAGATTTCTTCAAGAATGAATACCCAAGAAGCAAATGAAGAGATTGTCCTTATTTTCACAGATATTGAGCCCACACAGACAAACTACTTGGTCTTCTGCATCATCCCACCAACTGGTAAGGATAATCTTATCACATATCAGGTACAGATATGTGGTAAGATGTTCATCTCTATGCAGCCCGGCTAGAGGGTCATGCTTGCAGAGGGAGAAGAAAGCACCAGGTCACACAGGATGCACACAGACATAGTTTGACCTAACAACTTTGTCTTGTTAGGTCAAACCACATCTCCCCTAGCAACAGCCTGCACCTTCCTAGGGACTTCCTCAGCACTTAAGAAGCACAGCACTGACTTTTGATACTTTACAATGGGCAGGAAGAAAACTAAGGCTCAGTCTGTATGTGAAAAGCAAGTGTGGTACACAGAGCTCCAATCATATTTGAAAACAGGGATTAATAATTTGCCACATACCTAAAAAATGGAATTGGGTTATCAGTTTCAAGGCAGTTTACTTGCAATTATCCTACCTGACCGGCAGAAATATTCAAACGTACTGCATATTCCACAGCTACAGCCTGCATTTCAGATTATAGACACCAATAGCTACCACCTTAAGAGTGCAGTACATACAATGTCAGAAAGCAATGGTGGAGCCCACAACAAAACGTTATGCTTTCAGGCATGCATCCCCACCCCCAATCTACCCCCACTCCTGGCAGGCTAGGATGCAGTAAGCTTTTAAGGACTTTGGCCCCTACAGAATTAAGGGTACCATCGCAGAATAAGGGCAGCACAGGTCTGTCTTCTCTGAGACACAGACCTTAGTCTTCCCGTATTGTTTTTCCCCCCATTTAAAAAAAAATACTGTTTATTTGGAGGTTCCCCCATGTATGCAGACCTCCCTCCCCCATCTGTGAATGCCCTACTGGACAGCACAAGGCGACCCACTTCACTATTACTAGATTGAATTATACCTTTTCAAAGACCATATTAAGAATTACTAGTTTTATTTTTTGCTGATCATATCCTATAGAGGCCACAAAATCTCATTATATAATTTTACATATTTTCAGAAAGTACTGCCAGAACCACACGGGGGCCTCTGGAGCAGACCAGAGAGGGAACTCTCCCCTTCAGATAGGGCACTGCAGATTGGCCCCAAGAGGTGCTCCCAGTCTGCAGGGGCTGCACAGGCCCTGGACTGGCTGGCTGCACAGCAAGATGGTGGTTCAGGCTGCCCCTTTGTCCTGTATAAAGGTACAAACAAGGTTCTCAGTAAACAGGGACCCAGGCATGCCACAACATCCCTGTTATGTAATTTTACATATTTTCAAGACGTACCATAGAGTTGCAGAATGCTTCCAAATGCAAATGTTGCAACTGTACAAACTAATGAATAGTAGCCCTAAGCATCAGTGATGAAAATGATGATCAGGCGTGCAATATAAGCTACGTTTTGGGAGCACCCAGTGGTGAAAGTATACAGAATCCAGGAAGTCTGAAGTGCCAGCAAAGCATTGCAGAGCATCAAAAGTGTCACTCACATACATCCCTTGGTTTAGGATACCAGTATAAAGTTACAAGGGTCTTGAAAATGATGCAATCCATTCAGTCACTGAGGGCACCAAGAGCTTTTTGGTGATAGCAACGTTTTGAAGGCCACATACTCTGTGTTTCTCCATTTAGGCTGTATTTTCTTGGGTCCAGAAACAGACACACGTGCACACCTTAATTAATGGGGATCTTGCAGTATTTGCATTACTAGTTGGCAAGCGGTGCAAGGAAAGTGTCTGCAGGACTGAACCAACTCGATGGAACACTGCAGAGAACTCAGTAAACCTCATGGCACAGGAAAACCTACACTGGTCATACTTCTTTGAATACACACACACTGCTCAACATACCCTTCCTGCATTTGCTTTTTTTAGTGTGCAGTTGGGTGTGAAACTATAATCAGTTTGGTACCAACACTGGATAGCAATTCACCACTGAAGTGCTCTTCAATACATCTGTTCCCAACCTTTAAAATGTAGAATCCCACGATGTCCCACCCCTCTTTTTTGGTCACTTCTACTATCAGATCTGGAAAGCACCATCTCTTTAGACCCTTATGCCTCACTGCTCCTAATTTGGCAATCCACCCACAATACCACCATAGCCGGCAAATCCTGGCCTACCTATACTTATGAGGTGGATGGTAATGCCTACAGTTTATGGCCAGTACTTACCAGTTTTTGTCTAAGAATAACCAATTATATTTAAAATGAGCATGTAGGTAGAGCACACTGTTCAAACACAACACATCATATAAACCCACACAGGCAAGCAAGAAATGGAGGGGTGGGGGGAGACCCAACAAAAGGCTATTTGGATGCCTTTTCTGAATGGTATTGCTTGTTTGAGGTTGCTTGCTGTTTGTCATTTGACATTTTATAAAAAAATTATCAATAGAAATCAAGACACAGACTCAACAGAAAGATGTGTTACATATTAAGCATCATTCACTAAAAAAGTATATAAACGTTAATGCGGGCCTGAACTTGTGACCCATCAAGCCAAGGAGAGCTCAACGGTGAATCAATACACCTTCAGTTTGTGCTGCTTACCGGGACCACGGAAACACAGGGGACTTGTCAAACACATGGCAGGCCAGAATACCTGACTGGTCAATATTGCATTGAGTTTGGTGGATCACAGGCTTGTACAGACCTGAGATGCAAGCTGCTAAAGTGTTAAGTAGTCTGCTGTGAAATACACAGGGGCTTGAATCAGAATTGTAATTGTGAATATCTACAGAAATGGAAAATAAGTGTGCAAAGAGCCACTTTGAGAAGCTCAGAAAGACACATGTTTAACAAATATTCAGCATGGGGGTCCATATGCATTTCGCTTTATCAGAGGAGTTGGGGAGAAAATAGCAGACTAATCTAACTGTCGTTTTGTTAGGGTACTTAAAGAATGTTCCAACCAAATTACAAAGATAAATTATTTTTAAATGTGTTAACCTCTGGCAGACCTATCACAGTTCAGAATTTCAAATCGTAATCCCTCCCACATATTAAACATTGGTTGTTAACAACTTGGAATAGCTGCAATTTGCTGAAACTTACTATGGCCAGGATACAAAAAACAGAACTAGTACTGCGTGCCTTTTGCTTGTGTTTCTCAAACAGTATGTCTCCATATCTCATGGCAAGCCACTTCTGAAACAACTTTCCAAAGCAGTTTGCAGCATGGCATGGGGCCTGATGTTTAAAGAAATATCCTACAGGGAATGCCCCATCCCCTGAGTATGCTTAAAGTAGCTCTTTGGATCTTGACTTTACTGTATTAGGCTCAGACATGGTAGACTTAGATCTATAAATGTCTCTAGTTCTCCTCAACATTTTGTCCAATTTTCTAATGTTTATTTTCAGCCACTTCTCTGAATGGTGATGATACTTTGGTGTTTTTTTTGTATTTAAAATAATAACAAGATTTAAAAAACAGAGTCAGCAGACTGCAATCCCATCCAATAAGAAAAGATCAACAGTCTTGTAGACAGCCTGGACTGTTTCACAACTATGATACATTAAAAAAAGAATTAAAAAAACCCAACCCCACAAATGAAAGCATTCAAAGACGAAAGTCATCTTCTGACTATACTAGCAACCAGAACTAGACAACAAGATGTACAGTTGAACTGATGGCAACATCACATAACTCTTTGGAAAGAGAATACTGAAACTATGCAATGATAAGAAGAGACACCTATTTGTTGAGTATAAATTGAAGCTCATTAAATTTTCATTAAACTAGCATTCTGCTCTTTTGTAGGTACACAAGTAATTGTATTCCAAATGAGAGTACAATTCCCGTTGCTGATAATGCCAGATTGATTAATCAAGGTTGTGTATATTCTACAATTCAACCCATGTGTAGGAAAGCCTCAAAATTTGGTATCAGCCACAAGAGTTCAGAATCCTGAAAATCTCAGCATCCCTTAAAAAAAAAGGTTTCTAGTGCTTATGGCTGAAAACATAGCTGGAGGGCGCAAGCCTATTGGGATAGGTGGCCGCCTCTGAACTCGACCAAGGTGACCAGCTATCCAATGCAGGGCAGGAGAAATGCGGATCATCCCCTCTGCGCTTCAGCTGCCCAGCATTTATGGCTAGACAGCCAATTTCGGCTGTCTAGCTGTGGGACCTCGGAGTGTGGGAAGCGGCACCCGGACAACACAGAGGATGTGTCGTACCGGCATTTCTGACTTCCCCACCCTGGCATGCCCCCCTGGAATGCCGTTTTTGCTGCTCCACGTTCCTCTTCTGAGCACTATGAGGCAGCGCGGGATGGGGTGGAGGTCGGTTCTCAGGGAACTAACCTATCCTATGGCTGTCTAGCCACTGACTAGTGGCCACAGGATGGTGCCCTTAAAGCATGTAGGAAAGCCAAAGGGCAGTTCAGTAGAAATGTCAGCAGTCAGAGGGCAGAGCTTATGTGCTCTGCGTGGCTCATTACTTTCCCTATAACCAGCAAAACAAAAATAAATTATGCACACTAAGGAAATACATGGCATAATTAATACAGGTAACAGAATTCAGATTTTCATGGTGCAGAATTTGAATTACACTTAGCACAGTTTTTCTTTTTAAATTGTAGTAAGGAATACGTAACAGTCCTGTCTCCAATATACCAGCAACCTACTTCATTAACTTGGACAAAACAAACAAGATGAAATATAAAGTTCTTCATATTACCTAAATGATTGAAAGATAATTCATAGAGAAGATGATATCCAACATAAACCTCCTAACATGGTAACACTGAATAGAAGTCCAAAGGGAATAAATAAGAAAAAAAAAATGATACAAGTGGTATTTTAAAAGAGTCTAGAATGTGGAAGATGTGGAAGCACCTCACATTGGCACCAAAATTGTATTGCAATTCCTGTTCCTCTCCACCAACAAAATTAAATGCAAACCAGGCAGTGGAATAAAACTCCAAATTGCTGAGAAACTGAGGCTCAATGAAAAGGAACACACTGCCTATAAACATCCAGTGAAAGGGGGGAGGGGGCTAAAGTAGCTGAGTTCATAAACCACTCTTTTCCACTATGCATTAGAAGAAGAAACGCTCCATTAATTATTGTATGACTGATGACAATTACGTGGTCTTGTAATAACCTAATTGGTTAAAGAATTAAACCTTTGAGGGTTACGTTTGAAAAGAGTTTTCACAGTTGGGTATGGGGAGTACAGAATTCAAATATTAAGGGAAAGGATTAAAAGGTGACAGAATTGGGAAGATTATCCTTTTTTCACATTAAGGTTCAAAGAAGGGAAGATTGCTGGGGGGGGGATGTCCCATAATATTACATATAAACATATGCTAATTCTCCCCTTCCTTCTACAGCAAGCTAAATTCACCTCTGTGTTTTCAGGCTCTGCACATATCTTCAGGCTCAGATTAAAAGGCCTACCTCACAACTGCGTTGTAAAAATGACTACAATGGTTTTAAAGTATGTAACACACTAAAAGGTACTAAATGTTATTGTAGCAGTGATACAGTGGCACTGTGATACATTTTGTTGACAAAAACAAGCAGGCCTTTGTAGCAGGGGTCTTTGTGATCTAGTTGCCTATATACTAGGGCGTCCAGATGCAAAGGAGAACATAGTTGTGTAGAAGAGGGAATTTTGGCAGATGCAACTTGTCATGCATAGGTGGGAATACATGCACCTGCTGAAATTCCTTCTTCAATAGGAGCCCCATTTTTCTTTGCGTCAGAAGACCCTAGGAAGTACCAACTAGGGATGTTTGGACTGTGTGAAATTCACTCTGTGTTTCGCGGATTGTCAGGCAACTTTTGTTCCATCGTCCGCTCACAGATGGATGCGAATTGTTTTTGTCATATAGGAAAATACACAAATAATTACAGTCAGGGCCAGAAATAGAATTGTTTTTGTCATATAGGAAAATACACAAATAATTACAGTCAGGGCCAGAAATAGAAACAGAAAGTCAGGACTTTCAGCTGTAATTCAAGGGGTTTGACAAAAGTGGGGCACTAACCATTCAGCAAGGACAGCCAGTGGCATACACACACACCCATCATTGGTGGGTCATAAGTAATGGAACAAACCAACATCATTTCAAACTTAAGGATCGCCTTTAATACCTGGATGAAAATCCTTTGCAGTCAATGGCTGCCTGAAGTCTGGAACCCATGGACATGACTAAATGCTGAGTTTCCTCCCTCGAGATGCTTTGCCAGGCCTTTACTGCAGCTGCCTTCAGCTTCTGCTTGTTTGTGGGTCTTTCTGCCTTCAGTCTTGTCTTCAGTAAGTGAAAAGCATGGTCTAGTGAGTTGAGATCAGGTGACTGACTTGGCCATTGAAGAGCATCCCACTTCTTTGCCTTGAGAAACTCTGGGGTAGCTTTTGCTGTATGTTTTGGGTCATTATCCATCTGCAATATGAAGCGGCGTCCTATCAGTTGGGCAGCATTCAGCTTTATCTGAGCAGAATGCATAGCCCTATACACTTCGGAATTCATCCTGCTGCTTTGATCAGCAGTCAGGTCATCAATAAACACCAGTGACCTGGTTCCATTGGCAGCCATACATGCCCATGCCATAACACTGCCTCCACCATGTTTGACAGATGATGTGGTATGCTTTGGATCATGAGCTGTTCCTTTCCTTCTCCATTCATTTCTCTTCCCGTCATTCTGGTACAAGTTAATCTTGGCTTCATCAGTCCAAAGGATCTTATTCCAGAACTGGTCAGGCTTTTTTAGGTGTTTGCTGGCAAAGGCTAATCTGGCCTGTCTGTTCTTGAGCGTTACCAGTGGTTTGCACCTTGTTGTGAAGCCTCTGTATTTACATTCATAAAGCCGTCTCTTGACTGTAGATGTTGTCAATGATATGCCTACCTCCTCAAGAGCATTCTTGACCTGGCTAGATGTTGGGAAAGGGTTCCTCTTCACCATGAGGAGAATTCTGCGGTCATCCATGGTAGTTGTGTTCCGTGGTCTTCCAGGCCTTTTGCTGTTGCTAAGCTTGCCTTCTTTTGAATTCCCTCTTTTTCAGGATGTTCCAAACTGTTGTATTGGCCACTCCCACTGTTTCTGCGATCTCTCTGATGGGTTTATGTTGTTTCCTCAGCCTAATGATGGCCTCCTTCACTTGCATGGACAACTCTTTGGACCTCATGTTGGGGGTTCCAGTGAACAGCTACCAAATGCAAATGTAATACTCAGAACCACCTCCAGGCCTTTTATCTGCTTGCTTGGTCATGGAGTACCCAGGAAACAGGCCACACCTGGCCATGCAGCTGCTTGTCAGCCATTCGTTCCATTACTTATGAGCCACCAACGATGGGGGTGTGTGCATGCCACTGGATGTCCTTACTGAATGGTTAGTGCCCCACTTTTGTCAAACCCCTTGAATGACAGCTGAAAGTCCTCACTTCGCTCCCATCTGGGTGTGTTTCCTTTCAACTTCAATGTGGTGGTGTACAGAGGCCAACTGCCAAAACAATTATCCTTGTTCCAATATTTCTGGCCCTGACTGTACATAAGAGGTTTCCTAACAAATTACGTAATTTACCTTACTGTGTAATATTTAATGTATTATCCCCCATTCCATTCAACTTTTCCTCAGCAGAAACTTCCGTATTTTCCTACGAATAAATATGTGTACATTTGGGAAAGTAAAAAAAAATAATCTGAAAGCCCACAGACTCCACACAGCCTGACAGGGCACTCTGCAGCGAATTCCGGAGGTTGGATTTGTAGAAATCCAGGCTCATTTTAGTCCATCTCGAATTTCTCCAGCATCCCTAGTACCAATCACTCTAAAATGATCAGGCCAATGAATGCAGCCTAACAGCCCTCCCCCATATCTTGCTTTTTCAAAATCCATTCATGATTCCCTAAGCTCAAGGTTGCAACTGCTCCCCCACTCTCTCTAGGATTAGTTTGGAGTCTGCACCATTTAGTCTTGTAATTTTCTGAATTCCACGTTGGTCACTTAAAATGCTACACAGATTGGCTTTGTAGCTGTGGCCCACCAAACGCTTCTCTATGTAACTGTGTAAAGTATATCTAGCTGTGATTATCAGCCACTCAGTATTAACTGAAAACATGCGTTAGCCTGCATGACATTTTCTTTGGAAGAAAGTAAATGTTATAACCTCAACTAAAAGCCATGAAAATCTCACTGCACCATCTCTGTAGTTATTTTCCCATTTTCTTCCCCTAGCCCTCTAGTACACTCTTTTTAATCTGGAAATCAGGGCACAATCCTATTCATGTTTAGACAGAAGAAAGTCCTACCACATGGCTGCCTGGGGCATGCTGGGAGTTACAGGACATTTTTCTGTCTAAATATGCATAGGATTGCACCCTTATTTGTGAGCCAGTGTACTATTTAGAAAAGTATCAGATTGTTAACAGGATAGGATAGAACTGTTCAATAATAAGTTGCAATGAACAGATCCATTACTAAAACAATACACCGTTCTTGTTTTCTTTCCGCCCATTAAAAATGTCAGAATGAATAGCTCTTTGTACCTGGCTTATTTTAAGTGTTTCCACTATGGTCAATGGAATGAACTAGAAAAGAAAACTTGGTTTGACTCAGCCTTGTTTTCTTGGGGCTTGATCCTGCTGGAGAAGAGGCACAGCAAGGTCTGCATGTCAAGGGATCTGTACCCATGAATGGAGGATCTCCAGTTCCGCCTGCAAGTAGGTATTTCTGCACACTAGCCTGTCAACAGACCACAGGGCAAGTACGTCTGCCAATTCTGGCAGTGGATATGTGTAACGCCAAAAGCCAGGTGGTGGTAATCACTCTGACTTAATCAAAACTCACAGTCACTGATACTCGTTAAAAGCCGCAGTTCGCCCACCGACCTGCACTGAAAGACTGGAGGGAAAAGGCCTACTCGTTCGTCACTCTTGAACTACCCTGATGGGAGAGCAGAAAGCGGTGACTCAAGGATGTTAGGGTAGTTCATTAAGCTTAAGCGACCAGGAGTTTCTACCCTTAGAAATGGTCTATGCTATGGATGGGGAACATGTGGACCTCCAGGTATTCCTTGCCTGACTATGCTGGCTAGGGCTGATGGGAGTTGCAGTCCAACAACATCCGAAGGGCCACACGTTCCCCATCCCTGGGCTATGATTTCCCCCTGCTTCATTGGTAGTCTTCTGCTACTGTGGATATAAAAAGGGGGGAGGGGCAGCTCTCATACACCCATGCTAATTTTGCAGCAGATCTGACAGCACCCTTAACTAGCTTCAGGGCTCTGTATTAGCAGCAGCACATGGGGCAAAAACAAATGTACCTGAAAACACACAGAAGGAAAACAATCTTGGCTTGTATACAAGCCCAATGAGCACAGCAGGTTCCCTATTTTTTGAAAAGAAATACTGCTAATCTCCACCATGTGCACTTATTAATCTTAACTGACAAAGCTACATATGAAATTGTGGACATTCACAGTCACTGCTTTGTTAAAAACTGGGATTTTCTTGCTTCTCTTTTGTTCCATATTTAGAAGAGACTTTCTTCCTTCTCCTTGCCACCCAACTATGTTCAGAGCTGAATGCTCTCCCAGGACTGCTTCACACATTATGTGGCTGTAAATGAGAGTACATGTGGTGGCAGGGAGCCACAGCCAATCCTAGCTGAACCTGTATTTGCCATGTGTGCTCATTATGTTTTTACACGCAAACATATACATATAAAAATGTAATGCATTAAACAACTCTTAAGTTACATGGTAAACTGCACTTTAACCTTGTATATTTTGGTTTGTGCTTATTCGCTCAGTCCCTTACTGCCTCACTTTAGAGATCCAGCACCTATGGACAGGGACTAAGAGATACATGCAGCATGAAGAGGGCAATCCAGTTACGCAAACAACAGGACCTGACTTGCACCAGTTGCTATGTTCTGCCTATGACTCTGTTCTGACATGAAGTGAAGCTGAACAAGCTGAACTGAATCAAACTAGGAGGTTCTGTGCCAGTTTACCACACCAAGGCTGCAATTCCGTGTGCACTTACTTTGGACTAAACATGCACAGCACCGAGCCATAAGACATACAAACACACTACAGTAATTCCTTTGATGTCTTTCTCTGCTCCAGGCAAGACGCCAGAAAGATGGGAGTTTTGCCTAAATTCTGTAGCTGGCAGGCTGGTCATGCCTAAATGGTTAGTCTGGGGATTGGGGGGAGAGAAGGACACACTTCCCTTGTACCCAGCAACTGTGGTCAAAGAGCCAACCAGCCAGTTGTTTGAAAGCTTAGCATTCAATCTCTGTATGCAGTAACTGCTGGGATACTATTTCCCCCACCTTACACTAACTGCTCCAAAGGAAAAACCAGGCAAAGACATATTTCTTTTTGCTCAGTGCCACAGCTGGGTCACTGCACAACTGCTAGCAGCCCTCTCTCGCCATTTGATTATAGACAGCAATTCAACCCCACCCTTTAACCCAAGTATGTTTTCCTGTTTCTTCGAAACAAACTGAAATTTCAGGCATAAAATAAAATACATAAAATGCCCAACCTCATGAAAGAACTTTCTAGAACAGAAGTAACTACCAGAGAAAAGACCAACAGACTTTGAAATAGGCTTGCTGTGTGTATCTGAAAGTCCCGTCAGGAGCTGTAACACCATCTGCCCTCCAAAGAAACTGAGATACTGTTTTAAGTTAGACAACAAATTATTTTCTTAGGTCTTCCTTAATGTCCTTGTAGTTTTTGCTGTTTCCGGGGGGGGGGGGGGGCTGCTGTTGTTGTTTTTGCTGTTTCCGGGGAGGGGGGCTGTGGTTGTTTTTGTTGTTTCCGGGGGGGGGGGGCTGTGGTTGTTTTTGCTGTTTCCGGGGAGGGGGGCTGTGGTTGTTTTTGTTGTTTCCGGGGGGGGGGGCTGTGGTTGTTTTTGCTGTTTCTGGGGGGGGGCGCTGTGGTTGTTTTTGCTGTTTCCAGGGGGGGGCGCTGTGGTTGTTTTTGCTGTTTCCGGGGTGGTTTGCTGTTTCCGGCGGGGGGGGGGGGGCTGTTTTTTGCTGTCATTCTCTCACACTAAAAAAACTAACTTAGCTTAAATTGAAACTTCTACCCAGCCATTGCATTCTAACACACCAGTGACAAATTTACTTCTTGCTCCTGCATTCTCTAGGGCGAGTTGGGGAAGGGTCTGTTAAAAGATGAAACAGGCCACTCTTTTGTAACGGTTTGAAGTTTCCTCTCCCAGTACATTTTTTTTTTGTTGAGCACCTCCATTTTGATTCTGTGTTCCTCTTCGGCCATCTCGCATTCCCTCTCGATCTGCTGGATCTTTGCCACATGGACTTCATTCATCTGGATCAGCCGCAGCTGCAAGATAGACATTTGCTGATGGTGTTCCTCCTCGTGCATCTTTTTAAGGTCACTCTCTTGGGCAGCCTTGCTCCTGAAGTTTTTACTGCCAGTGATTCTGACTGCGGAACAGGAGGGCTCAGGCTGTGCGGTACCTTCGCATACCTGGAAATGTACGAGTTCTTTATCTTCGTCACAAAGTTCTCTATTTATAACAGTGAAAAGTTCTGGGGAAATAAAACAGCCAACAATTAGGAGAAGTGATTTTCGATTCTTTTCCCCCCAACCCAGCCAGTGTGGTGTGGTGGACAGTGAGTTGGATATGTGCCTACAAGCCCAGGATTCCCATCTTCGCCCAGCTATATGAAACTTACCGGATGCCCTTGAGCATGTCACGATTCTTCTGCTTACCCACCTAACAGGGCAGTTGTTGTGGGAGAACAAAGTGAGATAACCCCATGGGCACCACCTTGATGTCCTCGCAGGAAGGGTGGGATGTCAGTGTGATAATTTTTCTTTAGAAATGGCAGTGAACTACTACACAACTAAACTTACGCCATACGCCATTGAAACAGATTCAGCATGCCACTAGATGGGACCATGGGCCACACTGCGATAGCATAAACTACAAAACTAAAATTATCATCATCGGCTGGAGACAGAGAACAGGGTTTTTTTTGTCAGGGTTGAAGGTAGTTTGAAATTGGGATTGCTGCTCAAGCTGTGTACATGCATCTCACTTTTACCTCTGGCACGCAGGCTTGGTAAATTTGGGCATGGTTTCAGAAACTTGCAACACTTGTTTGGCCAGAGGCGACTGGTGGGAGAAAAGACATGTGCCTCTACTGGAGCAAGTGAAGCCTCTCTCAAACCACTGTCAACTCTTGACACCATGCTGAACTCTGGAGGCACTTGGAGCACCTCCAAAACACAGCAGGAGGTTAGAGACAATCTCCCATGTCCCTTAGCTGCAAGTTCAGGAGGAGGGCTGGAGGTTGTCTGTTTTGCATTGCACTCTGGAGGAACTCCAAGCACATTGGAAGCACGCAGCTGTGGGGAAAATCTCCTCCCGAGCATCAAGCTCAGGAGCGATGGCTGGAGTTCATCAAGCTCACCAGAATGGGAGGATGTCCACCGTGGTAAGGTGATTTGTGGACCCCTGGAGTTCTCAGCTTTGAAAATTCGGCCACTCTTTAAAGTGCTTGGTCAAAAAAAGGCAAGCCCTAACACCCGCCCCCCTTGGTTCACATCCTAGTGCAGGCATGGAAAAACTCCAGCTCACAACGGCCCCCGATTAGGGATGAACTGACTCACCTGAGTCTGCGGTTGGCGGGCACTCAAGGAGTCGCTGCTGCCACCCAGCCACACAAGCACCTGGAGGGCTTGGCGAGCGGTGCAGGAGCACCCCTCAGCCGCCCACTCCTCCATGGGAGCTGCCATTTTAACGCTAGATGAAGGCTTTAGATTTTGTATATCTAATGTTGTGCATAACCATGGCCTCACATTTCTGCAACATCAGAGGTCTCTCTAATGTTTATAATGATATACGCAACGATATGCGAAGATCTAGAGTCCCCATCTTGCATTAAAATGGCAGCTCACATGGAGGACGGGCAGCTCCTGGGCACAAGTGGATGAGTCTGATAAGTCCTGGAAGCTTGTTGAGCCAGATTCCGGGGGGGGGGGGGGCTGAGGGGGGGTGAGGGGGGGTGAGGGGGGGCGAAGGGGGGTCAGGAACTAGTCAGGCACCCACAGCATCCCTACCCACGATACAGCCCATCAGCTTGTTCCTGCCCCATCTCCACACCTGCCCCCCATCCCCAGGCCCCACCCCTCTGCCCCTCAAACCAAAGTTTATCATCTCCAATCTCCGCAGAGATCAGAGATAACACATTTCCCCTGCTTTCACCTCCACCATGCTGCATTTAGTTTTGAAAAAAGTCTCCATTCGTGCCAATATAGGCCTTTTTAAAAGCCTAATTGCAAAGGAGGGACTGTTTCGGGGGGCGGGCGTTTGTGTTTCTGGGGGAGGGGGCGGGGGTTTGCTGTTTCCAGGAGAGGGTGAGGGGTTTTTTTTTGCTGTTTCCGGGGGAGGAGGCAGGGTTTTTTTGCTGCTTCCGGGGGAGGGGGGGTTTGCTGTTTCCGGGGGGCGGGTTGCTGTCTCCAGGGGGGTGGGGCTGTTGTTGCTTTTGCTGTCACCGGGGGGTGGGGCCCTGCAGTTGCTTTTGCTGTTTCCGGGGGGGGGGCTGGTTTTTTTTTTTGCTGATTCCAAGGGGGGGCGGGTTTTTTTTTTTTGCTGATTCCGGGGGAGGGGGCGGGTTTTTTTTTTTGCTGTTTCCAAGGCGGGTTGTTTTTCTGCTGTTTCGGGGGGGGTGTTGCTGTCTCCGGGGGGCGGGGCCCTGCGGTTGCTTTTGCTGTCTCCGGGGGGTGGGGCCCAGCGGTTGCTTTTGCTCTCTCTGGGGGGCGGGGCCCTGCGGTTGCTTTTGCTCTCTCCGGGGGGCGGGGCTGGGGTTTTTTTTTGCCGATTCCGGGGGGCAGGCGGGCTGTTTTGTGTGTGTTGTTTTTTTTTGCCGATTCTGGGGGGCGGGGTGGGCTGTTTTGTGTGTTTTGGTTTTTTTTGCCGATTCCGGGGGGCAGGCGGGCTGTTTTGTGTGTTGTTTTTGTTTACCGATTCCGGGGGGGCGGGCTGTTTTGTGTTTTGGGGTTTTTTTGCCAATTCCGGGGGGGCAGGCTGTTTTGTGTTTTGTGGGGTTTTTTGCCGATTCCGGGGGGGGGCAGGCTGTTTTGGGTTTTGGGGTTTTGTTTGCCGATTCCGGGGGGGCGGGTTGTTTTGTGTTTTGTGGGTTTTTTTGCCGATTCCGGAGGGGGCTGTTTTGTGTTTTTGGGTTCTGTTTGCCGATTCCGGAGGGGCGGGCTGTTTTGCTTTTTTGGTTTCTTTGCCGATTTGGGGGGGCGGGCTGTTTTGCTTTTTGGGGTTTTTTTGCCGATTCGGGTGGGGGGCGGGCTGTTTTGCTTTTCGGAGGTTTTTGCCGATTCGGGTGGGGGGCGGGCTGTTTTGCTTTTTGGGTTTTTTTGCCGATTCGGGTGGGGGGCGGGCTGTTTTGCTTTTGGGGGGGTTTTGCCGATTTGGGTGGGGGGGTGGGCTGTTTTGCTTTTTGGGGGGTTTTGCCGATTTGGGTGGGGGGGCGGGCTGTTTTGCTTTTGGGGGGTTTTTGCCGATTCGGGTGGGGGGCGGGCTGTTTTGCTTTTTGGTTTTTTTTGCTGATTCGGGGGGGCTGTTTTGCTTTTGGGGTTTATTTGCCGATTCGGGGGGGGGCGGGCTGTTTTGTTTTTTGGGTTTTTTTGCCGATTCGGGTGGGGGCGGGCTGTTTTGCTTTTTGGGGGTTTTTGCCGATTCGGGTGGGGGGCGGGCTGTTTTGCTTTTTGGAGGTTTTTGCCGATTCGGGTGGGGGGCGGGCTGTTTTGCTTTTGGGGTTTTTTTGCCGATTCGGGTGGGGGCGGGCTGTTTTGCTTTTTGGGGGTTTTTGCCGATTCGGGTGGGGGGCGGGCTGTTTTGCTTTTGGGGTTTTTTGCCGATTCGGGGGGGGCGGGCTGTTTTGTTTTTTGGGTTTTTTTGCTGATTCGGGTGGGGGGCGGGCTGTTTTGCTTTTTGGGGGGTTTTGCCGATTTGGGTGGGGGGGCGGGCTGTTTTGCTTTTGGGGGGTTTTTGCCGATTCGGGTGGGGGGCGGGCTGTTTTGCTTTTTGGGTTTTTTTGCTGATTCGGGGGGGCTGTTTTGCTTTTGGGGTTTATTTGCCGATTCGGGGGGGGCGGGCTGTTTTGTTTTTTGGGTTTTTTTGCCGATTCGGGGGGGTGGCGAGCAGTTTTGCTTTTTGGGTTTTTTTGCCGATTCGGGTGGGGGCGGGCTGTTTTGCTTTTGGGGTTTTTTTTGCCGATTCGGGTGGGGGCGGGCTGTTTTGCTTTTTGGGGGTTTTTGCCGATTCGGGGGGGGCGGGCTGTTTTGCTTTTTGGAGGTTTTTGCCGATTCGGGTGGGGGGCGGGCTGTTTTGCTTTTGGGTTTTTTTTGCCGATTCGGGTGGGGGCGGGCTGTTTTGCTTTTGGGGGGTTTTTGCCGATTCAGGTGGGGGGCGGGCTGTTTTGCTTTTTGGGGTTTTTTGCCGATTCGGGGGGGGCGGGCTGTTTTGTTTTTTGGGTTTTTTTGCCGATTCGGGGGGGGGCGGGCTGTTTTGTTTTTTGCCGATTCGGGGGGGGTGGGCTGTTTTGTTTTTTGTTTTGGTTTTTTGCCGATTCGGGGGGGGGGCGGCTGTTTTGTTTTTTTGCCGATTCGGGGGAGCGGGCTGTTTTGTTTTGTTTTTTGCCGTTTTGGGGGGGGTGCTGTTTGGGGGGGGTGCTGTTTCCCCTACCTAGTGATGCAACCCCTGCCTCAACAAAATCACCCCACCCCTGCTACAATCTGGCTTTTAAAAAGCCTCTATGGGTGCCAATGGAGGCTTTTAAAAACCTTAATTGCAGCTGGGATGAGGGACATTATCAGGAAGGGAGAGGAGGAAGTGTGTGTGTGTGTGTGTGTGTGAGGGTGGGGAGAGGGAGGGAGGGGAGAGACATAGTGTGTGGATGGAATTTGGGCAACCATGTTGGGGGCTGCCACATGCCAGCATGTGACCCCCAACATGCATGCTCACAGTCAATTTGTGTCAAGGATGAGTCCCAGCCTTTTCAGATGTGTGACAGCTCCGATTCTGAGTCAGAGTTAGAACTGCTAGATCAAGGCATGGGGGAAGGACCCTCCCTAGAGCACCTAGATTTCCTCCGATTGCCTTGACAAACAGATGGCACAGACTGAGTCTCCATCCCCTCCCTCCACTGTGGGAATTCAAATTTCTGAGGAGGAGGAGGAAGAGGGGCGTGACTTGATACACTAGGGTGCATCGCAAAGAGAAGCAGGAAAAGTCAGGGGCAGGGCTCAGACACTCTGCCTGGATAGCCACTCTTGGAAGTCACCGTGGGAGGGAGCCACCCTAAGCGGGGTGGGGGGGGGGGCATCACTGTGAAGCTAGCTGGACCATTGGGTTCATACCCAAACTGCCTGTAACTTCTCTATCCCCTGGTTCGTCTCCTCTGCTTAGAGATTGTTGATTAGTTGTTAGGGCCTGGGGCAGTCTGAGTGTTTCCTTGAATCTGCATTTGTAGAGAGGCTAGTCTTTAGCAAAATAAAGTCGTATTAGCCTGAAGTTGTGGCTATTGTGCTGCTGGTTGCGAAGGAAAAGGACAATCCATTCTTGACAATTTGGTCCTTGGGCCAACAGTGGTTCCCCACCACTGTCCTAGTACAAAAAGAACTTTCTACTCAAGGCAAGGAGAAAGACTCTTAAGGCGCCCCAGACTTTTAACACCTGTTTAGAGAAGCTCAGATTGTGCCTTCTCACATGGTGTTTCACATGTACATTTTCAAAGTGCTAGTTAAAAATGGCTTGAATGACAGGGACGTAACGTAAGATATACAGTATAAGTAACGTCACGGGGCTATATTATTGGAGCAAAATGCAGTAGTTGTCAAGCTTAAGATTCAGCTTTAACTTCAGGTACAAACAAATAATTTTTGTGGGTTTTGTATAATTTCTTAGTAAACTCATATATATACATATTTTTAAATATTATATTAACTCACATATACACATATTTTAAAATATTACATAAACTCACACATCTTTAAAAATGTCTACTCCATTTTATAGCTAAAGCTCACACAGGGTGGAATTCAATAATGTTTTTCTGCTGGCAGAACTGCTTCTGTCAGCAGAACTGGGAGGGGTGTGTGATTCTCCCTCCCTCACTGCGCACCCTCAAAATCTGCTCCAAATGGTTTCAGGACCCTTAGGAGCAGATCTGGGGGTGAGGGGTGGGCATGGAAGGTTACAGGGGAAAGTAGAGGAGGATAAGTGCCATCATGCAAGAGGACCTCTGCTCGCACGACACTGGGTTCTGCCAAAGTAGCTTACAAATAAATAAAAACACTTTGAACTAAACTAAAAAAAACCCAAATTAAGAACATATATACACATGTATGGGGTCAAAAGGCAAGTTAGACATTTTTACAAATTTTAAAAATAAGATTCCCTCCTTTTCTTCATCTTTCTCCTACTCTTAAAAAAACCCTTCAAAGCAGAAAATGGTGATGCTGCTGCTACTGTAACACACCTCAGGACAGGGCATGACCCTGTTGCGAGTCATAACTCACTAACCGAAGAACGGTGGACTAGACCATGTTAATTTGCTTATACTGGATAACTGGTATCATTACAGAGACATCGCTGGAGGAATAAATTACATTTTTTTAATCATCTTTTGGAATATGAATTTACAAGAAAGGTGCAGCTTGAACACAACTCTACCTTGGCTGGAAGCCTCAGGCTGATATTCAGAATCTTCTTCCGGTGGACTCTGCAAAAAGTACACTTGCTCAGGTACCATGCTGGCGATCTTCTCTTTTCCTAGGATGTGATTACTTATAAGTGGGCTAATACACCTTTTTACCTTGTCTCGTCTTTCATGTGCCATTATTTTCTTGGTCCGTGCCTTGATGTTCTCCCAGCATTTCTTTAGCTGCTTGAAGTCTCGGAGGGACACGCTTGGTTGAGAATTATATTCATGAGCGAGTGCCTGCCAGGTCCGTTGTTTCAGTGCAATAGTCCTGGCATCGCTTTTCTTACACTCAAGTACATATTTGTATTTCTCCACTAGCGCAAGCAGCACGCTCTTCTCTACTTCAGAGAAGTATTTGGCAGGCTTTATCACTTCGCTGTTTTGCATTTTCTGTTGATTCTCCAGGGTGCCAAGACAATCTAAGAAAACCAACAGAGATGGCTTACTTTAGCAAGCATGAATTATTTTACAGCATCTACTATTTTCATACGATTAGTGTTAGTGTTTACTGTTAGTGTGTAGTTTGCTATTACCATTTAACCAGCCTAGCCAGGGGTGCCAGATGTTGGGGACTTCAATTCCCCAGCCCCCTGCCAGCATGGTCAATGGTCAGGAATGCTGGGAGCTGATGTCCAAAACATCTGGAGATATACCCTGGCCTATACAAACATGGACAATATGGTTCAGGACAAACAAAAGGCAGTGTAATTTCACACAATTCATAACTCACCACCACAAGATGTTGTCACGGCCACAAAGTTAGATGACTTTAAAAGACAATGCATGTAGGATAAGATCTATCAATTTCTATTGTCTCTCATGGCAGCTAATTGGTGGGTCAGTGTTCAGAGGTAGTATACCTCTGAATACCAGATGCTGAGTACAAACTGCAAGGGGTGGCTACCAGCAAGACAATTCTTATGTTCTTTATTACTCAACTTATATAACACTTGCCTGCCCTTAGCAGATGCATATATTGGACAAGAACTGGTAAAATCTTTCTACAGATAGCAATGGCTATGGCCATTCATCTCTTCTACTGGGCAAAATGAATTAATATTAACACACAGTGACTGTTGGACATGCTATCTCTGTGGCATTTCAACTTGGTGGAGATGCCACATTTTGTTCCCACAGAACTAAATATTATTTTCACAAATAAATGTTCACAAATATTCATCTTTCATCAGTCAAGCCAACTCTTCATGCTTATCCACAGAGTTATTGAAGAGGTGTGCAGGAAATACTGCAGCCCTTTAGACACCTCTGCCATTCTCACTTTAAAAATCAAATGAGATATTAATCTCCCTGATAGAGATCCACAGCTGATCAACAGAGGGAAAAACCTGGAGTAGCTCAAATGATTCCATAAGCCCACTTGGAAATGTTCCTTGACTTACTGCAAACAACTTAAACAAATCTAGCATTTCTTACATTTTTGAAAAGAAAAGGTAGCCATGTTGGGCGCCATGGCTACCTTTGCTTTCTGGGCGATTTAGAGAATACTGAATTTAGCTGTTCAACAGCAGGATCCTACACTGGAGGAAGAGGATTTATACCATTTGAAGATGGGACTTTGTTCTCTGAGGGTACATCCCCTCTAACTACTAGGTAAGGCTGCCCAATTTGGCTTCTATTGACGTTTTTTAGCCTTGTATTCCATATACAACATCTCCAGCTTTGTTAATATAAAAACCATTTAGTTTCCCTTTACTTCTGTTTTCTACTTACAAGGGAATCTGTGTGTTGCCCAAGGATGGAGGTGGTTCTGAGTAACAGCTGGATTTTATAGTTTCAAAAATTGGTGAGATAAACCATTGTTTGTTTATCCCAGCAGCCCTTGGGAAAGACCTAAGTGCAAGCTGAAAAAGCCTAATGTGAATGTCTGCAGCATCCTCCCACAATCTATCTTCAATGTCACTAAATACAGACTCCATGACTTGACCATCAGCCACCTTTTCCCTCCCTGCTTGATTCTTATGCTCAATTTTATATTTTCCTTCTGTCCTGGATGCATGACAAGTTAGAATTATGGTTACCTAGCCACCAGATTTGTAAAACACAGACCCCAGTTGCCTACAGCATGTAACTGAGCATTACGGTAAGTCACCACATTTCTACCAACTCAGTCACAAGCCATGGTCATGTACTGTGCCCTGTTCAGTGCTTGAGAACTTCTGTCCTCTTTTTGTGGTCCCTAGTAAGCAGCAAGAACAAGTCTATCAAGTCCTTGTGGGCTGCCATACATAACCAATGGTGAGGTGAACTGATTTAGATCTAACCCTGCTATAGTTTCTAAGAAAGCAGCCTTTCACCTAGTGTTTGATACTGGGTCCTGTATTTAAGAGGAGCATCATGGATTCAACTTTAAGGGATTTTAACTGTAGGCTTCACATTAACATGTCTGGTTAAGTTCTGTTTTTATTTTACATCAGTGAATGCTTGGCTACACACTGGTTGAAATGGCCCTTCGTTTGATACAGGAGCCATCAAGCAAAGGTACGCAGCTGTCCAAGTTGTACACCTTGTGCCTGCTCTGTTTGAGTGAAGCTACACCTGCCTTCACCCCTAGGCATGGTGACTCCTATAGCCCCCTGAGGGAGGGGTCTGTCCATTTCCTTGAGAGGGGGTTGCCCCACAGCAGGGGGGAGGGACAGTCGTATAACTCTGACCCTTGGACTACTCCCCCAGGGCCTCAAACTGTGTTGCCTGCAAAGCTATGCACTGGTTAGGGAACTCTCCCACCAAGTAACTGAAGACTGTGCTGTGGGCACAAATAACCCTGAGGTGCACACCTCTATGGTCCCCTTAGTACGCATGCCAAGTTTCAGGTGTCTCGGTTTCAAGGTCTTGGAGGTATGGTTGCTGATAAGACAAGCATTTATTATTATAGATTAACATGTTTATGTCAAGTTCAGATTGTATTGATCAGGCTTTTAAAATTGTTAAAAAAAGAAAATTACCATTTAAAAAAAATCAACGCTGGTTATTAGCCTGCATTTAGCTTGGTGAGTCACAAGTTGTATAAGCCTGCAACAAGCCCTTGTAAGATCTCATATCAAACAGCCAGATCCTATATACAGGTGAACCTAAGGCAAGACAGCTCAGCTTTTTTAGGCATTCTTAACTCTGCATAGGAATAGGATGCTAGCCAACTAAACTGATGTAAGAATGGATACAAGGAATATTGTGAAAATGTAGGTCTTCTGGCGAATAGGGCACCTGTTGAATGATAGCTCAGTAAAAAGTTTCAGCACATATAATACCACTGCCAAAATTCACTAAGAGCACAATCCTATGTGTGTTTAGACAGAAAAAGCCCTACAACTCCCAGCATTCCCTAACCAGTCATGCCTGCTTGGGGATGCTGGGAGTTGTAGGGCTTTTTCTGTCTAAAGATACATGGGATTGCACCCTAATAAAAATCTGGGAGCACACCATTGCAGTTTCATCTTCTTGCCAACCCAAATATCTTCAACCCTTTATAGCATGTTTACATCTATCCAGCACACCCAACTCTACGCCATATACACTTGAAAAGCAGGAACAATTAACTGCAAGACTGACTAGCTTTAAAAAGATATTCCAATGCTTCCTAACCCACCCTCCTCCCAAAACATAAATTGTGAATATTTTAGGATGACACAGCCACTGGGAATAACACAGGAACATTCACTATAAGAGCCTGTCTCTCTCAACTCCTTCAAACTCATACAACCCTCCACCTTCATAAACTCCAGGAAAAATTCATCCTAATTTGCAGCCTTCCTTCTCCAAATGCAGATTTAGCATCAGAAGCAATTGCCTGCATGAATGATGACAATACACAATACATTTCAGTTTGTAGGCAGACCTGCCTGAATCTATGCATGATTACTTGGAAATATGTTATCTCTAAGTAAAGCATCCACAGTAGATTAGGCTGTAAGTCATGTACTTGGCCATAAATGCAACCTGTGAACGCCATGGAAAAGTCAATGTTTCTCTGGGGGATAATTAGAAGTTTTTCTTCCACAATAACAACCCTGACATGTATGTACCTCTTTTCAGCTACCTTCTAATACAGGATTTCAGAAAATTCTAAGACTTTAAAGTGTGTAATGCAGTGTAGGTAAGCAAAACGTAACTGTTTCTTATATTTGGAAGTAGCAAAGTAAGGCTCCAAACGCTAAAGAACCTATCAGCAAATAATCAAATCTTTAGGCTTACATCTCACATAAGCTGCTGTATAGTCAATACTATAGCCTCTGGGCATGAGTGTGAAACGTTGGTTAAGATCACACTTTGCAAAAGATTATCGGAAACAAAAGCAGCATCTAGATGCTATTCAAGCAAGAGGGTTACCCTAACCTAACACGTATACAAGACAGCATTGTTGAAAGAGGTAAAATGGGGATGGGGTGGGGAAAAGAGACACGGATTTCATTCCTGTATCAGGATCTGAGGTACTTTAAAACCAAAGCTACTAAAACAGGCACAACGAAATGTGTACTGTCAGTCTGAATGATAGACATTCATAAATTCTAATACATCTTTACTCGGACGTTTCCCACTGTGTCATGAGGCTTATTCCTACATAAGTGCACATACAATTGCAGCCTAACACCACAATCCGATGCATGATTACTCAAAAGTAAGTCCCAGTGAACTCAACAGGACTTACTCCTAGGTGTATAGGTTGAACGCACCCGAATTTATCCATGATGCGGTGGTGCCACAAGGGGAGCACAAAACCATCAGCTGTGATCCACTGGCCCTTTTTGTATTCTTCCTCAACAGTCAAATCCAAATTTCCCAACCTGTTACATATCTGGAAGGCATCCTAAGCGTTTCTTAAGGCAAATGACCACAGAAGGGGGTTAGGTTTTTTTTTAAGTGCTTGTCGTAAATCTTCTTTAGAAATAAACACAAATAATTTTATATACATTTTTACCAGGCTTTTTTGTGCATCAGGGCCTTCTCAGGCTTCCCCTTCCTTTTTCCTCGATGCTGCCGGGTTTCCTCTTCTGTTTTAGATAAAAGGAAGCACAGATCCTAGCATTACAAAGGACGCCCCACCACCTATTGCATGCGCACTCGCCACTGCAGATTTACAAATGCAGGCACGTAAGCCGTGGTCCAAACAATAATGAAGAGTGTTCATGTTATCGTTGTTGTTATTGTTATTATTATTGCCCCAAGGCCCAGGGGCGGGCAGCAAAGAAAACAAAAATCTCTGCAGTCTAGACGCCCAGCAGCCTTGGCTTGCAAAGGACAGCAGCAATCTTTGCTCTTAACAAAGCACCAACCACCATTATCACTCTCGTTTTCGCCTCTCCGCGACTGGGTTGGAAAGCTGGCTCGCCCCTGTCTCCGCCTCCTTCTCCTCCACTGGCCGCGCCCTCCTGCTCTTCCCAAACTCCGACGTGGCACCGGATCATGGGCAAGAACAAGCGCTTAGCCAAAGATTGGAATCCCATAATTTCGCGCTTGGAACAGCAGACAAAGGCAAATAGGCTGCATGCGCACGTCGCTTCCATTCCCGCGCTATTATTTCCCTTAGGGCTCAATCCCACGCGTGTTTAGACAGGAAAAAAAGTCCTACAACTCCCAGCATTCCCCAGCCAGCTGCTGGCTGGGGAATGCTGGGAGTTGTAGGACTTTTTTTCCTGTCTAAACACGCGTGGGATTGTGCCCTTCAGGTACTTAGGTAAGCCTTTTAGGGCGCTATCCTATGCATTTTTAGGCAGAAAAAAGGTCCTACAACTCCAGCCAGCCGTGCTTAGCTGGGGACTGCTGGGAGCTGTAGGACTTCTTTTCTGTCTAAACATGCGTGGGATTGCGCCCTTAATTAGAGTAATAGAAAGCGACTTGGTAACGCCATTCCCTCCCTGTTTATTATCCGGTCCTGGTTTTCGGTCTAGCAGCGCTGTAAAAGTTCCGGCCAGGAGAGGAAGACGCGTCCTGCGCGTGCGCACTACTAGCGCTCCGGCGACGGCGGGGCCTGGCGGTCGGTGGGAGCGGCCTGTGAGTTGTTTACGAAGGGAAGCCGGAAGGGTTCGGGGTGGAGGGCAAGTGGCTCCCCTCAGCCTTCGGCCGCGCTGGTCGTCCTTAGGACCTTCCGGGGATCTCCTGCCGGGCTTGCCTTGATGGCTTGGGCGAAAGGTCCTTCAGCTCTAAGCATTTCTAGCCGGGTGCCCTCCAGATGTTTTGTAATACAGTTCCTATCAGCCCCAGCAAATGTGGCCAATGGGCTGGGTGATGGGGGCTGTAGTCCAACACATCTGAAGGGCGCCTGGCTGCGGAAGGCTGATCTGGTCCAGCACCTTGTCTTCTGCAGTTGTCAGCCAGATACTTTTGGGGAGCCCACAATGCCGAAGGCGGCTGCCTCTGGACATGGAGGTTCTGTTTTGCTCTCAGGGCTGATGGCAGTAGATCTGCCTTTCTCTTTTCAATGAATTTCTCGTAGCCCTTGTTACATCTTATGGTAACAATTCCGTTTGAGAGCTTTATTTTTAATATTTTTTTTAAAGCAGCATTTTCTCTACCTATATTCTTTCCAGGGGTGCATTTTACTGGTGTGTATATATGCTACCTCCACTATCCGAGGCAGTATGCCTATGTACACCAGTTTCGGGGGAACATGGGTGGGAGGGTGCTGTTGCAGTGATATCCTGCTTGTGGGTTTCTCATGGGCAGCTGGCTGGCCACTGTGTGAACAGAATGCTGGGCTAGATGGTCCCTTGGTCTGATCCAGCATGGCTCGTCTTATGTTCTTATAACATCATGGGCAGTATGCAATGTTAGACCTACTCAGAGTAGACCCATTGAAACGAATGGGCGTTTAGTTCATCATGACTAACTTAAGCCCCATTCATTTCAGTGGGTCTAAGCTAAGTAGGAATAACATTGGATACTACACCATGTGTCTGAAATGAAGCCCCACTTGTTTTGAGGGCTGTTCAGCTACTGGCTTCTTGGGAGCTTAAGCTCCTTTACTGGTGGGTAGTGTGAATTTTTGAACTGCTGTGTGTGTGTGTGTGTGTGTGTGCGCGCACGCGCGCATGTGTGTGCACTTTGCATGTTACAAAATACTTGCACGGAAAATACTTCAGTGTCAGAAGAAGCATATCGTTTTTGTTATGTGATAACTCCTCTAGTGGGTTTTTTGCTGCATTTATATATGCCAGGAAGCTGTGATTGGCTGTACGTAGTACACATAGGTGATTCATGTGGATGGAAGTTACTTCTGAGTAGGCATTTAGGAATATGTGTCGCAGCTTTGAAACTGTTCTGTATTTGGGTGCATGTGTGAAATAACTGTATCTATATAAAAGCTAGTTCTCAGCATTCTGTCATATCCCAGGGTGACTGAGAAGCAGAATCTAGGGCAGGACTATGCGAACAGAGTCTGGGTTGCTTCTCAGTGGCGCCCATCATCATCATCATCATATATGCTAACAGTAAACCCAGGTACTGAATTATGATGGCTACATAATTAAAATGGGGCTACTGAGAACAAGGGGGAGATATAAGAATGTTTGCGGAACCCCAAGGCTTGCAGAAGTTGAAAAATGCTTTGGGGGGGGAAGGTGGGGGAGAAGACCCCAAAACAGCCCGAAGAAGACTGAGCATCCTCAGTAGCCGCAGAACGCTGAATGTTGCTGGGGAAGGGAAGATGGAAACTGTAGTGAATGGAATGGAGTATTGTGAAAGAGGGCATAGCTGGCTGCAGTGCCGGCTTTATGTTTTGGAGGGCCTGTGGGCAAGAGACCCTCAATGGGCCCCCTCCCTCAGTGAGTCTACCTTCTCACCATCATTGTCACCAGCTGCTATTGCTCTGTCTGCCCATTGTTTCCCTATGGGCATTCATACTTTCCCTGTGGGCAAGTACTGTCATTTGTTTTAGTATGTCCCCTACCCTAGTGATGTCCCTAAGTACAGACGTGCACTTTTGTTCATATAAGTGAATGGGTGTCATTTCTATGGGGACAATAAAAGTGCTGCATGCAGGGATACCTTGTGGTGGGGAGAGAAGTTGCCTGCCCCCCCCCCCCCAACACTGGTAGCTCACCCACTATTGACAAGGAGCAGGAACCCACTAGGGGCGGGAGGAGCAGTGCCCTTTCCTGCCTCCTGAAGACAACTCAAGCACTGTGAGGGAAAGAGAAACGTACTTCTTTAAAATTGTAAACTATATACAGATGAACCTGTTATCAACAAGAAATACAAAGAAGTAAAACAGTAATACTTATATTGTACAGAATAGAAAAAACATCTGTAAATGCTAATGTCAGTATTGTATCAAATTTTCCAATAATGAATAAAAGGACACCATTCTTTAGCAATTTTTCTTTTTTTCCACTCTATCATAGCTTAATCTTAGTATCTCAATTTAGTTAGTTGAGCTGCTTTCCATACTTTATTTATCCACTCTTTATGGGTGGCTGGTTTTGGACTTCTCAAATTCCTTGTTTTGACTAATTTTGCAGGCGTTATTATATTGGAAATCTTTGAACATGGGGTACATGCGGGCAGCATATTCCAAATACTTTTCTTCTCCTCAAAACCAGGAGCTTGGTTTTAGAAGGGAAGCAGGGGAGGACATGGTGAAGCTGGCAACGCAGGTTTTGGGTTGGAAGGTAGTAAACATTCCTTATCTCCTTCTCAGAACGTATTATAATGTTGACGATCACATATATTTAGACTATTACTGTAACATACAACAAGTGAACGGATACTGGTATGACAAGACTGTAAAAGCTTGAGGAGTACCTCAAGCTTTTGGGAATACCAAATCCTTGATTATGTTCTGCCTATGTGTGTTCACAACATGTTGATAGAGAGCCCTAGCAGTATATATTTGCTATATGAATGCACTTTTGCGATGCATGCAGTAACTCTCTTTTCAGACAGAACTTGAATACATTTTGTCAAACTAAAATTTTTATTTATATATCCTAATAGTTGTCATATGTGGATTTCTTACCTCTTGAATTCTCCGCCATGGAAACTGAAGAGTACAAGCCATACAATGCCACCCCTTACTACTGCAATGTAAGCGTTGTGTTTTGTATTATTATGAGATCTGTGAATGGTTTCTAGGGCGTACCTGCGCTATAGTTTCTTCCAAAGAACACTGGAGAATTCTCCATTGGAGATCCCAATCTCTAACTACAGTTCATAGACTCTCCTAGGTGGATTACTTTTAAACCAGTTGAAGTCTCTAGAGTAGATGTGCATTTCAAGTGCAACTTCTGTGCCCTACAAGTTGAATAAAAGGAAAAATCACCTTAGACTTGTCTGAAATAACAGACGACAGTTATATACCACGTGGCTTGTACAGATGCGCAGTGGTGTTCATTCGCTTGCATGTGAGTTGTGGGGAGTCACTGTAGGTGGGGGAATCAGTTGGAGGACTGTTCCTCTTTCATCTTTCTTTGGCTCACCATATTTCCCTGAATACTTGGGTGATCCTTTTGTGGTACAGATAACTTCTTGTCCTCCGGTGCTCCAGGTAAGGAAGATAAAAGGTTAGGTGCCTCTACTTGAGATCTCCTTAGGCAAACACTGTGACAAAGAGGTACCAAGCTTTTCCACATTAAATCTGCTCTGTTCCTCACCCCCACCTCAACCTTCTGATGGGAGTACCTGCAGTGTTCTTGACTGTAGAAATTTCAGTGTTCCAATTCAGTTTTTATTTTTCACTATCCCAGGAGCAATACTGATATATGTAATAGAAGGACTATCTCCTCCTACTGCTCCTGGGAGGCCCAGCCTTGGATGCTGTACATGGATGATGTCCAGATCATCCAGAAGAGTCTAGTTCTAGCTAATTTCCCTTCAAAAGGGAGCAAATCTCCCTTAGACAGGCCTTAGAATGCCTACATAAGAAGAATCTGGCTACATCAGATTAAGGGTCCATCTAGTCTGGCGTACTTGTTTCCGACAGTGATCAGCCTGGTGCCTCTGGGAATCCAAGAAGCAGGTCATGAACCAGCCCTCTCCAGTTATTTATCCCCTATCATCAGGTATTCAGGAGTATGCTGCCTCTAAATAGGAAGGTATCATAGCTGCTAGGTGTTAATAGATCTATTCGCCATTACTTTATTTAAGCTTTTATTACATCTAAGCTCGTTGCCATCAACTTATCTTATACATTGAATTCTGTAGGTTAATCATGCATGGTTGTGTGAAATAATACTTTCTTTTGTCCATTATGAACCTACAGCAAGTTTATTGACCCTGAGTTCATCTGTCAGGGATGCTTTGATTTAGACTCCTGCATTGAGCAGGGGCTTGGACTCGATGGTGTTATAGGCCTCTTCCAACCCTACTGTTCTATGATTCTATGATTTCCAGTATGTGAGAGTGAGAAAAGATTTTCTAGCCACCTTTTCCACGCTATTCATAATTTTGTAAACTCTGTAATTTCTGTCCTCCCCTTCACCTTTTTTCTCAACTTAAAAGCCCCAATCGCTTTTGCTTTTCCTTTTAGAAAGTGCCTTTGTAATTTGTTTTGATGTTCTTGTTTTTTCTTCCTTTTCCAATGCCTTAATGAACTTTCTGAGAGAGGGTACCAGAATAGTACACCATATTCTAAATGTGTATTCCATATTCCATTTTATTTTCAGTCTACCTTCTGTTCTTTCCTTACATCAATTTCCCCCTTTTTACTGCTGCTGCACAGTAAACTCTTCTCTCATTGTGCCCAAGTCCCCGGCTGAGATCAGCTTTCCTTAGCATGTCAGCTCCAAAGGAGTTATATGTTTGATGGTACAATGGAAAAGATTACTCAGTTCAGGAAATAGAATACTGGCAGTCTTCTCAGCTGACTTTAAACAGAGCTCTGGATTGTAAAGCTCCAATGAAGCGCGTGCAGTTTGATTAACCAGGGAAGGTCCACTTGCCTCTGTATTCTTCTGAACTATGTTCTCCTATTTATCTATTATATTTACTGTTTATTCTCTTTTGCGTTATAAAAATATCTTCTTGCTACAGATTTGCAAAATCTATTGTGCATCTCCTGTAAACCTGCAGACTCATTTCCTTGGATACAAGCACAAGGCAGTAAGAACAGTTTTTCAATTTCTTCTTAAAGTCATGGAAATTAACTTCATTAAGTTACAGGTCAAGTATTCCAGTTGATTAACTACAACTACTGTTCAAAATGGGGTAAGAAGGCATGTAGGTTCTAAAACTATTTCTTAAAGCTGCAGACATTACTTCTTGCCCCAAGTGCGTGGTGAGCTTGAGACCAGGTCTTGGGCTTGTGTGCTTCCTCCCTGTCATTCCCCTCTCCATGGGGGAGAAGTGAATGTCCAGGCTATGAGATCACCTTAATTACATTGCTTCTATTGGCATATCACAATGCAAAATGAAGATAAGCCTGTGTGATATTATGTATTAGGACATTTTTGCAAATAAATGCAGAAATGTGTCAAGGTTCCAAGCCCTCCCACTGAGTAGTGAGGCAACAGAGACTCACTGTGCAATCCACAAAGTCTTTATTCAGTTTACACTGTGAAAGCTAAGAGCTGCTGTCTAAGCCTAATTAGCTAAACAATGTAAGGCAGTTGCCTGTCTACTAAATGAAAGGGTTCCTGCCATGCCTGACAGGCTTTTACAGGGCTCCTCCATCAGGGAGGGTCCCCTTCACCCAACTTCTGATGTGCAGCCAAGCGGGCGGACTGTCTCCCACCTTCCACCCGCTTAACTTTGCTGCGGACTCTGGGATCTGTCAGTTCTGGTGCTCCCTCCCCTCTCTGACAAAGGCTGAGTTCCCATGTGGGGAGGGAAGAGGAAGGTGGTCTCTGAACCTGGGCCTCCTGTTCAATAACCTCCTGGGAAGACTCATCCTTGACTCCTGGAGAGTCTTGGGGAATTTTCTCCCATGCTCTCTGCCTTGGCTGGGCTTCTTCTAGTTCTGCCTCTGAATCTGATTCAGAATCTGACACCAAGCCTGGGTTCCATCCTGACAAAATGTTTGTTACTCTCCCATAAAATCATCTACTAGTGTGTGCATGTGTATATAAAACTTAATTATCTGTCACTTAAAAGGGGGAAAAAAACTCCACTTCTCTAAAGCTTCCTTGCCAGGTTCCACCAACCACTGATCATTTGATGGTTTCCCAGCTTTTGTGCTTGGAAACCCAGGCTAAAAGGTTGAAATGCCTCTCCTAAGGCTTAGTTACTGGCAATGAGAACTTTAATCTGCAATATGCAGGTATTTTTTACTTTTGGGCTCACCCCCTTTGTCCTTCACCCTGCCCACCACTGGAGTGTGGCCACTGAGAGCTTCCCCAAAACTGAATTTGGCCCTCAGGCTGCAGAAGGTTCCCCACCCCTGCAATAGGTTATTTGCCCCAAGCAAGTACTTACTTATAAGCTTGTTTTAGATGGGGACTTAGAAATTCAGTATTGCCTACTATCCTGGCTCCTATATAGTGGAAATATAGTAATCTACCTCAATGGGCTATTGGGAAGAATAATGTGGCAAGGAAATGCTAGCTACATGAGACTTTAGAGAAGAAGCTAATAATCTAAATAATGCTTTATTTGCTGCCATTCTGAAAAATGGTATACTGTTTAGCTGTGGTTTCTTAGAATTAAGAACTTCTGAACTTTTAACTGCAGTACACTGTAAAATGCAGTAAATCAGAATCCTGTGTGTGTGTAGAAACTTACTAATTTAAACACTGTTTTATAGACCAGAGGAGGTAAATATACATTTATTGTACTGTGGGGGAAATAAATTATCTATTTTATTTCTAATCAAGCTCTCTGTAAGTTATGACCCATCAGAACAAATGCAGCCCAGCAGATACCTTGAGGAAGTGCTGTAGCCTAGCGGCAGAGCACATCCTTTGTGTGCAAAACCGTCCAGATTCAGTCCCCAGCATCTCCAGGTAAGCCTGGGAAAGGCCCCTGTCTGAAACCCTGGGGAGCTACTGCCAGTGTCTACAGTACTGATGAACCAATGGTCTGGTTCTGTAAGGCAGCTTCTTGTCCACCAGGGATTCAGCGAAGTCCTGTCTAGGTTGTCTGCCTGGGGCTACATTTGGCTTGGCGAGTCACTGCTCTAAATGTTGAATTGACTTTGGGAGCAATCCTACCCCTAGACATAGCTTGAGGGGCCAGAGGATATTTCAGATTCCTGGATCTGAGGTAAGAGACAACACTCTGACCTTGGACCCAGGAATCCAAACTCCTCCCCCCTCCCACTGGCAGCTGGCATGGAGGGAATCGCGCCAGCTGCCTTGTGATCTCAGAGAGGAGGTAAAGGGGGCATTCTTGTGGGTGGGGAGGGGACTGGGGAGGCTGGCTTATGACATCCTGAGGCCTCCCCCGCCTCCTTCCCTCCCCCTCTGTGACGCCTCAGCTAGATGGGCGAAAAAGCCCATCTAGCTGAAATGCAGAGTGGGAGATGTAACAGAGGTGAGGATGGCCTCCATTGCCCCTCCCATTCTGCACTGGATACTTATAAGCCTCCGAGTATCAAGGGTGAATCCAGAGGATTGTGCCTTTTGTTTGTTTGTTTGCCAAGTACATTGAAATCTCATTTTTATATAAATCTCATCATTGTCTCCCCCCCCCCCATCCCCATCAATCTGAAAACTAATCAAGGTTGAAGAAGCTCTGAAAGCCCATGGCATTGGTAAGTGTTGAAATATAACTCCATATGAATGTAAATCTTTACTACTCAGGCCAATGATGTTGTGTATGGATGTTTTAAATAATTGACTACTTAAGTTATACATTATAATGTCAGCAGTCAGCAGTGTTTTCAACATACTCTAGTTCTTATATTATGAAAATACTAACAGGTGATTTGGAATTCACTTGAAGTGAATAGAGAGAGAGCTCTCACCTTCTTAGAATAACTACAGGAAAAACAACAAATACACCTGCCTCGCCTATTGGCCGCCTTTTTGGTAATCTGAAAGAAGGTGGTAAACTGAAACCTGTGCTGCTGTTTTGGTTAATCCAGTTGTTGGTCATCTGTATGAATATAATAATCATTTTTAAGAAAACAGTCTCAGCAGAGGACTTCAGAGTAGATTACAGTGGTGGTAGTGGAACTAGCAGTTTGAGTAAAGCAGCCTTCCCCAGCCTGGCTGCAGGGTGCTGGGGGGTGTAGTCCAACACCTATCTCTTTAAACTACAGTTTCCCAATACATCTGAAATGGGGAACTGTGATTTAATGTTGGTTTACTAACCAGGATTTTAAACCCTGGTTTGATGTTGGTTTAAGAAGCTGCTTAGTAAATTGATGCTAACTATAGTTCCCCATTTTGGATGTAACAGGAAATCATGATCAAAGCATCCAGGCCAGTGCATGAGAAGAGGGGAGGAATGCTATGTGCAGACCTCATGTTTGTTCCCAATTAATAAATTATGGTTTATTAAGCCAGGAATGCTGCATCTGAAACAGCCCTTAACTGAATGCTGTTTGCCACAATTAGAATCATCTGTAGTACAGAGAGTATCACTCTTGGGGGCTGGCTTTGAAATTTACAGTCTGAATTCCAAGGTTTATGAGTAATGTGTGTGAAATCTCTTCTGTCTCAATACTTTGGAGCTTTTGCGTCGCACCTTAACTGGTGCAGGTTGGTTCAGCAGTCTGAGGGCTAAGCTACACATTACACTACAGCTGTGTATAACTGTAACCCCAACGACCCCATCTTCACCACACAGCAGTTCTGGTAGAGGGCAGTTTTGCAGCAGAGACACAGGGGGAGGGGTGTTTAGCCCTTCCTCTACCTGCTGCTTTCCCCCATACAACTCTTTCCAAATCATCCAAAAAGCTATTTTTCCCCTTACCAATTTCCCCTTACCAAGATCCAATTTCCATTGTTGCAGACAAGCGAAAACAGATACCATTCTGTGCTTGTGTTTGTGATTGTTTGCTCACTTGAAATGCTGGTGGTAAAGACGGCTATCGTTATTTGGAATAGATAAAATGATACTTGTAGGACTGACACTTAGGATGGGCTTTGCCATCAACTCTGCATTTCACATGTACAAGCCATGAATATGGGCAACATAGTATGTTTGTATGTGTGGTGCATCTGCAAAATCATACTCTTTGGCTGGAGTCTTAAGCATGCATGCATACTGGGAAGACAGTTTCATTTAAATCAGAGCTATCACTTTCATGTAAATTGCTCAGAATCAAAATATTAGACTTCTGAAGAAATGACTTATAGCCATTGTTGACTCATTTTTGCAGTTAAGCCTCTGAGTGCTGCAGGAGAGCCAATTAGACCACCGGAAAGCCTTCCAGATTATAGTAAGTGAACAACATTACAAGACAGTTGCTGCTATTATTTGTTTTGAAAATAGAGTTTATTATAGAAGAGTTTATTATAATACATTCTGCCTTAAAGTCATGACAGTTCCTGTTTTACTGAAGATTATTTACTTTAATATGATGGTTATCGTTTGTGTAATGTTTTATCAAAGTTATTTAACACCTTGTTCTCAGCCTCATTTGATCCATATGCAGCCTGGTTCTGTGTATGTTTACTGCGTTCATTGGATGCATATTTCCAAATAAGTCCCATTGAATGAAATGGTACTTACTTGTTAGTAAACAGCTATCATCGTTCCCTCATTCAAATTCACATTTTTCCATATTCTGGTATTAAGAAGGTGAGTTTAGCAACAGGGCAAGGAGGCAGGGGCAGTTCAACCTTCTGACAGCAAATAGCTTAGCTTTCCAAGTAAACCAACTCAATAAAGAAACAGCTATGAAGGTAGAAAGCCAGCAGGGGTGTATGGGCTACCCAGTCTATTGGACATGTACAACTGTCTGCCTGCTGGACAGAAATTGCGGATGTGTGCTTGATACAATGAGCTCCTGACTCTCAGAAATATGTTTGTCCCCTTGAGGCCAAAGTAGCTGACCTGGAAAAGCTGAGCGAGACAGGGATTTTCATGGACAAGACCTTCAGGGATGTGATAACTTGTGTCCCAGTCCCAGGGTGACAGCTCCTTTGCTGTCACAGAGAATCTCAAGGAAGAAAGGCATCGCTCTGAGGAAGAGGGAAACAATCCCTTAGAAGAGGGCCCATTTTTTGAGGGATGAACAAATACCTCCTCATACTGAGAATATAACTGTGGTGGATGGGGATGTATGGACTGTGTAACATCCACTCTGTGTTTCGCAGATGGTCAGGTGCCTTTTGTTCCATTGTCTGCTCACAGATTCAAATTTTTTTTGTTGTGTGGAAAAATACGCAAATCTGTAAGAGGGTTTACAACGATTTATATGATTTACCTTAGTACATAACATTTAGTGTATTGTGCCCCATTCCATTCACCTTTTCGCCATGTACATTTATGTCTCAGCAGAAACTTGGGTATTATCCTACAAATAAATATGCGTGCATTTCGAGAAAATAACAAAAAAGAACTGGAAGTCCACAGACTCCACGCAGACTGAGGGGGTCGTTTTGCAGTGGATTCTGCAGCTTGGATTCTTAGAAATCCGAGCTCATTTTAGTCTGTCTTGAATTTCTCCAGCATCCCTAGCAGTGGGGCTCATGGCTGTGGGTGATTCGATCATTAGAGACAGAGACAACTGGGTTTATGACAGGCATGTAGACCACATGGGGAATTGCCTGCCAGATGCGAAGGTTGAGGATATCACACATTGTCTAGATAGCATGGTAGATTGTGCTGGGGTGAAGTCAATGGTCATGGTGCATGTCAGCACTGTAGACATGGGAAAATGTACTCATGAGCTCTTGGAAGCCAAATTGTGGTTCCCTGCAACTAAGTGGCTGTCTCTATCTGTGATGTATGGAACGTGGCAGTTTGTAATACGTAATATGCTTGTTTTACAGTTCAAACTGAGCCTGAAAGAGATTTAGGAAAAACTTTGGAAGAACAACTTAATTCGTGTAAATATACGGAACCTGCTATTGGTAAGTTCTTTTAAGAGTGTAGATTTGTTGAGTGAACTCTGTAAGGTGTTTGAATTTATGCATAGGATCAGGCAGCTAGCCTGTTATGTTTACTTGGAAGTAAATTCCAGCTGTTTCAGCAGGGCTTAACCAGAAGTAAGTTTGCATAGAGTATCAGCCTCCATGTTTATCGACGTGTATTGCTTCCAAAACTAAATGTAGGTTGGGGGTTGCTGTGGTAAGTGAAAGGAAGCTATTGGCAAGTATGGTGGTAAAAGTATGAGGGTCGAGTGGGAGCGTGACCATTGGGAATGCATCAATGTTTTGGGAGACCATCCTGAGCTGAGCCACCTAAAGGCCTAGTTTTCACTGCGTCAGTAAACCTTTGTCTGGGCTGTACAACTTCAGACAGCAGGTAAGCACTTATAGGATTGAATGCTCCTCCGTACTGAAAACTACCATTGAAGGGGGAGGGGGTCAGACTAGAACTCTTCTGCCTGACATCTGGCTTTTCTAAAGCACGTAAGTGCATATTTTTTAGAAGTATTTCTAAACCTCCCTTCAGCCTTACAGAAACCAGGGTGACGTACTGTGAGTATAACCAAAATGTTTGGAGGAGGATTCATCCCTGTAAGCCTCTGCCTGGTGCCTGAAGAGTTACAGGCCAGACACAGACTTGCTGTCTCACTGAGAACTAGGTCAGGTAGCTTTTGCCAATGCATACATGGAGATTCTAAAGGTCTTAAGTATTCATAACAAGAGCAGTTTGCCTTCATTTTAAAATTAAAAATAGTGCTTAAAAATAGTGCTTAAAAGTGGGCAATGTATTATATGCTACTTTGGTAAATGAAGTTTTTTCAGGCTACTTCTGCTTTCAAATGCAGGCCTCCAATATGTAACTGAATACCAGTCAAAAGAAAACCTAATTTACGAGTGTAATCTGTGTGGCTGTCAATCAGGACTAACTAACATGTTCATGCATGTTTTGGGTGTTAAACACAGACTGGCATACCTCGTAAGTAGTTCTCTCTCTCTCTCTCTCTCTCTCTTTCTCTCTCTTTTTTTTAAAGCAGCAGTATGTAGAGAATTAGAATAGTATCCAATGGTGACATTCCACCAGTGGGAGGGAACTGCTGGTGGAACAGATTTTCCCCTCCCCATGTACCCCCTTCAGATCAGCTTCGAAGAGTTGGGGGACTCCAGAGCAGTTTTGTGGTGCGTGCGGGGGACTGCAGCGGAGAGGAGAGAACGGTGAAATCCCACCCTGTCATTCCACTAGCACAACATTGTTAGCACTAGTAGAACAACACCACTGGATACTACCCTTGATTTGGTTACCGTACTTTTAATTGCAGTATTCATTGTTTAATTACAACATTCACTTGACATATTTTTGTTTCGCAAGAGAGGTAATAAATCATACTGTAACTGATAGTGTTTTTCTTCTATTTCTATAAATCATTCAAACACTGATTATCTATTAAAAGTAGCAATAACATCATACATGCAAGTTGAAACCTAATTACATATATAACTAACCTTATGTAAGATTATTTCTAGAATTCAGTTGCAGTAATTGAGGTGAAAGAAGTATTGGAGATATATTTTGCTAAGGCTAAAAGGTCGTGCATGTGACTTGATACTGCAGTGTACACAGAGGAATAATTGCTACACAAAACATGAGACTAGGCATGGAATTATATGCATATAACAAACGAAGTGAAAAATCTCATTCTTGTGGTTATGTGGTTATGTGAAGTTCAGTATTTTAAGGGTGCAACACTATAGCTGCAGCATTCTGAAATTTGCAGTCTTTCATATTACCATTCTTTACATACAGACAGACACATATGGGAAAAGGATAATTCTAGGATCCAAAACCCTTTGGTTTGAAAGAAGAGTTAAGGCTTATACAAATTCAAATACATTTATTTATCAAAGCATTTATAGACTGCCTTTTGGCTATAAGTCCCTCAAGAGGATGTACAAAACATATATTTAAACAATTTAAAACACAACAAAAACATTTAAAAGCACCAAAAGCTTCCAGAAGAATAAAAACTGCTGTCAATCCTTAAAAACCAACAGTGAGCAGAACAGAAACATTCCACCAGCAGTTAACAATGAAGGAGTTAGTCAAACTCCCCTAGGGATAGAGTTCCATAATTGGGGTGCTGCCGCAGAAAAGGCCCTGTCCCACGTTCCTACCAGTCGAACCATGGTTCTAAAAACTATAGGCATTGGGGTTTTTTCTTGTTTATTAGCACTTCTAAAAGGCTTAGCTAGCAGCTGATGCTCCCAGTGCTAACATGCTTAAACTACACCCTGCCCTTTACTTGTGCGAGAGCAGATATCAACTACAACAGGGGTGCAGAGCTTCCGGGCTGGGGCTCCAATCTGGCCCTCCATGGTTCCCCAGAAAGCCATGCTTCCTTTCCCCTTCCTTTCATTTCATTTATTATATTTCTATACTGCCCCATAGCTGAAGCTCCCTGGGTTGTTCACAAAAATAAAAAAAATAAAATACATTATATAAAGTATAAAACCATTCACATAATGACATAGAACAACTAGCACACACAACAACAACAACAACATATCTAAAACCATTTAAAACTATCAGCCAGAGACAGTCAAGGAGACTCCTTATATACTGCCAAATGCCTGAGAGAAGAGGGCAGTTTTAACCTGGCGCCAAAAAGATGACAATGGTGGCACCAGGTGGGCCTTGTCAGGGAGATTATTTCGTAATTGCTGATAGTTTGCTGGTTTCCTGGCTTTTGTGCAGTTTTTTCCTCATTTGAAAAGGTTGAGATGCCTCTCCTAAGGCTTAGTTAGTGACAGTAAGAGCTTTAAGCCAGACTATGCTGGTAGGATTGGTTTTTGGTCCCGCCCCTTTTGCCTTCGTCCTCACCCACCATTGGAATGCAGCCCCCAGGCTGAAAGAGGCTCTACACCCCTGGTCTATAAGGAGGACCACCCTACCATTAGGAAGAGTGTGGCACCACCACAGGCAGCCGATTTGGAGTGTCACAAGAGCACAGCAAATGGTTAATTTTAAAACAATTATTGTTGTATTTTTACTACCAGGGAGCGGGAGAGGCACTTCTGGAGTTTTGTGCCTCAGATGCCAGAATAGGATGGCCAGCCCTGGATATTCTGCATGTTGACTTCAGATGATGGGAGTGGGGAACCATTTGCTGTTCCACTCCACGCAGCAAAATGTCTCGAGTGGGCTCTGTGCTGTTGCTGTTTGAAGAGAAACCAGAAGTTGGGGTTGTAATTCCCCCCCCCCCCATAGTGATAGGACAAAACACGTCAATTTTATGCTAAGTAGAATTGTCATAGCTTAGTTTTGTCAGGTTGTCCTTCATGCAGCTGCCAGCACTTGCCCACTCTGATCCTCTTTCGGACGTCATCAGTTACAAGTTATCTGCATTGCAGATGGTGCCTGCACACCTCTCTATTGATTTGGTGACTTATAAACCTCCAAAACTATAAAAGTATAGGACAGAGTTTCTATAAAGAAACAAAAGATGCCACAGCAGCATACTTATTATTTATTAATTTATTATTTATTTATTTAAAGCATTTCTGTATCGCTTTTCTACCCACCAGGGCTCTCAAAGCAATGTACAATGAAATCCAATAAAATCACAACATAAAACCAAAAACAGAACATTCTTTAAAAACAAAAGCCAAAAAGTCTGGTGAAATAATACAATTTTTACCGTCTCTTTAAAATTCAGTAGGGATGGAGCCAACTTGTAATTTTTGAGGCTGCAATTATTTTAAAAGTTCAACTTTGAGTTCTGTTTCTTTTAAGGCAAAGAAAAAGCATTTGAAAACAAAGACCTTGTTAATAGCCATTTTTCATACAACTTTTCGAAAATCTGTCAGCCTATAAACCTCACCAAGGCAACTGTTCATACCAAATTTTATATTGATAGGCAAATTATTCCAGTTTTATAAATAGTTTTTTTTTGTGCTTTATAGTGGTGGAACACTAACTATCTGCTGCATCTTAACTATAGAACCTCTCCTGTGGCTGGGTAGTAAGTTCTAGTAAAGGTTATGAAAAGCCTTCTGCATACATGCAACAGTTGCAGTAACAGTTCTGTGACAGAGTTACCCATAGCGGGTATCTGTTTTTAAGACAGAGGAATGGTATTGCAACGTGCAGGGAATATGTATAATTTTGAGAGCTTACCGTACAATAACAACAATGGTCAGGATCCAAAGGGGCTATGTGGGATCTAGCATATGTAAGGGTTTTTCAACCTCTTCCTTCCCTCCAAAAAGCGCACACAAAGTTCAGGAAACTCTTCAGGAGTGGCATTCCGTGAGGTCTGGAGTTGTTGCTGAAAGTGAAAATGGACACTTTTTTGTGCACATGCGTGCGCATCCCCCCCCCCCCCAGTGCCTGTGTGGGAGTATTTTGCCTGCATGCACGGGCCTCTTTGATCTCAGGCATTACATACAACGTTCTGAGTTCAGTTCTTTAGTGTAGTATAGACCACTGGCATATTTCAGTGCTAGAATAGGCTGGGAGAGGCACAATAGAACTTAATGGCAAAGCACATGCTTTGCCTGTCAAAGTACTATCTACCACAATTGGCAAAACTTCTCTAAGTTTCAGATTGACGACTTTCCCAGCCCTGCTCCTTTTAAGTGGAAATAGTGAGGGGCTGAACTTGGGATTTTCTGCCATCAAGCCACATGCTCCACCACTGAACTATGTGACCCTTTCTAACATTCACATTGTGGATGTCCATTGCATACAGCACCATGTCATTTGCAGGAGCCTGTCCTCTCATTCTTCTCTAAAGCCCCATGTACATGGATGGGGCTGTATAAATAATGTCTGGTATTATATGGTTGAAAAATATACCCTCTATCGAAATTGCACATTTTGGATGTTGGCTTTGTTTACTAAAGGTCTCTTTTTTAAAACCAGGAAGAAACAGCCAGAGGTGACCTGGAAAGTGCCATAGCTCATGGTAGAGCACATGAAGAAGGTCCCAGGTTTAGTCACCAGTTAAAAGGATTTATTTATTTATTTCATTTCTATACCGCCCAATAGCCGAAGCTCTCTGGGCGGTTCACAAAAATTAAATCCAAGCAACACACAATAAAACAATTTAAAATATACAGAACATTAAAACCACAATATAACAATACAGCCACAATAAAACCTAGCAGCAGTGCAGGAGTTTAAAATACAGATTTAAAACAGCAAAGATAAAAATTTAGAAAGCTAAAATGCTAAAATGCCTGGGAAAATAAAAAGGTCTTCACCTGGCGCTGAAAGGAATACAATGTAGGCGCCAGGCGAACCTCACTAGGGAGCTCATTCCAGAGCCAGGGTGCCACAGCAGAAAAAACCCTCCTCCTAGTAGCCACCCGCCTCACTTCCTTTGGCAGGGGCTTACGGAGAAGGGCCGCTGATGATGATCTTAAGGTCCGGGCAGGCACATATGGGAAGAGGCAATCCTTCAGGTAACCTGATCTCAAGCAGCATGGCTGGGATCTTGCAGACTTGCTGTTGGTCAGAGTAGACAGTACTGGGCTAGATGGACCAAGAGCCTGACAACATAAAGCAGCTTCATATGTTGACATAGGATGCAAGACTCTGTGGCCCACTTCTCACGTAACGATAAGCCAGGCTTCTCATGAACGAGCAAGCATGCTGGTACACACTGCTCAATCACTCCTGCCTGGCGGCTCCTGCCAGCGGGAATGGCTAAGTGAAACATGGATTCTCTGTCTTGTTTGTTCTTGGCTTATGACCTAACAAGCCAGAGTCATAAGCTAGGGTTTGTTCTTGGCGTATTACTCTGGCTTATTAGGAGAGCAGCAAGCTAGAGTTCACATTTTGTATATCACACTAAACAAACCATGGATGGTTTAGCCACTCCCATTGGAGGAACCAAGCAGGAGTAATTGAGCAGTGATTGTTACATGCGAAGTTAGCTCTGTCTTTACAGTAAGATGCTGAAAAATAGGAAGTAACTCTCCAGGGTTTCAGATGTGTCTTTCCCTGTCCTACCTGGAAATGCCAGGGACTGAACCTTGGACCTTTTGCATGCAAAGCATGTGCTCTACCACTGATCTAGAGTCCTTCCCAACTGCACAGAAGTAGTGACATTTGTCCTAGCTAAAGTCCTGGAGAGCTTGATACGTGTGGGAGGGATGGGCAATCTTTAGTCTTCTCTTGTTTTAGCTAGCTGTTGCCAGATTTAGCAGCTGCTGCTGATGAACCTGCTGGCTTAGTGGTATTTTTGTTTCTAGAAAAGACATTACCCTGAAATGGCAGATGTTAAAGGTCGAGGCTCAAACTTGAATAAAAGGCTCAAAGAGATTGCTAAAAAAGTTGAACAGGATGAAGGAAGAAAACAAATAATGGTATGAAACTGCAAACCTTTTCTCTTGTGTAAAATAAATTGATTTTTTTTAAATGTGATCGTAAATCAGAAACGTTTATTGTGTGGCCACAATTCAGAGAGTTCTCTTAGGGTAAAGATGGGACTCTTTTCTTTGGAGAGAACTGAGGTTAGCTTGAGGCTCATGTGTTCCTTCCCCACTCCCTTCTCCATGGAGAGGAGGTGCTCAGTGAACTGCATGCATTTGAACACTGTGCCAGAGGACAGATACGCCCATGTTCAAATAAATGCACGGTAACCTAGTTCACATGGTACATTCTTCCTATAGCGAAGGGAATTGAGGATCTAGCACTGCTCTGCAGTTGGTTTTTGCTCTGGTTTTATATTGTAGTTTTAAACATTTAAACGTTTTATACTGTGTTTTCTCACATTGGTGTATTTTATGATTTTACTGTTGCGAACCACTCAGAGTCAGTGGTATTGGGTGGTAATAAAATGGATAAATCTAAAATTGTACATTTACCAATTTACTGAAAATTGGATCTCTTTTAATAGATCCATTGGCTTTGTAAATTAGCCCCCCAAATCACCAGCTCCCAATTAGAAGGCATTGTGCAGCTATTCCAGCTTTTCTGTAACAGATTTTCTGCAGTCATAGAAAAGATGGAAGAAGCAGTGTGAAAACACGGGTTACAAGTGGGAAGACACCCCCCCCCAATAAAATTATGTGAATGAGGCAGGGTGATGGCATGATAAAAGCCTCATTGGAAGCACCCTTAGTTGAATGTGTTAGAGGTAGCATTCAATCCCTCTCTCAAAATAGTAGAGTCTGGAATCATCCGAAGAAGTTGTATGGGAGGAGATTCAGGACAAAAGGAAGTACTACTTCGCACAGTGCATGGTCAGACCATGGAATTCACTGCATGAAGGCCGCCAACCTGAGTGGCTTTTAAAAGGGGATTAGACAAATTCATGGAGGGCAAGCTTATCAATGGCTACTGGTCATCATGATGGTTATATATCACCTCCACTATCAGAGCAATATGCCTATAAATAGCAGTTGCTAGGGAACATGAGCGGAAGGGTGCTGTTGCACTCATGTCCTGCTTGTAGGTTTCCCAGAGGCATTTGGTCAGCCACTGTGGGAAGAGAATGCTGGACTAGATAGGCCTTTGGTCTGATCCAGCAGGGCTCTTCTTATGTTCTTATCCTTTGTGCCCACTGTGAATATGCAGCAGGCTGCCGGAGGAGGGTAAAGTGCTCCATGCCTCTGCCAGCAGCCTGCTTGGTTTCTATACTGGGCAGAGAAGAGCGAAAGCACCCTCCTCCGTGCCCAGCATAGAAACACAGTGGGCCGCTACAGGAATGTTAGGACAAAAGCAGAGACAGTAGGTACCAAACGCTTTCAGTGTGTCCTCAGGGAGTAGCAGACATTTATGTGTATACAGATTGTCCTGCACCTGGGTAAAGCAGAGTTTTCCATCATATGACCCTTGGGAGTACTGTGAGAGTATCATATTATAAAATAGGGGTGGGCAACTTGTGGCCCTCCAGATGTGCTGGCCTACAATTCCCATCGTTCCTCACCCTTGGCTATACTGGTAGGGCTGATGGGAGTTGTAGACTAAAACATCTGGAGGACCACAGGTTGCCCACCCCTGCTGTAATGATTATCAGTCTGATTATCAATGGCAATTGGCGGTTTTGCCTTCAAATCTATATTCTTGCAGGACATAAAAATGAAGCTTTTATCAAACATTTGTTGACTGAAAGCTCCTTTTTCTTTAGGTTACAATGGATTTTCCTGTTCCGAAAGGTAAGTTGGCACAGTGTATGTTACCTTTACAGTTAGGCATGCATACACCACACATGAAAATAATCTGGCATTAGAGTAGAGTTTTCTTCACTCAGCCCTGTTTAAACACATTTTCTTAGCAGTGCCATTGGTAGCAGTAGCTCTTACTTCCCAATATTTGTGCTGGACTAGATTAAGGTCATGGTTTGAAGCTTCTGTTTTCATTTACAAGCACAAATGAGGGCTTTCATTTAGCCCTCATCATTATAGAGAAAACATGTTCAAAGTTTGCTAGAGGATCTTAAACAGATTGAATTCAATGTGTTATGGTTTAATTCACAAAGTTGTTGAAGGAAGACCACACCAAGCAGCCTTCAGTCAAAGTTACTAACATCCTAAGACAACGAAGTCTTACGGCACCTAAAAGACTTAACAAATCTATTCTGGCATAAGCTTTCACCGACACTGTCAGGGCCCAGCTTCAACACCGCAGTGGGCCTTATAGCCAGGATTTGATTAGAAGTAGCCTGGAAGGGCTTGGGGCTATTCAGCCTCTGGAGTGTCAGAATCTGTGTGAGTTTATCTCTTTCAGTGTTCCCAGAGCAGAGCCAGGGGGAGTCACCCAGCTCCCTGACCACCTGGTGGTCTGGCCTTGGCAGGCAGGGAGGCTGGAAGCTGTCTGTGAGAACCTGACAGAGGTGGAGTGGGGTTTGCAGAAGGGTCACCCAAGTTGAAGCATCATTGCTGGAGGACTGAGCAGTGACACTCTGTTTAGTCAGGGGTCTTGCTGAAAGGCTAAAGGCCCTTGCTGCCAAGGGATCCGGAAGGGGTGTCTTACAGTCACACCTTCCCTTTTAAGCTGATGCAAAGGCGAAAAGCCTTTGCTAAGAACATCTCTTCCTCACTGCCCAAAGCCTCCTCTGTCTGGATCCATAATCGTCTGGGCTTTTGGAGGCACTGTGCACATGGACTCTCCCTTAATTAGAACTTTGGATTACTGAAGACTTGCCATGAAAAGGACTGTGAGGCTTTTCATAGACTTCAACTCTTGTTTGCTGTGGATTGCATGTCTTTGTTTGTCATCAGCTCAATGTACTGGCAGGCTCGGTTTGATATACGACTTTTGGGCTTTCCTTGCCTGGATACATGCAGTGTGGAGTTACCAGTGCGAAAGCAGTGGCACAGAACTCCTTGTGTCTGGGGTTACCCTTCCTTTGATTATGATAGGACTCGATCATGTAGCCTGGCATTATCAACAAAAGATTCAAAGTTGGACTCTCTATGGTTGTGGATAAAAAGAATATGGATAAAAAAAATTTATCCCTTGATTGCCTGATGGGGTCGTTCCAGGAATCATTCCCATTCCTTGTCCAGGGTTGGAACCCCGTGTATGGATTGCCTGGGTTAGATACACCAGGCATCCTGAGTCCTTCCCCTTGTGTTCAGAACCGTGGAGGTGGCAACGGGGAACCATGTTGATGAAGATCTAGGTCACGGTAGTAGTGTTTAGCTTTGGACTGTTCTGGAATTACATAGAGCCTATAGCTACTGACCATCAGCTATATGATTTCTGAAGAGTGTAACCATTAAGCTTTTGCTGTGGGATTTCTTGCAATAAAGAAATCTCACTGATTTGGGTGTCCGGTGTCAGATTGCCTGAGCATGTGTGCTGGGGGTAGCGGGAAACCTGACAGACACTGTCCACTTCATCAGATGCATCGTCCATTTCATCAGGTGGACAGTGTCCATGAAAGCTTATGCCAGAATAAATTCGTTAGTCTCTAAGGTGCCAGAAGACTCTTCGTTATTTTTCCTACAACAGACTAACATGGCTACCACTCTGGAAATGGTAACATCCTAAGTGTTCTTTGTGCGTTTTAATTAGAATGTAAAATTGTATGGTAGTTATAACAGAGTGCTACAATTTTCATTTGCTGTTGAACTGAAGTACTTTCTTTAGCAGTGTTTCACAGAAAAGTAATTTTCAATGTAAGCAAAAAAACATTTCTCCAGCTAATCCTTTCACATCTTTTTCTTAATTTTACAGATGACAGATATGCAGTTCAGTTTTCAGATTCTCTCGTCACTTGGTTTTCTGAAGGTGAGCTGTTAGACTGAATGAAGAAAGGCCCTACATTCAAAACCATTAGATTTACCTGATATTCTAGGAATCACATTTGGTCAGTTCATAACGTCACCTACATGAGTGAAGGAATGTTTTTTCATGTAAACCAGAAGACATAAAGATTCATGTTCTGCTCTCCAGATAGGTCCAGTCCTCTTTCTGCATACCCTTCCAACATCACACCTGGTTACTCCCCATTTCCTCTGAATAATTATAGGCAACAGAATTGTGATAGGCAACTGTAACCACAGAGCAAAAGGAAATTAACTTTCAGATCAATAGCAGAGAAAAAGAGTTGGATCCAAACTTAGTCATACTTAGTGTACCTATTGAAATCAGTGGTACTTCAGTTAGTCATGACTTACCTGTCCTGTTGATTTCAATGTGTCCATTCTAGGCATGACTTAAGTTTGGATTCAACCCAGAGGGACCAGGCTACAAATTCTATGTTAGTTGCCAGCAAATGAAGGGATCAGTGTTTGACTGGCAGCTGGTAGTTGGGTGGATAGCAGATAGCAGTGGATACCTTGTTTTGACAATAGCCAGAATGTTGGTTCTCAGAGTGAGTTCCTTTTGAACTTTGGCTTCAACAATTACTCAGAAAGTATTATTATTCAGAAAGCAGATACACTATATGCAAGTTCCCATGAGTACGCTCAGTATCTTAGGCATACACTTTGACGGGGTGGGTTACTTGTATTGGCCTCAGGCCTGTAACCAAGTCACCTGTAGTTTTAGAGGGGCCTAGAGATCTATAATGCTTTGCTTAGGTTCATTATTGGTGCAGTTTCCTTGCTAGTGGGCCTCTGAGCATGTGAGATGAGTCAAAGGCCAATAGCACGACCTCAGCACATTCCGTGCTAATGAAGGCTAGTATCTTATCAGGGCCTGTGTGCCTGAGAAGTGAGGCTATGTTTATGCTGAGTTACAGGTGGCTGTGCTGGGAAAGTTTTGATTGTTTTCCTTCTGAACAAGCACTGTTAGCCTATGCTGGGAAAGTGGCAGATAAATGCTAATTAACGCTTGCTGCTGTCATGCTGCCTCACTGCTAACATGTATGGTATAAAATCCATTTTACCCCATGGCTCTGGGTTCAGAGAAGCTGTCTGATCCAACCATTGGGTATGCCTGTGTGCTGATGGTACTCATAAAGTACTCCTTGTAAGTAACCCTGGATCTGATTTATCACTATCTTGGCACCTCTAAATTAAGAGGTCTCCTGCAGGGGCAATACAGTACTCTGGCCAAATCTTTATCCCAAGCAAAACAGCCTTGCATTAGTGGGAGAGAAATGCATCTAGGATTCTTTTCAGTGTATCATACAATTGTGATCTGCAAGTGAGAGAACAGGGCTTTTGTATTGGTCCCAGATGACTTTCAGGAACTTGAACGTCTTTTCCATTTTGCCTACAAATTGGGACTTGGTAGGTTAAATACAAGTTCCTTTCAGATAGTTCTGGGCCTTCTCTTGCTTCAGCTCCTCTCCCCTTCATTGTAGTCCAGACTTTCCTAAAGTTACAGGGATCATTAATCTAATGAGATTCCCAACTTTTCCTTGGGCGGCTCATCAAGATGAGTCATTACCACTGAATCCTACAGGCCAGGTCTGTAACCCGGCTGCTCTGTGAGCGTCCCCTCACGTATTCTACTTCCTACTTCTGATCGCTTCTGTTGACATTTTGGTATTTTAACACAAGAAAATTTCAGTGAAATGCCAACTTTTTGCAGAGTTGGTTATTTAACAAGTTTAATTTATTTTTAGATGATGTAGGTATAGGAAACAAGAAAAAAGAAGACCCTAAAAAAGATAATGCTAAAAAGGCTGAAGAAGGTGCCAAGAAAACTGAAGAGACCAGCAGAGATGCAAAAGCTCAGTAGGTTTTTAGATTCATGTTTGAAAATATCTTTTAAACGTTGCCTAAATAAACGTATCTAAATGGGAATATGTCTGCTTATGACATCGAATGAGCATTTGAGTTCAGAATATATGAGACTTCAATTACTAGTGTGTGTGTGGGGGGGCATATGCATGATTTCTTGGGCCCCTAGCTTTCAAAGCATCAATGGGGTTCTTTAAATTATGCATATATGATTGGTAGGAGACATTTGAGCTCTGCCCTGATACCCCCAGGCTCAGTTTTTGTGTGTGTACCATTATCAGTTCAGAAGACAGAACACAAGTCAGTTCCAAATCAGAACAAAGCAGACATCCGTGTCAGCGGTTTTTCTCTTGTTGCTTTGAGAGTACTTCAAGCCAGTTTGGTAATCTCTGCTCTTTTATAGCTGTTACATAAATTATTCCATGAGATGTCAGACATTCTGTCTGTGGTTCAGGCATTGTGGAGGATATCCTTCACTATTTATTTTGTTGCCCTATTTACACTGAGGCCAGAATCACATTATTTCCTCAGTTCCAGCCTCAGTGTGACATTCAGTCAAGTCAGCAGAAAGTTGCTTACCTAGTGGTGACTAGATTGATCTGTTATAGACAATATAGCCTCACTTACATTAAGATCAAGACAAAAATGTATAGACACCTGCGGTAAATTAAGGATATTCTGACTATTTCATTTGTATTTTCATATTTTATATGATTTGTATACTGGCTTCTAATTTGTGATTTTTGTTGCTGGCTTCATTCCATTATGACCTTTTGGTAAAGGCAATAAAGACTTCAACAACTGGAAGATGAACTAGTTTATCTTATCACTGAATTGTCAAGATAGAAGACAAGATTCAGGGGTCTTTATGCTAGGCACCTTTAAATTTCATGTGTGTATGTATGTATTTGTGGCATTTATATACCGCTGAATATCATATAATCTCTGAACAGTTCACAATATTAAAATACAATATTAAACACAACGTTAAAAATACAGCATTTAAAACACTTCCAACAACAGTAAAAAATAATCAAGGAGCAGTAAAATGGAGTAGCACAATTAATTAATTTACAGTCCAGGGAAAGCTTGGGTGAACAAGTGTGTTTTCAGGAGGCGTTTGAAAGATGTCACTTTTCTGCCTCCCAAAATACACAAGGGAGGGTTTTCCAGAGGGAGGATGCTGCTACAGAGAAGGCCTGCCGTCTGGGTATTTCATGGCAACATTCCGTTCATTTTGGAATGACCAGCAAGGCCTCCTCTGCTGATCTTTAAGGTCACCTCGGTATGTATAAGGGAAGGTGGTCCCCTACGTATCCTGGTCCCAAGTTGTTTAGGGCTTTGTATGACAATAACAACATTGTATGTTATAATATAAACAGGAAACTGCTACTAACTTTATTTCTTGGCAGAAGTGGATAAAATTTGTAGGCATTCATAACTTCTACAGTTCCTGTTTTTCTCATGAGACAGCTGGGTGTTGGCTCATATATATTTTATTTCCTTTATTTTTCATAAGGTGTGATGATGGCAGCAAACCAAAAGATAATGAGCAGCAGGATCAGGTAATGATTTAACTTATTGGAAGGTTTCAGCAGTTAACAGGCTTCTTTACTTAATTGCTTGTTCTTTAAAATGGTGGCTGCCCGTAGTCCTGTGTTCTTGTGTATTCTATGACATAGAATAAAAACAAAATAGTCTAAAGAGTTATAGTAATGAATAAAACCTTTTTTCATATTTAAGTGGTCCTCAAAATACTGTATTGGTAGGAAAATCTTCTTTCATAGAGTACACCATAGATTTCACAAGAGATCTGCTTATGTTTTATAGAACACAGAGCGACTAGAAAATGCAGTGTTAAGTGACTCAGATTCAGAAGAATTCCCTAACAATGAAGAGCTACTAAAATACTTGGTAGGTATTAAATTATGCTGTGAATCAAGATCAGATGTAATGTTCTGTATAAATATATAAAGTATATCTCCTTGAAGTGCTGTGCTAGTACACCAGTGTAAACAACAGTGATGCCAATCTTTTGTTGCAGATAAATAAACTGGCACTAATTTATAATGCTAGTATGCCTGTGGCTTTTGAAGATCAAATATTTAAATTGGCATATTTTGCATTCAAGCCATTTTGGTCTCATTAATTTTAGTGGTACTAAGTGAAAACCTTTTGCTTAGTTAGGCTCTTTCCAGAGTTTGAGTTTGAGACTTCAATACAAAAAAAAAAAAAAAGGTTCGCAGTTTGGCTCACAATATGGATGCCTCTAAAAAGTTGGATTTTTCTCAAGTCCTTTGCTAAAACATTTTTGGATTTATTTCATCTCTCTTTAGAAAACCTTTGAAATAGTGGATGAAGAAGATGCTTCCTTTATACTGAAAGTTACCCAGAAACTTACAAATTCATTGGTGGCATATCGTCAGAAGGTTTCAGAAAGAAATGTAATTTTCTCTTACTGTTTCTACTGCTTGTGCTGGAATTAACCTCCAAATATTACAGTGCTGAACTATTTGCATGCAAGATGGAAGAAAATGTACGCTGCAGAATCCCCCTTTTGACAGGGTTCTGCTGCTTTGCATTATCGTCCAATCCTGTCTTACTGGTTATAGCTTTGAATTGTTAAAACTGTAGTGGTTAGGGTGTTGGACTAGGATTGGGGACACCTGGGTTCAAAACCCCACTCAGTCAAGAAACATGTTGGGTGGCCCTGGGCCAGTCATTATCCCTCAGTCTAACCTACCTCATAGGGTTGTTATGAGGATATAAAGTGGAGAAGAACTAATATACTCCACTGTGAGCTCTTTGGAGGTAGGATGGACTATGAATGCAATTACTATAATGTTCCCACTTGCTTTGGGGTAATACCTAGTATTTTAAAATATAGCAGATTTCAGGATGAGGACTACTTAAGGGCAGAAGTAAAGTAGGACGAGAGAAGCAAAGTGGCTCTGAAATCAAAGAGCAACTCTGGATCTTACTAAATGCAGGAAGGGGACTAGTCCCCATCCCTTGTGAGGGGTGTTTACCAAATTCTTCATCGGACAAAATGTTCCTTGTTTCAGTCCTTCCTATGTAATCTCCAAAGCGTACACCTCGTTCTGTGGTGAGGTGTGTGAGCTCCAGCTATAGAGATGTGTCAAGAATCTATGGAGTTTTTGTTAATGATGTTTGGTTGCGCATTTGCATTGGTTTTCTTAGCTTTAATGACATTGACCTGGTTTGCACCATCACCATGGCTTAAATAAACCACAGTGGGTTGCACTGCATGCTGAGTGGTTTTTGAATATTCAAGCCACAACCGTGGGTTGTCAGTGTCTGAACCCGGCGTGGGCAGACTGTGCAAGGGTTAAACAATCCTCGCATAACCCTAAAATAAGCCACAGTGGGCTGTTTGATCGTGCGAAGCAGCCCATTATGTGTTGTGATCCCCCTTGGGATCATTTTTGTGATTAACAATGGGATATAAATTTTATAAATAAATACATCTTAGTTGCAGGAGGAGTTGCATTGTTTCTGCTTTTGCTATTACAGTAGAAGCATGAGCAGAGGAAATATGAAGCACTTGTGCTTCCAAGGTCCCAGTCCTTCCTTCTACTTCATAATATCTGAAGCCACCAAAAGCATAGTAGTTTAAAGGAATCTGATGTGAATTTGAAAAGTTATGGATTCCAAGTTCCCATATGGAACCGCCTCCTCCCATATGTGCCTGCCCGGACTTCAAGATCATCCTCAGAGGCCCTTCTCCATGAGCCCCTGCCAAAGGAAGTGAGGCGGGTGGCTACTAGGAGGAGGGCTTTTTCTGCTGTGGCACCCCGGCTGTGGAATGAGCTCCCTAGTGAGGTTTGCCTGGCACCTACATTGTATTCTTTTGGGTGCCAGGTGAAGACCTTTTTATTTTCCCAGGCATTTTAGCTCTTTAGAGTTTTAGCTTTGCTGTTTTAAATCTGTATTTTAAATCCCTGCACTGCTGCTAGGTTTTATTCTGGTTGTATTGTTTACTCTGGTTTTAATATTTTATATATTTTGTATTGTTTTATTGTGTGCTCTTTGATTTAATTTTTGTGAACCGCCCAGACAGCTTCGGCTATTGGGCGGTATAGAAATGAAATAAATAAATAAGTTCAAATGGGATAAATTGTTTGCTTTTAAACTGAAGGCTCAAGAGATCCTGTCTCATGAGGTACTTTAAATGCTGCCTACCTTGTGGCAGAGCAGAACCTGTTCAGGCACTACTGCATCGAGGCACAATCATAGCAAGTGTTTCTTACTAAGTAAAACACGCCAAATTGGCCCTACCTCAAGATACCAAACAACCCATGCAGCAACAACACCTGGTCTTGAGAACTCCTTCCAGGTTGCATACTCTTCTCCCTGCCATGCTGGAGTAGATTTCAGATGCATCTTTTTGAAAAATCTGTATAAGGAAAGAGGGTTTAGTGGAGGAGGGTTTTTTTTTTAAATGCTTATTAACTATATGTACACCATCACATTTGAAATATATGGCTTACTGTATTTTATGTATTTACTTAAATAATTCACACATTATGTACAATTGTTTTTAGAATTTGTCTGAGTCTAATCCAAATGAAAGAGTTGATCAATCCAAGCAGTCAATGATGACTTTTATGGAAGTTGGTGAATCTGATATGGGTAAGAGAGACTGCGGTGAAGAGTTGATAACATCTGGGAACTGAGCAGATGGTGACTTGGGCTGCAAAGGGGGGTCCATCTGCCAGTAGACAATACTGAGAAGTGTTGTGGCAGAAAACATTGCTATCATTGATACAAACTAGACACATTTATCCAGTTTTAAATACAGAGGATTGATGAGGGAAAGGCTGGAGGTGATAGCATAAGTGCTTTGAAGTAGCAGGGACGTTTTGATACTACATACATGTAGTTGGAACTGAACAAGATATAGGTATAACACCACTCTTGTAAGGATCAAATCAAGAACAATAATAGCGACCCAACACCAACAAAAAGGAACAGGAGATGGGTCACTGTGTTTTTAAAAGTGGAACATTTCAAGCACTCATTAAGGACAGTTTTTCTCTCACACCACCACTTTTTTCCTTCCCCTCCACAATTGATCTAGATCAGCTTTCACCATGGCTGGCTGGGGGATGCTGGGAGTTGTAGTCTATCTGAAAGACACCAGGGTGGGGAAATCTGATCTAGATTCTCAACACAACTATACGATCTTTAAAGATATCTTGTATAATGGGATAACATTGCAGTATGTTTGGTGGTGAAAAACATTTCACATCCTAACACATCTGCTTTGAATTGCTAAATCATTTCTAAGGTGTTACGGTCTGTGTCTTTTTTTCTTTTCTTCCCCCCTGACATGGAAAGAAAGCACTTCCATTAATATGGGGCATTTATGAAATAGAACTAAGAAATGAATTTTTTCAAGTTTACTTCTCTGCTTATGCTTCAAGAATGAAGTTATCAAGTTGTCTTTCTCCCTCAGGTTCTTCAGAAAAGCAGCCTCAAGTTCAACATCTCTGTGAGGATAAGGGAACAAAGTTGAATATCAATCCACCATTTAAGCGAAAAGCGTCACAGCTGAATGCCAACAACAGTGCTAAAAATCATAAACTTGGGACTTTTGTGTCCACATTTCAAGAAGTACCTAGTGAAGAAGTCTTTTCTGATGTTGAGACACAAGATCCCCCCTCTTCTGAGGAGTGCTTACCAAAACCTACATCAGATGAAAGCTCTTCATCTCAAAATCAGCCAGGTGCACCCTGTACCTCTCTCCCTGGGCCATCAATATCTGAAAGTGATGTCATTTCAAAATTTTTCAGCAGTATAAGGAATATGGATGTTGATGAAGTCGCTGCCACTTTACACAAGATAGCTGCCTCAAACCCATCATTCAGTGGTAATCTGATTTTCTGCACTAATAGTTTTTGTCTCTGTGTGTTTTTTCCCTCTCCACCTTTGTGGGAACTAAGCATAAAATTTAATATAAAGCCAGTTCTTACATCTTACAGAATAGGCTGAGGCACTTCCTAGTACCTAGTTAACCAGAGGTATTGGATCAGGGATTGGCTGTTGAATGGTCTTCTCCCTCCCCTGAGCCCCTCTGTTGGTGCTGCCATATAAGCATGGTTAACACCAGTGAGAGTTTCTATTAACTTGAGTTTTGAAATCTGTTTTGAACTCTGGTTATTTCACTGTAGCTAACCGTTGTACCAACAGTGCCACTGGGGGTGGGTGGGGGTGGAGGACTTGGCATGTGAGGAACACACTAACCCATGGCTATACCTTTCCAGGCCCTTAGTCATCATGTAAGTGAGTGTATCTCCCAAATGCCCAATTAAGTTTCAAGAAGCAGGAGTTTGATGTGTATCATTTGATATGTACCAGTAGGATTGTAGAGGAAACCCTATAAAGATATTTGCAGTTGCTAAAAATGGAGAAATTCTGGGGGAGGGAAGTTGGTGGTTTTGTAAACTGGCACAACTATGAGGTACTGTCTGTGGAATAGCCTGTCCAGGTCACCCAGCCCATGCTTTTCCACAAGGTCCATCACTTTCCTCTTAACTACCAACATTCAGTATAGCATTTGAAAGGACATACAAATCCCTTCAAACAATTGATTGGATCCAGATTTAGTCATGCTTAGAGCAGATCCACGGAAATCAGTGGGACAAGTAAGTCATGAGTGTCCCTTGTTCCCAGTGGGTCTATTTTATATTGTTTTATGCTGTGCTTTGTGGTTTTAATTTTTGTGAACTGCCCAGAGAGCTTCGGCTATTGGGTAGCATAGAAATGCAATAAATAAAAATACTCTGTGCATGACTAAATCTGGATCCAACCCAGTATTTTTTAATTTAGTGTTTGAATAGAAAATAACTTCACTCTCCCCTTTTGTCAAGGAATGGATGTTCAAAATGTGATAAAGATCCTAACTGAGAGTGGGACCCTTAAATCAAAGAAGACGACCAGCACAAGTTGAAGAAACAATCTGTGTTAATGTTTTTATTTTGTACTGGCTGTGGAGTTATACTGCAATTTGTACTCAGAATTGTTGACAACACTTCACAAAGTATTTTTCTTTTCTCCTCTGAATAACAATTTCTATTCTCCTTTCAAGATAAGAAAATGTTTGCTTTGCCTTTCTAAATTATGTATATTGTGCTTAACTCAGATTTACAACGTGACCTGTAAAGTAGTTATCAGTTTCTTGTTGTATTTTCGTGTTTGTGGGTTTTTTAAATTTTGGGTTTGATAATTTACTTTTCCATTATTGACATTTAATTTTTGTTAGCTGCTCCAAAGGTGGGATACAAATCCTTTAATAAATAAACCTCTGCTTTCCATAACATAACTTAGTTAATATCCTGTACTCAGCTAGCAGGTCCATACCAGCATACTAACATAGTAAAAAGCACATTAAGGGAGCAATCCTATGTTTAGATGGAAAAAAGTTCTACAACTCCCAGCATTCTGCAAGCAGCCATGCTGGCTGGGGAATGCTGGGAGTTGTAGGACTGTTTTGTTTACTCAGAGCTAAGCCTCATTGAGTTCAGTTGGAATTACTCCCAGGTTCACGTGTATAGGATTCCAACCTAACTGAACATTCAAAGCAAGAAATGCAACACATCTGCTATTGCAGGCATGGGGAACCTCTGGCCCATGGGCCCCACAGGGGTTCCATATCCAGCCTGCCAGCTTCTTCACCAAGCCCTACCTGCTCTTCCCAGGCAGGGAGAAGCTATGGTTGGAAATAAGAGCTTCTCCCTGCTCAGTGAGAAAGGGAGCCTTTCTCAGTGCTGAACAGGGAAAAAAAAGAGACCCTCCCTGTTACTGGTGGGAGGCAGGCAAGGGTGTGTGTAGGTGAGAGAGAATGGTGTGGACAGGTATATTTATTTACAACATTTGTAAATAAATCTAAACAGATCTACACATCTAAACACATTCCGCAGCAGTGAAGAACAAGAGATAAAATGGGCACTGGAAAAGACCCTGATGCTGCGAAAGATTGAAGGCAAAAGGAGAAGGGGATGGCAGAGGATGAGATGGCTAGATAGCATCACCAATGCAATGAATATGAACTCGAGCACGCTCCGGGAGAGAGCGGAGAAGGCCTGGCATGCTGTGGTCCATGGGGTCACAAAGAGTTGGACACGACTTAACGATTGAACAACATATTAAAACTATTCTTTAAAAAAACAAGAGTGCCAATCAAACTGAGGCTGGTCAACGAAGGAAGGCTTCCTGGTAAAGAGCCGTTTTCAGGTGCTGGAAACAAGCCAGTGTTAGTGCCTGCCTGACCTCCAAAGGTAGCGAGTTCCATAGGAAGGGAGTCACCATACTGAAGGCTCTTCGCCAGGTGGACCCCAGTCAAGCCAGATGATCCTCTGATGACCTCAGTGATCAGGCAGGTGGGTAAGAGAGAAGGAGCTCCCTCAGGTATCCTGGTCCCAAGTTGTTATAGGGCTTTGTACACTAGTACCAAAACCTTAAACCTGGCCTGGTAGCAAATCGGCAGCCAGTGCAATTCCTTCAGCAAAGGAGTTGCATGCTAAAAAGGGGCAGCTCCTGATAACAGCTGAGTTGCTGCATTCTGCATTAGCTCCTGGAGCAGCTGGAATATATATGTATGTGTGAATGGGTTTTGGCCATGCTCACTGTTGGTATGCAGCCCCTGGTAGGTTTGCTGGATGATCTGATCCTTGGTCCCAGAAAATTCCCCACCCCTGCTCTATAGAACCTATAGCAGTGTGCAACTTCACCATAAAGCATTGCAATTGGACCAGTTGCCTAGCAATTGCATATGGCATGTGTCAATTGCCGTGTAGCAAGAGTGCATTGCTGACAGAGCAATGGAGGAAAGGTCATTTACATCCAACCTTTCTTCTATTGAGCTCAAGGCAGCATTGACGGTTCTCTCTTTTATCCTCACAATAACCCTGTGAGGTACTTTAGGCTGAGAGATGTTGACTAGCTGAAGGGGGATTTGAACCTGGGTCTGCTGGGCCCTAGTTCACCATGGCTAGGCCTGCCAAGCAGCAGTGCTCACTTCATGTGGCACCATGAAGGGGGAGAGAGACACTTTTAAAGCATTGGCACCATGTGGGTTCCACATCAAGTGGAGTAGGCACTATTTAGGCTCCATGTCAGGCAACAAAATGTTTTGGGCCCCCCACTGGCTGGGAAACAGCTGCTGTGACTTCAGCCTTCATGCATGCGTGGTCTGAAATGCTGTAACAGGTCAGCAGGTATCAGTGGACAAGGGAGGGTGGGCATCTTGAGGTTAGAACCTGTCCAGATGTCTTTGTTCAGAAGAGCTGGCTAATTGTGGCAACAAAGTTGAATCCTACCCCAGGTGAGTCACTGAGGTAAGGTACCGAGTGGCTACTCTCCACAACACAAAGAAGACAGGTGTGGGTAGAAGTACATTTTTAAGGGGAGTTACTTGCTGCATTCAAAACCTTAACACTGCATTCTTTAAGTCCAAATGGTGGACAGGTGTATGGGAATACAAATATTGGTAGGAGGGGGTGATATGCGAGTGCTAGGCCCAGCTTCTCTTCTCAGGTGGCTTTGACACACCTTTCTTTCACTTATGCCCGGCTTCCTGGTTCTCTGTTCCATAGGGATCCTTAACTCTGTAAGTTGCCTTTCTTACCTCCAATCCCTGCCCTGGTTCCCCTCTTCAGTCCTACTGTTTGTGGCCAACCTCATAACTCACGTTAACTACAGAAAAGACACTGCTTCTGTGACATCAGCAACCATTACCCAGCCCCCATTCTTATATCAGAGCTTTAGTCATGTCTAGCATCCAACACACCTGACCAAAGCACTTTATCCTACCTCTCCCTTGTCATTTGCTTCCTTCAGGGTTGGTTTTTTTTTTTTCTTGTTAGGCCTCTCGCACTTTTAAAAATGATGTCTGGATGATATTAAAAGGGGGGAGGGTAGTGTATTTCTACCCAACCCTTCAAAAATGTTTTTTTCTGGTATGGCTTACAGGCAGGTACCAACAATACGTGGAAATCTGCAACATGTGCCAAATTGCCACTTAGAATTTTCAAACCTGTAAGTAGGAGGGTGGGGATGACTGGTCTGGCTGCTGAACTTGCCCTGCCTTAAACAGGGAATTTCACAGGGTCCAAGACGTTGTCTTCCATTTGTACCTTTCCTGTGTTTTCCCTCTACTGCTTCCATCTTTTTTTTTTTTTTACCAGTTGGTGGCAAATTCTCAAAAAGGGTTTTTAAAGTCTGCTCTTAGATATATTAGGGCGCAATCCTATGAAAATAGACATCAGCCTCTGAGCCCTATCCAATGCAGGGCGGCCAGAGCACAGATGCGATCCTCTCCTCCGTGCTCCGGCTGCCCTGCATTTTGGTTGGACGTGCAATTTTGCACGTCTAGCCATGGACTTCAGAGTGGGAAGCGGGGAGGCTGCACAGCACATAGTAAGCCTCATAAAAGTGGCTTCTGCAGTCCCCTCCCCCGGGACTGCCCCCATTTTGCTCTTTCTGCACTCTGTTTCCAAGAACTGTGCTGGCTACGAGGGGGCGGGAAGCACAGTTTCTGGGAACAGAAAAAGCCTATGGCCCTCTAGATAGTGTCTAGTGGCCATAAAATTGCTAAGTAATTTGCAAATAGTGCATTTTAAGAACATATTAATCTGTAAAAATGCACTATTTGCAAATTACTTACTTAACTGTAACAGTTAACAACACAGGTCAGTCACACACACCCTTTTAAGTAAAGGAATTTATGCCTTTGGGAACATAGGAAGCCGTCTTCTACGGAGTCACGCCATTGGTCCATCTTGCCCAGTATTGTCGACACTGACTGGCAGCAGCTCTCCAGGGTTACAGGCAAGACTTTTTCCAGCCCTACCCGGAGATGCCGAAGATTGCACTTGGGATGTTCTGCATGCAAAGCATGTGCTCTACCACAGAGCCACAACCCTTCCAGTGGCTCCGCTAAGCCACAGCCTTTGGAGAAAGAACCACCCTAACTAGTTCCACATGCTGAGAAAGACAATGGATTAGATGCAACTTAGCTGGCAGAAGTGAGCTTCCTCACCCGTTCCTTCCTGCAGCAGCACCTCCAGCCCTCCTGCAAATGCTATGCAGAGGGTGGGGAGGCCATGCTGAATGGGGTATGCTGTGATGCAGGGGGTTGAAAGAGGGGGTGGTATCCCTGAAATGTTCTCTCTGCCCAAGTTTCAGGGATATCTGCTTTCTTACTCCACCTCACAGCCTACTGCATTAAGCAAGATGTAGCATGGAGGGGGGGCACTGGAGGGGGCAAGGAAGTCTACTTCTTCTAACTGAACTGTGCATGCCTAAATCTGGATCCAGCCCAAATGCCTTGAATCCTAAAATAACTGAAGTTCATGGGGAACTTCAGAGTAGGGCTGTGTAGCCCCCCCCCCCCCGATCTGACTCGGAAGCCGCTTCATGGCTTTGGAGGCGGGCCCGATTTGGCTTGGACAGATTCGGGGGGCCCCCAACCTAACTTGGCCCTGACCCCAGACCAGGATTCAGATGTCGAATCCCGCTTCGAGTCCCCACAGTTGCCCCCAGGCAAACCCCCTTTCCTTGCTGCTGCCACCACCACTTCTAGGAAGTTGCCATTTTAAAAATGGAAACTCCCTGCAATAGGAGTCGGCGCATGTCCAGGCATCAGGAGTTGGAGGAGGCGGTGGCAGAGGTTCAGGTAAGGCCCTGGTGCGGCTGGGCCAGGGGTACCGAAGCTCTGAAGCACACCGAATGCTTCAGGGAGCCCCCAACCCGCTCTGGGTCACTTTGTGCCCCTTCCGCTTCGCCTCAGGGGGGCTCAAAGTGATCCGATTGTTCCCTCTGCATTTCTCCTGTCCTGCTTTTTCGGCCAGACAACCAATTGCGGCTGTATAGCCGCGGGAACACGGAGTGGGAAAGGAGGCTGCTATACGACAGATTACACTCTCCCCGCCCTGGAATGCCCCCAGCCATGGCCCTTTCGGGCCACTCCACACTCCTCTTGCGAGCACAGAGGATGGGGTGTTCTGCACTGCCTCTGAGGCAGCGTGGAATTGGGGCAAGGTCAGTTCCCAGAAAACAAGATATTCTATGGCCGTCTAGCTGCTGTCTAGCGGCCATAGGATTGCTCCCTTAGCCAATTAACTGATTAAATACACTTGCATATTACAAAGCCTCAATACGAGGATAGTGAATGAAAGGAATACACTATAATCCTAAGTCTACTCCTTTGTGATTCACTTTAAAGCTACAAGTTTTCCTACTTAAATGTTTGTAAATTGAAGTTGCCATAATGGATTTTTTAAAATCCGCGCAGAACTCTGAACCACAGAACACTCCTTGTTCTGATAACAACTACCAAGATCCAAAGTTACTTTTTAACGAAGTGAACTATTTCAAATCCCATTACTAACGTGACAGATCCAGATTTGAAGATGAATTTCCATTGATTTAAATGCAACACTGCCAGCTTCAGATGCCTGTTCGCTCTTACATCTAAAAAAACAAACCCAAACATCCATTAGTTTATTGCATGCATGTATTATATATTCCTATAAGGAAGGCTGAGCACCGAAGAATTGATGCGTTCGAACTGTGGTGCTGGAGAAGACTCTTACGAGTCCCCTGGACTGCAAGGAGGTCAAATCAGTCAGTCCTAAAAGAAATCAACCCTGAGTGCTCATTGGAAGGACAGGTACTGAAGCCGAAGCTCAAATATTTTGGCCACCTAATGCGAAGAGAAAACTCCCTGGAAAAGACCCTGATGCTGGGAGAGATTGAAGGCAAAAGGAGAAAGGGACGGCAGAGGATGAGATGGCTAGATAGCATCACCGATGCAATGAATATGGACTTGAGCACGCTCCGGGAGAGAGCGCAGGACAGGAAGGCCTGGCGTGCTATGGTCCATGGGGTCACGAAGAGTCGGACACGACTTTACAACAAAATTATATATTCGCAGTTAACTGGATCCGTTTTGGATAGGATACCACCGCTCTATAAGAAAAAGCTTTCTAAAGCCTTGTCATGGGTAGTTTCCTCACCCGCGTGCCTTATTATTACCGCGGCCCCCCCCCGCCCGTCCTTTACAGCCAATGGGCATTTCCCGAGGGGGGGGCAGAAGATGTCTCCAAATTCCAAATCTCGGTTTCTCGGGCCACGAGCGCGCTCGACGAACTTCTCCTCCTGCAGGCGGAGCCCGGACGGACGGGCGCGCGGCGCTCGTTCGCTTCTCTCGTTGGTTTTCTACCCCTCTCCCCTGAGCCGAGGACGCCCAGCAAGGAAGAAGCCTGAGCAGCCGTTTCCTCGGCAAGTGGGAGTCACGTGCCGCAAGGGCGCCTGCTTGTTGGTCGGGCGGCGGCGGCGGCCACTTCCGGAAGTCGTGGCACGGAGGAGGGCGCGATAGCCCCAGCGAGACCCGGAAGGAGTTCCCGAGGTCAGGCGTGGCTGCCGCGTGGGTGGCTTGGCTTCCCGGGGCAGGGCGCGTGAGGTCGCCCCAGAGGTGGGTCACGGTGGCGGCTGGGTGGGTGAGGAACTGGCTTTCTGTGACGCTCGGGGAGCGGCCGCCTTGGGCTCCCGCCACAGCCGCGCTGCTCTCCCCCCTTGTGCGCTCTCAGCCCCGCGAGGCGCCGCCCTTCCCCGTTGTTTTCTCCGCTCCGTGGAACTCGTCGGGTCGTTTCCCTTCGGTTGGAGAGAGGGGTTTCTGTCTCCCGCCTTTTTTTATCCCGTTCTCGCTTGGTCGGTTTTTCCCGGGTGGGACTTCCGTAGCACCTTCGTGGTGGAAGACGGCTGGCGCTCTCCTCCCTTTTTAAATGGCGGTTGCTTCAAAAGTCACCATTTCGTGCAGGGGTAAACATTTGGGTCGGTTCTCAAGCTCTCCGTGATGGGCTGGCCAAGTGAACCCTAATAGTCCACGTTGCTATGTTTTGGACGCCAGGTTAAGGCATATGTCTTAACATTTGAGGTCTACTGTTGTAGCCCTTGGCAGCGTGCTTTCACGCTTGCTCCTGGTGGTTTTAGTTGTTGTGTCCATTTTATATATTATGCTTGCATATGTATATGGGATTTCATTTATTAGATTTCTATACCGTGTGTTCGATAGTTGTGTTTGTACTATACTTATATTGTGCTGCCGTTATTTAAATTTAACTGTACAAAGCCTAGAGGAACCTATGTTACGAGGCTTTTAACAAATACAATAAAGCATGCAAAGTCTTCTGTATCTTATGCTTTATTTATCAGAACTTTATTCTTCCTTCCAAGAGTCTCAGAGCATTGTACATAGATGGCCTTAGCCTATGTTTTATTAAGAGTTCAATCCTATGTGGGTAGTTGGCTGCCTCTGAACATGGAGGTGACCGACTATCCAATGTAGGGCAGATGGAGCGTGGAGGGGATCCTCTCCCCCATGCTCTGGCCAACCTGTATTCGCAGCTAGACAGCTGATTTCAGCTGTCTAGCTGTGGGACTTGGGAGCGGGGCGGGAATGCCAGACAAAGCATTGTTATTTATTCGGTCAGTCGCTTCTGACTCTTCGTGACTTCATGGACCAGCCCACACCAGAGCTTCCTGTCGGCCGTCGCCACCCCTAGCTCCCCCAAGGTCGAGTCCGTCATCTCCAGAATATCATCCGTCCGTCTTGCCCTTGGTCGGCCCCTCTTCCTTTTGCCTTCCACTCTCCCTAGCATCAGTATCTTCTCCAGGGTATCCTGTCTTCTCATGATGTGGCCAGAGTATTTCAGTTTTGCCTTTAATATCATTTTCTCAGGTGAGCAGTCTGGCTTTATTTCCTGGAATATGGACTGGTTTGATCTTCTTGGAGTCCAAGGCACACTCAGAATTTTCCTCCAGCACCACAGTTCAAAAGCATCTATCTTCCTTCGCTCAGCCTTCCTTATGGTCCAGCTCTCGCATAGGAAGTGTCATACGAGCACTCCTGTGGTCCCCACCCCCAGGAGCACACCCTTTTGCCCCGCTCCACACTGCTCTTTCGAGCCTGGGGAGAACCATGCCTCTTACTTGGGGGCGGGGAGGTGGTTTTCTGGGAACCGAACAATCATATGGCTGTCTAGTGACCATAGGATTGTTCTCTTTTATTATATTTTTAACACATTTTACACATGAACATTGTCTCCCAAATCAGTTTGACAACTCAAATCAATTAAAAAAAAGACTCAACCCTGTCCTCGGGTGTACAAACTAAAAAAGGCAAGGTGCACAGAGAAAGAGGGAGTGGAGGGAAAAAAGCAGAGGAGGGAGGTCCTTTGGACAGTGCTAGAACGAAGTGATGACTTGTAAACAGGCATTTATATCCAGCTGAAGCAGCATGATCTTCCCTTACTGATGGTTTACTTGAATAGAGGTGTTGCTGTTATGAATTTTGGACTGCTGAGCATTTTCAATCTAGATTGAGTATTTAGGAAGCCTTTGGCCACCAGCTAACTATAGCTGTTCAATACACTTTGAATAAACGATACACCAAAAATTGTTTTAGGTGGGTTCAGTGTTTGGTTTTATACTAACAAGAATTTGTAAGGATAAAATCCGTGGGTCCATTTTTAATTTTTATTATAAAATACATACTATGAAAGTATAACATCAAAATATAGTGCCATAAAATAAAAAAGTGTTTTAAAGGAGAACATTCCTAAATATTTTAAATCTTAATAGTTTAATATAAATGTTCTAAACATTTCTTGCTATTGAAGACTTCTAGTGGTAATAGTTTAAACTGGGCCCTGTCGCATCAAATTTGGTGGGCAAAAAATCAGCCCCTTTTAGCAACTCTGTTACAGTTTGTTGCCAATTTTTGGTGGCAGGCAAATCAACTATTTCCCTTCTCCAGTGCGGCCCCCCCCCCAGTGCAGTTCACGCGGGTGGGTGAAAATGTCCCCTGACTCTCCAAAGCTGCCCACCCATGGGCTAAATGGCAAGCTTTCATCTATTTACCAAGTTTGTCACTTGGCTCTGAATATGCTGTTCAGCCACTAGGTACACAGACCTGGTGTGCTTATTGATAGTGGAGAAGCTTATTCTAAAAGTAGAATATATTTCTACAGAAACTGTGTAGAGATGACCTCATAGCTAATATTATCTACTGTCTCATAAAGTAGGACTCTCGGTCTTATTGTTATAAACATTCCTTAAAAATACATACAGAAAAGTGTAAAAATACATCTTTCAGGCCAGATATAACTAATGTAGAATTATACCTTTGAAAAAACTTAAAATTTATTCAACAAATTCTTCTAGATACCGATGCATCAGACTTGTTGATTTGTATATGTTATACAGTATTTGTATGTTGAAATGTACACTGTTTCTTCTGTTATCCTCAACAGTACCTTAAACATTAAACTTTCAGAGCAAGGTCTCATATAAACTGCATTCTTGGATCAGATTTTATTACTGCAATAAAGTATCTTGAGGATCTCAAATTGGGAAATGTGTGGGGAGCTGTAACATCATGAAGAGGATAGTCCTGTCTGTGGATTTTCTGGTGGCTTGCACTGGGGAGTAGAGTATTTATTATTTATTTAATTTATTAATTGCCCAACTGGCTGGTCACCCAGCCACTCTGGGCGATGTACAAGTATATAATAAAACAGTTTAAAACAATAAAATTCTACAATAAAAACATTTTCTAAAATACCCTAACCCATCCCAAATGCATGCCTGAACAACCACGTTTTTAATGCACGGCGGAAGCTCATTAAAGAGGGGGCATGGCTGGTTTGAAACTCAACATTAAAAAAACTAAGATCATGTCATCTGGCCCCATCACTTCCTGGCATATAGAAGGGGAAGAAATGGAAGCAGTGACAGATTTTACTTTCTTGGGCTCCAAGATCACCGCAGACGGTGACTGTAGCCATGAAATTAAAAGACGCTTGCTCCTTGGGAGGAAAGCTATGGCAAACCTAGACAGCATAGTAAGAAGCAGAGACATCACCTTGCCGACAAAGGTCCGTCTAATCAAAGCTATGGTTTTCCCAGTAGTAATGTATGGCTGTGAGAGCTGGACTATAAGGAAGGCTGAGCGCCGAAGAATTGATGCTTTCGAACTGTGGTGCTGGAGAAGACTCTTACGAGTCCCCTGGACTGCAAGGAGGTCAAATCAGTCCATCCTAAAGGAAATCAACCCTGAGTGCTCATTGGAAGGACAGATAATGAAGCTGAAGCTCCAATATTTTGGCCACCTAATGCGAAGAGAAAACTCCCTGGAAAAGACCCTGATGCTGGGAAAGACTGAAGGCAAAAGGAGAAAGGGACGGCAGAGGATGAGATGGCTAGATAGCATCACTGATGCAATGAATATGAACTTGAGCACGCTCCGGGAGAGAACGCAGGACAGGAAGGCCTGGCGTGCTATGGTCCATGGGGTCACGAAGAGTCGGACACGACTGAACGACTGAACAACAACAACAAATGGCAGAGATCCCTAGGGAGGGAGTTCCACAGAGTGGGGGCCACCACAGAAAAGGCCCTCTCCCTCGTCCCCACCAGTCTAGCTGTCCTGGCTGATGGGACAGAGAGAAGGCCATCCGAGGCTGATCTTGTTAAGCAGCCTGTCTGGTGTTGCTGGAGGCGCTCCTTAAGATAAGCTGGGCCGGAACCATATAGGGTTTTAAAGGTCAAAACCAACACCTTGAATTTGGCCCGGAAAACAACTGGTAACCAGTGCAGCTCCTTCAGCACTGGAGTGATGTGATCTCACCGGCGGCTGCCTTTAATCAGGCGAGCCGCCGCGTTCTGTACCAGCTGCAGCTTCCGAACCGTCTTCAAGGGTAACCCCACGTAGAGCGCATTACAGTAGTCTAAACGAGAGGAGACCAGGGCATGTACTACCGATGGGAGCAGATGGTCGGGAAGGAAGGGGTGCAGCCGCCGTATCAGATGGAGTTGATACAGCGCTGTCCAGCTCACAGCTGACACCTGAGCCTCCATGGACAGCTGGGAGTCCAAAATGACCCCCAGGCTGCGGACCTGGTCTTTCAAGGGTAGCCGTACCCCATTCAACACCAGGTCAACGTCCCCCAGCCTCCTCTTGTCTCCCACCAAAAGTACCTTGGTCTTGTCAGGGTTCAGCTTCAGCTTATTCCTCCCCATCCAGCCACTCACCGTCTCCAGACATTTGGACAGGGATTCTACAGCCAACCTTGGTGAACATTTGAACGAGAGGTAGAGCTGCGAGTCAGTATAAAGGTTTGAGACTTTTGTTTAGATCAGCTTGTGAGTCTTGAACATAATGACCAGTTTGCACATAATGACAGACCCTGGCTTGTTTAACCCAGGAATAGTCGGGGCTAAGCTGCAGCAGCATCCGTAATCCTGGGTTACGATGTTCGAACCTGGAACCCAGAGTAGCTTAGGGGTTAAACAACCCAGAGTTTATCCAACAATCTCTCATAGTTAAACAGCCCAGGAATTGTTATGCTTGAACCGGGTCACTGAACATTTGAATTAACTCTGGCATTAAATATATTCTAAGTGATCATCTTGTTTGCCCAGTCTAGTTGCATGTAATTTGCTTTTACTTAAGCATATTTATTCACCTTTTTTTTTGCAGAGTGTCAAAATGACAAAGAAAAGGAAACATCAAGAGGATTTTCATAAGGTGAAACTAAAAGTTGGAAAAAAGAAGCCTAGACTAGAAAATGCAACTGATACAAACTTCAAAACAAGGTCCATACATCTTCCTGAGCAGCTTAGAGAGGATGGAATACTGCCAACAAATAACAGAAAGCTTAACATAAAGGTAAAGAAAAATGCAAACTTCAGTTCAAGCAATTACTGTTGTAATTTGAAGCCATTAGCACCTGTGAGACCAATTTTAATAGAAGATGAGTTAAGCTTTTGTAAAGCTATAGCATAGTACTGGAGGTGGCAAACAGCCCATAATCATCAATGTAAGTGTCCAGATTACTAGATAATTTAGGCAATGTAGCAAATACTCCTCATCCCTTTAACTTTAGCATTATTGTTAGACTGAAATTAAAATTATAGGAATCCATGCTGAACTTCTAACCACCTCGGCTAATTGTCAGAAATACCTGTGCCTGGTAATCATGTAGGGCATTTCCTCAGCCCAAATCTATGTCAGCGGTGGTCTCAATTTCTGTCTCATGAATTACAGGTTGCACAGTGTTGGGAAGTTCATCAGGGATATATTGGACCCTGTGGTGATAATGTCTAGACCAGCTCTCGCTTTGTGCTCTGTTCAGCACAGGCTCTTCTCAGTTCCTTACATTACATTATGGTTTCCAGCCCACAATCATGCCATTTCCTGAAAACATGAAGTTTTATTTTCTCTGTCAAGTCTGGTGGGTTTAATCTTTTCACTCCAGCTTTTGCTGTCTTTGTCTGGTCGCTGTTGCTGCTTTCTTCATCCTAGTCTGCTTTTTCTCCAGTCGCTGCCATGCTAAGGTACTTCAGAAATTTATCCTATAGTTTTACGAATTATTTATTTATTTTATTTATTGCATTTATACCCCGCCTTTTTTTCCTCTTGCAAGGAACCCAAGGCGGCTTACATTATCCTCCTCCTCTCCATTTTATCCTCACAACAACAACCCTGTGAGGTGGGTTGGGCTGAGAGTGTGTGACTGGCCCAAAGTCACCCAGTGAGCTTCCATGGCCGAGTGGGGACTAGAACCCAGATCTCCCAGATCCTAGTCCAGCACTCTTGCCACTACACCACACTGGCTCTCATATATTTGTAACTTTTATAGCCACTGATTCTCAAGGCTAGTGAGCATATTTCCCCCAATTCTGTATAGCTATGGGCTATTTGTTTCTTACCCTTTCATGGATCACTGCCTTGTTGTGGCGAAGGGGCCTGTGTAACTCAGTGAAGCCATAAGCTGTGCCGTGCAGGGCCACCCAAGACAGACAGGTCACGGCGGGGAGTTCTGACAAAATGTGGTCCACTGGAGAAGGAAATGGCAACCCACTCCAGTATTCTCGCCAAGAAAACCCCATGGAACGTATCACAAGGCTAAAAGATGACGCCAGAAGATGAGCCCCTCAGGTTGGAAGGTGTCCAATATACTACTGGGGAAGAGCAGAGGGAATTTCCAAGTAGCGCCAGAAAGAGTGAAGCAGCTGGGCCAAAGCCGAAAGGACACTCAGCTGTGGATTTGTCTGGTGGTGAAAAGAAAGTCCGATGCTGTAAAGAACAATATTGTTTAGGAACCTGGAATGTCAGATCAATGAATCAAGGTAAGCTGGAGGTGGTCAAACATGAGATGGCAAGATTGAAGATTGACATCTTGGGAATCAGCGAACTAAAATGGACACGCATGGGTGAATTTAATTCAGGTGACTACTGGAAGTACAAGCTGGGTTTCGAAGAGGCAGAGGAACTAGAGATCAAATCGCCAACATTCGCTGGATCATGGAGAAAGCAAGAGAATCCCAGAAAAACGTCTATTTCTGCTTCATTGACTACGCTAAAGCCTTTGATTGTGTGGATCACAACAAACTCTGGCAAATTCTGAAAGAGATGGGAGTACCAGACCACCTTACCTGTCTCCTGAGAAACCTGTACGAGGGTCAAGAAGCAACAGTAAGAACCGGACATGGAACAACCGATTGGTTCAAAATTGGGAAAGGAGTACGACAAGGCTGTATATTGTCGCCCTGCTTATTTAACTTGTATGCACAGTACATCGTGAGAAACACTGGGTTGGATGAATCACAGGTCGGAATTAAGATTGCCGGGAGAATTATCAACAACCTCCGATATGCAGACGATACCACCCTAATGGCAGAAAGCGAAGAAGATCTAAAGAGCCTCTTGTTGAGGGTGAAAGTGGAGAGTGCAAAAGCTGGTTTGAAACTCAACATTAAACAAACGAAGATCATGGCATCTGGCCCCATCACTTCCTGGCATATAGAAGGGGAAGAAATGGAAGCGGTGACAGATTTTATTTTCTTGGGCTCTGACATCACGGCAGACGGTGACTGTAGCCATGAAATTAAAAGACACTTGCTTCTTGGGAGGAAAGCTATGGCAAACCTAGACAGCATAGTAAGAAGCAGAGACATCACCTTGCCGACAAAGGTCCGTCTAATCAAAGCTATGGTTTTCCCAGTAGTAACGTATGGCTGTGAGAGCTGGACTATAAGGAAGGCTGAGCGCCAAAGAATTGATGCCTTCGAATTGTGGTGCTGGAGAAGACTCTTATGAGTCCCCTGGACTGCAAGGAGGTCAAATCAGTCCATCCTAAAGGAAATCAACCCTGAGTGCTCATTGGAAGGACAGATACTGAAGCTGAAGCTCAAATAGTTTGGCCACCTAAAGCAAAGAGAAAACTCCCTGGAAAAGACGCTGATGCTGGGAAAGATTGAAGGCAAAAGGAGAAGGGGACGGCAGAGGATGAGATGGCTAGATAGCATCACTGATGCAATGAATATGAACTTGAGCACACTCCGGGAGAGAGGGCAGGACAGGAAGGCCTGGCATGCTATGGTCCATGGGGTCACGAAGAGTTGGACACGACTTAACGACTGAACAACAACAAAATTTGTTAACATTTTGAAGTTTTATTTTTATTGTGCACTTAGTAATGGGCTTTTTTTCTTGTTTACAAAAAGGCCTGTAAGAAGTGGTTGGGTGTAAAGATAATTTCTTGTTGTCCTGTAAACATTTATTTATTTATTTATTTATTTATTTCATTTCATTTCTATACCGCCCAATAGCCGAAGCTAAAAACATTTAGTTATTGTAATGAAGGAATATAAAAATTTCAACTACTTACATATGAACTGTTTGGTTTTAGAAAATTTGTGATGAAATAACATCTGAAGCAATTATTAACAGATATGTTATATTTCTTCTAGGATCTGCTTTCACAAATGAACCACTATAGTGCCGGAGTTAAACAAAGTGCGCTGTTTGGGCTCAAAGATCTGTTGTCCCAGTATCCGTTCATAATTGATGCACACCTTTCGAATATACTGAGTGAGCTAGCAGCTGTGTTTACAGACAAGGATTCTGCTGTACGAGCCGCAGCAATCTGCCTCCTTCAGTTCTTGGCTCCAAAAATACCGGCTGAGCACATCTCTCCATTTTTCCCTCTAGTGAGTGCCCACCTCTCCAGTGCCATGACTCACATCAGTGAAGGAATTCAGGAGGATTCTTTGAAGGTACTGGACATTCTGTTGGAGGAATACCCAACTCTCCTGATGGATCGCAGTAGTGTGTTGCTGAATAACTTTGTAGAACTTATTTCTCATCAGCAACTGTCAAAACAACTGAAGAACAGAGAAAAAATATCCTGGATGCTATCTGTTAATCCGAATCGTAGGGTAACTTCCCAACAGTGGAGGCTGAATGTACTGGTCAGGCTCCGAAAGTTCCTCCAGGTGCTGGTGGAAGGATCTAGTGAATTAGAAACTGACAGTGAAGGGCTGCATGAGCAAAATGGCAGTCCCCAAGTACAGAGGAACTTCTTGCATGTTAATTGGCAGGAACATGCCAATGGCCAACAACACATCCAGTTGTATGAAAATGGTGGCTTGCATCCCAGAACGAATTCCTCATTCAGGCTGAGGTAAGAAACTGTGCTTACAATCTGTTTGAAGGTTCATCTTTGCTATTGTGAACAGAGTAAGCAGTTGCTGCCGAGCATGGCAGCGTAGTGAGGCGTACTGCAGCAGTTTGTTACATTCCTTTCAGTTAAGTGCATGTTCTTGGCTGAAGATTCTCTCAACCATAGCAATTCCTGGGGAGGCTGCTGCTGTGGAAGATTAGACTTGTATTTATTTTGAAGATTTGTATTTCTCCTTAAAGGAAAGGGGCTAACAATTTTCAGTCATTTTGATGCCTGGAACTCCCCCAAAGAATATCTGTGTAATGTCACCTCTTCCTTCAAATCTCTCCCTAAAAACTCCTTCCTCCATCAGGATATTGGCTTTAACCTTTCGTACTTGTGCCCAACTGAAACATATGCCTAAGTAACTACACCTGCTCACATTCATCCCTTATTCTGTTGCCTCTCCCTTTCTTCTTCCCCTCCTTGTTCCTAACTTGTCTGAAACTGAATGATAAATTCCTGTCTTTTGCTTGTTACTCGACACAATACCAAGAACAACTGTATAGGAATAAGTGAAATTTCAAAGTTGAAGGTGTGTCTTAAAATATTAAAGACTTAAGTATTCAGAAACTATACAATAAAGCAATACATATCAATGCGATTGTATGGTATCACTGAAAGTTGTCTCTAAAAAAGACTACTGTGATGTAAGGCTTTTGTGGACTTCTTAAAGAATTCTGTAATATAGGGGCCAGCATGTAGAAGGCCATATTTTGCATCTTGCCAGGATAGGTGGAAGCTGAAGCAAGACTCTCTCTGAATATCTTAGCAGGTATGCAGACTCTGCAGTTCAAGGGATTTATAAGTAGACCCTGAAGCTGACAGGCAGCCAGTGCCATCGCAGCAGAACAGACTTCCTATGTCTAAGAGAGCAATCCTATGGCCGCTAGACAGTGGCTAGATGGCCATAGGATTGTTTGGTTCCCAGAAAACCACCTCCCCACTCCCACTGCCTCATAAAAGGCGTGGTTCGCCCTGGGCTCCGCACTCAGAAGAGCAGCACGGAGTGGGGCAAGAGGGGGTGTTCCTGGGGGCGGGGAGCGTGTAAGTGCTGGTACAATGCTTCCTATGCGTTGTCCCCATTCCTCCCTGGCTAGACAGCCAAAATTGACAAGCTGTGAATGCAGGGCGGCTGGAGCATGGGAGGGGAGGATTCCCTCTGTGCTCCGTCTGCCCTGCATTAGATAGTCGCTCACCTCCAAGTTGAGAGGCAGCCAATTCTCTGCATAGGATTGCGCCCTTACTTACCCTACTCCTGATAACAGGACTGCTGCATTTTACATTCTCTGAAACTTCTAGGCACTCCACAAGGCAGCCCTACTCAGCACATTACAATAGCCAGCCATTATAGTGAAACTGCAATCAAGTTCTGTCTACATGCAGAGTGAAGAAAGTGCTGTCTAGTGTGTGGGCATCTTATGTTGAAAATGTAAGCTTCTAGTTCTCAAAGGCATAAAGAAGCTAAAGCATGACTGCACTGAATTTGTTGTAAACGTTTTCCGAAGGCAAACCACCGCAATTCACTTTTTAAAGCTCTGAAAAATACGCTTTACAAAGAATGAGAGGACAGGTTCCAGCCTCAAGAAGCTTACAATTTAGAATAGGGAGACAATGGGGGAAGGGGAATGGATGCTGGGGTAAACAGGGGAGGAATATGCAATTCTTTCCATTATATGTACTTATTTACAGCAGGATATTGGTATGAGTTTAGTGTGTGTGTTTTGTACATTTGACAGTATCATCTTTTGGATTGTTGCATGTGGCAACAATTGCACCTATAGGGAAAGCCCATAGTCAGTGGAGTAGCAGCTAGGGCGCTAGACTTTGAGGAAACCTGGTTTCACATCCCTGCTCAGCTGCAAAACATCTTGGGTCACTACCTAACTTAACACTGTTTTTGTGAGGATAAAAGGGGGATTTATGTTTGCCACCCTGAGCTCCTTCAAAGGAGGATAGGATAAAAATATAATAAGCCAAAAGACAGATAAATAATGGGGGAATGTGTTAGTTGCCCTTAATACTTTCATTCAGCATCAGTTCAAAGGCAGTTACAGCGTGGTGTGAGCTGAACCAACTCTCGTTAACACACACACCAGATGCAGGAACTTGATGAGACAGTATAATCGAGGAAGCTGGATTTCTTTTGGCTGCTGCCTGTATATTTTCTTTATCCATCACTATTTGCTGGGGAGCATGGAAGCATGATAGTATAATGAGGAATGTAGATGTCTGCAAATACCAGTAGCAGCTAGTGCCCATTTGAGCTGGTGGGGCAGAGGGCAGCTAACAGTAGCCAAAACCAGGGATAACAATAGGCAGAGCTAACAGCAGGCAGCGCTCGGGAAGTGGGGTCCTGAGTGTCTGGCAGATGCAGAAAGTAGACTTCAAGAAGCGATCACAAGTGGCTTTTACATAGGGAATGGGAGAAAGTGTGAGTAGGCTCTGGCAAGTGAGAGGGAGGCAGGAGAGGGAGGTCGCTGCCCTTTCAGCCCAAAAGGACAAGTAGTTCTTAGCAAATACTTTCACGGTTTCTACTCCAAATTGACTATTTTATACAGATTAATTTAATAAGGCTATACTGACTATTACTCAAAACATTTAACATACTGCTGCAGCCTCGTTCTCTGCATGCTTACTTGGAAGTAAGTCCCATTGTGTGCAGCGGTGCTTAGTTCCAGGTCATTGTGCCTAGGATTGTACTTTAAATATGTTTGACTTTGTACTATTCCCTGGACTGGTTCGCACAATCAAGCAAACCACCGTATCTTAAATAACCCATGGTGGCTTGTTTTCATCCCTGGTGAGTGCTGGGCACCACTTCCCTAATTACCTGCCCAGGCGCAGCTCATGCACCTGGTCATGCACACCCAGACAGCATGGATTGTTTGAGGGGGAACAACCCTCAAATAAGCTTCAACATCCTGTTGGTTGTTTGAGGGTTGTTTTCCCTCTCAAACAAGCCAGGCTACCTGGGTTTGGACTACATGCCAAGCCGAACCTGGGAGGGTAATTAGAAAAATGGCACCCAGCACATACAGATAATTAAAACCAGCCATTGATTAAAATAAATGGTGGCTTGTTTTGATTGTGTGAATCAGGTCCTTTGTGCAGTAGTTTTGTACAGTAAAACAGTAAAAACACTTTTGGCCTCTTGTTTCTTAGGTCTTTGGTGAGTATGACAGGCAGTGTTGAAAAAGGCCTGTCATCCGCTGACAACTTAAAAAGATTTATTCAAATAATAATTCCACTGCTGCTTGATTGTTGGATTGAAGCATCTCCTGTGCAGCTTGCGGCTCCCATTCTTGGAAATCTTCTGGAACCTGGATCTCAGCAGCTTATGGAGCAAGTACTTTGTATTATATACCTGTTGTGGAAGCTTGCAAATCAAAATGAAGATCCACATGAAATGGTAAGATGAAGTTGTTCAAATAGTTCACCTCTATTTTTTTCTAATCAAGACAGGAAAGAATGCATGAACAGTGTTATCCAATGGCTTTAACAGACCTTTAGAATTTTCTGCTTATAGGGTAAATGAGCTTCACGTAGTCAGACCATCGTTTGTTCAGAAGGTATATGCACCCAACCTCTCCTTTATTTATGGGACTACAGAATGAGATGGATCAATTTTCCATCTTTCAGAAGCAGAAAAAGCATATTAATTGATAAATGCTGTCTCATTTGTGTTGTTGAATGTTGCATCTAAATATTTCAGTTGTAAGAATTGTTCATATTCCTGAAATTTTCTATGTTGCTTTCACATAAAGCTACACATTTTTGCCAGTGACCTGCTGGCATGCTGCAGCTCATCATGGGTGATGAGCTGGCAGGTGCCAGGTTACATATCTAACCCCCGCTTGGTTGTTGTGTCGTGTGAACCCGGTGAGCATGGGGTTGTTTAACCCTCACATAACCCACGTTCACTGGGTTCACACGACACGACAGTTCCTGAGTGAGTATTGCATACTTGAAATGGCAGTCGCAGGGGGCTGTTGTGTCATGCAAACAGCCTCAATATATTTAAAAATAGCTTCCTAGTCTGAGGGTGTGATGAAAGTGCTTCTTTACTGGACAATTCCACCTATGGAGTTTCATATTTTTCTATCAAATCCTTATATTTCAAGCCCTAAGGAACTCTCTGCCACTGTAACTCAGAGTCCCACACAGAATCATAGAATAGTAGGGTTGGAAGGGGCCTATAAGACCATTGAGTCCAACTCCCAGATTCATCTTAAATGCTTTCAGTGTGGGAGAGCCCACTACCTCCCTAGGTAATTGGTTCTATTGTCGTATAGCTCCAGCAGTCAGGAATTTTTTCCTGATGTTCAGCCGGAATCTGGCTTCCTGTAATGTGAGCCCATTATTCCATGTCCTGTACTCTGGGATGATTGAGAAGAGATCCTGGCCTTCCTCTCTGTGACAGCCTTTCAAGTACTTGAAGAGTGCTATCCTATCTCCCCTCGGTCTTCTCAAGGCTAAACATGCCCAGTTCTTTCAGTCTGTCCTCATAAGGTTTTGTTTCCAGTCCCCTGATCAAGTTCGTTGCCCTCCTCTGAACCTTTTCTGGTTTGTCTGCATCCTTCTTAAAGTGTGGTGCCCAGAACTGGACACAGTACTCCAGATGAGGCCTAACCAGTGCTGAATAGAGGGGAACTACTTTCCAGGATTTGGAAGCTATACTTCTATTCATGCAGCCCAAAACAGCATTTGCCTTTTTTGCAGCCACATCACATTGTTTGCTCATATTCAGCTTGTGATCTACATCCTTCTCGCTTATAGTATTGTTGAGCCAAGTATCCCCCATCTTGTAACTATGCATTTGGTTTCTTTTTCCTAAGTGCAGAACTTGGCATTTATCCCTATTACATTTCATTCTGTTTTCTGCCCAGTGCTCCAGCCTATCAAGATCATTTTGAATTTTGGTTCTGTCTTCCAGGGTATTAACTATCCCACCCAGTTTTGTGTCACCTAATGTTGAAGACCTTTAGGCCCAAGACTGAGCCCTGTGGTACCCCGCTCGTTACCTCTCCCCAGTTTGAGAAGATCCCATTGATAAGCACTCTCTGAGTCCATTTCTGCTGACCCTTTTCTGCTGCCACCATTTATCTTAGAATACTTCAGATTTCCTAGTAGCTTGGTATAAGAAGCATGAGAAGGGAACCAACACCAGAGACAATAGAAATTTTAAAACAATTGGTTTGTTAAAGAGATACTTCTACATAAGGAAATATTTTGGGGTTTTCAAAAGACTGCTTACTGACAATTCTTGAGTACTCAAGGGACACTTTTGCTGAAACAAGACACTTAAATATTTTTTAACCTCAGGCCAAATTCCCTAAACCTCCACCCCTGCCAAAGCCACCCACAACCAGGTCCAGCTCTTCAGTACAGTTTTCCTCTAATGTCAAAGCTCCTCCGGTTGTACCACTGGCTGCTTGTACAGTTTATCTGGTTTTTAATGCTGGTTAGTGTAACCTTCTTCTGGTAATCTTCTCAGATTTATCCTAGGCCTTCTATCCACACACTAGCCATCTCCTCTGACCACCAACTGTCGGTTTCTCTGACTTTCAACTGTCATTTCCCCGCTGTTCTTTTCCACCCAGCTAGAATCCCTATCCAATCAATATTGGTTTTTCCCGATTCAGAACCCAACCAAAAATATTCCAAGCATTAGTATCTTTTTCCTGCTGTGGAACTGTCACCAAGCAACTAGTACACAGACCTTTGATAGTAACAAAGCAAGGCCTCAGGCCTACTCAGATCCCTTATAGCCTCTCAGAGGCCACGTGAACTAAACATTACAGAACAACAACAGTTATATACATGGCATTTCCTCTCAGAGGGCTATGGGAAAATATGGCTAGGTTTTCTTGAACAAAATGAGTTCCTGACAAACAGCTTTTTCTTGGAACTCCTGGGCTTAGATCAGAAACTTGATGGGCTGCAGCTGAGATACCTAAAGCTATAAGTGCTTGGGTCTGTGAAACCCTTGAGATAGAGAATAGGCATGTGCGCCATTGGCTTCTGCAGTTAGCAGGCAGCATAAAGCCTCTGGATTAGTTAGTATGGCATTCTGCTTTTGTCTGGTCAATCAAGCAGTATCTTCTGCTTTCCACTGTGGCCCCAGTAACGAATATCAGGGATCCTGGATTGGATTTGGGTATGACTGCTTATGTCCCTTATCTGATCTAAATGTAGTGTGTGTGAGTGAGAGAATATATTTGTACCCTACAACATATTTGTAGAAAATATCTTTGTGACTCCCCCCCCCCCCCCCGCTATTGTTAGTGCTAAAAAGTGCCATTTTCTTGAAGCTAAATAATGGGAATGTTGAGCATTTATATCACTTCCATTATAGCTGCACACATACGCCTTTTAAATAACGTTTATGAAAATTCTTCCATTATGAACATTCTGCCTTTCATAAAGCTACTAGTAAGAATTGCTTAGAGAAAATTACTACCTTCACTGATTTGTCTCTTGATGTGTGATGTTTTTCCGATAGGAAGCGTGGCTTCGAGCAAATTACCTGATTGATTTCAAGCACCATTTCATGTGTCATTTTCCTTACTCTTTCCAAGAAACAATCAAGCACAGAAAGAAAGATTCCTTGAAAAGGTATGAATGAGATTTTTAAAAGGCAAGAAGAGTCAGAGTAGAGTAGTTCTCTGTTCAAGTAATTAGTAGATTATGATCCAGGTTCCTAAGTTTCCATAATAATAGCAGTCACAGAAAATATAGAGAGACCCAGTAATTGGCTAGTCAGAATGCATTTTTCATTGTGAGAAATAGGAGACAAATGAACCTGGCAAGCATGCTTTAGCCTGTATACTTCAGTTTTTCCGTTGCTTGGTTATTCAGAAAAGCAGTGGCTTGAACCATTGGGATGGAAGACTGACATATGCAACCAGCAGTTTCTCCAGTAGTGTAACTTTGTACTAGCCTCATTTGAATGTAATTTTAAATCATGGATTAACATTATGGGAACAAGTCACAGCAAGACTTGCGCTCATGTGTTTTCATTCCCCCCACACACACACACACACTGGCATGCCATGAGAAGAAGTTTGGAAGCTTTCACTTCTGTTTTAGATTAAATCCAACTTGCCGTGGTGTGTGTGCAGTCCTGGGCAAACTGTGGTTAATTTTAACATTGATTTGTTGAAACAAGCCAACTTCAAATAGCAGTTTATGAAAACGGCTTGTTTCAAATAACCATAATTAATATTAACCATGATTTAGGGTTTGGATGACATGCTAAACTGCAGTTAATCTAAAATGCAGCCTCCACCAACCTTGTGCCCTCCAGATGTTTTGGACTGCAACTCCCATCATCACTAACCATTGCTCATATTGGCTGGTGGTAATGGAAGTTGTAGTCCAGAGCATCTGGAGGGGGCAAGGTTGGGGAAGGCTGCTAAAATGGATGCCTCTTTGTGGCTTGTTCTTATATCACTTAACCATGATTTAGCATTGCATCTGAATGCAGCCACTGTCACATAGCCCTGTACTCTTTTTTTCAGTGTTGAACAGGAGGCATGATCATGAAAGTGTGGGCTGGTGGAGTTATACAGTTTAGGGCTGAACATACTTTATATTAATGCCTCTGGAACCTTATAAATGGAGTGAAAGCAACCATCCTCCTTGTTTGTCCACAGAACCTGATACTCAGAGAGATACTGCCTCTGAACATAGACATTTCATTTAGTTACCAAGGAAGATAGCAGTTGATCTCTGTCAATTTTCCAAATCATTTTAAAAAGCTGTCTAAAGTAGTGGCCATCACCACTACCTTACTGTTAAAACTTGCTAAGGCCCCTCTCACCAGGTGTTGCTCATGCATGTTCAAACCTCTTTCTGGCAATTTAAGGATTAGGAACAGATGTCTGTGTTTGTGTGAAGCTGAAATCCTCAAAATATTAAACATATACCCCTCACCCCCACACAGACCCGCTCCAGTGTAATTACAGAGTATACATAATGAATAAAACAGTTCTGAAACTCAAGTGGTATTTTTAACTTACTACAGCTACTTCAAATATCATGCCTCTGTTTTTACTGATCATTGATGAGCATGTGTTGTGATTGCAGTGGGGTCTGTTGAGTCTTCAGTACTTCAGAGCATATGCTCTCTTACTTGAAATCTCCAAATATAGTGTTATGGGCCTCATGAAGGATTCCTGTACAGTACTGGAAGACTTTTTCACTGTCGAGTAAAGCGGAAGTGTTAACGTGTTGTCAGTTTTCACAAAATACTTCTCTTCTGTGTCTTTCATTTAGCAACAAGTACTGTATGGCATCGGCAAACAATATTGATCATCTCTTGTTGAATTTAACCTTATGTGAAATCATGGTCTCACTAGCAAGTGCTTCAACACTGCAGATGGATTCCCATTGGCTAGATATGATTAGGAAGTTTGTAATAGAGACCCTTCAGGATGGTTGTAAGTTAAACAGTAAGCAGTTGAACAAATTGCTCAGAGTGGCTTGGAGGCTTTTACAGATACAAATAAGCAAAGGTAAGATCTACTGAATACACCCTTTGTGTATGTGCATCCTATATGTTGCATTTTGCTAGGCTGTTTGATTTAGTCCTCTTTATGGGAAAATCCAGAAGTGGTCTAGAGCAGCTTAGTGAATTGACCTTGATTTGGTACAGGCATAACATTGCTTCATCTCCTAGGCATAGGAGATGTCATCTGGGCATTCTCTCCCCTTTCCATTTCAGAACTTAACTAGGGTGTCAAACCACAACTTGCAGTCATGCTTAGAAACAGGTTTGCAAAAAACAAACAGCTGCATACATAATGCTAACCATGATTGGCTCTAAAACTGAAAGCAGGGGAGTAGTGTGCAGGGTTCTTCCATTCTCCTAACCATGGTTATGAATCGGGCAGTGTTACATCTCCACTGACACTATGCGTGCGCGAGTGCATGCACAGATGCATGAATTATTTTTTACATGCATAGATTCTCCATTCGATTATGCTACTTATATAAGAGATAGTAGATCATGGAAATACTTAGATTTTTCCCATGATGTTCAAAAGGGGAAAGCTACAAGCAATGAATCTTGTCAAGATGAATAGTAAGAATTTTCTTGAACAGGTGTTAAAATACTGTTGCAGCTCTTTCAGTGGAATGCACCGTATTGGATAGTTTTTAATTTGTCAGCAATACAGTGCACTCCAAGTCCCTATACATGTCAAAAGGTGGACTGATTGAAAATTAAATTTGCCAACATTGGCAGCTAAGAGAGGGGAGAGAATATAGAATGATTGCTGGCAGCCTGTGGAACTTGAATGGCAGGGATATTTTTGGTGGTGTGGGGTTGACATTTGGCTTGTAGGAAGACATGTAGCAAAAGGGCTTAACTCCTCCCTTCAACATTAGAAGCAATGAGTGAAAGATAATGGGTTGAATCCAGGCTGAATCACATACTTAGAGCAGGTCCATTGAAATCAGTGCAACAAGTTAGTCATGACTAACCCTATGATGGGGTGCCTGAGCATCTGCTGGGAAGGGAGTCCCTGATTTAGGCTCTCTAATAAACTCTTTCTCTCCCAATATCCTAAGCGAGGGGTGGTTGAGAAGTTAACACAATGCATTTATCTTCCAGGCAACAATGTAACTTACATGCAGTTTTGTAAATAGCTGAATTTTCATAAATATTTTGGTTAATGTCACTGTAGATTTCTACTTAGAAAAAACAGAGCTTAAGGAGGCAATCCTACCAGGATAGGCGGCCGCCTCTGAACTCGGAGGTGATAATCTCCTCCACACTTCAGCCGCCCCGCATTTGCGGCTAGACAGCTGATTTCGGCTGTCTAGCTGCGGGAAGGCGGAGAGGGGGAAGTGGCTGCTGGACGACAAGTTGGATGCGTCGTACTGGCATTTCTGCCTTTCCCACCCAGGAACGCCCCGTTTTCGCCACTCCACACTCCTCTGCCGGGTGCGGGGCCATTCCGCACTGACTCTGAGGCAGTGCAGAGGGGGGGGGTTCGGTTCCCAGAAACTGACATATCCTATGGCCGTCTAGCTGCTGACTAGCAGCCATAGGATTGCTCCCTAACAGTGTTTTTCCATATCTCCAAAACATCTTAATACTTCATATGCATTGAGATGTCAGGACAAACTACACTGAAGATATGCCAGCATCAGTATCTTGTACATGCGTGCACACACACAGAAGTGACATCTGATGCTGCATTAGCCTTGTATAGTCTCATTGTGATCCATTCTAGACGTGGTGCAATTTGGTGCAAAAAATGTCTCAGAGGAGATAAAAACTAACATTTGATTATTTTCCCCCCCTTAGTTGCAACAGAGACTTTAATGAAAGCAGTATACACACTTTACCAGCAAAAAAGCCTTCCTTTTCCTGTACGCACATTGCTTTTGAAATTTTTTAGCAGTGTCTATCAAAAGGAAGAGTTGAACCCTCATACAAACAGGTAACTATATCTTCATTTCAATTTTTTGTTGAATGTGGTTTTTTCTTGAGACTTAGATGAAGCTTTTGAGAAAACAACTTGGAACTAACCGTGAATTGAATTTTAGGTCTGTGCCTGGCACTTTGACATATAAGTATACTGATAGATGTAATTTGGGTTTGCTGGAAAAGGAGGCATTTGATTAAAATTATTGAGCACCTTATATTTGTTTTGAACTAGACCAAAATGTGGAAAGACAGAATAATATACTCTAGAAGTAGGGAAAGTAAATAGATGGGACTACTCTGTTCTTGAAGGCAGGGCATTTCTTGCCCAAGAAGAAACTGCAGATGATCACTGATATTGCACTGAAATTGGTGAACTAATGAGAAGCGAACACTTATTCACCTCCTGGCTATTAGACATTCCTCTGTCCTTCGCTGAACCAAGAATTTCTGTTCTTCCTCTAAGTAGCAGACATGTTGACTACACCCTGTAGGATTTCATGCTTCCTCTGCTTTTCACTATAGATTGTATTTTGGTTGATTTAAGCTTCCTCCAGTAGCCCAGATCACAGCAACCAAACCACTGCTAAAGCAAAGAAGGAAAAGCTAGAGGACCTCTGCTGCAAATGAGCAGCTACTGCAGAGAGAGAATGGTGGAGAGCTGTACTTGAGATGTTTGGGAGCTGCCAGTGGCCCTTGGGCCTAGCAATTAAGAACACTGCTTTAAATTATATTTTTGTCACATAAAGTGGTAGATCTCCTCATGGCAGATGCCAGCTGGCAGCATCCGTGCCCCCCTCCCCACTGAAGGTTCATAGAACAATGCTGCATCATAGCACCATTCCAGAGGAAGGAGGAATGACAACCACTGAGAAGATGGTTGCCACAGCAAAAATAGAATATAAAGTTAAGGTGGAGGGTAAGAAGGGAAACCTGCAATGATATGCACCCCTTGGAAACCTTTCAACCCCTCCCCTCAGTTGAGGAAATCCCCATCACATTTGCCACATGAAAATGCCCTGGAAGTTCACCACTTCTCCTTTTCCCCTCTCTTGTGTGCTCTAGAAGCAGAAGTAAGGTATTATCTCGTTGGCTGGCTGGTTTACCTCAACAGCTTGTTCTTCTTGGCTTGAAAAATCCTGAGCTTTCAGACCAGCTGATTGGTATTATTTATTCTGCTGCATCTCGGGCAGACAAAGGAATCCTACAGAGTCTACAGGCTGCTGCTCCTCGGATTTATGGTAACTTCTTTGTGAACTTTCTAGAGGGGTAGCTGTTTTAGGCTGTTGTGGCAAACACAACAGTGTTTTGTGTCACCTTAAAAGGCTAACAGATTTATTACAGCATTAGATTTTGTGGTTTATAGTAAAAATAGGTGGTAAATACTTTTTTATATATCTGAGAAAGCCGAGATACTGATTTTTAGATTATTGTTTCAGATTCTAGTGAGCCATCCATCATAGGAGCTGAGGAGTTCTTTGGAATCGAAAAATGCCTGTGCCAAATTAGATTTGTAGCAGAGATCTGTAGAAAAAGCTATCCAGATGTGGCTTTAGTTACATTTTATTTAATGTAATCAAAATTTCCTGATTTTTCACTTTTGTGAATTGGAATCTTGTAGCAATCTCTAAATTGCAGCAAGAAAAAATATCTGGAGAGTGATAACAAGAATTTGGGAGGATTTATTCTGGGTGACGGATTAGGTGGCTGCAGAGGAAGAAGCTAGGGCTTTCATATGTTTCCCCATTTGAAGATGTTGGATCTGAGCTATGTATAGACTTATTTGGGATAGTCTGTAATAACATTTGGAATCTGATTCCTACACTTTAGTTAAGAATGCAGTCTGTTACACTCTTGACATGCTCTGTGTCTTTATATTTGTTAGATAATATGTGTTCTTCTGTGTGGTCTCTCTGTAGTCCCATATATAGGTTCTGTGCCTGAGCAGAGCAACATTTTGTACAACTAGGCCAAAGAGTTTTGATGGGAAGCCCACCCCAGCCCTCGATACACATGCTTAAAGATGCATGGCACCTACCTTCCTGCTCAGTGCCTTTTTGACTGCCATTACTATAGCTTAAGGAGGAACTCTTGCTTTTTCCTCAGAACATGAGCTAGGCCCTTTCTTCCTCCTTTTTTTCTCTACGAAAGTGTTCTGCTTGTGGTAGCAAATGCCCCCCCGCCCCCCATGACAGGGAGAACCACTGTTTCCTTTGTCTTGATGAGGAACATATAGTGGATACGTGTCCCTATTGCCAGGCAGATGCACTGAAACAGCTTATATTCGCTACAAGCAGCTCTGTGAGAGCAGGCCCTCTTGATGATGGAAGCTGAGGCCAAAGTATCTAGGGCCTCACAGACTTTGCAATTTTGCTCTGTCTTGGTTCTGTCCAAGTAATTGTTGACAGCAGAGATAGTTTCATTGGATTAAGAGGTTGCTGGCACAGTAGCGGTCTTCTCTGGCCTGGCTATGACACCAGCCTCTATGCAAACAGATTCTGCTCAACATTGAGCATGGATGTTATCACCTCAGTACCAACAGGTTTGGGACCGATGTCTGTTTTGGGCTTTCTCTGCAAGTGTCTCTCTCAGTGCCAGGCAAGGATTTTGAGCTGACCCATTAGCCACAGCAATCCAAGGCTAGATGTTGGGGCCCAGACTTCTCTTTTATCTACAGAGGACACCATGGCTTATGCCAAGCAGTTACTCCATATTTCCAGGCCTCTTGGTCTGGAAATCAAATAGTTCTGCCACCTGTGATGGCATGCAGATGTGGTGAATCGCCAGTCATGTATGTTCAGGAAGACAGAATTCCCCAATTGCCTAGATGTAAGGGGCATGGAAGAAGGCTTGTCTCATGACACCCTAGTGACTTTGGGGCAAGGTGGATAACACAGGGGTGGTGATGGGTGCAGCCTGTTCTGTGGTATCTCATTCAAATGTTGATCCCTGGTGCCTATACTCACCACAGGTGTGTCTCATCATGGATGGGGGACCAGCTGTTTCAGGATTCACAATCAATGCTGCCATGGTCATGGGTGGAGTTGCACTTTTGCCCCTCAAAGTCTTCTGAGATTTCCCTTTGGAGTTGGGGCATTCAGGTGGTTACTGGAAGCATGGCCACCATATTTTAAATAAATAAAGTGGTAGATGATTGACTGGTATGCACCAGTCTCTTGGGACTGGTGCACACCCCGTGGCATCACTTTCAGGGGGTTCATCTTTCTGGTATCAACTATGGGAACCACCTCAGCCCCACTATATGTTGCTCCCATGGGTACACCTTCATGTGCAGTTTGTCTATTTTGCACCTACAGGGTATCACGGATGGACGTTTTCGACACTGTCAAAGTGGTGGAGGTTCTTCAGCGGGGGTGGGGTGGGGAGACAGGAGATCACTGAGGGGCACTTTCTTCTTCAGGTGGGACAAACACTTTATGTTCTTTTTTTATTTGTCACAATTGCCCGGTAACCCAGGTTCTCTGGGTGGTGTACAATACGTTAAAGATGCAAACAATGAATAAATGCAAACAATAAATAAAACAGCACGTAATAAAGCTAAGAAAAACAAACAGGAAGGCACATAAAACCAAAGTAAAGCCATTAGCAAAATAAAAGTGCTAAGATCTAAAATGGGGGTGTTGAACTTCTTTCAGTCCAAAGCCTGAATTCCATTTTGGAGAAGTTCTTGGGCTGCATTCCAGTGGTGGAAGAGGCTGAAGGCAAAAGGGGTGGACCTCAAATACCAGCATATCCTAGCTTAAAGCTCTTACTGCCAGTAACTAAGTCTTAGGAGTGGTGTTTCAACCTTTAGAATGGGCAAAAAAACTGCACATAAGCCAGAAAACCACCAAATGATTGATTGGTGGTTAGAGGAAAGGGGGTGGTCCAGGGGAAGTTGCCATCTGGGTAACCCTGGCTGGGCTAGGCTGGATTTGGGCCCTGTGTGTGAGGTTCTGCACCTCTCATCTAAAAACACTCAAACTGTTCTTCACCTGGTGCTCCAAAGACCATAATTTTTTTTATTTTTTTTTAGCTTTCTAAATTTTTAGCTTTGTTTTAAATCTGTATTTTAAACTCCTGCACTGCTGCTAGGTTTTATTGTGGTTGTATTGTTATATTGTGGTTTTAATGTTCTGTATATTTTAAATTGTTTTATTGTGTGCTGTTTGGTTTTAATTTTTGTGAACCGCCCAGAGAGCTTCGGCTATTGGGCGGTATAGAAAATAAATAAATAAAATAAAATAATTTAGGTGCCAGGGAAGTATCTCTGGGGAGAGCATTCCACAGATGCTATCACTGAAAAGGCCCTCTCTCTTGTAGCTGCCCACCTCGCATCATTTGGTGGGATGATGACCTTAGGGTCCTGGTGTGGGAGATGTTCCTTCAGGTATTCTCCCCAATCCTGTTATTTGCAAGGAAAGCAACGAGGATAAAGCAAGATGGGACAGACTATATTTTTTAATTTATTTATTGGATTTGTACACTGCCCTACTGGCAAATGCCCTGGGAGTGGATTAATAAAAATAAAATACATAAAATAAAATGTCATAAAATACAACAACAACAACAACAACAAAATAACCAAACCAAAAACACAACAATAAAAGTATCAAAAGAGTACAGTATTAAACATTCAAATATTGTTAAATGTTAAGGAGCCAGCATCAAAGCAACAGAATTAAAAACTAAATGCCTGCTTCAAGAGGAAGGTCTTGACTTGATGTCTAAATGTATACAATGAAGATGCCAGGTGGATCTCCCTGAGAAGGGTATTCCACAGATGGTGGGACATGACAGAGAAGGTTCTTTCTCTGGTAGCCACCCATCACAATATTGTGGGCAGCATTAGCACCAACCCTGGGGTATTCTCATGACCCCATTGTGGTTGGTTAGTCATGGATTGTGACCCTGCTTTTATCCTCCTACAAAGCTTACTACTGTCTGCTGGAAGCATTAGACCTCTTTTGGGACTGTGGACAGATTCTCCACCATGATGTCCTGAACTTGAGACAGATAGTGTGGCAGATCTGTCCCTGACCCATCTTTTTGATTGGAGAGACGGTCCTGTAAGTAGTACATAAGTTGTCTACACAGGCCTCTAAACATGGCCAAGTGTTCTCATTTCCTCAGATTTATGGTGCAGCATGGAGTTGATGCTTGTTCATGCTCAATAGCTGGCATATGATGTTTTCTGCTATTGTGCAAATCCAGAGGACTAGCTTTCTCCTCCCTTAAGGTCTATTTGGCATCTGACCTTGACTTTCATTGTCCTTTTGATAACTTCACTGCACCTGTTGGTGAAACAGTAAGAAAGGCCTCTTGAGTGAGAACTACTGTTATTCAGCTGATGGCAAGACCCATTGAGCTAGTGGCTATATTGGATATATACTTGCTTGCGTTCAAGGTTGCTGTTGCTCTGGTTATTGCCTCTGCAAGGCAGACGAGTGAACCTTGTGTTCACTCAGGATTGCTGTACTTAATTCTTCACAGGGATGTGGTAGTATTTAAGCTGGACGTGTCTTTTTGCCTGCCTCTCCCTGTCTTAGGCAGAAAGGAAAAGCTCAGGCCTGCCTCAGCTGGACTTTCCCTCCCCCCACCCCACAGGGCTATCCACCTCCAACTTCCCTGCAGGAGAGATTCCAGGAGAGAGCAAGGTAGATAAGGATAACACCAGACTCCTGCTCCTGTGCCAGCTGGACTCTCCCTACTCTCAGTGCCATCTCCCATCAACTGCACTATGGGAATGATTCTGAGGATTTTTTTTATTTGTTAGCATTGATTGCTCTGATTTTATTATTTTCTGTTACTTGTAAGCTGCCTTGGTAGGATTTGTATCCTGAAATGTGGCATATAGTGGGAGGTAGGAGCCAACGTGGTGTAGTGGTGAGAGTGCTGGACTGGGAGCCGGGAGATCCGGGTTCTAGTTCCCACTTGGCCATGGAAGCTCACTGGGTGACTTTGGGCTAGTCACAGCCTCTCAGCCCAACCTACCTCACAGGGTTGTTGTGAGGATAAAATGGAGAGGAGGAGGTTTATGTAAGCTGCCTTGGTTCCTTGCAGGAGGAAAGAAGGCAGAATATAAATGCAATAAACAAACAAATAAATATAATTGTAATAATAAGATGATAATCAACTTTCCACTTCAACCACAACACTGTCCTGCCTGTGTTTTTTATCCTAACCCCTCATTGAGGTTAGAATGGTGTTTGCACACATTGGACAAACAGCTCGCTCTAGCCTTCTATATTGACAGGACATCTGCATTCCCACAAGATCATTTTTTCTTCCGTTATGAAGGCCTTGGGAAGGGGCTACCAGTGGGAAGAGGCTTTTCCCACTAGCATTACTCGACTCAGGCTCTGCTGTGAACTGGCTCAGCTCCTGGTACCACCAGAGGGCCACACACAATCAGCTGCCACATCCTCCATGCTATTTCTGAGAGGTATCTGTGCCTGAACTGTGCTGAGGCACTACTTGGTTGCAGCCATCCATCTTGATCAGAAGTTATGCATTGCATGTTAAGGCTGGGGCAGATGCCTCTTTGGATGTCCTTTTCTGAGCTCTGCTATTGACTGGAACCACCTGCCTCACCTCAGGTAAGTCAGCTTGCTAGTTTCCTATATATGGGACTGCACAGAGACAGAAGAAAACAACTCAGGTCGATTAGCTGTAACTGGGTTTTCGGGCAGTCATTCGTGTAGTCACGCAGCCCATCCTCCTTCCCTGCTCCCTCTCTCTCTTGCTTTCTTTGTATAACTGTTGCAGTGGTTCCTTAGGAACTGACTGGAAAGATGGGTCCCGTGCCTGTTTGGTGGTTTCCCACCAAAATTCACCTAGAAAGTTCTGAATGTTCTGTGCAAGCACAGAATCCCTATGCGTGAATGCACAGATGGCCGCTTGAAGAACTACAAGTTATAGATAAGCTACCTGCTTGTCTTTCACAATACTTCAGCGAAGAATGTAAAAATTAGTGCCAGGTTAAATATTTGATTCCTTGTGCTGTATTATAGCGTAATCGCATTGTGATGTCTTCAGATGACTTCCATTTGTTGATTTTTTTTAGATCCACTAGATGGTGCTGTGGCTCTTCTGCCAGCAGAATCGCAGCAGCGTTTAATCCAGCTTGTTTACTTTTTGCCTCATTTATCAAGCAATCTTCTTTCTTCTCTCAGTCACTGCTGTATTATGGGGAAACTGTCTGTAAAGTTATCTACCATGCTTATTGGGATACTGCGTATGAGGTAAGCAACCTAGCCAGTTTTGTTTTTTTCTAAGCCAATTGGACTAATGAAGTGATCTTAAATTAGGCGGTATGTCTTAAAGAGACAGGTTTTACTATTTTGCATCTTTTAAAAACATAATTGGGCAACGCAGTTCGAAAGACAGGTACACAAGAAGATAATCTGCAGTAAGGGAGGGGGTGGAGACTGCACAAATGCAAAGGAAGAATTCAGGGTGGGAAAATAGGGGAACCGCTGAGGATGGGAAGGTGGAATGGTGTAGTGAAAGATCAGGAAGGTAGATGAAATGGGGAAGGTCAGGGATGTGTAGGAAGGAAAATAGTAGTTGGCGGGGCATGCCTGCCCCATGAAGTAAAGTGGGAAAAATGGGGATGGGGACTGATAGGGAAGGCATAGATAGCTCTAAAGCAGATGAGAAGTTGGGATTAGTGGGGGTAATGTAGCGCATAAGTTGGCACCATTGTGGAGCTGCTGCTGCTACTACTATTATATGCCCATAACAAAATGGAAGGGTTTAAAGAAAATGTGTTGCAACAGCAGTGACTGTGACTAAATGCTCATGCCGTTCTTCTTAAAAGTTCTGCAGACATAATCACAGGAGCTTTCTTTCCCATGAAAATTTGGGAGGTTGGCAGTTTTTCCATGGTTTGAGGCTAATTGTTCAGTATATACCAAGTACCATCATCCAGACACCATGTCAAAACATACCACACTGGTTGGCCACAGTAGATTGTAGTGGCTGCATTCATGCTTCCACTGCTCCCTCACCCAAATAGGGCCCTGGGATCAGACACTTGAATTTACTGCACATGTGTATATGTTTGGTAAGGAAGGGAGGGGCCTCAAAATCCCCATGTATATGCAGATTTGTTTTTCAGCTCATGTGTGCATGGAATTCGCCTTTCCCCAGTGAGAGAAAATAGCTTGTGGGCATAAGACAGCAGCTTAACTAGGGATGGGTGAGTAGTTAGTTGGGTTTACATTTTAATGCAAGATTATTCAGTTTGCATCTTCTGGAACCAAATGTAATTTTCATTCAGAAATCCATAAATTTCTGAACTTCCAGTGTGTTCAGCAATATGCACACATCTGAAAAATGTATAAAGAAAAATCCGTACTTTTCTAAAATGTGCACAGCACGCTTTAGTCAATGGGTACAGAAATGCACAAAAATGTGTGTGTGTTTTAAAATGTGCACAAAAATAAGTACAAATTTCTGTGTGGGCAAAAAAAGTTCACCTTGGACCAGAACTGAACAAGCTTGGCAGTGGCAAAACAAGAACCTCTGTGAGATCCAGCTTGACCAGTTTGCCCATCTCTAATCTTAACAAGCTTGGGGTTAGTATGTTTTGAATAAAGAAATGTCATACCAGTCCTAAAGAATTAGGGATCACAAGAAGTATTTTTTATTCGTATCCAGTTCCAAATAAGTGAAGTACATTGTGATATATTCTTTAGTCAAGCACGTTGTGATATATTCAGAGATAAAAACGTCAAGTGAATTGAAACTCATGTGTTGCTCTTTACACAAAAAGAGTAAAATTATGGTCCATCTGTGTAAACCTCAATTTTTGCCATTCCTAGAGAAAGCTCAGACACACTTTTTCAACCTATGAATGTTAACTTTGTCTGTAGATGGCACTGTGTTTCTTCTACGTAAATAGGTTTTGTTTGGATGGGGGTGGGGATACATGTTTATATACATTACACACATTCCAAATCTCATCCTTCAGGTTTCTTCAGTCTTTTCAAGCAATCCTAAAATAGACTCTACATAATAGTATAATTGATTTTTCTGGTGCATAGCTATTTTTTCTGAAAAGGACTCCTTACCTCTTCCTGATACACAAAGTATTAGTTTAGAACTAAATATAAGAGGTGTAAGTATCAAAAGTCCAAACTTGAGGTACTTAGTCGGTGATTTGGTCCATGGAGGGAGCAGTCCTATGGCTGTTAGACAGCAGCTAGACAGCCATAGGATATCTTGTTTTCCAGGAACCAACCTTGGAGCCCGCGCTCCGAGGTCGGTTCCTGGAGAACTGACTTCCCCCCACTTCCACACTGCCTTGAAGGCAGCGCAGAACATCCCTATCCTCCACGCTCGCAAGAGGAGCGTGGAGTGGCCAAAAAGGGGCGTGGCTGGGGCGTTCTGGGGCAGGAAGGGTGGAAATGCCTGTACAACACATCCAACGTGTCGTACAGCAGCCTCCTTCCCCGCTCAGCCCTCCCATGGCTAGACAGCCGCAGTTGGCTGTGTAGCTGAAAATGCAGGGCAGGAGAAGCATGGAGGGAACGATCTCCATGCTTCTCCTGCCCTGCATTGGATAGGCGGTCGCCTCTGAGTTCGTAGGCGGCCGCCTATCTGGATAGGATTGCGCCCTTAGTGAATACAACCAGTTATTAAAGAGATCTGAGCTAACTATTCTAATGCTGAGGGCCAGATTCGTAGTTCCCCCTTATTTCGTGTAATCTCTGTGTGCTACATACACACACCACATACCGTTACACAAACATGGTGGATTCCAGCTCACAACTAATGGACCAATAGTTTACTTAAGCTATTAATATGATCCCTAGTTTGAGTTTAGAAGTGGCAGTTGTTGCAGTGTTTTGAAAGTGATAATCTCATTGCAGAATCCTTTTTGTAGTCTCTTATAAAGCTTCACTGGTGAAAGTATTCGTGCCTCCTTGGATACAATTCACAGTCTTTGGGCAACTTCATCGGAAAATTCTAGAATTCCACTTGTGATCCTTTCTTGCTGCAAGCAGTGCAGATCAGCCAACTCCTACAGCTGTGGTTGAGCATACTGAGGTTGTGTTACATACCAAAATGGTTAGCAAATAGTAGATAGCACGGCCTGCCTTCATTAAATGGAGCGTCTTCAGACGCAATCTGCAGTTCGTTGAGATGAGCCACTGGACTCTTGGCAACACTTTGGGTGCTTCCGGACAGCGTTCTCCAGCACTCCTTGGTCATCGTTTTTCTGCTTTAAACTAGAAATAGTGCAGTTGACTTTCAGCTATTGGGAATGTTGCACTTTTTTCCTGAGTTATATCCTACTGTGTTCCATCCACACTAGTGGGCGTGACAGTGGGTGGGGAAGATCCAATTTACTAGAGCAGCAAAAGTTTAAACATTTCCTTCCCTGCAGTCCTTTTAAAAAAATGACAACTTGCAGCTATAATGCTTGCTTCAGTAATATTACACTCTGCCATGTGTGTTATGTTAAATTCCCTGTGGGGAGAAATGATGGGAAGGGGGGCAAGGAACACAATGTTTTTGATACAAATAGGGAAAACAACACCATCCCCCAGCGGAGCTGCTTACAGACCATGAGAAGGATATCAGAAGTGGGGCGGGGGAGTGTATTAGCCACTTTTGTGCAAATATTCCATGTTTTTAAAAGCTGCAATAGGAGCGGGAGGAGAGAGCAGAGAAGAGTCAGGGGTCTCACTGAGGAGGCTGAACTCCCAAAGAGAGCAGCTCTTCACTCTTGGTTCTTCCTGCTGGTTCCCACTGCTACCTTCTCATCTGCTCTAGGCAGCTGAGAGGAAACACAGCACACAGAGGGAATCTTTGATCTGACAGATTGGGAGCCAAGCACAAAGTGTATTTTTAAAAAGTCTATACACACATAAATATAAAATCTAGAAAGAGCAAGATCCAAAGCTAGATCTACCACCACCATTTTTACAATGTGATACTGGCTTTCAGTCCCTCCCCCTTCCCAGCTATTCAGAGCAGGACAGTGTTACAAATTGATGGAGGAGAATTTGAAAATGCTCCCCCCCCCCCCGGAATGTGTTCCCAGGTGCTCCTTCCCTTAACAGCACCTTGTTCAGAGAAAGCAGCTTCTCACTCTCCTTTCTGCCCCACCCAAAAGCATGTTGCTTCCTCGTTCTTTTAATTCTTTTATTAGCACTCCTGTGTTACTGTGCAATTATTTGATTAATTTTTTAAAAAGCAGGCATGTGCTCTCCCCCCCGCTTGCAACTGCGAGTTCCCATGGACTCTGTTCCCAATGATTCCTCTGCCTTTGCTTTCATTTTTAACACCAGAGAGCCCCATGCAGCCAGCAGTCACTCCTATGTGCTTACTGAGCCATCACATCTCCCTCCTGCCTCCAATGAGGAGAATTCCACCCTCCCTTCTCTTGAGTAGCAAGAGAACCTTTTGCTGCTTTCCAGGCTCCTTTGCTCCATGTAAGGCAGAGAAGGGGGAAGATGTGAAGCGGCCACGCGTAAGGAAACATACAGGCAAGCAGTGGAGACAGAGGTGGGGCGTCTCCAACGCGTCACCTCTGCTTAATATAGCACTCCTCTCACCAGATGCTTCAGCTGCACCTTTTCCCATTTGGGGGTTGCATGCTGAAAATTACACAACCCTTGCATAAGCCATGGTATGTTTTAGGGTTGTTAAACCCTTGAAGAAGCCACACTCACTGGGTTCGCATGGCAAGGCAACCCATGAGCAGAGGTTGGATATGTAACTTGGCTCCCATGGGTGCCACGGCTCATTGTGGGTCAAATAATCAGTGACGAGCTATGGGGTGTCATCTAAACCCAGTCAACGGAAGCTAAGGTGTTCAGGGTTCATTCAAGAATGCATATTTTTATAGCGAATATAAAAGTTCTGTTAGAGGCTGACATATACACCTTTCTTTATGCTCCAAACATGAAGCTGCCTTATATCGAGTCAGACCCTTAGTCCATCTAGCCCAGTATTGGCAACGCTGACTGGCTTTCAGACAGGAATCTTTCCAGCCCTACCTAGGGATGCTGGGGATTGAACCTAGGACCTTCTGCTCTACTATTCAGCCACATCCCTCCCTTATATACTTACCTTATAAGATTATGAAAGATTGGAGATTTGAGAGTATTGTATTTAAATAAACATCTCTTGCCTAATTACATATTGCATGCTTTCCTATTTAGATTTTCATTTTTTAGCATGCAAGAAAGATTAGTAAGCACATGAAAATGGTAGACAATGGTTGAAGCCAAATTGTTTTCTCTTAAAACTGGTGTGTTTGTCTCTCAAATCCCCTCTAATTCCTCATAGATAATAGTTTGGTTTAGCTGCATTTCTGAAATAGTAGATCCATCTGAAAAACCATAAATAAAAAATACTCTAAATATACTAGTCTGTTAGGATAAAAGAACCTTTTCTCATTAACAATATTTGTAGCTTAAAACATTGTCAAACATGTACAAGCTTCAAAAAGGAACCATAGAAGAAATGCAGGAGGTAGTTAAGGCATGGGTAGTCATGTAGGAAAAATACCAAATCTTAAAAATCCAGTATTTTTACTGCTGCCCTCGCCCCGCCCCTCCGTTGCATTTGTGCAGAATACTTTCCTGACCGCTTTTGAGGTCAGTGTCTTCTGTACGTTGCCAAAATCTTTGACTTCAGAACTATTGGAAAAAATACATAATACTTGCATCTTCACATCACACCTACTGGTGTTTGAGAGAGATGACATCTCAACAGTATCACTACTTTTATCACTGATGTAGAAAGTGCTTTCCAAATTTTCCTGTGCTGTAGTCGCTGAAAACAAAGGAGGTTGCTTCTGTTTTATGCGAGAGGTCCATTTCCATATCACGATAGGGGAAATTGTGAGCTTATCCAAAATACAGGACCTCCTGCAAAGGGGAAAATACTACACTGGCCCTTCTTGAGTCTTAGTGATTTTTTAGAATCCCCTTTATCAGTGGGCACAGTTGACTTTGCCATATGTTATTCGACTTCTGTACATTTCTTCTAGAGCTTCTCATTCACAATCTTTGTACTATATGCCAGTTTTGATATTGATTGTTTCTGTAAGTACCAAATGGACAGAAGACTTGGCTAAGGCCTAAATTGCACATGATGGCAACAGTGTTGTGTCTTTAAATGCTGTTCTGCCCTGCATATGAAGGGTCTCTTTGTGTCTTATTCCTCTACACCCCCCCCCCCCCCGCTCATATCATGTCTCTCTGCAGGCCCTCCCCTCAAGTGCTTTTTCCCAGTCAGACTTATTTTTGAAGTTGGAGCATGACTGAGGAGAAAGTGATGTCTGAATTTAGGCTGTTGGGGAAGAGGCTTGGCCCACACACTGCTTTTGCTGCTTAAATTGATGCCTCTGTTTTACGCATGTTTGAGGCAGGTCTACATTTTAAATATACACATGTGCTGCTGTCATATCTAGTTTGGGCCTGAAGTATGATGTAGCATAATAACCTTGTCTCTCACTCCTTAAAAAATATAGATCCTCTTTTGTCGGATGGAAATATCCTGTGCAAGGCAGTTCAGTGACTGACATGGATTATTTCAGCTTCTTGTTTTCAACTCTTACAGGTAATTTGTAAATGTAATAAATTTGTTTTCAGCATAATACTGTTGAATTTCCTTTTGCAGGGCAGGGGGAATGATGCATAATGTAGATTAAAGCTGAGTATTTTACATTACTTGTATACAGTGACTGGATATCTCATAAATGCTAGAATTTAAAAAGCAGTGGTTATAAGTGATAAAGCACATCTGTGATGGCTTTCTACTTCACTCAGCTGCCATTGGATTCCAGTTATCTTCATTTTTTCCACTGGAGAGATTATTATGTTTAGGCAAAGTGCCAGTGGGCCATATTTGAACTATTTGGTTTTCTATTTTAATATCTTTTGATGTTTGTTTTCCATAAGCCTAGCAGATATGCTTCTTTGCTCTGTGCTCCTAATGTACAGCCACACACGCACTTGTAATACTGTAAAGTTTCTGTATTTTTAAAATGATGATCAGTGTCAGAATAACAGAGCAGTGGAATTTAAAAGCTTGGAGGTATTCTGGAGATCCCAAAATGACTGCCTTAAGCATGGATCTCTCCACCAGTCTTGTAAATGAAATAAGACTGGCCAGAACATTAAAACAATTTTAGCAATCCTTACTACCCAGATAGTTTCTGAATGCCCTAGTAAATTATTCCTAATGATCTTGATTTTGGCTCTAGTACCCAGGCTGTTGTTAAAACCTCCCCCCGCCTCTAAATTTTCGAAGGCCTCTTCCATACCCAGAGTCCTATTCTGCCCATGTAATTCCTCTCTGGCCCTTGTATATCAATAGTGTTTGCAGCTTCTGTTGTTTCTTAGCTTCTCCCTTTGCTTCATGCCTCCTTCATACTTATACTGCTTCCTACAGACTTTCATATGCTAATTAAAATAATATAAATATTCCCTCACAGCCATAATAGAATTCCATAGTTCCATAACCTGAAAAAATGCTCTTTTGTTTACATAAAGATTCAAATATGAGTGAAGTGCTAAAAAGCTAGAAGCCCAAAAGCACAAATAACAAAATTAACTTAATTTCATATGTGTTGCAGTGTTTATGGGGTGAACTGCTCTGTCTGCATGTTAAGCACATACTTTGTTCCCCATTGAAATCAGTAGGCCTTACAAGTGCTTAAGCTGAATCAGGCCCATGATGAAATAGTGCCAACATACTTCCCTTCTGATGACTAAAGATTTGTTTTGTTTCCCTTTTCAAACATTATTCTGATTTTGACTGCTGGTCTTGTATATGTTTGGTGTAATTCATGAATATGAAGTGGGGAACAGAAGGCTTTAATGAGTCTGTAACAAGTGTAAACACAAAGAGCAGAACAGCGATTCACTTTAGGGCTCACTCCTAATTGGCTTCTCTGTCAACCTTTTCCAGGGTTTTCCAAAGAAGAGTTGAATAACCTTCAGAACATTAGGGGGAGACCACACATAAACCAAACACAGCTCTCTCCTGTCCAGCTCTACTTGACAGATTTGGACCAGTTTTCATATCACTGGGCTGTGACAGAGGTAATGCCATTTGTACGTAGAAAGCAATGTAGTGTTTTCAGACTCACTGTTGGTGGGAGTAAACTTCCTGTGTTATCCCCTTGCTAAGCTGCTTGTGGGAGCGGTAGGATGCCAATATCAGCAGCAGTTGATTCATCACTTATTTAAGGGTAGTCTCACTAAAGCTTAAGAACAGTTCTGTGGTGACAGCCATTGACAGTACTGGAAAGGTAATTGCTTTTGCTTCTTCCTGCAAGGTCTGTTGGCCTTAACAATGAATTGAATGGCTTGCTGGCCACAGTTTCGGTACTTTGCCTAGGAACTTGGCAACAGATGGTACATTCACTCAGTGTGTCTATACTACTTTTAGTTCTGGATCTGAGACTGCAAATGGGCCTGGTTTTGAATTTGCACAACGATCATCCAGCTGGTGGTTTTCTGATCAGAAACTAGTAGAGAGGGAATTCACCTTGTCTGACTAATCCCTTTCAGAAGATGAGGAATTGTGAGATTCCAATAAGGAAATGATGACAAACTCCCAGAAGAACTCTCCCCGATGGCTTTCCCCCTTCAAACGTGTTGACCACTTTTCCTAACTGCCTTATCAACTGAGCAGGGTTTATCGTGAAGTTCTCTTCTCAGTGTCAGGAAGGCAGTCAGTCTCTCATTACCTGCTATGTGAGGGATTCCCCCCCCCATTTTTGCTGCTCTATAGGAACTCTAGTTTGATTCTTGGAAATGCCACCTTCTGCTTTAACTGCTTTAACTTGTTCTTGTTTGGTCTCCTTGTACAATCCTATCCATATTTACTCAGAAGTAAGCCCTATTGAATTCCGTGGGATGTACGCTCACTTAAGTGTGTATAGGATTGTAGCCTGAGAAATGATTCATAATTTAGGTGTTCTAGTTGAAGGTGAAGTTTTCTGAAAAGTAGTTGGAAATTCTTCTCCAGGAAGGGTTGTCCTGTCTTGTTCCTGCCTTCTGAGTTTATCCTTTCCTGACTGCCTTACAATCAGGAGAAGAGAACTTGAACACACACACCCTTCCCACCCCTACCAAAGTGTTTGAAGCTTCGGGCACAGCTGGATTGTGCTTGGATGTGGCTTTGTGGCAAGAAGAGTGGTATTGGATTTAGAACTGGAAATAGGCCTAGTCTTGGACTTGTATTACCATCATTCTGTCTTCCAGCCGCGTAGGGAGTGTTACTTTTGCCTCACCAGGTGTGGAGCTTGTCCATTCCAGGAGCGAAGTGAACAATTTTCCCTTTTGTCTTTTTCCCTTCTAAAGGATGCAACTAGAATAGGGATACATATAGTTTTCAAATAGAGCAAGGTGTTAATCACAGCTGTCTATCCAAGTGTTTGAGTGTTTGCTTCCTAGAAAGCACAAGCCCTTGTAAGCCATGCACTTTGAAAATCTGGCCTGCAGGCTGCTTCTGGAAATGGGGCTAAACTAAATGGCTTGGGTTTGGTTCCAGTAATTCTAGGCATTGTTAGGACTGTTCATATCAGACAGTGCCAACTAATTGTAGGAAGATTGTGTGGTGCCTTCAGGCTGAGTCCCTATGACACAGTGGTGGAAGAAGGGTTCAGTATGTTCTTTCAGAATAAAAATAACAATGCTTTCAGGTGGTAGTGCAGGTAATGCAGCTTGTGTTCTCAAGCAAGCAAGCCAAATCCCCTGGAGCACTTCAGTTTCTCAGTGTATTCTCTTGTCAGATACAGAGCCTCTTCTGACATAAATTGGTTTGACAGGACAATATTACCAGTGGTTTGAGTTGTTGAAAGGTGCTTCTGCAGGAGAGCGGTGGCTTGGCTAAGCACATCAGATTCAGAAGGGAAGATACGCCTGATTCAATGACTGAAAGCCCCTGAAAAGCAAAGTTAACATGGAAGAGCAAGATTTGAAAAGGGAGACATGAAAGCCACCTACAAGACCATACATATTACTTGAAATATAATCGTACGTTGGGGTGGAACTATTTGAATTAGTAGACTAAGATAATGGATTTTATAATTATGGCCTTTTTCATTGTGTTTTAATTGGAGATGTTCCAGAATGGCCAGGCATTCTGTTTATAAACTGAGTGGTTTGGGATTATTCAGGAGAGAGCTGTCTGGAGTGGTGAATCTCTGTTTGGATGAATTTCTTTTTGGTCTGAGGGCTCTATGGTCTGTTTTAAGTTTGCGTAGTGAGTCACACCAAAAAATACTTATGTACACGCCTTGGTAATGTATCATCTCCCAAGTGGCAGAAGCCATTTTTAGTCAGCTGTCAGATCCACTCTGGCAACAGAACCAACAGGGGAGCTCAGTTAGTGTATCAACTCCCCCCCAAAACAAATAAAAATTCAGGGGTGTGTGATTTGAAACATGGAAAAGGCAATTGAAAGTTGTTGTTGTTCAGTCGTTAAGTCGTGTCCGACTCTTTGTGACCCCATGGACCATAGCACGCCAGGCCTTCCTGTCCTCTGCTCTCTCCTGGAGTGTGCTCAAGTCCATATTCATTGCATCGGTGATGCTATCTAGCCATCTCATCCTCTGCCGTCCCCTTCTCCTTTTGCCTTCAATCTTTCCCAGCATCAGGGTCTTTTCCAGGGAGTTTTCTCTTCGCATTAGGTGGCCAAAATATTGGAGCTTCAGCTTCAGTATCTGTCCTTCCAATGAGCAGTCAGGGTTGATTTCCTTTAGGATGGACTGATTTGACCTCCTTGCAGTCCAGGGCACTCGTAAGAGCCTTCTCCAGCACCACAGTTCGAAGGCATCAATTCTTCCGCGCTCAGCCTTCCTTATAGTCCAGCTCTCACAGCCATACATCGCTACTGGGGAAACCATTGCTTTGATTATACGAACCGTTGTCGGCACGGTGATGTCTCTGCTTCTTACTGTGCTGTCTAGATTTGCCATAGCTTTCCTCCCAAGGAGCAAGCGTCTTTTAATTTCATGGCTACAGTCACCGTCTGCAGTGATCTTGGAGCCCAAGAAAATAAAATCTGTCACTGCTTCCATTTCTTCCCATCCTATATGCCAGGAAGTGATGGGGCCAGATGCCACGATCTTAGTTTTTTTAATGTTGCGTTTCAAACCAGCTTTTGCTCTCTCCACTTACACCCTCAACAAGTGGCTCTTTAGATCCTCTTCGCTTTCTGCCATTAGGGTGGTATCGTCTGCGTATCGGAGGTTGTTGATAATTCTCCCGGCAATCTTAATTCCGACCTGTGATTCATCCAACCCAGTGTTTCTCATGATGTACTCTGCATATAAATTAAATAAGCAGGGCGACAATATACAGCCTTGTCGTACTCCTTTCCCAATTTTGAACCACTCGGTTGTTCCATGTCCGGTTCTTACTGTTGCTTCTTGAACCTTGTACAGGTTTCTCAGGAGACAGGTAAGGTGGTCTGGTACTCCCATCTCTTTCAGAATTTGCCAGAGTTTGTTGTGATCCACACAATCAAAGGCTTTAGCGTAGTCAATGAAGCAGAAATAGACGTTTTTCTGGAATTCTCTTGCTTTCTCCATGATCCAGCAAATGTTGGCGATTTGATGTCTAGTTCCTCTGCCTCTTCGAAATCCAGCTTGTACTTCTGGTAGTTCTCGGTTCACATGCTGCTGAAGCCTAGCTTGTAGGATTTTGAGCATCACCTTGCTGGCATGTGAAATGAGCGCAATTGTGCAGTAGTTTGAACATTCTTTGGCGTTGCCCTTCTTTGGAATTGGAATGTAAACTGACCTTCTCTAGTCTTGTGGCCACTGTTGAGTGTTCCAAATGTGTTGGCATATTGAATGCAGCACTTTAACAGCATCATCTTTTAGGATTGTAAATAGCTCAGCTGGAATACTGTCATCTCCGCTAGCTTTGTTGTTAGTAATACTTCCTAAGGCCCACTTGACTTCATTCTTGAGGATGTCCGGCTCAAGTTCTGTGAGCGCACTATCATGGCTATCAGGGACATTCAGATCTTTCCTGTATAGCTCTTCTGTGTATTCTTTCCACCTCTTCTTAATCTCATCTGCTTCTGTTAGGTCCCTGCCTTCTTTGTCCTCTATCATGCCCGTCTTTGCACAAAACGTTCCCTTGAGATCTCCGATGTTCTTGAAAAGGTCTTTAGTCTTTCCCATTCTGTTGTTTTCCTCGATTTCTTTGCATTGTTCATTCAAGAAGGCCTTCTTGTCTCTCCTTGCTATTCTCTGGAACTCTGCATTCAGTTGGGTATATCTTCCCTATTCTCCCTTTCTTTTCGCTTCCCCTCTTTCCTCAGCTACTTGTAAAGCCTCCATCAGACAGCCACTTTGCTTTCTTGCATTTCTTTTTCTTTGGGATGGATTCAGTTGCTGCCTCCTGAACAATGTTACGGACCTCCTTCCATAGTTCCTCAGGCACTCTGTCTATCAGGTCTTATCCCTTAAATCTATTCGTCACCTCCACTGTATATTCAAAAGGGATATGATTTAGGTCATACCTGAATGGTTTAGTGGTTTTCCCGACGTTCTTCAATTTCAGCCGAAATTTTGCAAGAAGCAGCTCATGATCTGAGCCACAGTCAGCTCCAGGTCTTGTTTTGACTGACTGTATAGAGCTTCTCCATCTTTGGCTGCAAAGGACATAATCAGTCTAATTTCGATATTGACCATCTGGTGATGTCTATGTGTAGAGTCGTCTCTTGTGCTGTTGGAAAAGAGTGTTTGCTATGAACAGTGTGTTCTCTTGGCAAAACTCTATTAGCCTTTGTCCTGCTTCATTTTGTACACCAAGGCCATGCTTGCCTGTTATCCCGGTGACTTCTTGACTTCCTACTTTAGCATTCCAATCCCCTATGATGAAGAGGACATCTTTTTTTGGTGTTAGTTCTAGAAGGTGTTGTAGGTCTTCATAGAACCGATCAACCTCAGCTTCTTCGGCCTCAGTGGTTGGGGCATAGACTTGAATTACTGTGATGTTGAATGGTTTGCCTTGGATTCTTACTGAGATCATTCTATCATTTTTGAGATTGTACCCCAGTACTGCTTTTCCCACCCTTTTGTTGACTATGAGTGCTACTCCATTTCTTCTAAGGGATTCTTGCCCACAGTAGTAGATATAATGGTCACCTGAATTAAATTTGCCTATGCTTGTCCATTTTAGTTCGCTGATTCCCAAGATGTTGATGTTCAATCTTGCCATTTCATGTTTGACCACCTCCAGCTTACTTTGATTCATTGATCTTACATTCCAGGTTCCTAAACAATATTGTTCTTTACAGCATCGGGCTTTCTTTTCACCACCAGACACATCCACAGCTGAGTGTCCTTTCGGGTTTGGCCCAGCCGCTTCACTCTTTCTGGCGCTACTTGGAAATTCCCTCTGCTCTTCCCCAGTAGTATATTGGACACCTTCCGACCTGAGGGGCTCATCTTCCGGTGTCATCTCTTTTAGCCTTGTGATAACGTTCCATGGGGTTTTCTTGGCAAGAATACAGGAGTGGGTTGCCATTTCCTTCTCCAGTGGACCACATTTTGCCAGAACTCTCCGCCATGACCTGTCTGTCTTGGGTGGCCCTGCACGGCATAGCTTATGGCTTCACTGAGTTACGCAGGCCCCTTCGCCACAACAAGGCAGTGATCAATGAAGGGGTAATTGAAAGTTAGAAGTGGACTAAATTTTATATCTTATTAGGTGGTCTCAGGAAAAAGGAACATAACTTCAAACTTCTGTGGGAGAGGAATTTGGGGGTCACCGTTTCAGAGGGGAAGTGGTTAGTATTTCACAAATTTTAATATGCAATTTTCTCATTTATTGGTTCTTTTCAATGTAATTGAATTTGCTATAACAAATCTTAAAGACATTGATTATAAATTTGTTACTGGCAGCTAAAATGGTATGGCGTAGAAATTGGAAGAAAGCTCATCCACCTCTACAGTGCATGAATGGTTGATTAAATGCTTAGAAATAGCAGAAATGGATAAGTTATCTGAAAGTATACATGGAAGAATGGGAAATCAACAGTTAATTTGTCCTGTGGACAGTTGGAATGATTTTATTATTTATTGGACCAATAATTGACAACGTAATAGATCAAGATAAAAATCTTTTTGTTGTAAAACTATTTTGTTTCCTTTCTTTTATATAATAATTTGTATAATCTTGTCATGTTAAAAGCATTATTAAAATAAACTTTAATTTTTTTCTATAAAAAGAGAGAGAAAGAAAGTCAGAAGTGGTGGGCCTGCCCTTTTGGGAGAAAGCTTCATGCTGCTAATTTGACTTACTCTGGCTGTGTTCGGACGTTACGATAACCCATAGTGGCTTAATAAGCTTCTCACAGTAGCTTATTTTTTAAATAGTCACGATGCCCGACCACATGACCAGGCTGATAAGCGACGGCGAGTAGCTTAGTATGCTACTGTGTGTACCCTGTCCTGCTGCAGTCCTCACCAAGCAGCGAAATTCCCAAGTGCAGCAGAAAGGGGGTGATGGTTATAAACCCGTGGGGGTTTGCAGGATTGGGACCAAACTGTACACACAGCCTCTCCTAGTTGGGAGGCACCCGATCCACCATTAAAACCCCACGCAATTGCCTCCGAGGAGCAAAAATCCCAAGTGCAGCCAAAAGGGGGTGGCTATAAATCCTTGGGGGTTTGCAGGATCCGGACCAAACCTGACACAGCCTCTCATAGTCAGGAGGCATCTGATCCACCATCAAAACTCTACGCCATTACTCAGAAAGGAGCGAAAATCCAGCACAACAAAAAGGGGTTGCACAAATAAACCCTTGCCCATTCCTCTCCCACCCCATAGCCATTGCTGAAATGCAGAGTCCTCTGAGGTCTATAGATCACTAAAGCAATCAAGTGAAACGCCCGCCCCCCCCCATCCCACCATGCCTGGAATACACATTCCTCTGAGGTCTATAGATGGCTAAAGTGATCAAGCGAAAAGGTGCATTTTTGCCTCAGAGTCATACTGGAATACAGGCTGGCCTAAGGACTATAGATCCTTAACAAAAATGCTCCCTTCCCCCATGGCTGGAATACAGGCTTGACATAATGACAAGCCTGTATTCCAGTCGGGGGTGGGTGGGTACATTTTCTCTTGATCACTAGAGTGCTCTAGTGATCTAGAGCCCTCAGCCCAGCCTGTATTGCAGCAATGAGCAGAGTGGCAGCGGTTTTGACCACTCTTCCCGTGCAGCTCTGTTACTACCTAAAATAACCTGCGGTGACTGCCGAACAACACGATAGCCCACGGTGGGTTAAATAAACCTTACTGCAGACTGTGGATTATCCACATGGATTATTTGGGACAAATAAGCCACTGTGAGTTGAAAAATTCCTGACAGATGACACGATAATCCGCGATGGGTAAAATAAGCCATCATGGGTTAATTAACGCATTGTGGGTTATCATGTCATCCGAACCCAGTCTCTGTGTCATAGTAGATGTTGGTTTCTGACTTCGTATTATGAACGCACTTGACCCAAAAGCTTTCCTTCATTCCCTTGGCTACAGAAGAGACAAAAGTATCTTATCTCTGCTTGTGCTTCTTATTGAGGCGTCTACCTCTATTAAATGCTCGGTGAACTGAGTTGAGGAGAATTAGCAGTAGAATTTACATCCACACTAATTCCCTTGGTAAATACTTCTGTGTGTGAGTACATGGAACAGATTTGCTTGCTAACACACACAAGCATTTATTTTTTTTAAGAACCACTAGATTATCAATACGACTTGTTTAAGCACATACCTGCATTGTATTATTTTGGGATTTTCAAAATCCTATGAAAACGCAGTAAGAAGAGTTAATGTCTTAATATAAATTATATTTGATTGCGTGGGAGGCAGGTGGAAAAGAGAAGAGATTGTTAGCTGTGTTCTCAGTTTCAGGCAGGCATTCTTCATTAGTATTGGCTCTTTAGTCTAAATATTGACTGTAGCCTGGGAGCAATTTGATCTTTCTGTAGTCAGCTGTTTATCTCTTGAGGGCTCATGTCTATAGGTTTGTTGCCTTTCCAGATTACGAGATAAAGCTTCTAAGCAACTGGCCATTTGTATTGCATGATTTTCATATTTCTGTAGCACTGTTCAGTGTACAAAATACTGAGAATTTTTATTTGCTTCATTTAAAAAGGGTTTTATTTTTTAGCATTGTTCTATGAAAAATCCACAGTAAGTGATATTTGAACTATGTGTGTGATGGCAATTGGGTTGCAAGAGCTTGTTAAAGTTGTTAAAATTAACGTGTGTGTATGTGTGTGTACACACACACACACACACACACACACACACATTTTTGGCTGACTTTGCTAGCCAAGCCAAAAATTGTGGTCAGTATGTTCATTGCTTCTGCCAGCCAGATGGAGGCATGTGCCTCTGCCCAAGAGCAAAGGAATCCCTCATAACCTTTTCTTTTGGAAACAGAAGACGTGAGCGTTCCAAGCAGTACTGCAGGCTCCGCCCCACTTCTCTTTCCTGCAGATGGGGAGTTGCAGGCTTCAGCCAATACTCAGCTGTGGGCTCAGATGATTGGGGGATCCTCCAGAGCAGACTTTGGGTGGGGGTGCAGGGGGGAGGAGGGGAAAGTCCTGTTGTGCAAGCAGAAGTCTGCTCGCACAACATTGGATTTTGCTCTTTTTATGGAAGTGACTGAACAGATGGAAGTGCTATTACACTGCTGAAAGCCTGTGGTCTGCTCAGTAGAACAATGGTAGGAAGAGTGGCTTGGCTTGAAAAGTTGACATGGAATCTGCCTAAGCCCAAAAATTTTTATACTACATGGCAGCTGTTCATTTCTCATATTAATAAGGGTCCTGTTGTTCCTAGGCTATCATACTTTCAGTTACAGTTTTGGAATGACACTGTACTAAAATGTATTGTCTGATTTCCACTTGAGGATTAGCTTGATTGACTTTGCTTAGATTAACTGTAGATGTCTCTCTCTGCTTAATCTTGGTTTTGTTATGCTATTATTGTTGTATTTTTGTTGACTATTTTACTTTTCTCTTTCATTGAGAAAATGTCCTCTAAAACTCTTAAGAAAAACATTTTTTTTAAAAAATGAAACATACATAGGGCTGGACAGAAGAAGGGATAAAGCTGTGCAGAGAGATGCTTGTGGAAATGCCCTTCCCATTTTCCCCTTCCTCAGCCAGTCTCTATCTCTTTAAAGATGTCAGTACTCATGCCTCTGACTTTATGGTAGGTAGGTATGCACATACCTATTACCTTCTTTGTAAAATTTTATTACTGGATAGAGAGAAGGCAGACGTGCATAGCAAATATCTTCAGTGTTCCGCAGTGGTGTGTTAACATATGGAATGATCGAATGTAGCTTTGAAAATTCTTGAATACATCAGTTCTGTGCAGGTATTCACTATCTCTACATAGAAAATATAAATGCAAATAGATGTACAATACATACTGGGATTCTTAATATTTTGTTGTTGTAACAGGTGGTGAGCCAGTGCCTGTCCACTGTACCTTCACGAAGCCAGTGCATAGATATTGTACAAAGTGGCATTTGTAAATACCTGGTAGGTGGTAATTTTGAATAAAGTTCATGTTCATTCTATTACATTTTATTATCATTTTTATCCAGTTGTTCACAGTGGTGGTCCAATTGTAGCCAGTCAAAAGTATCAGTATGTGTAGATATGCTTGCGATAGTAAGGTTCATATCGCAGACCTTGGAATGAATCAGTTTTCATGCCTGTTTGTGAAACAGACTAATTCATAAGGAGTTACATAAATGTTTCATTTGTCAGGAAAGTCTTAATACTATTTTTAAAATTTTATGTCCTGCCTTCCTTTATGAGAAAATTTAAGGTGGCTAATAGCAGAGAGTTTTAAAATTACATAAAAATGAAATTAATTCAGACACCAACTCCCCTTGCCTCGCACACACCCTGCCACTACCAGTCAGCAGCAGCAAAGATTTTTACACAGCAGTCAGCTATCATCAAAAGGCTTCCAGAAAGCTGCACCTTCACCAGCTGGTAAAAAAATGTTAGCAGCTATGGAGCCAGATGGGCTTTTTTTGGGAGAGAGCATCCCACAACAATAGTGCCATGACAAAAAAGCGCCCCTGTATTGCATACCCACTCACCAAATAGCTGGTGGGAGACATTGGAGCAGGACCTCTGATGGGAGTGTACAGCAGGGAATATATGGCAAGAGGCTGCCTCTAAGATAAACCAAGTCATTTAGTACTTTAAAGGTAAATCAGTACTTTGAATTGGGCCCAGGAAACAATATTGAACATTGAACAGTACCAAAGTTGTATGCTTGTAAAGCTAGCCCCATAGAATATTATGAGCACATTTTGGATCAACTGCAGTTTCTGGACAATTTTCCAAAAACAGCCCTGCATAGATTGCATTACATCCAAGCCTAGCTCAGAGTTTACTAAGGTATGAATTATCATGGTCAGGTCCATCTTCTCTAGGAACAGGCACAACTGGCCCTCACTGAAGCAGGTTAAAAAAAAGTACTCCTAGGATTAAACTGCACATGACACTAGAAGTGTTGTTTGAGTCCCATGACTGGGATTCTCCTTTCCTGAAAATAAAACAAAATCAGCAACTGGAGGGGGGCCAGAATATGTCAGGGCTACCCCCCACACGCATACCATTTGCCTGTTGAGAATTGCTCCTTGCACTAGCTGCTGTTTGCTGACATCTGGTGGGACGTGTTTTTCTCTGGGGAAACTGGCACCAGGGAATTATGTTCAAACTTTTGGGATTGAAAATAATTATGCCACCCTTGACCAATATTGTGATTGACCTAATTGTGGCCAAGAATCCATAGGAAAGGGGTGGGAGTTAAGCTTGAAATCAGGATGATTGAAATCAGGATGATTATTTTTTTTAAAAAAGCATAATTAACTCCTCTACTTCCATCTTCCCTGGTCCTGATCTGGATCAGCCTGCCTCCCACAGCTACTGTAGTTTAAAAAGGGCAAATCCCAATCACAGGATTCAACAGTGTATTAATGCTGTGGCTAATCTGATCCTCCATTTCTGCTGGTGCCTGAGCATGGAGTGCAGTACTGGGTTACAGAAGCATCCCCAGACTGTGGACCTGTGTGTTACAAGCCCATCCAAAGCAGGCTCTTCCAGTCAACATTCCCATCTTATCTGAATTGTTTATTCATCCACATCCAGTCCCTCACTGTACCCAAACACTGATTCACTCTCAGTTCTGATGGAAAAGAGAGACAGCTGCCATCGGCATACTGACGACACTTCCCAAATCTCTGGATAACCGCACCCAGCAGTTTCATACAGTTGTGGCATGGGAGACAAAATGGATTTCATAAGCCATAGGCCACGCAGCATAGCTACAGTTTCCCAGCACTCCTTTCTGGTATCTGTATTCTAGAAATGTCAGAGGCCACCTAGGTACCCCACCCCCATTCTAGCCTAGTAACCCAGAAGGATACCATGGTTGGTGGCTTTAGATGCCTTTGAGACATCCAATAGGATCAACAGGTTCAATATAGGTCATTTACGAGGTCAGCCAAGGCAGCATCTATCCCACATCTGTGACACATCTGTGACTAATGAAAAAATGTGCCAATGAATTCATGGGAAAGGGAGGTTAAACTTGAAATCAGGATTGTTGATGATTTTTTAAAAAACATAACGAACTCTTCTAGGCAGCTGGCCAGTTTCTTCATATTTCTTCATATTATAATGAACCTGGCTCCCAAGCCATAGGGCACTGCAGTTCACCCTACTCCTATAACAATATTCTTCTGCCGTATTTTAAACCTGTGACTTCTGCTTGAGAATGGTAGACTAGGTAATGTTGAAAAGTGCTATTTCACTATTGCTGGATAAGGAGTTGTCCATTAATGTGATGAATTCCAAAGGAAAGGTAGAACATATTGTAACGGCTTGAAGGACAACTGAAGTTATTACTGGAATTGTTCTCTTAAACATACAGACGCAAACATAGAGCTATGGCAGAAATAAGAGGCCATGTGAAAGGTAATGAATTTGTTTTGTTTCCTAGGTGGGATTGACTGTAATACCTGACAGCACTGCTGGATCTGTTTTGTGTGCCATTAGTAAGCTCTTGGATCAAACGTGCCTCCTTAATGAAAATTTCTCCAAGTTCCTAGCTTCTTTGTGTTACAGTCTCCTTTACCTCCTCTTAACAATTGAGAGAGAAGATACAGAACACTTACAGAAGAGGTAAGCTAGTTAATTTTAGTACTTAACTCATAAAATCCGTACATGAGAATAGGTCTATCCAGTCAGCTGTCACCTTAATCTTTCAATTTTGACTATGGCATCATTAATTTTCCTGGTTCCTAAACTTCAGATATTGGATTTTTGAACATTACTATTCTAAGACACTCATGTTTTTAATTAGTCTATTCTCCTCACTAGAATGTTTTTAAAAACAACAATGTGTTTTTACAAGAATGTTTACGTCTGTAGCTGGAGTACCTTCTAATGTCTCTCCCTTCCCTAGTAGTAGAAAGCTGGGAGTTTGAACATAGTCAAAGATTTTTTGTGTGTTTTTTCATCAGGCAGTTTTAATTTGGTAATCAGTTAATGCATAATGTGTTTATGATTGCCTGCACAACAGAATTCCCACCTTGCCCATTTTTAAGCATAGTTAAATATCAAAAGTGGGCTGCGGTGGCTTAGTGGTTAAGACACTGAACTGCAGGCTGGAAGGTCGGCAGGACAGCAGTTCGAGACCCGAGTGCCGCGTGACGGAGTGAGCTCCCGTCTTCAGTCCCAGCTTCTGCCAACCTAGCAGTTCGAAAGCAAGAAATTGCAAGTAGATAAATAGGTACCGCCTCGGCGGGAAAGGTAACAGCGTTCTGTGTACCTTGGTGTTCAGTCATGCCAGCCACATGACCATGGAAGCGTCTTCGGACAGCGCTGGCTCTTCGGCTTAGAAACAGGGATGAGCACCGCACCCTAGAGTCGGACACGACTGGCTGGGGACACCTTTACCTTTTAAATATCAAAAAGTATTTGGGTTTTTATAAACCATAAGTGGTTTATAAAAGTGCCAGCCCCTTGGAGAGAATGTGCAGGTAACTTTTTTGTGTACCTGTTTTGTCATTTGTCTTGTGTACGTCTACTGTTTTCCTAATAGAAATCTTTGTCTACGTTGTTCATCCTTACAGAGAAATGGGTTCAGAAAGTAGAATTTAATTCAGCTTAACTCACACACACTTGAATTTCCCTATTCCTACCCTCTGTGCTTTCTTCCACTGCAGGGATGTACTGTGGGGTTCCTGTATTTCATTGCTAACCACTCTGCCTCGCATATTGAGGCTGATGTTGCAGAGTCTTCAAGTGAGCAGAGTCTGTCAGGAAGAATTGCCTGTCCTTGCACAGCTTCTTCGTTTGTTAATGCAACATGGACAGCTGCGAAGTCATATGGTGACCAATGAGCTCCTAGTGAAACAGATTGTCAAAGATATTATGGTAGGAGGCAATTCTTAATTACTGGTTGCTTGAGGTAGACTGTAGTCTTATTGAAATGTGATGCACATGCACTCTCTGAGGGACAAGACTAATTTTCCTTTCCTCCCCGGTGTTCCTTTTTAAACTATAAAGAGGCAGCTCTCCTCTCAGGAATGAGCTTGGAAAGTGTGCATCTGAGAAGATGCATTCGCTAAGCACAATTTGCATCCTAATTCCAGCTCCAGCAGGTGAGGGTTCATGCTGTTCTGTGTTGCCAACGTTTGCTAGTAGCATAAAGGCGTGCATGTCCAGCCCTTGATCACTCTAGGCTTGGACTGGAGATGAGGGAAGAGTTAGAGCTTAAAAAAAACCAACATGATTTTTTTTTGCATATCTCAAGAGTCCCATTTATAGGGGGACCTCATCCAGACCGATGCCTTCCCCTGTTCTGGTGTGCAGCATGTCCACATGCAGGATATACAGGGAATGATAGAGTGGGATGAAGAGACACTAGAATGCCTATGCTAATGTCATGTGAAGATCTGTGTCTATTAAATGGTTATTGTGAGAAGCAGCAGTGAAAAAATGGTGGAATGTTATTTCTCCTATAATAGGCACATCGGCATAATGTTCAAAAGAATAGTTTTGTGAGCACTGCACTTTCTAGAGATAAAAAGAGAGCAAAATTTATGTAGACTCTGATAAGTTTCCATTTCTTTGTTTTAAGGTATACGTTTTTCTTGTGCTCAGATATGGCCCCTCTCTTGCAAGAATTAGGGAGTTTCAGGGGGGTCTCAGAACTTTTCAGGTTTTATTATTACAAAAGCTAGTCAGTCCATGGAACATTTTGTTTTTGTAAGGCATCAATAATTCAATTATTTCACCCATAATTAAAATCAGACTAACCATTCTGAGAATTTGAACTTTAATAACCATAGTGTTGACCGGACCAACAGCAGTTGTTTGTATTTGCTACAAAGTGCGGATTCTGATCTCTGATTAGGATGTCAAGATCCTGAATTAGAGCTGGAATCAATATTCTAAAACAAATCTCATTTATGATCACCTGTTTGGCAAGATTTGATGTCACTGTACATGGTAGCCTAACATACAAGGAAATCTGAGTCCCATTGCGCCTTTCCCCGTATAGATGCTTTCACTGATTCCCCTGCCAGGAACAGGTACAATTCTGAAGCATCTAGTTGCTGCTAATATACACTTGCTCTGTGAATGCATTTCCTTTGTTCGCTATGATCCAGAAAAACAATATTGCTGTGTTAGTTTACTAAATGTGGTTGCTACTATCTATTCTAAATAAATTAGCCTATTCCTTGGCATGCTATGAAGAATTAATGTAATTTATTGTAAAACTGAAATTCTAACCATACACATTTTAGGTGCTTCATTAAAAATCGTGACAGAACCACAATTAAGGGAGCAATCCTATGACTGCTAGTCAGCGGCTAGATGGCCATAGGATATGTGGTTTTCCGGGAACTGACCTTCCCCCCCTTCTGTGCTGCCTCACAGGCAGCGTGGAACGGCCCCGTGCTCTGCGTTCGGAAGAGGAGCACAGAGCAGCCAAAATAGGGCGTTCCGGGGCGGGGAAGGCAGAAATGCTGGTACGACACATCCTATGTGTTGTCCGGCAGCCTCCTCCCCTGCTCTGCCTTCCCGCAGCTGGACAGCTGAAACTGGCTGTCTAGCTGCAAATGCAGGGCAGGAGAAGCACTGAGGGCATGATCCCCTCCGTGCTTCTCCTGCCCTGCATTGGATAGGCGGTCGCCTCCGAGTATGGGGGTGGCCGCCTATCCCCATAGCATTGTGCCCTAAACATACCACCCCTCAGGCTGCTTCAGTTATACCCACCGGCTTGTCCTTAGGTAATTGTACCCAATCTTTATATTTAAAGAGAAGAGAGCAATATGTTTTACAAGAGTCAAGTTGTGACTGAGAGAATAAATATGCTAAACATTTCCTTTCTCAATACTAGTCTGACTAAATGAGTCTTTGGTTGAAAATTCCAAGCAATAACACTGTTTTATGATTCTTAGGCGTTGAAGAGCGGTGAAGCTCAAGAGCAGTGGTTGACAGACCTCCATTACTATTTCAACGTATACCTAGCCACACATCCCCCAGGATCAGGGGCAGCTAACACAGTATATTAAAGAGAACAGTTGCAATTAGTTGAAATATTTTGTTTCCATTTGGGTGTGAATGCAAAATGTCAAATTTTCTGTGGGAATTAAAGTACATTTCATAAAAGCTGTGTGTGTTTTATGTAAAAAAGCTTCTCTTGCACTGGTACAGAAATTTAAAACAGCTGGTCCTGAGGATTAAATAGATTGTGGTGGGAAGACAATCAGGAAAAATACTGGTTTCTCTGCAGCTATAGAATTTATTTAGAGAGATAGTTACTGCCTTATAAATACACAGGGATAAAGTGGGCCAAACAAAATTGCAGAACAGTAAAGTTTCCTGAGTCTGTTGTTAATGTAGTGGTCAGAAGAGAACTGAGGAGGAAGATGCTGCACCCCTTGAGGCATGCTCAGTAGGGCAAAAAAAAACCAAAACACCTCTGTGGGGAAGAGGGAATGCTGGCTAGCACTTTAGAATGTTCCAGAAGGTGGCTCTGCACAGGCAAAGAACCTGTATACCTGAATACAGAGATGATGAAGCAGCAATACCAATGTGTGAGGGTGGAAAAAAACCCCTCAGGTTTTATAACTCCCATTATCCTTGATGTCTGTTGTTTAAAAATAGATATCATCATAGGCTTCTTGTATATTTTTCCTGTAAATAGGAGGATGTTAACAATTGTTTCTTATCATTAAGCAGAAATTTCACCATCCTTGGCTCATGACACTTGTGCAACACTTGTGCAACAGTGAGGCACTTACATATGAGACAGCACTTGAGTTGGGGAGTTGTCTGTAGTTTCTGTGCTCAGCTTCTGGTACAATGTACTGAAGCATACAAGGGAAGCCTCCACAAAGTTCTAGAATAGCAAGGCTGGGAAACCTGGCTGATATATTGGAGAATTGCTGCCAGTCAAAGTAGTTCGTGCTGGATTAGAAAAATAAATGGTTTGACAGAATAGGGCAACTTAATACAGAGCTGCTAGCATATAAGTGCCTTTGGGCTCTGTGCCTCAAGTGCTATTTCAGATTTGCTCATCTTGGAAGTGGCAAATAACTAAAGTACAGTAAGAATTTCTTCAGCCAGCCCAGTGTGAACAATGACATCGTATATTACTGAGTCTTTAAAGAACAAATTAATCGTATTCAAACTCTGAGAAGCTTGGTTGTATGGCTTTTCACTTATACAGAGAAAAGAGCATTCTAGTTGTTGCCAGTAAACTCTGTCTCCCAATATTGTAGAGTTTAATGGACTTCCATTACTGTTTTAGGTGGATATGAAAGTTTTAGTACCTTGGAACTGTTTAAGAGCACATAAATGAATGAACTGATGAAAATATTATTAAAGAGCACTTTAATATGTCCATATATAATTGATAGGTTCTAGTGCTATAGCTCAGTCTTGTTTTCATGCCTTGACTTTGTGTGCTTTGTTTTGACAGTTGTAGGTTTCATATTGTAGGAAAACTGTTTAAATTTCCTTGTGTTCTCCAGCAGGCAAAGGTACTGTAATCCACTTGCTGCAAAACAAAAACAAAGTTGTTAGTATGTTTGGCCATAGGAGTCAAAATATTTTCTTTCTCGCCTTATAAACCCTTACTGGGCATCAAAGCCACTTAACGCTTTGCTTCACCAACAGAATAGTACATCACAGTTGAGACAACTCATCTGTAAAATGTATTTAAAATATTTCTATCTGTCCTTCAATAAACAATAATTCCAGGGTGGGATGTATCATTCTACCTAAAGATTTATTCATATTTTGCCTTGTGTTGCAAAAAGGCAGGGCAGGAATCTATTCATGAGTGAGTAAATCACAGAGCAGCAGTTGTAGCCTGAGCTATTGAAAGAATGGTTACACTAACCTTCCCCAACCTGGTGCCCCCTGGATGTTTTGGACTACAATTCCTAGCATTCTTGACAACTGTCAGTGTAGAATGTTTAATCAATGAATACCATTGAAACAAAGATGTTTTATTTGGGAATAAATTAATCCACCATCTCTGAAGATTATAATTTACACTGTAGTTACTTTCTCCATGGCTGGAAGAGCAACAACAACATGCGCAACTTAAAATGACTTTGGTGCTGCGTAAGGAATGTATACAGCAATCCATTCTAATCCGGACAAATGAATTTTGTGTTTCACCTGGTGCTTTGGCACAAGTATTTCTTCTTTCTTTCACTGAGTACTCATGTGCTGGTATATATAAAGCCAGCTGTGACCAGGTAAGAGAAAGCAGCTGTACAAAGGGAGTTCAGCTGTGCCAGATGACATCACAAGCTTCATAAGCACAAAACAGAAGTCCATTGTGTTTTACTGTACAGCATCGATCAGTCAAATACATGTGGGTTCCCAACTACACCTGACTGCCTGTGCCAACATCCCAAAACTGTTATCTCCCTGCTTTTCTAACCTCTCCTCCTTTGCCTTTTTGGTGGAGCTATGTGTTCAGGAGAATGCTCCCTTGCTGTAACATGTCATACTACAAAATGCGTGGTGCGGCATGATATCGTTGCGCATCACATTTCCCTGCCCCCGTGCCACCTGAAGCACTGTGGCACAGGGGAGAGCCTGCTGGGCAGGAGCTCAAGATGCCACCGCTTTCTCTCGGCAGTGGGGCAGCTAGGGTTGGGCCTTGCAGCCAAAGTCCAGGGTCCCCCAGCCCCGGCCCCACCCCTGCCCCAGCACAATCATGCAGCAGCAGGTGATGTGGGCAGCAGCTGCAAACTCCATTTTATTCCTGCAGTCATGATGGTGCTATGATTTAAGTGAGTTTAAAATGCAAAACTGCACATGCTCAGAGTAGCTTTTATCAGGGCTGGCAAACAGTTGTGTTCTTGCAATATATCAGGAATGTAGAAGCAGCTGTAAAGCATGCAATGGTGGCTGTAGGGTGGGGGCAGGGGCAAAAACTTACTCGTGTGCTTCACAACTGAAGTAAATTACATGGCTGTCTAAAGGGGGGCCCCATAAGATCCTTATGTCCAGGGTCTAAAATTGCCTAGCTGCTCCACGGGAGAGAGCCTTGTGTTTTGCAGAATTACATGTTGGGGAGAAGAAGGAGATGTGGGGCTGCTTAGTGCCAGGTACTAGGACAAAGGGAAGAGATGTTGCCTTCAGGTCCTGCTTGTGTCTAGTTGCTTGTTTTGAACGGTGGCCAGTAGATACTGTTCTTTCAGCCACACATCCTGTAACACGTAGTTCTGGCTGTTGCCTTTCATTGACAGCAGGGAAAACGCCTACATAACTTGCAGTTCTGTCTACAGCATTAACTTATTGCTTGCAGCCACAATACTCTTATATCAATAACTATCTGATCAATAAATCTGTTTTGTACTATTCATGTTGTTTGCCATACCTTCTAATAATACCCTCATGAGTCAATACATAACATTGTCAGATTATCCATCACAATTTCACAAACAACCCAAATGTGTATCCTGTCACACACAAACCAAAAAGCAAACAGTACAATCTTACATAAGTCTACTCAGATGTAAGCATCATTGCATTCAATGGGGCTTACTGCTAGGTAAGTGTATAGGATTGCTGTCTTAAGAAACACATCTTTGGTTGAATCCAGATTTATCCAATAATTTTGAGTAGGCCCTTTGAAATCAATGGCCTTTAAGTTAGGTCTAAATTAAATCCCATTTATTTCAATGAGTCTACTCTATGTATGACTAATCTGGATCCAGCCCTCTGGAATTCATTCTCATATTTATGTATGCATATGCATTTCTTGGTAGCTTTGCAATAAAATGTGTACAATATGAAATAAGGGACAGTATCCAATACTGCTGCTGTGCTGCCACTCATTCTGCTGCGCAAGCAGGGCTCACCGCTTGTGCAACAGAAAGCTAGCTGTTCAAAAAGCAACCCTGTAAACAATCAGAAGTGCTCATTTCTGGATTGGGACAGATCAACGGAGCTGCTTTCTGCAAGCTCTGCTGACCTGCCCCATTCTGGAAACTAATGTTTGCTCTAGTTTCTGGCTGTTTTTTCAGTTGCTAACTCCCTGTTGTGCTACTGGTGGGTACTGCTTGCATGTGGGAAGACCTGGATAATGCCCAAAGGGGACATGCTAAATTTAAGCACTTTTAAATCCCATTTCTTTTCCATGGGAGAATTCAGAACATGCTTAAATCTCTCCCGTTGAAATCAGCTGGGTTTTAAAGTACTGAACTTTTAGCTGGATCAAACCCAAATGCCTTGAGCAAACCTGGGCTTCATATTTCTGCTGCAGAAGAAAACATCTGAGGTATACGAGTCTGCAAGATGTACTGTGGTTTGAAACTAATTTCCCCTTCCATTTTCTCCCAAGAAACAAGAGTTGCACTCCCTCTAAAGCAGCCTTTCCTAATGTGGTGGCCTCCAGGTGCTTTGGACTTCGACTTCCATCAGTCCTAGCCAGCATGATCATTAGTCAGGAATGCGGGGGGGGGGGGTTATCCCAAATATCTGGAGGGCACCAGGTTGGGGGAGGCTGCCCTTAAAGATTGAGGTTGTAGTTTGAGGGCAATGTAGAACCTGCCCTTACTCTGGATGCTCAAGTGGCATTTGTGGCGTGAAGTACCTTCCAACAGGTGAGGCTAGTGCACCAGCTGCAGCGCCTCCTGGACAGAGATAGCCTGGCCATTCTTATCCATGCCCTGGTAAGATCCAAGTTAGACTGTTGCAAAGCATTATACGAAGAGATGCCTCTGTAGAATTCTCAGAGCCAACAATTGGATCCAAATATAGCACATAGATTACTGACTAGGGCCAGTTAGAACAAATCACCCATTCTGAAAGAGCTTCACAAACTTCCTGTCTGTTTCCGGGCACAATTCAGAGGACTAGTTTTAATCTTTAAAGCCATGTAAGAGTTTGCAACCACGGTATCAAAAAGACTGCCTGCTTCCAAATGAATCCGCTCAGTCTTTAACATCATCTGAGGTCCTTCTCTGGATGTCTTCACCATCAGAGGTTAAGTAGGTGGGTAAGGGGTAAGGCAGTGCATTCTCTGGTGGTGCACTGTCTTTGGCATGTTTTTAAGTTTAATATTCTTTTTCTTTTTGCAGTTTGATGTTTTTGTATTGTTCAGGATCATTTTTAAATGTTACTTATTTTATTGTCATTTTAATTAACTTTGTGTAAGCCCCCTTTATTTTTTTAATTATAAAGTAGGATATACTTTTAAAAGTATTTTAAAAGTATAAGGGGGCTGATTGTCAATCCAGTACTAAAAGGATTAAATAGTATTATTGATTTGCACCTGAAGAGGCTGCAAACTGCCAACCTGGTCTTCAAATGATCAAAGCGCCCAATAACGAGTCTTGAGGAGATCTTTATGAATACCAGGAAGAAGACCCCAGACGTATTCCAGCTCCATGCAGAAGACGACCCTGCATTTGTGACCATGTAACACTTGATGTTACAACATCTTTAAGCTACAGGCTCTGAGCATTTTACTGAAGGAGAGCACTATAGTTGTGTGCTTTCATCTTGCTTTCTGCAAGGTCACATGAAAAGAACAATAGGTTTCGGTCAGGTTCTCAAAGCTGTCAGTTGGGAGAACAAAGAATAGCAGAACTCAGATACTAAAGACCTTGATGAGTAGCTTGTGGTCAACTCCTGCAATAATAAGGAGACTGAGAATGTCTTTAGTTGATGCCTCTTGGTTTGGGGGAAGTCATAACAATGGTATGAACAATGGTCTAGATGACCAAGAGATTACCTAAGGGCTTAAAGGAGATGTACCAGAGGGAACGGTGTCAACAAGGGAAGACAGTGCGAGGAAACTTTTAAGAAATTATGCAAAAACATACCAGACACGTTCCTGAAACAAAACATGGGGGTAACACGGAAGGGTACTTGGGTCAGGTGGTCACCCCACCTGTGATAGGTGGATGGGTGGCCCTGGTACCATTGTAGACTCCACCATTGACCAGAACAAGGGTCATAAATGCACATGCATCAAGAGATCTTCCTCTCACGCTTGTTTTTGCCATGGCTTCACCTTCACCTCTGATCTTTGCCAAACCATCAGACCCAGGGATCTGGGTAACTGTAGCTCTCTTTGACACGTAGACTTAGGGTGCAATCCTAACTAGATAGGTGGCCACCTCCGAACTCAGAGACAACCACCTATCCAAAGCAAGGCAGGAGAGACACCGGGGGGGGGGGATTTCCTCCATGCCTCTCCTGCCTTGCTGTTTTTCGCTAGCAGTGTGTGTGGGGGGTGACTGGGAGAGGAAGCTGCTGTACGACACACTGGATGTGTCATACGTGCAGCTCTGCTCTCCCTGCCCCGGAACGCCTCCCAGCCCTGCACCTTTTCAGTCGTTCCACACTCCTCTTGCGAATGTAGAGGATGGGGCTTCTCTGCACTGCCTCCAAGGCAGCGTAAACGAGAGGCAGTCAGTTTTCCAGGAACTGACCTCGGAGCATGGGCTCCAAGGTCGATTCCCAGAAAAAAGCATATCCTATGGCCCGCTAGACAGTGTCTAGCAGCCACAAGATTGCTCTCTCCGTTAACTTTTCTTGTACTTTGAATCTACGAGGCAGCACGGAACGGCCCTGCACTCTGTCCTCAGAAGAGGAGTGTGAAGCGGCAAAAACAGGGCATTCCTGGGGGCGTGCCAGGGCAGGGAAGTTGGAAATGCCATTATGATACATCCTATGTGTCGTCCAGCTGCCACTTCTCATGCTCCAAGGTCCCACGGCTAGACAACCAAAATCAGCTGTCTAGCCGTGAAAGCCGGTCAGTGGGAACGAGGAGGAGATCCGCTCCTCACCACGCTCCGCTCTGCACTGGATAGGTGGTTGCCCCTGGGCTCAGAGGTGACCATCGACCCAGATAGGTTTGCTCCCTAAATCTTTCTTTGCATACTCTTCTTTCTGGGCAAGAACAAGCAAGCATCTCTACCACCGATTGTGCTTTTGGTTTTTACCGTTATGGAATCCCCCTTAACTTGATTCAGGTAACTACCTATATCTTTAGGGATGGCGTCAGGAAGGCTAAAGCTGAGAATGAGCTGAGGTTAGCAAGGGATATTAAAAACAACAAAAAGGCTTTCTTCAGCTACGTGCATAGTAAAAGGCAGAGGAAAGAAATGGTGGTTCAGCTATTAAATAAGGATGGCAAAACGATAACAGATGACAAAGAAAAGGCAGAGGTGCTCAATTCCTACTTTGGCTCAGGCTTCTCCCAAAAGAGGGTCTATGACCCCTCTGGCAAAGGCAAAGTACAGGCTGAAGGGGCAGGATTGCAGCTTGAGATCGACAGGCATATGGTCAAGGAACACCTAATTACTTTGAATGAGTTCAAATCTCCAGGGCCAGATGAACTGCATCCTAGAGTCATAAAGGAACTGGCAGAAGAACTCTCAGAACCGCTGTCTATTCTCTTTGAGAAATCATGGAGGACAGGGGAAGTGCCAGATGACTGGAGGAGGGCTAACGTTGTCCCTATCTTCAAAAAGGGTAAAAAGGAGGAACCTGGGAACTACAGACCAGTCAGTCTGACATCAATCCCTGGGAAAATTCTGGAGCAGATCATAAAGCAATCCATCTGGAAGCACCTTGACAACAATGCCGTGATTACTCGAAGCCAACATGGATTTGTCAAAAACAAGTCCTGCCAGACAAATCTGATCTCATTTTTTGATCAAGTAACCTCCCTTGTAGACCGTGGGAATGCTGTAGACATCATATACCTCGACTTCAGCAAAGCTTTCGACAAAGTGCCCCATGATATCCTGATGAGCAAACTAGCTCAAAGTGGGCTAGATGAAACAACGATCCGGTGGATCCACAGTTGGCTACAGAATCGGACTCAAAGAGTGCTTATCAATGGGACCTTCTCAAACTGGGGAGAGGTAACGAGTGGGGTACCGCAGGGCTCAGTCCTGTGCCCAGTGCTCTTCAACATTTTTATTAATGACTTGGAGGAGGAGGTGCAGGGAATGCTGATCAAATTTGCAGATGACACAAAATTGGGAGGGATAGCTAATACTTTGGAAGACAGAAACAAAATTCAAAGTGACCTGGATAGACTGGAGCGCTGGGAAGAAAACAACAGAATGACATTTAATAGGGACAAATGCCAAGTTCTGCACCTAGGAAAAAGAAACCAAATGCACAGTTACAAGATGGGGGATACATGGCTCAACCACACTACAAGCGAGAAGGATCTTGGAATTGTTGTCGATCACAAGCTGAATATGAGCCAACAATGTGATGTGGCTGCAAAAAAGGCAAATGTTATTTTGGGCTGCATTCATAGAAGCATCGCTTCCAAATCCTGGGAAGTACTAGTTCCCCTCTACTCAGCACTGGTTAGGCCTCATCTGGAGTACTGTGTCCAGTTCTGGGCACCACACTTTAAGAAGGATGCAGACAAACTGGAGAGGGTTCAGAGGAGGGCAACAAAGATGATCAGGGGACTGGAAACAAAGTCCTATGAAGACAGACTCAAAGAACTGGGCATGTTTAGCCTTGAGAAGAGAAGACTGAGGGGAGATATGATAGCACTCTTTGTATTTGAAAGGCTGTCACAGAGAAGAAGGCCAGGATCTCTTCTTGATCATCCCAGAGTGCAGGACACGGAATAATGGGCTCAAGTTACAGGAAGCCAGATTCCGGCTGAACATCAAGAAAAACTTCCTGACTGTAAGAGCAATACGACAATGGAACCGATTACCTGGGGAGGTGGTGGGCTCTCCCACACTGGAGGCCTTCAAGACGAGGCTGGACAGCCATTTGTCAGGGATGCTCTGACTTGGATTCCTGCACTGAGCAGGGGGTTGGACTCGATGGCCTTGTAGGCCCCTTCCAACCCTACTATTCTATGATTCTATGATTCCATGTCTTGTGGGGGAAGGTGCAGGCAAAAATAATATATTTAGGATGACTGAGTACACCAGTACTTTATGGGATCTATAGAATTACTGCTAATGCATATCCTATGAATTTGTGTGGACCTTTAATTAATGGCATGAGTTCAGTGGCCAAAAAACTCCAGCTATTACCTGAGTGACCCACCTGTGCTCCTTACCTGATCCCTCCATGTAGCCAACTATTTGCAGAATGGCATCTGGTGACACCATGACATCAGTTATGCCATGGTACATGGTGATGTCATAATGGCAGAAATATCATGTGGAGGTAATGCTGAAGGGCTTCATCATCTCTTTCTGACATGCTTATGACCTGCTAGCATTGAGCTTTGGCTCAACCCTCAACCTTTGACATGAATTTTGGTATTTTGGAAACAGTCTGAATAAATTCATTTTCCACAGACTATTGTGATTGCTGTATCTACATCACATAAAACATCTCTCAATATTGCTACTAGCTTCCAGGCTCAAGCAAGGCAACTTGCAGCTCTAAAAAGCAAGTGAAGGGAATGGAAACCAAGTCCTATGAGGAACAGTTGAAACAACTTGGTATATTTAGCCTGAAGAGAAGATTAAGGGGAGACATGATAGCCGTCTTCAAATATCTGTCCTGCAGAAGATGGAGCAGAGTTATTTTCTGGTGCTCCAGAGAGCTAGACTAGAACCAAAGGTAGAAATGGCAGGGAAGCAGATTTCAGCTAAGCATTAGGAGAAACTTCCTAATAGTGAGAGCTGTTTGGCAGTGGAACAGACTGCCTCTGGGGGCGGGGGGTCCCCCTTGCTGGAGGTATTTAAGCCAGTGAAGACTGGTGGCTCTGACGTCAGTTGGGCACTGAATCCATTCCAGGTGTCAGAACGCTAAAGGAGCTATCCAAGGTGCAGAGCAGATTTACTGCCCCACTGACATCGGAGCCACCAGCCTCCACTGATTCAAGCAGAGGCTAGACAGCCATCTGTCAGAGATGCTGTAGCTGCATCCTGCATTGAGTCGGGGTGGGCTAGATGATTGCAATGTTTTTTTCCAACCCTATGATCCTATGAAAACTGAAGCAACAAAATTTTCATAACTCTCTACAAAATGTAGCGATAGTTAAAAGCTGTTCTTAAAATTGTCCTTAAACAAACTGGTCACAAACACCACAAAAAATAGTTAACCCCAATATTCAGAGAACTCACAGACAAAGCAAACTTTAATTTCCATAAGCACAGTTAATCGGGATATTCCGTGATGTGGTACTTAACACAATATTTTACACATTCATGTTGCAAGCCATTTTACCTATGACTCTTGAGTGGCTGCCACCTACAGAATTTCCGGTGCAATGACAACTTGTTTATCAGCTTGTATGCAAGTTTCTCTTTTAGAGGTCAGCTGGCGGCACACTTTGAAGTTCACAATCAAAACCTGAAGTGTGTAATCTTGCCAAGCATCTGTGTTGAGGACCCAAAGATCTCTTTAGTTCCTCTATGGATTCACTGGGTGGGTGGTGTTTCCTGTTTCTTTTTCCCAGCCAAATCTCCTTCCATTTCATCAGAGGTGCTCCAGAAGTTTCCCACCCATGTATGAGGAGCAGCTTAGCAGACACTACAATACCTGTGTTTGGGACACTCAGAAGCCTTACCAAGCACTCCATCTGCACACAGGATGGGTGGAGCGCTTGCTAAGGCTCCAACCATTCACACACAGCCCTTAGGATCACAGCATATATAATCTGAGGTTAACACTTGATGCATCTGATGAAGTGGACAGTGTCCATGAAAGCTTATGCCAGAATAAATGTGTTAGTCAAGACTCTTTGTTGTTTTTGCCACAACAAACAAATATAACTACCCCTCTGGAAAGCATATATAATCAAAGCCAAACCTACAGCCAACTGCTTTGCCAAACACTCCTAGTTCTTCCATTGCTTCCCAGCTGCCAGTGTAATCCAACTGTTTCATTTAACACAAACTCAGAGCTTCTACTGCTCTGGTCATTTTACGAGGTGATGCAAGAGGCCCTTTTTGCAATCCAAAAGAAGTGCATTTTGCATTAATTTTAACTGGTTTAGGTTAGGATGTTAAAATCAAACAATAGAGTTCTCCGTTTAACATTCCCCTCTCCCCCATCTAAATACCGATGCTAGCCCACTATGAGCTACATCAGGAGCAGGCAACATGGTGCTCACAGGCACCAATGCACCTTTCTTGGCGCCCACCAAGGTGCCCTACTCCTCCCACTTCTTTTTCATTAACACATTTTCTTATTGCCAGGTGGGATTGCTGTGAAACAGGTTTCTGTTGGTGCTGAAAACTGGTTTCAAATGAGTGTGTTGGGGCTCAGACAATAGGGCAATACCTTTATCAGGGCCAACTAAAATGTCACAAAATAGTAAGCAAGCTTTCGAGCTCTCCAGAAAAAGAGAAGAAGAAAATGTAAGTGAAATTCCAACCAACGGGTTGGATCCAGACAAAAGCTGGATCACCCATGCTGGCAGAAGTGGATTTCCCTGACTCTTCCTTCCCACAGCAGCCACTCCAGGCCCCTGAAAATGCTACACAGAGAGCCAGGAGACCCTGCTGAACGGGGTCATCTGTGGTGTAGCATTGGGGGGGGGGGTTGTCTGCAAAAAGTAGGCACCAGGACCTTCCACGAACAGAGCCCTTCTTCTTGAGGAAGGCAGACTGTGGATCCAACCCTATAGATGTAAGCTTACAGTACCCAGTTGGATTTGCAATTGAACTTCCTTTTCAAAAAGAGGCATCACTATTTTAGTGCTAATCTTTATTCTATGTCACCTCTGAGAGAGGTATCAAGTGGAGTTCATTCTAATGAGCTCTAGAAACATATGCTGAATACACCCCACTGGACAGTAGTTGCTGACAGCTCTGAACTTAAACACACACACACACACACACACACACACCCATTGCAATGCATGAAGGAAAATGTACTGTCATCTTTAGACAGGTCAAAAGCTTCCTGAGTCCCCATCTGGTGAATGAAAGAACCGTTCTGATCAGAGTGGGCAAAATCCCCATCACTGTCTTACTCTCATCACCAAGTTATGAAAAGGTGAAGGCCTCCTGAAATGGCAAACGTCCTCCTACTGAAGCGCGTAGAAAGCCGAGGAGGAGGGAGAATCAAGGGGGGGGGGAGTGGGGAGAACCACATTGAATTAAAATTTGGGAAAATTTTCAGGCCTCTCATAGATGAGCCATTACTGTGTGAAAGTTGGCAGATGAAGATTTCTCTGATAACTCTTTAGGATGATGCAACAAAGAATCTTTCTGTGCATTCAGCACAGAGAAACCTGCCTGTAATTATAACTCAGGTCTGACAGGAAGCCTTTATAAACCAGGAGAGTAGTAACAAGAACAGAGACCAAATCAACATTTCTGCATCAACACGTGGAATTAATACCCTGTTCACCAATTTCATCAAAAGAAATAACTGTATTTTAAAGTAAACATGTGATCTACCAATTTTGCATCATGGCTTACATTTAAAATGAACCAAGCTCTATACTTTACAGACCCATCTATAGCATGCCATTAAGAAATGTTCATCCAGTTTCAAACTGCTACTATCCAATTAACACATTATTTTCTCTTGTTGAGAAATGTTTCCCAGTATTTACAGTTTAATCCAACAGAGTTCAAACTGTTGTTTTTTAAGCAAGGTTCACAGTAGAAATGCATTGTGAACTGAAAGTCCATTACTAAATGGCATGCTTTATTTAGTGTGACTTCTATATAGTTTTATGAACCAGGCAGGCAGGCGGTAAAGTACAGTTGATGGTATGTTGTATTTACTCTTAATCCTTAAAATCAGTACCTTCAAAAGGCTTTATAGATGGGTTTAGAAGATACAAATTGAAAGCCCACAAGTCTCTTTCAATTTGCCTCATTGCGTTTGTGACTTTCCTGCCCCAGGTTCCACCTTTCCCCAGCTTCCTCCTCTGAAACTGAGAACCAACCCCCTCAGGAATGCCTGCTTTTGCTTTGGGACAGCTGTACGCACTGTCCCACAAGCAAGCTTTGGCCCTTTTACCCCCTCTGGGTTCCAGAGAGACTCAATATGCTCAATAGGTTCTCTCAACCCACTGCAGGAGAAGTAATAACGAAAGAGATATAATAAAGGTAGCATAAAATCAGTCAACACGTGGGAAATTGTATTTTTAAAAAATATATATATTTAAAAAACATGAAAAGTTGTAAGTTATTATTACTAATCAAGGCTTGTTCCTAACTTCCTTACCTACTCTACTCTCCTAAAATCCCACACACAAACCCCACTACAAGGCATTGCTTCCACCCTCCCTAAGGCCCTGTCTGACTGAATGGTCAGCTCATCCTTCATATAACCTCAGAATCCTCACACCCACTCAGGCCCCTTCCACCTTTCACTCTCTGTCTGGCATACTATTAACCCTATCTTACCTGCCTTAAATTTAACCATATCAAAACATACATAACAAAATAGGCAGATATTACACTTCCATTCTTTAGTAGTCAATGTTCAGGCTATGGTACGTTTTAAAACAGTGAGAATGGTTAATATCCTAAAGAGCATTAAAAGAGCTGAAGTGAAAGGCTAATATCTTCTGATCATTTAATGAATGGGTCTGATTAATAAAGGGGAGGAAATTAAGTTGGTCTTCTTTTGTTTGGACTATTCTAATCCTAAAGCCTAAAATATACTGTTTTAATTAAGGTAGTCACCTGTTTTGATTTGGGGACAACAGTAATTTTTGTGAACCACCCAGAGAGCTTCAGCTATTGGGCAGTATAGAAATTAAAGAGAGAGAGAGAGAGAGAGAGAGCTTCTGAAAGGGCTGAAATGTTTCCTGCAACTCCACCCCTCCAACCTTGTTTGCTGCCTGTTTGCTGCCTGGGTGTTATTACTTCTTTAAGAACTAAAATCTAGTTACTACATCTCCTTGGGAACAGTGATCCCAGCCATTCAGGATTATATAGTCAGCATGACGTCATCACGCTCACTGTGTAGCCAATCTGATTTGGCTGCGTGATAACATCACAAAGCTTTCTGGATCGACATGTCCTCATTCTAAATGGGCAAACAATTTTGTCCCCTTTCATAGTGCCTGCAAGGGGTTGATTTTGCTGTTGCTGCTGCCCCTCTTTTGGCCAGCCCTAAGTTCAACTTTTAAAGACAGTCAATACACAGGTCTGAACTGTACCTGATAGCATCTGTAGTTCACAAACTTTGTATTTTGAAGAAGGAGGTCTCACTGGATAATACACTCTTCCCTCTTGAGAGCGTCCTTTAAAAACAAGTTTTCAAAATCCATGTATGAACAGATATGCTTGAATTTGTACATCGTTCACTCTTTCTTGCTGTACTCTATTTATAGTAAAAATGTAAATAAGCACCTAACATAATTATGCACAGTATAAAGATAATTAGAATAATTTAGCCTTTTGTTGTCACCCTTGCCCCTAGACTAGCATTTGAAATGGCTTATTGCCTATTTTTGAAGTACACAGAATCACTGTACATATAAATATATTTTTTTCTTTTCTCTGCTGCCAATGCATTCGCTTTATTTACTCATGGAAGTGTAGTGGATTTGCATGGTGACCTGAGTTCTGTATCACCATAATGGAATTAAATGGTGTGATTTTTTTAAAAAAGTTCTTCCAAAATGTATCAGGAAATATCTTTGAGGCTAAGAACTAAGCCATACAAACAACAAATTGGAAATGGTCATATCAACCTTGTCCCCCTCTCACAGTCGGTGAGCAAAACCAAGAATTCTAAAGGAAATATACATGTGAACAACCAAGATTTTCTAAGGGTAAAGTAAGAGGGTTAGGAGGGGAGCCACTAGCTGTTTAAAATCTTATTATGTGTCATATGGGGACGGCAATATTTTCAGTCTACAAACAAGTCCAGCTTTACCACTCTTCTACAGGTGCATGGAAAAGTTGGGAAACACAAGAACATAATGACATTCTTACCCAGATGGTTCTAGGCCTCGGCTAGAGATGAGTGTTCTCCCATGTAGATACATACACTATCCGATAAATTTTAATTTTAAATTTTAAAGCATCTAGAGCCATGGCTCCTGGTAATTTGAAACCCCCCCATACGCAGCCATGCTACCAATGCAGATTCTGCTTGGCACACTGCTGCTTGATACTGCTTACATCTCATCTCTCTTTAGCCTTCAACTGCTTTAGACTTCAACTGCTTGGGAGGGCCACTCAGTAGAAGAGTACATGCCTTTCATGCAGAAGGTTGCTAACTCAATCCCCAGCATCTCTAGTTAAATTGATCTCAGGTAGCATGGCAACGAACGACCTCTGCCTGACACCTTGGAGAGCCACCGCTAGTTAGATTAGATAATTCTGGGCTATATGGACCAATGGTCTGACTCAGTATATGGCAGCTTCATACATTCAGATGCTTGCAATGCTTTACTATTAGAATCTCTTCCTGCATCCACTATCAATGGGTTATTGCAGCCTTCCACTACATGGTGCCCTCCAGATGTTTTGGACAGCAACTCCTGGCATTCCTGATCATTGGCCATGCTGGCAGGGGTTGATGGGTGGTGAAGTCAAAGACATCTGGGGGGGCACCAGGTTGGGGAAGGCTGAGTTACTATTTAACAATTCAGTCGCAAATGTTTTAATTTAAATCAACTTCCCAAACTACACTTTTTTAAAAAAAAAGTCAAGTGTTTATAGTGCAAACAACAACGGGCGAAAGAGTGTTACAGCAGGGCTTAGCACAGAATCATGGTTAAAAGGCAATTGTAGAAAAGGCCTCTTATGTTGTCCTATGGAAATATCACTCTTGATTATCTGATAACGGAGAGGTTCTCAATATCTTTTAAGCTGAGAAGAACCTCTGTACTATAAAATATATGTGCTGTAGAAAAACACTAATGCTAAGGTAAATAATAGGCATGACAATGTTTTGTAACAACACACTTCTGAATACTAGTGTGTAAACACAGAAGAAATGCCTTGCAAGATTAGACCAAATTCTTTCTAGTCCAGTTTTCCATTTCTAACAGTGGATATCCCCAAAGGTTCTGAAAGTTGATAGATAGGCTTAAAGCTAAGCATGATGTTGATGGCCATCCGAATGATCTGCCCACATCATCTAATAAGAGATACATTGAGCATGGGTATTTATTTAATAATCACGGCCAATACCGGTGATCATAGAATCATAGAATAGCAGGGTTGGGAGGGGCCTATAAGACCATTGAGTCCATCCCCCTGCTCAATGCAGGAATCGAAGTCAAAGCATCCCTGACAGATGGCTGTCCAGCTTCATCTTCAATGCTTCCAGTGTGGGAGAGCCCACTACCTCCCTAGGTAATTGGTTCCATTGTATAGCTCTCCAGGTTAATTTGTATTTAATGCAGTAATATTTTGAACAACAATAATTTTATAGTACTTTAGAATGTTCAAATCTCTTCAAATTACATTATCACAGTATTTTCATGTGCATGAAGAAATGTATTGCCAAATCTGGTGGATTTGTGAAGCTATATTTCATTACAACCTTTAAGAAAACATTTAAACTGGAAAAGATTGTCAATAAATTAATCCTTAACTCTCCCAAATAAGCACTCAACAACAAGCATTCTTACCATATATCTGCTTCAGGGTGGATGGCTTTTGTGTGGAGTTTACACCTGAGTTGCTTTTGGTGATGGACTTTACGTTTTTGCTGGAGGTAACTGTTTTCAAAGGGGTACGATTCAACTGCTTGTTCCAAGTGACCTCAATGCAAAAAGCAGCTGTTTCTTGTCGCCATTTATCTTCCTCGCATTGTTGCTTAACACTAAAAAGCTGAAGGAACTGCCTTCTTAACTGGTAGCTGGATGGAGAAAGGAAAGGGGAGAAATGCCTGTTTTATGTGACCTCTTTTCAGTTCCAGAGTTTTCCATGAACCACATTGTGAATAACTGGGAAAACAAAATTTCCCCTTAGTGGGATCACTTTTCTCTGTAGAAGTTAAAGGTTTCTTCATAAAAGAAAATAAGGCCTGAGTTAAATTCTAGATGCATCCATTAATTTGAGAACCTAATACTAAACTACACACATTGCAGGCATGGAGAGTAGAAACAATACCCACAATACAAGACTGGTTAGATAAATTGTGGGACTTTGCTTCAATGGCAAAATTAGCAAATTGCATCAGGATGAAAAAAGAGAGACAGACAAAGCTGGGATAAATTTACAGTTAATTGGATATGCTTTATTGATTTCTGTAAAAATAATATGTCTTACCTAAATATACAGTTCTTCTCAGCCATTTAAAATGATTTGTAGGTGTACAAAGAATCTGAGTGAAATAACAATTTAAATATGATATAAATCCATTTGAAATTTGATGTTATCAGGATGCAATCCTATGCATATTTGGACAGAAAAAGCTGGCTGGGGAATGCTGGGAATTGTAGGATTTTTTTCTGTCTCAACATGCATAGGACTGTGCCGTGTGTGTGTGTGTATTCTTTTGGAATAATTTCTTTCTTACAAAATATATATGGAGCAATTGATATATGAACTTTGTATAAGTTCATGTTTTCGATTTAGAAAAATCAACTTTTTTTGTTGTACATTTTGTTTTGCTCTTTCTGTTTTGGCAAAAATGAAAAGATTTATCCTGGCTATGCACCACCACAGAGAACGCTCCTTCACAGACAAGTAGTTCAGCCCCACGCACCATTTTTTTTTCCATTTGTTCGTTCTTTCAGAAATCTAACCTCTGGGACAAACTCTCCCCACCCCAACCCCCAGATATGCATTTTACCCTTTCTGTTCCCCACCAATATTTTTTCTGGTGCTACCACTGAAGGAAATGCTAAAATTCCAGAGGAAGTCAAGATAAGAACTGAGACAACACAGACCAGTAACCCATATTCAAACAGAAGAAAATGATCCCTGTAAATACTAGAGAATGATAGTGATGTTAAGAGCCAGAACTGTCCATCCGCCCTGGGTTTTGGTACTTACTGCTGGATATTACAGAGTTTCAGAGAAACAGGACCAGCATTTCATAATGGTGTTCAGTGTTTTACAGAAAATGCACACTAAGTTTGTATGCAGGTTGCATAATTTCTCCTGCTCTCACAACTGAAGGAACAGAAAAATAGTCCTTATATTTCTTCTTCCCAAATTTTGTTGCAATGAATATTGAAGTAGTATACAAGCCTTTGAGACCTGGGACCCACTTTTAATCCCAACATGCAGCATAGACCAATTTGTAGGATTTTTTTAATCCACATATGTCCATTGAGGATTATCATCAGCGATATGCATAGTCAACTGGGATGAGTAAGAATTGCCTCCAGGTGACTAGAGAGGTTATTTGGACTTTTGTGGGCAGGCAGGCTAGAATTTGGGGGACTGGGGGGTGCTATTAATATTTGCAGAATTTTTGCAAGGCTGTACTCATCATTCTCTTAATCTTTGTGCTTTTTTTCATCCTCTGTCTTCCCACCTCCCTGCCCCCTCCTCTCTGTTATTCTTTCAAAAGTTCTTAACATAAAGAAAATGGTGTAATATCAGTATAAGAAAATGGTGGTACAATGGTGTTACTTCCTCTTCCTATGGTTATGGTTCACATCCCTTGTGGATCACCATTTAAGACCAGCGAACTAGAGGAATTTCTCTTTTAGATCCCTCAAGGTCAAATAAGGGCAACTAATTACTTAATTTAATCCAAAATATCTCCATCTAGGTAGGATGAATGCTAGTTTCCTGTTAAGTACATTTCACTGTTTAACACTTCTTCAGGAATTAGAACTTTTCCGTGTAACAGGACACCAATTCTAACTTATTTAAAGCTGTGCCTGCACCTGTTTTCCCCACAACATATCCTGGGAGCAACTGGTACAGTCCTTGTTTCATTCTGATCAGGACTCCATTTCCTGGTTTTGTTGCAGGGATGTCATTAAATATGTGGACAATGTGGTTAGGGTCTTTCCCATCAGTGGATCAACTTAGGCAAATCCATCCTCCCAGATTTGGCAGGGTAGAAGGACAACTGAGCCAGAGTTCCAACACTCGTTCTCAAATCAGGTGGCAAGTGCTAAATGTAGCAGATAGCCCTCTACATCTCTTGATTTGGAAAAGAAGTGGCAGCTGGGAAATGGACATGCAGTAAACTAAACTTCTGGTCTAGCAACTTGCATCGGTGAATGTGGGTAAAAAAGTCATCAGCTAAAGCTCATCTCAATGGGAAAGGTGCCTGAACTGAGAATATGCTGGCAGAGAGGCCTTTAGCTGACACTACTCCCAGCTGGTACAGAGGAATGGAACCATCTCTAGGTCTAGGATGTGTACAGTCCAGTCCATGTTTAATCATGGACAAGATGGATGCTGCCAAGGCATTTAGGGTGCCACCACCCTGCCTCAATCGCGGAAGTTCACGTGGCATCCAGATGTTGATTTTTTTCACTCATAGCCCCCTCCCCCCGGTCCCATCACTTAGTTACTGCTTCTTTTATCTTTTTCCTTAATGCCTGCTGATTGCTGGTGTCATGGTCCCAAGTGTCATGTCACCACTGGAATCATCTTCAGAGGAGGAGCCAGAACTTTCAGAGCCAGTTGGCCCCTCAGGAGATCCTGGAACTAGCCAAGATGGGCTGGGCCCCTCAGGAGTGATGCCTTTGAATCTGCCTCCAAGAGAGGCACAGAGCTCAACTTCTGAGGCAGCCACAGTAGGAAGGTGGCCAGGCGAAGGAGTGCTCGCTTACGGAAGAGGACTTTTCATGAGTTGGGCCCTCCTCATGAGGTGGACATCTGACAAGCCTCTAACGTGATGCAGCTGAGCACTGGGTGGAGCTCTTGTAGCTCTAGCTATATTAGCTCTCACAGGTAACTTGAGAGCTGCTGGGAAAATGCCTCTGCTATCTCTAGTGTCTGCTCTCTTGCCCTGTGCTACTGACTCTTAGACTGCTCCTGGACTGTGTATGATAACTTACTACTTAACTGTGCTTTGACCTTTGATTGTATCATGACCACTTCTGCCTTAGCCTGAACCCCGTTGGACTGAAACCTGTGTGCTTGACCATTTGCTTCCCAAATTCACTACTCCATTGTATACTGTCCAGTATTTGCTTGCACCCAGTTGTTTTCCCGGCCAAATTGAAGGTGTTGGTTTTGACCTTTAAAACCCTATACATTTCCGGCCCAGCCTATCTCAAGGAGCGCCTCCAGCAACACCAGACAGGCCATTCAACAAGATCAGCCTGGAATGGCCTTCTCTCTGTCCCATCAGCCAGGACAGCTAGGCTGCTGAGGATGAGGGAGAGGGCTTTCTCTGTGGTGGAACTCCACCATGCCCCGTCTTTAATGAGCTTCCACATTGAAAACATGGTTGTTCAGGCAGGCATTTGGGGTGGGTTAGGGTATTTTTAGACAATGTTTTAATGTGTAATTTTACTGTTTTAAATTGTACTGTTGTACATCGCCCAGAGTGGCTGGGTGACCAGCCAAATGGGTGATTAAGAAATTTAATAAATAAATAAATAAATAAATAATTTAATTAATAAATAAAAAGAGCCAGGACTAGAGCAGGGCAGCTAGTGCTAGGAGACTTTCAACTGGAAGCATCCTGAATGCATATCATGTGTGGCTTGACTCACTTTCTTGAGATATTTGATCTGAATGTAGCTTAGTTCCAGTATTCTGGAACACAGTTATTATGGACTGTGCTGATCTGCAGTGGCTTGATGTCATGTGTGGATGGTATTACTTGGCGGCAGGGGACTTGTAAGCACATGGGAGAGCTGTACACTGGATTGTCCATAGGCTCTGCCTCTTGCCACACCCTGCCAGCCCTTGCCTGTCCTGACCCACCAGGCCTTACGTCTCAACCTGTCTGCCCTCCTTTATGGGAGTGGCTTGACAGGGTGAAAGAAATTTGTAGCCCTCTCCCTTTATTTATCTACTACTGTGGGCAAGAATCCCTTAGAAGAAATGGAGTAGCACTCATCGTCAACAAAAGGGTGGGAAAAGCAGTACTGGGGTACAATCTTAAAAACGATAGAATGATCTCAGTACGAATTCAAGGCAAACCACTCAACATCACAGTAATTCAAGTCTATGCCCCAACCACTGATGCCGAAGAAGCTGAGGTTGATCGGTTCTATGAAGACCTACAACACCTTCTAGAACTAATACCAAAAAAAGATGTCCTCTTCATCATAGGGGATTGGAATGCTAAAGTAGGAAGTCAAGAAATCACCGGGATAACAGGCAAGCATGGCCTTGGAGTACAAAATGAAGCAGGACAAAGGCTAATAGAGTTTTGCCAAGAGAACACACTGATCATAGCAAACACGCTTTTCCAACAGCACAAGAGGTGACTCTACACATGGACATCACCACATGGTCAATATCGAAATCAGATTGATTATGTCCTTTGCAGCCAAAGTTGGAGAAGCTCTATACAGTCAGTCAAAACAAGACCTGGAGCTGACTGTGGCTCAGATCATGAGCTGCTTCTTGCAAAATTTCGTAGGATGAAGAACGTAGGGAAAACCACTAAACCATTCAGCTATGACCTAAATCATATCCCTTCTGAATATACAGTGGAGGTGACGAATAGATTTCAGGGATTAGACCTGATAGACAGAGTGCCTGAGGAACTATGGATGGAAGTCTGTAACATTGTTCAGGAGGCAGCAACTCAATCCATCCCAAAGAAAAAGAAATGCAAGAAAGCAAAGTGGCTGTCTGATGGAGGCTTTACAAGTAGCTGAGGAAAGAGGGGAAGCGAAAAGCAAGGGAGAAAGGGGAAGATGAATGCAGAGTTCCAGAGAATAGCAAGGAGAGACAAGAAGGCCTTCTTAAATGAACAATGCAAAGAAATCAAGGAAAACAACAGAATGGGAAAGACTAGAGATCTCTTCAGGAAAATCGGAGATCTCAAGGGAACGTTTTGTGCAAAGACGGGCATGATAAAGGACAAAGAAGGCAGGGACCTAACAGAAGCAGATGAGATTAAGAAGAGGTGGAAAGAATACACAGAAGAACTATACAGGAAAGACTTTAATGTCCCTGATAGCGATGATAGTGCAGTCACAGAACTTGAGCCGGATATCCTAGAGAGCGAACTCAAGTGGGCCTTAGGAAACATTACTAACAACAAAGCTAGCGGAGATGGCAGTATTCCAGCTGAGCTATTTAAAATCCTAAAAGATGATGCTGTTAAAGTGCTGCACTCAATATGACAACAAATATGGAACACTCAACAGTGGCCACAAGACTGGAAAATGTCAGTTTACATTCCAATTCCAAAGAAGGGCAATGCCAAAGAGTGTTCAAACTACTGTACAATTGCGCTCATTTCACATGCCAGCAAGGTGATGCTCAAAATCCTACAAGCTAGGCTTCAGCAGTATGTGAACCGAGAACTACCGGAAGTACAAGCGGGGTTTCGAAGAGGCAGAGCAACTAGAGATCAAATTGCCAACATTCGCTGGATCATGGAGAAAGCAAGAGAATTCCAGAAAAACGTCTATTTCTGCTTCATTGACTACGCTAAAGACTTTGATTGTGTGGATCACAACAAACTGTGGCAAATTCTGAAAGAGATGGGGGTACCAGACCACCTTACCTGTCTCCTGAGAAACCTGTACGAAGGTCAAGAAGCAACAGTAAGAACCAGACATGGAACAACCAATTGGTTCAAAATTGGGAAAGGAGTACGACAAGGCTGCATATTGTCGCCCTGCTTATTTAACTTATATGCAGAGTATATCATGAGAAACGCTGGGTTGGATGAATCACAGGTCGGAATAAAGATTGCACGGACAATTATCAACAACCTCAGATACGCAGACAATACCACCCTAATGGCAGAAAGCGAAGAGGATCTAAAGAGCCTCTTGCTGAGGGTGAAAGAGGAGAGTGCAAAAGCTGGTTTGAAACTCAACCTTAAACAAACGAAGCTCATGGCATCTGGCCCCATCACTTCCTGGCATATGGAAGGGGAAGAAATGGAAGCGGTGACAGATTTTATTTTCTTGGGCTCTAACATCACCGCAGACGGTGACTGTAGCCATGAAATTAAAAGACACTTGCTCCTTGGGAGGAAAGCTATGGCAAACCTAGACAGCATAGTAAGAAGCAGAGACATCACCTTGCTGACAAAGGTCCATCTAATCAAAGCTATGGTTTTCCCAGTAGTAACGTATGGCTGTGAGAGCTGGACTATAAGGAAGGCTGAGCGCCGAAGAATTGATGCTTTCGAACTGTGGTGCTGAAGAAGACTTACAAATCCCCTGGACTGCAAGGAGGTCAGATCAGTCAATCCTAAAGGAAATCAACCCTGAATGCTCATTGGAAGGACAGATACTGAAGCTGAAGCTCAAATATTTTGGCTACCTAATGCGAAGAGAACATTCTCTGGAAAAGACCCTGATGCTGGGAAAGACTGAAGGCAAAAGGAGAAGGGGACGGCAGAGGATGAGATGGCTAGATAGCATCACTGATGCAATGAATATGGACTTGAGCACGCTCCGGGAGAGAGTGCAGGACAGGAAGGCCTGGCGTGCTATGGTCCATGGGGTCACGAAGAATCGGACATGACTCAATGACTGAACAACAACAACAACCCTTTTCTCAAGATGCTGGCTGCCACTGCACAGCAAGATCTGCATCCATCTTTCCTGGCCAAGAGAGGGGAGGGATGCTGATCCTCTTGCCAGTCACCTCTTTTAAATTAGCAATTGCCATCTTAAAGAAGGTGGTGGTCTGCAGTGTGATCTCTTCCCCTCTCTTGGCAACCAACATGCCAAGGGAATGGAAGGGATCACATGCCATAATGCTTGGCACCAAACGCTATTTTTCATGAGGAGTGGGGGCTTGTCATTGGCAGGAGCTTTCCCTCCTTGGAAACTTTCACACCAGAAGTAAAAAAAAATGTATTATATTATTACTTTATGCAACGTTTAGCTCATCATAGATAGTTTGTTAAGAACACATGTCTTGTATTATTTCCTTCAGGAATCCTCCTCACTTCCATCCCCTGCATTCCTCTATGAAGCTGGTCTTTTTTCTATTCTTATTAGATTCTTGTTTCCCACACTACATCCTCCTTTTCATGTTTTAATCCCATACCATTTGCTCATCCATCTAACATCTGCATTGTTACTATCTACCATTCTCCTGCCCATTTCTCTTCCTTTCTCTCTGACTTTGATTTTTGACTCTCGGCTAGTCAGCTTTTATGCACTTAATATAAATACCGCTGCTGCTAATAACAGTAGTCTCCCCTCTGAGATTGGGAGACATGCACCCTTCACTGACATGTCCTTTTAACATGTGAAATGGCTAGAAGATGACAAGAGGCATGCTAATGCATCGAACACAGTGACTAGCTTTTTGACTATCCTGCCTGTTGCAGGCCTCCCTCCACCGTGCTTCATGCACCAACCCTTGGCATCATGTCACTCAAAGTAAACCAAAATGTCAAGTATAACTACAGTTGTATATGAGATGCTAAGCCTCATGATGAAATGTTAAATAGTAATTAAAAAGACGTTAAGTTAAAAAAGAAGAAATAACAAAGTGTCCCTACCTTCTCCAAGCCCTCTGAATAACGTATGCAGCACAGTTCTTCTTCCGGAAGAGCTCTTTCCTTGCCCTTTCCTTCTCTATTATCTGCATCCGGATTTCTAATGGGACAGGTTCAGCGTTTCCACTCTTGTGCTGAACAAAGCACGATCGATCCTCAGAATTCCTGGATGACATTAGAGTTTGCCTGTCCAGTTTTGCATTGTCTGGATGGCCAGTGTCTGCTATCATTCTGTTGGACATAAGCCTCATAGTCCTTGCATTGTTGGCCGGCAAAGGACAGGCCTTTTTATTTGTCACCTTGTTGGTTTGTGTAATAGCAGCAACTGTGATGTTCAAACTTGCCACTTTGGCACTGCCAGGCCTGCTGGAGCCAGCTGGGGACCATCTCTCATCATTTAACTCTTTGCTTCTTGCTTTCAGCTGCTGTGGGTTGCCTTTAAGTGCCATTTCACACTGTCTCGGATTCCTTGTGCTTCCATTAGTGCAGTTACTTTTCTGAATACAAGCTGCTGATCCTTCACAATGGTTCACATCGTTTATTGACTGACTTAGATTTTCTGATTTCTCCCCGGAGCTGGCAGCTTTACTGTTGGAATCGTGCCTTTTCCTGGCATGCTTAAAGGTGCCATTTGTTCTTGCAGTAGGCTCCTTGTGTTTTTTACCATCCCTGTCTGAGGCAGCAGTTAGAGCTTGATGCTTTGCTTCAGCCTCATGCCTAGACCCATCATTGTCCTTCCTGGAATGGGAAGGGACACTGGCAGACTTGCTTTTGATGTTTGCCCTGGATACCTCTAGAGAGAGAGAGATAAGCTGAAAAAGAATTCTAATTTCCTAACAAGAATTTGTCAGATTGACACATTTTGAGACACAATATAGTTATGATATATGAAACAGCTTAATTGTATTTAAATTGAACTGTTTTGGAAGTTAACTTACATTTTACTACATAATCCATAAATAGCAAAAATAAACAGGCAATAGAAATTAGAAAATAAAACATGCAAGAGGCTAAATCTGTTCTATGTACACCTTTCTAGTAAGGATTTCATGCATGACTCTTGTCCATATACCGGCAAATCTAATTGCTGCCTAGCACAAAACTGAATTTTTCCAACTAGTTGGAGATCTCAATCTACATTATAGAATTTGTTTCAGTATACAACAGAAGAATCATGCAATCATATATTCTTGCTGTTGAACTGAACTTTTTCACTAGTATGTTCACATTTGATGAGCTGACTATCCTGTTATCCTCATCTAACCCCTCCACATAATTCTGTGCCCTCCCAGCTTCTAGTTGCTATCTCCCCTGCCATTATCCATCCTCCCCACATTATCCTCCTCCCTCCTCTGGCTCGTTCCTTTCAGCATTCAAACCCAGCACTCTTTCCCTCTTCTCAAAAAAACATTCCTTGACCCATCCTCCCTCTTCAACTATTGCCAAATTTCTCTTCTTCCCTTAACCTTCAGACACCTGGAGTATGCTACTTACTCCTGCTGTCTCAATTTTCTCTCCTCTATTTTGGATTCCCTCCGATCTGTCTTCTGCTACCTATACTCCACTGAAACTGCCCTCAAAATGACCTCCTCACTATCCAATCCAAAGGCCTCTACTCCGTCCTCATTTCCAACCTTTCGATACAATTGATCACTCTCTTCTGCTTCATTCCCTGGGGCTCCATGATTCTGCCCTTAGCTGGTGCTCTTCCTATCTATCTAATTCCCCTCTGCTTTCCTTCTCCACACTGGGGTCCCTCAGAGCTTTGTACTTTGCCATCTACTAATATCTCTATATACTTTGTTCCTGGGTAGCCTCATCACTACTTACGGCTTTCTGGACCACCTATACACTGATGACACCGAGCTCTACCTCTCCACCCTCAATTTTTCACCCTTCATCCAACCGCACATCTTCGACTGCCTGTCGTATATTTCTGTTTGGATCATCATCGTCTTAACTCCGTATATCCAAGACCAAATTTCTCATCTTTCCTATCAAGCCCTCTTTTCCTTGTTGTTCTTATTGACAACATCACCATTCACCTTGCTGAATCAGGTAAAACTCTTTGGTTTTCTCTTTGACTCTTATCCCTTCTTTGTCCCCCACCCAATTCAGTCCATCAACAAATCATGTTGCTTCTCCCTTTACATTACAAAAATATGGCCCTTCTTCTCTGTTCCTTCAGCGAGCACACTTGTCCATGCTCTGGTCATCTCTAACCTTGACTAACATAATAATCTTTTCTTCAGTGTTCCATTGTCTCACCTTCATCCACTCTGATGCTCAAATTATTCACCTCTCGTCTTTCTGACTCCACTTCTTAAATCCCTTCACTGGCTTTCTGTCTGCTCCCAAGCCCTGCACAAGCTTCAACCCCCCCCCCCCAATAGCCTTGCCCTTCCTTATTTCTTCCTGTGACCATTGCTGATTCAGCTCCACTGCACTCAGTCATCCAAAGGTCTCCTGCTGTACTTATTTTTTATTTGCTCCCTTTATGCCTGGAACTGCCTCCCAGAATGTCTCCACACAACCACTTGTCTTATTTCCTTTAAGTCCCTCCTCAAAGCTCATCTTTTCCAGGAAGCCTTTGGAACATCCCAGTAGTCCCTATACCTTATAATTGTAACAACCCAAAGTAAGTGTAATTAAAATAGTAACATATAAATAATAAAACAACATATTCTTCCCCTGCTTAACCATGCCTCCATTTCCCCTTTCCTCTGTTTCACTGTGTTTATTTTAGCTTGTAAGCCCCTTGGGGACAGGGACTCATTGTACCTGTTCTTTGTAAAGTGCCATGTACATAGATGGCTATAAAAATAATGATAACATTACCACAGTGGGCTCGGCAGAGATGTCATGGCTCTCCTGGCTGCCATTGGTTTAACCATTTTGATATAATAGTGGGGTTGGATAACCTAATACTAAGCACTAAGTGCTAAAGAAACTTGGATAACCTTAGAACTGAAATTCAATTAGCAATTTTCATAAAATTAAAATATGTAAGTATTGCCTACATGGTATGGCTTTTAAACTACACTTTTAATAGTTAGGCTTTTATAGGTTTGGATTCTTCCACTGTCCATATGTTCCCTCTTTGTCTGTAGTAACTGATATAGTTGCCACAGCAGAGGTAGGCAACTTATAGCCCTCCAAATGTTTTGGACTACAACATCGAACAGCCCTAGTCAACATAGCCAATCGTGAAGGATGATTGGAGCTATAGGCCAAAAACATCTGGAGGGCCACAATTTGCCCACCCCTGTGCTACAGGTTCCACAGTCAGAATTTAGGGGTGAAGACCGTTCTAGTAAAAAAACAAAACTTCCAGCAAATTCTCAAGCTGTAGTGTGAGCTGAGCTTTTCCCCAACTTTACAACTGAAATGGCTGATGGGTCCACGAGAAAACTGAATTCTGGCTTACTATCAGTCTTGCCGCTTCCCCATACTTTATGTGAGATGTCAATTTTTAATTTTGTTAAGTGCCACATAAACATTCATGCATTGATCTACCCATGAGCCACCTTATCAATTAAAATGTAGGAAACTTCTTTTTAAAGTACAAAACTGCTGCAGGCATCAGAGTAGGGGAAGGTTCCATCGTGAGGGCCAGCCAATCAGCACCATGCTTTAAACTTACAGAACCATGACTTTTCTTTGAGAACTCAGTCCTGAGAGGAATAGGTATATTTTAACTAAATGTGGCAAGGGTGCTTCCACAGAAGCCTCACTGTTCCAAAACATTATAGACTTCTTTATCCCAAATGAAGTTGATGCCCCTAAGAAACTGGGTACCAAGAAGTCTCTGGAATGTTAAAATATAAAACTAAAGAGCTTAAACACAGAAGACAGCCAAGTGCATTACTGAATGGATTAATCATGTGCACCAGAAACTATATAAGAATTTAGAGAAGGCATCCAAGTGATCATATATAAATTAATTATATTTAATCATACTATTCTTATATGATAATAATTAAATGAAAGTAGTTACAATTGAGCATATACATACAAGGTTCTCCTGAAGAAATATCATTTGTATCACCAAAAGCCATGACAAAGACCATCCTTTGCAAGACTTGAAATAACAGAAAAATAAATGGGAAGCAAATCCACAGTTATGGGAATGCCTGGACTGAGCATCACCCTCCTTAGGTGTTAAGGTGGCTATAAGGGAGCCAGGGGTTTTAGCCAAGGGACTCTGGCTTCTTACACGGCAGCTTTCTGGAGGTGGGAGCTGTTGGCTTGCTCTCTGCTATGTTGCAGTGCAGGAACTGCAGAAGGCAAGGGAATGGTGCTGCAGCTACTAACTCAGCACAGTCAGATGTCAAAATAAGGTACCAGCTGGTCCTGTAAAGCAGCAGACTTTGGCCTGACTCCTGAACCTCAATAACTCATTGCTTAGACACAGACAGAGCTGTTCTTAAGACTGTCCATCCCTGCTTGCCACAGGACCACCAGTCCCGACAAAAGGCAATGTAGAGATTGCAAACCTGATTTTCTTTTGTGATCTTCACCAACAAGCAGCTCTGTGGAATGGCACTTGTTCTTCACAGCAACTTTGTTTGGCAAGACAGTGGCTGAGCTTCTCTTGCTTTTGCCTGGCTGGTTTTGAGACATGCTACCAGAGGGAGGCCTTTTACCATGCTGAATAGGGCGCTGTGGAGTGTGAAGACTTGTGTGACACCTCTCTGTCTCTGAAAGATCCTGCTGCTGCACTTGGACCTTGTCACTGTTGGAATTCTGTTCTTTCTGCAGCTCTGTGGCTTTCCTTCTATTTTCTTCCTCACGTTTCCTGTAATCAATGTTTGTAAAGTTAAAAGCTCATGAAAACTGTTTGGAACACATCACTGCAAGGCTCTCCTTAAAATGTGAGAACTTGCAAAAACAAATGAACACCAATATCTTACTTGTACCCCATCTTTCCTTCAACAGGCTTACCCATGGTTAGAGATGTAAATATTTCCAGAAACTTTGAAGCCATGGGGAAAAAAACCCTTTTATTCCTGTTTTTTCTGGGAAAACATGGAGATGGGGGGGGGGGAATGAAAAATAAGCAATACTTATTTTTAAACACTCTTTGCAGATTTAAGGCACTTTGTTGCTTTATGATAGCCTTCCCCAACCTGGCTTCCTCCAGATATTTTAGACTTCAGCTCCTATCAGCCTCAGATATGATGGCCAATGATCAGGAATGCTGGCCATTGTAGACCAAAACATTTGTAGGGCACCAGGTTGAGGAAGGCTGCTTTAGGAATGTAAGGCAGCCTTGATGTTCCTGAAGTTATATACCATGGTTTGCTCATAAATTATGATATGGTGACTCTGTTCACATGTTAGGAAATGGAACATGACTTGGAACATCCAAAAATGTCTATCAGTAAAAAATACATGGGAGCAATAATTTTTATAAGAAATGACTATGCTGAGATTCTTAGAGAGAGAATTTAAAAAAGCCATGGTTTCATTATTTCCAGATATTTCCATCTCTATTCTTTCTATAAAAGTCTTATTACATAGTTTTTAGAAATCATTTGAGGGGCACTAAAGGCTTGGTAACAGTGTATAAACACTTTGTCTTAAATTCTAAAAGAAAATATTTCATAATCCAAAGCTGTTCAATTTTTCCAATTTTTTGAAAAAAACAAAACAAAAATGGTCCTTGGGGGAAAAAATGCAGAGAAAACATTTTTCTTTTTTTAAAAAAATACTTTTTATTCTATTTTTTATCTTTATAAATGAAATAAACAATACAACAACCCAGTCATTATCTACAGTTTCCAACAATACAGTATTCTTAAGAGGACACAGCAATAAGGAGAAAAGAAAAGGAAAAAAAAGAGAAAGGAAAAAATCAGAAGAAATAAAAGGAAGAGGAAAGCAGGAGAGGAAAAGAAAAAAAATCAAAAAGTTACTTCAAAGGATTAAATTTAAAATACATTACACACAAACTTCAAGTATCATTCTATTTAAAAATTATACCTATATCTTCGCCAATATTACACTTCAATACAGCATAGGTAATCAACCTTAAATTTCAATATCATATCATCAGCCTTATAGCAAGGAAGCAAGCATACCATTCATTTCCACTAACCATATATTGCCCTTCAGTTAAACATTTTTTTTCTGAATTGTTCCATTTTTTCCCCAGCCTTCACATCTATACCCATGTATCCTCACAACAACCATGTAAGGTAGTTTATACTGAAAACTGCAATATGAGGTTGGATCCAGATTTAGTCATACTTAGAGTAGACCAGTCAAAATCAATGGGATTTAGGTTACTCATTACTAACTTAAGTTCCATTGATTTCAATGAGCCTACTGTAAGTATGACTAAATCTGGATCCAACCCATGGTAATTATATTATTGAATTATAACAAAACAATAACAACTAATGACCTGATCCAAAGTTAGGTATCCTTACAAGTCTCATTGATTCCAATGGGCGAATTAATGACTTTCATAACCTCAAATATCAGGATGTTGTTTTAGGCTTTGAGAAAATGAGGTGTACCATCGTGAATGGGGATCAAGAAATGAGTTCTAGTTGGATGGAAGTTAATCCAGGATTAGGGAGTTGGGATGACCACAATGGTTAAAATGAGAATATGTGAACACAAGAGCTGCATTAGGAACAAAAGACTGAAAATCCCAAAGGTTAAAACTTTGTGGATTCTCGACACAGTGAGAAAGATCTGAAATTCTGAACCCTTGAAAAAGTCACTGGACCTGGGATACAATAAGAAGCAAGAAGGAGAGAAATATTTTGGATCTACTCACTGCAAACTCTGGCTCCCACCAGCCTTAATGGAAAACTCAATTGGATTCCTGTATTGTAACTTCTGTGTAGATTTCTTGACTCATTTGTTCGGAAATGTGTGTTGTGTATGTAGCATGTCATTGTGTTGTTTATTTGTTTGTCGCATGGACTCAAATCCATGTGTTTAACATTACCAGCATGGATGGATTTATTCAGCCCTCCAATCAAAGATGCACTAGAGTTTAGGCCAAGTGGTGAGTATCAGCTGCCTTTCTAAACTACTGTCTTTTTGGTATTTTGCCGCTGCTGCATTTGATATGTTGTGTTTTTTCCTTTGTAGTTCTTGTAGGCCACTGATGAACACTGATGTCACAATGTGTTTCGGCTACTATGTTACAGCTTCTATCTTTTATATATTCTGGTTTTAATGTTTTATATTAATATGTGTCTTTGTTATACTGTTATATTTGTATTTATTTGTATTAAACCAATTTGTTGGAGGTATATATTGTCCTTAATTTTGGCTTTTGTTGATTGCTTCTGGATGGCCAGGTGGTGGCCATGGCCAGGGGTGTGGCCAGCTCCACCCTTTCCCGGATGAAGCAGATCTGGCCATGGCAACAAAAGCCTTCATTACATCCAGGTTAAGTTACTGCAATACACTGTATGTGGGGCTACCTTTCAAAAACCTTCAGAAACTACAACCGATGCAAAATGCATCAGCCAAAGTAATTTCAGGAGTCCACTAGCCCACTGCATTCAGCATCTGAGGCCTGGCTCCCCTGGCTCACCAGCACCTTGATTGTGGAACTCTCTCCAAAGAGAGGTTTGGTTGACCCCTTCTCATGACCTTCAGGCAGAGTCTTGATTATTATTTTGCCAGGCATTTAGTCTGTGTTGAACTATGCCCCCTGCTAGGTTGCCTTTGTTCTTAATGTCTGGGGGTGGGGTCAGACAGTTCCTGCCTCATGCATTCAAGGAACCTTAATTTGTTGCAAGCAGAAACCAAATGCAAGCACTGGGTAAAAAAAGAAACAAAAAATTTAGCTGCGGTAACAAACAAACAAAAATCTTGTAAAAACTGACAGGTGGTGAATGTCAGATCATGTAGCCCTCTGATATTTTAAACTTTCACTGCTGCAGCATGGTTTGTAGACTGTTGACACATGACAGGCTAGTTATGTAGCATGTCTTCATCAGTTCTTGTGATTCACAGGCAACAGCAAAAGGTGTCGTTTCAGTGCGATGTGTCAGGGAAAAGCCCTAGCTTTATCTGTCACTACTATCTTATCATGTATCTCCGCAGAAGCAGCTGACTGAACCTCAGTGCACAAAAAGCTGCTAACTGAGCCACAAACTGTACTCTGGGCAGGTTGAAGCACTTCACCGTTCAGCCTTTGGCACTGACAGAAGTGGCACATTTTCAAATAATAAAATTGCTGCTGCACAAACAGACTACATGTGGGTGTCTATCTCATGCACAATATAGATCTCTCTGCCATTTTGATCTGATAAATTAGGCTGTGCTATTCACAGCACAATTATTTTCTTTTCTTTCAACGAAGCACACAGACTGCTCCTCCCCATACAAGAAATGAGACAAGCAAGGCACATTCAAACGCAGCAGAAGCCTTAGCCTTGTCATTCCATGTTCCACATGTGTCTCTGGCTAGCAGATCAATTCAAAGCATCATGTGGTACCTTAAAGACTAATAAAATACAAGTGGGGCCAGCAACAAAATGTTGCAGTGTATCACCTGAGCCTGTGGCTGAGGGGGTAAAAACAAACAAACCATGTTAGCATCAAAGAAAGGAGTTCCTGCTCTAACTTGAGTCTTACTTCACATACATTTTTAAAAGTAGTTTTTGAACATTTAAAAGTGCAACTGCTCCACATGCACATCAATGGAGCATGCGGCTTCTGCATGCAACTGACTGCTTGGCTTGGCGGGAGAACTGAGGGTGCAATTTAAACAGATTTACCTTTACCACAACATGAGAATGAGGGATTGACTGGGAACGCAAACCAGATTTAGCCCACAATATCAACAGAGGAATACACTGCAGAGATGCTGTAAGGTACTTTTACTCAGCACAACCATCCAACCTACAAAACAGGTATAACTGTGAACTACTTTGTAGGGTTCTTGTATTCTCTCTCATACAGTCAGGGCCAGAAATATCGGAACAAGGATAACTGTTTTGGCAGTTGGCCTCTGTACACCACCACATTGAAGTTGAAAGGAAACACACCCAGATGGGAGCGAAGTCAGGACTTTCAGCTGTAATTCAAGAGGTTTGACAGAAGTGGGGCACTAACCATTCAGGAAGTACAGCCAGTGGCATGCACACACCCCCATCGTTGGTGGCTCATAAGTGATGGAACGAATGGCTGACAAGCGGCTGCACGGCCAGGTGTGGCCTGTTTCCTGGGTACCCCATGACCAAGCAAGCAGAGAAAAGGCCTGGAGGTGGTTCTGAGTGTTACATCTGCATTTGGTAGCTGTTCACTGGAACTCCCAACATGAGGTCCAAAGAGGTGTCCATGCGAGTGAAGGAGACCATCATTAGGCTGAGGAAACAACATAAACCCATCAGAGAGATCGCAGAAACAGTGGGAGTGGCCAACACAACAGTTTGGAACATCCTGAAAAAAAAGGAATTAACTGGCAAGCTCAGCAACAGCAAAAGGCCTGGAAGACCACGGAAGACAACTAAACTGGATGACCGCAGAATGCTGCTCATGGTGAAGAGGAAAGAGGCATGTCACTGTCAACATCTACAGTCAAGAGATGGCTTTATGAATGTAAATACAGAGGCTTCACAACAAGGTGCAAACCACTGGTAACGCTCAAGAACAGACAGGCCAGATTAGCCTTTGCCAGCAAACACCTAAAAAAGCCTGCCCAGTTCTGGAATGAGATTCTTTGGACTGATAAAACCAAGATTAACTTGTACCAGAATGATGGGAAGAGAAATGAATGGAGAAGGAAAGGAACAGCTCATGATCCAAAGCATACCACATCACCTGTCAAACATGGTGGAGGCAGTGTTATGGCATGGGCATGTATGGCTGCCAATGGAGCTGGGTCACTGGTGTTTATTGATGACCTGACTGCTGATAAAATCAGCAGGATGAATTCTGAAGTGTATAGGGCTATACTTTCTGCTCAAATTCAGCTGACTGCTGCCAAACTGATAGGATGCTGCTTCATATTGCAGATGGATAATGACCCAAAACATACAGCAAAAGCTACCCAAGAGTTTCTCAAGGCAAAGAAGTGGGATGTTCTTCAATGGCCAAGTCAGTCACCTGATCTCAACCCAATATAGCAAGCTTTTTTTTTTACTTACTGAAGACAAGACTGAAGGCAGAAAGACCCACAAACAAGCAGCAGCTGAAGGCAGCTGCAGTGAAGGCCTGGCAAAGCATCTCAAGGGAGGAAACGCAGCATTTAGTCATGTCCATGGGTTCCTGACTTCAGGCAGTCATTGCCTGCAAAGGATTTTCATCCAGGTATTAAAGGCGATCCTTAAGTTTGAAATGGTGTTGGTTTGTTCCATTACTTATGAGCCACCAACGATGGGGTGTGTGTGTGTGTATGCCACTGGCTGTACTTTGTTGTTGTTGTTCAGTCGTTAAGTCATGTCCAACTCTTCGTGACCCCATGGACCATAGCACGCCAGGCCTTCCTGTCCTCCGCTCTCTCCTGGAGCGTGCTCAAGTTCATATTCATTACTTCGGTGATGCTATCTAGCCATCTCATCCTCTGCCGTCCCCTTCTCCTTTTGCCTTCAGTCTTTCCCAGCATCAGGGTCTATTCCAGTGAGTTTTCTCTTTGCATTAGGTAGCCAAACTATTTGAGCTTCAGCTTCAGTATCTGTCCTTCCAATGAGCAGTAAGGGTTGATTTCCTTTAGGATTGACTGATCTGACCTCCTTGCAGTCCAGGGGATTCGTAAGAGTCTTCTCCAGCACCACAGTTCGAAAGCATCAATTCTTCGGCGCTCAGCCTTCCTTATAGTCCAGCTCTCACAGCCATACTGGGAAAACCATAGCTTTGATTAGACGGACCTTTGTCGGCAAGGTGATGTCTCTGCTTCTTACTATGCTGTCTAGGTTTGCCATAGCTTTCCTCCCAAGGAGCAAGCATCTTTTAATTTAATGGCTGCAGTCACCGTCTGCCGTGATGTTGGAGCACAAGAAAATAAAATCTGTCACTGTTTCCATTTCTTCCCCTTCTATATGCCAGGAAGTGATGGGGCCAGATGCCATGAGCTTCGTTTTTTTAATGCTGAGTTTCAAACCAGCTTTTGCACTCTCCACTTTCACCCTCAACAAGAGGCTCTTTAGACCTTCTTCGCTTTCTGCCATTAGGGTGGTATCGTCTGCGTATCTGAGGTTGTTGATAATTCTCCTGGCAATCTTAATTCCGACCTGTGATTCATCCAACCTGGCGTTTCTCATGATGTACTGTGCATATAAGTTAAATAAGCAGGGCGACAATATACAGCCTTGTCGTACTCCTTTCCCAATTTTGAACCAATTGGTTGTTCCATGTCTGGTTCTTACTGTTGCTTCTTGGCCCTTGTACAGGTTTCTCAGGAGACAGGTAAGGTGGTCTGGTACTCCCATCTCTTTCAGAATTTGCCACAGTTTGTTGTGATCCACACAATCAAAGGCTTTAGCATAATCAATGAAGCAGAAATAGACGTTTTTCTGGAATTCTCTTGCTTTCTCCATGATCCAGCGAATGTTGGCAATTTGATCTCTAGTTGCTCTGCCTCTTCGAAACCCCGCTTGTACTTCCGGTAGTTCTCGGTTCACATACTGCTGAAGCCTAGCTTGTAGGATTTTGAGCATCACCTTGCTGGCATGTGAAATGAGCACAATTGTACGGTAGATTGAACACTCTTTGGCGTTGCCCTTCTTTGGAATTGGAATGTAAACTGACCTTTTCCAGTCTTGTGGCCACTGTTCAGTGTTCCAAATTTGTTGGCAAGCAGCACTTTAACAGCATCATCTTTTAGGATTTTAAATAGCTCAGCTGGAATGCTGTCATCTCCGCTAGCTTTGTTGTTAGTAATGCTTCCTAAGGCCCACTTGAGTTCGCTCTCTAGGATGTCCGGCTCAAGTTCAGTGACCGCACTATCATGGCTATCAGGGACATTCAGATCTTTCCTGTATAGTTCTTCTGTGTATTCTTTCCACCTCTTCTTAATCTTATCTGCTTCTGTTAGGTCCCTGCCTTTTTTGTCCTTTATCATGCCCATCTTTGCACAAAACATTCCCTTGAGATCTCCGATTTTCTTGAAGAGATCTCTAGTCTTTCACATTCTGCTGTTTTCCTCAATTTCTTTGCATTGTTCATTTAAGAAGGCCTTCTTGTCTCTCCTTGCTATGGTTAGTGCCCCACTTTTGTCAAACCCCTTGAATTACAGCTGAAAGTCCTGACTTCGCTCCGATCTGGGTGTGTTTCCTTTCAGCTTCAATGTGGTGGTGTATGGAGGCCAACTGCCAAAACAGTTATCCTTGTTCCAATATTTCTGGCCCTGACTGTATGTTAATGCAAGAGATTTAGACAAAGAACCCAAAAGATAAAAAATGCTTTCCAATATAATTTTAGGTTCAGGAAAGCCTATGAAAAAAGGCTCTTGATAGACCAAATAAAACTCAGCTGTGTACAGATAACTCTTCAGAGAATTCAGAGAAATTAGGAAAAGGGGTATTTCCTCTGAAGCAGGGTTTTACCTAACTGTTACATTTGAACAGTTATCAAGTGACTGATGCAGATCAGGGCTAATGGCCCAAGGGCAGCAAGGGAGAAGTCACTCCAATTGCTCTATAGAAATGATTGCCCATACATGGTCTGGAATACTCTAACCTGTGGGTAATATTTATTTATTTATTTGTTTAATTTTTATACCACCCAATAGCGGAAGCTCTCTGGGCACTTCACAGATATAACAAATAGGGTAGCTATTCTAGGCAGAAAGGAGTATTTCCTGGCTGGGATGTAGCAAGCAGTGACTGAATAGAGAAAGACACTGGTTGGATTCGGTGCAAAGAGCACTTTTTGTCATGAGTATTTCTGTGGGCATTACATGCTAGAATCAAATGAGCAAGCTGTCAAACTAATAGCAGAGATCTACATTAAATCCTGGTCTTGTAACATACTTAAGTGCCCCAATACCGTTCCCAGCAACCCGTTTTTTTTGGCCTCGCCTAGCACATGGTGGTAGGAAAGCCAAACAGTATGATGAGCCCATTCACAACAATTGAATAGGGGTGCACGAAAGTCCCTTACCTGTCCTCGAAGCTTTTCGCGGTGGGGGGGAGGCGCTTCGCTGCTCCCCCCGCGAAGTTCAGGCTGGGGGGGGGAGGCTTCCCGCCTCGCCCGGCCGAAATTCAGGCTGGGGGGGAGGCTTCCCGCCTCGCCCGGCCAAAATTCAGGCCGGGGAGGAGGCGCCTCGCGTCGCCCGGCCGCGAACTAAAAAGTTAAAAAAAAAAAAACGCCCCCGTGATAGGCTACGTGACGATTAACGTAGCCTATCACAGCTAGATCTGCAAAGTCAGCCGTGATAGGCTACGTAAATCGTCACGTAGCCTATCACGGGTGACTTAAAAAAAAAAAGCGCGTACGCAAATGGCGGCCCCCATAGGGAGCAGCCATTCGCGTTCCTTATTTGGTCGCTGTAGTCTACGTAAATCTTTACGTAGACTACGGCGAAAATAAGGGCAACGCAAATAGCATTGCCCTTATTTTCGCCGTAGTCTACGTAATCTTTACGTAGACTACAGTGACCAAATAAGGAACGGGAATGGCGGCTCCCTATGGGGGCCGCCATTATCCGTACGCGCTTTTTTTTTTTTTTTAAGTCACGGGGGCGTGGTTTTTTTTTTCTTTTATTGGAATGGCGGCAGCGGCAGCCGGTCGAAAGACCGGCTGCCGCTCCCGCCCCAGACGAAGACCCGCCGAACCGCCGGCCAGACCCGCCGCCGGGAGGGACATTCGCCAATGGTAAGTCCCGTCCCGGGGGGGGGTGCGGGGGGCAGGGGGGTGCAGAGAATTTCTCCCCGAAACTTGTTCGGGGGGCCGAACACGTTGGCGCTCGGCCCCCCGAAGTTTCGGGGAGAAATTCTCCGCCAACCCTACAATTGATTTTATGTGGCCTTGTGGTAAAAAATGTGGGAATCCCTGATGTCCACAAGCCAAGGTTTCAATCGGTAGGATGTTCTTCTAAGTGAGAGAGAAGGCTACTAATGAATAAAAGAGCTTAGCATTAAAATGTATAGAATTAATAAGTAACATACTTAGGTGTGGCTATTTTGAAAATTTGTTCAACTGCACTAATTCTATGTAGATATTTCTTTCAAATTATAAAATATTTCCTACTGTTCTTTTTTAAGTTAACTCCCATTTATCTCTTCCCTCCCTGTTCCTATCCAGAACGAAAGGGAGAAAAATCTCCCATAAGCAAATATATGTTTCTGGAAAGCAGGTTTTATCACGTCAGAAGAGATGTTTGTTGGCTGTATGTAACTAGGAGTAACACAGGCCAAGTTTAACTGTGGAATGCACAGATGGATACACAAAATGGTGACAACAATGCCCCCCTGGTTTATGACAGATCATAAATGCAATTTGTTGTAAGTGACAACTTGATAGACCATTTGTTTTTTTGTTTTGTTTTTAATTTTTCTCTCTACTTTGTTTTTATTATTCTCAGCAAATCAGGAGTCAGCATCCTTGGCTCTGTAATATACATTAAAATGGTCCCTGGAATGGCAAAAATATCTACAGATTATGATGAAAAACATGTTATTTGAAATTTGTTGGACTAGCAAAGCATGTTCTTTTACAACACATGGTTCGTAACAAAATTAACCCCCTCTCTCTGTTTGCATTTTTCAGATCTAATTGAGGAGGAGTAAAACCCAGCAGAACACATTGAAGGAGCATTAATCAGAAGCAGCTACTCTGGATTACAACTCTTAAGGACTTCAGTAGGAGCTGTTCTGAAAATTACTCTTTTACAAAGTTCACTAGAGTCATATTAATATATGAAAATGCCTAATAATGAGTCAAACATTTCTATGCTATTTCATATCAATTAATTGTTCTGATGAGGTTATTTGCACCTCATGAAGATTCTCTGTACGTTAGTCAGTTCTAGTTTAACCCAGTGCAAGTGTTTCTGGAATCTGCTTTTTGATGTACAAAGCAAGAATAAATGGATTGGATTAACATTCTCTGTGGAAAAACGTAACTGCCCACCATTTAATTTCCAGTAATTTAATTTAATTACTGATTGTCCACAGAACAAATTCAGCCCCATATAACAAATTCAGGGGTAGCTGCCCCCTTTCTTCAAGTACTGGTGTGGAATAGTACACCTCTAATATAAATACATTTAGGAAAGATCAATATCTTGCTACCAAAGGAAGACTGAAGGTGGCAAATGTTTCTGCTAAATATGAAAAGTAGTCTTAAAAGCGGCTATCTTCTGTGTTCTGAGATACTCAGTTTACAAAAGTTCTCAGATACAAAGTAGAGATTTGCTGGTAGGAAATTTTCTTTACTAGGCTTTATAAGCCAGTGCCTTTGGGAACAAACAAAAAAAATGTCAGAGGTGATACTTCCGAGTCCCTTTTGTTAGAGAACCACCAAGTCATGTTGGAGAAAAAGAAAGGCCAGGATTCAGAGAATCATGTAATCAGATCCACCCACTCAAGACAGCTTTGGACATGTTTCTCAAACAGCAGGCAATTGTGCTTCATGACAAACTATTTTTGAAACAGAGGTAATCTTAAAAAACAATTTTGGATATGACACGGGGATATGCAGTTTAAAGACAAACAGATAGATTAGCATAGGCTGTTGTTTCATCAACTTTTGGCACTCCCCACCTTCCTTCTACAAATACTTTGGCTCCCAGACTCCCTCCGCCCCAGCCCCCAACTTAGCACCAATCACCTATTGGTAAGTGAGTGAGAGGAAGTTCTCAAAACACACAGTTGAGGTCCAAACTATATGTGATGCACATTTCAGTAATTCTTCCTTCAGCTGTGGGTGTCTGTCATTGGGAGCAGATATTGGGTGAGTATGTGTGAGACATGCTTTACCTTTATCCTCCCTGCCTTTTGCCCACTCCAAATCCTCCGCTACCCCAAGCTGTTTTCCTAACCATATGAGAAAAGATACAGGGACTTCATACCTTTTCCCCTTGGAAAATGGACAGAGAAAGACAGACACATACAATATTTTGAGGAATACTTCATGGGAATAAGGGCCCTTACTAGACAAATGGGGGTAAATAAGAAGCTGCCATGATGTGAAAAATATCACAATAGCTGTGTCGAGTATTTCCTTATTATTTTATACCAGCAAACTGCTTGCCACTGAGATACCAGGCCTATCTATTCTAGGGCATCAGAGTGTATTCCCAGAAGGCTGTTGAAGGAGGCCAGGCCACCCAGTGTCAGGGGTGATAAGCAAGTTATCCACAAAGTTGTTCTGAGTGCAGCACTTGAATGCCAAGCTAGCTGCAAGCCTAATCATAAGAAAAAACCGAGCATGCATAGGCCAGTCATGTGACTAACCTTTGTTGTTGTTGTTCAGTCATTAAGTTGTGTCCGACTCTTCGTGACCCCATAGACCATAGCACGCCAGGCCTTCCTGTCCTCCGCTCTCTCCCGAAGCATGCTCAAGTTCATATTCATTGCATCAGTGATGCTATCTAACCATCGCATCCTCTGCTGTCCCCTTCTCCTTTTGCCTTCAATCTTTCCCAGCATCAGGGTCTTTTCCAGTGAGTTTTCTCTTCGCATTAGGTGCTTAGTTTTTTCTTCATGAAATAGCGGCTACAGGAACCTAATCTGAACTGGGACTGTGGTGTGGAGGAAAGGAGTTTTAGCCCCTTGCCTCCACCACAATTCCTATCCAGACTGGGTCCCTGAAGCAGCTATTTGACTTGGGAGTACAACTGCCATTAGCGCCAATGGCAACTTTTCTCCTGGAACAAACAGCAACTCTGTGTGTGTGCATGTGCGCGTGCACGCACGCGCACAGTGGGGGAGACAACACAGTCTGAATTGGAACTGCGGCGGTGGCAAAACGTTAAAGCCCCCTTTGCCCCCATGCTGCAATCCTGATATGGATTACCCTCCCCCCATCACATGACTGCTTTCTAGTAAAGAAAAAACAAGCACATGAGGGCCAATGAACATTATGTTTAGTTTGACACTTCTCCACACAGTGGAAATGGCATATTGTTTACCACAGAACTTAGTAGGAACCATTTGGAACTGAATCTGGCCCTCTCCATATAGCCCTGCCCCCTCATTTGTATTTGCATCTTAGTCATGCTAGAACAGGACAAAGACTTTAGAAATGGCATATATATATATATATATATATATATATATATATATGTATGTGTGTTTGCAAACTATCATTTTTATATGAAAGAAAATATGGTTTGTAGAAAATAAAATTATTTAAAATGTAGTGTATATATAATTATCTAATAATTCAACACATGATAAACACATACAATGTTTACTTAAAGCACCCCCTTCAACATAAAATAGCAGATTTTGTTAGCTATAGTGGTACTGAAAAATTCTTGTTTTTAAAAGGATCTTTATTTTTTATGCACACATGTCAGACTTACTTGGCTGCAGCATCTTTCCTCAGCTGTTCATGCTTCATTAGAAGATTTTTCCTATCTTGAAAAGCTTTTCTAACTTTGTATCCTTTATACACTGCCTGTATTTTGATGGCTGCAATGTCCTGTATGGCAGCTATGGATAATGCACTGTGCTCCAACATGAACTGAATTACTTCATGGTGCGCACCAAGCAAGGCATAATCAAGTGGAGTGTATCTGAAAATAACAAAACATTGGTAAATAATTGAGCCAATGGCCAAGAGAGAAATTTTAATTTCTAAAAGTAGTTTTCAAAATGGTGCAACTGTGTCACTGTTGGATTTGGAATATTATAGTATTAAATGTTCAATTATGTTGAATCAGGTATTGCTTGTACTTGCAAGGTGAAGAGCAGGGAAAAGCAGACAGAGAGAGAACAAAAGTAAGAAAGGCAAAAAGACAGACAGACAGACAGACAGACAGGGCTGGAGTGGCCATTTCCTTTATTCTCTCTGGCAGGGAAGCACAAAGTGATGCAGCAAGGGAGTGTGAGCAACGGGGCAGCAGCTCTCTCCTTGCCAGGAACATGGAACAAGGCAAGGACCGGAAAGGCATTTCCAAATGTCACTAGCTGCAGCAGCAACTGGAAATAGAGGTCACTTCATGCACAGGAGCTTCAGTACATGTGGTCTATCATTAAGAGGGAAATATGCCAACCTGTCCAAAGTGATAGAGCCTTTCTACATGAGGCTTTTATTGTGCACTCGTGATTGTTCAGTCACGGAGTTCAGAGATGGCAATCAGAGCTCCCTGCCTCCTCCCCTTCTCCCTCACAGCTGGCAAGGAGAGAACCATGCCAGCTGCCTCTATGAGCCTGTGAACATGAGCTCACAGAGGAAGGAAAGGGGTGGTTCTGAGGGCAGGGAGGGGAGGAGACCGGGGAGGCCAGCTTATGAAGAAGCCTCCAGTCATCCCAGCCTCCTTCCCTCCCCCTCTGCACAGCCCCAGCTAGACGGGCAAAATCGCCCATCTAGAGAAAATGCAGGGCAAGAGGAGTTCAGGGGCTTACGATCATCAAGGCTGCAATCCATAGGATTGCACCCTAAGTCTGTCTTTAATTAATTAATGGCAAATAATATTGAGCTGATAGAATCTGCTGATTATTTCTGCTCCCCTATATATATTTATTGGCTGTGTTATTTATAGTTGTTGGCATTTTATGTGGGTTTAAACTAAATCTTTAAAGCCACCTTGAAGGCCAATATAGTGGAAAGGCAGGATAATGAAAAAAAAAATCATTAATTTTACTAGAATATTTTACCCCATAAGTTGTGAACCCAACATTTATGGGGAGTTGAACCTTATCCAGCACAGGATAAATAGTATCTCCATGATCTGCTAAGCCATCTACTAATGGACCTCTGTATTATCTGGATTGAGCTTCAGTTTATTAGCCACCATCCATCCCATTATGAATTCAAAGCACCTGTCCATCCACAACTCCTGGATAAGATGAAATAGAGACTGTACTCCCTCCCCAAGACAGTGTGTGTATGTGTGTGTATGTACACACACACAGACACGCATGCATGCACACACACACATGCGCACGCATAATAAAAGCTGTTTTCTTCATCCATTGGAATAATTTTGTCAATATTCAGGTAAGCCCAATTATACTGACTATAGCCAGTACCCAATCAATACATTCATACAAACATGATACAGAGCAGGCATGCCAAGCACAGATGCCTAGAGGCTAGAAGTTACCTGCCACAGACAAAACAAATCCATATGTGATTCATCAATTTGAACTGTTAGTGTCAGCGCATTCGATGGTCAAATTGAAGTTCCTCTTGATGGTAACCAGGAAGGATGCAATGCAGGAAAAGACAGAAGAAAAGAGACAAAGCCAGCCAAATTGGACTTGCCACATGGTGATTGGCTGATAGGAAGATCAGAGTGTCTGAAACTGAAATGTCAATAGAAATGTAAGACAAAGAAGAGAGCCCAAAGAGATTTGAAAGTCAAGATCTGAGATGAGTCTTAGAACAGTCTCTTCTGGAAGACAACCTCTATAAACATTTACATTTGTTTTTAAATACTGCAGTTGACTAATACAATTAGCAGTTTTTAAGGCTCAAATATAAAAAGTGGTCAGTTAATAGTTTCTATCAGGCTACAGGTCTTAGTTGTATTTCTACTGCTAATCATATTGATTGCAGCTAAACAGCTCACATGAGAAGGATTACTCATGAGATCTCAGATTGCAGGATATAACACTAAGGATTGGGCTGTTAAGCATCATGTTGGGATGCTTTAACGCTGGCGTATATTCATTTATAGTTTTATCCCAAACCTCATTAACTCATGGATATCAAGGAGTATCTGAGCTCAACCATTTATTTAAACAAAACTAGTACATTCAAGTAACTTAATTTTTTTAAGTAATAGCAATGGCTTGTTACCAAAAGACTTAAGATTTAAGGGATTCAATTCCCAAATCTAGTAAACATCTAGATATAGGATTGCCATGGCAGAATCCAATGGGGTGCTCATGCCGTGCTGATTCGTTTATACCCCAATGATTTCTTTACACCCTGCTGATTGCCTTCCACAAGCAGTGGGTCCCGCCAATTTCACTGCAGAATTGCAACCCACCACTTCCATGGGGGAGATTTAGCACTTCCTAGGGGAGGCCCCGAAATGAGCAAAAACACTTATTTCTGGAAGGAGGCAGGTCAGCGGAGTTCCCGTATGTGAACTCTGCCAACCTGCCTTCTTCCAGAATTGAGCATATCTGCTTGTTTCAAGTTGCCCCGGAAGTGCTAAATCACCACTGCACAAGCAGCCCCCATCACTTGCACAACGGAATTGGCGGAGCATAAGAGAATTGGCAGGGGCATAAGTGTCCCATTGGATATTGCCCCAGACTGATTACAAGACAGCAATCCTATACTTTTAATCGTTCCATTAAATGGAGAATTTCAGCAGGTGCAGCTTCTTCCATTACAATGCCACAGTGGTAGAAGATGCCATAAATCTTCTGCAACCACTGAAGGCATAAGAACCCTGGAATTACTGGGATTATACCAAGGGACTGCTCTGAGTGTCTTCTTTAAGAACAAAGACTCAAAGACACTTCAATTAGTGTCTTGAGTCCCTGAAGAAAAAGTCAACTTGACATCTCCCAGAAGATCATAAAGTTGCAGGAAGCTATCAAATCTCCCATTCAATATTTATTAGAAAAGGCAAAAACCTCAGTACCACCTCCATAGACAACAACGGAAGCTGTACTTGCACAGAAGGTTTCTTAGTTGCACCTGGTTTTGTGAATATAGTTCTACTAAAACTCTTGTATTTGAGCAAAATAACATATTAATCTCAGAAAGGCAGCTTCCCATTAGGGATCTCTCTTCTTAATATAATCACATCAAGTATTATGTTTGCATGTTAACAGTAATCACTGTAACAATTATTTTTAAAATGTGATGTGAACAGATTTTTTTGACTATGGATGATAAAAAAAACCCATAAAATCAAATTAGCAAGAGGAAGAGTGTAGGTTGAACAACAGCCAGTATGGTATAGTAATTCAAGTGTTGGATGAGGACCACAGAGACCTGGGTTCAAATATGCACTTGGCTGTGAAGCTCACCAGACTTTTGGCCAGTCGCTATCAGCCTAAACTACCCACAGGACTGTTATAAAATGGGGTGGGCAAGAACTATGTATGCCATGCTGAGCTCCTTAGACTAAGAGCAGGATTAACTTAAAAAAAATTATACTGGAACAATCAACAAAATGAATGAAGAAAAACAAGAGATAAGCTCTAAGACTGTATATAGTGAGGATAGTGTGGACAGTATTCAAAGGGACCGCTGTGCTTATGCAATTGATGTAGTGCTAGCATAAGAAACCTCTGCTGCATTGCAAACATTGTATGCTTGAGCAATGGGTTTTTCAGGTAAACCATCATGCCAGCTTACGTTGTTTGCTTTGCACTGGAGGTTGCTTCCCTTTCATGGATTACTGCCTTGTTGTGGCGAAGGGGCTTGTGTAACTCAGTGAAGCCATAAGCTATGCCGTGCAGGGCCACCCAAGACGGACAGGTCATGGCGGAGAGTTCTGACAAAATGTGGTCCACTGGAGAAGGAAATGGCAACCCACTCCAGTATTCTTGCCAAGAAAACCCCATGGAACGTATCACAAGGCTAAAAGAGATGACGCCGGAAGATGAGCCCCTCAGGTCGGAAGGTGTCCAATATACTACTGGGGAAGAGCAGAGGGAATTTCCAAGTACCGCCAGAAAGAGTGAAGCGGCTGGGCCAAAGCCAAAAGGACACTCAGCTGTGGATGTGTCTGGTGGAGAAAAGAAAGTCCGATGCTGTAAAGAACAATATTGTTTAGGAACCTGGAATGTAAGATCAACGAATCAAAGTAAGCTGGAGGTGGTCAAACATGAGATGGCAAGATTGAACATCGACATCTTGGGAATCAGTGAACTAAAATGGACAAGCACGGGTGAATTTAATTCAGGTGACCATTATGTCTACTATTGTGGGCAAGAATCCCTTAGAAGAAATAGAGTAGCACTCATCGTCAACAAAAGGGTGGGAAAAGCAGTATTGGGGTACAATCTCAAAAATGATTGAATGATCTCAGTATGAATCCAAGGCAAACCATTCAACATCACAGTAATTCAAGTCTATGCCCCAACCACTGATGCCGAAGAAGCTGAGGTTGATCGGTTCTATGAAGACCTACAACACCTTCTAGAACTAATACCAAAAAAAGATGTCCTCTTCATCATCGGGGATTGGAATGCTAAAGTAGGAAGTCAAGAAATCACCAGGATAACAGGCAAGCATGGCCTTGGTGTGCAAAATGAAGCAGGACAAAGGCTAATAGAGTTTTGCCAAGAGAACACGCTGATCATAGCAAACACGCTTTTCCAACAGCACAAGAGGCGACTCTACACATGGACATCACCACATGGTCAATATCGAAATTAGATTGATTATGTCCTTTGCAGCCAAAGATGGAGAAGCTCTATACAGTCAGTAAAAACAAGACCTGGGGCTGACTGTGGCTCAGATCATGAGCTGCTTCTTGCAAAATTTCGGCTGAAATAGAAGAACATAGAGAAAACCACTAAACCATTCAGGTATGACCTAAATCATATCCCTTCTGAATATACAGTGGAGGTGACGAATAGATTTCAGGGATTAGACCTGACAGACAGAGTGCCTGAGGAACTATGGACGGAGGTGCGTAACACTGTTCAGGAGGCAGCAACTCAATCCATCCCAAAGAAAAAGAAATGCAAGAAAGCCAAGTGGCTGTCTGATGAGGCTTTACAAGTAGCTGAGGAAAGAAGGGAAGCGAAAAGCAAGGGAGAAAGGGGAAGATATATCCCACTGAATGCAGAGTTCCAGAGAATAGCAAGGAGAGACAAGAAGGCCTTCTTAAATGAACAATGCAAAGAAATCAAGGAAAACAACAGAATGGGAAAGACTAGAGATCTCTTCAAGAAAATCGGAGATCTCAAGGGAACGTTTTGTGCAAAGACGGGCATGATAAAGGACAAAAAAGGCAGGGACCTAACAGAAGCAGATGAGATTAAGAAGAGGTGGAAAGAATACACAGAAGAACTATACAGAAAAGATCTTAATGTTCCTGATAGCCATGATAGTGTGCTCACGGAACTTGAGCGGGACATCCACAACAGTGAAGTCAAGTGGGCCTTGGGAAGCATTACTAACAACAAAGCTAGAGGAGATGACAGCATTCCAGCTGAGCTATTTAAAATCCTAAAAGATGATGTTGTTAAAGTGCTGCACTCAATATGCCAACACATTTGGAACACGCAACAGTGGCCACAAGACTGGAAAAGGTCAGTTTACATTCCAATTCCAAAGAAGGGCAACGCCAAAGAGTGTTCAAACTACCGTAGAATTGTGCTCATTTCACATGCCAGCAAGGTGATGCTCAAAATTCTACAAGCTAGGCTTCAGCAGCATGTGAACTGAGAACTACCAGAAGTACAAGCTCGGTTTCGAAGAGGCAGAGGAACTAGAGATCAAATCGCCAACATTCGCTGCATCATGGAGAAAGCAAGAGAATTCCAGAAAAACGTCTATTTCTGCTTCATTGACTACGCTAAAGCCTTTGAATGTGTGGATCACAACAAACTGTGGCAAATTCTGAAAGAGATGGGAGTACCAGACCACCTTATCTGTCTCCTGAGAAACCTGTATGAGGGTCAAGAAGCAACAGTAAGAACCGGACATGGAACAACTGATTAGTTCAAAATTGGGAAATGAGTACAACAAGGCTGTATATTGTTGCCCTGCTTATTTAACTTATATGCAGAGTACATCATGAGAAACGCCAAGTTGGATGAATCACAGGTCGGAATTAAGACTGCCGGGAGAATTATCAACAACCTCAGATACGCAGACGATACCACCCTAATGGCAGAAAGCGAAGAGGATCTAAAGAGCCTCTTGTTAAGGGTGAAAGTGGAGAGTGCAAAAGCTGGTTTGAAACTCAACATTAAAAAAAACTAAGCTCATGGCATCTGGCCCCATCACTTCCTGGCATATAGAAGGCGAAGAAATGGAAGCAGTGACAGATTTTATTTTCTTGGGCTCCAAGATCAATACAGTCGGTGACTGTAGCCATGAAATTAAAAGACGTTTGCTCCTTGGGAGGAAAGCTATGGCACACCTAGACAGCATAGTAAGAAGCAGAGACATCACCTTGCCAACAACGGTTTGTATAATCAAAGCTATGGTTTTTCCAGTAGTAATATATGGCTGTGAGAGCTGGACTATAAGGAAGGCTGGGCGCCGAAGAACTGATGCTTTCGAACTGTGGTGCTGGAGAAGACTCTTACGAGTCCCCTGGACTGCAAGGAGGTCAAATCAGTCAATCCTAAAGGAAATCAACCCTGACTGCTCATTGGAAGGACAGATACTGAAGCTGAAGCTCAAATATTTTGGCCACCTAATGCGAAGAGAAAACTCACTGGAATAGACCCTGATGCTGGGAAAGATTGAAGATAATAGGAGAAGGGGACGGCAGAGGATGAGATGGCTAGATAGCATCACCGATGTAATGAATATGAACTTGAGCATGCTCCAGGAGAGAGTGGAGGACAGGAAGGCTTGGCGTGCTATGGTCCATGGGGTCACGAAGAGTCAGACACGACTTATCAACTGAACAACAAAGAGGTTGCTTATGCTACGTCAATTGCGTAAGAACAGTAGTCCTGTTGGATACTGGCCTGTATGTTTAGTCTATGCATGTTGAAAGCAGTGCTCTATTTGTGTGTCCTTGCTATATTACTTAACAAGTATGGTTGCATACCTGCAGATGCGTCCAAATGCAATGAACAGCTAGGGAAGTTCAAACCCCAAGGACATAAAATCCTTTGTTTAATAAATGCCAAAGAAGGCACATGTAAAGAATAAGAAGGTTCAATCATCATAAAGCAGTTAACCATAGCACTATCAAATAACTGTCTGTTTTAAATGCAAAGAATACATTTAAAACTAGGGTAGTCATTTGGTAGAAACATAGAAACCTGCCTTATATTGAGTCACTGGTCCACCTAGCCCAATATTGTCAGCACTGACTGGCAGTGGCTGTCCAGGGATTCAGGCAAGAGTCTTTACCAGCTCTACCTGGAGAAGCTAGGGACAGAACCTGGGATCTTCCCCATGCAAAAAGATGTGGTAAAAGGCAAGGCAATTTCATCATATAGTCAGTACAATATCTCCTGTACCAACTGAGTCAATTGCTATCTTCTGACATTTAATAAGAACTCAGTGATTACCTTCTAGAGCAACTTTAATCTGATCACTCACGTATTGATACAATCTATTCAACTTGATGTGCATAAGGATTGTACAAGCTTGAAGCTTGTAACATGAAACATGGACACTAGTTAAAAAACAGCATCAGCCCTCTTCCTGCTTAAACTTGCTATGCGAACATCAGTTTTGCTTTTCACATTCTTTAATCATACCTCTAAGAAATATCTAAACTCCACTTATTAGCAGTTGGAGCACAGTTTTTATGTGCTACTCTGTGTTATATAGACAATATGCAGAATAAATGACTGCTATTGTTGCTGTTACTGCTGTTAACATTGTTGCTGGTTTTACTGTTGGCTTTTATTGTTGGCTTTTATTGTTTTTATGTTTTTATCACTTTTAATATTTTAACTGTTTTTATGTATTTTATTGCTGTAAGCCGCCCTGGGAGGGCTTCTGCCCTGAAAGGTGGCCAAGAAATAAATGAATGAATGAATGAATGAATGAATGAAAAGCATCACAGGGACAACAGATAATGAGGTAAGAAAACAGAACCTAATTACATTAAGTAGTATCTGACTTTGAAAATTAAAATCTGAACATTAAGGTACTTTCAAGGAAAAGTTTATTTCCCTAATTCAAATTCAAGTATTATTTGGGACAATAAAATTAAAAAAGAAATGTATATTAATCCATGGTGCTCTGGTTCTTATAATTCAACATATCAAGGGAAAAATGCTTTGTGTATTCAGAAAGAAAGAAGAGTTGGCAGAAATTACACAGCCCCCCTCTCCTGCTACTGATGGATGAACTCACCCCCATCCACACTGCTCACAGGATCCAAGCCGGCTGCTCAACCCTGCTCACTGTGTGCAGCAAACTGCTGAGTGGTCTTTGGGCACACAGCGTGCACTGTCCCACTCCTCTGCTGAGCTGCCATTCTGGCAAAATTCTGCACCATTCTGTGGCTCGGCCTTTTCTGTAAAGACCAATTTTGCATAAATGGTGGCAATAAAGAGGCCCATTTACACAACATTACAGGAAGAAATGGTCTAAATAGACCATTTATGGCAGTAATATTGCATAAATGGGCCTCTTTACAGCTGCCATTTACATAAAATTGCCCTTTATGGAAAAGGCCAAGCCGCAGAATGGCATAGGATGGTGGCTTGGCAGATAGAACAGGGCCTGCTGCGCTTGTCTGACTCGACACGCACTGAGTCAGGCAAGCAAGGCAGTCTGTGGACTTCAGTTAGGGGACCTGAGCTGGTGATAATCCACCGAGCTCAAGCCCCCAACTGGACCCCACTGCCATCCCTATTCCCTGCAAATGGAAGTGCTAAGGGAAGTGTCTTCCTCTGGCACTATGAGCTCTTTGAATCCAAACAATGCTAATAGTAAAAGGGCTGCCACCCAATTAAAGATAGGCTCATTGATTAATTTTATGAGTTTTAGTCAATTAATTGATTAATCAATTAAACCTGCATAAACTTGCATATGAGTAAATAATGACAAAAGGAACTATTCCTTGCTTTTAATTATGCATATGTGTGTTGTAGCAGACGTTATTTCAGAAGAGACGTTTCCCCTTCTCTCCCACACAGGATGGAATGTCTCTTAAGACTGCACTTGCTATCTTCAGTTTTTATAAGTACTTGAATTAAAAATAACATGCTATTAAAAAACTGCTGCCCAATCAATCAGGGGCTCTTTTTTCATGTTATAAAAATGTTAATTGATTAAAATCTTTTCAGCTGATAAATTAAAGATTGCAGTGCTATTTCTACTAAGCATTTTGGCACCAGTGGACATCATTGTGCCTGTGGACACCTCACTGGGTGCCCACATGGCTCCCCTCCCCTCGTGATTTTTATTATATTTCTTAAGTGTTTTAAAAAAAAACATTTTAAACTGGGAAGCTAATATGCTGCAAAGTGAAGTGCTGTCCTCCAGCACCATCTTCATTTGGGTTCAAAAGAATGGTCTTGTGTTTGGAAGCTCAGACCTCACCTCTTAATTTAATTTTCTTTTAGCCTGACTAGATTGCCTTCTGGGAAATGAGTGTTTTGTGACTGGCCATGCCCACCACGGTAGCCATTTTATGAAGAGGCAAGTTCCGCCATGGCAGTCATTTTGTGAGAATGCCCACAACACTCTCTCAATATTCCAAATGTGCCCACCAACCCAAAAAGGTTGGGGGGGCCCTGGTGTAGTGCTTTTGCATGTTCAAAGCACTTAATATACATTGTGTTGTTGTAAGGTAGGTCAACATTATTATACCTGTAGTGTTTTGGCCCTCCTGCTTGCCATAGCAGGAAGTGCCTGAGTCAGTTCTCAGGCACTGTGCTTTCAGTTTCTGTTCAACACTGTCTGCAGCAGTATGCTGCATGGCATGTTCTCAATAAGCCTTACTTATTAAAGTCATTCGTTTTTCCTCCTATGTGCGATCTTTTCTTGATTATATATTTCAATATCCATACTGTAGATTGGGATGGGGGGTGGGGGTGTTGCAAAGCTGAGAGAGTGTGGATTGTTGGTGAGTTCTTGGCCTGGTGAATTCATGACCAAGGCAAATTTCAAACTAGTGACTTCCCGATTCATATCTCTGCAATCTGACCAGAGGAAAGCCCATATCGATAGTAGAGAAATCATTAACAGACTATACCTTTCTTCATTGTTTTCCATATGATTAGGAAAGGCACCAAATCCCAGCAACAACTTTATAGCATCAAGGTAGCCGTTGTTACATAACCAATGTAATGCTGTCCTTCCCTATAATAATCAGGGAAGACCAGAAGTATATAAGATAATTGTTTACATTCTGACTCTCCAATGGTAATATAAAAAGGATTGGTCTGCATGCCAGGGCTACAGCGAACACTCCTATCACACTATTTTGAATATATAACCAGATATAAAAAGGACAAAAATAAAATTACAGGTTATTACTATTTGTTTATTAATACCATTTTTACAGTCAGTTCAAGATTATTATAATTTCCTCTGAAGTGATGAATGTAAGAGGAACTGTGGAGCAACAGGCAAAAAGACACCTTTTCAAAAGGTTGCTCTTAGTCATCTTGCATCTAAAGAAATTAGTTTAAGATATTACCTACGTTATGCAAGCTCTACCAACCACACCCCCAGCATACTTTTGGGAAGTGGAGATAGAATATGATGTGAGACTATCAGAGCTTTTGATACTAACTCCAAAGGATTACCTCAAGGCTGTGTATATGCTGTAATTGTACAGGAGTATAGAAAAAGCACAGAATGTAGTAGTGTGCAAGGAAATCCTCTGAGAATCTCAACTTTCTTTTTAAGTATCTTATGGCAGTAAATATATAGGATTGAAATTATGTGGGCAAAGCTTGCTGAAATTTCAGAAGTGAAAGAGATAGCTGTGTAAATCTTTCTGTGGTTGAAGGCTACTCCCTCCTAACAAAACCAGAATAAATTATGGAAAATAACAATCACTGCATAATGAATTATGCACAAGTAGATATTGTCTCTTAACAGAAAATATCAGACCATGATGTGTTGAGTTAAGATGCTCTCCACCAGGTGGTATCATTAAAATGAAAATATATAAATAATTAATATAATACTTAAATTGTATAAACTGAAATATTTATAAAATATACAAGCCCTTTTCTTGCTTATGATTAAGAGAAGCATACTACACATCCAAAGATCTTCTGATTTAAAAAAAATACAATTTCAATTCCAATTAAAGGGGGGGGGGCGGTTCATACACAATGGGTTGGATCCAGGCTGAGTCTTACTTAGGGACCCTCTGTTTCCACTCCACCCTCTTTCTGCTAAGTAGTCTCAAGTATTCCTGGTTACACATTTGTACGGACAAACATATCTTGTGAACCTAATAACCACAGTTAAGACCAGCAGCAATTCCTGTGATTGCAAGTGACTGGGAAAAGTATTGCCACAAATCACCAAAATTGTTCCTGGCCATACCTGACAATGGATGGTACATGCGTTACATTTTAATTTTCCACCACCATATACAGCATGACTTATTGCATGCATTAGAACTTGATATAATGTGTTGACACCATCAGATGTCATGGATAGTGTTGCTGGGGGCAGGGAAATTTCACTACATGATTACCCCAGTTCATGTGGCATCAGGATGATAGTTTTAGTGACATCCACATTTTGATAACAACATGAAGACCAGTTCTCTCTAACAGTGGTAAGAAAAATCAAGATTGACACTGAGTAGACTGAAACATGACATTAACTATAGGAAATTGTTATGAGAATAAACCTAGCCTCCCTCCCTCTGTTCTCCACCCTCCTCCTCTCGTGCGGCCACAAGAAGTGCAGATGCTTCTGTTTTTCATTAACCACAGCTTTTTGTGTCATCCAAACCTGGGCAAACTGTGGTTAATTTTAACAATCTCTTCCTCATGGCTGTGCCAGTGGGGAGTTCACGAGCCTGGGGGGGAAGCAAGGCTCATTCTTGTAATGCTAAACCAGGATGAGGAACCTCCAGCTCGCAGGCCACATGCTTCCATCAAAGGATACCTGTCTGGCCCCTGGTACCTTTCCACCTTGCTCCCCTCAACACTCCAACTTCTCTGCTGGCTGGGAGGGAGGTGCTTCTCTTCCTCCCCAGTCAACACAGAAAAGCAGGAAATTGCAGATGCTGGGGGTCTGATCTGGATCCTGGTGTGTGTGTGTGTGAAGGGGTTAGGGGGCATTAACCCTTTTGCACTCCACTATGGTCCCAGTCTGGATCAGGGGGTTCATGCTTGCAATTTCCATTAGAGGGCAAAAAACATTTGCTTCAGAAAAAAAACAGCACTGCTCCAATGCTGTATTCCCCCATGCCAGGGTCCTGATCAGGGCCATTGTGCCTTTAATTTTCAATGGAAAAAACTGATCCATTGGAATGAATGGAAGGTTATTTCCTGATGTAAATTGTAGTGAGGGGTGTGTGTATGAAAGAGATATGGACAGACAGAGAAGACAGAGAGATTTGGCACTTTTGGCTCTGGCTCTATCCGCTGCTTGCATGCTGCCTCCAATCCATTACCCCCAAGGGACTGCAGCTCTTGGAGGGACCCTACCTCTGTGCTAAATCATGGTTGTCCAGATTCAGCCGTAGTATTACAGACAAGAAGTACCTCCAGCAGAAATGAATTTGTGCCTGATCTGATAATATTATAAAGGCATATAGTAAGGAGATACATACCTCTTTATCTTGAATATTTGGATCTGCATTATTCTCCAACAGCACCACCATGCAATTAATGTAGCCCCCATAGGCAGCACACTGCAATGGAGTTCTACCTGCATAATCCTGCACATTGGGATTGATTTTATTTTCTATCAATATCTGGCAAACATCTGGGTTTCCTCCCAGAGCTGCCCAGTGTAAGGGAGAGTGACCATCCTGGTCCACCAAATCAACTCTTGCTCCTCCTGCAACAGTAATAGATATTTCAGTTAACCAACACTGCCAGCCACATGATTCTATCAGTAGTTTATCAAGCCAACACACAGGCAGGCAATAGTCTGAAGGCTGTATACCACAAATCCATAGCAGCATAGAAGGTGGCACTGGCCACAGAATTCAACTTCCTGAAAACCTTGTCTTTAATTTAAAACCAACCACGTTTCTAGCCCTTACAGGCTCTGAAGTAATATCTGAAAGTGCGTCAGCGATGTCTGTCGAAATTTCAGAAGCCAGTAGTGTAGCTGAATGAGATTTCCAGTGGTTGGGAGTGTGGCTTCAGTGCTCTCTAGATCCCCTCTTCTTCCCCATTCTTAGAAAAATCAGAATAAATTAGGCAAAATAGTAAAAAAAGAAAAAAGAAAAGCACAATGAATTAAGCAAAATAAGGCATTATGCAAATTTGCTTGATTTACATTATTTGTATGGGTTGTACAATCCAATTCCAAAACTACGTGAATCAATGTGAAGGGAAAACCTTAGTGGTCAATTGTCCTCTAAATTAAGCAACAAGTTTCAAAACATTAATATTGTTGTAAATGAGGGGTAAAGCCAGGGAAGATGCCCACCTTCACAACTATTTGGATAACTCCAGATTCAAGGATTCCTCATCACAGGAGCCTTTGGGTCCAATTCTGCTCTGAATAGCACAGAGGAAGGGGAATTGTGCAGGGAATGCTACTCACATAGCCAACCCCTCTATATCCTCCAAGGGGCCATCTACGTGAGCCTTTTACTCCAGGGCGGGTGCAAGTCGAGGTCCTTTTGATTAGATGACGCAGTCGCCACTTCGCAGCCATCCGTGGTTTTCTCCCGGAAAATGCAGATTTCCAAGGAGGTGTTTTGCTGCGATTTTTTTTTCGTTTGCTGTGGGTTTCCCCACAGTCGCATCTATCCCTTCCCCAAACTGACTTCGCATGTTGAGGTGGGTGTGGTGTAGGCATGCATAGTGCTTGCATCGCTCTGTGATGTCCCTTTACTCCCCACATCCCTTTGCAGCTGTGCAGTTACAGAGGCACAGAGGCACGGTTTTGTCTATTTAATCACACTTTCACACATTTTTGCAGCTTCGTATCTTTGCAATGGTTACTTCTGGACTCAGTGCCCAAGGGCTGGGGGGGTCTTGGGGGAGGACCAACATCATACCGGCCACCATTTCAGAGAGATGGGTAGGCACATACTGCTCACGCTTGTGAGTGCGAACCATCACGACAGTTTCAGGCTGGGGAACTGACAAACAGATGGCATGGAAATGAAGGAGCACAAAACACTCACTTTTTACCTAATGAGGGACAGAAAGACACAGCAAAGCCCCTAAAATACAAAACAGCCACGGAAGTGTTGCACCACCACACTCACGGAACTGCACAGCTGCACATTTAAGTATAATGGCAAAAAAAGGGGCACGATGGAGTCTGTTAGGGAAGCGTACGGTAAATCGTGAGTGTATACCACCAGAAGCTACTTCAAAGCTGCAATGCTGCGCAGTTGTGATGGAGTGGAGGGTGAAAGTGGCGCCATGTAGATGGGGCCGAATACTAAACTTACTGGCAATTTTTTTCCAAATGTTGAAGGTAGCATCATTGTGGGCTCAATAAATGATCTGGGAACAGGCAGTGCTACAGCAATGCTGAAGCTAGTTGGAAGTGGATCTAATTAATGCCTTGGATGGGACAAGGGATCACCTTGAGTCTCATCTAAAAGCAGATTATAGCTGTGGTAAAATATAGCTCATCCCGCATGCGACTGTAGAAAAATTAGGTTTGCACTCTGCCTACGCTGTGAAACTAGTTTACACAACACTGCTCTTCATGTTCAAGTCAGAATGTAGCAACAGGAAACCTCTTCACATATAAATGTCTCAGTCATTGCCATTTGAAAGGGCTTCCTGACTGAGGGTGCTTCCAGATGGAGAGCTCCTAGCACTACCAAGCAAAAAGCACTGTGTAGCTATTCTATCTTGTACAAGTTTAAAAGAAGAAAGATGGAAGAAGTGGTGAGAAAACACAGGAGGGTTGCAAATGGAAGACACTATCATCTGGACACCCTGCAAAATTCAGCGTATATGGCAGGATGACTGCAGGATAAAAAGGCTTGGGTTGGATCCAAATTTACACTGAATCAACTACGCTGATGGAAGTGGACTTCCCCATCCCCTCCTTCCCAAGGCAGCTCCTCCAGCCTACTGAAAATGCTACACAGCGAGTCAGGAAACTCTCTGTGTAGCATTTTGTGAATGGGGTGTATGGAGGGAAGGGAATCCCCCCAAATCAGTTGGAAGGACTTTCTGTGACCAGAGCCCTTCCTCCCGCAGGAGGTCCCTTTATTTATTTTATTTATTATTTAATTTATTAATCGCCCATCTGGCTGGTCACCCAGCCACTCTGGGCGATGTACAACATACAATAAAACAATAAAATTATACAATAAAAACATTTTCTAAAATACCCTAACCCACCCCAAATGCCTGCCTGAACAGCCATGTTTTTAATGCACGACAGAAGCTCATTAAAGAGGGGGCATGGCGGAGCTCCCTAGGGAGGGAGTTCCACAGAGTGGGGGCCACTACAGAAAGGGCCCTCTCCCTCATCCCCACCAGTCTAGCTTGTCCTGGCTGATGGGTCAGAGAGAAGGCCATCCGAGGCTGATCTTGTTAAGCAGCCTGTCTGGTGCTGCTGGAGGCGCTCCTTAAGATAGGCTGGGACGGAACCATATAGGGTTTTAAAGGTCAAAACCAACACCTTGAATTTGGCCCGGAAAACAACTGGTAACCAGTGCAACTCCTTCAGCACTGGAGTGATGTGATCTCGCCGGCGGCTGCCTTTAATCAGGCGAGCCGCCGCATTCTGTACCAGCTGCAGCTTCCGAACCGTCTTCAAGGGTAACCACACGTAGAGCGCATTACAGTAGTCTAAACGAGAGGAGACCAGGGCATGTACTACCGATGGGAGCAGATGGTCGGGAAGGAAGGGGCGCAGCCGCCGTATCAGATGGAGTTGATACAGCGCTGTCCGGCTCACAGCTGACACCTGAGCCTCCATGGACAGCTGGGAGTCCAAAATGACCCCCAGGCTGCAGACCTGGTTTTTCAAGGGTAGCTGTACCCCATTCAACACCAGGTCAACATCCCCTAGCCTCCTCTTGTCTCCCACCAAAAGTACGTCGGTCTTGTCAGGGTTCAGCTTTAGCCTATTCCTCCCCATCCAGCCACTCACCGTCTCCAGACATTTGGACAGGGATTCTACGGCCAACCTTGGTGAAGATTTGAATGAGAGGTAGAGCTGCGTGTCATCCACATATTGATGACACTGCACCCCAAACCTCCTGATGATAGCCCTCAGCGGCTTCACATAGATGTTAAATAGCATCGGGGAGAGGATGGAACCCTGTGGCACCCCACAAGTGAGTGGCCACAGGTCCGAAACCTCCTCTCCCAGTGCTACCCTCTGGTACCTGCAAGAGAGGAAGGACCAGAACCACCGCAATACGGTGTCTCCAATGCCCAACCCCTCCAGGCGGTCCAGGAGGATACCGTGGTCAACGGTATCAAAAGCCGCTGAGAGGTCGAGGAGAACAAGGAAGGAGCATTCACCCCTATCCAGAGCCCTCCTCATATCATCTACCAAGGCGACCAAGGCCTTTCTCTTACGGAAGGTAGATCCAACCCAACACCTGGATCTTGGATCCAACCCGACACCTGGAAAGTTCCCCAAGAACACATAGGCCATGGAGAATCCTTTGGCAATTTATGGGGAAGGAATTTTCCAGTAGATAAGAGGGAGTCAAAAGAAAGGTATACAGGTAACAGAAATATTTTGTTTGGAGAAGTCTTTGTCTCTACTTCATCTCATATGGAGATGCATTGGAGGGAACTAAGAAGTTGGAGGTTGCTAGCTAAGCATCTTCAGCCACAACCTGATATGTCTTAAAGAATGGAACTCCAACCCTAAGGTAAAAGGCCTACTTTTTGAAACTTATAGAAAGTATGTATTAGTATAGAAAACTTTGGCTAATGGACAGTATAGAAATATAATAAATAAAAATTGGGAAATATGGATCATTTACCCATTTTATTCATCATCTTTGGCTCATGAAGTTGGGAAATAGAACTATTTTGCTTGTTTGTTTAGTAGTTTTAGTATAAGCAAGAACTTGATTAACTTTAATCCTTTTAAACAAGAATGTGGCTAGGATTTTATTCTATTCGTTATTGTTGTTGTTCAGTCGCTAAGTCGTGTCCGACTCTTCGTGACCCCATGGACCATAGCACGCCAGGCCTTCCTGTCCTCCGCTGTCTCCCGGAGTGTGCTCAAGTTCATATTCATTGCATTGGTGATGCTATCTAGCCATCTCATCCTCTGCCGTCCCCTTCTCCTTTTGCCTTCAGTCTTTCCCAGCATCAGGGTCTTTTCCAGGGAGTTTTCTCTTTGCATTACGTGGCCAAAATATTTGAGCTTCAGCTTCAGTATCTGTCCTTCCAATGAACAGTCAGGGTTGATTTCCTTTAGGACTGACTGATTTGACCTCCTTGCAGTCCAGGGGACTCGTAAGAGTCTTCTCCAGCACCATTTATTCTATTGGTCTCTTCTAAATAAACACACCTACTTACCACAGTAGAATATAGTACATTTTAATTATTTCAGCTCAGCAAGGGGGCTCCCAAGAGCTGTAACATTCAGCCCATAGTAACATGGGCAAGGTTCCCTAAGAAAGAAATCCAGGGCAGGGGAGACACCGAAGTCTCTCAAGAAGGAGTTTAAAAGTACAAGGGCCTTTAACCAGCCATATGTCTTAGTTACCTCTTGCTGATGGCAATGACAGTAACTATCTTTGAATAACAACAGAAAAAGGAGAGAAAAGTCCTACTCATTGTGATCTAGCAACTTGAGATTTCAACTTGTCTGGAATGTCCCTCACCAGATAAAAATGAGCACGTACAACAACACAATATAAATAAGAAATAACACTACTGTTAGCTCTTGAGCAGGAAAAAAGATGGAATGGAGCAGGAATTTTCTATCTCCTAGTCTAGTCCTCAGGTGCTGCCTGAGTTCTCTCTTTTCTGGGCTGGCTTATCATTGGTTAATAAAGGCTGTGGATAACAGAAGGGCTGTATATAACAGGAGTACATGACTATGAACACAAGATGTGTTGTACTTCACAGCTTGTGAACCCAGCAAGCTGGACCCAGTTTAAAAATGGCATCTGAATGCATTCAGATATATCTCAGAAAAAATAATCCCAGCATATAGATCTGCATTTTGGGAAACAGTAATTGGAAAATGAGAGAAAAACTTTAAAGGCCCTCAATAAAAAGAAACTGTAATTATTATTACAAGAAGGCTTAATTTAATGGCCAAAATAAATCCAGGCACAACAGTTATCACTGAGTTTATCTGCTTTATACCTAGATTTAACAACTAGTCAACTGATACTTTCTCAGGCTATACAAAGACCCACAGTAGTAAATCACTGTACTCATATTGGGGGCTCAAATACTTTAATTGCTTACATTACAAAATGTAGGGATAAATTCCTATTCTGAGAATTCTTGCCAATGTTGGGCAAATGCCTCTATTTTCTACAAGAAGTATATCATTACAGCGAAATACCACTAATCTTACAGATTCTTTAAAGTTTTTTTCTCAACATTCTTAAAGATGTTTTGCAGAAGTAGGACCCTCTAAACTCACCTCAGATGTAGCTTTAGGAAAAGATTGGTGGAAAATCTAATTTTCTGCCATTATCATTCAATGTAGATATTGGACAGTACTGTCTGTCATTACTGCTAATTCATTTCAAAAGCTGAAGACAGCAAGGTTTTTATGAAAAAGTCTATGACTTCGCCACAGCTGACCTTTAATGAGAGTCTGTATCACTTCTTTATGTCCCATCTCACAGGCACGGAAAAGGGGAGTGTGTTTCATTACGTCAGTAGCGTCTACCTGGGCCTCATGTTTTAGCAGCAATTGCACAGTGCTGACATGGCCAGAAAGGGCAGCAGCATGTAATGCTGAAAGATGGCAAAAACAGAATGTAGAAATTAAAGGATAGCAATTAGAACTATGAGCATAGCAAAACTTAAACCACACAGCAATACATAAACCACACAGCAAGATGGGGGGCTGACATGCCTTCAGCTGCATCAAATTTTACTTTGTGAACCCCAGAGATCAATGTTGTAGGAACATACAATCTTTCAGCTTAATGTTGTAGGAGCATACAATCTTTCAGTTTATTTCATTTTTTGTTCTTTTAGAGTATAGATTGTCATTTTTTAATGTGGGCATAGCCTCAAGTGTCTTTGGACAGAGAGGTGGCTGATATATATTATCAATAAACACATAAATAAATAGGTTCATGGTTGAGTTTTAAATATTTTCAAATCTTTCTTCTCCCAAGAAACTTCTGTTTTTGACCAACTACTTTGCTTGTCTGCAGTTTATAACCAGCTGCAGTAGAGAGATACCCTTCTTAGATAAAGCTGGCGTTATCAATCAGGCAATCGTAGAGCAGGACTTGGCAGGGAAGACCAGTTATGATGTAGGGAGCAAATCTTGGATTTACTAGGTTTGCCTCTCTCGTTGTTCAAAATATACACAGCAATAATCATAACAGAAATTCTGGCCTAGATTTACAATTTTATCTTATTTAAGCAATGCATGCAGACTGTGAGCTATTAATACTGTCCTAGATAAATTGCACTAATTGATGGAACAGCTTTAGTGAAAAGGAGCCAATGAGGTGGGTGGTAGTATTGAATGAAGTTTGCCTGACAAGAATGCCATCTTTAGCTGGATGGAACTTGGCTTCATGATCTGACCCTACTGTACACTCGAGATCCTGTTTTTCTGCAATGCACTCCTGAAGCACAAAGCAGTAAACTACTCAGCCAGTTGACACGCGAGGTGTTTGCAACAATACAGTTAAATAAAGGAGCTGCTATGTCGCCATGGCCTGGTTCTCCCCTCCCCATCACTCATTCTGACGCAGGCATCTTGCTTCCAAGCCTCTGTTCAGTATTTTCTCGTAAGCCAAATTTTCTTGAAGGGAGTCACAGTGACTGAAGAGATTCTTTAGCCAGCTGGTCACAATGGAGCCTTGTTCTACCGACACTTAGATCCCTCTCCATTGTACACAGTCAGTGACGGCAAAGCTATAACGCTGCCTCTGTGCTGCTCCTACGACAGTGATCTCTGAGCAAAGCAAAATTCTTTTTCCTTGGTATCATTTCGCTAGACAATAACAAATGTCTTATGGTTCTATTAAAACTTGAGTTGAAGGGAACTTGTTCTTCTATAAGCAAATGCAAGAAACTACACTGATGCAATGGTAGAGCCGAATTCAACCTAGCAAATTTCATAGCAACTGTATCCCAGCCCTTTTTGGAAACATGTGCAGTTCTATATTATATCATTTAACCCAGTTTTTTCCAAGTAAGAAAAAAAAGTAAGGTGAGCGCTAGTTTAGGAGTGAAGAACCCTTGTGCTTCACTTGCAGCTTGCCTCCCTGCAGCCCCTCTGTCCAAATGACTTTCATCCAGCTGAAGGTACTTCCACTATGAGAGCCTGGCAGAGGAGAAAAGCATTTGAGGGTAGTAGCTACAAGAAAATAATACGTGGGCAGGCAGAGAGTTCTGCACATCACACCCATGCCCCTTTTGCTTTTAAAATATGATACACGAACACACAAACAAACTTCCTTTTATGTGATGGGGCAGTTCTGTGTTTAAAATACACAGAACAACTGGAAATATAGATTATCTTTTAACGACTTTAGTTGTAACACAGTGAAATTAGGACCCAGCCCAATTTCCAATTTTGTTGGTGAGGCTGCTTTAAGCACTCGTGCAGCAATGCTAATTCATACTTTATGCTGCCTTCTGTTTTGTTAATTCTGTTATGAATACTAATCCACTCACAAGAAAGCCATAGGTGGTGTAAAAGTGATTCGGACAACTTCTTGCATGTTTGAGCTCTAAACTTTTGCCCATTTTTTTTGCCAGTGTTAATGATTTACTGAATGCTCCTAGGATCAAAACACTACTGCTAGGATCAAAAGGCTAGGATCCAGAGCCTACTTGAATATGTTGTTGTTCAGTCGTGTCCGACTCTTCGTGACCCCATATGGACCATAGCACGCCAGGCCTTCCTGTCCTCCGCTCTCTCCTGGAGCGTGCTCAAGTCCATATTCATTGCATCAGTGATGCTATCTAGCCATCTCATCCTCTGCCGTCCCCTTCTCCTTTTGCCTTCAGTCCTTCCCAGGATCAGGGTCTTTTCCAGAGAGTTTTCTCTTCGCATTAGGTGGCCAAAATATTTGAGCTTCAGCTTCAGTATCTGTCCTTCCAAGGAGCAGTCAGGTTTGATTTCCTTTAGGATTGACTGATTGGACCTCCTTGCAGTCCAGGGGACTCGTAAGAGTCTTCTCCAGCACCACAGTTTGAAGGCATCAATTCTTTGGCGCTCAGCCTTCCTTATAGTCCAGCTCTCACAGCCATATATTACTACTGGGAAAACCATAGCTTTGATTAGACGGACCTTTGTCGGCAAGGTGATGTCTTTGCTTCTTACTATGCTGTCTAGGTTTGTCATAGCTTTCCTCCCAAGGAGCAAGCGTCTTTTAATTTCATGGCTACAGTCACCGTCTGTGGTGATCTTGGAGCCCAAGAAAATAAAATCTGTCACCGCTTCCATTTCTTCCCCTTCCATATGCCAGGAAGTGATGGGGCCAGATGCCATGAGCTTCGTTTTTTTAATGTTGAGTTTCAAACCAGCTTTTGCACTCTCCTCTTTCACCCTCATCAAGAGGCTCTTTAGATCCTCTTCGCTTTCTGCCATTAGGGTGGTATCATCTGCATATCTGAGGTTGTTGATAATTGTCCCAGCAATCTTAATTCCGACCTTAATTCATCCAACCCGGCATTTCTCATGATGTACTCTGCATATAAATTAAATAAGCAGGGTGACAATATGCAGCCTTGTTGTATTCCTTTCCCAATTTTGAACTAATCAGTTGTTCCATGTCTGGTTCTTACTGTTGCTTCTTGACCCTCATACAGGTTTCTCAGGAGACAGATAAGGTGGTCTGGTACTCTCATCTCTTTCAGAATTTGCCACAGTTTGTTGTGATCCACACAATCAAAGGCTTTAGCGTAGTCAATGAAGCAGAAATAGACGTTTTTCTGGAATTCTCTTGCTTTCTCCACGATCCAGTGAAAGTTGGCGATTTGATCTCTGGTGATTTGGCCTCTTCGAAACCCAGCTTGTACTTCCAGTAGTTCTTGGTTCGCATACTGCTGAAGCCTAGCTTGTAGGATTTTGAGCATCACCTTGCTGGCATGTGAAATGAGTGCAATTGTACAGTAGTTTGAACACTCTTTGGCGTTGCCCTTCTTTGGAATTGGAAAGTAAACTGAACTTTTCCAGTCTTGTGGCCACTGTTCAGTGTTCCAAATGTGTTGGCATATTGACTGCAGCACTTTAACAGCATCATCTTTTAGGATTTTAAATAGCTCAGCCGGAATACTGTCATCTCCTCTAGCTTTGTTGTTAGTAATGCTTCCTAAGGCCCACTTGACTTCACTCTCGCGGATGTCCGGCTCAAGTTCAGTGACCGCACTATCATGGCTATCAGGGACATTCAGATCTTTCCTGTATAGTTCTTCTGTGTATTCTTTCCACCTCTTCTTAATCTCATCTGCTTCTGTTAGGTCCCTGCCTTCTTTGTCCTTTATCATGCCCGTCTTTGCACAAAACGTTCCCTTGAGATCTCCGATTTCCTTGAAGAGATCTCTAGTCTTTCCCATTCTGTTGTTTTCCTCGATTTCTTTGCATTGTTCATTTAAGAGGGCCTTCTTGTCTCTCCTTGCTATTCTCTGGAACTCTGCATTCAGTGGGATATATCTTCCCCTTTCTCCCTTGCTTTTCGCTTCCCTTCTTTCCTCAGCTACTTGTAAAGCCTCATCAGACAGCCACTTGGCTTTCTTGCATTTCTTTTTCTTTGGGATGGATTGAGTTGCTGCCTCCTGAACAATGTTATGGACCTCCGTCCATAGTTCCTCAGGCACTCTATCAGGTCTAATCCCTTAAATCTATTCCTCACCTCCACTGTATATTCATTAGGGATATGATTTAGGTCATAGCTGAATGGTTTAGTGGTTTTCCCGACGTTCTTCAATTTCAGCCGAAATTTTGCAAGAAGCAGCTCATGATCTGAGCCACAGTCAGCTCCAGGTCTTGTTTTTACTGACTGTATAGAGCTTCTCCATCTTTGGCTGCAAAGGACATAATCAATCTGATCTCGATATTGACCATGTGGTGATGTCCATGTGTAGAGTCGCCTCTTGTGCTGTTGGAAAAGCGTGTTTGCTATGATCAGCGTGTTCTCTTGGCAAAATTCTTTGTCCTGCTTCATTTTGTACACCAAGGCCATGCTTGCCTGTTACCCCGGTGATTTCTTGACTTCCTACTTTAGCATTCCAATCCCCTATGATGAAGAGGACATCTTTTTTTGGTGTTAGTTCTAGAAGGTGTTGTAGGTCTTCATAGAACCGATCAACCTCAGCTTCTTCGGCATCAGTGGTTGGGGCATAGACTTGAATTACTGTGATGTTGAATGGTTTGCCTTGGATTCATACTGAGATCATTCTATCATTTTTAAGATTGGACCCCAGTACTGCTTTTCCCACCCTTTTGTTAACTATGAGTGTTGCTCCATTTCTTCTAAGGGATTCTTGCCCACAGTAGTAGATATGATGGTCACCTGAATTAAATTCACCCATGCCTGTCCATTTTAGTTCGCTGATTCCCAAGATGTCAATGTTCAATCTTGCCATCTCATATTTGACCACCTCCAGCTTACCTCGATTCATTGTATCTTACATTCCAGGTTCCTAAACAATATTGTTCTTTACAGCATTGGATTTTCTTTTCACCACCAGACACATCCACAGTGAGTGTCCTTTTGGTTTTGGCCCAGCTGCTTCACTCTTTCTGGCACTACTTGGAAATTTCCTCTGCTCTTCCCCAGTAGTATATTGGACACCTTCCAACCTGAGGGGCTCATCTTCTGGCATCATCTCTTTTAGCGTTGTGATATGTTCCATGGGGTTTTCTTGGCAAGAATACTGGAGTGGGTTGCCATTTCCTTCTCCAGTGGACCACATTTTGTCAGAACTCTCTGCCATGACCTCTCCATCTTGGGTGGCCTTGCACGGCATAGCTTATGGCTTCACTGAGTTATGCAAGCCCCTTCGCCACAACAAGGCAGTGATCCATGAAGGGGAAGGAAAGGTTCCTCTTGTGCAAGCACCGAGTCATTACTGACCCCTAGAGGGACGCTGTTTTTCCTCAGCATTTTCCTGTCAGACTGTATAGTGGGGTGGTTTGCCATTGCCTTCCCCAGTCGTGACTACCTTTCCCCCAGCAAGCTGGGTACTCATTTTACCGACCTCGGAAGGATGGAGGGCTGAGTCGACCTGAGCCGGCTACCTGAAAACCAGCTTCCGCTGGGATCGAACTCAGGTTGTGGGGAAGAGTTTTGGTTGCATTACAGCCGCCTTACCACTCTTCGCCACACAGGGCTCTATAATATAATATAATATAATATAATATAATATCTTGAATATACATCGCTTAATTGTTTTTCATTTGGGACAATAAGGAATAGTAACATCAAGGTTAACTTAACTTTCCTTTCAAATATGAATCGTATCTATATGATTCCATAAAGTGTTATGACCATCTTCAAGCTATATACCCAATGCTTTTGGATGTCAGGCAGTTATAGCTTGAGTTACTAATATTCACCTCCATTCATTTCTATATTTTGAATTTTTAGGCCATGATCTGGAGAGCTGTGGATCTTAGCTGTGTCCAACTCAAAAGGCTTGCATGCACCCAGTGAGATTTTTGTAACATGAATTCTTCCTCCAATCTTCCTTGCCATTGGGGGAAATACAGTGGACTACTTCTGAAATGCTTCTGTTTCCAAAGCAGTTTTGCCATGCAGCTTGGGGTGGTGCTGGTGCTGCTTAAGAAATAAAAAACCAAAGCCTATCGGATGTGCAAAAAAAGTTGTTTTGGATCTTGGCATTAGTCTACAGCAACTGTTCTTCTCCATTTCAATTAATCTCGACACATTTGTTCATCCTGTGTAGATCATTAGGGAACAACCTTTGCATTTATACAATTCCCCACCCCCAGTGAATTTAGGAACACTTATCGGTACATGTGTGTTTATAACACATTCCTAGAAACTTTGTAAGAACCTCCTTATAATGTATGCTTCTTTACCTGTGCCACCATATTTGTCTGCCATGTTGATATCAATGTCCAATTTCAAATTCAGCATTGTTTGGATGACATTGTCACTGCCTTTCCCAGCAGCCCACATAAAAGATGTTCTTCCCTCAAGATCTGAGTCATCTTTCACAGAAGGGTGCTTCAAAAATGCTTCCACTGTTTCCTAGAATACAAATCTTCACTGTGTAAAGATGGTATTGAAATGAATATAAAATAAGGTTCTAAGATTCTCAAAACAAGCTATTGTCTCATCCTAGCAAAAAAAAATTTGCTTAACCAAGAAAATCTCATTCTTCTTTTTTAAGGAAATATAAAGGAAAGACTGAGAATATTGCCATTAATTGGGGGAAACTGTCATCCTGGTCATTGCTTAAGCCAATCAATTATTGGTTAATATTCCAAGTAAAGTCAAGAGTGAGTAGTAGAGTTCAGTCAAATTAGCTTTTTTTTCTTTTTAAAATTTCCTGAAGCCTTTACGCCTCTTACATAACTTTAATGCATATGTAAATACACTTCACTGTTGAGAATGGCACAATATTCAAACATGTGTATAATATGGTCCTCCATGGGAACAAATATGACCACAACGACATTCATGGTTTGTCCTGTTTTCCAAATTTGGATTTGTTACATGTTCTTATAACCTTATTTTTAAAGCACCCTGAGTGCTGGTTTGCATAATATTATTTTGTGTATGAAAACTGTCCCCAGCTATACGTTTAGATGAACCAACTTGTCAGGTGAGCCATGTGATGGGACTGGCTGCCATAATTGCCTGGTTCACATATTATGTTTGTCCACAGAACACATGTCTGAAGATGGTCAAGACTCGTTCACGTGTACAAGGAAAGCATTGTGCAAACTGGTCATGAAATATTGCATCTTGCTGCAGTGCGTGGCAGGCAACAAAACCTCATTTGTTAATATGAAATATTGTGTTGCTGAAAGACAGCTGGACTGTGTTTCTATTAAGCTGTGCCTTGAAATAAGGAGGCACTGACCTGGTTCACATGACATGACAGGCAATGGTGGGTTGTTACCATGGGTTGTTTCAAGGTAGCTTATCATGACATCCAAACCCAGAGCAGTTTTTTCATCATGGGTTATTTTCCACAAAAAAGCCACCCTGACTTTTTGTTGAGTTGTTCAGGGTAGCTTATTTTCAGGGTGACATCTGAACCTGGCAAGACAACTTCATCATGGGTTGTCGGGAATGGCCCTATATGATATTTGATGGCCAACCTGAGACAAGCTTACCCCTTCTCAGTTCAGCTCTACCTGAACCAAACAACAGTGATCTGTGATAGCTTATTTATTTATTATTTATTTATTGCATTTATATCCCACCATTTTTCCTCTTGCAAGGAACCCAAGGTGGTTTACATTATCCTCCTTCTCCTCCATTTTATCCTCACAACAACAACCCTGTGAGGTGGGTTGGGCTGAGAGTCTGTGACTGGCCCAAAGTCACCCAGTGAGCTTCCATGGCCGAGTGGGGACTAGAACCCGGATCTCCCGGCTCCCAGTCCAACACATGCCTATTTATGGGATTATTAATTGAAACGATCATATAAATAATGTGATTCATAAACTTGTCGCCATCTATGGAAATATATGCAGGAAACACCAGAGACCTTGCATCAGCATCTAACTGTATGATCCAAATCATCTTTGGCATAAGAACAGCACTCTCTATAGTCCACAATTGGCCAAATGGCAGCCTATAGGCCAGAGCTTGCCTTGAAGCAACCATCTGGCCTCTAGGGCCATACCAAAAAGTAAAAGAAAACGAACACCCCATGCTGTCAGTTACCTTTTTGTGAAAATGAACCAATGAGCACTTCCTATCAACTGTATTCCCCTTCATGGATCACTGCCTTGTTGTAGCGAAGGGGCTTGCGTAACTCAGTGAAGCCATAAGCTATGCTGTGCAGGGCCACCCAAGATGGAGAGGTCATGGCAGAGAGTTCTGACAAAATGTGGTCCACTGGAGAAGGAAATGGCAACCCACTCCAGTATTCTTGCCAAGAAAACCCCATGGAACGTATCACTAGGCTAAAAGAGATGACGCCGGAAGATGAGCCCCTCAGGTCGGAAGGTGTCCAATATACTACTGGGGAAGAGCAAAGGGAATTTCCAAGTAGCGCCAGAAAGAGTGAAGTGGCTGGGCCAAAGCCGAAAGGACACTCAGCTGTGGATGTGTCTGGTGGTGAAAAGAAAATCCGATGCTGTAAAGAACAATATTGTTTAGGAACCCGGAATGTAAGATCAATGAATCGAGGTAAGCTGGAGGTGGTCAAACATGAGATGGCAAGATTGAACATCAACATCTTGGGAATCAGCAAACTAAAATGGACAAGCATGGGTGAATTTAATTCAGGTGACCATCATATCTACTACTGTGGGCAAGAATCCCTTAGAAGAAATGGAGCAGCACTCATCGTCAACAAAAGGGTGGGAAAAGCAGTATTGGGGTACAATCTCAAAAATGATAGAATGATCTCAGTATGAATTCAAGGCAAACCATTCAACATCACAGTAATTCAAGTCTATGCCCCAACCACTGATGCCGAAGAAGCTGAGGTTGATCGGTTCTACGAAGTCAAAAAAAGATGTCCTCTTCATCATCGGGGATTGGAATGCTAAAGTAGGAAGTCACGAAATCACCAGGATAACAGGCAAGCATGGCCTTGGTGTGCAAAATGAAGCAGGACAAAGGCTAATAGAGTTTTGCCAAGAGAACACGCTGATCATAGCAAACACGCTTTTCCAACAGCACAAGAGGCTACTCTACACATGGACATCACCACATGGTCAATATCGAAATCAGATTGATTATGTCCTTTGCAGCCAAAGATGGAGAAGCTCTATACAGTCAGTAAAAACAAGACCTGGAGCTGACTGTGGCTCAGATCATGAGCTGCTTCTTGCAAAATTTCGGCTGAAATAGAAGAACATAGAGAAAACCACTAAACCATTCAGGTATGACCTAAATCATATCCCTTCTGAATATACAGTGGAGGTGACGAATAGATTTCAGGGATTAGACCTGACAGACAGAGTGCCTGAGGAACTATGGACGGAGGTGCGTAACATTGTTCAGGAGGCAGCAACTCAATCCATCCCAAAGAAAAAGAAATGCAAGAAAGCCAAGTGGCTGTCTGATGAGGCTTTACAAGTAGCTGAGGAAAGAAGGGAAGCGAAAAGCAAGGGAGAAAGGGGAAGATATATCCCACTGAATGCAGAGTTCCAGAGAATAGCAAGGAGAGACAAGAAGGCCTTCTTAAATGAACAATGCAAAGAAATCGAGGAAAACAACAGAATGGGAAAGACTAGAGATCTCTTCAAGAAAATCGGAGATCTCAAGGGAACGTTTTGTGCAAAGACGGGCATGATAAAGGACAAAGAAGGCAGGGACCTAACAGAAGCAGATGAGATTAAGAAGAGGTGGAAAGAATACACAGAAGAACTATACAGGAAAGATCTGAATGTCCCTGATAGCCATGATAGTGCGGTCACTGAACTTGAGCCGGACATCCTCGAGAGTGAAGTCAAGTGGGCCTTAGGAAGCATTAGTAACAACAAAGCTAGCGGAGATGACAGCATTCCAGCTGAGCTATTTACAATCCTAAAAGATGATTCTGTTAAAGTGCTGCACTCAATATGCCAACACATTTGGAACACTGAACAGTGGCCACAAGACTGGAAAAGGTCAGTTTACATTCCAATTCCAAAGAAGGGCAACGCCAAAGAGTGTTCAAACTACTGTACAATTGCGCTCATTTCACATGCCAGCAAGGTTATGCTCAAAATCCTACAAGCTAGGCTTCAGCAGTATGTGAACCGTGAACTACCGGAAGTACAAGCGGGGTTTCAAAGAGGCAGAGGAACTAGAGATCAAATCGCCAACTTTCGCTGGATTGTGGAGAAAGCAAGAGAATTCCAGAAAAACGTCTATTTATGCTTCATTGACTATGCTAAAGCCTTTGATTGTGTGGATCACAACAAACTGTGGCAAATTCTGAAGGAGATGGGGGTACCAGACAACCTTACCTGTCTCCTGAGAAACCTGTACGAGGGTCAAGAAGCAACAGTAAGAACCAGACATGGAACAACCAATTGGTTCAAAATTGGGAAAGGAGTACAACAAGGCTGCATATTGTCGCCCTGCTTATTTAACTTATATGCAAAGTACATCATGAGAAACGCTGGGTTGGATGAATCACAGGTCGGAATTAAGATTGCCGGGAGAATTATCAACAACCTCAGACATGCAGATGATACCACCCTAATGGCAGAAAGCGAAGAGGATCTAAAGAACCTCTTGTTGAGGGTGAAAGAGGAGAGTGCAAAAGCTGGTTTGAAACTCAACATTAAAAAAACGAAGCTCATGGCATCTGGCCCCATCACTTCCTGGCATATGGAAGGGGAAGAAATGGAAGCCGTGACAGATTTTATTTTCTTGGGCTCCAAGATCACCACAGACGGTGACTGTAGCCATGAAATTAAAAGATGCTTGCTCCTTGGGAGGAAAGCTATGGCAAACCTAGACAGCATAGTAAGAAGCAGAGACATCACCTTGCCGACAAAGGTCCGTCTAATCAAAGCTATGGTTTTCCCAGTAGCAACGTATGGCTGTGAGAGCTGGACTATAAGGAAGGCTGAGCGCCGAAGAATTGATGCGTTCGAACTGTGGTGCTGGAGAAGACTCTTACGAGTCCCCTGGACTGCAAGGAGGTCAAATCAATCCATCCTAAAGAAAATCAACCCTGAGTGCTCCTTGGAAGGACAGATACTGAAGCTGAAGCTCAAATATTTTGGCCACGTAATGCAAAGAGAAAACTCCCTGGAAAAGACCCTGATGCTGGGAAAGACTGAAGGCAAAAGGAGAAGGGGACGGCAGAGGATGAGATGGCTAGATAGCATCACTGATGCAATGAATATGGACTTGAGCACGCTCCGGGAGAGAGCGCAGGAAAGGATGGCCTGGCGTGCTATGGTCCATGGGGTCACGAAGAGTCGGACACGACTGACCGACTGAACAACAACAAAATCAACTGTATTGCATTGCATCGCATCGCATCGCATTGCATTACTACCAAATGCCATTCTGAAAAGGCAAAAGACTATGGCCAATCTCTCTCCTAGGGACATCTTTCAGGAGGAATGTTTGTTCCTCAGATACCCATTATCCATGATCTCATACAATCTGAGTGCATGTGCTCCATACCTGTGAAGCTTTTACTGTTAAGTGACACTAACTTTGTTATAGATCCTGACCATCCATGAGAGCACTAGATTGTTCTGACCAGATAGGGGAATACTGCTGTCCCCAAGAATACAGATATTGGCCAGCCTTGTTCTATTCAATTTGATTCTTGCTGACAACAACCAAGATGTAAGGTAAGAACAGGTAAGGGAGACTTAGGGACAAGGTTTTGCAGCTAGGAGAATCCAGATTTAGTTTCAGGATCTGTTATCATATTTTAATTGCCAAAGGAACTTGACCCAATGGGTGCAAGTATGTGACACTTCAGAAATGTGCTACCTCCAATACCAGAGGTACACCATTTGCTGGGGAACATGGATGGGAGGGTGCTGCTGCACTCATGTCCTGCTTCTGGTTTCCTGGTCAACAGTTGGTTGGCCACTGTGTGAACAGAATGCTGGACTAGATGGACCCTTGGTCTGATCCAGCATGGCTCTTCTTATGTTCTTAAATTTCCCCAAGACTCAGCATAGTGCAGTACAACATAGTGCTATGCAACAGTTCAGGAATGGTACAATTTTATAGTATTTAGGAAGAAAGGCTGTGGTCTAATCACTATTAAAGCCTGAGCCTTCCATTTTATTGGGCTGATGGGGTTAAAGCATATCAAATGGTTGGAGACAGATCTTTAAAAAATTCAGAAAGTTGGAGGAAGCTTAAAAGTGAGTTTGCTACTTACTTGTGTTGTGTACAGTTATCCCATTTTGTTTCAGGTAAACAGGTTTTTCTTCTTTTTTCTTCATAAACCTGCAAAACTTGTTTGACCAAATGCAACAGTAGGACAAAAGAAATATGTGTACACCATGGGGAGAAAAAGACCTCTCTCAAATCTTTCAACTTTCTTTAAAAAAACACTATTGTCTATCTGCAGCCTATGACCCTTTAATATGAAGGAGTGCTGTCAACAGTACTATGGCCAACAGCCAGGGCAATTAATGAGAAGAACGAGAACAAAAGCCTCTGCTTTATTCAAAGTAATATTTTAAGATAACTTGTTTGTTTCACTTACAGCAAAGTTGCTCTGTGCTGCATAATGTAAAGGTGTTGCCCCTTGGCTGTCAGACGGGATGGTCCTAACTTTGTTTCTTTCTAAAAGAAGGTGGACGATCTGTGCATGTCCTAAAAAAAGAGAGCAGAATGGCACATACTAGGATATGAACAACATATTCTGTATCCTGATAGGTGTGCGCTAGATTTCATTTCCTATCCTATGAGAGAAAGTTATAAAAATTTTAAGAAGAAACTAGATGAGCTGTTCGTAACATACATGTTTGTCACAATGTATGGGTTGGAGCCAAATGAAGTAAATTACACTTAGGTCAAACTGAAATCAGTGGGTTCAATCCAGACGTAGTACTACTTAGAGTAGATCAAGGATGGCCAACTTTTTTGGGGCTGTGAGCACGTTTGGAAATCTGAAAAACTGTTATGCGCACCACCACAAAATGACTGATGTGGTGCCTGCCTAATCACAAAATGGCTGCTGTGGGGGCCTGCCCACAAAGTAAATTCCTCCTGGATTTGAGATAGAAATATCAAACCACGTATTTGACCCCAAATAACACAACAAAAACTTATTTCACACAATGAAAACTAAGAAGGCAAACTGATGAGTCTCAGAGATGAGTTACTTGCCCATGAAACTGATACAAGACAGAGGTTGTTTCTGTGCTCCATGTTCCAAACCAAGTATTTGCCTGCAGAAAGCACAACAAATACCCATTTCACATCAGGAAAACTGGTGATGCCATGAACCCCCTCTGCCAAAACACACACACAAAACTAACCCCCCCAAAACAAACATGAACAGAAGCAAAACTATCCACAGCCCCCAACACAAAAATACATACAGAGAAGCAAAACTACCCCCCAAAACAGACACCCAGGAAAAGCTACCTCACCCAAAACAAAACACACACACATCCCTAAGCAAAACACCCCCAGCACCCCACCCACCAGCCCGTCAAGCTGTTCCTACCCCCAGCCCCTCAAGTTTACCAGGCAGCAAGATCATCTTCCTTTTGTTCTTTCTTTTTTAAGTTTTAGTAATCTGGCTGGCTGGGCATGCAAGAAAGCAGAGTTCCAGACTTCAGCCACCCTGCCTGCTCCCTTCCTCTCTGAGTAATACCTCTGGGCTAGAGAGGGGAAGAGAAAGGAAAGGAAGAGGCCAGGGTGGGCTGGCTGGAAGCTGGAGCTCTTTTTTCCAGCCACTCAAGATTAAAATTAATAATTTTATTTTTAATTGGGAAGGGCAGGAGAGTTTGGCAAACCCCAAGAGGGTGTCTGCAGGTGTTGTGGTGCCTGCAGGCACCATGTTGCCAACCCCAGGAGTAGACCTATTGATTTCAATGGGTCTGGTTTAAGTATGACTAAGTCTGGATACAACCCTTAAAGGCGGCCTAAAAATAATTTTAAAGGAAGGAAGAAAAAAACTCAATGTGAAACATTAGTCAAGACTGACTTGTCCCACTGATTTCAATGGGACCAAAGTGTACCTAACTTAGTCTGGATCCCATCTATTGTGTTTGTTTAAGTAAAAGAGAGACTAAAGTGAGAGTGATCATCTTGGGATGAGGCAACAGCTGAACAACTTTGGCTGCTATACTGATGTAGCAGCTTGTGTGGGTGCTACAGCCTTCACTGGTGTGCAAGGTCAGCAGCATTTTGTTCATATCACAAATGACCTTTGCACCTGAACTCTTGTTGCCTGGCAACCATCATATTGCTTACCTTCCCCTCATCTCCACTGCTGCCATGAACATGAGGACAGTTAACAAGATGGCATGGTTGACTCTCATTCATGCTTTTTGGCTGAATCCCTCTGCTGATCAACACGAATATGTGAAGAAACTGAGCTATTTTGAAAAGGTGTATAACACTATTTCAAGGTGCTATTAAACTTTTTTTTAAAGTCTGGGTCCAGGCTTCTATCAATACATAGGTATGTCTGGGTGGTGGTGGCAGATAAGGGACTCCCACCATTGCCTCATATGAGGGCGAGCAACTACTCCCCCTTCAAAACAACCTGGTGGTTCTTCAAGGTGATCCTGTAATGCACGCTCTGTGTACTACAGCATGAAACCTGGCTGGAGCGGGAAACATTTGAGCAATGTCCTACTGCCGTCTCTCCTATCATGGCTGGAAACCACTGGCACTGAGAGGTAACTCAGAAGCCTCAGAAACATCAATGCAAGTGGGACCCAAGGGCAGATAACTCAGAGGAGTTTCCTCTGAGCTTATCTCCCTCCCATGTTGTGGACCTGCATTCTGATTTGATGAATGGCTCGACAGGCTTTCAGATTACAGGCCAAAATCTGGGCTGCCTTCAGAACTCAAGCTTGCAATGCTTGTGAGTCCAACCAAGATCTGAACGACTGACAGAATCATGCTGAATTTTTAAAGAAAATTCTCCAGAAGATGATTGCCCAAAATCATGTTATGGTACAAAAGACTGTTGTGGCAATCTATTTTGTTCCCCTTCAAATTCCTCCTCAAAACCCATCATTTTCCATTAAGGCTTTGCTTAACCCTTTAGTCCACAGTCAACTAAGTGTAAATTAACTGCATTTGCTCACATTCATCCTTTGCTACCCCTGTGTTTATTTCCCCCCCACTGTGGAAATGATGACTGCAAGGCTCCTCTGTGCAGGGACCTGCATATTTTGCTTATGTCACTGCATGCATGTCACCATGCACAGTAATGGCCCTATGTAAAGAACAACAACAAGTTAATGAAGGAGGTGAAAGAGGAAGTTACTAAAGGCAGAAAAGTTGGGCTTGTCTGCTTTGCAGTACATATAATTGTTCAAAAGAACATTTTCTCATTTTCCCCAGTAACAGAGAAAGCGCAGCTATGAGTGGCTGGGTAGTCCTGCCCTGTGAGGAATCGTGACTTCCTGAACTGAAGTGGTATATCTGTGATCTGTCTGGAGGGAGACGGTGTGCTATTAGTTGATTAGTTGCTGACTGGGATTGAATTGTGGAGTTTTCTGAGGCTTGATTAGTTGTTCAGTGTGACTGGAATCTTTTAGAATTTAGTATGTGTGTTGAAGAAGTGGGAGTGTCTGGAGGGAGCCGTAGAGGGAGGGCTGCTATAGAAGTGGTAATGGGTAGACAGTGTTATGGCAGCAGGGGGGCCAGAACAACAGCTGAAGGGAAGGTGATTTTATTTCATTTATTTTATTTACTTATTCTACTTTTAAACTGCTCAATAACCAATTTCTCTGTGTGGTGTACAATACATTAAAGCATTACAGTACAAACATTAGAACAAAAATAAAAAGAGCACAGAATAAACCCAAGATAAAACCAGCAGCAGAGAATTAAACAATTACCGCATCATAAAACCAGCAGAATACAGTACTAAAAGCACTGAAATAGTTCTTAAAATGCCTGGGAGAATAAAAAAGTATTCATCTGGTGCTGGAAAGACCATAATATAGGCACCAGGTGAGCCTCTCTAGGTGGGCAGAACATTCCACAAATGGGGTGCCACCCCTGAAAAGGCCCTCCCTCGCAGCCACCCACCATTCCTCATTTGGTGGTGACACCTGGAGGAGGGTTTCAGATGACATCTTAATGTCCAAGTAAGAGAGGAGACATTCGGAGGAGACATTCCTTCAGGTAACCCAGCCCAATCTGTTTAGGGCTTTAAAGGTTAAAATCAGCACTTTGAATTTGCCCCAGAAACAGACTGGTAGCCAGTGCAGATGGAAAAGCACTGGCATAATATGATCACATTTGCCAGTCTCTGTTAGCATTCTATTGGTGTACCAACCAGCCCACTACCCAACAGTCTCCTTGCCTGAGCTAGGAGAGGTGGTCTTGGATGTGGTGTTGAGGACTCTGAAGCTTTTGGTTTATATGGACCAACATCCATGCCAAGACTGCCTTATCTGGAGCAGCTCAGGATTTCATGGCTACCAGGAGCAATCATGGGCCCATCTCAAACTATATCTCATCCAATGCATAAGGCAGGTCACTGTAGCCCTATTCAGGTGTTCTGTACCTGAATAGGGCAACACACAAATAGAGGGAGAGCTCCAGCTCTGCCCCTCTCCTTTGTCATGCTTTGTCACCCTCTACTCATGGAGGGTGACTGTCTGAAGAGGAAAGCCTCCTGTATCTATGGAGACTCTCCATGGCTCATGTGGAGAAGCTTCATGGATACAACAGGCTTTCCTCTTCAGACAGTCATCTGCCATGAGTAGAGGGAGAAGAAAGGCAATGAAGGAGAGGGTTGGGGCTGGAGCGCTCCCTCTCCTCATGTGTTGCCCTATTCAGGTACAGAATATCTGAATAGGGCTTCACTAGATCTGGTTTTCTGTATTGGACTAGAGAAAAGTAATCTGTGAATGGGGGAGCACAGACAGACCGCTATCTGATTGGGTCTGGATTACACACTGCCTTAAACTTCTGCCAGGGTGGTGGCTTTGATGGTTCACCCCTAGAGATTTACTGATCCAGATTGTTTTCTGTTGGCTCTGGGGGATTTCCCTACAGATTCAGTTGACATTCCTGCTGAGGCTCTAGGCAATTCTTGGAATTGGGAGATGGCTTGAGCTGGAGATATGATTATTCCCAAATATCCTCAACCAAGCCTCAAAGTTACTTCTACTCCATGGTATTCTGTGGAGCTGAGGATGATGAAACAGCAGGTTGACAACTCAAGAGCATATGGCAGAAAACTTGGAACAAATACAATTGAAACCAGGTTAAAATCTATCTTAGAGCCTATTCAGCAGTGGTGTTGGCAGTGAAAAAAGCCTATTTCTCCACCACCATTGCCTCTGCTCAACATCATCAGAACTCTTTCAGATAGTTAGGACTCTGCTTAAAGCAACTTCAGTAGATCATCAGGCTGAACCATCAAATGCCCACTGTGACCAATTTGCATCACATTTTGCAGATAAAAGCACTTGCATCCACTCTAAGTTAAATGCCATAATTTTGACAGAATCAGAGATGGATATAGCCAAAGTGCCATCTGGTCCAATTGTTATGGATACTTTTCAGCTTGTACAGACTGAGGATGTTGACAAGCTGCTTAGAAGGATGAGACCAACCATGGATCTTTGCCCATCTTGGCTTTCGAAATTGGCCAGGGCTGGACTTATTTTATGGGTATCAGTATTGGGAATGACTTGCGATCCCAATGGTTTTGGAGGTTGTTTGTTGTTGTTTATTCGTTCAGTCGCTTCCGACTCTTCATGACTTCATGGACCAGCCCATGCCAGAGCTTCCTGTCAGCTGTCACCACCCCCAGCTCCCCCAAGGTCAAGTCTGTCACCTCCAGAATATCATCCATCCACCTTGCCCTTGGTCGGCCCCTCTTCCTTTTGCCTTCCACTTTCCCTAGCATCAGCATCTTCTCCAGGGTATCCTGTCTTCTCATGATGTGGCCAAAGTACTTCAGTTTTGCCTTTAATATCATTCCCTCAAGTGAGCAGTCTGGCTTTCTTTCCTGGAGTATGGACTGGTTTGATCTTCTTGTAGTCCAAGGCACTCTCAGAATTTTCCTCCAGCACCACAGTTCAAAAGCATCTATCTTCCTTCGCTCAGCCTTCCTTATGGTCCAGCTCTCGCAGCCATAGGTTACTACGGGGAAAACCATTGCTTTAATTATGCGGACCTTTGTTGTCAGTGTGATGTCTCTGCTCTTCGCTATTTTATCAAGATTTGTCATTGCTCTCCTCTCAAGAAGTAAACGTCTTCTGATTTCCTGGCTGCAGTCAGTGTCTGCAGTAATCTTTGTGCCTAGAAAGACAAAGTCTGTCACTGCCTCCACGTTTTCTCCCTCTATTTGCCAGTTATCAATCAAGCTGGTTGCCATAATCTTGGTTTTTTTTGAGGTTTAACTGCAACCCAGCTTTTGCACTTTCTTCTTTCACCTTCGTCATGAGGTTCCTCAGCTCCTCCTTGCTTTCAGCCATCAAAGTGGTATCATCTGCATATCTGAGATTGTTAATGTTTCTTCCAGCGATTTTAACTCCAGCCCTGGCTTCATCAAGCCCAGCACGTCGCATGATGTGTTCTGCATACAGGTTGAATAGGTAGGGTGAGAGTTTACAACCCCGCCGTACTCCTTTCCCAATCTTAAACCAGTCCGTTGATCCGTGGTCTGTTCTTACCATTGCTACTTGGTTGTTATGCAGATTCCTCAGGAGGCAGACAAGATGACTTGGTATCCCCATACCACCAAGAACTTGCCACAATTTGTTATGATCCACACAGTCAAAGGCTTTAGAATAGTCAATAAAACAGAAATAGGTGTTTTTCTGAAACTCCCTGGCTTTCTCCATTATCCAGTGGATATTGGCAATTTGGTCTCTAGTTCCTCTGCCTTTTCTAAACCCAGCTTGTACATCTGGCAATTCTCGTTCCATGAATTGCTGGAGTCTACCTTGCAAGATCTTGAGCATTACTTTACTAGCATGTGAAATGTGTCACTGTTCGATAGTTTGAACATTCTTTGGTGCTTCCCTTTTTTGGTATGGGGATATAAGTTGATTTTTTTATTTTTGGTATGGGGATATAAGTTGATTTTTTTATTTTTTATTTATTTTATTTATTTCATTTCTATACCGCCCAATAGCCAAAGCTCTCTGGGCGGTTCACAAAAATTAAAACCAAACAACACACAATAAAACAATTTAAAATGTATAGAACATTAAAACCACAATATAACAATACAATCACAATAAAACCGAGCAGCAGTGCAGGGGTTTAAAATACAGATTTAAAATAGCAAAGCTAAACATTTAGAAAGCTAAAATGCTAAAATGCCTGGGAAAATAAAAAGGTCTTCACCTGGCACCGAAAGGAATACAATGTAGGTGCCAGGCGAACCGCATCCTCAGGCCTCAGTAACTGAAACTCATCCAATAAAACTGGACCAGACGGTGCTCTGAACGCCTCTACCAATGGAACTGCATTAATCGTGGTGTCCAATTCATGACGAATCTGAGCGACTTTATCTTCAAAGTGCCGTGCAAACTCGTCACAGCATGCTACCGAGGGTTCCACCGTCTCTCTCCCTGGCCCAGAATGTAACAGGCCGCGAACCACTCGGAAAATCTCCGCTGGACGACACTGAGAAGATGCAATGCTAGTGGAAAAGAACTGTCTCTTTGCCACCCTCACTGCCACAGAGTAGGCTTGATAGTGGGCTCTTACCTGTGTTCGGTCAGACTCAGCACGAGTTTTCCTCCACCTGCGTTCTAGCTGTCTCCCCTCTTGCTTCATTGCCCTCAGCTCAGGTGTATACCAAGCAGCTGGCCAGGCTCTGCTCAGAGGGAGAGGGTGCTTGGGCGCGATCGTGTCAACTGCCCGAGTCATCTCTGCATTCCACAGAGCGACCTGGGCTTCGACAGGAGCACCAGCCATACCAGCAGGAAAATCCCCCAGAGCCCTCTAGAATCCTTCGGAATCCATTAATCCCCAGCCTTGCAGAGGGGGAAGGCTGCCAGGAGTCTAAACCTCAGCAGGAAGTGATCTGTCCATGACAAAGGGACAGATGTTAATTCCTCCACTTTCAGATCACCATCCTCCTGCCCAGTCGAGAAAACCAGATCAAGCATGTGTCCTTTTATATGCGTTGGATGACATGTTGGGACAGCCCCATGGTTGTCATGGCGGTCATGAAGTCCTGAGCCGCCCCAGATCCAGCGGCCTCGGCATGGAAGTTGAGATCCCCCAGGACCATCATCCTAGGGGTCCTCAACACCAAGTCCGAGACCACCTCCGTCAGCTCAGGCAGGGAGTCTGATGGGCAGCGGGGTGGGCGGTACACCAACAGAATCCCTAATCTGTCCTGGGTACCCAACACAAGGTACAAACACTCAAGATCTGCACTCGAATGAGCAGGAAGCCTGGAGAGGGAGACTGAATTCCTATAGACCACGGCAACTCCCCCTCCCCAACCTTCAAGTCGGTGTTGGTGCTGCACGGAGTACCCAGGAGGGCACAGCTGGGAGAGAGTGACCCCTCCCAGTTCCCCCACCCAGGTCTCAGTAATACATACCAGGTCAGCCCCCTCATCCACAATCAAATCATGGATGGAAGAGATTTTATTTTGGGCCGACCTGGCATTCAGCAGCAGCACCACCAGACCCAAAGGCAAGCTGGTAAGGCTGCCAGGAACCACATGGTTGGGGGAAGAACCAGAAGAGGGGACAGCTGTAAGGTGTCTAGCCCCTCTTCTCCTCAGCTGGCCTGTTAATCCCCCAACGCCATACCTCCCCCTGCCCGTGACCACAGTTATAGTGGCACACACACACCCCCGACCCCCTGAGTTGCCCAATAGTCCTCCCAGGCACATATTAAAATGTTAGGGTATAAAATGTTCAACAGTATAAAAGAATATAAAAGATAAAAGAGATAAAAGAGAACAGCAGCTAAGAAGGAGCAGATAAAGTCCACGTTTGCCCCTTTCTCCCTCGTCTTTAAAGCTGCTGCCCTCTGCTGCTGCTATTTGCTGCTGGTATCTGTGGCTGCTGGTGTCTCTGGAGGGGCAGGTGGGTAGGTCTTCAGGTCCTATTCTACGTGACTCCAAGTGCGACGCTAAGTGTGCACTTAGCGTCGCACTTGGCGTGAAGCCGAGGCACTGCCTCTGGCAGCCCCGCCTTAAGTACCTGTTGGCGGGGGCAGAAGCAGGCTCAGGATCCACCTGGTGCAGCTGCTGGCTGGTCCTCCTTCCCCCAGGCTCCTTCCCCAGCAGCCTCTGGCAGCCCCGCCTTAAGTACCTGTTGGCGGGGGCAGAAGCAGGCTCAGGATCCACCTGGTGCAGCTGCTGGCTGGTCCTCCTTCCCCCAGGCTCCTTCCCCAGCAGCCTCTGGCAGCCCCGCCTTAAGTACCTGTTGGCGGGGGAGAAGCAGGCTCAGGATCCACCTGGTGCAGCTGCTGGCTGGTCCTCCTTCCCCCAGGCTCCTTCCCTGGGATTTTTTCCAATCTGTTGGCCATTCTTGTGTATTCCAAATTTGCTGTCATATGGCATGCATCACCTTGACAGCATCATCTTGCAAGATTTTAAACAGTTCAGCTGGGATACCGTCATCTCCTGCTGCCTTGTTATTAGCAATGCTTCTTAAGGCCCATTCAACCTCACTTTTTAGGATGTCTGGCTCTAGCTCACTGACCACACCATCAAATCTATCCCCAATATTATTATCCTTCCTATACAGATCTTCCGTATATTCTTGCCACCTTTTCTTGATCTCTTCTGCTTCTGTTAGGTCCTTGCCATCTTTGTTTTTGATCATACCCATTTTTGCCTGGAATTTACCTCTGATGTTTCTAATTTTCTGGAAGAGGTCTCTTGTCCTTCCTGTTCTATTATCTTCTTCCGCTTCCGTGCATTGCTTGTTTAAAAATAACTCCTTATCTCTTCTGGCTAACCTCTGGAATTTTGCATTTAATTGGGCATATCTCCCCCTATCACTGTTGCCTTTTGCTTTCCTTCTTTCTTGGGCTGCTTCCAGTGTCTCAGCAGACAGCCATCTTGCCTTCTTGGTTTTCTTTTTCTTTGGGACGTTTTTTGTTGCCGCCTCCTGAACAATGTTGCGAACTTCTGTCCATAGTTCTTCCAGGACCCTATCTACTAAATCTAGTCCCTTAAATCTATTCTTCACCTCCACTGCATATTCATTAGGAATATTCGTGAGCTCGTATCTAACTGATATGTGGGTCTTCCCTATTCTCTTTAGTCTGATTCTAAATTGTCCAATAAGAAGTTTGTGATCTGAACTACAATCAGCTCCAGGTCTTGTTTTTACCAACTGCATAGATGTCTGCCACCTTTGGCTACAAAGGATGTAGTCAATCTGATTTCGGTGTCGACCGCCTGGTGAAGTCCATGTATAAAGTCATCTCTTAGGTTGTTGGAAGAGAGTGTTTGTTATGCACAGTGAGTTGTCTTGGCAAAATTCTATCAGCCTATGTCCTGCTTCATTTTGTTCTCCCAGACCATGCTTGCCTGTAATTTCAAGTGTCGTTTGACTACCCACCTTAGCATTCCAGTCTCCTATAATGAAAATAACATCTTTTTTTGGCATACTATCCAAAAAGGTGCTGCAGATCCTCACAGAACTGATCTACTTCTGCTTTTTCAGCATCTGTGGTTGGGGCGTATATTTGGATCACTGTGATGTTAAATGGCTTACCCTGAATTCGACTTGAGATCATGCTGTCATTTTTTGGATTGTATCCAAGCACTGCTTTAGCCACTTTATTATTAATTATGAAGGCTACTCCATTTCTTCTGTGGTCCTCTTGTCCACAGTAGTAGATCTGGTGGTCATCTGATGTGAAATGGCCCATTCCAGTCCATTTCAGTTCACTGACACCCAAAATGTCTATATTTAATCTTGACATCTCCCCAATAACCACATCCAATTTGCCCTGGCTCATAGATCTTACATTCCAGGTTCCTATGGTGTGTTGATCTTTAGAACATCGGATCTGTCGTTCACCACCACCACCATCGGCTACTAGCCGTCCTTTCGGCTTTGAGCTAGCTGCGTCATCACATCTGGGGCTAGTTGAACTTATCCTCTGTTCCTCCCCAGTAGCATTTTGACCATCTTCTGACCTGGGAGTCCCATCTTCCGATGGTATACTGACATATCTCTGGTTGTACTGATCCATTTAGTTTTCATGGCAAGAATACTGGGGTGGGTTGCCGTTTCCTTCCCCAGGGATCGTATTTAGTCTGACCTCTCTGAGAGAGCGCAGGACAGGAAGGCCTGGCGTGCTATGGTCCATGGGGTCACGAAGAGTCGGACACGACTGAACGACTGAACAACAACAACAACAACTCTGCTATGACCTTACCATCTTGGGTGTCCCTTCACGGTTTAGCTCATGACGTCATTGAGGTGCTCAAGCTCCAGCACCACGACAAGATAATGATCTCCTTTGCTGAAGGGTTTTGGAAGTGGTAGTAATAAAACCACTTCTGAAAAAAGCCAAATTTAGATCCTATGGCTTTGGAAAATATACTTTGGTCTCTAATTTGCCATTCTGAAACAAGGTCCTCAAGAGGGTGGTATCTTGTCAACTCCACACAGTCTTGGAAGAGACTGAATATTTAGATCTATTTCAATCTGGCTTCTGGCCGACATTTGCAACAGAAACCACTTCAGTCACCTTGGTGGAGGACTTATGTTGAGGAATGGACAGGGGGAACGCAACCATGTTTGTTCTCCTGGAGCTCTCAGAGGCTTTCAGTACCATCAGCAATCTTTCCGGTCTCCTTTTGATTGTCTCTCTGGGATGGGACTTGTGGGCACAGTGTTACAGTGGCTCTGGTCCTACTTGGGGGCAGGGTCCAGAATATGATAGTCAATGACTCCTCTCCACCTCTTTGCCACTGGTCTTTGGGATGCCTCAAGGTTCCATCTTGCCCCCCTCCCCCCATGCTTTTCAACATCTACATTAAACTACTGAGTAAAGCCAACTGGAGATTCGGGCTGAGGAGTTATAAATATGTGGACAAAGCACAGCTCTTTGCCAGCCCTATCATTTCCAGGTAGGGCTAGGAAAGAATCTTGTCTGAAACCCTGGAGATTTGCTGCCAGTCAATATAGTCTTGGGATGGGGAACCCTTTTTTTCCCTTTGAAGGCTGTGTTCCCTCAGGGGAAAGTAGTCATACTCATGGGGTGCATACCAGCAGTGGGCAGGGTTGAAGCTGGTGGTGGGTGGGGCCAAAAATACATGCACCTCCTCTCTCTCTCTCACACACACACACAATGCCCAGTGCATAGCCGCTTTCTCCTGCTGCTCAGCTCTTTTTCCACTGCTCAACTGATCAGCGGGAGAGGGAGGAAGAGACTGTGGGAAGGGGAGGTTTAAACCTCTCCTCCACATGTTCTCCCCTCTCCACCATGCTGCTCAGTGGTGGGCTGGATGGGGAGGCCCTGTGGGCTGCATCCGGCCCACAGGCTTGAGGTTGCCCACCCCGATGTAGACAATTCTGAGCTTGATGGACCAATAATTTTTCCACTCATCCCAGTCAAGCGCCTTTTCTCAGGGAGAAGGCTCCAACTTAGGAAACCAATATTTCCTGAAACGCGCTGACACTTTTGCCCAAAAGAATTTAGAAAATCTTTCATTCGGTATTTACCCAGTAAAGCTGCCCAGTGAAGGGGAGTTCGAAATAAATTATCGTAAGAGGTCACATTGCAACCTTCATAGGCGGTCAACAGATCAACAACAGCCACATTCCCATCAGCGACTGCAAAGTGGAGGGGAGTTTGTCCTTCATAATCTTGCCAGTTCAGCAGAGATTCAGTTGGAGCAGCATCCTAGTTTGTAAAAATGCCAGGTAAATATGGTATACCGACCTATAAAAAATAACAGTAGCTACCTACAAATCACTGATACTGAACACATTCATCAGTGTAATCAGAGGACAACAAAGGCAAGATGCTTTTATAATTAAAAAGTTAGAATACATTTGCACTTGTTCATGATATTTAAACCCAAAATTCCCTTAGGCTAAAATCACACAAGCATTTTAAAGAACTTTATCACTTGGGGGTCTTCCCCTGCTTCAGCTAACGTGCATTATCACTGTTCACAATTTGCTTTTCCCATTTTAAATGTATATTTATTTATTCATTTATTTAGTAGATCTATATCTCGCTTTTCATCTATAGTCCTCAGAGCAGCTTACAATTATAAAATACTATGGATGCACCAGGAACCTCACATTCAAAAGAAAAAACGACAACAGCCAGCCCTACTGCAACAGAAGCTGTTATCTGATGTTCCTTCCCACAGGGCATTTAGTGGTATGGGAGGGGCCTTGTCCCTGCAGGCCAAATGGGCCAGACTGGCAGATGAAATTAGTCTGCAGGCCAGAGGTTCCTAATCACTGATCTAGTCTAGCCTGCAGCTCACTGCAGAAAATCCAGAGCTAAAGCATCCCGAGCCTCTGCTTGAAGACCTCCAGTGGGGAGAGGCCACCATCCGTCTAGGACCTTGTTTCCCAGCAGAATTGCACTCCCTCCTTCCCACCAAACAGCTGTCTTTCTCTACAGAATCACATCCTGGGCAACCTGATGCAGGGAGTGCGCACCACTTTTTCTGGCTGAAATGTGCTTCTCCTGCAAGCTGTGAAACAGCTGTCTGGTGGGTGGGGGAAGGAGTGTGATTCTACTGGAAAATAAGATGTGTGGGGTGTGTGCACCTTGTTTTCCTGCAGAACTGCAGGAAATCCAGCAGCACTGCACTAGTGGGGTCTGGTATTTGAAGAGTACTCTCTTGTCCACTGTCTCCCCCCCGCCCCCCGTCTTTTCTTCTCTAGGCTAAACATACCCAGTTTATTCAGTCTCTCGTCATAAGACCACTGAATATTCTGGTTGTCCTCCTCTGAGCCTCTTCCATTTTGTCTATATCCTTTTAAAAGTGTGGCACTAGGAACTGGACAAAATACTTTAGATGGTGTCTCACTGGTGTAGAATAAAGTAGGATAATTACTTCCAGTATTATGTGTGATGAAAGAATGATTGCCACTAAAGAAAAAGGTTACATCCGTGTGATATATATTTGAACAGAAAGCCTTACCAAGATGCATTTGACAGTATGTACTGCACTGGGATCCTTATGGTTAGCTGCCCAATGTAGTGGAATTTTTCCTTCAATATCTGGGATTCCAATATTAGAGTCATGTTTGATTAGAAGTTTCACATGCTCTGGGTTATTGTAATAGGCACTCCAGTGAAGAGCAGTTTGCTGGGAGTAATAGAAGAGACACAGATTCTTGAAAAGCACATTAAAATGAAATAAACTGCATGCTACATTTGTGAATTTAAGAAACCACTTAGATTTTGTAAGAGATTTCTTCAGCATTTTTAAACAAAGTAGCATTATAAGACATAAACAAATTATTTACATATGACATGAAACTTTTACAAATTATGAAGGCTAAGAATAGTTGAAAGTGAGGAAAAAGCTGGTTAATTAGGGGCTCCTGACTTACTTCTGTTTAGTCTCTGGATGTCACCAATTATACAGCCATGAACTCAAACCTATCCCCTACTGTTTATCCCCAAGTTCAAGTTAAGAATTCTTTGCAAGCAGGCAGTATCCTGAGAAACTGGGGCAAGTCAGTACCCTTCTGCCCCTTAGCACTGGTTTCATCTGTTCTGGATTACTTGTTTCAGCAAAAAAAGGTAAGTTGATTCGAAGTGACAAACCTGAACCAATAGTTAATAGTGGAAACTAACATACAGGAATGTCTTTCATTGAATCTACAAAAATGGCCATACTGACAAATTGCCAGTGGAAAGGAATTGCATAGTTATGAAACTAGCCAATGAGAAAGATTTTTAGGGTGCTTTCAGATGGACAATTCAGAGCTACCAATCAAAAGACACTGAACAGCTATTCCATCTTTCCCTTCTTAATAGATGTTTTGTGTTAAGAAAAAAAGACAGAAGATGCGGTGGGGAAACACAGGAGGGTTACAAGTGGAAGACACCCTTGCCTGGGCCTCTCATAAAATTCTGTGTCTGAGGCAAGGCACAATAAAAACCTCATCTGGAAGCAGCCTTAGTTGCTCATGTAATTCAGATAGAACACAGTGCAGAGATTGCAATGTGACATACAGAAAAAGCCATTCAAGTGCCCAGGCCATTAAAAATGTTAAGAGTTGTATCCAGATTTATGCTGGGTCAAGTGCACTGGTGGAAGTGGACTTCCCCACCCCCTCCAGCTCCCTGGAAATGCTACAGAGAATCAGGAGACCCTGCTGAATGGGGTGAGCTGTGGTGTATGGAGGAGGGGAGATCCCCAAAAAACGGGCAGAGGGACCTTCTCTGAGAAGAGCCCTTCTGCTCGCAGAAGGGAGATACTGGATCCAACCCTAAGTGTTTTTAACTAGAGAAACAAAGTGTCTGTTTTGTGAAAAACAGGTTGCTTTCCTATAGATATCTGTGCTGTCATACACATAAGTTCAGCAAACACAAACAACAAACATTGGAACATTCTATAGCTCTAATCAGGAAACTTGTTCTCATGTCTTTTCCTCTTGAGGGAGGTTTGAAGCCAAATGCACAGGCATGGGATGAAAACTCATGGAGAATGCTCTCTGAAATGATGCTCCCATGGAGGTCAGAAGAGACCTGAATGGGAAGGCCCACCCCTCAAGGCATATACAGTTCATTGCAAACTCTCCTTGAGGGGAAGGGACATGAGCATCACTTTCCTGGCTATAGAAAGTTCCAAGATTTGTTTTACTCAGGTGCAGAACACATATGTGAGACTGTACAAAGACCACCTAGAAAAATGAGAGTATTACAGGGATAGTAAAAACTAGAAAGCATTTTTTACCTTGTTTTTGTCCTGTGTATCTACTTCTCCTGGTGCCATGTATTTTAGCAACAAAGCTAAGCACTTTGGACTCTTGTGCCGGGTAGTTAAGTGTAAAGGAGTAATTTCTTCCAAATCCTTCTTCATCCAGTTTGCTCTACGAGCAAGTAAAAGTTTCATAAAGCGATAGTTTCCCTAAGTAATTTATAGAGGGGAGAAAAGATGGTGGTTAATTTCAACTGGATAAGTAATATGTAAATAACAGGTAAATAATAAATAATAATGTTTTTGAAAGGCAATCATTACAGGCAATGGCAGGTTATAAAGCAGCGATGGACTACAGTTCCCATAATTCCTAGTCAGCATTGGCCACGCTGGCTGGGGATGATGGGAGCTTTAGCCCAGCACATGTGGACAGCAACAGTTGGGGAAGGTTGCTATAAAAGGATGCTGAGAGTTTGCAAAACATCTAGGGTCAGTCCTGGGTGGTTGGTGTCAGGATTAGACCCAGGCTTCCTGTGGTTTCAGGTGATTCTGATTCAGAGGCGGAGCTAGGAGAACAGTTAGGCCAGAGCCTCCATGAGTCAGGAAAGAATCTTCCAAGGCCTTGACAAACAGATGGGCCTGTTTCAGACACCACCTCCCCATCCCATGGAAAAGCAAGTTCCCTCAGGGGAAGAGGAGGAGGGGCAAGACTTGGTTGATGCAAGAGCACATGGTTGTTTGAAGAGGGCGGAGCTTGAGAGTGAGTTGAGATGCTCTGCCAGGTTAGCTACCCACCAGAGCCAATGCAGAAGGGAGCCACCCTGAGGAAGTGGCTTAGGCAACCTTTCGGGCCTTGCCGTAGGTGCCTATTGTCAATTTTGTGGCAACTCTTCTACCTTGCTAAGGCCTTCTGTATCAGAGAGTTCAGGATTAGCTATTTAGGCACTGGGGCAGTCTTTGAGTTACACTGAGTCTGTATAGTGGAAAGGCTTGCTGTTAGCTTAATAAAGCAGTATTTGGCTTAAAGTTTGAGTCTCAGTTTGTTGATTGCCTAGAGGGAGGGCTATAGTTCTGATAGGTGGGTTGGCCGGCAGACACACACAGAGAGAAAGAGATGGTGGGGGCGTGCTGGCTGGCAGAGAGGGAAAAAGGTGAGGAAGGTGGGTCAGGTTGACAGAGGGAAAATAGTGCATTGGCAGTTAATTTAATAGATTTGGGGGGAAACTGATTTGCGGAGTGATCTTCCTAACTATTTGGGAGAATAAATTAGGGGGAGTAAAATAATTTTAGAGGAATTTATTTAGAAGTTATTTGTGAAAATGAATTGGCTTGTCTTCCATGAAACAGGTGATCTACTGGAGCAGAAAAATGTGGGTTCAAATAAATGGTTTTGAATTTTGGGGCTCAGCCCCCCACCTCTGCCTTAAATTCAGTTCCTTGTATTCAGTTTGTGAATGGGCATGCCTCCATGTCAGGCATTTTGTGATGGTGCCCATAACTATAAAAATTCTGAATGAATCCATAAATGTTGGGGACCCCTGATCTAAAGGATTTTGTTCCTAAATAATCCATTTTCTTCAATTTGCCTTGACCAAGGTTTCTGAGAGAAAAGACTGCATATAAAAAAAGCATCCTGCTGTAGTATTCTGGAGTACAATATTTACAAACTTCAGAAGTAGGAGGCATTTCCTATGTTCTGCCCACAAACTAGGCTAAAAAGTACCTGAACAAGAACATCTGCTATTCCCAGTATTTTAGTGCTAAACCAGAAGTACACGTTACACTGACACAGCATCTTACATTGGGTGTGTTCAGATGATTGTGCAGGGGGAAGAAGCCATTGTGGCTTCTCCCCCCAACCCTATGCGTGCCATGTGCACACCATTTGCATAATCCCCCACAATGCAGCACGTGTTGGCGTGTTGTCCGAACCCAGCACAGGGAGTAGCGGGGATGGATTCATACCCACCCTGCAACCTCTACTGCACGTCGTGGGTTGTAGGGCAGGTACAAAGCCAACCCCACTGTGCCCCACACCGGGTTTGCGCAACACACCAACCAGCACTCCATCGCGGGGATCACGCAAATGGCGGTCATGCGCAGAGCACACACGGCTTCTTCCTCCTGCACAATCGTCCAAATTTAGCCACCATCCCCACCCTCTAGTTGGGAAAAATTAATTGCTATCTGCCAGGCATGTGGCTTGTAGATTCAGCTTTGGTCATACAGCCTGTCAAAATCAGATGTGCTGAGAGAGATAAAAATCAGTAGCCTCCATATTGACTAGATTTCACAGCATTTTGCTTCTTGGCCTCAGATGTGTGCATCAGTATTTGGGCAACACAGCTGCAGTTTAACTACTAAACTTCACTGAAGGCATTTGTATCCGCAGTACATAGGGCTATCAGAAGCCATAGTGATCTCAGGAGGTAACAATCAGATTCTTAATTTTAGCAGCGCCTTTTGATATGAGAGAAATCGTAGTTTCTGCTTATGGTCCTTATATGCTCTAGTAGTCAGTAGCACACAATATTACCTTTCCCCTTAAACAGGCTAAACATAAAAAAAAATACTATAATTGGAAATAAAGATTTATAAAAATAGCATATCTCAGGCTTATTTTTCTGGCTAGAAATATTTATCTAACACTAACCCTACTTTCTTATTTTAAATGCTATATTTAATGTTAAAATTATATTAAAATTACATTATTATCTACACTGAGTAAATCTGAAAATCAGTAAATTAATGCTGCAGTCCTTAGCATGCTTATTTGAAAATAGGTTTGACTGAAATCAATGGGAATATTCCCTCTACACATAAGTTAAGTTTGAGATTTATATGCAACGTGCATGGGAACCACAAGGTCCTTTCCAAAAAGTAATATTGACAATTCTCTAGCTGAAAGCATTCCCTCAAGGGATACTTCTTGGCTTGAGGGTTAAGATTATTCCAGTCCCTTGCTTAGGAGAATATTCCACTATATCTCTACATCTCTGCTGAACCAATAGATCTGACTGACTCAGTCAAAGATAGTTTATTTTTTTTAAATCCCACGATTTGTCTATTTTATATTATCTATCTACCTGACATATTTTCATCTCAGCAGAAATATCTAATTACAATAATGTTATTCCAAAGTATGGAAACCCTTTGTACTGGTGGGGTTCCAATTCTCTGGAATTCTTGTGTTTAAAAAAATAATAATAGAAAGCAAAGAACATCTCTTAATTGGCTTCTGTCTAGATGATGATAATTTTTCATCCACTAAGTTAATGTTTTGTGTTTGGTTTGGTTTTAGTAACGACATTAGAAGGGAGTTCCTTTGCTTTGAAAATATTTTAATTAATGACAGAATTTATCATTTCATCTTTAATTCAGAAAATTGCTTCATTCTGACAATATTTATTCAATTTATCCAAATTCCTGTAACAAGGTTTAATTTCAAAGTATTATGCCATTCAAGAGAAAAGTTTCAGGAGGCTGAATATATGGTTAACAGACCATCCTTCTACAAACTAATTACCACCAGATGGTCTCCCAAATTTTAACATGTGGTAAAATACTACTGGATAATGCTCCAAAATTAAAATAGCTTCTCCTCAAAAGCAGGATACTTTCCCAGGAAGCAGCATATATTTTGCAAATGTTCTTACTATATTCTAGGTATTAGTAGTTGGTTAACACCCCCACGGTAAGGCTTTTTGCAATAGTGTTATCTGTGAGGCGCAACACCAGAGTTGCTTCCTTTTTTGCTTCCAGTGCTGAGTCTCTTAAATATAGGCTCTAGCATAAAGAAAAACTGGAAGCATAGCCTATTAAGTTCTAGATGTTTGTAGGCTACAGTGGGTTTCCCTCCATGGCTGCCTCCATCCATCCAGTGTGTTGAATCTTAGATTGTAAGCCCCTCAGGGCAGGGACTTTTTGTAGTTACTCTATGAAGTGCCATGCAAATTGATGGTACTATAAAACAATAACCATTTTAAAGTATTTCATTTAAAATATATCAGGTGGAATTACAAACAATTATGCAGCTAAATCTGTGAGTCCAAGGTAGGTTTGGGGTTGTGTTTGTCAAGAAGCAGCCTAAGGCCACATAGCAAATTACTTTTGAAACAGAGGGATTTTCAAAAGCAGCTTGTGGTATGGCATTGTGCGGAGGTAATTCAACCCCTTAAGCTTGCTTACAGTAGCTCTCTGAATTCCTGCCTTCATTTTAGAAACAGCCTCTTCTGAAACCTGTAAATTAAAATTAACCTTTTAATTTACATTTAGACAGATTTTGTACTCAACATGGACAATTTCAGCTCACCATTTTTTAAAAACCCTGTTTTGCTTATTCCTTTTTCCTTCATGCAACCAAGGTTTATTCTGATAGCTCTGCTTTCATACATGTTTTGGAGCTATATGGTAATTTGTGGTTTGGGAGAAGATGTAAAACAAATAATCAACCTCATACTAGGCACAACCTGTGAATTCTCATTTGATCACTTGGTGCTCGGCTACATTCTGCCCAATTTGGCCCAACTGGGGTCCCAGTCTGGCCCAATGAGGTTTCCCAGATGGCTGTGCCCCTTCCCCCAGCCCCACCTCTTTTCCCCCAACCACCAATAGTTTGGTGGTTTCCTGATTTTTGTGCATTTTTCCCCCATCCCAGAAGGTTGAAATGCCTCCCCTAAGGAATCATTACTGGCAGTAAGAGCTTTTGCCTTTGGCCCTGTCTATTACCAGAATGTGGCCTCTCAGAGAAATGGAATTTGGGCCCCTCAGGTTGAAAGAGATTCAACACCATATCTGATGTAGATGGTGAGCAAATAGTGAATAACCATTGGGATTAATGGCAGAATGGACATAATTTTAAAATACTTTAGACAAAAAGAATGCTAACTAGATAGCAAATAGCAGCAGCAAATAGCAGCAGCTTTAAAGACGAGGGAGAAAGGGGCAAACGTGGACTTTATCTGCTCCTTCTTAGCTGCTGTTCTCTTTTATCTCTTTTATCTTTTATATTCTTTTATACTGTTGAACATTTTATACTCTAACATTTTAATATGTGCCTGGGAGGACTATTGGGCAACTCAGGGAGTCGGGGAGGTGCCACTGTAACTGTGGTCATGGGCAGGGGGAGGTATGGCGTTGGGGGATTAACAGGCCAGCTGAGGAGAAGAGGGGCTAGACACCTTACAGCTGTCCCCTCTTCTGGTTCTTCCCCCAACCATGTGGTTCCTGGCAGCCTTACCAGCTTGCCTTCAGGTCTGGTGGTGCTGCTGCTGAATGCCAGGTCGGCCCAAAATAAAATCTCTTTCATCCATGATTTGATTGTGGATGAGGGGGCTGACCTGGTATGTATTACTGAGACCTGGGTGGGGGAACTGGGAGGGGTCACTCTCTCCCAGCTGTGCCCTCCTGGGTACTCCGTGCAGCAACACCAACTTGAGGGTCGGGGAGGGGGGGGTTGCCGTGGTCTATAGGAATTCAATCTCCCTCTCCAGGCTTCCTGCTCATTCGAGTGCAGATCTTGAGTGTTTGTACCTTGTGCTGGATACCCGGGACAGATTAGGGATTCTGTTGGTGTACCGCCCACCCCACTGCCCATCAGACTCCCTGCCTGAGCTGACGGAGGTGGTCTCGGACTTGGTGTTGAGGACCCCTAGGATGATGGTCCTGGGGGATCTCAACTTCCATGCCGAGGCCGCTGCATCTGGGGCGGCTCAGGACTTCATGGCCGCCATGACAACCATGGGGCTGTCCCAACATGTTATCGGCCCAACACATATAAAAGGACACACGCTTGATCTGGTTTTCTCGACTGGGCAGGAGGATGGTGATCTGAAAGTGGAAGAATTAATATCTGTCCCTTTGTCATGGACAGATCACTTCCTGCTGAGGTTTAGACTCCTGGCAGCCTTCCCCCTCTGCAAGGCTGGGGATTAATGGATTCCGATGGATTCGAAAGGGCTCTGGGGGATTTTCCTGCTGGTATGGCTGGTGCTCCTGTCGAAGCCCAGGTCGCTCTGTGGAATGCAGAGATGACTCGGGTGGTTGACACGATCGCACCCAAGCACCCTCTCCCTCTGAGCAGAGTCCGGCCAGCTGCTTGGTATACACCTGAGCTGAGGGCAATGAAGCAAGATGGGAGACGGCTAGAACGCAGGTGGAGGAAAACTCGTGCCGAGTCTGACCGAACACAGGTAAGAGTTCACTATTGAGCCTACTCTGTGGCGGTGAGGGTGGCAAAGAGACAGTTTTTCCACCAGCATTGCATCTTCTCAGTGTCGTCCAGTGGAGATTTTCTGAGTGGTTCGCGGCCTGTTACATTCTGGGCCAGGGAGAGAGACAGTGGAACCCTCGATAGCACGCTGTGACGAGTTTGCACGGCAAGTTGCAAACTAAAGTTGCTCAGATTCGTCACGAATTGGACACCACAATTAATGCAGTTCCATTTGTAGAGGCGTTCAGAGCACCATCTGGTCCAGTTTTATTGGATGAGTTTCAGTTACTGAGGCCTGAGGATGCGGACAAGGCACTTGGCCAAGTCCTATTGACCACTTGTGTGCTTGACCCTTGACCTTCATGGCTTATTAAATCAAACAAGGAGGGGCTGTCTGGCTGGGTCCAGGAGGTTGTAAATTCCTCCTTGATAGAGGGAGTGGTGCCAGCCACTTTAAAAGAGGCGGTAATTAGACCACTCCTGAAAAAGCCTAACCTGGACCCAGAGGATGTTAACAATTATAGGCCAGTGGCCAACATCTCCTTCCTGGGCAAGGTGCTTGAGCAGGTGGTTGTAGGACAGCTCCAGGCACTGTTGAATGAAACGGATTATCTAGATCCATTTCAATCGGGCTTCAGGCCTGGTTTTGGAACGGAAACTGCCTTGGTCGCCCTGTGGGATGACCTCTGCCGGGAGAGGGACAGGGGGAGTGCGACCCTGTTGATTCTCCTGGACCTCTCAGCGGCTTTCGATACCATCGACCATGGTATCCTTCTGGATAGGTTGTCTGGGTTGGGAGTTGGAGGCACTGCACTACAGTGGTTCCGCTCCTACTTGGATGGCCGATTCCAGAAGGTGGTGCTGGGGTATTATTGCTCTGTGCCATGGCAATTGTGCCATGGGGTTCCACAGGGCTCTATTTTATCCCCCCATGCTGTTTAACATCTACATGAAACCGTTGGGGGAGGTTATCCGGAGGTGTGGGCTGAGGTGCCATCAATATGCGGATGACGCCCAGCTCTACCTCTCTTTCTCATCAAAACCAGGTGAGGCAGTGGCTGTTCTGAATCAGTGCCTGGGCACGGTAATGGACTAGATGAGGGCCAATAAACTGAAACTCAATCCAGACAAGACGGAGGTACTGTTAGTGGGTGGTTCGTCTGCCCAGCTAGGTGATATTCAACCTGTTCTGGAGGGGGTTGCCCTCCCCCTAAAGGATCAGGTTCGTAGTTTGGGGGTGCTCTTGGATCCAGAACTGTCACTTGAGGCACAGGTGAACTCAGTGGTTCGGAGCATTTTTTATCAGCTTAGGCTGGTATACCAACTACGCCCTTATCTGGACGGAGATAGCCTCGCTACAATTATCCATGCTCTGGTAACTTCTTGTCTGGATTACTGCAATGCGTTATACGTGGGGCTGTCTTTGAAAACGGTCCAGAAACTTCAGCTGGTCCAAAATAGGGCAGCAAGATTGTTAAGAGGGACTGGCCTGCGAGCTCATATTATGCCAGTACTTTTTCAGCTGCACTGGCTGCCAGTCCATTTCCGGGCCCGATTCAAAGTGCTGGTGTTAACATTCAAAGCCCTTAACAGCTTGGGGCCAGGTTACCTGAAGGATCGCTTCCTCCCATATGTGCCTGCCCAGACCTTAAGATCATCGTCAGCGGCCCTTCTCCGTGAGCCCCTGCCAAAGGAAGTGAGGTGGGTGGCTACTAGGAGGAGGGCTTTTTCTGCTGTGGCACCCCGGCTCTGGAATGAGCTCCCTAGTGAGGTTCGCCTGGCAACTACATTGTATTCCTTTCGGCGCCAGGTGAAGACCTTTTTATTTTCCCAGGCATTTTAGCATTTTAGCTTTCTAAATTTTTAGCTTTGCTGTTTTAAATCTGTATTTTAAACTCCTGCACTGCTGCTAGGTTTTATTGTGGTTGTATTGTTATATTGTGGTTTTAATGTTCTATACATTTTAAATTGTTTTATTGTGTGTTGTTTGGTTTTAATTTTTGTGAACCGCCCAGAGAGCTTCGGCTATTGGGCGGTATAGAAATTAAATAAATAAACAAACAAACAAACTAGATAAATTTCTAGATGAAGATGGTAAAAGTATAATTGTTCACACATATTTTTGCCATGCGTTTGGCAAGAAGTATCCATTCCATAAGATGTTGCAAAGGGAATTAAAAATGTACCATCTGCAGCCAGGTAGCACATAAAACAGCAGCTGCTAAAATTAGACATTTATAAAAATCAACAGGATAACATATTTAAGAGTCTGAAAAGAAAGTTCTTGAAGAGCTTTCTGAATATGAAAATAGAAAAATTTCAGATAAGCACAAAATTTCAGAGAAATTCCTGTAGAAAGAACAAAATTTATGATAATGCCAATAATAAACAGTACAAACTCTGCAGCAGTGAATGGGTCAGAGGCAGATCAACAACCTTAATCAAAAGATCCCACTATGCTGGCACTAAGCCAAAGGAGGAGATGGCATGTACAGCACAAACTGAAACAAGATCTAGAATTGTAGATGCAATGTTTGGGACCAATTTAGAGACTCTAAGCATTATATATATATATATATATATATATATATATATATATGAACATACATTAAAGGAAATTGAGTGACCTATTACAAGGGAGGTCAAAATCAGATCGATTGATGGAATATAGTCCAATAAGTAAGATAAAGTGCAATATTCAGGACTGGGCAGGAGCCAGGAATATGCAAGACCAAGAATGAATATCAAAATGAGAAATGGACAAACTAAGCAACAAGCTGAGAGCATGCAATGTAGCACTGTCATACAACAGCAAGCCAGATTACATACAATTCCTCCGAAAAGGGTCTGTAGCAACACAAAACATTATATACATGGTGAGAAAAGCTTTGCTTTAATACAACAAAAGATGTGTGCATATCCACTTATTGACATCAACATTCATGTAGTCTTTTAAAAAGAAAGAAGAACCACTTTGATATTTAAAGAAAAAACATTGGAAATAGATTTTTTTAAAGAACAAAACAGGGTTGCTCAAATTGACTAAATCAGAAACTGATCTAAACTAATCAATTTCATCATTCTGTTGACTTGTATTGGATTAGACAATCAACTACAATTAGGAAACCAAAAAACAGAACAAAAGTATTTCCTGCTGCAGCTGGCTTCATTCTTCCCCCATTATGTTTAAAGGCATACAGGAACAAATGCAAAGGGGGTAACTGCCTTGTTATTTTGATGACAGGCTTTTAAAAATTATTTTTCAAATATACATGGTGCTATTCTGGCCCATATACTAGTGTGTACTTCGGAATACTTCTAAATATCCCAGTTTCTTTTTCGTGATCGGTGTGCTTGTTCCTGACAATGATACCCTCACATACACATCTATATACTTTATTCTTCACGTATAATGAAAATCACAGTGCTAATCACTGTAGGTGCATGTTAAAATCCATCATTGTTTCCAAACTAAAAGTGTTTAGGAGCGTGGTGACAAGGCACAGGCATTTTCTCTAGTCTTGTGAGTTACTGGAGCTATGTTTCACTCCCTGACAGAGCTGATACCATAGAGACAAACAGTGAAATTATTTGTAAGGCTGATAGAATGTGGAATCTTCTAAGTTAAATCACTTTCATATGTCACTTTAAATAGTGAATATAATTGAATTTAGATAACTAGTGGAATTGTAAAGCACCCCCTCTAAAGTAAATTGCTGTTTAAGTGAAAGTAAGTATTTCACATACTGTTAATCCTTTTCAAGTCAATGATGGCAGCAGCACCACTAATCTTAACAGTGGTCCTAAATCTTAACAAACGCACCCTTTTGGCAACTTCACCTACACCATCCAAGACTCCCAAGACAAAACTCTAAGCATACAAAAGAGAACTCAGCTCAATAGCAATTTTATTTCCCAGTTTCCAAGTCTAAAATGTTCATCTGTCTGGCAAAGCATCTTAGACAGCACACCAGCCAAGAACATCTCTGTGACTTAAAACCCATTCTGGTGATCAACGGTGGTTTCACTGAAAGCAAGGCAGCATCTTTAGCTGCTCCATGGTTGAGTTGTTACAACATTTCTTCCCCAAATGCTCATTGCAACCCTGGCTTTGTTCACTTGGTTTCCATAGGAATAAGCTAAACTATCAAGTGGTGTATAGTGAAAGGGTACAAGTACCAACATTGTAAAAGTAAGGGAAGAGAGGCCACTTCTCAGTGCAATTTTTCTTTTTAAAACGAACCTTTGACTTTTGAGCTCACAATTTGCATAAGCTTTCTTTGCTCTGCATGTTGTTTAGGAACCTTTGCCCAAACATATCAAGAACAATTGAATGCTTCCATTTCAAGATGCAGCAAATGTTTTGATTTCCAAAGTCATTTCTGGTGCTGTTACTGTGGAGTTAAAAGAGACCCGGGACACTATGTTGGGCTGAAACGGAAGGCTAACTTTATTTTCCCTTCCTCACCCACCACCATCTAGTGGCGCTGGTGTTTATACAGCTAATATCACACACCCTTTCCGAGGATAATTCAATAAACCAAACACAACAAATAACAAATTATAATGAATACAGTAACATCCAGTGAAGGCTAGGGTAGATTACCTGGACCTTTAGCTACATGTCAGGGATTATTCTGTCCTATTGACATGCAGCCACTAACCCTAGCTATTCAGTGGTCTTCCAGGTGTTACATAATCTCTCAGCAGGGGTTATCTTTTCTTGTTTGGGTATCTCCTCAGGGATGGAGTTAGAACATCTGCTAGGGTTATCTCTTTGGTACTGTTTTCTGATGGCTGTGTTTCAGTGGGTTCTTGACACTGGAAAATCTTCTGCAAGTACAAGGTGTGCCCAATTGCAACGTATAATTCCTGCTGAGACCGTGAACAAATAGGACTGAGGGCTCTCTGCATACCCTTCTATTGTCACTTTTTCATGGGAATCCTTCACCCAGACTAGGTCTCCTGTTTCAGTTGTTTCAACAGTTTAGCTCTATGGTGTCTGTCACAGGCATTCTTCTAGCAAGCTTTATAAAGAACAACCTATTCCCAAAGGCTGTGGAAATTAGGCCAACATAGAGTCAAGCAAATGTTGGGACCATGGAATGAAGCTTCCAGTGCAGAAGCAGCTCTGCTGGGCTGAAGTCATTTGCCAAGGGTGTTGACCGATATGCAAATAGGGCAAGATAGAGATTGGAAGATTGGGACAGCTTTACATTCTGTTTTACTGTTGTTCTAGGGCAACAGTGGGCTGGAGGTAAGATGATTAAATTCATAAGACACTGAAAATCTTCTTAAAAGGTCTGATGAAAATTATAGCCCATTATTAGAGATGACTCTCTTAGGGAAAAGTGGATTTCATTTTATTGATAACTGTTCTGGATGTGGTACTGAGCAACTTCAGTCCCCTTTTAAAGTTATCCAAGTTGGTGGCCATCACTACAACTTGTAGCAACAAATTCCATAGTTTAACTAGCACTGTGTGAAGTAGTACTTCCTTTTACTTGTCCTGAATTTCCCTGCACTCAGCTGCATTGGATGACCCCAGGTTCTAGTTGCTAGTTTTTATTCCTCTTTTAAAGTTAGGTGTGACTATGTTGGACCTGCTTGGTGATTTTCCACTTACATATAAATTATGCACTGTAGTCAATGTTTCTGACTGGTTCAACACATCTTGCACTACACATCCCGGGCACTACTTGGGATTAAGGTCCAGAGTCCCCTCCCCTCTGGATGGTTCCATGACCAATTATTCTAGGGTGCACTTGTAAAGTTTGCTGTGCCTTGTAGGTAGTCCAATTAATCTTCTTTCTGATACCATGTGGAGAGCTGGACACCCTGTTAGGAACATAGGAAGCTACCATACTGAATCAGACCACTGGCCATCTAGCACAGTACTGTCAACACTGACTGGCAGCAGCTCCCCAGAGTTTCAGGCAAGTGTTTTTCCAGCCCTACCTGGAGATGCTGGGGATTGAACCTGCAACCTTCTGAATGCAAATCAGGTGCTGTACCACTGAGCTACAGTCCTGCCCTATGTTGGACTGAAACTGAAAGCCAGTGTGGTGTAGTGGCAAGAGTGTTGGACTGGGAGCTGGGAGATCCGGGTTCTAGTCCCCACTCAGTCATGGAAGCTCACTGGGTGACTTTGGGCCAGTCACACACTCTCAGCCCAACCTACCTCACAGGGTTGTTGTTGTGAGGGTAAAATGGAGAGGAGGAGGATAATGTAAGCCGCCTGGGGTTCCTTGCAAGAGGAAAAAAGGCGGGATATAAATGCAATAATAAAATAAAAAATAATAAAGCTAACTTTATTTTCCCCTCCCCTTCCCCAGCACTACCTAGGGGGCATGGTGTTTATACAGTTAATACCAGAATTACCAGCTTGTTTACTCAATTTCTCTTTAGGGCAGCTGAGGCAGAAACTCTAAAAACAATTAATCTTGCAGGAATTTAAGATAAAATACACCTTACATGCACATGAAAATTTAGAGAAGCTCCTGCTGCAATTTGATACAGAATTATTCCAAATGATATGAAGGAGATTTGTCACGATATTTAAAAATCCAGTATTGAATATGATCTCAGCGTACAACACCACGGATATATTCCAGAACATAGCGTATGCCAGATCTGTATATAAGTGCATTTGTTAATGGAGCTATCCAGAGGTCATAACCCAGCAAAGCATATTTTCTATTGTTGTCCACAATGGAAAGTGATTCCTATGGGCAGAATTATGGGCCTTTGGCATTCCATAGCCTCCAGTGGTTTTTCATGTCCTCACTGTCTTCTGAATTGTAGCAGTTCCTTGGAGGTGTTTTCACTGAAGTCAATTGGACTTACTCTCAGTAATGCATTTACAATATAGGCAAAACATAGTTTTAATTCACAATATTCACTGTCATATGTGAAGTAATAACTTCTGTGGCAACTTTTATGATAAAACTGCAGTAAAGATACTGTCCAATTTATTCCATATTATTTCAATTCAAAAACCTTATAGATTTGTTATGTGTTCATTTGTAGAAATATGTCTACAGTAAATATAATGGTTATACTGTCATATGTAACTGTTTTATTCCAACATGGAATGGCACTTTTTGCGGACTCAGTCCTTGATTCCATATTGAATCCAGATGTGAACAAGATGCTATGGAAAGAATATAAATGCTACCAAAACTTTTTAATTGCTAATTATTTATCTTACAAGATTGTTATATGTGACCCACCCAGCTTTGTTAGGCTGCAGTCCTATGCACACTTACTTGGGAGTAACCCTCAGTCAACACAGTGTGACTTAGTTCTGAATAAACATGCATAGAATTGCACTGATAGTTGCCTTTTATTTTGAAAACAGGGCAAACACATTCTTCTGTCTCTGGACAAAGCTGAAAGGACAAATGCAAATGTCAGAGTACTGAGACTAATTCAAACTTGATGCTGAAGAGCATCCTTGTAGTTAAGCACTAACCTGGTAGCCATAGGCAAAAAGGAACTGTATGGTGGCGAACGCATCAAACTCCATGCAAGTTCGTGGGCTGGCAGAGGTGGGACAAATCATTCCATCCCTCCTCTGTGCCCAGTATAATCTCTGTAAACTGCCCAGGGAGCTTTGGATATTGGGCGGTATAGAAATCTAAATAATAATAATAATAATAATATAGAAATCAGGTGGGCTGCCAGAGCAAGGAAGCCTCCTTCTTTGTGCCCAGCATGGAAATTCAGCAGGCCGCTGCCAGAAGGATGGAGTTCTCTGCCTTTCCTCTGCTAGCTTCCAGCAGGCTAGTAAACATTTTTGCAGGCTAGTAACTTTTGTGGTCTTATTTACAAGATTGCTCTAAAGGGGATACCTAAAGCCAATTCAAGACCATTGTGTTGTTGCAGTAGCAAATAATGTTGAGATGTTTAGCCATGGCAATTGCTTCTGAATTCATGACTCATTATCACCTGGCTCAGCCTGTGTATTGGAGGCTTTCCAAGATTAGTGACCAATTATTTATACACACTTTGGAGAATTCACAAGATTCATCCCTGTATCAAAAGAGTTATCCTAAATCAAGCCTAAGCATCAAGGAAATCCACAGTCCAGAAAGCCTGCCTGGGCCATGAGGTGCCAGCTCATGAACTCTGCATGCACTGAACTGGCACTTGGGTGGAGGAGTTTACTCTAGTGAGGTGATGCAAAATATTTTCCATTGCTATATTTTTCTGTGGAAAAAAATCATTTCTAAAAATGCACTGTTTATAAAAATAGTAACAGCAAATGAATACAATATGAATGAAATTAGGCAGTTTTCAAAGTTATAATTAACTTTTTTCTGATGGTAATACTTAGGAAATAACTAACACACAGCTCTTTGGGCTTGCTAAAAAGAAATGCATGAAAGAAATGCATGAAAGCAAAGTGGCTGTCTGAGGAGGCTTTACAAGTAGCTGAGGAAAGAAGGGAAGTGAAAAGCAAGGGAGAAAGGGGAAGATATATCCAACTGAATGCAGAGTTCCAGAGAATAGCAAGAAGAGACAAGAAGGCCTTCTTAAATGAACAATACAAAGAAATCGAGGAAAAAAATAGAATGGGAAAGACTAGAGATCTTTTTAAGAAAATCGGAGATCTCAAGGGAACGTTTTATGCAAAGATGGGCATGATAAAGGACAAAAAAGGCAGGGACCTAACAGAAGCAGATGAGATTAAGAAGAGGTGGAAAGAATATACAGAAGAACTATACAGGAAAGATCTGAATGTCCCTGATAGCCATGATAGTGCAGTCACTGAACTTGAGCCGGGCATCCTCGAGAGTGAAATCAAGTGGGCCTTAGGAAGCATTAGTAACAACAAAGCTAGCGGAGATGACAGTATTCCAGCCGAGCTATTTAAAATCCTAAAAGATGATGCTGTTAAAGTGCTGCACTCAATATGCCAACAAATCTGGAACACTCAACAGTGGCCACAAGACTGGAAAAGGTCAGTTTACATTCCAATTCCAAAGAAGGGCAACACCAAAGAGTGTTCAAACTACTGTACAATTGCGCTCATTTCACATGCCAGCAAGGTTATGCTCAAAATCCTACAAGCTAGGCTTCAGCAGTATGTGAACCGAGAACTACCGGAAGTACAAGCGGGGTTTCGAAGAGGCAGAGGAACTAGACATCAAATCGCCAACATTCGCTGGATCATGGAGAAAGCAAGAGAATTCCAGAAAAACGTCTATTTCTGCTTCATTGACTACGCTAAAGCCTTTGATTGTGTGGATCACAACAAACTGTGGCAAATTCTGAAAGAGATGGGAGTACCAGACCACCTTATCTGTCTCCTGAGAAACCTGTACGAGGGCCAAGAAGCAACAGTAAGAACCGGACATGGAACAACCGACTGGTTCCAAATTGGGAAAGGAGTACAACAAGGCTGCATATTGTCACCCTGCTTATTTAACTTATATGCAGAGTACATCATGAGAAACACCGGGCTGGATGAATCACAGGTCGGAATTAAGATTGCCAGGAGAATTATCAACAACCTCAGATACGCAGACAATACCACCCTAATGGCAGAAAGCGAAGAGGATCTAAAGAGCCTCTTGTTGAGGGTGAAAGAGGAGAGTGCAAAAGCTGGTTTGAAACTCAACCTTAAACAAACGAAGATCATGGCATCTGGCCCCATCACTTCCTGGCATATAGAAGGGGAAGAAATGGAAGCAGTGACAGATTTTATTTTCTTGGGCTCCAAGATCACCGCAGACGGTGACTGTAGCCATGAAATTAAAAGATGCTTGCTCCTAGGGAGGAAAGCTATGGCAAACCTAGACAGCATAGTAAGAAGCAGAGACATCACCTTGCCAACAAAGGTCCGTCTAATCAAAGCTATGGTTTTCCCAGTAGCAACGTATGGCTGTGAGAGCTGGACTATAAGGAAGGCTGAGTGCCGAAGAATTGATGCTTTCGAACTGTGGTGCTGGAGAAGACTCTTACGAGTCCCCTGGACTGCAAGGAGGTCAAATCACTCAATCCTAAAGACCCTAAAGGAAATCAACCCCGACTGCTCATTGGAAGGACAGATACTGAAGCTGAAGCTCAAATATTTTGGCCACCTAATGAGACAAGAACATTCTCTGGAAAAGACCCTGATGCTAGGAAAGATTGAAGGCAAAAGGAGAAGGGGATGGCAGAGGTTGAGATGGCTAGATAGCATCACCAGTGCAATGAATATGAATCTGAGCACACTCCGGGAGAGAGCGCAGGACAGGAAGGCCTGGCGTGCTATGGTCCATGGGGTCACAAAGAGTTGGACACGACTTAACGACTGAACAATTGCCCTAATCAACTGATGGAGCAACTGTCTTTCACTGTCAGCTGGGAAACTCAGAAAAAAGCAGCAATGCACATATTGAGTCATCGGTAAAACAGAACTGGGATCATTGAGTCAGCATTACTACAATATTCAGAAGCAGACAAGTAATTAATTCAAAAGTGGTATCTCCAAAAGTGTCCAGACACTCCTGATTGATATGAATTATCTAGATCCATTCTATTGGGGTTTAGGCCTGGTTTTCACTCAGAAATTCCCTTGGTCACCCTGTGGTCTCCTTTGCTGGGAGAGATACAGGGGAAGTGTGACTGTTGATTCTCCAGGACCTCATAGCTTGTGGATGCTTATAGATCTAGTTTTGTTACTACAGGCACAAGCATCTTCTGGGGCACAGAGCACGTTTTACCAGGTTAGGGTGCAATCCTATGGCCACTAGTCAGTGGCTAGACAGCGATAGGATTGGTCGGTTCCCGGAGAACCGACCCCCACTCCCTCCGGCACCGCCTTGTAGAGAGCGCAGATTGGCCCCGCGCTCCGAAGAGCATTGTGGAGCGGGAAAAACAGGGTGTTCCTGGGGGTGGGGTGAGGTGGGGAGGTCGGAAGTGCCGGTATGACACTTCCTATGTGTGGTCTGGCCACCTCTCCCCTCACTCCGAGGTGCAGGGCGGGAGGAGTGGTGAGGAGTGGATCTCCTCCCCGCAAAAGCAGGGCGGTGGAAGCGGGGATGAGATCTGCTCCTCACCACTCCTCCCACCCTGCACTGGATAGGCAGTCACCCACGGGTTCGGAGGTGACTGTCGATCAAGATAGGATTACTCCCTTAGACTGGTATGCCACCTACAACCCTCCTGGGATTGAGACAACCTAGCTTCAGTGATCCATGCCCTGGTAACTTCCAAGTTAGATTACTGCAATGTGCTGTATGTGGGGCTACCCTTGAAGACCCTACAGTACAAAATATGGCAGCTAGGATACTGCCTGGAAGTGGGCATCCTTGGCCCTGACATTACAGACTTTTTGATGGCAGGTTAAGAGTTTTATTAATTTGCTGAGGAATTTAAAATGGTAATGTTTCCTCTGCCTGCTCTGTGATTTTTATAGTTTTATCTGTCTCTTGTTGGTTCTAATTGTTAATGATGTTTTGTTCTATTGTATGTATATTGACACAATTAGTTTTATCTATGTCTTTGTACGCATCCCTGGAACCTAAAGTGAAGGGCATTTTAGAAACATTATAAACAAACAAACCTATAAAGACGCATAGGCTAGGCAGATGTATGCATATGCAATTCCAAGGCTACCTTTACAGATATCTACATATATGGCTAGAGTTTTCAGTTATCTGAGGTATTGGCTTATGGCAGATCTATTAAATACTTTTAGCTTCCTGGAGAAAATTAAATCCATCACAGGCAAAGGGGGCATAAAGTGGTTTTTCCCAGTGAGAACTTCCAGAGGAATACCTGTGTTTTCTATTACCCATATAACCAAGAATCACGAGACACATTGAGAGATAAGTAACCAAGTAATATCCTGAGAGTTTGTGGCAGCACCATAAACACATAATTTATTTTTCAAATATCTTTTATATTCATGGCACTGCAGGCTGAAGACATCTTACCTGGCTTAGTATTGATTCAAAGGACCAGCCTGAACATCAGATTAAGAATGAGTCAGACACAGAATAGAAAATTCTTCAGCTATCCGGAGGCTGATATCCTCTTTCAGAATGATCTCTGGATGCTAGAGCATTTACTGAAGACTTTGTGGAATGCTATAATGCTAATGTATTTCAAATGAAACAATAACAACACTATCCAATTTTCCCTGTTACCCAAACATCAAAATATCCGCTGTCATCTTACTTGAAAAATCCCTTCCCCTTCCCTTTTCTATTGTGTCTATTAGATTTTGAGCCCTTTACCAGGAACTGTCTTATCTTTTAATCTGCGTATGGTGCTTAGAGAATTTTAGGCACCTTATAAATGATAAATAACAACAACCACTATGCAGCAGTGTCTTCCACTTTACTGTCAGATAGAAGAACTCAGGTATACATAAAGGAATGGATTCTCAAGTCCTAACCAAAGTCACAAATCAATAGGACTCCAGTGCTGTAGGGCTGGACACCAAAAAAATGGATGATACACAGGTAAGACAGGGCAGAGTAGATTGTCCCGTGATGGATGGAGATGGATGGATAGAATGGCTTCTCTACATCAGTTTCATTGCACCCCTGCCCTTTCTTGGGTCCCTACTCTGCAAATGCTGGAAGACAGCCAGAATACAGGAAAACAAAGCTTGAAGTTACATGTTGACTAGCACAAATATATGGAATGAAAGTTAGTTGTTAAATTATGATTGGCCATTGCCTTGCTAGGAAACACCTTTTAAAAAAATAGCTGATCACCCATGGTGGGTTGTTATGTCATGCAAACCAGATCAATGAACATATTTTACCGGTCAAGCTATTTTTGCATGCAGTCAGAAAGCTTTTCTGCCCATATCTAAATATTGCTGCTGGCCCAGCTTTAACAGCAAGGGACACTCAGAAGTATTTGCCTGCAAAATTAGGAGGACAGCAGACACACTATCTCCAGTGAGATCATCCACTTCCCAGACACAGCATGATAAATTATTAAATGGAGTCTCAAAATTCCTACAAGGGAATGCACCAGTAGTGACATACTGTACTTCAACATGATATTTCTTGTTGGTAGTAGTGGCCTAGAGGACTCCCAGAAGATAGCAAGGTGGGAAAACTAGCCATGTCTCATTTTTAATGATATATCATTTTGGACAGAACATGGAATTGGCAGGGGAATCAAACCTTTGAAATCAGAGGTTTCATAACATAACATAACATAACATAACATAACAACATTCATTTATACCTCTGTATAAGAGGGAAGGACTAGATTGTGTCTGAGTTGCATCCTGCTTACACCCTAATCAGTTTCAGCCACATGCAATTCCTGAGATTTTGTACGGACCAAGTAAATAGGATAAGAAGGGCCCTAAAAACTAATTTCCAAAAAATCTCACTGTTTTTAAAAGTCTGGGCTTCATTGTTGGCCACTGGTTAGTGTAGGGTACATGCTGCAACTATAATAACATAATCTGATGAGGCTCTCTCTGAGGGCATGGCTGCTCATTATCAGGATTCCATACCCCACCTTGGGATAGTGAAAAAATCAGAACAGAATGGGCTGGAACAGCAAATAAATCTGATGCAAACACAGTGGTATGTGTAAGGACAATGCAATTCAAAAGGTGTTCACCATGTGAAAAGGACCGCAGCATGCAAAGACAAGTTGATCAAATTCAGCACGCAGTGTGCACACATATACAAAAAATATTTGTTTGCATTGGGTAGGAAAAATATTTGAGCCTTTTCTGAATATATTGCCACTGGATTTCTTGAACTGATCTACTCGTAAGTCCCTCAATATTTGCCTTTAAATGGAAATACTTTTAAATGGTAATTTTCTCAGAACACCTGCTGAGTGTTCAGCTTCACCTTCGAAGGGAGCTTCACCTATTGGGTGGTACAGAATTGTAATTAATTAATTAATTAATTAATTAATTAATAACTTAATGCAATAAAACATTACTCTTTTAATTCTGAACTGCAATACATGGGAAATATATGCAATACACAGGAAAGTATGGGAGTAGTGAGTATTCCAACAGGCAACTCCCTACCTACATTCTGATGTGCTACATTCTTGGGAGGATTATACCACAAGCATTCCATCCTACAGGTAGAATCCAACATTGTGTGAACGCAAATCTGCTCGTGTGGTAGGACTTTGTCCCTCGCTCCTCCTCCTTGTAGCCTCTTAGAAATCTGCTTCAAAGGGCCTCCAAAACAGATTTTGAGGGCACACAGGGAGGACAGGGAGTAGCCCTGCTCCCTGTCCTGCTGATGGAAATATATAATTTACATATATAATGTTCTATATATTTTAAATTGTTTTATTGTGTGTCGTTTGGTTTTAGTTTTTGTGAACCGCCCAGAGAGCTTCGGCTATTGGGCGGTATAGAAATAAATAAATAAATAAATAAATAAATAAAAAATAAATGGAAACCAGTTCCATCAGCAGAACTACTCCATTGGATTTCACCATATGTTATGTTGCTAATGTGGAAAAGAGCTGGGAAAAATATCACAGGAAGTCACCACTTCCTTGTCAGCTAATAATTTACAGCTGAAATGGACTTGGTAGCTGTAAATTAAATAAAGGATGGATATTGAGAAAAAACGCCTTAATACCATTTAAATTGAAGAAGTTAAAGCTCATTAACAAATCTAATCCTGTGAGCTATCAAGTTAAACACTCTAATCATAAACCTATTTAGTCATTTTTCTCAGCAGACTATTTCTTTATTAAGTTTGCACTGATTGGACTCCATGAAAACCACAATAAATCTTTCTTCAAGGAGTACCAAATGAGCAAAACCAAACTTTAACTACCAAAACAATGCAACAGTGAATTCTGTATGTGCTTCATATTAACACGTCAGTTAATAAGTTAATTCCTGTTAAGGGTTTGCGTTATCGGGGCTGGCTGTCTGCAAACTATTATTTTACGAAAATATTTTATTTATTGTTTTTCATAGGACATTTCTCTCCTTTAATGGCTATTTACTATGTTATAAGTTGGAATCTTTCACATTTATAACCCCCATCTGAGCAGTTAAAATTGCTTTTACTCGAGACATAAATAACCAGCCAGAACTGGCTTATGTTGTCAGCAGATTTTTCTACAAAAAGAGCATCATTTAAACTTACACAGGTTCATTAGCTACATAGATGTATATAATTAAAACAAAAAAAGAGGTCAGAGCATACATTAGCCTATTTTATTTTCTTCATCTATTATATTTTCAAAAGCTTCCGTATGACTTCGCCCCCAAGCTGTGAAAGCCAACCATCCACCTCCTTTTCAGTATGAATAACACTGACATTTGACAGCTTCACATAGCTGACAGGGTTATACAACAGCCCACCCTCCCTATTCTCAATCCAATTAGACCTCTAATCCTCCAGATGAAAGGCCCAACTACTCACGTTCCTCATGACAACGACAGCTATTGATTATTTGTCACTGCAGCTAACACCTTCTCTGTGGAGGCCACTCTGACAGAAGCAAACCTCCCAAATTAGACAGCACTTTATCTGCCCTGGAGGCCAAATGGCACAACAAGTAAAGGCTAATAAATGGTATAAAAATGAACAAATCATAACATTATGACAGCTTGATCGTTGCCAGCAGTTTCACAGCTCTAGCTTGACGCTCTGTTAGACCTGCTCCTTCTCTTCTGTCTTCCAATTGTGCTCCAACTTTGACTGAATTAAAGGCCAGAACAATTAAGGCATTTGACCAGCAAGGGTAAGCTGGGATGGAAGTATTGCCAAGGGACACGGATGTCAATAGCAGACTACCCATTTGTCAATACAAACATTCTAGACATGCAAATGCTGATGTCTCGGTTCTCCACTAGGTTGCACTGATGCCCTTCATAAACAGCTTAAATAGGAACTGATGAAATTAACTTCCCAGACTAGTGATTTTCTCTAAAGAGCAGGATTTTAAAAAATAAAATGGGGTTTTCATTAAGGACAATGTAGAACACATTATAACAGAAATACTGATAGCACATTATAGCTGCAGTGTAAAATCGATGTCAAAACTTGTCCTTTAAATCCAGAGAAAAGGGACTTGCATATTTACAGCAATATGATGTGAAACCTGCAATAATGAATGCCAAAGAAAGCTTGGCTATTCCAGGATATTATGATAGTGTTCCTAGTTTCTTTTTCAAACACTTTGCTTAAGGAATTGCACATTTAAATGGTTTGAATTGTGTTCTTTCCTTGTAGATGCTTATATTTACAATGCCTGGAATTCAAAGAGCAACTTTTGGCACATTCAAGGGCTTGGGCATATCTAGAGGGATTTCTGGCTGTTTTCCCCCCTTTAAACATCAGACCCCTATGCCCTATCACAAACTACTTCTGAAAATCCCTTCTGTTTCAGCAACTCTTTGGCACTACTTGACTTCAGTCAACACTGAAGGCTCTTAATCTCCTGCAATACTCTCCCCCCACCAACATTTTAAGTGGGATCCTCCTGCCTCTGTAGCCCCAGAATCCAGACTTGATTCCAAACTTATTTAAGAAAAAATGTGTTGGGTACTGCACAAAACAAAACAAAACCCTAGCACATTTCCCACCAATGGGACGAACAGTCTATATTAAACACATAAGGTGGAAGAAACTGATAAATAAGTAGGGGAGTTCAGGTTGCTGTGAAGGTACAGGAAAGGCAAGACTAGGCTGGTTCAAGACGGAAATTTCTGACAAAGTAATTTTTGAAGAAAAGAAGAAAGAAATATCTTGACTAGAGAAAGGTTGAGTCTTTTCAAGGCATGGAAGAAAGGACTAAGGATGGAGACAGACATAACATTTTTAGACAGTTCCGGAAGTACCCACACTGCAATCAAGCCAAATGTATCTATTTCTCTCAGGGTCAAGTTCTGGAGGGAAAAACAAACTTTGACATGGAAGCTGGATGAGCATGGGCTCCTCTGTCTATGAGTCCCACTAAGAAATTCTCACTAAGAAACCTCACTCTACAAACCTGAGGACACATTTGCACTTTTAAAAGGTTCCCTTCTAAAAAATAAGGCGATAAATGAATTGATGCATCTGTATGGTGCCTATATTAGAACTGCCTCCCACAACAGTCTCTCACAGCTATTTTGAAGTAAAGAAAAAGGCTCCAGAGATCTGATCATGTATCACCCATGTCAATTATAGTTTGGCCCTGTTACTGCCAAATGTGTGACCTATTTGCCAGAGTAAACTTCAAGGAAACAAAGATAGCTTTGAAAAATATGAAAGCAACCTATTTTTACTGACAGAGATGGGTTAACACAGATGAGGGACTTTAAAATATTACAAATAAATGCTGAAAGAAACCAAAACAGAATGGGACTGTCGTGTCCCCTGCTTCCAGATCCCAGCATGCCCCATGGAGGAAGGCGGGAGCCCTTAGCAACCCCTCAGACTCTGACGGCCTTCCCTGTATCCTCTCCTTTTCTACAGTGATGGATGAGTACATGGCTGCACAATGAGCAATGGGCCCTTTAAGCTTCTTCAGGAGAAGGAGCTACTTGAAGGTGAGGCTCTGCCAGCCCTTAAGACAGAGATAGAGAACCTCTGGCCCTCCAGATGCTATTTGCTGAATTTTAACACTCATCAACCCCAGCCAGCATAGGCAATGGTCAGGGATGATGGGTTGTAGCTCAACAACATCTGGAGGTTCCCCATTCCTTTTTTAAGGCTTTATATTACTCCAGTTTTGTTGCTGAGACAATATATTTCTACAGCTCAGCTACCAGCAGGCACTAGGAGTTTTCCAGGGTCCTGACTGCTGCTAACTGAAACTTGCTATAACCATGTCAGTGTGAACTGATTTACCTTGACCTGACTTGTCATTCCTTAATTTAACTGAACCTGACTTATTGGACTGGACCTAACTTACCGTAGCTTGACCTATTCTGACCCTCCTTGTCGTAACCTGACTGACTTCATCCTTATTTGACCAGTTCTGACTTACTTCAACTTGAATATGCTTGACTCCATTTGCCTCTTCTCTTGCAGACCCGGAGCCCTGATGAAACAGGACAGGGTCAGGTCTCCAGGTTGAGGGTGGCAGAGAGAGAGAGAAATGGTTGAAACAGTCTTGTCTGCATGGGAGAGTTGTGAGCCTTTTTGTATGGCCTTGGGGAAGGGGTGGGCACTCATTGTCCCACCCCTTTTTCTATGCAGCATACAATTTGCCTGAGTTGCTAACAGGCTGTTTCACCTGCAAGACAGTCTCCCACACAGTCATTCTTTCTTGGCAGACGTTGTTAGCAAATTAATAGCTCTGGGCCTAGTTATATCCCACATGTCTCACCTCTTTATTTCCACTCTTTAACTTTATTTCTTTATTTCCACTCTTTCTGCAAATGTTTCCTACACACTTAAGTAGCAATCTTCTTATTTTGCATGAGATGCTTGCTGGGTGACAAAAGGTGCCTAGCATGGTGAAAACGCTGTGCAAGGTATCATTTCTGAGTTTATGAGCACCCTGAGTGAACTATTTGAAAACTATAACTGGTGCAGAATGCTGTTGCCAGAATGATTTCTGGTGTCTGCTTTTCTGACCTTATTACACCAATCTTGTTTAAATTTCACTGGCTTCCAGTTAGTTTCCAGGGACAATTCAAGATGTTGGTTATTATGTATAATGCCTTCAGTGTCTTGCGAACAGGATATTTGAAGAACTACCTCCTCCAACATGAACCTGCCCATCAGTCTTCAGAGGTCCTACTCTGCATTCCACCACAATTCAGAGGTGTAAATGGTGGGGTCACAGGACAGGTCTCCCATGGGAGGGAAGCCCACAGACTGGCCACTCCTGTGTTGTCTTTTAGGCAGGTGGCAAAGATGTTTTCACACTGCCAGACTTTTAGCGTGTTTTAATCTTGCTAGCTATGGTTTTTGTTTTAAATATTTTACTCTGGCTTTTAAGCTCTTTTAAGTATATCGATGTTTTACCAGGGTGGGGGGGAGGTTATTAGGGCCAAAAGACAGCACTACAATGTTTTAATTAAAGAAATAAATGATGGTGTATGTTCACAAACAGGGGCCGCGGTGGCTTAGTGGTTAAGACGCTGAACTGCAGACTGGAAGGTATTTGTATGTTCATTTGTATGTTCACAAATAACTCACAAAGTCAGAAGTTATGCCTTGTATGGTATTTTGTAGTGTTTCAGGTGCCTCTCCTTAGCCAGCAGGCACCTCATGCAAAATGAGAGAATGATCAAGGGGCCTCTAGAACTTTCTCTCCTTGTTTGGGTACTGGGAGGGAACCTAAGAGTAGCACTGACTATGCAAAAGGTAGTGCCACTATCAGGCCTCCCTTCCAGCTGTCTGGAAATCCTTTCAGTGCTTCTTCAGCTTGAGCAGTTGGCTCTGCCAAGCCAATTTGCACAGGATGGGAGAGCAGTACCATTATGGCCAGGGGAGTCTGATCCTTGTGCAGCTTGGCCAGGGCCTATCTGCCCCCAAGGCTGAATAGGTTGACCACCCCTGCTTTAAATTACCCCTTCCTCAGCTTTGAGCACCCTACCATGCTCACAGTTGTAGTAACTAGACAGGCATAGTTTAAGCCAAAAAAATTCATATTTTAAAAACAAGCTCCTATTCTTTAAATGGAAGTAATCATGTCACAAATTATAAGCCTGTGTTGTTGTTGTTTTTAAAAACTTAAGTGAGGCAACCCAGTGCTCCAGATAGGATGGTGTACCCACTACCCCCGCACTGCAACCCCATTGCTTCTGGAAATGTGCAACTTCTATTTCAGACATAACAGAAAGCCCAGAGAGAGGAAGTACAAAGCACCTGGTACCCCTACTTCTCTCACATCACATTCATATCTGAAGACATTTTTTCATATATTGGATAAACCATTACTGTAATCTGAGCTGAGAATATTTAGAAAGGTAGTCCAGCACAGGAATGAAAAGAGACTCAATGCTCACAGAGAATGTGAGAATGCGTTGCAGAACACTGTATTGCATACAGGTTAATCCAACCTTAACTGGTCCTAACTAAAAATTGACCAGTTCCAATCAGCCCTGGAGCTGGTGGGCCTGAGATCACAGACTTGTAAGTAAAATAGGGGAGCTGTCCAGCTAGGACAAAATACTAGCACTAGAGACAGGGACTAGGGCACAACTGCTGAAACAAGAGGGGAGCTGCCCACAAGGTAGCTAGGGCATTTAAAAACAGAACCTCTGCCTTGTCTGGATTGAGCTTCAGTTTCTTGGCCCTCACCCAGTCCATTACCATGGCCAGACAATGATTAAGCATTTCCACTACTTTCCCTGTATCAGATATGGGGGGCGGGGGAGGGAGAGAGAGAGGGCACTGTGTGTCATCAGCACACTGCTGAGATTGCATTCTAAATTTTTGTGTCACCTGAATCAGCAGTTTCATGTAGATGTTGAATAGCATGAGGGATAAGATAGAATCTTGTGGGACCTCAATACATAAATGCCAAGGGCTCAAGGAGACATTCCCCAGCACCACCTTCAGAAAGTGGTTGTCCAAATAAGAATGAAACCACTGCAGTACCATCCCATCCACTCCCAATTCAGTCAGCCTCTCCAGAGCAAGTTCAGTCCCAAAAAATTCAGGTCTGATTGAAATGGATCCAGAAAATCGGTTGTATCCAAGACAGCCTGGATATGGCTAGCCACTGAAGGACTTTGTCCAGGAAAGAGACATTGGCCACTAGTCTATAGCTGTTCAGATCCCCTGGGTTTCTCAGAAGTAGCTGCAGTACCCCCTTCTTTACAGAGGCTGGGACTATTCTCTCTCTTATAGAGGAATGTATAACTTCCAGGAACCAGACAGTCATCAGCTCCCTACTGGTTATAATCAGTCATAAGGGGTAAGGCTCGAGCAAACAGGTGGTTGGCCATATCTGACCAAGCATCTTTCCCACATCCTTGGGCCTTAAAAACTGAATTTCATCCAACAATATCTAACCAGACAGTGCCTTGGACCATTCTGCAGATTGAACAGCAGAAACTGAGGCGTCTAAGTCATGTTGAATACGAGCTATTTTGTCCTCAAAACATTTAGCAAGTATGTCACAGCAAGCTACTGAGGATTCTATCAGATCTCTTATTGGGCAAGAATCTAAAAGGCCCTGAAGCATTTGGAAAATCTCCACTGGATAACACTGATAGGACGCAACAGTGGAAAAGAAATCGGATCTTGTTGTCAGAACAGAACTTGGGGAAGCGAGGACTTTCGAGTGTTCTGCCTTCTAATGGTGCCCTCTGTTCATGATTCACTGCTGTCTTTGCTCTTGGACTCCAAGGGGTGACTGTGGCATGTGGAGAGCCCAAGGAAGAGGTATATGTCCAACCTTCTGGATTCAGTGGGCTGGTTCACATGATCAAACAGCCCACTGTGGCTTATTTAAGCCACGGTGGGCTGCAGTGTGTGGGTGGCCACTTTGAATATTTAAGCTGCAACTGCAGCTTGATGTGCTGGCTGAACCTGGTGGGGGTGGACTGTGCAGTTGTGGCTTGATTATTCAAAAGCTGCCAGGCACGCGATGCAACCCATCGTAGTTTATTTAAGGCGCGGTGATAATGTGAACCAGGCCAGTGGGATCTAAGGCTATGTTATCTATAGTGGCTGTCCCAGAGTACTCTCAGAGGAAGCCATCACTTCCTGCTCCTAGCATGTACTGGGATCTGGGTGGGACTCCCTATCTCTTCTGAGGAGGTCCCATACAATGGAGAGCCAGTGTGGTGTATAGAGAGCCAGTGTGGTGTAGTGGCAAGAGTGTTGGACTGGGAGCTGGGAGATCCGGGTTCTAGTCCCCACTCGGCCATGGAAGCTCACTGGGTGACTTTGGGCCAGTCACACACTCTCAGCCCAACCTACCTCACAGGGTTGTTGTTGTGAGGATAAAATGGAGAGGAGGAGGATAATGTAAGCCGCCTTGGGTTCCTTGCAAGAGGAAAAAAGGCGGGGTATAAATGCAATAATAAATAATAATAATAAATAAATAAATTCAGGCCATAGAAGTTAGCAGCGCTGATGCTACTGCTGCTTAGTGGACTGATTTAAAAGTGTGATATTATGACAGTTATTTAGATTTAAGAAAATATTGCACACCAGTTTCAGTCCCCTTCTCAGTATTTTAAAAAAGATGATTCTATATTTAAACCATCATTTACATGCGCGCACACACAAAATTATATCCAGATTTTCATGTAGAATACTAGATTTCAGCTCACCATGTATAAAATAATTAAACCTTCAAATAAGATTATAGGGGAACATAATTAACACTTCAGAGATTTAGAGATGCTCCTGGATATTCCAGCAACAACAGAAAAACATAGGCAATATAGCTCTGGCTTTCATTCTATGAAATTTACACATTTCTCCAAAGTTGAAATACAATTACAATGTAAAACAAAACAAATACTCCAAGTCTTAGGTAAGCAGCAGTAGTTTCATTAGAATGTAGTAGTGTGATCACACAACATTGACACTGTCTACAGGAGTGTGTAGATTATAACTACTTTAGTAAATTATAACTACTTCAGTAAAGCTCCTGAAAAAGGAGTTATGCTGTTCTTGTCATATGGATACCTCCAGGATGGCAACAGGGGCTATATAGGACTTTCCTGGACAGCTGAATGGCTCCTTCAGCTGGTGCAGCCCATCTCTTGACAGTGATGGGTTTCTGGGCACACCACATTAGTGGTATGGAAGTGGGAGGGACACATTTAAGTTAAGTTCCACATTTCAGAACTTGAGGATAACCACGCTAAGGGTGAGATCTGGTCCCATTTCCCCACCCTGTCTGTGGGTAATTTGTGCACGTTGATAGATGTCAAATTGAGAAAAGGGGATCAGATCACACCCTTAGCAACCTGATCCTGATGGTTTGAAGTGTGGAACTTAACCTTGAGGTCCCCCCTTCCATTCCACCCTTCACAGTCTTTCTCTCAAGTGGTTTTAAGGGTGATCTAGGGTCCACCCCATTTTCAGAGCTCCCATAGACGTGGGGAGGAATAAAATGGAAGGGGGGGCTTCCAATGGTAAATCCCACACTTTAAAACGTAAGGATAACTTGCTAAGGGGCCAATCTGGTCCCCTTTCCTCCCTGACCTGTCAGCTGTCAAAGGCTGTCAAACTAGCCAATAAGCAGCCCTGCCTTGTCAATTACTTTGTATGTTTCTTAGTACACTTTGTTCCCTTTGACAGATGAAACATACAAGACAATAGACAAGGCAAGGCTCTATATAGTTTGGACTGCTGCAACTGTGACCTCCACAACTGCGACATCCCCCCGCCCCAATACAAACACATTTGCACACATCCCGGGGCTGAAAAAGTAATACAAATAATAATTGTCCACCACAAATGTTGTGGCACAAAATATTTTTTGTGCAAATGTTGGGGCACAAAGTATTTTTTAAAGGGTTGCTGAAGCCCCTCCAAAGTGCTGCTTGGGCACTAGTGGTGGCGCTGTCACTGTGGCATGGGCAAGATTGCTTGGCAGGAGTGGCAGAGGTTTCTACCGCTTTTTGCCAAGTGGCTCACTTGCCAATGCCTACAACCCATGATGGTGTCAGGGTGGAAACTGAGCCCATAGAACCCCAGAGCAGTTCTGATTCTGAGGAGGAACAGCTATCCATGGGAGAGGAGCCCGCTCATCCCTCACAGGCACAGCAGCTGGCAGAGATTCCTCCCACCAGCATTCCTAGCTTAGATAGCAGTCCTGGGAGTGACAGAGTGCGGGAAGCAGACTTGATGGACGCGCGACGCCAACGCAGAGAGTGGTGCCAAATGGAGGGCGCAGAAAAAAGGCGTTGTGCCCGGTTGGCGCGCAAACAACGGCTGCGCCCAAAGGATCCAAGGGAGAAGGGGAGGGACTCTCCCTAGTCCTTAAGTTCAGGGGTCTGCCAGTCATTCCCTTTCAAACGGGGACCAACTGTTCCAGCTTAGGGCATAGGTACTCTGCTGCTCATATCTAGTTGCTAAGAGTAGAGTTGTTAAGTTGTAAAAGAGGAATAAAGCTTTGAAAAAAATCCATTTGTCTGTGTCTGGACTTGGCTACTGGATTAGACTGAGAGAGGCCTCCAAGGAGCCCTTGATAGTCATGTCCTGTGGACCCAAGGGAAAGAGGGAGGAACTCTCCCTAGCCCATAAGTTCAGGGTCTGCAAGTGATTCTCCTTCAAACAGGAACCAACTGCCTAACCCAGAGCATAGGCTACTCTGCTGTTCATTGCTTAGTCGCTGGTGATTAGCATCTGAAAAAGTCATTAAGTTATAAAAGGATTAAAGCCTTAAAAAGAATCCTTTTGTCTGTCTTGAGTTGGCTATTGGAGTAGACTGAAAGAGGCCACTAGGGTGCTCCTGACAGATGGGTTGGCACTGCTGGGTTCAGATGAGACACCAATCCCTTGCAGGTATGACAACCCATAAGACATGCACAAGCCACTCTGCAGAAATCGGTCTGGGTTCGCACGACACGACAAGCCATCATGGCTTATCACTCATGATGGGTTGTTGTGTCATGCAAAACCAGCCATTGGCAACAAGAGTTAGCATCAGTTAATAAAATTCTAAGGGAAAAGTTACCTCTTGATGCTAAGATGTTTTTATTAACACACTTTAAAGGGCTGAAAAATAAGAATAAGGAAACATTCCTTCATCACGTGGTTGTCACCCTAGAGTAGTATATGCAAAGCCTTGGAAATCTAATCAAATCCCAAGAATCAGAGAGTGGTACATTAAGCCATGGATGGGATTTTGCAGTTCTAAATAAATTAACTTGTATTATTAGAGTTAGCCAAGGAGGGAGGTCTTGTGCTAAGTCTGAACAACAGCGGAATGGTTTAAACAATTCTGGAACAGTCAACAAATTATAATGATTTGCAAACCATTTTAACTGATAAAAGAAACGGGAAATGTTGGTATAAGTTGGTTGTTTAGTATATTGTTGTTTTTCCTTTGGAAAATTTAATTTTTAAAACCAAATGACAATTTTTTTAAAAAATCTGTCATTTGGTAATATTCTGAGTATATATGTACATAAATTAAGGTAGTTGGACTAAATGTCCAAATTAAATGCATTTCATATACGGTGAATGTTTTCAATCACACTTTAAAATACAAAAAAACTATCGGTTTGATTGAAAAAGCAGAAAGCAGATCTAATCTGCCTACAAGCACATATAATACAATAGCACAGTCAATATATAAATAAATTAGGTAAAGGGCAATTATACTGATGCACTTGTAACAAAACAAAGAAGTAGCAATTATAATGGACAAAACTATGTGGGAATGTAAGGAACACATGGTAGATAATAAGGTCAAGTTTGTGTTGGTTAAAGGATGTCTTAATTCTAAGATATCCATTAAGAACTTGATTTATGCTCCAAGCAAAGAACTCTCAAATGTCTACATAAAACTGGTAAATGAAGTGCATACATTTAGAGGGAAAACTGATTCTAGCAGGTGAGTTCAACACGATTACTCAACTTGTAAATAACAGGCCCACCATAAGAAATACTACAAATATCATTCAGAAACAAACTTTCCCCCCCCAAGGTTGGGAAGTTGGTGGATATTTGGCATCGCTTGAACCCCGAGGAAAGAAACCACAGATACTGAACAATCACTGCTTAAACTGAAACCAAAAACATTTCAGATCATGCTCTAATCTTTATTGAATGGGCAAACTGGAACTTCTATCAGGGAAAGGATATGAAGAAACATTCCATCCAACTCCCCTTGTGTTAATAGGGTACACGCATAATCCATGTAACTGTGGGTACTGGAAACAAGGGAGGTTCCATTTTTTAGTTGCTGAGAACAGTGTTTGTGCATGTTTTGGTCAAAAGTGATAGACCCAAGCTGCCTGGAACCTGGAGAAATGACTAGCAAAGATGTTCTGTAGTTGGCTAGGCTTTTTCAAATACAAAGTTCCTTAAATACAAAGTTATTTTCTGTCATCTCAGTGTTTGTAAGCCAGTGACAACCAAGATTAGATTTTACCCACCTGAACTCAAGAGAAATAACAATGGCTCAGACAAGAAGGAAGTCAGTGAAGGATGCTAGTTAGATAACAGTAATTTAAAGAAACAAGAAAGTGTTCATTATAAAGCTCATAATAGTAAATATTATAACTAAGGCAGAGATACGAATTTCAAAGCGACGAAAATAAATATTATTCCTAGGTCATGACTTTGACTTCTGGAAATTTAAACAGTCCAGTCTTTAAGAGGCTGTTTGCATGACACATTAGCCCACCATGGGTTACTTAACCGCCTCATGTGACTGCCATGTTCAATATGCAATCCCTGCTTAGGGCTTGTCATGTCATGTGAATCTGGTGAACTATTTTAGAGTTGTGTGAGAGTTCTTTAATGCTCACCAGGTTCACGTGACATGTCAACTTCCAAGTGGGTTGCACATGCAACCTGACACCTATGGGAACTGTGGCTCGTCATTGGTAAAATAACCCACAACGAGCCATGGCATGTCATCCAAACCCAGTCACTGAGTGCTGATCAGAGACCCTTTTAAAGTTAGACATTTCCTGCAAGCTCATGAGGGAAAGTCATATAAACATAGAGGAGATTCAGATAGCAGGTAGGTTCTTTCACCAGAACAGCACTGGTAAGCATCAAGGAAAACTCCACTCCTTGCTTTTTTAAACTTTCTAAGCTCACTGTCTTTTTTGTATGTTTTGTTCTGTCTCTTGGGAAATTGTGTTGGGGGGGGGGCTGCTTTGGGAATTTACTAAGTTTTGTGAATGTATGCTATGCTTCTGATGCTATGTATTTTTATATACTCATTTTAGTATCATGCCCACATTCTTTAACTGGGAAACTATTGCACAAAAGCTAACATGCAGTTGAAGTGGGCATTTGCCGACTGTCTGGCATTTGCTGATAGACAAACAGATAGGTGAGGGGATCAGGGCGGTGGTGAACGCCTCCCTTGAGGAGGGAGTGATGCCATCAGCCCTCAAGGAGGCAGTGATAAGACCGCTCTTAAAGAAGCCCTCCTTGGATCCTCAAGTTCTGAACAACTTTCGCCCAGTCTCAAAACTGCCATTTTTGGGCAAGGTGATTGAGCGGGTGGTGGCGATGCAGTTGAAGGCACACTTGGAAGAAACTGATTATCTAGGCCCATTTCAGTCGGGCTTCAGGCTTGGGCATGGGACAGAAACGGCCTTGGTCGCCTTAGTAGATGATATGAGGAGGGTTCTGGGTAGGGGTGAATGCTCCTTCCTTGTTCTCCTCGACCTCTTAGCGGCTTTTGATACCATTGACCACGGTATCCTCCTGGACCGCCTGGAGGGGTTGGGCATTGGAGACACCGTATTGCGGTTGTTCTGGTCCTTCCTCTCTTGCAGGTACCAGAGGGTAGCACTGGGAGAGGAGGTTTCGGACCTGTGGCCACTCACTTGTGGGGTGCCACAGGGTTCCATCCTCTCCCCGATGCTATTTAATATCTATGTGAAGCCGCTGGGGGCTATCAACAGGAGGTTTGGGGTGCGGTGTCATCAATATGCGGATGACACGCAGCTCTACCTCTCGTTCAAATCTTCACCAAGGTTGGCCGTAGAATCCCTGTCCAAATGTCTGGAGACGGTGAGTGGCTGGATGGGGAGGAGTAAGCTGAAGCTGAACCCTGACAAGACCGAGGTACTTTTGGTGGGAGACAAGAGGAGGCTAGGGGATGTTGACCTGGTGTTGAATGGGGTACGGCTACCCTTGAAAGACCAGGTCCGCAGCCTGGGGGTCATTTTGGACTCCCAGCTGTCCATGGAGGCTCAGGTGTCAGCTGTGAGCTGGACAGCGCTGTATCAACTCCATCTGATACGGCGGCTACACGCCTTCTTTCCCAACCATCTTCTCCCATCGGTAGTACATGCCCTGGTCTCCTCTCGTTTAGACTACTGTAATGCGCTCTACATGGGGTTACCCTTGAAGACCGTTCGGAAGCTGCAGCTGGTACAGAACACGGCGGCTTGCCTGATTAAAGGCAGCCGCCGGTGAGTTCACATCACTCCAGTGCTGAAGGAGTTGCACTGGTTACCAGTTGTTTTCCGGGCCAAATTCAAGGTGTTGGTTTTGACCTTTAAAATCCTATATGGTTCTGGCCCAGCTTATCTTAAGGAGCGCCTCCAGCAGCACCAAAGAGGCCGCTTAACAAGATCAGCCTCGAATGGCCTTCTCTCTGTCCTATAAGCCAGGACTGCCTGACTGGTGGGGACGAGGGAGAGGGCCTTTTCTGTGGTGGCCCCCACTCTGTGGAACTCCCTCCCTAGGGATCTCCGCCATGCCCCCTCTTTAATGAGCTTCTGTCATGCATCAAAAACGTGGTTGTTCAGGCAGGCATTTGGGGTGGGTTAGGGTATTTTAGAAAATGTTTTTATTGTAGAATTTTATTGTTTTAAACTGTTTTATTGTACGCTGTACATCGCCCAGAGTGGCTGGGTGACCAGCCAGATGGGCGATTAATAAATTTAATAAATAATAATAATAATAATAAATAATAAATAGACTGGATAATGTCTTTTTGGAAATACTTTGTAAGTAAGGAAAATATTTGTATACTTTATTTACCAAAAAGTATTCTTCCTGAAGTGTCATTAATTCGGACAGATCTGTAGCAGAGTACAAGCATGACATATTTCTCAGTATACTTTTACTCTCATTCAGATTCTACACATTGCCCTCCCAAAGCTTCATCCCTTGCATCTCAGTTTTATCAGATCCACACAGCTCACAGTAGAAACTCCGGGACTTTGCTGTAAGTTACCTTTGACCAGCAGGATAATTCCCAGCCTCTGAAAGCACTGAAGTGTACTACACTACGAAGTGTACTACTTCACTGTACTACAAGCGAAGCTTAAATTCCAAGGACACCATTTTTGTGAGTGTAAATATTTTATATAATATGTTTCCATGCCTAATGAAGGAACATTTTTTTTGGTAACGCAATCTTTTCAAAATTGAAACTGGCAAATTTAAACCACGTTGAAAAAAAAATCTAGGTAAACATTAAACAGAAGTTTTTGACTTTTCTAAGGAATTATCCATGGACTTTGGGTCCATTCTGGAGCCATTCTACAAATGACCTTATTCTTGGAGCATTTACAATAGGGCAACTTCCACTGGCACAATGGGACTTCCCCTTCCTCTGCTCCCTCCTTTACCCCTGTCCCCCCAAATCTGTTCCAGGTAGGTCCTCCAACCCTCTGGGGAAAATTTCGCAGCTGTGGGGGGCTGCAAGGTTGAAGTGGAATCTGCTATGCTAGCTGTGTCCATTCTGTTGGTGGACAGACAACCTCAGATTTTACCCATAGTTTTGAATTACATTTTTTATTTGCCTTCAGTGATGCGAATGTGCACCCATGCCTTAAAAATAAACAGTGATTATTTTTAGCATTATGTACACTTTTAGTAAGTAGTAGATTCCTTTGTCATTCTGGATAAAATTTACTTAAAACACAGGGATGTGCAAATAAGCAAAGCTAAAGCTCACCAAAGTTCTCCAAATTCTACCTCGAAGCTTGTTCTGAATTTAGTCCACATCAGATCGCAAGCGTGTTTTTTTTGTTTTGCATAAAAATCTGAACATATTTTCATGTGTATTGTACGCATCAATGTACGCATCAATCATGTGCATCTTTGAAACACACACATTCTTCTTCCATTGATTAAAGTGTATTTCTGCGCATTTTTCATTCACATTTTTCAATGTATGCATGCTGTCAAAAAGCATTTTGGGGGGCTACAAATCGCACTGCAAGCTCAGAAATTTATGGACTTTGACCATGGATTGCATCCAAGTCTGTGCTCAGTCTGGAAGGTAAGAACTGGGTAACTCCTGATCAAAAATGCACTGAAACTAATTTCTCATACATCCCTACTTAAATGTAAGATCTCATTTCACTACTAGTGACATTGTTAGCTGAACATAACGATGAACCTGAATCCAAAGAGCAACTTTGGATGGGTGGTATCCAACTAGTGTCCCTCCACTGATGGAAGCATCTTAGAAGAGGGACAGAAAAAGGGATAGAAGAGGGATAGAAAGGGAACGAAGTATACTCCGGGTGAATGACTGGCTACGAAGGTGGTGCCGACGAGAGGGATCTGGATTCTGGGACCACGGCCTATACTTCCTGGAAGATGGGCTGCTGGCAAGGGACGGGTTGCACCTCACAAAGGATGGGAAGAATGTGTTTGGCCACAGCATGAAGAACTTCATCAGGAGGGCTTTAAACTGAATCCTATGGGGAAGGGAAATGTAATGTTGGGGGTAACAATGGACGTAGGCGCATGCAGTGCAACAGAGAGAACAGCTCTGATAGCGCCCAATAATAGTCTTCAGACACATGTAGGAAGAAAGCCAGACTATGAAGCACATGGTCTTCGATGTCTATATACTAATGCCCAGAGTATGGGGAACAAACAGAACGAACTTCAACTCTTAATACAGGAGGGAAATTATGACTTGATAGGTATAACTGAGACTTGGTGGGATGACTCTCATGACTGGAATACAGCAATTGAAGGATATAATTTGTTAAAAAGAACAGGAGGAACAGAAAGGGAGGTGGGGTTGCACTGTATGTGAAAAATACATATCTCTGCACAGAAATACAGGAGGATGAACTTGGTAGCCCCATCGATAGCATCTGGATCAAAATAAATGGAGCAAAGAATAAAAGGAACCTGGTGGTCGGAGTCTACTACCGGCCACCCAATCAAGGAAAAGACGAGGATGAAACTTTTGAAAAGCAAATAGCCAATATTTTAAGGAAGCATGATGTAGTAGTAATGGGGGACTTCAATTTCCCCAATATTTGTTGGGAGACAAATTCTGCAAAACATGGCCCCTCCAGGAAATTCCTGACTTGTGTGACGGATAACTTCCTCCTACAGAAAGTAGAGGAAGGAACTAGAGGATCGGCTATCCTTGACTTGATCCTAACCAACAGTGATGACTTATTGGATACAGTAGCAGTTACAGGAACTCTGGAGGAAAGCGACCATGTTGTACTTGAGTTCTTGGTTCTAAGGGAAGCAAAAGCTGAGTGTAGTGAAACGCGTACCCTGGATTTTAGGAAAGCTGATTTTAATAAACTCAGAACAATGATCAGTAAGGTCCCATGGCAAGCGACACTAACGAGAAAAGGAGTCCAAGATGGGTGGGAGCTTTTAAAAAAGGAAATTCTCAAGGCACAATTACAAACAATTCCAACAAGAAGAAAAGGTGGAAGACAACAGAAGAAGCCAATGTGGCTTCACAAAAAGCTTAGAGATGACCTGAAAACAAAAAAGGACACATATAGGAAGTGGAAAGAAGGCCAAGTAACAAAAGAAGAGTACAGGCAGGTAGCACAGAATTGCAGGGATGGTGTCAGGAAGGCTAAAGCTGAGAACGAGCTGAGGTTAGCGAGGGATAATAAAATCAACAAAAAGGCTTTCTTCAGCTACATGCATAGTAAAAGACAGAGGAAAGAAATGGTGGTTCAGCTATTAAATAAGGATGGCAAAACAATAACAGATGACAAAGAAAAGGCAGAGGTGCTCAATTCCTACTTTGACTCAGTCTTCTCCTGAGAGAGGGTCTATGACCCTCCTGGCAAAGGCGAAGTACAGGCTGAAGGGGCAGGATTGCAGCTTGAGATCGATAGGCATATGGTCAAGGAACACCTAATTACTTTGAATGAGTTCAAATCTCCAGGGCCAGATGAACTGCATCCTAGAGTCATAAAGGAACTGGCAGAAGAACTCTCAATGCCACTGTCTATTCTCTTTGAGAAATCATGGAGGACAGGGGAAGTGCCAGATGACTAGAGGAGGGCTAATTTTGTCCCTATCTTCAAAAAGGGTAAAAAGGAGGAACCTGGGAACTACAGACCAGCCAGTCTGAAATCAATCCCTGAAAAATTCTGGAGCAGTTAAAGCAATCCATCTGGAAGCACCTTGACAACAATGCCGTGATCACTTGAAGCCAACATGGATTTATCAAAAACAAGTCCTGCCAGATGAATCTGATCTCATTTTTTGATCAAGTAACCTCCCTTGTAGACCGTGGGAATGCCGTAGACATCATATACCTCGACTTCAGCAAAGCTTTCGACAAAGTGCCCCATGATATCCTGATGAGCAAACTAGCTCAAAGTGGGCTAGATGAAACAACGATCCGGTGGATCCACAGTTGGCTACAGAATCGGACTCAAAGAGTGCTTATCAATGGGACCTTCTCAAACTGGGGAGAGGTAATGAGCGGGGTACCACAGGGCTCGGTCCTGGGCCCAGTGCTCTTCAACATTTTTATTAATGACTTGGAGGAGGAGGTGCAGGGAATGCTGATCAAATTTGCAGATGACACAAAATTGGGAGGGATAGCTAATACTTTGGAAGACAGAAACAAAATTCAAAGTGATCTGGATAGACTGGAGCGCTGGGCAGAAAACAACAGAATGACATTTAATAGGGATCAATGCCAAGTTCTGCACCTAGGAAAAAGAAACCAAATGCAGTTACAAGATGGGGGATACATGGCTCAACAACACTACAAGTGAGAAGGATCTTGGAATTGTTGTCGAACACAAGCTGAATATGAGCCAACAATGTGATGTGGCTGCAAAAAAGGCAAATGCTCTTTTGGGCTGCATTAATAGAAGCATAGCTTCCAAATCCCGGGAAGTACTAGCTCCCCTCTACTCAGCACTGGTTAGGCCTCATCTGGAGTACTGTGTCCAGTTCTGGGCACCACACTTTAAGAAGGATGCAGACAAACTGGAGAGGGTTCAGAGGAGGGCAACAAAGATGATCAGGGGACTGGAAACAAAGCCCTATGAAGAGAGACTGAAAGAACTGGGCATGTTTAGCCTTGAGAAGGGAAGACTGAGGGGAGATATGATAGCTCTCTTCAAGTACTTGAAAGGTTGTCACAGAGAGGAAGGCCAGGATCTCTTCTTGATCATCCCAGAGTGCAGGACACGGAATAATGGGCTCAGGTTACAGGAAGCCAGATTCCAGCTGAACATCAGGAAAAACTTCCTGACTGTTAGAGCAATATGACAATGGAACCAATTACCTAGGGAGGTGGTGGGCTCTCCCACACTGGAAGCGTTCAAGACAAGGCTGGACAGCCATCTGTCAGGGATGCTCTGACTTGGATTCCTGCATTGAGCAGGGGGTTGGACTCGATGGCCTTGTAGGCCCCTTCCAACCCTACTATTCTATGATTCTATGATCTATCAGTGGAATGAGGAGGAGGGTGAGTTTTGGTGATTCTCTCTCCCCCTGCACCCCACCCCCCAAACCTGTTCCAGAGAGTTACCTTATCTATCCAAGCACTGGTGAAATATTATACTTTTAACTTTGAACAGCAGACTACCCTGGCAATATCCCAAACTGGTTTTCTTAAATACTACCTAGTTCCAAAAGCGGCATGGTATGGGGGAAAGGAAGGATACTGTTTGACAAATGCATGTGAAATCCTCTTGGCACACAGAACTAGCTACACAGTTCTTTGAACTCTGGTCCATATATCCAACGTTTGAGCATCATTTAGTTACCTTTTGTGCAGCAAGATGGAGAGCTGTCCTCTGGCTATGATCAGCTTTATTAACATCTGTTCCTGTCTTCAACAAAGCCTCAGCACAGTCTAGCCTATCAGCCAACACGCAGTACATAAGTGGAGTTCTCCCAAACTGGTCTTCTTTGTCTTTCAGATCAGGATTGCCTATAACAACAGGAAAGTGAATAGTAATACTGGATTTATGGGAGCTTAATTACCTGTGGACATTTTCTGTGTAACTGAGAAAACAGCACACAAGCTCTTCATAAGAAGATTAAACAATTTCATCTCTTATATTGCTAGACTTGCCAGCAGATTAAAAAAGACAAACTGGAACCCCAATCTTGGATTATCCTGCGCAAAAATCAGCAACTACAGCTTTTCAGGGCATGAAGAATTAACATCTGCTTATGTCCACCCACTGAACTGCAGTTAAAGCAGGGGTGGGCCACATAGGGCCTGAAGGCTGCATGCAGCCCCTGTTGCCCCCCAGTGTGCCTCCCACCCCTATTTTTTTAAGGATGAAAATGTTGAAGTTTGCTGCCAAAATTGTGGGCTGTGGCAGGTCCAGGTGAGTGAGAATTGGCTCTTGGACTGCCTGACGCTGCCCACCCCTGTGTTGAAGTACAAGACTGAAGTTGATAACTGACATTGGCACATTTCAGTATTGCTGTAACATTAAAAACATAAACCAAGGAACTTTACACTAGGTATTTAAATTATGAAGGATAGGTGGAACCAATTAGAGCAAGTCTGAATATTCAGCAATATAAAGCTTTTTTAGAGACTCTACCTTCCTGAATATATTCTAAAAAATAACATGATCGTGAGAAGGCTAGAAGGAACCCTTTCCTCTGACATTTTAGTCCTTGAATGTGCTGGGAGATGCTGTTTTTTAAATCCCCCACCTGAAGCAGGCAGTTTAAAAAAAATCCTTACCAGTTGATTCTACTGAATGCATAAATTGGCCCTTACTTGGGTCCTAACTTTCCTCCTGTGAAGGGAACACAGTTCATGGGATTCCTCACCTTGTATTTCCCTCTGCAGCCCCTACAACCTCTGAAAATGCTGAGGGATATTGTGCAGGGGGCTGCAGTTGGGTTTGAGCACCCCCGCCCCATTTTGTATACAGCAGAGTAACTTAGGATCCAAGTCATTGTTTGTTTGTTTGTTTGTTTCAAAGTACCATATACACCACTCTTCCCCAACCTGGTGCCTTCCAGATGTGTTGGACTACAATTCCCATAATTCCAAGGCAGCATGGCCATTGTAAGTACTGTCTTCGCAGGGTTCAAATGTATGAAGTGATTCATGACCAATGTGGACAGGGTGCTTAAATGTGTAGCATAATGACTGTTATGGCTTTTCAATCACAGCTTAACCAAGAGTTCACTGGGTGATCTTAAGCAACTAATTGGGTAGGTTCACATGTCACATTAAACCACCCTGAAAATAAGCCACGGCAGGTATTTGATCTTAAACAACTAATTGGGTAGGTTCACATGTCACATTAAACCACCCTGAAAATAAGCCATGGCAGGTATTTGTTTGCAGAACAACCCATGACACACCCGACAGACAATTGGGGTTGCTGTGGCTTGTTCTCCTACTCCTTCCCGCTCAGTCCTCCTTCCCGGCTCTGGCATGTATCACAAGGGACTTTGTGGCTAAAAGCGTCTTGTCTCCTCATCCCCACTCCAATCACTACCCCTTTTCATTCCCCAGTTAAAAAAAAAGAAAATTGGTGCCTCAAAAATGCACGATTAGGGTCATAATTTCTTATTATTATTATTGTCAGTCTTTCACAAGGGAAGATATTAACTCCCCCACCTCTTCATAGATCCTTTTCGGACTTCCACCCCACCCCCAATGGGGCCCCATTCACTCCGTCTCACGCAACTGCCTTCTCGGGGACCGGGGGGATAAACCAACAGGGAACCACAATAACCGCAGCAGTAACTGCTCGGAAAAGGAGCAGTGAAAAGGAGTGAAAGTTAATATCTCCCCTTTCTGGAGTAGCTGGAGAATCAGGGAAGTGTTGAAAGGTGGAGGACACTGGGAAGGGTCAGTCCAACACCTAGAAGCATGAGAATCACATTGTCAAGGGGTAGATGTTGTCCTCCCCGTTTTTGGTGCACTTACTCCTCTCACCCCACCATTTTTGGCACTTCTGAATTACGCTACTGGGTCCCTCCTTTCTGTTATTATTTTTTCTCCTCCGGTCATTTGCAACTGTGCCCAAATTAGCTGATACGCAACCTTGTATTGTCAGTTTTCTTGTATGTTACCTACCCTACTTGACTGTTCCCTTTGACAGCTGAAGCATACAAGGAAATTGACCAGGCAAGACTACTCATATTGGAAAGCACTTAAGACCAACAAATAATAATAATAATAATAATAATAATAATAATAATAATGACCCCAATTGTGCAATTTTGAGGCACCTATTTATTTATTTATTTATTCATTCATTCATTCATTCATTTTAAAGCCAGTTAATGAGTCATGGTCCTTCCAAAGTTCCATTTTCGCATCAGTGGAAGGGCAGTCACTAGCAAGGTCACAAAAAGCAAGCAGCACAGGCTTCGTCAAACTTAGAGTAGCCCACTGAAATCAGTGGGACTTAATTTAAGACTTGAGTTAGTCATTACTATTGACTTCAGTGGGTCTACTCTAAGTATAACAAAATCTGGATCTAATCTAGAGAGTAATTGAAAGTTCTGGTCAAGCTGAAAATATTGTTAAGTTTTTATTTATTTACAGCTTTCTTCAAATACCAGTTAAATTTTCTTACATTTTTGAATATTGCCATTGCTTCCCTGCTTTGTGATGAGACTGTAACCATGATGTTCATGTGCTGCAGAGGATTATATAGTATTTAGTGGAAGAATGAAAAGTACGTATGTTCCAGATCTGGAAACCCCAATTGGTTGTGCCATACCATGAAGACATCTTTTACAAGGTCCTTAGTCTGGAGCTTAGAATAATTCTAAGGGCTGTCCACCAATTAATGCACATTAGTTGATTCATCATTTGCCTTTTAAATGATCATTCACATTTATTTAAATTATTACTCCAAACTCAACACAGATTCTTTTTTAATGACGTGGACAACGTCCATGAAATAAATATATTTGTTAGTCTTTAAGGTGTTACAAGATTCTTTGTTGTTTTAACATTTCTAATACTTTCCTTTTCATTCCCTATTACTGTAATATACCCAAGTGAAAATAGCCTTTAAAAAGGAACGTGTACCTTTAATTCAGTCCGCTGAATAAAAATTAAAATTAATCCCTATAAATGTAATGTACCAATTACACTGAATCAATTATTACTTTGTATAAAGTAATCCCAACTTGAACAATGGAGCCCTCCCTCCACTCTCCAAACAGGCTTCAGTTTGCACAGGATAGTCATATTCCAAGGCTTCCTCTTTTTTTTATCTGTGCCACCAATACAGAATGTTCTTTATGTTTCTACTTATTCTGTTTGCTTCCCAGTCACTATCATGGTGTGCCCATTATGTCCTACAGGCTCCTATTCCCATTCTATTGCAGAACATAACTTCTTTTGAAATACTTGTTTTCCAAGATGATTATCTAAGTTGGTAACTTCCTGAACTCTATTAAGATATGATTACTATATTACCATTGTACTATAGTGTAGCAGTTATCAACTGGCCAACAGGTGTACATGTGACAAACACACAAACCATCATCTAAGAAGCTTGGGGTTGTCACTTTTTGTCCCAAACACAGGTTCTGTTGCCTTCTATATAATAGGGAGAGTATCAACAGGTGTGATGGGAAAGCTGCAAAGGACCTTGGTATATGTTCACAAAATGGTTGTCAGGTTATATCATAGTCTGTGTCATGTCCTTCCTCCCAGCTAGCTACTGGTATATGTCAGGTTCTTGCACTTGGCCCTATTTGGTAATAGACAGTTTTTAAAGGGACTTCTGTAACAATGTGACTGCAGGATTTATTTTAGCTTTTTTAATCCCACCTAGTTTATGCAAATTGTGGGCAGTTTTAAAGTCAAAGGAGTCAAGTACAACTGATCAACCTCCCCATACACACAATCCATAATATATGAATCCTTGATTGCATATTGCCATAGTACAGACAAGCTAGTCTAATGGCAGAATTCATAGAAGATTAAATTTCTCTATAATATTACCACCTTTTCCATGGCAAAGGCTCTGTATCTTTAATAAAGGCATGACATGCCAGAATTCAATAGTCCAGCTTTTCCCTAAGTTGGAGATACAGTGATGGGAAAAGCTGTACATGACTTGTATTTTTTAAAAAATAATGTACCTAGGACAATACATAATAAAAGCTATCCTATGTTCACTATTATTACGTTTGTTTTCACGCATCAAAAGTTAAAGAAAGGCAGTTAGATATGAGAGCAAATATAAAAGCCAATGTTGGAAACCTATACAAAGGGAACATTTTACCTGCTATTTGCTTTAGAAGAGCACTCTTATGACCATTAACAGCAGCAGCATGAACCTGAGATGCTAGCGAGGAACGACTGAACAGCCAGGTCTCGGAAACATTCATACTCTTCTCTGAAAGTTCAAAGGTTAGCCCTACATAAAGATAAACACAATCATCATCATCACCACCACCACCACCACAATAGAACCTTTTCATAAAAAGAATGCAGCTTTATTTATGTGAAGTTCAGTGATGTGCTACCATCACAATACTTTCAGATTTTTACTACATATTTAAAGATTTTGTTTTAAATTTTGAAAGACAGATGCTTTTATACATATGCTTTACACAATAAGGAGTCCAGTTCAAGGCAGATGTCAACTGAAAATCTCTGCTGTTATTCCAATGCAAGTGGTCATCCAATTCCCCCTCCAGCCCTGCTTTATTTAGACATACTTGGAGATGATTTAAACTGCCATACTCAAGATTTAAGTCCAACAGCAGTCATTATGACATACATTCAATTTTGTTTGGATAAAGATATAAGAGGAAATGAAATGATTGATGTTTATGACAAACTCCAGATTTAAAAAGATGCTACTACATGGTGAAATACTACTGTGAGGAGACTGAAGCTCAGGGGGACAATTCTGTGGTCCGAGGCAGAAGATAAAATGATGAAAAGACGTAAAGTTTCTGTCAAATAAATGCATGATGGATCATAGATCAGCATTAAAAAAGATTCAACTTAGTACTCAGAAAGCAACAAAAAAGAGAAAAAGATAGAGGCTGAGAATGCTTATAGCTGAACAGAGAAAAAAGAAAAGAAATCTCATCAAGATAAAAGCTTTAATTCTGAGGAGGAAATAAGAAAGTTTAAGATACGTTTCAGCAGAGCACATGGTATAGAATAGGGTGGTTATTAGAAGCAGAGGAAGATAAAGTTCCTGTACCTTTAATTGTTGTTTAGAAGAACACTTCAGCAAGTGAAGCTTTGAATCTGATCACTCTAGCATAGAGTATTGGATTTGGTCCTGGGTTAAAATCCTTGCTCAGCCATTATGCTCACAGGTTGGCCCTGGGCAAGTTATTTTCTCTTAGACTAATCTACCTCACAGGGCTGTTGAGATGTGGGACACCCCATGTGCCACCCTGAGCTCCTTGAAATGAGAGCAGAATACAAATGTGATCATATTGTCTTGGGTCTTCACATTGTTTATCCAGTAAGAATGATTGTTTATTTTGATCTATGGTGCCCCCACTACCACCACCATGGTAACCATTTGTTTTCTTCTCAATTGTAACTAACTAAACACAAGACATCAGAAGTGCATCTCTTGCATTACTCTTATTTAGGCAGGTCTGTCCTATGGCTCAATAAAATCTTCCATAAAACTGGAGATGGGGAGAAGGAGTTTGCATCTGCCCCGTGACTTGCTTATATCTCCCAGTTTGGGGACCATTATGCTACAGTCATTCATCTGTTGCCTATCACTCTACTAATGGTTGCACAGGTTGGCAACAACTGTGTTGGATGCACTTGCCCCCTGCCTTAAGGCCCAGGGTTGCAGCTTGGGTATCCTCCTGAATCCAGCACTGCTCCTGAATATCCAGGAATACTTTTTATTGGCTTAGATTGGTATGCCACCTTCACCCTTTCCTAGACAAGAAGGACCCTGGACATTACTCACGTTCTAGTAACATCCACATTAGACTGCTGTAAGGCACTCTGCATGGGATTATCTTTAAAGAGCATTTCAGAAACTATAACTACAACTGGCTCAGAATACAGCTGCCAGTTTGTTAATGGGACAGGTTGCTTGGAGTATATCATTCAGATTTTGCAAGACCTCCACTGTCATCTAGTTTCCAAGCCCAACTCAAAAAATCTGGTTTTGACTGCTATAGTGTAATTCTAGGTATGTCTGCTCAGTTCAATGGCACTTACTGCCAGGTAAGTGCATATAGGATTGCAGCCTTAAAGTCTTAAATGTTCTGGAACCAGGATACTTTAAGGGCCAAGTCCTCCCATATAAGCCTACCCACATATTTCTGCCTTGGGTTTCCATGCTGTTTGAAATAGAATGAGTACAAAGGTAGGATCTTCTGGAAAGGTGGCATGGAGATTATGAAACTCCCTTCCTAAGGAGAGTCAGCTCATGTTCCCTCTGTTGGCATTTAGATGTTGTTAGACTGTGCTTTCTATGAGGGCTTTTGCAGCTAGCTAAACTAGAAATTTCAAATTTCAACCTTGTTGTTAGCAGTTTATACTGATTATGTTGGTTGATTGTTGAGTGTTGTGGATTTGTATTTTGCTTTTGATTGTATCTTTTTTATATTGTTCTATTATGCTTTTAAGTTATTGAAAACCAGCATGTTGATCCATTGTGATCAAAGGCAAATAAACAAATAAATTTTCTTAAAACAAGTGAACAAATGTAAATGTCAGTGTGACCTTCACTAGGCGCATGTTAAAAGAATTCAGTGTAACAGCCAAAATCTAAGAAAAATTAAAAGGGGGTACTTAAAAGTACCCCTTCATGGATCACTGCCTTGTTGTGGCGAAGGGGCTTGCGTAACTCAGTGAAGCCATAAGCTATGCCGTGCAGGGCCACCCAAGATGGACAGGTCATGGCGGAGAGTTCTGACAAAATGTGGTCCACTGGAGAAGGAAATGGCAACCCACTCCAGTATTCTTGCCAAGAAAACCCCATGGAACGTATCACAAGGCTAAAAGAGATGACGCCAGAAGATGAGCCCCTCAGGTCGGAAGGTGTCCAATATACTACTGGGGAAGAGCAGAGGGAATTTCCAAGTAGTGCCAGAAAGAGTGAAGCGGCTGGGCCAAAGCCGAAAGGACACTCAGCTGTGGATGTGTCTGGTGGTGAAAAGAAAGTCTGATGCTGTAAAGAACAATATTGTTTAGGAACCTGGAATGTAAGATGAGATGGCTAGATAGCATCACCAATGCAATGAATATGAACTTCAGCCCACTCCGGGAGAGAGCAGAGGACAGGAAGGCCTGGTGTGCTATGGTCCATGGGGTCACAAAGAGTCGGACATGACTTAATGACTGAACAACAACTTAAAAGTATTCAGGCCTGATTGCCTGGGGTGCATATCATCTAGTCCAAACTCTTGCCTAGGAGAGTTTGGAGGGGTGAAGATGGCCCCTATTGTCTAGATGAAGCATAAATAGGGAATTAAGAGCTGCAGTGGACAAAGGGCTGGGTGACTATTTGCCTCATCCAGGGATTGTGTATTCCTTGCTGCATTTTTACTGAGGGGATGGAGTCTACTTGTTGTAGGTCAGAAACAACATTTTGCTTAGAGATCTGCAGTGGTGTATGTAATCTACAGCAGGTGGGAGTAAGTGGCAAAGTGAGGCTTGCCCCTTCTGGTGGCAGGCAGTGTGGGTAGGGCACATAGAGAACAAGTTATCAGTGAGCATCTGAAAGTGACTTTAAGGTGAATAGGGGTTCCTTGGGCCAGCCACTGGGGGTTTGGGGACTTGAGGTGCGGAAAGGAGGCCCCTTTGGGACCTGAATGAGTCACACACTTAAGAGTCTTGGGACTGGGGGAATGGGATCCAGGAGGACACCTGGAGATGTGGCTAGAGGCTGGGGATCTCCAGACTCAGGGCTGGGTCAGTCTTGCTCTTGTTAGTTAACCCTAGTAAGATCCCACATAACTTTCACCCTGCAGGCTGTATTCCTGCCATTGCCACCACTGTGCTAACAAAAACAATTGGTGGTTTGTGGCTGAATTTTGGTGGCAAACTGCAGCGCAAGCTGAAAGGGGCAAATTCAGCTTGTTTTCAAGCTAAATGTCTCTTTTAAGGCTCTGTTACAGTTTGCCACCAAAATTCAGTGGCAAACTGCCAATTTTTTGCAACTGCCACACAAATTTCAATGGTGTGGGGGCAGCGGCCACATTAGAAGCCAAGGGGCCTGGCATGCAGCCCACATATTGTCCACCCCTGATTTAAGCCCTGCCAAGCCACCAGTTCACATGCTATTTTGTCAATACCCAGCTTCCCACTCTGGGTAGCACTCAAGGTGGGCAATGCTGGTTGCTTCTGGGCTGAGCAAGATTTTTTTTTTTTTTTTTTTGCCATTCTAGCCAGATTGGCTTGGGCTGTTTTTTGTTTTTTTTTGCCTACTCCATACTGAAACCCTAGGGCAGGGCTAGGCAATGGACCAATATTGAATTGAGGTGTGGAAAAGGATACTCTGCCAAAAATGGCTGATAGTAGGGGAGCCCACCCACCCCCAAAGCTGTTTTTTGGCTGGGGACATCCCCCCCCCCATACAACTCAATTCAAGTTAACAGAGTGGTGGTGAGGGGCCTGACAGGAACACTTGGCGCTCTTGGCATGTGCTAATACAGACATAGGCGCTGTGTTGCTGACCCCTGTCTGAGGGTGTAATTGACTGTTATGGGTGCTGATGATCTTATCACAACTAGGCAGGCAGTGTGGGCAGGGCATGTAGGAAGTTATTGGAGAGCACCCGGAAGCATCTTTAAGATGAAAGCAGGTTCTCAGGGCCTGCCACTTGAGTACTTGAGGTAGGAAAAGGAGACCCCTTTGGGGCCAGAATGAGCCATATACTTAGGATGCAATCCTATGCATGTTTAGACAGAAAAACGTCCTACAACTCCCAGCATGCCCCAGCCAGCCATGTTGGGAGTTGCAGGACTTCTTTTTCTGTCTAAATGTGCATAGGATTGCACTCTGAAGAGTCTTGGCAGTGGGGGGCGGGAGGGGGGCTGAGACATAGGAGGGCTTCATGTGTCTAGAAGATGGGGACAGTCAATAGGCTGTCTCTGGACTCATGGCTATGACAGCCTCACTCTTATTAGCTAACCTTCATAATATCCTACACAGCATTCACCTTTGCAGATCTTTATTTGTTAATTCAATACAGTTGTGACCCTATTGTATACAACCCTCTATATGCCACGTCTTTATTTCTAGGTGTGGACGCAAACACATATCCTACATTCTCCAATAGATTCCAGCTATTGGTTTGCAGGATGCAATCCTGTGGACTTAAAAACTACCATAGCAAGAGGGGCAGCAGTTGTGGCTTCACTCCACAGCCCCACACCATTTCCTCTCCCCCTCATCTTGTCATCTACCTTCTACTGTCAACTGTTTTGCCCTAGTCCAGCCAAAGTTAGTTGTGATTATCTGCCAAAATGAAATTTCTGCAAATAACAACTAATGTTCCATTTAGCTGTTCTTTGATTCTAGAACCTAGTTCCCCCTGTTTGTGGGGGAGCAGTGGAGAGATGAAAGAAGTGGGGAAGGAATGGATGGGGGAAACTGCAGTTACTGCATCTCCACTTAATCAGAAGTTTTAATAGACAAGGCAAATATCTGGGACGTAATCCCTTGGCACAGCCTCTCCCAGTGGCCCCCTCTCTGAATAGATCCTTGATGGTTGTGATGTAAGTACATCTGCTCTATTAGCTAAGATCCTATGCCTTTATCAGCAGCTCAATATACAGAAACTGACCAGGTGAAGCTTTTCTTGGCATTGAGATAAGTGATAAACTTCATCTGCTGAATGTATGTGTCTTATGCTGCTAAAATACACAGGAGTGGGGCCAGGAAACCAAGAAAAGTGGTGACAACTAAGAGAAAAGCTTCAGAAACTCAGTCATATATATTCCCCTCCTCCAGCTATGAAGGATGCAATATTGGGGTGGGGCAGGGACTTGCTGTTTAAGTGTTTAATCTCCATAGGTATAAATGTAATGACCTGTTAAACCTGTCAAGTTCAAGAGAAGGATCTTCCTAACAAATCCTACTCAAAGTCATTTTTTTCTTTTGGGAACTCTTACAGCCCAGTCCTAATCATTTTTATTCAGAAGTAAGTAGCACTAATTTTAACAGGATTTACAAGTCAGTAGGACTGCAGTCCTAGAAACACAGGACCTGAAGTGGAATGTGTGATTAGACTGCCTTGCTCCAAGACTGGCACAGTAGAGCTGCCCGAGGAGGTAGATTTTTAGATGCCATTAAAAGGAAGCAGGTTGTCAGTTATATATTATTATATTTTAGTCTGTGCAGAGAATGGGTCCATTTAGATTTCCCAACACTGATGCCAAAGTGTCGGCCCTGGGGATTTCAACCTTTAAAAACCAAAAGCAAAAATCTGTTTGGGAACCTGACAATCTCTTCCTTGCCTTCCACCCAGCTGGACAAACACTCAAGAATGTGCGTCTTTTAATGTGGGAGAATTCCCTTTGAAGTAAGCTGCTTCAAGGAAGTTCACAATGTACAAAATGTTCTCAGAAGGAGTTCAAGGTTTGGGGGTCATCCTTAGAGTTGGGAAGGGAATATGTCACTGTACTGTATAATGCGGTGTGTCATGGCAGATTTGCCCGACTCAGGAACAAGCTGTAAAATTCCCACTTACATTGGCAGCACTATGAGCCTGGGGGTCTCAGGCTTGGCTGGTAGAGACTGAGATTAAAATCTCTGCCAAACCTTGAAATTCAGTGGGCAGGGCTGATCCAAGATATTTTGGTGTCCAAGGCAGAAAATCCAAGTTGTGCCCTCATTCTTAATAATAAATTGAGTAGCTTGGAGCTTTGCCCCCAAAGACTGAACCTGAGGCAGCCATCTCACTTTACCACATGGTGGGGCCACCCCTGTTGTTGGGTAGCCTTGGGTAAGTCAGTTTCTCTGTCAACTTATCCTACCTCACAGGATTGTTTTAAGGATAAAAGGGGATAACTCCATGTAGATCATCATAAACTTCTACACTGGTGATCAACTAACATAATGGCTGAAGCCAGTATGGAATAATGGATTTAAGGGACAGTGTGGTTTAAATCCCCACACATTAATTAATTAATTACATTTATATCCCGCCTTTTTTCCTCCAAGGAACTATGAAGATAACTGGGTAAATTTAGGCAGTTGTTGGATCTTAGCCTGATATACTTCACAGGGTTGTTATGAAGAAAAAATGGAGAAACATGTTGTAACACTGAGCTGCCCCTTAGTGTCTATTCCTTTAAAAGCTACAAGCAACCTTGACCAAGATAACTGACATCCACAGCCGATTTGGAATATCACATTTTTCCCAGGGCTTCCAGAACTTCAAAACAGGTTCTGTTTTGATGTATTTGTTTTGTTTTGTATTCTGTTTTGATGTATCAATTTTGTCAGAGATACCCCAATCCATTTCCTTTTTAATTAACACTTTTCTAGCCCCATCTCCTAACCCAAAAGGTGATAGCAGAGTTTTCTCTAGCCCAGCTCCTAGTCCCCAAAAGGCCAGAAGAAGGTTTTCTCTAGTTTGTGCAAAATCTAGAATGCTTAGCCCTCTGCTTAACCATCCTAAAAATGAACTCAGATTCCTGTATTTTTTTTTTTGTCACCTTTGTCTGTGACAAAGGTGCTGTGTGTACTGAAACCCCCCAGGTGAACCCTGTGTTGTGCATATTTTAAGAGTTCGGCATGGATGAGCAATCTTTTAAAAGTTTGTTTTTATTTTCAGGAACCCATCTGTTTTCCTTTTTTGTCTCTTATTATTTTCCTTTAATAAACAACAACTTTCCGTTTGCACCCATGCTTTGACTGTGCGTTTCTGACAAACTCAAGACAGGCTTCTCTTTCTACCCGACTAGACATCAGTCACGTTAGCTGGCTTTAGTCGACAGGGAAGTAAAAGGAAGAAGATAGGCTGAAGCTTGGCCAGCCAGAGACTGGGGGTTTGACTGACAGTCCACCTTACTTCTGAGGGCCAGAACAGACATTACTTTCAATCTGTGTTTAGCAGCTATGTCTTTTGTTCATTTTTTACTCTAGAGTAAGTGCAGGAGGCCCAATCCGGATCTCTGAAGCCCTAGGGTCCCAATCCAAATCTGCCCTCCTGTGCCTACTTTAGAGTAAAAATGAGCAAAAGACATAGCTGCTAGGCACAGATTTAAAGCAATTTCTGGCCCCGAGTAACGGCACATTCCATCGGGAGACGCACGCTTGCTCCTGACACAAGCTGGTTAAGAGTGCTGGCGGCGGCGGCGGCGGCTGTAAAGCGAAGAGGACACGTTGCCAGGTCTACCGCTGGGGCTGGACAAAGTATTGCTTGAGCATTTTATGCATACATCCTACCAAAAGGTTCTTGGAAGAACGGCGTGATGAAACAGAGAGCGACAGAAAGCATCCTCAAGGCTCTAGAGAAGAAAGTTAACATTCAGATACCGAGCCCAGACTTCATCTCCCTCAGCAGTGACAGTTCCTAAAGGGGCACGAATAACGCGAGGAGAAAAAAGAGACACGAATAACGTGAGGAGAAACTGCGCGCAGCTGCTTCCCCCGCCTCTTTCTTCTTCGTACGTGCGCTCGCTCGCCCGCCTGCCTGCCTGCTCTGTTACTTACCGCGACCGCCTGCTCTGCCCCTCACAGAAATAAAGTTGACCCCAAGGGAACCCCTCCCTCGTCGGGGGCTTCAGATAGCCAAGGCGACACCGCCCCGCCCCGCCCCGCCCCATTCCTAGGGCATGATGGGAAGCTCAACAAGACGCCCGACTCCATCATCATCCCTTGCCTGCGTTTCCCAGAGAGCCCAGCCAAAAGGGGCCGTGTCGCAAAGCCCCGGTTTCCCCTCAGAAGGAAACTACGTTTCCCGGCGTGCCTTGCAGGCGCATCGAGAACCCGGAAGTGTGTGTGTATAGGTCTGCTGCGAGGGGGCGGGCGGTGCGGGAGCAACTGGGGTCGGTCTCCTCCTCTTTCTGCTGTCGGTGGAACTTGCCTCCCGCCGTGCAATTTCTTCGGAGGCCGGGGGAAGAGGAGATTAGTAATTCATCGCCCGCCCCCTCTCATTCTCCCTCCTGCAGCACCACCGCCACCGGCCTCGACCATGAGAGCCGCCGCCATCTTCCCCGAGCCCGGCTACCGCCTCCTCCTCGTTCTGGTGAGTTGAGGGGAGGGGAGGCGAGGCGAGGGGAGAGGCTGGCTGGCTGGCTGGCTGGCTGGTTGGCGGCTGGTCTGTCTGAGGGGGCACGGAGAAAAACGGGCGGGTGTATTAATTCGTGCGGCGAAAGGGGATTTACGGTGTCATATCTGCCGCTTTGCCCCACACATCTCTACCCCTCACCCCGTACGAGGAAGCCGGTACCGCTACAGCCAGGTCGGGTGTGGCGGCCGCCGTGCTGGTGTGGCTCCGTCTGATAGGCTGCGAGCTTCTCGGACCCGGAATCGTTAGCCCGTGACGGGGCGGGTCCGACTGGACCCCGGCGAGCAGTTGGGGCCAACAAAGCGGCCCGTTTAGGGACCTTCTCCTCTATTCGCGGCCGCCGCCTCTCACCCTCTATCCGGCTGCCTCAGTAAAAGTGTGGACGGGAAGCGTGTGTGCTTCTTCTAGTGCTGTATTATTTTAAAGGTGTGTGTGACTTGTCTTCGTCACTGCTGTTCTACAGAAGAGCGTAAAAATAAAAAGCTCACCTTTATGATTTCTCACCGAGGTTTTGCTTAAAGCTGTTGGACTCCTTTAGAGTTGAGATGTGATTAAGGCGTGTAAGTTTATGTGGTGTTGGGTACGTACATAAAAATACTATCATCTCGTTTCTTCCAGCCCTGGAGATCAGGACCACTTTCACATCTGGGGGCAGAGATGGCCATCCAGTGTGGGATCTGACTTCACAACTTTTCAAGAGTGTGGCCAAATAATGGTCATGTGTACTTTGGAGAGGATGAGTTCTGTGTGTGAGATGGGGTTGAATAAATGTACATCTAAAATCTATTACTCAAGGAAGAGTTTCAGCCCTTTGAATTGGTTAAATTGGTTCATTTTTTTAATTCTCTATTTGAAGACTTGATTGATAGTAAATGGTTCCTGTTTTGTGTGTGCTTTAGATTGATCACTTTTGGCTACTCTTCATCTGGGAGTTAATACCATTATGGTAGTCCTTTACTTCATTCTGAAAGATACAAAAGAGGCAGGGTAGAGTATGGGAAACAGCTGCAGATGAAGGGCTTTGTCACATCAGAAAAAGCAAATGTTAGTCTGGCATACTGATCTTGCAGAGTTCAGCTTACATAGATAGGAAGCTGCCTTATACTGCATCAGTCTATTGGTCTATATAGCTCAGTATTATCAACACTGAGTGGCAGTAACTCTGTAGGGTTTCCTGCCCCACCTGGGGATGCCAGGAATTGGAACTGGGACCTTCTGCATGTAAAACATGTACTCTATCACTGAGCTATGGCCCCTCCCCTTCTCAAAGCAGGACTGCAATATCTAGGTCAGTTGTGTCTAACTTTTACAGAAATTAGGCCATGAGCCATCAGAATTCTGTGGTGGCTTTTTAGTGGAAAAAAAATAAGAGTCTCCACTTTAAGGAACCATGTAGAACTGAAATACTTCAACATCAGTAGTTTGTCTTAAAGTAATGTGGTGGGTGGCTTGCCAAGCTATAGGCACTAACAACTGAAAAAAGGATAATATAAGTGGGTGGTCCCAAGGTAACTTCCCTTATTGGAGCACATAGAGCTGTTTTAGACTATGAAAATTGTATTCTTTCTGAGAGATTCTTAAAGCTATTCTGCTCTAAAGCATATACATGTTTACATTATCTTATTGACCTGGTTCGCACGTCACGCTAAGCCACAGTGGGTTGTCACTATGCATGGCCGCAGGTGGCTTAGCATAACATCTGAACCCGGTGCAGCTTTTCCGTTGTGTGTTGTTTTTCACAAACAAGCCACCCTGAGAACCTATGGCTTGTAGTAGGGTTGTTTAGGGTGGTTTGTTCTCAGGATGGCCTAGTGTGACATCTGAACCCAGCCGAGTCACTGTGGGCTGCTCAAAACAGTGAGACAGCCACCTGGCAAGAGCGGTGAAAAACCCTGATGGCCACTCCTTGCGATCTCACTAGTGCCACTGCCATCAACCTTCCTCCGCTGCTTTCAGTGTCTGCCCTTTCACCAGTATTGCATTATCACTTGGCAATGTCACTATCACATTTGCAGCCCTTTAAAAATTAGGCCTTAAAAACGGCAAAAATTGGCTCATTTTTTAAATTGTTATTTTTCTTCAGTTGTATACAAGTGCACACATTTGCAGGACTGCAGCAAAGCATATTTGCCTATTTTATTCACATGCTTCATTGATAAGTTGGCGAAGCGGAAGTAAGCTCCACATATTCCTGCAGTAATTATACCTGTAGCAAAAGCTCCCATCTCATTCAGCCATCCTTTTTAGATTTCACTGTCAAGGGAAGTGCTGAAGTGGAGAAGGAATTTGACAGCAGGCATTTCAACAAGGTATGAGAGGTGGAATTTGATAAGTAGCATTTCTAGATGTGGAGAGGGCGTATCAATGTGCTTGGGTACTGTACTAGCTGTTGTTGTACTGGAACAGCTTAAGAATGTAAGCTATGTTCATGTGAACATGCGCACTTGTGAAGGACCGAAGGGCAAAAAAAGCAAACCCATTTGCGCAAATTTGAAAGACCAAAAAATAAAACCCTGGTACCATTTGCACAAATTGGAAGGACCAACCCCCGCACCTGATTCTGTTTTCACAAATTGGAAGGAAGGACCCCCAAAAGGGTAGCCAGTGTTAAAATTGCTCAGAAAGGGGGTAGCGATTGGAGTGGGCCTGAATTTTCTCCCCGTAGGAAATACGAGGCATCAATATTTTGTGCTTTGCAACTTGTAGATTTGATGACTATGTAACAATCGAGTGAGTTCTCAGCTGTCGGGAATCCGAGAGGAGTTTTGCTGCAAAGGCAGATGGGATATGTACTGGTCTGTCAGGAGTAACATGGGTTGTTCAGCGAACAACCAACCCATGGTGGTTTAGCATGACATGCAAACTCTCCCATTAACTTAAATTATACTTCCGGGCAAGTGCGCTTCTGATCACAACCTGTGGCTGCAAAAACATAAAAAGTATTAGAATGGTGTATAGCAGATTAGTACAACAGATTAGTGGTGCCATTTATGCCTTTCCCACTTACTAAAACTAAGTGGCCTAATTTTATACTTTCTCAGAGATGCGTAACACTTATTAAGTGCAGAGGTGTAGTTAAGTTGCACTTTGAATCAGAATATTGGAATTTGTATTCCTCAAGTTAGGGTCTGGCTCAAAATGGAGTTTGCCCCCTGCCCTAGTCAGCCTCCTCCCCACCAGTCTCCCCACCCCCTGCCCAGCAAAAAGGCCCCCTACCTTTGTGAAGTAGTAGAGTGTAAAAACAAATGCTGCGAGATCACAGAAATATGATTTCACTGGATGTTTGTGGTTGTTTGTGGTTCACTTATTGTGGCCAATCTCTCCCCATCCCCAGCTAAAGAGTACATAGAAAACATCAACTTTTGAAACTACCATAAGTTTTGATACTATTAAATGTTTCTACAGTCTACAAATATTACAGCCAACCTAGGTCAACAATGGACAATTAAATATTAATTGTAAAAAGTAGTCCATTTCCCCTAACCAAATTTGATTGCTGTCTTTAAGATAAATATGCTTATATAAACTGTCCCTTGATAGCTTTGCCTATAGACCTTGTGTATTGTCGTTTTAAATGTTGAAGGATTTGATGAGAGGTATTAAATGAGCAATTCTTACACTTGGGTTAATACCTTTGCATTGCATTAATTGAAAACATTCATATAAACGGTGTTTAATTTCAGATACCATGAAACCAGGGCCTAAATTCTAGGAGCTCTAGTAAATTCCAAATTAACACCAAAATGAATGATCTAGGTACCAGTTTAGTTAGGCATCCAGAAATTCACCCACCTAGCACACCAATCCCTCCCCTGGATATATATCAACTCCAAATTGCATTTATATGGCAGTTTAGAGAAGATAAGAAATAGGAGGCATCCCTCCTCCTGTTGTTGTTGTTGTTGTTCAGTCGTTAAGTCGTGTCCGACTCTTCGTGCCCCATGGACCATGCCAGGCCTTCCTGTCCTCCGCTCTCTCCCGGAGTGTGCTCAAGTTCATATTCATTGCATCGGTGATGCTATCTAGCCGTCTCATCCTCTGCCATCCCCTTCTCCTTTTGCCTTCAATCTTTCCCAGCATCAGGGTCTTTTCCAGGGAGTTTTCTCTTCACATTAGGTGGCCAAAGTATTTGAGCTTCAGCTTCAGTATCTGTCCTTCCAAGGAGCACTCAGGGTTGATTTCCTTTAGGATTGACTGATTTGACCTCCTTGCAGTCCAGGGGACTCGTAAGAGTCTTCTCCAGCAGCACAGTTCGAAAGCATCAATTCCTCGGCGCTCAGCCTTCCTTATAGTCCAGCTCTCACAGCTATATGTTACTCCTGGGAAAACCATAGCTTTGATTAGATGGACCTTTGTCGGCAAGGTGATGTCTCTGCTTCTTACTATGCTGTCTAGGTTTGCCATAGCTTTCCTCCCAAGGAGCAAGCATCTTTTAATTTCATGGCTACAGTCACCGTCTGCGGTGATCTTGGAGCCCAAGAAAATAAAATCTGTCACTGCTTCCATTTCTTCCCCTTCCATATGCCAGGAAGTGATGGGGCCAGATGCCATGATCTTCGTTTGTTTAAGGTTGAGTTTCAAACCAGCTTTTGCACTCTCCTCTTTCACGCTCAACAAGAAGCTCTTTAGACCTTCGCTTTCTGCCATTAGGGTGGTATCGTCTGCATATCTGATGTTGTTGATAATTCTCCCAGCAATCTTAATTCCGACCTGTGATTCATCCAACCCAGCGTTTCTCATGATGTACTCTGCATATAAGTTAAATAAGCAGGGCGACAATATGCAGCCTTGTCGTACTCCTTTCCCAATTTTGAACCAATCGGTTGTTCCATGGCCTGTTCTTACTGTTGCTTCTTGGCCCTCGTACAGGTTTCTCAGGAGACAGGTAAGGTGGTCTGGTACTCCCATCTCTTTCAGAATTTGCCACAGTTTGTTGTGATCCACACAATCAAAGGCTTTAGCGTAGTCAGTGAAGTAGAAATAGATGTTCTGGAGTTCTCTTGCTTTCTCCATGATCCAGCGAATGTTGGCTATTTGATGTCTAGTTCCTGTGCCTCTTCGAAACCCCGCTTGTACTTCCGGTAGTTCTCGGTTCACATACTGCTGAAGCCTAGCTTGTAGGATTTTGAGCCTAACCTTGCTGGCATGTGAAATGAGCACAATTGTATGGTAGTTTGAACACTCTTTGGCATTGCCCTTCTTTGGAACTGGAATGTAAACTGACCTTTTCCAGTCTTGTGGCCACTGTTGAGTGTTCCAAATGTGTTGGCATATTGAGTGCAGCACTTTAACAGCATCATCTTTTAGGATTTTAAATAGCTCAGCTGGAATACTGTCATCTCCTCTAGCTTTGTTGTTACTAATGCTTGCTAAGGCCCACTTGACTTCACTTTCTAGGGTGTCCAGCTCAAGTTCAGTGACCTCACTATCATGGCTATCAGGGACATTAAGATCTTTCCTGTATAGTTCTTCTTTGTATTCTTTCCACCTCTTCTTAATCTCATCTACTTCTGTTAGGTCCCTGCCTTCTTTGTCCTTTATCATGCCCGTCTTTGCACAAAATGTTCCCTTGAGATCTCCGATTTTCTTGAAGAGATCTCTAGTCTTTCCCATTCTGTTGTTTTCCTCAATTTCTTTGCATTGTTCATTTAAGAAGGCGTTCTTGTCTCTCCTTGCTATTCTTTGGGACTCTGCATTCAGTTAGATATATCTTCCCCTTTCTCCCTTGCTTTTCGCTTCCCTTCTTTCGTGAGCTACTTGTAAAGCCTCATCAGACAGCCACTTTGCTTTCTTGCATTTCTTTTTCTTTGGGATGGATTGAGTTGCTGCCTCCTGAACAATGTTACGGACCTCCGTCCATAGTTCCTCAGGCACTCTGTCTATCAGGTCTAATCCCTGAAATCTATTCCTCACCTCCACTGTGTCTAAATCATAAGGGATATGATTTAGGTCATACCTGAATGGCTTAGTGGTTTTCCCTACGTTCTTCAATTTAAGCCGAAATTTTGCAAGAAGCAGCTCATGATCTGAGCCACAGTCAGCTCCAGGTCTTGTTTTGACTGACTGTATAGAGCTTCTCCATCTTTGGCTGCAAAGGACATAATCAATCTGATTTCGATATTGACCATGTGGTGATGTCCATGTGTAGGGTCGCCTGTTGTGCTGTTGGAAAAGAGTGTTTGCTATGATCAGCGTGTTCTCTTGGCAAAACTCTATTAGCCTTTGTCCTGCTTCATTTTGTACACCAAGGCCATGCTTGCCTGTTATCCCGGTGATTTCTTGACTTCCTACTTTGGCATTCCAGTCCCCTATGATGAAGAGGACATCTTTCTTTGGTGTTAGTTCTAGAAGGTGTTGTAGGTCTTCATAGAACCGATCAACCTCAGCTTCTTTGGCCTCAGTGGTTGGGGCATAGACTTGAATTACTGTGATATTGAATGGTTTGCCTTGGATTCGTACTGAGATCATTCTATCATTTTTGAGATTGTACCCCAGTACTGCTTTTCTCACCTGTCTATTGACTATGAGTGCTACTCCATTTCATCTAAGGGATTCTTGCCCACAGTAGTAGATATAATGGTCACCTGAATTAAATTCGCCCATGCCTGTCCATTTTAGTTTGCTGATTCCCAAGATGTCGATGTTCAATCTTGCCATCTCATGTTTGACCACCTCCAGCTTACCTTGATTCATTGATCTTACATTCCAGGTTCCTAAACAATATTGTTCTTTACAGCATCGGACTTTCTTTTCACCACCTGACACATCCACAGCTGAGTGTCCTTTCGGCTTTGGCCCAGCCACTTCACTCTTTCTGGCGCTACTTGGAAATTGCTCTTCCCCAGTAGTATATTGGACACCTTCCGACCTGAGGGGCTCATCTTCTGGCGTCATCTCTTTTAGCCTTGTGATACGTTACATGGGGTTTTCTTGGCAAGAATACTGGAGTGGGTTGCCATTTCCTTCTCCAGTGGACCACATTTTGTCAGAACTCTCTGCCATGACCTGTCCATCATGGGTGGCCCTGCACAGCATAGCTTTTGGCTTCACTGAGTTACGCAAGCCCCTTCGCCACAACAAGGCAGTGATCCATGAAGGGCCTCATGCTGTTACCATACTGCAAATAATAGAAGGACTAAGCCATTCTCCCAAACTCTCTGTGTCTGCCAGAGGACTCAGGGAAAGAGACTGGTGGTGAACACAGATAATACTGGCTAGTAAGTTAAGTCCGTAGATGTAGGCCTATACATGTAACATTGATCTGAATGAGCCTGCTTACGTCATAGCCATTACATCTAACATCCTACAGCAAGTTAATTGGCCCCCCTCTGCATCCCAGCAGTGCAAGACGTACACTATGGTGGGACGTGGGAGAAGGCCTTCTCTGCTGTGGCACCCCGGTCATGGAATGCCCTCCCCTTGGAGGCCTGATTGGTGCATATACTGGTTTCATTTCCACGCCAAGTAAAAACATGGCTTTTTACCAAAGCCTTTGAGGGCTAAATGCATTCCCTAAAGTAGCACACTGTTTCATCTGTTTTATTGTTTTAGATGTTAATTGGTATTAGCTTGTTTTATGGTTTAATATATTTTTAACTGTTTAAATTATTTATTTATATACTGTTTAAATTGATTGTATCTGTACAGCGCCCTGAGAGCTTAATGATATAGGGCGGGATACAAATATTTTAAATAAATACATAAATAAATAGTTGGCTATTGACTGCCTTTCTTCCTGGGTGTGGATCCGAGCCTGTAATGTTAAAGTCCTCCTTCACGTCTTAGGCAAAGTAATACTTAAGATTACATAAGAAATGCTTCACCTTCCACAGATATAAGAAAACCGTTTGAGACCTGCTATATATTGCTTCACTGTCCCTCTGAGAAAGAGAATGCTAAAAGGCAACTGCTCCAAAACCACAGTGGCAGTTAGGAGATGCGACTTGAACCTGTTGTGGCACCATTACTTTGTGATTTTGCTCTTGATAGGGGTGGGTGTTGCAAACTGGAGCACCTGCCTAGTGTCCATGAGAACCCTAAACACTGCTGAAAGTTGTCAATAGATACACACTCTTTTTGGTAGAGTTAAAGGTTATTATCTAGAGGCCCTTTTCTCGGCACCACTGCTTTCAGAGGCATGTTTGGTGACAACGTGAGAGAGAGCCTTCTCAGCTGTTCTCAGAGTATGGAATTCCCTGTGGAGGAAGGCTAGATTGGCTCCCTTTTGGCTGACATTTTTTATTCAAGTCGGTCTTTGGCATGTAAGCTGGCCTGTTGGGTTGGGTGCTGTTTTGTTCTGTTGCGTTTTTTAACTGTGTTTTTAGTGTATTTGTTGTTTTAACCATGTTTTTATTGGTATGATTGGTAGCTGCGTTAAGCTCCATTTTCTTTGGTTGAAAGGTGTATATATAAATTGTATCTAGGATGATTTGCTTGCTGACATTTTCATGTCCATCAGGTGATTTTTAGCTTGCTTATGTTGGCATTCTGTCACTTTGTTTTAGAAATACATTCACCACGTGCCCAACTTAAAGCTTGTCATTTAGGCTTTTAGCTTGTAACTCTTTTGGGTAGTGTCTTCACAGCAGTACACCAGGCAGGTGTGCTGAACAATCATGCTGTTTCACAGAGTTCTTCCTGACAGAAACACTGTGTAGATAACCTCTTGGGCACTTAACTTCCTAAGTTCAGTTTTATTACAGTACTAGCAAAATGGCCATTATGTGTGTGAAATGAGAGCTTGTATTATTATTATTATTATTATTATTATTTACATTTCTATACTACCCCGTAGCCAAAGTTCTCTGGGCGGTTTACAAATTTCAAAATATTAAAATACAATATACAAAGTTTAAAAACCATTTACATAAAAACATACAGACAATATAAACAAACAACATATAACTAAACAACTTTGAACTAAAAACATTTTTTAAAAATCCAACAATAAAACAACACAGCTTAACTCAACACCACTTAAAACAGTATGCAAAAGTCAGCAAAAGGAATAAGAGTTCTAAAAATGGAAGGCCTGCCGCAATAATGGAGTCTTTAATACTTGCTTTAAAACCTTCAAAGAGGTCAGCAGGCACATTTCAACTGGCAGGTCATTCCACAACTGAGGGGCAGCAAAGGAAAAGGTCCTCTTGCGTGTGGCTGCCAGTCTCACATTAGGCAGCTGCAGCAGATAGCCCTCAGAGGACCTTCGGTGGCGGACTGGGACGTAGGGGAGAAGGTGCTCCCTAAGGTACCTTGGACCTAGACCATGTAAGGCTTTAACGGTAAGAATCAGCACTTTATATTTTGCTCGGAAACAAATTGGCAGATGGTGTAAAGACTTTAAAACCGGTGTAATATGGTCTCTACAGGATGTCCAGAGACCAACGTGGCTGCCATATTTTGCACCAGTTGAAGTTTCCAAAGTAAACATGCAGGCAGCCCCAAGTACAGTGCATTACAGAAATCAAGCCTAGAGGTCACCAGTGAGTGCACCACCGTTACCAAGTCCACATGTTCCAGGAATGGGTATAACTGGCATATCAGCCAAAGTTGATAACAGGCAGTTCTCACCATTGCATCCACCTGGGGTGTCAGGAGCAGGGTTGGGTCAAGAAGCATCCCCAAGTTATGAACTTGCTCCTTCAGGGGGAGTGTAACCCCATCGAGAACTGGTTGACATACCTCGATACCTGAATTAGGACCCTTCATGATGAGCACCTCTGTCTTGCCTGGATTCATCTTCAGCTTGTTCTCCCTCATCCAGCCCATTATCGACTTCAGGCAGTCATTCAGGGGAGTCATACCTTCCTTGGATAAAGATGTTAAGGAGAAATAGATTTGGGTATCATCAGCATACTGATAATACTCAGCCCCAAACCTCCTGATGATCTCTCCCAGCGGTTTCATGTATATATTGACCAGCATCAGGGATAAGATGGAGCCCTGAGGGACTCCATATAATAGTTCCTTTTTTGAGGAACAACTATCCCCGAGGAACACCGTCTGGAACTGTCCTGAGAGAAAGGAGTGGAACCACTGCAGAGCTGTGCCCTGACTCCCTCAGGTGATCTAGAAGGATACCATTGTCTATGGTATCGAATGCTGCTGAGAGAGCCAAAAGAATCAACAGGAATGCACTCTCCCTATCGATTCCCAGGCAAAGACCATCCACCAAGGTGACCATGGCAGTCTCAACTCCGTATCCTGCTCTGAAGCTGGTTTGAAATGGGTCCAGGTAATCAGTTTCATCCTAGACTGCTTGGAGTTGAATGGACATCGCCTTCTCAATTACCTTGCCCCAAAATGGTAAATCACTTACTGGTCTATAATGATTGAAGTCTAGGGGGTCAAGGGAAGACTTCTTCAGAAGCTGGCTTAACAGTTGCTTCTTTCAGCAACTTCTTTCAGTTCCTTTGGGTGGCATTAATAATATTCAGCAAAAATTGCTTAACCATCTCCCCTCCCTGCACTACAAGCCAGGACGGTCAGGGATCGAGAGGGCAAGTTGTCTTTTTGACCAAACCAAGCAGCTTGTCCACATCATCAGGAGTCACAAGCTGAAAATGATCTAGTTTAATCACACAAGCAGAGTTGCTGAACACCCCGCTGTTGATTTCTGTCCCCACGACAGCATCCAAGTCGGTTCATATCCAAGAGATTTTATCTGCAAAAAACTCATTAAAGGTGTCACAGCGAGCTACCAAAGGCTCTAAGATTGGATTCAGTATTGGGGGGGGGGCAGGGCTGACTCAGCTCCCTAACCACCCTGAACAGCTGAGCTGGGCATGAGTTTGCAGACGTGATACATGTAGAGTAGAAAGCTGCACGTATCGCCACCTCATAGGTCTTCAAATGATCCCTATGACATGTCTTCTTGAATTCAAGTCAAGTTTTCCACCATTGGCACTCTGGTCGTCGTCCTTGCTGTCTCAGCTCCCTCAGTTCTTCTGTAAACCATGGAGATGGTTTGGAAGTGGGTAGGAGAGGACGTCTAGGAGCTACCATGTCAATAACCCTGGTCAGATCTGCATTCCACACAGAGACCAGGGACTTGACAGGGTCGGCAGCAGCACCAGCCAAGAACCCGCTCCCCCAAGGCATTTTGGAATTGCAGTGGATCCATCAGCCTTTGGGTGTGGACCATCTTAATTGGTCTTCCACCCCTGTGGAGGCAAGTAGTAGCCATGATACCAGCCTCACCAGACAGTGATCCATCCATGACAATGTGGAGACAGATAAAGCCTCCACCCATGGATCATTCTCCTGATTAGAGCAAAAGAGCTTGTGACCAGCTTCATGTGTCAGTCCCTTGACCACCTGTGTGTATGTTGCACACAGATGCATCACACCCACTCAGCAATCCCAGTCAGTCAGGCCCAGCCGACTCAGTGTTGGGCATGTAGATCTGGTTTTGCTCTAACCACAACAATGTCCCCAAGTGCTTCATGTTCACTCCACAGGAATGAATGGCAGTCACTTACTTATTAGGGAGAAAGAGGTACCCACAGATACCAAAGGGTCAAAGGTCCCAGCCCTTGATCATTAAGACTGTTCCAAATTCATAGCTTCATTTTGGTTTCTCTGTATTGTAGCAAGGCCAATAAAGTGAAACTTTAGGGACTGGTTTTTATTTATATATTTTTAAAAATATGGTTGTGTAAAATACATATATTTAACCTTCAAAGTGCTTTTGGTCATCTGTGAAATTAGCATTTGGATTACTGAAAAAAATTAATGGTTCCTATTTAATAGTGCTATCCTGAAATAATAGTTCTAGGAGTTCTGTCTATATCTGAACTTTGCTTTGAGGCCCAGGTATATTGTTCTTTGAAATAAATATATAACATATCTTAGTTGGTGGTGGTGCTGAGGAAACAATTCTTGGTGGTGAACTTCTCCATCCTTGCATTCATAAAACCATAGATAATTCCTTATGACTTTGTTCTGCTGAAGGTATTATCAGTATGTAGAAGCAGAGTGTACAGATCTTGAATTGCCTCAAGTGCCATTTTGGGGTTTCTGAAACTGTTCCAGTATGTTCTGTCAGAAGTCATATCATATGATACAGGCACAGGAGGCCTGTAATATGCAGTAGAGTGGCACTCTGTCTCAGGATGGAACTAGATGCGATAACACCAGACTTGCATATTCAAATGTGGCTTATGCTGAACAGCTATAAAGTGTGAGGGAGTGATTTTCAAGTGGAGAGTGCTGAATCATTCCTCTGTCCTACACTTTCCCCAAACTACTCCCCTAGTCATTTTTTTTCTACCTGGGCTTGAGTCCTAGCCAGTCACCAGTTCCTTGGTGTATGTACATAATATTTCGTGTCAGTTTATATGCCTTTTAGGGGTTTGTTCTGACAATACTTAAACCTAGAACGTAAACCTAGAACTTCCACTATACAAAGGACGAATTGGTAAGGAGATCAGGAGGAAGACTCTTCTTTCTCAGCGCTTCTAAAATATAGCACCTGACTGGTATACTTGGGGCGCAATCCTATGCATGTTTAGACAGAAAGTCCTACAACTCCCAGCATTCCCCAGCCAGCCCTTAGTTGCTGAGATAATTGTAGGAACCCAGGATTGTTTTGCTCAACACTGAGCTTCTTTAAAGTTAAATAAAGATAGGGTAAATATGGGCTGTTCAGCTGGTGGCGTTTTTGTGTTCTTACGCGTGCCCACGGTATACTTTAAAGCCCATATATATCCAGCATGATAATTGGGGGTATGGTCTGTTAGCAACATTTAACTCTATATTAAGGTGATACAGGGTACCTCCTACTAAGAAATTCTTACCTTAAATACAAGGCTCTCTTTCTTCCCCTCTCCTCTTTCCTTTTCCCTTCTTTCTTGGGTTGAAGATCAGTTGTAGCACAGGCGATTGTAGAAACAAGACTAAGATTGTTTGCATTGACATATGTTCTTCTGGTCTGGAAAGTTCTGGTTTCAGGAAAATCAAGGGGGTTGAAAATGGGAAAGGTGGGGAAGGAAAGCAGGTGTTCATATCTGAAAAGTTATAAAAGCATTAAGCAGTTAAAAAATAGTGAATGATATGACTGCTTTTGGAAAATTGCCTTTACTATAACTTCTCACTTTGTGGTGATTAAAATTAGTAATAGTTTTACATTAAATTATTAGCTCAGTGTTTAACACTTTTATTTTCTTATTTGTAATGTTAGCATGCTGAAAATCATAGGACATATGATTTAATTCACATGAAAATGTTTTTCCTGTTTAAAGGTTTTTAGTTAATTCATGTGGGACTTCAGGCTAAATGAGTGAAAGAAAAGTGGTTTGTTTTACAAAGGTAATTATGACAGTATGTGGTGCACAGGGCAAGCAGTACGGGGTTCTTTCTTACTAATGATCCATTAATTAGTGAAGGCAACTCAGCAAGTATATGGGCGCCTCAGGGATTACCTCTGACTGACATTTAAAGCTGATTTTGTTTTAAAACCGTATAATTGCTGTCTAGAATTCTTTACTGCATTAAAGATTCAAGTTCATATGTTGGAAATGTTTTATTAAATCATACCCATAGTTATATATGTAATTATTGCTGCCCTACATTCCAGATTCCCTAAATTCTGAGAGAGCTAAATAATAATTTAATAGTCTGTTGATTTATTAAATTTCTTAATCGCCCATCTGGCCGGTCACCCAGCCACTCTGGGCGATGTACAATAATACAACAGTTTAAAACAATAAAATTCCATATTAAAACATCGTATTTCTAAAAATACCCTAACCCACCCCAAATGCCTGCCTGAACAACCACATTTTTAATGCGTGGCGGAAGCTCATTAAAGAGGGGGCATGGCGGAGTTCCCTAGGGGAGTTCCACAGAGTGGGGGCCATCGCAGAGAAGGTCCTCTCCCTCGTCCTCACCACCCTAGCTGTCCTGGCTGATTGGACAGAGAGAAGGCCATCCGAGGCTGATCTTTTGAGCAGCCTGTCTGGTGTTGCTGGAGGCGCTCCTTAGGATAGGCTGGGCCAGAACCATATAGCGTGTGACGCAAATCAGATTGTTCTCAAACCAGATAGAAAGTTTGAAATTTTGGGGTAGTATATCTCAGGAGCTATATCAATGTGAAGTATGACTGTTAATGAAATTGTTTTTTAGAACTGATTGTCTAAGCTTTAATCTTAAATGAAGATATTGCTGTCCCTCAATACCTTTGTACATTGGGGCTCTCCCCCCACCCCATGCATATGTATTACCTTTTAGCTATTTTAGAAAAGCTAAGGTCTTATAATCTGCAGCATCTGTTTTAGCAATGCATTAACAGTATGTGAGGCCCTACTTAAATGTTATCTCTGTATTGCATCGAATATCATGACTGTAGTAACAAGGAATTCAGTTTTCAAGTATTATGTTTTGCTTTCATCTTTCATACGCTACCAGTGTTCAACTTGGAAAAGCAATGTTATTGCTGGCCAGAAAGCTCAAACCATGTTTTTGGCTTGTAGGATTAATGCCAAGGGATCTTATTCCATGTAATAGAATAAGATGTCGTGGTGTGCGAGGTTCTAATAATTAGTCGGGGTGAACGTTATCAACAGGGAAGGGGTGGAGTAATAAAATATGTATTCAGTACTTGGCTTCTTTGCCTTCATGAAGATGCAAAGGGGCACTGGTGCGCAATAAAGACAACCAGAGCAGAGATGTGGGTGCAGGCTGATCCTTACAGTCATAAAATTGCATGTTGACTGACTTGGCATGAACTAAGTAACACGAGAATAACGTGTTGTGCTCTACTGTATAGAGAAAGGGCCTTATTGCTTGAAGTGCTAGCATTAGTACCCCATGTATATCAAATATCATAGAGGGTAAGGCTATCAATGGCAACTAGTCAGGTCAGCTGTATATTTACCTCTACTATCAAGGGCAGTATGCCCCTAAATACCAGGTCCTGGGGAACACAAGCAGAGGGGATTATTGGGCTCATGCCCTGCTTGTAGGCATCCCGTAGTAATTTGATTGGCTACTGTGGGAACAGAATGCTGAATGAGACAGGCATTCATATGATCCAGTGGAGCTGCTCTAATGTTCAGTATCTGCCAAACAGTTGGGAGAGTGGGGTTTTGAAGCAACCCAATGAAGTTATTGTAGAAAGCCCCATGCTCTGTTCAAAAACTCTCACTGAGGTACATGAAACATGAGTTGTGTTCGTTTTGCTGTCACATAAAGAGAATGTGGCTCCAGCATAAGAGCTTTTTGACCACCGTATCCTCCTGGACCGCCTGGAGAGGTTGGGCATTGGAGACACTATATTGCGGTGGTTCCGGTCCTTCCTCTCCGGCAGATACCAGTGGATCGCACTGGGGGAGGAGGTTTCGGACCTGTGGCCACTCACTTGTGGGGTGCCACAGGGTTCCATCCTCTCCCCGATGCTATTTAACATCTATGTGAAGCCGCTGGGGGCTATCATCAGGAGGTTTGGGGTGCGGTGTCATCAATATGCTACCTCTCGTTCAAATCCTCACCAAAGTTGGCCATAGAATCCCTGTCCAAATGTCTGGAGACGGTGAGTGGCTGGATGGGGAGGAATAAGCTGAAGCTGAACCCTGACAAGACCAAGGTACTTTTGGTGGGAGACAAGAGGAGGCTGGGGGATGTTGACCTGTTGTTGAATGGGGTACGGCTACCCTTGAAAGACCAGGTTTGCAGCCTGGGGGTCATTTTGGACTCCCAGCTGTCCATGGAGGCCCAGGTGTCAGCTGTGAGCCGGACAGCGCTGTATCAACTCCATCTGATACGGCAGCTGCGCCCCTTCCTTCCCGACTATTTGCTGCCATTGGTAGTACATGCCCTGGTCTCCTCTCGTTTAGACTACTGTAATGCGCTCTGTGTGGGGTTACCCTTGAAGACGGTTCGGAAGCTGCAGCTAGTACAGAACGCGGCGGCTCGCCTGATTAAAGGCAGCTCCATCACTGCCTTTAATCATCACTCCATCACTGCCTTTAATCAAAGGCCTTTAATCATCACTCCATCACTGCCTTTAATCATCACTCCATCACACATCACTCCAGTGCTGAAGGAGTTGCACTGGTTACCAGTTGTTTTCGGGGCCAAATTCAAGGTGTTGGTTTTGACCTTTAAAACCCTATATGGTTCTGGCCCAGCCTATCCTAAGGAGCGCCTCCAGCAACACCAGACAGGCTGCTTAACAAGATCAGCCTCAGATGGCCTTCTCTCTGTCCCATCAGCCAGGACAGCTAGACTGGTGGGGACAAGGAGAGGGTTTTTTCTGTACTCTGTGGAACTCCCTCCCTAGGGAACTCCGCTATGCCCCCTCTTTAATGAGCTTCCGCCGTGCATTAAAAACGTTGTTCAGGCAGGTATTTGCGGTGGGTTAGGGTATTTTAGAAAATGTTTTTATTGTAGAATTTTATTGTTTTAAACTGTTTTATTATATACTTGTACATCGCCCAGAGTGGCTGGGTGACTAATAAATTTAATAAATAAAATAAAAATAAATAAATAAATTGTATTATAGAGTCCAGCTATGCTTTTAATGAGATTCAGAACCAAGCGTTGTTGATACTATAGTGGGGATAGCTGTACCAAGACTTTCTCACTTTGAAATGCACTTATTGTATTACACTTCAGGAACTGAGTTAATCTTGGTTGAAACTCTTGCCCTACTTTCATTAATCCTAACCTAACTTGCTACCAACAAGAAACACTTAACTACTGTCTTTGCACTTGCAGTAACTGAAATTTTGATGTAAGCTGAAGTTTCTTTCCTCCTCTTAAAACTCCATTTTCTAGTCCTCTGTTGCGCATCCTGTACTAGCTTGTGTACTTTGCAAGCTTCATTGATATAGTCAGTGAAGCTTGGAGTTTCATCCTGTTTCTGTTGTGTGTGCTCTGAAGAAAAGAAACTTGAAGCTCTCCCTTTTTAAGAATTCACAGTTCTTGTGGGGAGAAAGTCTGTTCCCTCAGTTAGACCATATGTTCTGAACAGTGATGCCTCAGAGTTTACAGCGGTCTCACTGCATAGTGGCTTTTAAACCAGTTTGTTGGCAGCCTAGTCCCCTTTTTGCATTGAAGGGGTAATGTTGACATCTGCAAGTGGACAAGCCTACATAAGTAGGTTTTTAGGTGAGCTGGAACCTTGCACAATTGTGGTTTCAGCTTGTGTGGAAGCCTAGGCGTAAAGGCTTAGCTGCTACAGACATCCACGCTCAAGGCATGGATGTTGAGGGGGCAAAGCCAGCAACGTGTGTGGAACTCCCTTCCCAGCCACATATAACATGTGATGGGGGCTTTGGTCATGCTAGAATGTGAAAGTGTGTGTGTGTGTGTGTGTGTGTGTGTGAGAGAGAGAGAGAGAGAGAGAGAGAGAGAGAGAGTTATTATTGAATAGGCTTTAAAATGTCTGTACTCTTGCAGGTGTCCTGGTTCTTTAATCCAACGACAAGTGAAATAACAAGCCTTGACAGTGGAAATATAGATGATACTTTAAGTAAGTACGCAAATCTTTGTTCTGTATGTGTTAACACATAAGCTTGATTTCCTCAAGCAGTTTATTATGAGTTTGTTTTGGGAATGGGCCTTGAGTCAGCATTCAAGCATTCAAAATCTAAAGTACTATAGTAAAATACTGAATTGGTTTAAGAATGTTTTTATGTTCAGACCTCTGACAGTTATAGCTACAATCCTGAGCATACTTACTCATGCAGCACTGGAGTTTAAACTATTTAGGACATGACAACACCTAAAGGCAGCTAATGCCATATTGATAAATTAAGCTAAGACAAAACAGGTAAAACGGTTAAAAACTGCATTGCTGGAGAAGATGAGGGAAGCTTCCACTATGCAAATTCAAAAGTAAAACCAAGTTTAAGTCATGCTTTAGCCCACTAAAATCACTAGAATGTAAGTTATTCTTGTCTGTCTCACTTATTTCAGCGGAACTAAAGTGTATCTAACTTAGACTGGATCCAACCCATTGGTGGTCTGCAGTTGTGTGTGTGTGTTTGTGGGGGGGTGCATATTCAACACCATACGATACATACATTTGAATGAAATACCTTTTACAAGCAAACAATGGGCTTCCTATCTCCAGTGACTTGGTTCAAACCTTTTGTAAGTGCATGCACATTCTGTGAGCCATACTATGGTAGCTTTCTGTTTCAGCTAAAGATATTTGCATACAGATCCTAAAACAGTGCTTTACTCACAAAATAGGAATAAAATGTCAATGTTATAAGGGGTATGAGAAATAATTATGCATCACATTCAAAGTGCTTCACATGCATGATCTTAATAATACTAACAACCTTACAGGGTTGGGTTAGTATTATACCTATATAGGGAATGGGGGGGTGCTGATGTTGAGAGGTAGTGGCTTTAAATCAGGGGTGGGAAACCTGGGCCTTCCACATGTTAAATTAAATTTCCATAATCTCTTGTCTATGTGATCTGGGGCAGATGGGACTTGGAGTCCAACATTGGTTCTCCAACCCTGCTTTAGGCAACCCTCTTAAATGAGTTTGTGGATGAGGTAAGGTTTGAACTAAGAAGTTCTGGGTCACATTGAAGGGTGCTGAAAAGCAGTATACTGGGAGAGTAGTGTAGTATTCCCAGATTAGAGGAAGAATCTCAGTAATAATAGAAGAACGCCTGGGGCAAGTAGGGCTGCCTCATTAGAAATGCTGTTGCACCAATCATGGGCCAGACTTGTGTGTGTTAGCAGCGCTCACCCTTCCATTGAATGGGCTTGCACTGCCAGTGAAGAGCACTGCTGAGTGCGTTATCAGCTTAGATCAATGTACATAAAAAAACAGGCCCAGCGGCATCTTTATTGTACTAGTGGGGAAAACCTTTTTTGAGTTTATAAATAGGGATGGAGTTAGCCTAGTAATTCAGATTCTGTAACTAAAACTAGGGGAAATTTTGCATGAGTTCTGATATGCCCATATCCTGTCTCTTTCCCTTCCTGGAGCTGTAATGTCAAGATACTGATTTTTTTTTTCTTGGTTAAGCCTTGGCTTTGTGCTGTCTCAACACTTAGAAACAAAATGTCTTTCTTTCCTTTAGACAATGCAGATGTTGCTTTAGTGAATTTTTATGCCGATTGGTAAGTATTCCTACACTTTCTCATACACTTTTACCAATATGAAAGTAAGGGTCATTTAAAAACAAAACAAAACCCCTCTTACCATTGTAAAATACTCAAACAGAAATGAGGCAACATAAAATTTAGTACTTGCCAAATTAAATATAGTTGCATACATACTGTTTTGCAAATTCAGATAATAGCCACCAATATATAGGAGGAATTTAACTATAGGCATTTTTAGGTGATAATTAAGTCCCCAGGATTAGACCCCTCAGATCTAGAGACCGCTAAGTTCTTTCTCCCTTTCTTTCCTCACTGTGGGGTGGGGGTGGGAGGTGGAAATGAATAGTGGTTTTTACCTTGCAGAGCTAGGGAGATATGTGTTCACATAAACATTGTATCTCCCCAGATCATTCAATTCTCCCCACAGAGAGGTGTAATATCTAATATAGTAAAATTGCTGCTTTAATCAATGCTGTGCCTGGATGGGTTCTAACTCCTTCCAATCTTTTTTCATTTTTAGTAATTGGCCCTTATTTGGTGTCCTCCCTTTCAACAGGTGTCGCTTTAGTCAAATGCTACATCCTATCTTTGAGGAAGCTTCCAATGTCATTAAGGAAGACTTTCCAGATAAGAATCAGGTTGTCTTTGCCAGAGTAGATTGTGATCAGCACTGTGAGTAATCCATCTTTTATACAACTGTTACCATTTTAAATGCCTAGTTGAGCAAATTGTCAAAGCATCTTTAACACAAATGCAAGCTTTTACAGTTTATTATAACGTGACAAAGGGAAGTGATACTGGCAAAACAGAAATCTCTTATGAATCTCTTATGCTGTTCACACAACATGCTAGCCCACACTCAGTGATTGAGTGTGGGTTGTTGTTGAACCATGGCTTGTTTGTTGAACCATGGGTTAGTGTGTTGTCTGAACCCAGGACATTTTCCTCAGGATGGCTTGTTAATCATGCGGTGTGACTTACTTTTCTTGAACAAGCCACCTTGAGATCCCATGGTTTGTTGTTGGATTGATCAGGGTGGTTAACAAGCCACACTACATGGTTACAAAGCCACCCTGTGGAAAACGTCTTGGGTTCAGACAACACGCTAACCCATATTTCAACAGGAACCTACACTTAACCACTGAGTGTGGGTTAGCCTGTTGTGTGAACAGCCCGAGAGAGTTCTTCAGTTGCACAAAGCTCCCTATTGAGTATTGGTCTTCAAAAGCTGGCTGTGAGTTACATTACTCATCCCAGTTTTCTCCAAGTTTGGAATTGCATTTTCTTGTAAGAGGATTAAAAAAAATGTTTTGGCAAGGTATGTTGCCATGGGTAGAGGATTTTTTATACCCTTCCCTTAACTAAAATGAGAGAAAGATTTACAAGCAATCTATTTCCCTCTGCAGTACCTGCGTCCAGGGACATGTGTCAAAAGTCCATCAGTATAGATCAGTAATTCCTAAACTGTGTTCTGTAAACATTTTAAAGGTACCCACCCAGAGAGTTGCCTGCTTGGTCTGTGTTGAATGATTCACTACCCTGACCATGCTTTCAGGTCAAATGAAGAGAAAACCTTGAGGGTGTGCAGGAATTCATTTAATTCCAACTCCCTTATGTGGGGGCAGTGATTCTGCCCTATCTCTGCATCAGGTGATATTGGATTATTCAGGCTGCAGCTCTTTACACACTTACTTTGGGAATACGCTTCACTGACCTCAGGGTGATTTCTCAAGAAATACATGTAGGATTGTGCTGTCAGTCACATCCAGTGTAGACATGCAGCAAAATGACTTTACCCTGAGGGAAGGCATGCCCAGAACAGTGACCCTGTTCAGATGCATGGTGGGGCAAGGGGGTTAGGCTAACCATGCTGCAGGGTGGTTAGCGCTAACTACTGCGAGAGCCACTGCCACATTTGCAGCTAGCCATCACCTACAGCATGGTTAGCCTAATCACCCTCCCTCTTGCAGTCCTCCAACCACTCTAGCAGCCTTAGCAGCTCATACGGCCATTACAGGAGCAGGGCTGCTGATGGTTGTTGGTGGCCATTTTCTTCTTTCTTTCTGAATCAGTTACAGAAATAAGCAATAAATAAATAAAAACAGTGGGAAATGGTACAAAGATCATCATATCGCTAAAATGCACATATGTGCATTTGTGCAAAATCACTGTATATCTCTAAAATGTGCATTATCCCTGTATATAGCTGAAACGCGCATGTGCACAAAATCGCTATATTGATATGGCAATTTTGTGCAAATGTACGTTTTAGCAATATACAAGGATAATGCGCATTTTAGCAATGTGATGATTTTTGTACAATTTTGCACAATTTTTATTTATTGCTTATTTCTGTAACAGAATCAGAAAGAAAGAATAAAATGGCTGCCAACAGCCATCAGCAGCCCTGCTCCTGTAATGGCCATTTTTGGCCGCTCTTGCCGCAGAGTTCTATGGAAGTGCTCTGTTAACCAGACAACACGCTAAGCCATGATTAGCACTGCTAACCATCTTGCAGCAGGTGGTTAGTGAGCATGGTTTGTGCGTGGTTAATAAACCACCATGGTTGGGTCTGAACAGACTCACTGAGTTGTGCGGTGACCAGTGTCGATGCTACTTTGAGTGGTGGGTAGTTTTCTTGTATACATTTAAAGCAAATGTTCTGTATATAGGAGGCATTGGGGAGTATCCTATGCTGCCACTCCACTTACACTGGTGATGTAGAGCTAGCGTTGGCAATCCTGGAAAACCCATTGTGCCAGCAAATGCTGTTGGGATTGCACTAAAAGTCACTTATGCTAGCACTATGTCATTTGCTTAAACAGCGTGTCCAGGAGTGCTTTAATGTGAAGCACTGTGCTCCAGTTGCTTGCCATCTTTATTTCCCATGAGTGCTTCTGGGCCCCATGTTGACTCAAAGACATTCTCAGGAAATAAAGATGGGCAGCTGGAGGTCAGCACTCTGCTTTGAAATGCTTAAGGCTGCCCACAAGAAGACAGAAGGAACAGACTTAAATGCCACTGCCTGGTGAGGTGGGAGGCTTGGGAGTGGCAACAGGAAAACCAGGGGAAAGCTGGGGTGATCCAGTGTAGTATGAGAGAGGGGGTGGGGAAGGGAGGGTTGCAGAGAGCAATTGGAGGAGTTAGGGAGGCCTGTGGGGCAGTCCAGTGCAGTGGAGCTTGAAATGGATCTGTGTGTGTTTTGAGTGTAGGGTGTGTGTTTGAGTGTGTTTTTGATGGGTTGATCCTGATGCCTGAAAAGCCTCTGTGGGTTGCTGTTGGTGATGGTCCTGAACAATGTGGGACGAGTTGCAAGGGACTTCTGGGAAGAAGTGGGGGTAGGAAATGTTCCTTCTGTGAATTTCCTTAAATTATATTGGGATCCAAACCTGGACATGTTCTTTTTAACATGCTTCCTCCACCTAACCCAATTGAAAAATTTAAATTAAAAAAATCTACCTTGTCTGCAGTACATGCGTTGCCACTCCTTATGTTTATAATGGTGGCATATCACTAGTTTTGACTACATATTGGAAACTGTTCACTGTGCCTGACTATGCCAGCAATAGGATTGGTTGACACAGCCCCAGTGCAGTAGATAGAGTCATAGATGAGCTGTCAAATTTAACTTGTGTCACTCTTTGTGTTGATAATCACATATTGCAAATATTTTGAATCACAGATGTTCCAGACCCTCTTCTATTTTTCTCAAATGGTAGATGTGTGTGATTTAATGTTGAGCGTCTTTACTTTGTGTTTTGGTTTCTGAGTATGGTCTGTAATTGGTCTTTAGTGCTGTTTATGTGGGGACAGGCAACATTTGCAATGCAAATATCTTCCTTCCTTATGAAACTGCAATCTCTGCAGGGAGCAGGAGTAGCTGCTTTCTCACTCCTCCTGACTGCATTTGGAGTGGTCAGCCTAGCATAGCTGTCTTCTGTTTGAAGCACTGTTGCTCAGGCATGCTGTGGGCCCTAGCAACTCCTACCAGTCTTTGAGGCCCAGCAAATTAAAAAGAATTATTGATGGCCTGCACAATGTTTGATGCCTAATGATAAAATGGCATTTCACCTGCCTTCACAACCAACATAAAGATGTTTTGTTGGACTGTGTGTGAAGCCCTGATGTGATAAAATTCTTAGTGCTTATCTAGTTTGTCATGCCTTTTAAAAGAACTTTTAAAAAGGTAATTTAAGAACTCGGGCTTTGAAGCTGTAGTTGGTTGATTGGTGGGTTCCAATTTTAATTGGTGAGGCTAGCTAAGAATTAAGTATATGCTACTTCTTGGCTAATATGAGGAGCATATTTGTAGTAGTGGATGGAAAAGAAAACATTAAAGATGGTCTTTGATGAGTTGGTGCAGAAGTAATCAAGATCAGGCCATAGGTTCATGTGCTCCTTTCCCCAAACTAAGGGGATCTGGTTGCTGATAGACATTTTGTGTATGAAGTGAATGGAAACTTGAATAGGGCTGCTTGAAATATAATCTAAAGGTACAATATGAACTAGATCAGCCTTCCTCAACCTGGTGCCCTCTGGGTGTTTTGGACTTCAATTCCCACCAGCCCTAGATCACATAGCCAATGGTCAGGAATGCTGGAAGTTGTTATCCAAAACATCTGGAGGGTATCAGGTTGGGAAAAGCTGATCTAGATGCCACTGCACCCTGTCCTCCCCCAAATTCTGGATTCCTGAAGCACACCTCTCCTTCTCTTCATCTTCTCTGTAATTAAGAACATAGGAAGAGCCATGCTGGATCAGACCAAGATCCATCTAGTCCAACAGCACCCTCCCACCCATGTTTCCTAGCATAATGGCACAAGTACGAGATCTTTTCTGAGAACATGCACATACAGGGATGTAGAATGTTGTTTTCCTAAGGAAAAGATGGTGGGTGGGGATATTGTCAGAACTGTCTTCTGTTCACGAAGTGGGATCTTTGGATCCAAACCCTGTTGATTTTATATCTTTGTTCTCTTACTATACAAAATAATGAATTGTGCATTGATATTCTGTTGTATTTTGTATTTTTGTTTCAGATCTCTCTAACCTTTCTTGACTCTGACTATCTCATAATGGCTTGTGCCATATTCCTAGCAGATGGTTTATATTAGTTCTATAATCTGGTTTAATTTGTTCTTAAACCATTTTAGGCTTACACTGTGAATATAGAACTAATTCTATATTCATAGTTCTCTTTGCTATGCTTTGTTCAACCTGTTTGATTCATATCTGTGTGGGCTGGAAAATGGCATGATCACATGAGGTATTTTCTGAGAACAGGCATATATACAAAATTGCCTACGCAAAGGTTTAAAGAAAATTTAAGATGATTGAAATTAGGAATCATCATCAACAATTTAAAATGTAGGTGATTAGCAGCTAATTAAGCCAATTTGGTTATGGTGATAGTGACTTTAGACTTGCCAAGTTTCTTAACTAGGGTTTGAAGTCAGCTGAACTTTATCTCACAGGGTATCTCTATTGAGGTTTAGTTTCATTTTAATAATTGGTCGAGATAGGTGATTATTCAACTTAAAAAGACATCCCTAAATAGTTGGCAGCACTAGTAAGGTTTTTGTTGTTCAGTCGTTAAGTAATGGATAAATTCAGGCATGTGAATGCGTACTAATTTATCTATATGGGAACATTCCTTAAGTCATTATTCTTCTCCACTGCCAAATGCTGATATTTTTGTCTGCATTTTAGGTCTAACAAAGTCCCTTCCTGCCCAAAGGGAATCCAAAGTCATAATCAAAGTTAGTTTCCTTTTATTAAAAGTCTATGTAAGATAGCACTGCATATTCTATCTATTGCCTATTTGATAAGCAGCTTAGGTATTTCATTACATAGTGTTTTCCTTCTCTGGGGAACAGAATTTTTGTAAATATTTCAGTAATCCACAACTGGACAGAGGGACAATTGAATATGCTGTAAATAAAATTTGACTATTTCAAGTACATTGCTGTTTCTTCACATTAAAAAACACACACACATGAGTTCTGAACTCCATGCTCCAGAGTGGAAACTGGCTCATCAGTAACAATCTGTTCTGCTTTTTGTATACGGTATTGAACTCTGGTTGGTATCACTAACCACACTGCAGTTTGGGGTGTGTGGTGCTCTCAATTCTGCATATTGGTGCAAGTGTGATGTGTTTATTTCCTATAGTATGTTTAGAATAAAAATCCTCCACAAAGTATGCCCTTCAGTGTACTATCCAGGGAAGGCATCTTCTGCGCATAGAGACCAAAATGTGTCCCAAAACCCTGTCTCATATGTTAAAGCATCCCTTGAAGCTTTATGTCAATGTTACATAAATTGTTAGGTATTACAAGTGCTAGAACTATAGCAACTGACTATGTTGGAAGCAATCTTGTCTCCATTATTATTTCGTTAGCAAAATACGCACCAAATGGTGAGAAAAGTTATAGAAATATAGCCATAGAGATGGGCTGTAGATCATTGGATGGGCAAATGCCAATCCTAAATTCCCTTCCTGGTGCCTCTTTCCTGTCTTCCCTTCAGTCTGTTAAGCTACATCCCATCACTGTGACTATGTTAGGGGACCAAGCAGTGATTTTCTGACATCAGCTTCTATCACATCAATCTCGACTCTTATTTCAGACCTTTCCTTAGGCGTTTTGGTTGCTAAACGTGCAAAGAAAGCTTACGTTACGTGTGGGGATTGGTGTAAAGACTGCTGATATATAAAAAAATTACTGGTTTTCCCCCTTAAGCTGGGAAAACCAGTTCTTTCCCCCTGTGCAGTTCCTAGGGGGAAGGGGTATTTGGCAGTGAAGTTTTCCCAGAAGAAAGATGTTATGCTGCTCATGAACTGAGCTAAGTAAAGGGACTGCAGTCCAGTTGCAGTGTTGAACCATAGGCAGCTAAGCAATAGCTGAACTGAGAGTATCAGCAATATTGCATAGATGATCCACTGGAGAATCAATCCAGAGGCACATTCAGTAGCGGCCTAAGGGGTGAGATATCTGCCCTGGTGTGGGTGTCAGAATGAGAAGGCAGGCAGAAGGACACTTGGACAGAAAGGGAATCTGATAGATTGATAGGGAGTAGGCAAATACAGTAAATACCTGTGGCAAGATTAGGAATCCATAGCAAGATCACGATCAAAGCTAGAAGTACTTCTAGCCAAGCTAGAGGAATTCGTGGCCTCTGCCATGACCACACCTGGTGGAACAAGACCATTTCATCTTGTTCCAGTGTGCCTCCTTGAGGGGCACAGTGGACAGACTATGCCACTTCTGCTTTGAATCCCACCTGTTCCTGACTCCAGTGAACAGAATGGCAAAATCAGTTTATAGTGTTGTGGGGCTTTGTTTAGAGAGGGAGTAAAATGCCCTGCTGTGTGTATGCAAGCTCTTGCACGTGTAGTGGGGCTTGATGGATTGCAGATTGAATCTTCACCCTGTCCCCCCCCTCCCCAATTCTTTTTGTATGTTTGGTTGGCATTATTCACTATGTCAATTCTACCAGTTTCAAGGAGTGATTTGGAAGTGAGCAGAGACAACACGTGTTGATGAATAAAAGTCATAACATTTTTTTCTGTTTGTACTTTTATATTTACAATTTTAAAAGTATATTGTACTAGCTCCGATTGTATTGGCTCTACTTGTATCGAGTGCCTAGGTTTAATGAAACTATTTAAAATGTTCTCTATTTGACTTGTGAATAAGTTCAAACAGCTTTTCATGTCCTTGCATCTTTAATATTTTGTGAAAGATGATTTCCACATGAATGCTCTGCCTGTGTAGGCCTGCTGACTGCATCCTAACCCTACCATCATTGGATGGCATTTTTAGAGTCTCCATATCAAGTGATCTGGATAGGCTGGAGTGCTGGGCAGAAAACAACAGAATGAAATGTAATAGGGATTAATGCCAAGTTCTGCACCTAAGAAAAAGAAACCAAGTGCACAGTTACAAGATGGGGGATACTTGGCTCAACAACACTACAAGCGAGAAGGATCTTGGAATTGTTGTCAATCACAAGCTGAATATGAGCCAACAATGTGATGTGGCTGCAAAAAAGGCAAATGCTGTTTTGGGCTGCATGAATAGAAGTATAGCTTCCAAATCCTGTGAAGTGCTACTTCTCCTCTAGTCAGCACTGCTTAGGCCTCATGTGGAGTATTGTGTCCAGTTCTGGGCACCATACTTTAAGAAGGGTGCAGACAAACTGGAGAGGGTTCAGAGGAGGGCAACAAAGATGATCAGGGGACTGGAAACAAAGCCCTATGAGGAGAGACTGAAAGAACTGGGCATGTTTAGCTTTGAGAAGAGAAGACTGAGGGGAGATAGGATAGCTCTCTTCAAGTACTTGGAAGGTTGTCACAGAGAGGAAGGCCAGGATCTCTTCTCGGTCATCCCAGAGTGCAGGACACGGAATAATGGGCTCAAGTTACAGGAAGCCAGATTCCGGCTGAACATCAGGAAAAACTTCCTGACTGTTAGAGCAATATGACAATGGAACCAACGACTTAGGGAGGTAGTGGGCTCTCCCACACTGGAGGCATTCAAGATGAAGCTGGACAGCCATCTGTCAGGGATGCCTTGACTTGGATTCCTGCATTGAGCCCCTTCCAACCCTGCTATTCTGTGATTCTGTACAGTTCATGAAAATCTTGAGTGCAGGACTGTTTCACATGAGGCAGTTTGCCCTGGCTCTGTATTCATGTGGGGAAAATGCAGTGGCAGGGGTGGATTGTAGGGGCAAGTGGCTGCAACTTCTTTGATGTTGGGTGGGGAAGTGCTGATTTCATTGTGGGAATTGTTGCCAGCTGTATCTGAGAGATTCTGGTTCATATGCTCCATTTGTCCACATGGAAGTACAACTTCCTGGGGGATTGTGCTCAATGGTTGCCCTGCTCTTAATGGCAGCCAAACCCTGCCACCTGGAGCAACTACATTTTGCCTTGTGTTATGACAGCACCTGTCTTCCCTTCCAGGTCCACTACACATAGAGGCAGCTGCCTCCTCCCCTTCTAAAAGTTCCATCTGGATTTAGAATGTTGTTTTCCTAAGGGAAAAGATGGAGGGTGGGGATATCTTCAGAATTGTTCACGAAGTGGGATCTTTGGATCCAAACCCTGTTGATTTCATATCTTTGTTCTCTTACTATACAAAATAACAAATTGTACGTTGATATTCAGTTGTATTTTTGTTTCAGACTGCTCTAACCTTCCTTGACTCTGACTATCTTTTAATGGCTTTTGCCATATTCCTAGCAGAAGATGGTTTAAATTAGTTCTAAAAACTGGTTTTTCATAAACCAGCTTAGGTTTATAGTGTGAATATAGTTTTGTTCTCTTTGCTATGTTTTGTTCAACCTGTTTGATTCATATCTGTGTGGGATGGATAATGGCATGATCACACGAGGCCTTTTCTGAGAACAACCACATATACAAAATTGCCTAAGTGAAGGTTTGAAGAAAATTTAAGATGATTGAAATTAGGAATGTCAACCATTTAAAATGTAGGTGATTAGCAGCTAATTAAGCTAATTTGGCCAATTACCTCAAGTGTTAAATTACTGCAGTCAAAATCCAATTAATAGCATGAGGCCCTTGAAAGAGAGCAAGTGTGTTTTAAAAGTGTTACGTTTTAGAACATTCTCATTTGCTGAATAGCCAATAGTAATAAGATGCTGGGTGTGCGTGTGGGTATATATACTTCTAACCTGAGGTACACAATGGTCCGACTGGACATTTTGAAGTGTGTATTGTTGTATTTGATAAAATGTAACTTTCCTATGCTTGGAAAAAACACATTTCTAACCTGGCATTGAGGGCAGACCCTAGGCAAGTATTCCACAATTACTACATGTTAAAAGCATGACATTTTATTAAGAATTATTTATAGTATAAGGGTACAGCTAAACAGCGTGGTATCCGGGGTCTGAAATGACCCCAGTAGTAAACAATCTGCATAGAAAAAAGTAATTGAGATTCTAACGGAGCCATATTCTGGAAGGACATGAAGTTAAAGGCACAAATTTTAATTACTTCTGCTGTGATCTTTCTTAAAATATGGTTGTTTTTAAGTAGAGTTATTAGTTCAATACCACGCGTATGTGTATGTAAGGGGCTAACTATACATTTGAATTTGCATATTTTAAATGCTTTTTAATTACTTTTCAGCTGACATAGCTCAAAGGTACAGGATAAGCAAATACCCAACCCTAAAATTGTTCCGGAATGGAATGATGATGAAGAGGGAGTATCGGGGTCAGAGATCAGTGACAGCAATAGCAGATTATATCCGGCAACAGAAAAGTAATCCTATTCAAGAAGTACTCAGCTTGGAAGAAATTAGCTCTCTTGATGTGAGTCTCTCTGTGTGTGCTTGTGGTATGTTGAATCACTATAACTTGGAGAATGCATATTTGCCACTTAGCTCAATCCATTTTCATATTTAGTAAAACCTGTTACAGTAATCCTTCATATTTGTAGAAGTAGTGACTTCATTTTTATGGCTTTCTTGATAATGTCACCAAACATAGTATGGTAATTTTAGAGTTGCTATTTTACAGACCTAGTTCTATATTTTTCTGGCTGTTCGAATGTATCTTTATTTATTCCTCTGTTGTTTGTTGTTTTGTTTTGTATTTTATTCTTTTAAACATTTGCATTATATTTTATATTTTTAACTGTATTGCATTTTAGTCTTTTAACTGTTTGTAATCAATCTGTCCAGAGAACATTGGTTATTGGGTAGATTAAAAATCATCATCAACTAGACATCTGATCCCTACTGCAAAGAAGAAGCACTTTATATTCACTGAAATTGTATCGCTATAATATCCAGTATGTGATCATAACTCTTGCTGCCTGCCTGGAAAGGCAGTACTTCATTTGGCCACAAATTGGCATTGTCTGTTCCCCATTTTCAGGAACTTTTAAGATAAATGCCTGATTTCTTTTGGTAGATGAATTAGAATGTCTTACGTATATTTTGTGTGTTACAGCGCAGTAAAAGAAATATTATTGGATACTTTGAACAAAAAGACTCTGATAATTACAGGACATTTGAAAGAGTAGCAAATATTTTGCATGACGACTGTGTCTTCATTGCTGCATTTGGGTAAGATTTTTTTAAAATACAAGAATTTACCAAGATAGCCCATATGTTATTGTATTAACTGCCAAATATTAGCTTTGATTCAAGGAGCCCACATCTATGAACATATGATTTAGGCTATATTTTTCTCTAGTGGCCTTATCAGAAAGCTTATTATCAGGGCCATGAAAAAGGCAGGAACAGTTGCCTTCAAAATCTGTGCTTTTTGAAACCCAGATTGAGCTACCTTTTGGAGCCCTTGCCATGGGGGTAGCTTGCCCAGACATAAAATGGCTGCTATGGGGGTGTATGGCCAGTCACAAAGCACTCATTTGTCCAGAAGGATGGCAAGACTAAAAGAAAAGTAACTTGCCCAAGAACCTAAGTACAATGTACAGTTGGGGTCTGAGCGCCAAAACACAAAGCCAATCTTTTAAACCCAAATAAAGATGGTGCTGGAAGGCAGCTCTTTGCTTTGTAGCATGGCAGCCCCACGGTTTTAAAAAAGTATAATTAAAAAATCTTAAGAAATAACATAAAAATCAGGAGGGGCTGGTGGGCACGAAGAGAAGTGTCTGTAGGCATATTGGTGCCGATGGGCACCATATTGGACACCCCAGAGCTCTCCTATGCCCCTTTTTGTAACCCCCTCACACTTGCTTACTCACTGCCATAGAAAAATATACGTAGAATAGTTTGAGGTAGAGACTTGGAAGGATTCAGACACTGGCTATAATACTCTGCTATCACTCCAGCTGCAATTCTTCCTGTCCGCTACTCCTGTTTTGTATGTGCTTTGTTAACTTAACTAGCAAGACAAATGGTCACTGTCTTCTTAGGTCTATTTCCAAACCAGAACGGTTTAGTGGGGACAACATAATCTACAAGCCACCAGGGGTGAGTTGTTGTTTTTTTTTTTCGTATTCCTTATATTTTATATAACTACTTTTAAAGTAGTTATGCATTCATAATTCTAATAATTGGATGTGGTACTTATGGGACTGCAACTTTAACATGCTCTGCTTGGCAGCTGCTAGGGCAAAGGTGAGCAACACGTAGCTCACAGGTTGCATGCGCCTCCCTCTGTCAAATTTGCAGTGGCAAAAAAGGGCTGATTTTTAGGAAAGCAAGTAGTGGGTTGTCATCAAAATTCAGTGCCTTGGCAGCAATGAAGGGCTGGCTTGTCCTTTTTTTAAAGGGGAATTGGTCCTTTTTTGCTGCTGCACAGCTGAATTTTGGAGGTAAATTTGGCGCTGGGCAGCAGGGGGTATGGCCCCCTGGTGGGTTTGGGTGGGAATTGACCTGCAGAAGTTGCTCACCTCTGTGCTAGGGTCTCAAAACAGAAATTATTTTACCACCTGCTCCCAGAGATCATGGGGATGCCAGGGATTGAAATGGGATTTCCTTCATACAAAGCTTGTGCTCTATTATGCTTTCACCCCAATAACGTGCACATAAGGAGCCAATGTAGACTCTCAAGGGTGAAATTTAACATTGCAGGAGTAGCCATCTGCTCATGCAATGGGACTTTCCCTTCCCCCCGCTGCAGTCCTTGCACCCCCTAAAATCTGCTCCACAGAGCCCCCCCAACTCTCCAGAGGAGATTTTGAGGTCACACAGGGGGCGGAGGGGGAGTGGGAATTGTCCCCCTCCCTGTTCTGCTGACAGAAGGTATTCCATTGGTGGGAAAGGGTAATTGGATACAACCCTAGGTGCTACTGGAATCTAGCAATTAAAACTTGTAAAGAGTACTCCCACACAACAGTTTAAATTGCATATTAATTCTTGAATTCCTCAGCAATACAGAAAGATTGGATGATTAGGTGGAATACTTTGTGTTGTGGTGTTTGCAAAGCTTCATGCCACTATAAAATAAAATTGTTCAGGTGTATTTTAGCTATACGCTCCTCTTGGGTTTATTTTTTATAAGCCATTTAAAAGCACATGAAATAGAGCAGAACAGATAGAGCATTTACAGTCTGGCTTAAAATTTCTAGAACATCTACTCACCATATTCTTCTTGCATTACTTTTGGATTTGAAACTCTGATGTGGTACTTAGGAACTACTATACATATCCATAGTTGCCTTGGGTGTCCCTTGGGACCAAAAGTGCAATGATATGAAGTGTCATAATGAAATTCATAGGTGTTCACTTCTATGGGAAGAGCTTGAAAATACAAGGAATTAACACTGCATTAAATTGGTAATTGTAATAGTAATATTGATAAGTCGTCAGAATTTGTTGGCTTTTTAAAGAGCCCAGGCTCATATTGCTCCTGCCTCAGAGATGGTTTTTTTGAACACAGCAGCCCATGGTTAGCTCCCTCCCTCCCAGCTATAGTGTCCAGGCAGTATCACCCTGTGATGCATCAGCCTCATGAGTTTCCACGCCCCCTACTCGGTGCCATTGGCTTTTGCCAGCAAGGTGTGGGGAGCCTTGCAACCTGTTGCTGCTGCTAGATGTTATGGCAGGGATGGAGAGATCTTGCCATAGGGGCTGTGTTCTGTGTCATTTTCATTAAAGGACCATCATGTAGGCGGACTCATAGTTACATTTTAATGATACAAATTCTTCTTGTATATTTCCTTATGGATAATTTTGAAATCCCATTTTAACAGGAAAATGCTCCAGATATGGTTTACTTGGGTTCTATGACCAATTTTGACTTGGCTTATGCATGGACTCAAGATAAATGTGTTCCTCTTGTTCGTGAAATTACATTTGAGAATGGCGAGGTAAGGCGTGACTAATTCTTCAATCTTTCTATGTATTTGTTATAAATTCAAATGTACTTGAATGTACTGAAACCATTTGTTAAATGTCCTCCATTTACTTTGTAACATAAGTTTTTACCCGTTAATCCCAAATGTCTCTGATCATGTTCTTTAATTAGAGCAAAGATTGTTTTGGCAGTGTAGTGACTTGTATCTTATATAACAATACAGTAGTGTAAGCCTTATTACTAGAGATCTACCAGACCGATTTTGCTCATTTTTTAAAAAACTGAAGCTTTGAGCAGCATAGATGTGCAGAAAATTTTGAAAGTCCAAAAAAGTTCAAAACTCAAACTTTAATTGCCAAACAGTAGGTTTCTGTGTCCTGGCCAGGAACCTGAGGCAGTCGGAGAAGTATAACTCCAATGTAGCTCCATGCTGTCCAGGTGCGCAGGGAGAAAAACACAAAGGCAGGGTTGGAGGGAGGGCCTTGGACTTTGCAAGTTGAGTGCTCAACTCGCAAAGTGGCTTTATTGGCATCAGGGATGGTGATGCAGGTGGCGGCGAACGCTCTGAGGTGGCGGAGGAAGAAAAGAAGTGGCCCTAGGAAAAGCCAGCTTTTAAGGGCTGGGTGTGCCTGATCTCGTCTGATCTCGGAAGCTAAGCAGGGTCAGCCCTGGTTAGTATTTGGATGGGAGACTGCCTGTGAATCAGGCTTCCTGCATTGAGCAGGAGGTTGGACTTGATGGTCTTGTAGGCCCCTTCCAACCCTATGATTCTGTGATTTCTAAAATGTGGGGGAAGAGGGAAGGAGGTGTGGGCTTGAGGCCTGAGGGCAAGAAGTGAATGTCAGTGGCAACAGGTGTGAGGAAGCAAGGGCCAAAAGTCCTTGGTTGTGTTGAAGGAAAGTAACCTCCATACAGCTTCTGGAGGACTGACGTAGTGGGAGTCAAGGAACAGTATGCTTCGCCCTCTGACTACTAGCACCAGTGGTTACATGGCCATTATACTACTTTGAATAGAATACGTTATTTACCCTAACCAAAAGCGTGGATATGCAAAGATTTCTTAGCATTTTCTATTTTTCTAAAAATAAAAATGTAAAGATATGTAAAATTTCTTAGCATTTTCTGAGGTTGTAGCATTACTGAATGTGTAGAAGTGTGATCAACTAGTGTAAGGGCATCCATAGCTTGAGGAGGAGAGAATATAGCTAGCAGGCAAAAGTTTCCTCCCTCGATTGTCAGCTAGTAAAAGTTAGGACATAGAAGTTGGGGATAAGTAGTATTTTCCCCCTCCCACTATGTAGGTTGGTAAAGAGGAGGCTGCTTAAAATGTTGATATTGTAATCTCTGTTTTAGCATCGCTGTATGTAATGAATGGGTAATGGCCCTGATCCAGTGAGCCCTATATGTACATTCCTGTTGAGTTCAGCTACTTTACTTACAAATCTGCTCACATAGGATTGCAGCTTTAAAGTACTGTGGAGATCTCTCTCCCGTCTCCTTGCTATCATTTATCACCTATACACCATTTTGCAATTATCTGTGTTGAATTTCATCTGCTGCCTACTTTCCCATGTACTGCAAATGTTATATTGTGCTTTGTATTATGCTGCATCAAGTTATTTCAGTTGAGAATAACGTGGGTGAATCCAAAAGAAACATAGATAATTGAGTTCCTTATGTTGATAGCTGTAATTGTGGTTATTGCAATATCAAAATGCTAAAAATCAGATTGATCCTTTGGAAAATACTATCATGGGCGGCCCTCGGCAGTTTTGGCTGAGCACACATTTGACAAAATTAATTTGCATAACAAGAGAAACAAAGCTATGTATCCTCTGCAACCTTTTGTCAACAGCGTTAAAACACTTTTTTATTCATTTGCATTTTGCCATGTGAAAGATGCCAGGTATTTAGCCTTTTTAGAGCTTCATGATGCATTCAGTGTACTTTTCCCACAGTGCAGTCAAACACTTGAGCCTTAGAAACCATCACTTATCATTATAAGTGTGTGTAAAGTTCTGTAACTGCTCTTACTACCCTCTGCTCCTGTTTACTTAACCAAACTCTTTCAATCTCAGGTCATTCCAAATGTTCATTTTTCTTAGCAACGTTTGTTCTTCAGACTTAGGGCTTACCGTATCCATACAGCTCTAGCATTTCCAGAAGTTTGATATTTCTGCCTGCTTGAAAGTTTTACATTTTTGGTCTGTTCATGATTTACATCCTAATTCATTTCAAACATTTGTGTCTTTCAACTGGCAGGAAGGGGTTTAGATATTTTAAAAGATAGTTCAACCATTAGTTTGAATTCACTCTGGAAATCGAATTTTTCATGTTTCTTCATATGAAACTATCTTACGCCAATGGTCGGCCTAGCCCACTACCGTTTATACCAGCCTCCCCCAACCTGGTGCCTTCCAAATGTTTTGGGTTTCAACTCCCATCAGCCCAAGCCAGCATGGCTAACTATCAGGAATTCTGGGAGTTGTAGTCCAAAACATCTGGAGGGCACCAAGTTGGGGAAGGCCAATCTACACAGTCTGACAGGCCTTGTGTTTTTCTCATATGTGCTGACTCAGATCATTTACTGGAAATGCTCATGGTTGAATCTGAAATGTTTAAAATAAATAATAAATTTACCACTGAAAGGATAGCCCATCTCCAAAGGCAGCTTTCCATTTCTGGTCATTTGTGTTCATGAAGTACTCAAAAGGAGGGGGGTGGGGTTGTTGGTGGCAGGGGAAAAAAGGAGGTAAGGTGAGTGGACCCTTCCTCTTACTAGTTTGTCTACACACACCCCTGCAACTACCTGAAATATTGACTTCTGGCAAACAGAGGAGGAGGACAGGGTGGTAACTGCTGTGGCCCTGGGGTTAGATTTGGGCTGGTGGCCATCAGTTGTTGACCTTCAAGATAAATATCTTAACTATTAAATGTGTATGAATCTCTCTCCCCGCCCCTTAAAAAAACCCCAATTACAGTTCTGTACATAAAGACATGATCAATTAATTCTTGTTATAGCTATTAGTGATATAGAGTGTTACATTAATTATTGAGGTCAAACACTTGCACCTAGAGATGAGAAGGCCTAGGGAAAAAATGGAGAAAATCAAGAAATGGGTTTTTTTGAAGGAAAAAAATTGGGGGACACTGAAAAAATATCCTGTTAAATAATTCTTTTTCTTTTGGAAGAAGTGAAATGCTTTCTAAGGTAACATTTTATTTACTCAATGTGTAGCATAATATGAAGATGTAGATGGTCTAACAAACAGCATTAGAGAATAATTCCTGTTTATATTGTATATGTATACAACACCCAGATGTTTTTGATGTTATGACATTTAACTCTGTATCCAAATATGCTGCTAGTCCTTTATGCATAGCACTAAACCATGGTGTACATATGCTAGTATATTCACATGTAATGCTAAACCATGGTTTAGTGCTACGTGCATGAAAGGAAAGGAGCTCATGCAAAGCTTAAGGCTTGTGTGCTCCACACTCCAGAATTAGGCTTCACTTTAGCCGATTCCAGGCTTATGTGCGAACCAGGAATCATGGTTTAAAAGAAACTTTACTTAGCCTGCTAAATAGGCTAACAACAAATCCCGGTTTGGTTGTTTGTTTGTTTGTTTGTTTACTGGCTTGCTTAACAAACTAGAGTTTATTTAAACCAGAATTTCTGAATCAAATCGAATGACAAACCAGTAATCCGCTAAAGCAAAACTGAATTCTGGTTTATTCCTCCCCCACTTGTATGGGAGGAGGAAAGGGGAGGGCTGAGTGTGTGAGTCTGGTGCTTTGTACAGGCTCCTTTCTTGTGCACCTAACTCTATGGCTTAGAGTTACTTGCAAACACAGCCATTGTGACTGTATGAGAATGTTTCTGTGTAAATCGGGTGGGGAACCTTTTTCAGCCCAAGACTTATATTGCCACCTGGGAAACCTCAAGGTCAGAGCCCAAAGTTTGTGTGACTACCCCACTCTCTCACATTATCTACACAGACATGCACACATGTGCAAACACACACACATGCAACCAGTTCCCAGCCCTTTGTCAGTTGATCCATGTCACAATAGGGATGAAAATCGGGCACCCTCCACTCCTCAGCTCACTGGCATGGATCAGCTGAGGAGAGGAGGGCCCTCGATCTTTATCCCCAGCATGGCATGGATTAAACCTCCCTGCCAAGTGTGCCATGATGGGAAAAGCTCTTATCTTCAATCAACTGCTGCTTGGAGATAAGAACTTTTCTCTGCCTAGGGAGAGGAGGCGGGGCTTAGGAAAGAGGCTGGATGGGGAACCCCTGCTGGCTGTATCTGGCCCATGTGCCAGATGTTCACCATTTTTGATGGTGAATAAATAGTGGACTTCCTTTTACTTACTACAAAACCTGTGGCTTCTATTCTCAACTTCTATTTTTCCCTAGGATACATGTGCTTAGGTAGCATAGGATGTCACAGTTTGCAGGTCTCCCTGGCATTGGGTATATTCATAATTTTGCTTGAACAAAGTAAGGCATTTATACATGCAATCCTTTGTGTGATTATGTGGGAGTAAGCTGTACTAAACAGAGTGGGTTTTCTGAGTAAACATGCATAGGATTGCTCTGTAAATTTCATAAATATGCCAAATAGTACAACTTTATATGCCAACTAAGTTATAAATGATCATTTTATCTTAAAATAGTAAAATAAGCTTAGGTTTGATAAGAAAAATATGGCATATGTTCAGGTTTTCCCGAAATGCCCATTTCCCCTCCAAAAAAAATTGTGTGTGTGTGTTTTTTTTTACTATAACTTTAATACTTCTGGATATTTTACATCTCTGCATGTACCCAAGGTAGATGAATTTACCAAGGTTGGACCAAGGACTAATCAGCTATAGATTTAGTAGCTGGACTTCAGGAAGCTCCACTTCCATATGTCTAAAAAAGGAAGATCCATGACTAAGATTTTACTAATTAGCAGCCCCACTCTCCTGCTTTGAAGTTAAAGTAAGAGATGCTTTGGGAGACAGTGTCTAACAGTAGTTGCTGTTACCACTGATTTGGCCTTTAAAATACAGGGTATTCCTGAAATAACTGGAAAGCAATAATGAGGCTCTTCTCATTACCTTGAGTTTTGAAATTATGAGCTATATATTAAAACATAACCAGTAAAGCTGAACAGGTCAGCATATTTGGCCTCTTAATACTTACAACTTATCTTTTTCACTCAATTATTAAGTGCAGTTGGTTTATTGGAGACTTCACCAACCTAGCACACCCCAGATACATTGGACTACAACTTCCATTATCTCCAAACAGTGTGGTCAATGGCTGCACTGTGTGGGGATGGTAGTAGTTGCAGTTCAACACATCTGGAGTTCACTGGTTTGGGAAATACTCGATTATTGTGTGCTAATAGGTGTTCGATCTGTGGTCTTCGTCCATTATGGATTGAAAGAATACCTTGGATAATTTGTCTTGAATTAGCAGTCTGATTAATGTAGAGCAAGGGTCTTCTTGAGCCAGGACATTACTTCTGCTTATTTTAAACATGGTTTGTTCTTTAAAAATCATTAATAGTGTTCTATAATAGTCTTATTGCCTCTGTACTTGTTTGTATTTGTCAATATCTGCAAGACTCATGGGTGCATTTTCAAGGAGATCGTCACTATCCAGGCATAGCCAAACAGCCATATTACCCAGCGTGTGTGTGGCATCAGTCTGGTTTAGAACCAACTGCCCACCGTTGCCTTTGTGCTGTTCAGAATATACATTTCTGATTAAACCAGTGGAACTTTTCTGTTCCTGGGAAGCAATGGCTTTCCTTAGTTGCTGGTAGTTTCTGGCTTACATCTAGTAATCCAACTACCCATTAAAAGTATATGAACACACAGCTAAAAATCATGTGCATGTAAAATCTGGCAGAAAACTGAAATTACTCTTCTGCTATTTTTCTCTCTATCTAGGAATTGACAGAAGAAGGCCTCCCTTTTCTTATACTCTTTCATATGAAAGATGATTCAGAGAGTTTAGAAAAGTTCCAGCAGGAAGTTGCACGGCAGTTAATAAGTGAAAAGGGTAGGTGTCACCTTGAATCTTCATTTAATTGAGTTTGTGTGTGTTAGTGTTGTCTGATCTAGAAAACTAAATGAATTGGCATATCAGAACTTTAATTTTCCAATTGGCACATGGGTGTGTTTGTGTGTGTAAAAGAGATCCTGTTAGTGCCTACGCTGGGAAATTTGTGTTATAACCACTGAAATAAATTAGGCTACAATCCTGTGCATGCTAAAGATCCAGCTGCAAGTCCTCCTATACCATTGCAATTCAGAGCATTGTTTCCTATGCAGCATGCTCTCTGAACTTCGTAGCTTACGTATGTGATTAGGGTTATGTTCTCAACAGTGTAGGGCTGTCCTAACATTTGGGGGATGGTCTTTGGGATCTTTAAAAAACATTTCAAATTGCAAAGAACCTGTAGTGGGCTGCTATTGGAATCTATTAGCTTACTAGAATCTATTAGCTTACTAGGATTTTCTGAGTTTAAATGGGGGTGTGGGGAGTGGAACTACATTAACATTTCAGATTGCAGAATAGATGTGTGTGTGAGCAAAGTAATTGAAAAGCAGTGTTAGTGGATGCTGATGAAGTGGATACGTGCATGAACAGGTTGAAACACACAGAGCCGTCTTTAAAAAAAATCAAACTTAAAGTGGAGGGAAAGGTAAGACAATGGCTGGGAGGAAAGCAATTGAAATAAGTGTACAAGCACCCACTGCTGCCTCAGAGAAAGATCACAGTTAGGGAGCAGATGTTTAGCTTAGTTAGAGACCCATTAAGTGTTGCCCCCACACAAAAACTATGCAAGTGTATACAGAATGCATGATAAAAAATTGGGATATGCAAACATACCTTGCAGGGCCCTCCAAACTATTTTCCATGGCTTCCAAGCAGATGTATGCAGGCATAATAGGTTTGTAAGCAGTAGTCGCATGTGGACTATCTACAGGCAGTTCACAGTTTCTTCTATGTTGAAATGCTGCTTGTGTAGGAAATTGATCACATTTGAAGTGGCATTAAGTGAATTAAGAGATCTGTCTTACAAAAGTGAATTATTTGGTCTGTTGATGTTACACTGAAATGCCTTTACCAACACCTTTTATGCAGCCAAAATGCTTTATCAAAAGACCTATTTATAGTGTTGTGACTTACATGTGCTTTCATATTTTACATTAAAAAAAACCTTTTTAATTTCAAGGTACAATAAACTTTTTACATGCTGATTGCGACAAGTTCAGGCATCCACTCCTCCACATTCAGAAGACTCCAGCAGATTGTCCTGTTATTGCTATTGACAGTTTTCGACACATGTATGTCTTCTCAGACTTCGCTGACTTGGCGTGAGTACTCATTTTCATTCATCTTGGCTATTCAGCTTTGAAAAGAAAGGCGAGGACAGTTGTGAATGGGCAGGGGGAGAACCCAAGCCTGGTTGTGCAGTTGCTTGTAAATCAGGGGTGGGAACCTTAGATATCACCTCAGACTTTTTCACTCACAGAGCCGCCGCCACTCATTCACCCCATTCAAGCTATCAGAGTGTAGACAGAGAAATCGCTCTGTCCCTGCTCCAGCAGCTCAGTTGACTACTGTGCTGGGTTTGGAATAGACGTTTCTTCCAGGTTGCTGTGGGGAGGAACAGAGCAATCTGTTTTGCCAACAGCTTGCTTGGGTTCTCTACTGGGTAGGGAGAAAGAAAAGCCTCTTCTCCACCCCCCCACCCCCATCCAACATGGAAGCCAAGTGAGCTGCTGGAGCAGGGACAGAGGAGAGGCCACAGGCTGGACAGGACCCCACTGTGGGATAGATCCAGCCCATAGTCTGGCAGTTCCCCACCCCTCATGTAAGTGGAAGTGTTTCCCATCTGCTCCCTGGAGTTTGGGGTGTGTTACAGAAAACAGGAAATACAATCACTATTCCAGGCACTTGTATATAAAAGAACGAATGAGAAAATACATTGCTTGGGATTTAGACCCCCATGTGTGCTCAAGTGGTTTCCACGTATTCACAGGGGCTGTGCTAATTTCTTTTTCCTGCTGTACCCCTCTGCGCTGTGTTGGATGCTGCACTATCTGCTCCCCCAACAATGTTGTCTCCCCAAAATAATGGGCTACATTGGGAATGAGGGCCCTGAAAAGGAAGTGCCTTTAGATCCTGACAGATTTTTAAAAAATTGAAAGAAAACAGGCTACAATGAAATGAGATGCTATGGTTTCTCTAAAGCAGCAAGGGACAAATGATTTTCAGATGCTTTTAAAGGAGAGAAGAGGAAGCTGGAGAAAGACCTGCCTGCTGACTTAAGGCATAGTGATGGGAACCCCTGCTAAATGGACTGTGACACTGTGCAGTCTCCCAAAGTTGATTTCCAGGACCAGATCTCCAATAATAACTAGGTTTTGTACAGTTCCGACCCTTAAGCCACAGCAACAAATACAAAGAATGTGGGGCAGGTGTGTGATCATGGTTGCCTGACTAGTAAGCTATCATTCTGCCTTATTCTGACCACATAACAGCCACAAAAAGCTGAAAGCCCTTATGAGGGGGAATTACAAAATGGAGCAATGCAGCCCCTAGGGTGTGATTTGCTGTGGCAAAGTCAGTCTGTTCTGTGGCTGGTGTAGATCACCCTTAAGATCAGCATCTGTGAGCCATGTTCAGTACCTAAGTCGTTAATTGCAACGAATTACTCAATTCCTCATCTGGTGAGTGTCTGAAGATCAACCAGTAAAATGTGGGTAATTGTTTAATGGTGCAGAAAATGCTCTAAAGGCACATTGTTCAGTTCTACCACAGAAGTTAAGCAGATCCCGTAGGCACTTTTAATGGGAGATTATGGAAATCCCATGTCAGCCACTCTTGAGGCAGGACAGGGTATAAGTTTAATTAATTAATTACATTGCTATACTGCCCAATAGCTGAAGCTCTTAATTAATATTCTTTAAGAGAACTCAGTAGTTTCCAAGGTACATGCAGGTTTGCTAACATTGCTTGTGATAGTCAACAAGTTCTGCAGTTGAATGTTCACTGTAACATATATTATAGAGCGAGTATGTCACGTCCCTATAACATTGGTTTATGTGGTCCCTTGGCCCCTGCCCTTCTTGCTCATTATACATTTGTTGGGGTAGAAAGAGACTGCCTTCCTTAACATATGTAGGGTGCATCCTGGTTTGGGTTCGATTGCTATCACAATATTATCCTGCTACTATTGTAAGCTAGGTAGTTGGTTATTTCTTAGATAACGTCTGTATTAACTGTTAAACTAGTTGAGCCCCTTTAATACTTAACATACTGCAACATACTGCGAGTTGAGCCCCTTATTTTCAGAGTTCTGACAGAACATTGGCTGCGGTATTCAAACAGTCTTTGGTGTGGAGAAACAGTAGATGATCTCAGAAGAAATGTAAATTTCATATCCCTTTGGTGTTCATCTCTGGTGTCTGTGCAATTACTCAAGTGCTGGAGAAGCTTTCAAAAGCATTTTTGTCAATACAGCTACCTGACGGTCATTTGTATTTGTAAACTGTGCATTTGGCACCTGCTGTTCTCTGCTGTATTGTGGTGAGCAGGGGGTTGAAGGGAGCATACAATGAAGTTATTGGGTAGCCTAGCTCTGTGGGAATTAATGAAGAGAAAAAATGCATGCTGTGCCCTCAGGAGATCACAAGGAAGAAAAAAGAGCTAGTAAGGTTGCTTGCCTCACACCCTACTCCTGCGCTCAACCCCATATTATAGACTTAAAAGATCTTGGACATGTAAAATATGGGCAATGCACACTAAATATATTTTGCATTTTGTGTCAGGTTTGAGGTAATAACTTTTTGAATGCAAAGTATGCAGAGTCAATTCTATAAAAAGCTGCCTCCTTTTTCTTTTGACCAGAGGGTGGAATCTCTAGCTTTCCTGATCCCACCTTAACTCCAGGCCCCTTGTGCTTTTTTAATGCAAAAAAGGGAAATAAAACAATTACAAAGGCAAATGAGAAAAACAGAAGTATAAAATGAGAGACCAAGAGAGGTTAAAAGATTGATAGGAAAGGGAGGGGAAGTTAGATGACAGGACCAAAGCTACAACAAATTCAGCACTACTGTATAGCTCATTAAAAATCTGAATTCCAAATGAACTCATTCAAGATTTGTACTCAGTTTCTGAGGCCCTCCTCACCACTTCACTGATGGGTTATGGCACCTAAACTATGGAATGGCCTTCTAAGAGAGGTCCATCAGACCCCCTCTTTGCCTCCTTTTAAATGGGCTCTTAAGATTACATTTTATTTTGGTGGGCGTTTTTTAGTTCATCCTTTTACATTTAGACTAGGCTTAGTGTATAGGCTTTTGCTGTTAATACAGTTTTTATGATAGTGATTTACACTGTTTGATTTATTTTGTTTTTAATCTACTTGTAATTTATATTTTTATTATAAGCTGCCTTAAATTTGATTTCATCATAGAAAGGCAGGATATAAATGTCCAAATAAACCTCCCCGGACCTCAGTATAAAGGTGTCTCCCTTTACATGCCAGACTTAATCCTATCATTTTGACTGTGAATTTATTGTTTCAGTCTTCCAGGTAAACTCAAGCAATTTGTACTAGATTTGCATTCTGGAAAACTGCACAGGGAATTTCATCATGGCCCGGATCCGACTGATGTAGCACCGGGTCAGGTAAGAGAGCAAGCACTTCAGTACCAGTGGGTGAGATCTGAAACTTGTAGTGATCTAGTTAGCCTGAATTTTCAGTTCTCCCCACCTTGAAGAAATCAGATATCGCACAGGATGAGATTGGGTGGTTCCGAAGGAAATTTTCACCACATGAATATAAGAGAATCTTGAGCTTTACCACATCAAAAATGAACCTGAGAGCTGGGCCTTAGTTTTGTTTATATTAGATGTGATGAATTGTCATTCAATCCTAGTACTTTTCAGAATCACACACAGTTCTGCAAAGAACAGAAGTAGTTTCTCTCCATAATTTATTTTATGCCAAGTCAGAGATGTTGTGTTGTCTAGGTCATTTCTACCCTGATTAGAAATGGTCCATCTTGAATGCCTTTGATGTTTAAAAGTTTAAAATAATAATCACCATTATGAAATAAAATTTGCTCCATGGACCTGTGTCTGTTCAGAAAGGGTATGTAGGTACACCGCCTTCAGAACAAATTCAGCAGGGTTTGTTCTTGAAGACTTCTTTTGAAAGTACAAGAGAAGATAACAATGCTAACATGTATATATACTTTATGTTTGTTGAAAAGGCTTCATTTCATGTACATTCTTAGTCATTCTTACAATAACCCATTATGCTCAGTGTTGTAGATTGCAGATGGAAGAAAGTGGCTTGCCTGAGTGAGTTCAAGGCAGAAGTGAATTTGAACTGGGGACTGCCTGGTTCACAGCTCACTGTTGACCACTGCACTAGCTTTCGCTTACCAACAGTAATTGAGCATGTGTATCTATCTATATCTTTTATACTGGATATTTGCAACCTGATTTAGAATATGATTTTGTTCTTTTCAGCCACTTCAAGACATAGTAAGCAGCCCACCTGAGAGTTCATTCCAGAAGCTAGCACCCAGTGGACATAGGTACACCTTATTGCGGGAAAAAGATGAACTCTGAAAACTTGAACCATCTCACAAGACTTTAACAGCAGCAGTGACTCCTGTGGGGTGGAAATAGGAAACCTATATTTTCATAAATTCTGTGTATTTTTATTTTGAATAATCTTTTTTTTTTCCTTTGCTCCCTGGGGTTTGTAAATATATGTGGGTCATTTTGGACAGCATCTTTCCAAAGTTGCTGCACAATTGCTGCAAGTTGTTCTGTAAAACTTTTCTAATCCAGATGAAGGTGTTGTCATTGCCAGCAACATGCTGTTAACTTGCACTATGCCATTAAACAGGACTTCTGGATTTCCGTTGGTGTAATCTGGTAGTATGACCGCCTTATCTTCCTCCTCCACGTGGACATCATTTTGCTAATTTGTTATTGAAGGGATATTCTGGATACTTGGGAGGGGAATAAATTACAATTTTACAGAATTTGTGTGGTGGCACCTCACTTATTATAACCATGGTTTTTTTTTTTAAAGTGAAAAGAAAAATGTTCAGTGGCAGTCTTATGAGCTGACCTTTTTAGGTTGTATCATGAGGTAACGAGAAAGCACTGTGACAGACCCAAATGAAAGAAAGAAACCAACTATGAGAACACTTCTTTAAAAAAAATATATTGCTAGCACGGATGTTTCATAATTAAAATGAATGTTCTTCAGATAAAATGTTTTAGGTAGAATGTTATGCTTGGAATACTACTGTATAATTTCACAATTGCTATAAATTAAATAGCTATATCCTGTAAATATTTAGTCAATGTTTGGAAGGGCATAAAAGCAGAGTATCTTAAGCATTCCATATCCTCTGGTACCTTTAAGACAGTGAAAGGAATAGAAAAAGCTACCCAAGAAGAAGCTACCCAAGCAGTACCTACTGTTACAAAAGAAGTATATTTAAGGTAACATTTAGGGCACAATCCTAAGAAATCTGCCCTGGGTACTTGTAAGCCCCCCACTCTGCATTTAAGCTGGATGGGTGCTTTTGGCAGGCTAGTGGAGGCTTCGGGGAAGGGAAAGGAAGGAGGCTGGGGCGGGCGTAGGACTTATCATATGGCTGCTGCCCTGGTCTCCTCCCCTCCCCGCCCCCGGAAATGCTCTCTTTCCCCCATCTCCGCGTTCCATTTTCCAAACATGGAGACATCGCTGGCGTGGTTCTCTCCATACTGGCTAGGGGTGGGGGTGGGGAGTGTGGTTTCTTGGCTCCAGTATCGAAGCCTTGTTTCCAATCTCAGAGCCAGGAAACCGAACAATCTTCTCTCTATCCCCCGCCCCCCAATATGCTGTCTGGTGGGCATAGGATTGCTGTCTTAGTAAATTAATCACATAACTTTTCTGAAAAGGTCCAACTTGGTCAGGGCTTGGTGACCTGGTGTCCTCTAGATGTTTTGGATTACAGTTCCCCAAACCTGACAATTGGCCATGCTGGCTGGGGATGATAAGGGTTGTAATTGAAAAATCTGGAGGGCAAACTTGCCTACACATGAAGTGGTTTATAAAGGGCATTAAATTCTGTTCATACCATTCACAGATGCTAATTTTTTTGTATGTTAATTTTTTTAAAAGATTATTATTTCAAGAATTAAATACAGAATTATCCAACCTACTACGTTCAAAATAATTGTTCCAGAAAGCAATAAATGGTTGCCATTTCAGAAAAGTTAAGAGTGCAAAATAGAATCATTTCTATTGCACACCCTATCTGTTAATTTATCCCGTCAAGCAATTTCCAAGGCCTTGAATAACTATTCCCTAGACATGGGAGTTTTGACATTTTTCCAGTATCTAGCCAGTACAATTCTGGCAGCTATTAAGACATTTATAATTAAATCTGTAATAGTTTTTTCTGTAACATCCGGTAAGTAATTTAGTAATATAGACAATACATCAAATCTTATGTTAATTCCTATTATTACACATATATATTGAACAACTGACCTCCAATATTGTTGGACCTCTGGACAATTCCACAGTACATAGATCAAATCCTCCCACATGTCCAACAACCAATTCTGTTCGTCATATATATTTTCTGTTCATTCTTTGTGGATTCATATACCACGTATGTAAAATCTTATACTGTGCTTCTTTCAAGGAAGTACTAACTGAAAAGTGTTTAGTTATTTTAAAGATTTCTGACTGAATTGTATCTTCTATAGATTAACCACTATCTCTCTCCCATTTCTTCTTAGACAAGACATTGTTTTTTTTAAAGGTGATAAAGCTGACATAACAGTGAAAGTATTTTTTCCTACTTCAATTGCAGTAATGTTCTCAAACACTGTCCTCTGTCTCAAGCTTGTTATTTTTAGATCATATAAAATGAAATTCCTGATTTGAAAATATTCATACCCCACCCAGCCCTATTTCTCTCTGGGGATAACTCCTACATCATTTACTAAATCTTGTAACCTGCAACAATCATGAATTTCCCATTGTTGAAAATTCCATCCTATATTAACAAACTTTTTATGTCTTAACAACTGACATTAAAGGTGAAAACTCAGGGCTCAATCTACTATATTTGAACCAAGTCAATATATGTCTTTATCTTTAACAATATTTCTCACGACTTCCTTCGCCATCCACAGCAGAGCATCTGAAGGCACTGAAATTAATTCATTTTCCAGCAAAAGAACTGGAAAATCTGAGCTATTCGGTCCAAGCCACAACATGTCAGTTGGGCAGCCTCAAAATACTGACTCGGACAAGGAAAAGCAAGTCCACCTTCTCTAAAATGGGCTTGCAATATGTCCATTATCACCCAAGGTGGTTTCTTTTTGGAAATAAATTTTATCAAAAGCTTATCCCAACTTTGATTTCTCTAAAGTCGATAAAAAGAGGTAATGCGGTGAACAAAAATAGGAATTTTGACACAATTGGCATTTTAATGGTAGACACCCACACAAACCAGTTTTAAATTTGCCCACCCATTGATCTCTTTAATTATATCCTCCACTAGGGGCTGATAATTTAACTTTCCCACATTATTCAGATCAGCAGATAACCTTATGCCTAAGTATCTAACACTTGAGGCTGCTGTATTTATCCCCAATATACTCAATACCTGTCTCTTATCTTCAGTGGTAATATTTAATATAATTTCAGATTTATCTTTGTTACTGCTTTTGTGAATATCAGTTTCAGTTCAGTTACTTTGGTATCTATCTCTAAATCTAACATCCATAGTAATATCCAAAGTGCAGACTTGATTTAACAGTTCGGTATTTTGCACATTAAAAAAAAAAGCTTGTGATTCAGCACTTCTCAGATGCAGTATGAGATGAGAAAGCATGATGTTTAAGTTCTGACATAAACTTCCTGCACTTAGAAAGAAAGCACACTAGTAAAAAGACTAAGCGGAAATCTGTCTCCCTTACATGTTATCTTTCTATTCACAGGTAGTTCTTGACAGGGGTGGTGTAGCATTCAATCAGATAATTCTCACATATATTTTGAAGTAGTACAGTTTGAGAAGGAGTGGTGTGTGCTCATGTGCATTCATGCCTTAAACTTGGTTATTACCATTAATAGTTCTAGAACCATCTGCCACTTTGGAGAGGCTTGCTGTATCACCAGTATCTTAAATATGAATACATTAGTGTATATTCAATTAAAGGATTGTGAAAGGCAAATTTCTGGACTGAGAAAGGGGCACATACCAAAGTAGCTGGCTTGTGATACATATGAAGGAAAGACAGCTGAAAGCATGGATCATGGTCTTCACGCACAGCGTCTTCAGTATGTGTGGTCTCCCATGGAGGCAATGTATGTGTGACCTGGCATCCCTATGTGGTGTGTACTTTACACATGAATGCAGACCATAACAATGCTGCCACCATCACCATGGGAACCGGGATATTTGTATGTAGATGAACAGAGTGGAGGCACAAACAGCGCCTCCATGTAAACCACCTTGTATTCAACCCTCCCGCTCCAAAGCAATCTGCCCCATATCTGAACAGTGGTTAAGCTAATTATTTTCAGTCCCTTTCCTAATGATCCCTGCCTTGGAGTTCGCTGTTTCACTGCAGTTGCACACTGGATAGATGTTTTCATCAAGCTAACCACCACAGCCCAATATTCCTTTCCTGGTCAGTCGCTACCAGCTTTGGAGCCTTTCATAGTCCCCTTTAAAAACAAACCATCCTGAATAATTTGATGTCGGCGAACCTGGCTACCTCAGTACTTACCTCTAGCTCCAGATCATTTATGAAAAAGTTAAAATGTACCAGCCTCAATACAGATCCTTGGGAGACCCTCCTGTTTATATCCCTCCATTGTGAGAACTGTCCATTTATTCCTACTCTCTGCTTCCTGTTCTTGAACCAGTTACTGATCTATAAGGAGACCTGTCCTCTTATCCCATGACTGCGACGTTTACTTAGTTTTGTTAAATTAACAACTGAACTATTACTCTCTCGATAAAAGCCAGTTCTGACATTAACATGTTATCTTGAACAATTGTGGGACTTTTAAAAGTTCATAAAAGTTCTGAAGATTGTAAAGCAAATACCACCTATGTTAGAAAAACATTAAAGGTAACTTCACTATGATACAAGGATTAGTTTGGTGTGTGTTTCGTGACTGTCAGTTCAGAATTTAGACTCCTAAACATCAATGTTCTCTCTTTTTTAGAATGTACATCTTCATGGCTATGACCATTAGCTTGAATGTGTGTTGGCAAAACCTGGTGAAATCTTGGGGTAGGATGGGGGAAGAGGCTGAACCGAATGTTTAATGATGTGAGGCTTGAGTGCCTTTGCATGTTCCCCAAAATTAGCAGAAAGCTTCCGTCGTGTATAAAAGGTGCATAACATGGGCTCTCCAAATACAGAGTGCTGTTTTTAAGTACACAACCCATCTATCCCTGGATTTCAGAGCAGAAGCTTGTTTAAAAGGCCAGGGCGCAGTGTTAGAATACATGAGGTAATAGTGCCTCACAGCTGAATAATAGCCTCTACCAGTCTTGGACTAGAATTCAGGCCTGGGCAACCTGCAGCTCTTGGCCTAATTTCACATGGCCTTTGGCCTAATTTAATGTGGACTTCAGCCTAATTTCAAAAATCCTCTGTGTGCAATCAGTTCAGATCTCTCAAGAGTGATCAGTCCCTTCTGTGGCACCCCACTGGGCAGGAAAGAGGAAGAGAGAGGAAGGGGCGGGGGTGAAAGAAAAAGACTGACCCACCCACTTTTGGCTCTGGCCCTGCTGACTTCACCTCCAGTCACCACCAATGTGCAGCCCCCAACAGATTACCCATGAGGGAATGCAGCCCTTGCCAGAAAAAGGTTGCCCACTACTGGACTAGATATAAAGATTTCTAGAAGAGAGGGTTGAAGTCTTGAGCCCTGACTTCCTCTCTCAAGAAATGAAATGCTGACTCTCTTCTTGGGTTTTGTGCCTGGCTCTTTGCATTAAAACACTGCTTTGTGTTTCTTCCCTTGTTTCACAGGTGTGCATGTTATAAAACTTGTGTTCATATAGCAGCCTTCCCCAACTTGGCACCTTCCAGATGTTTAGGACTACAACTTGTAGCAGTCTTGGCCATGCTGGCTGCGGCTGATGGAAGTTCAAGTCCAAAACAGCTGGAGGGCAGCAGGTTGGGGAGGGCTGGTCTATAGAGACACGGCTTCATTCTGTAGATGCAGCCCTTGCATAGAAGAACTTTAAAAGATGGTAGTCACTTTTAAACATGTGCAACTGATTATTCCCCCAACATTATTTGAAGAAATCTTTCCACTGTTTTGTAAATGAGTAAGGACGATGGACTGATCCTAGGTGCGGGAAATCTATGCTTTCAAATGGTTTTCTTTTCCTCGCAAGTATCACTTGTAAGGACAAGAAAACTCTTTTCAAAACATGAGTTTTTTCACACTTTAATATAAGACATGCATCTCTGGTTTCTGTATGTACTTTCCCCTATAACAAGTACTCTAAATGTGAAGTTCCTGCGACTGGTGAAGTGTCCTTGTAACAGAACTTGGCCATCAGTGAAGGAGTTCGTGTGGCAAAACAGAATCTTGACCTCTGGACTGCTCTTAAAGGAGAATGACCCCCCAAAACACACAAGATGGCTACCCATGAAGTAAGGATCACAATCAAGTATATCATCTGCACTGTTCACACTAACTTTTACCTTCTGGAATTGGATCTAAATTTTTATTCACACTGAATTGTATTAGACAATGGTAAAGCCATATGCACTAGTTGCTCTGTGTTATGATACAAAACGTAACATATTGTGTGGTTTTCCTCAAACAGTTTACGCTTTTATTGTTCACTGCTCGCCAAGATTGGTCTAGAAAACTTGTAACATTTTAATGGTATATTGATGAAATAGCTCCATTTTCATCTATATAAATGGGGAGGAACAATAAATAGATCTATCTCCCATCTGCGGTGTTAGCATAATACACCAACTGAAAACAGTGAAAGAAATGTACTGGTTTGGGAGTGTATGAAAATGTGAGGAAGAATAATGATTTTGGCTTTAAATATATTTGTAAAGCAAGCACGTGATTTTGCATAAAATCTTTCAAGTATCTGATGGTAGACAAAAACTTGGCTTAGTATATAGGGAGATTATAGATTATTATGACAGAAGGTATCACAGAAAGGATCAGCTCTAACCTGTATAATATGGGTCAACTGAATTGCATCCCAGTTATTGCAGTAGCCAATCCAGCTGAGTTCTGTAGTGCTGAAAAATACAATGAAAAGTAACAGATTCCTACCACCGCCATAGACCACTGCAATCTCTGTTCAAACTATCCATGTGATAATGCTGGCGTATAGTTTTTCTTTCTCTGGCCCAAGGATCATCTGGGGGACTGTTAAGAAACTTTTGTTCAGATGGGGGGATTTTAAAAAAATCTTTTAAAATTGCCTTTTATAAACATTGTAAAAGTTTTATAGTGTGTTTTTTTCAATGTTGAAACCTCTACCAGTAGCACTTCACTCAATTTTATTATGCCATATTTTCTGAGTCAATGTACTAAATAAGTCATTCAAAACCCTGGTCTAGGAAAACTTGTTCTCTTCTAATCACATTTCGTCATGCAAACGTGTACTGCTGTCTCTCCAATACGATTGCTTTTGTCCCCAGTGGTTACACGAGTAGTACAAAGGAAGCCAGTCATTTGACCACTGAAAACCATATATCAAGTACCTGACCGTAAGAAACACACTTGGGGCACAATCTAGCCAAAGTTAAGGACATTCAGATCTCATTGATTTTAATGGTGTGTTGGCAAGCTGCTTGGAGCACAGCGGGCACAGACAGCTGACCCTGACACTCAGCCTAGAACGGAGCAATCCAAGAATGGAGACGTTACAGGACAATTTAGCAAGTGATTTTGCCATGAGGCCAGCAGCATTGAGGCTCGTACCCAGGGCCAGATTTAGCAATAGCAGTCAAGCAGCAGTGGCACAGTGCAGCCAGGGCTCGCAGGGACGCTGCGCAGGCCCGTTTTGGTTAGTAGGAATGCTGATGTCATTTGCCACCAGCACCCTCAGATTTCCCTGTGCCCTCCAAGCTTAGCTGCAATGGATTTTCCCAGCAACAATACATTTGGGCTGGCTTGGTCTTGAATGGGCAAGGAAGACCCATTAGCTTGACAAAAGACCTGCTCTTGGTGGAGATGGAAACCCCTAGAACTGGTTTGTTGCTATGAGTCAACACAGTTGCTTGCAATTTTGGACTCTCCTTCGAGGCGTGGCGACCGGGACTGTCATGGTAAGCGCCTGCACTTCCAAATTTACCACCACACCGCTGTCAAGCAGCGCTGTGCTAAGTGCACCATAATTGCACTGGGCCCAGCCATCAGAGACGTAGAGATGTATGTATCCCAGGCACAGAGTGATTCCCTGCCAGAGGTGGCATAATCATTGATAAGCATAGCAGCTAGATGGGGATTTGCCAAACTTTTAAGTGTTGCAATTTCTGCACAGCACTGTTTTGATTAGATTTCTCCCTTCCTGAGCCACCCCTTTCAAGACCCCTGATGACTTTAGTAACAAGGCATCTCAATCCTTTGTATGGTTGTCCGAAACCAGCCTTGACTCCGCCAAAAAGTCTTCCCCCCTCTTTTGTTTTATTGTCCGCATTGGACCAAAAGCCTTTTGTCTCTTTGTTTAAACCTTTTACAAACCTTCAGCTCCGAGTCCTCGGCGTTCCGGTTTCCACACTAGTCCCACTCTACTGAAATCACTCTTGGGGTTCTTGCAACTCAAGGCAAGGTACCACTCGGCTACTGAAATCACTTTGGTTGCATAACAAAGCCCAGTTAGTCCTGGTTGTGTCTATTGGCTGTTGCGTCACTGAAATCACTAAACCACAGAACCCAGGGTTCTGTCTGAGGGCATCTCTACACCAGCCTAAAATCCTGCATTTAAAACAGAGCTTTCTGCTTCCATTTTAAATGCAGGATCACAACGAACCCCTTTTTCACGTGCTTCCTTCTCCCCCACCCCTTCCCCCTCCTTCTCCCCATATCTGAGTCTTCCATTATCTTTCATTGCCGCTTTTCCTCTTTTCATGGAGGAAACTGAAGCTGAACACAACGGGGTGATTTGATAGCTCATTATCTGCGATCTATTTAAAAACAACAAAGGGCATTTAGTGCAGGAGGTGCCTTGAATAATCCCGGCATCATGTAAAGAGCCTGCGAACTTCCGTGAAGGAGCAATCTCAATTGCAGGATAAAAGCTCAGTGTGATGGAGCCCCGAGTCTCATCAACCCCCCTTTTCCCACAGAGCACCCACTCGGCCTAGGTCCCCACTCTAGCTGAAGAGTGACCTGCCTACCACCTCTTTCAAGTATTCCTTAACTGAAACCTCAAGAGTTTCCCTGCACCCCGGTGCTGTCTTCAGGAGAAATCCATCAAGATCACAGGAAAGGTATCTTTTGATCACAGCCTATCTTCTGGAGGTCCTTTTTCTACAAATTGTATCCTCCGCTTCTTTGCCTGCTTTCCTATCATGTGTTTGTGCTCTTGCAATGTCATCCCTGAACCTTTCTCTCTCCTCTCTTTCCCAGGGCCCTAATTTCCTTATCCCCAACCTCCACAATTCCTTCAGAACCATAGTCCAGCCCAGTCTGACCTAGATGTTCCATGCATGTCCACAGCCTAATCTTCCATGCACCACAGCCCGCAGTTTAGCCACTGAGTGGGCCTTCTGAACTAATTTCCCCACCACTTGAACCCAATGCATAGATGTTTACATTATTCATTTTGCCTTTTGTTTCATTTACTTAATATGTATAGATTTGTAATTTGTGAACTGATTTAGTCTATTCTAGAGTTCACGGGCGGGGGGTTGCCAACCACCTAATTCCCAAGAGTAAGTACTGTGATATCTTTGATACTTGTGTGTTCAGTAGAATATCCCCTCTGCCAATACAGGGGGGGCTAAAAAGCTATTTACTTTCCTCTTTTTGTGCGCAATTTGCCGCAGTCTTGGTTTTTCACTGTTACATACACACACACACAGTGTTAGAATAATGCTTGGTGTAACCATAAAATCTTACTTGTAAAACCCTCAGAGAACCACTCCCACTATATTCTTTCAGGCAGTTTGTGGGTGTCCTTCTCAACTTTTTTACCCTAAGCAAAAACAAGAAGCCTTCTATGAATAATGTATGCACTTTGCAAGATGTTTTGCCTGCAGTGAAGCAACAAAGTTAATGACTGATGAGCTAGGCACCACAAAGCTACATTATATCATTCAAGCTTTCAATTGGCTGAAAGGAACAGAATTTGAACATGCAAATTCACTGTTTGTCACTGGTCAGATCCACAGGACCAAACTCATCTGCCAAGGTGTGGTGGTAATAGCCCTTGGCAGGGAATAGCCTCCTTGCCTAAGTGTGCATTCAGCACCAAACAACCCACATTTGCCTCTGCACCACAATATAGTTTTGAAAGCTTTGTAGTGTGGTAAACATGATGTTGGTACACACTGTAGTAAGTGCACAACTACTATAACACTGGTCTTGTTAATGATATCTCAGTCCTCACTCTAAAGGGATGGCAGCTATTCTACCAAGGATATGTCCCAGAACATACAAGAAACAGCTGCTGTACTCTGAGTTTTAGGAAAGGCATTCTTGTTAAAGTGGTACGAACTGTTCCGCAATGTTCCTCGTGATATTTGGACAGGCATCACAAAGAACACCATCTCCTCAAGCTTGCCATTTAAAATGGCAACGATCTCCTTGTGAGCAGGCGCCCCAATATGTCCATTTGGCCTTCATTATGCATCTTGTCCCTTATTATTCCTGTGGTGTTCTTTGTGTATGTCTGTTGACAAATGTAGCAGGAAGCTGCAAAAAGATGAGGGACAGTTCAAAATGTCCTTGGGAAGACCATGGCAGTGGGAGCTGCACTAACCTGAGAAGGAGAAAGGGGAATCCAGTAGTTAAGAGCTGTCCTAACTTTATGGACTTCTCCCAGGGGTTGTTCTGCCAACTTGCCATCGAGTCATGTGGTGCTGTTGTTTGATCACAAAAAAGAGAAACGGGTTCTCAGGATGCAAAAATAAATTTATTATAGGAAGCCCAACGCATTTTGGCCTTTTCCTTATTTTTAGGCCTTCTTCAGGGGGTACAGAAAAAAGCCTGCAGAATTTTTTAACAGCAAAAGATTGTCTCCGATGAGTTGCCAGTAGATTGTCTCCTATGTCTGTCATTTGCTGTGAAAAAATTCTGCAGTCTTTTTTCTCTACCCCTGAAGAAGGCCTAAAAATAAGGAAAAGGCCAAAACGCGTTGGGCTTCTTAGAATAATTTTTTTTTGCATCCTGAGAACCCCTTTCTCTTCTTTGTGATCTACTTTGCATGCTCACCTCCTTCTGTGTTCTTGCTGTTGTTTTATGCCAGGTTGGCTCACAGAAAAACATTTCTAATCATGGACAGATCACCTTCTCGTGAGGTTTGGGAACAAGACAGCACTATTCCTCACAGAGATGATGGACTGATTAAGAGAGGCTTTTGAAGACAGATTGAAATGTATTTAATTTGTTCAGAAAGCAGTTGTGAATTTTTTTAGAAGTAACATTTCAAAAAAGCTAGAGTGTACCATTTTTCTTAAATTGCACACACAATTAAAATGTGAGATTCTCTTTTTAAAAAAAAACACTCCGAAGAGGAGTGGATGTCATCACCAACATCATCAGAACCAAAGGTGCAAGGGGGTTGCATATAAAAGCCAAGACAGTGAAATATCTGTGTTCCAGCCTTTGCTGGTATCTAACCATGGAGAAGCTTGGAAGTATAAAGGACAAATAATGCAAGGTGAAATTTGGGCTTGTGAGCAGGGAAAAAAAACATTTTGAGGAAGGCAGAGTTGCATAGGGATCAAACCTCTTTAATATTCTTAAGATATTGGGTTGTATCCAATGGTGGCACAGCATTGATGCAAATGATGCGCTAGCGTAAACTATCACTAGGGTGTCATTAACGCTTGCTGGCACAATGGGAAAAAGCAGTGATTTGCCACTGAACTTCCCTTTTCCTCTTTGCATTAGTAAGTGTTAATATTATGGTAGCGTTGCTTTATGCTAGTGCAATGTCATTAGCATCAGCACTACACCACCAGTGGATACTACCCATTGGGCAGGGTCACATGACATGACAGCCCCTCCTGGATTAATTAACCCTCAAGAATATGTGAATATGCAAACCCCGATTGGGGGTTGTCTCATGCAAACCCGACCATTGGGGGTTATGTGAGGGTTAAACAACAATCCAAGGGTTACGTCAGGGTTGTTTAACCTTCGCCTGACTCCTGACAGCTGGGTTCATACAACATGACAACCCCCAGGCAAAAGGGTGCCTGTGGACACTGTGGATCATTGTGGATTAAATAACCCACGGTGAGCCGGGCATGTCAAGTCAGCCAGGTCACTGCCTTAGCATCCCTTCATTTTTTTCCCAGGAAAACATTTTTGTGAATTGGGTGCAATCCTTTGCAGGTTTAGACAGAAAAAAGTCCTACAACTTCCAGCATTCGGAATGCTGGGAGTTGTCGGACTTTTTTCTGTCTAAACCTGCATAGGATTGTGCCCTTGTTCTTGCATTAAAAAGGGGCATTCAGTTGGTATGCCCCCTATGACTTTCCTTTAACATTACTTTATGCTGAAAAATGTAATTCTGAGTTTTTAGGATTAAAAATTTAGCACTGCCTGTTTCCGTTGGACAGCGTTATTCACAGTTATCCTGCTTCCCAAGCATCAGGGCTTGCCATGCAGACACACAGGTCCGAATTAAACCCAAAGTGTAGCAGCAGAGCCATTGGTGCAATGGGGGCAAGAGCTGTGGAGTCCCCATTCAGCTGCATGTTCTGTTGCTTTATCAAGGGAGGTGTGGGGAGCTTGAGGAGAGTTCTTTAATCCTCCTTTGTTCTCTCTGCATCAGTTTTCCACCTGTGAAGCCCAACACGCCGCCACCAAGTGCAGCTGCAATTCCTGCCACTTTCAAACCTGCAAGGAGTCCAATGCCTCCCCTCCAACCCCACCACTAAGTGCACCTGCCACAGGCACAGCTGCCAGCTTGTATTCTGCAGCCTATAAAAGAGGAGAGGGGGGAATATTTTTAAAAGCGCAAGCCTGTAGTGATGTGCCTTTTCCACCATTGTGCTTGGCAATATCCCCCTGACAATTGGTGCATAAATAAGCCTTTCAAATTAGCAGGTTAATATATATAATCTTTTGCTGTTCCACAGGTAAGAGTTCGTACTACCACCTTTCCAGATTTCAATAACCTGATGCACACGATGGAAAAACCAGGGTAATTCAGAAGACAAAAACAAGGTGATACTTGTAAAGTACTTAAAGGCACAATCCTATGCATATTTAGACTGAAAAATGTCCTACAACTCCCAGCATCCCTCAGCCTGCATGGCTGGCTGGGGCATGCTGGGAGTTGTAGGACTTTTTTTCTGTCTAAAAACACATAGGATTTCCCCCTTACTGACTGCTAAATTTGAAGTCCTAACATAGACGTTTTGATAGTAACACGCTTCAGTTATCTAAAGTTGCAAGATTATAGAAAAGGTTACACCTAGTAGATTCATTTCTAGCAGGAACCTTTCCTATAATCTTGTAACTTTGCCCTAGATAACTGAATATATAGAGAGAGGGGGGGGGGGCAGAGACAGAGGGCTGATCTACATTGTGCCTGCCATCACAATGAATTCGGTGTCCCGTCGGGTTAAATGCTCTCGCATTAAAACATGATTATTCACACTCACCCATTTTCCCCGTTGCAGAGCTTCATCGAATGCACGAGCTCGGTTCACACTCGAGCGCTGTGCTGTTTTCCTACTGTTTTCCTGTGCATGCTTGTCTGATCTCAGATGCTAAGCGGGGTCGGTCCCGGTCAGTAGTTGGATGGGTGACTGCCTGGGAATCAGGCTTCCTGCACTGAGCAGGGGGTTGTTGTATCCCTTCAAATGAGACTAAGTTTTAACTCCTCCTATCACCTTCTCTAGATGTTTTTTTTTTTTCAATTAAGGTGTTATCCTCGCAGAATCGGAGCTTCTCTGTGATGTTTTTTTTTTCTAATTGAGGCATGATCTTCACAGCTTCGAAGCTTTGAAGACCATGCCTCAATTAGAAAAAAAAAAACATTGCAATGTAGATCGGCCCAGAGAGATGGAGAGAGGAAGAGAGAGTTATTTAAATTACATAAAACTTACTGATGATCTTAAATTCACAGATTTAACAGTTAAAGGGGCACAGGAATTAAAGCAAGTTGCATAAAAATGTTCTGCCATTATAAGCCTCAAAATTCTACTGGTTATATAAGTGACACCTGTTGAGCTAATAACTTGAAGCTTGGCATCCATGATCTATTCGATGGGGTCTAAAGTTGGGCCACATTTCACACCAACCTGATAAAAAATGGCTACAGCTGCAGAGAAAAAAGTGAATGAAAATTGATACATTCTCTTTAATCCCATTTTTCAAAAGGCATATCATGTATTTCTTTCAGATATTGGGGTGAAAACTACTGATGCACTTTATTCAGGTTTGTTGAGGAGGGCAATCCTGAAGTGGTTTGGTGAAGTTATGAGCTCAAATGTTACTAAGATTTCTCTGTCCTGTTAAAGCCTATGGCAGCGGCTGCTGGCTTAGTTTTATGGTGTATGCTGTTTCATTCTGAAGCTAGAATGCTGCCAGTATTCCAATATTTGCTGAGGGAGTCACCTAGAAAATTCTTTGTACTATGCCTATTCCTTTAGTTATGGAATGTGACTTCTCAGGCCCAAATTATATATTATGTTAAGGATATAGGACGCAGCTTGTCCCTTTACTTTTTAATTACTCACAAGTAAGCAGGGGAAGGGCTAATCTGGATCAAGAGCACCTGCACATGAGGAAGAAAGGTTTCGACTTCCCCTGTCAACCACTTCCTTCTCAATTCCTCCCCTCATGTTTTTTTTTTTTTTTAACCATTGTTGTCAATAAGGTAATATAGGGCCAGGACTATATGGGGTATCTTTGCTGGTCTCAGGCACTCCATCCTCCCCATTGGGATTTGAGTCTGCTGAAGAAGAAGTGTGGGTGCATGGAGGGTAAGTTGTAGGCAAGCACAATTCTATTTATTTATTTATTTATTTTTATTTCTGTACAATACCGATATACTGCTCCACATCAAAAGATTTCGGAGTGGTGAACAACAAAAGAGAAAAGAATAAAACACTATGTTCAAACAATTAAAACATGTTAAAAGAAACTCTTGTGTAAAAGTGCAATGTCACACATTTTCAACGTCGTTACTGATCATGGGGCAATGAGGTCCCCCCCCCCCACGAGAGAAAATGCTACCTTGTATAGGAGGTGCTAGAGGCCTCTCTCGAAGTTGCAAGCGAGTCTTTCTTCCTTCGGCGAGTGATGTTCGTGAAGGTGCTGCCAGTATAGTGATGCTGGCAGGAAGGAGGAGAGGCTCAGCAGGGCCCTTCAAAGCTTTGAGGGAGGCCTCTGCCACCTGCTGAGCCGTCCCTCTGCCCCAAGGTGACATATTCCCCCACCCCCTTGGGAGCAAGAGATGGTACAGCCAGTGGCTGAATGTGTCTAAGCAACTTTGGCATACAATAGCCAACATTTAAAGTGAATTTGTTTCCAATATGTCTTGCCTGAAAGCACTAAACAGTGTGGCAGTCAATAAGGAATCCATTTTGTCATTAGTGCCTTCTATAAGATCTTCAATGCACCGGAGCTACGTAATATGTTTGCAGAAGCTGCCACAAACAGATGAGGAGGGAGGTGTTTTTGCTGATTCCGTTTTCCCTGCATCTTCCCCCCCATCCCCAAATCTGCTCCAGATGGTTGGGGGACCCTCTGTGGAAGGTGGCACAGAGGGCTGGAGGGGAAATGGGAGAATATTACTTCACCTCTTCCATTTGTGGGAGTGCCTGCTGGATCGAAGACCCTTGTGTTGGTGGAAGGGCACTTTTGGATCTAGCCCACTGTTTCCCAGCCTTTGAGAACACTGTTTTTTCTGCATTAAAATTGGAGGCATAGTTCAGTTATATCTAAAAGGGTTACATTTCAAGTGAGAATTGCCTGCCTTCAGAGGATCCCAGTCCTCTGTGTTTCTGCATAAATTACTGTTTAGGGCGGGTGAGGACCCTATGGCCTCCAAATGTTGTTGGCCCCAGCCAGCATGGCCAATGGTGAGGGATAATGGGAGTTGTGGTCTAGCAATATCTGGAGGGGCCCAAGTTCCTCACCCCTGTTTTAGGACTACCTCTGATTTTATTCATTCATTCGTTCGTTCGTTCCTTTTCTATACTGCCCAATAGCTGAAGCTCTCTGGGTGGTTCACAGCAATTAATTGGAAGAAGGCAAGCCAGAGCAGTGACAGTGGGCCATGTCCACCAGAGGTGGGTCACTCTGTGTATTAAGGGTGATTGCACCAACCACGCATAGGGCAGAATTACCCATCCTCAGTAGAGGCTGATTGGGTGAAAGCAAGGCCAGAGCAGCTAGTCATGCAGAGACATAGCAGGCAGCCTCCTCTGAGAATGGGTATTTTGGGCATAGAGGAGCCTTTAATGAATTACTGAATTCATGTCTCATGGGGCACTAGGGGCTTTTCTACATGAGGCATTTACTGTGTACTCATCATGTAAAGAACTCATAAACAACCATGAGTAGGGAATGACATCGTGGCCTTCTAATTTTACTTCTTTATCTAAAGAGCAGTTTCTGCAAGTTTTTTTTTAGAACAAGGAAAATGTGGTATTTAATTGTAAAAGCTAAAGAAACCACTGTTTCCACATGTGTATTTGTGCTATCCCGCTATACCACAGTGCCACGTAGAGGTCATGTAGTGGAAAAGAAAGAAAGGAGACAGTGTTCAGTTAGTGCTTGTATCTCAATTCTGTGATGAAACTGAAAGTAGATACAGCAGATTAACAGCGGATTAACAGCCTCATGTAGAAAAGCTCTAGCAGTTCCTTTGCAGCACATTAGTGCAGCCTGGCACACAGTTTGGGAATCACTGATCTAATGCATTGATTCTGTCATGACCTCCTGTGTCTCCTATCATACTATTTTGTGCAGGCTTGTTTAACACCCACGCAGTCAAGTAAGAATGGCTTCAAACTTTTATCTGGTTCCTGTGCAGAAGGAAAAATGAATGAAAGTGGAAAAGCTAGCGGGCACAGCGGAGACTTGTATTTTGTCAGTAAAACAAAACCTGAATTATGAAGGGAAAAGGATATTTAGACCCCTAGCTCTAAATCCATTTACTTGAAAGTAAATCCTGTTGTTTCCAGCAGGACTTTCTTCCATGTTAAGTGTGTTAGGATAATAGGATTGCAACCAGCCCGTTGTTGACTACTGGGTCTTCAATCTCAGTGTGTGCTGCTGTCATCCTTTCATTTCACGAAGGGCCAATCATATGAGGGTAGAACTGAGCTGTATTTTCCATGCCTGGAAGCTGCGACACTTGGGCTTACTTCTGAGTTGACATGCATAGAATTGAGCTGTCACTTCTCTGCTTGGTGGGAAAATGTCCAGATTGGTAAGAATTACATGTGTGTACGTGTGCGTGCGCACACACACATGCGCGTGCAACTCTTCCCCCAGCCAGCATAACCCAGTTGTGGCCCTCTGGGCTGAAAAGGTTGTGCACCCTTGATTTAACCCTTTGCTGGGTTTTACTGATATCCCATTAGAAAGCAGCAACAGAGCATCCTCATCATGAAGCTTTAGGCAAGAGAAGTTCTTTTCTGGCCATTAGGATGTGACCGAACATTATGAGAAAGATTGATTTCCCTTGCTCCCCCTCCCCCTCCTACCTATGTGTCATTTCTTCCTTATTTCCTTAATTGCTGGTTCCTTCGCAGTAAAGACGGGCAGATCAATGGGGTTAATACAGAAGATTGCTGGGAGGCAGAGTGCCATTGATTCGCCAGCAGGAGCAGAGCCTTACCTTCCCCAAGTTTTTGGTTCCCTCTTCAACATTCACAGCAGCACTGTTGACATGGTCTTCAATCCTGTCAATCTTCCCCTGCTGGGACTAGATGCAAAGGAATTACGAGTGAGGTTTCCTGCTGGGAAGCGGCAGTAAGCCAATACACACCATTTTAATGTCTGTAATCAGGGCCCCCACAGCAGCTTTCATCTGCCACACTCTGCAGCCATGCAGCCTTAATGGTAGTTCATTAATAGCTTCTGATAAACTGTACTGAAAGCACAAAATTACATAGAGCCAGGGATTTAACTATTAGGCAATAAAATGGGGCAATATTACATGGAGGATTGCTAAAAGTTAAAGTAAACGACTGCTAAAACGTATTATTTCATCTACCGTTATATGAATAGATGGACGCCTGCCCCAGGGGGAAAATCCAAACAAGCATTTATGGGTCATGCTGGGTTTTCATATAGAAAACACTGCTTTATAAAGAGAGGCATCAACAACAGGGTACAAATTTCAGAGCAGAGAAAGGAGAACTGGCATGTTTTGTCTGAGCCTGTAAAACATTAACTGTAAAAAGAATGGATGGCTGGAAGGGAATTCTATGCTTTACGTGGATGTGGTGTCTTCAAAAGTGCTCTCCAAATCCAAGTCAAACTGCTGGAGAAGGACCTTGGCTCTATGCAAACCGTGTTCTCACAGTTGTATCACTGAATCTCCATTGTATCTGTAAAACTGGACTTCAGAATTTTGGCCCCTGCTAGTTTTGGAAAAAGTATGGATTATGGAATTCTGAAAGCAATCGCTGATATGATGGGGAATAATTTCAACAACCAAACAAACAGTTTTCAGCTGGAAAAGAGTTAATACTATTTTCCTCCTGTAAATTCAAAATTATATGAATCCAATTTTAATTGAACACAGAAAACATTTAAATACATGTGCAGAGAAAAAATTGCTGTGAAGTGGCCTTGCATTTGTTGCTAAGATGTGCATAGTCATTTTTTTCTCCCAAAGAAAATGAAGAATTGTGTTAGTGCTCACTGCAAACTTTAGCTATTTTGTGTACACATGCAACAGAAGCCAGATGTTTTTCCTTTTGTACCCAGTGAACTATAGTGGACACAATCCAGAACAAATTAAGTGCTGGCCAGGTAGTACTGGATAAGGTATAGAGCCCATTTTGTGAGCTCTTCCACAGCTGAGAAACAATTGTTCTGCAGGTTGCAATTTTTGGAGGGCATAGTGCAATCTTCTCCGTCCTGGTGCTCTCAAGGTTTCTTGGACAACAACTCCCAGAATTCCCAGCCAGCATGGGAAGTGGGAAGCAGGTGCCATAGTCCACAATAACAACTATGACAAAGGTTCTCATAACAAACTGGAAGACCTCTTCCTCTCTGCCCTTAAAGTGTGGCGAGCTGCACAGGTGCTGTGAATTTCAGAGGCACCTTCACAAGATTGCTGGAACTTGTGGGACCGATGATGCTGGGAGATACACTCTTTCCCCACTCTGTGAATCACGGCCATAGGCACTGGCTGCGTTGCCAACTTTGTGGCTGTGCCAATTAGTCGTTTCCGAGTTCAATCAAACCTACAGTAAATGGCAATAAAGGTTATTGTATTTGCTAATAGGATCATAGCAATAAAAGAACCGCTGACAGTGAGGGAGTTCCAATATACTTCTTCTAAAGTTTCTCATGATTCTGCGGCATTTTTATTGCAGAGAATTTCAGGGTATAGGGTTAAAACTGAGAAGTCCCTTCAGTTCCAGTGTTATAAAATGTTTCAAGTGAAAACATTGTAATTCTAATCAATGTGCAATGTCCCCATATTAAAGGAGCATACCCTCCACACCTCTGCGACCTGCATAAAAGTGTCCTTGTGTGTGCAGTAAAGTATATGCAAATAGGACTGTGGCAAGTAGAGAGTTAATATCTGGAAGAGGTTCTTCCCAGGGTAGTGTGGGAAGAAGAAGCCTTCTTTTTGTTGTTGTTAAGATGGCTATTGGGGTGACTGTAGGTAGAAGCTCAGGATCTTACATGCTTAAAATAGTGTGGATTTCTTTCATAAGAAGTAGTATTTGTCCTTGGTGGAAGCCAGAGAACACCTCTGAATCTCTGTCACAGTATGCATCTAACTCAGGTCAAAATCCAGATAATAGCCTCCAAACAAAAATAAGGGCATGATTCCTGCCCCCAGTGGCCCCAACCCAGCTAAATTTACTTGTGGAGCACAATCCTAGACATATATAGTCAGAAATAAGTTAATATCAGGAAAATATGCACAGGATTCCAGCCTATATCCCATTCAAAGTAATGAGACTTAAGTTTGACATGACTAACTTGTTCCAATGGGACTTAATCATGATTTGGATTAGGGAAATGTTCAGCTGTGGCAAACAGGTGCAAAGGGATCATTGGGTGTGGAAAGGACTTGGTTTGTGCCTTGGCTCTGTCCTAGAAACATGTGAATGACAGGGCTCTAACTTAAAATATATAAGATAATAAAATGTGGGTTACTCCTGAATAGGCACAGAGTGTTTTCCCCTCCTTTGAGTAACCATACCTTGCCTCAGAACAACTGGGATTCAACAAGAGGCTTCTTGGTTAGAGTGGTTTGAACCCTGGCTTCATAAGAGGTATGACATGTGGATCTGTATGTCTATGAGAAAGGGTGGCTCTCTTCACTGAATGTATGATCTTGTACAATAGAGCATTTAAGATTTTTCCCTGTTGATGCCCTGGTGTCAAGGGGTTGAGACTATCGATAATGAGAATGATTTATAGGTCACCTGGGTGTACCCACTCCTTCTTTCCCACCAAGTGAGTTTGTGAGGCCATTCCGGGAATTTCTTGTTTATTCTGTGGATAACCGTGGGGAAAATATGCGTGGAATTTATTCTCCCTTTTGCTCTTGTGAAATGAATAGAGCTAGAGGAGGAAGGTTGGATCTCGAGGTGCACCTCAATCCAGAGAATATAACTGGCTCCTAAAGTCTATAAACATTTCTCCATCCCTGGGTCAAATGCACATATACCCCAAAGTAAATGCTTTAAAAAAAAAAGGATTCAGGCTCATTTAAATTTATTCCATGCTCTAAGCTGTAGGTTGGAAACAACACATTAAAAGAGAGAAATAGTAAACATACAACTAAAATAGCAGTTTACATATTTCCAGCCACAAAATGCTCTGGCAAATAATGGTTGTCCATATAATGAAACTTGTAATAACCTAAACACATGTGTTTGTCATAACAAACGCAGTAGAAATTGAAATATAGATCATCTTCCGCAGGCAAATATTGTTTTATGAAACCAGTTGACATAGAAAAAAATGAACCGCTTAGTCACTTGTGAAATGTTCAGTAGTGTTTTATTAGACTGGATGATACAGCTCTTTAAATGGTTGATTAAATGGCTTTCAATGTTTTTATACTAGAGTATTTATGGGTGTTTTTTTTTTAAAGTATATCTAAGGGAGCAATCCTATGGCCGCTAGACAGTGGCTAGATGGCCATAGGATATGCTGTTTTCCAGGAACCAATCTCGGAGCCCGTGCTCCGAGATTGGTTCCCGGAAAACCGACCTCCCCCCATGTCCACACTGCCTCCGAGGCAGGGCAGAGAACCCCATCCTCCACGCTCAGAAGAGCGCGGAGCAGCTGAAAAGGGGCGGGGCTGGGGGTGTTCCGGGGCAGGGAGAGTTGAGCTGCGTGTACGACACATCCTATGTGTCGTACAGTAGCCTCCTCTCCTGCTTGGACCCCCCGTGGCTAGACAGCCGAAATTGGCTGTCTAGCAGAAGTAGCAGGGCAGAAGAGGCGCAGAGGGAATGATCCCCCTGTGCTCCTCCTGCCTTGCTTTGCATAGGCAGTTGCCTCCGAGACTGGAGGCGGCCGTCTATCTCGATAGGATTGTGCTCTAAGTTAAAAAACAAAGGCCTCAATCCAACTAAAGTTAAGCATTTTACATCCCATTGCTTTCACTGAGAGCAACCAAAATGCATGCTTAACTGTCCCACTGAAATCAAGAGGCCAACACACCCAAAGTTATCATAGTTTACATGTGATATATGATCCATCTTACAATAATGGGAATCTCAACTGTTTGTTTCTACCCTGTTTGTTCAGAAAGCCTGAGCAACTTTCTCATACTAAAAATATACTTATAAGGAAGCTACAGACAAAAGTTAAGTACATATACCACCTCCTATCAGCTATCATAGTTCCGTTTAAAGGAATCTGCAGTGATGAATCACCCTCATTAAAATGGTGTTTTAAGTTCTTCTGCAGACTTTGAATGGAATTGTAGGCATTCTTTTATGGCAAACGAAGCCTCCTACTTAATAAGGCTGTAGTGGCAAGAGTGTTGGACTGGGAGCTGGGAGATCTGGGTTCTGGTCCCCACTCAGCCATGGAAGCTCACTGGGTGACTTTGGGCCAGTCACACACTCTCAGCCCAACCTACCTCACAGGGTTGTTGTTGTGAGGATAAAATGGAGAGGAGGAGGATAATGTAAGCCGCCTTGGGTTCCTTGCAAGAGGAAAAAAGGCAGGATATAAATGCAATAATAATAATAATAATAATAATAATAATAATAATAATAATAATAATTCTCTTCAATGGCTGGATATCTTTCTTTCAGACCGATAAACAAAGCTTGTCCATCTCTTTGATATTTAATACAGTTATTTAATTTAATAAATAATATCCTGCCTATATGAAGATTAGCAGCAGCAGCAAAGGAATGGGAGCAGAAGGACGTACATTTGCCATCAGGCCCACCCTGTGTTCCCACTGATGCTGTTTCAAGTGCCTGGAACAGCAGTTTGCCCCAGAAGATTAGTGACATCTGGCTGCCTAGAGCAGCCACTTCTAGGTGCAGCCTCTCTTTTGTGAGGACCATCAGGGAAGTCACTTTCAGGAGCATGAGAATGATGGTGCAACCCACACCCCTTCCAGCTTGATACTGTCAGTCCTTGGTGGGTGCAAGGGCTGGGGAGGGGGTGAGTGTTTCCAGGCTGGTGGACTGCACCCCACAGATTCAAACAGACTCTCCTTCCAACCAAACTTACAAGTTTTGTTTAAACAAAGACTCCTATTCAAAACTCTCTCAGGCTGTGGCCCCACTCTCCTCAGGTCAGAAGCAGTGGGTGTTGCTGTAGGCATATCTACACCAGCCTAAAATCCTGCATTTAAAACAGGGCTTTCTGCTTCCATTTTAAATGCAGGATCACAGCGACTCCCTTTTTCACATGCTTCCTCCCCCTGCCCTTCCCTCTCTTCTCCCCATATCTGAGTCTTCCATTATCTTTCATTGATCTCGCTCCTCTTCCTGCCGCTTTTACTGTTTTCACGGAGGAAACTGAAGCAGAATACAGCGGGGTAATTTGATAGCTCATTGTCGGCGATCTATTTAAAAACGGAACAAAGGGCATTTAGTGCAGGAGACGCCCTGGAGGGACACAGCGTCATGTAAAGAGCTTGCAAACTTCCGTGAAGGGGCAATCTCAATCACAGCATAAAAGCTCCATGTGAAGGAGCCCCTTAAATACTTCCTGATTTTTCCCAGGACGCACAACCCATTCAGGCTGAATCCAGCAGTTCTTTCATACAACTACAGCAGGGAGGATTTGCTTGTGGCTACCTCACAGACAGCCTTGGACAGGGTGGTGAGATCTTCTAATGTCTAGGGGCTGTGGACTCAGGGGACGAGTGCTCTTTTGTTCTCATAGGCCCTATTATTTTGAAGTGACTCAAGTTTTAACTAGTTTGGCTGGTGAGACTTTGTTATTGTTAACGGGCCTTAAAACTTTGATAGGGGCCTGTAATGTATTTGGTAAATGAAGAGTATGTGGCCAGTGAGGAGTGTGGCAGAGGGTGTCATGGCGGTGGGAGGTGACAACATCGGTTGAGGGGAAGGCAATTCAGACATCTATGCGCTGTTTCCCCCATCCAGTCTGCAAGCCTGAAATTTGCCCACCTCTGAGCTAAATCCTGCTATGTGCCCAGGTAAATAGTAGAGCCTCCCAACCAACACCTAATAGCAATCGTAGAACGTGCCAGATGAATGGAGGTAGGGAGGGAGTTCCACAGAGGAGACACCACAAACAAGAAGGCAGTGTCCCTGGTAGCCATCCACCTCACCTCAGGAATAATAAAGCATAGGAATAATAAAGCACAGGACCGCACTCTTCGTATATGTATTACTTTAGTACTTATTAGCCAGATAGCCATAATTATGCTAGATGGGATGTGTGTGGAATGAGTGCAGGGCCCCCTGGGGGAGTGCTGTGCTCACTGACCTGTTGCGCCCACCTGTGGGTTCCTGTCAGTGAAAGTCAGGCAATCCAGTGTCAGTGGTGGAAGGCAACCATTGCCCCTCAGGGTGGGATCCTGTCTGTCATCTCTCACCAAACAGCAAAGCCTGACCCAAGAGAGACATCATCATTAGAGGAGGCTGAGGCACTGGGCTCCTTACACCTCAGTATGGATCTCACAGCCCAGCCTTCCTCAACCTGGTGCCCTCCAGATGTGTAGGACAGTCCCACACATCTGGAGGGCACCAGATTGGGGAAGACTGACAAAGTCTTTGTTGTGGAAGAGGACCACCGCACAGGCCCCAGCAGTTGTGGAGGACAGGAAGAGGACACACTCTGGTGGGAGATTCTGGCTAAGAATCAGCCTCATTCTCAGTGAGCTGTTAACATTTGGGGAGTGGGCACACACACACACTGTGGGGCCTTGCACAAGTGTACAAGGCTAGGGCGGTGGATGAATACCAGCCAGGTACAACCTCGGAGCAGCTTTTAAGTTCGGGCCAAGCCAGCAACTCTCACTGATTCCCAGGCCACACTGTATCCCGATGGACATTCTGCCTCACCTAGCTATCACACCCTTTTCAGTAGTGAACTGAAATGCTTGTATTCTCACTTCAAATAGGACCCCACAATGAGAGCTTTCTAATCTCCCATTCATTTTCCTGGAAAGAAGAGAAATGCATTTATATCTGCCTATCCTTTTATTTGCACTTTCAGTGATGGTCAAAAGTACAATAAAAGTAATTATATGTAAACTGAAATTTCATAAAAATGGCTAATTATGTGCACATGGATTATACATAGAGTGGCTGTGCATATATTTGTCTAAAACCTGTGGCAGAAGCCTTAGGTCAATATTGAGTTAGGAATTCCTAATGTATTTTTACAGCATCTAATTTTGAGAGCAAAGTGTGTGCTGCAGAGAACATTTGGTAGCAAAATAATTAATCTGATTTCTTTGCAAACAAACAGAACACTAGCCCATTGGTAAACATTTAAACAGCTTACAGCAAACACTTTCTACATGTCATACAATTTATTATCAAGTGTCCCAGACTCCTAACTATTTAATTAAAAGAAAGATCTGGTCTATTTCTTGCTTCCATGAACACAACTGCTAATATATTATATGCTGCTATCAGGTGTGCGTGCACACGAACCAATACAGAGGCACATTCCAGTTTAATGTATAATTCTTCCAAGTTAAAATATGGAAGAAAGCAACCCACCTAAGAAGAGTATCAGGTCAAAATTGTGTGTCTTTTGTTCATTCCAGTCATTAAATGCTCACAGAAACAATACAAATATTTATTTAAGCCATTAATAATAGATTTTGCCCCAATCCAGAGAAAGCTACATATGTTTCCATCCCATTGAAATCCATGGGACTTCAACTGGTCACAAATAATGTGCTTCATTGATTTCCATGGGAAAGTGTACGCAACTTTCTCTAGCAATCAATAGAATCATAGAAATAGCAATAATAATGGTCAAAACCGCAACATGTTTCCTCAGATGTTAATTCCACTTAATTCATTGGGACTTAACAGCATTTATGTTTAGGATTGCATTCTCAATCCAACAATAAGTTTAAATTTTGCCATTTGAAAATAGCTTTGAATTCTAGAAATACAAGATGAGTGGGTCTCAGAGAAGTGTGAACAAAATTCCACTCATGTAAGGGTTTTTTTTGCTTTCCCTCCTCCAGTTGCAATCCCTTGCACCCCACAAAACACCACTCCTGAGGCTCAGGGGACTTGCGCAAGGGACTTTTTGGATACCAGCCAATATAAATGTTTACAATTACATAAGAAAACAAATTTATTATTTTATTCCAAACAGATGACTATACAAGAGCTAACCTATTTTATCCTTTAAAATAGATTCCTGTAATGGGTGCTGCTTTTGACAGCAAAGAAGGAGAATAGAAATACTAACAGAATAAAATACTATTCATATTACTCACTGGTGATATTTTCCCCTATCTCTAGATAGAAACTACAGGATGAACTGATTTTTGATGGTTGTGATTCTGAGAATATAATATCCATATGGTTATTTACATCAGTGTTTTATGTATCAGTCATAGTATAATCTAGTGTATAGGAACCTTGTGTTATATATTTATATTATGAATACATGTATAAAATAGTACCAAGGTTGCTAACATAAAATACAATCAAAGAATAATAAACTAAAACAACAGATAATATTTTTAAAAACATTTAAAAGCCCACCTAAACAACAGCAGCATCTTCACCAGGCAGTGGAAACTAAAAAGTGAATGGGCCAGATCAGGGATAGGCAACCTTTTGTGGCCTGTGGGCACATTTGGCAATTTTAGAAACTGTCCTTGGTACCACTGCAAAATGAGCATGCTGAAGATGAAAGCATTGGCCTGCAGTCACCTGCCAACTTCATTTCCCAAGAATGTCTCTGAGTCCTTCATGTGGCTGAGAGGCATGGGAAAATAAGATGGGAGCAACCAGAGGCCCTCACTTTGCTTTGAAGCGATTCTAGTTGCCAATAAGAAATATTGTTATTTTAAAAAGTAAAGTGAAAGGATGGGTAGGGCACCCTGGCAGGTGCAGAGAAAAATACCCAAGGGTGCACTGGTGCTCACAGGTGCCATGTTGCCTACCCCTGGACTGGATGAACCTCCTGTGGGAGAGAATTAGTTTGAGTGCAGCCACAAAAAAGGCCCCCACACACATCCTGACTAATCTAGCATCCACCCACACTGGTGTCCAGAGAAGGGCCCCTTGGTGAGCTCTTGGCTCAGGGAATCTAAAGGACTGCCTCTTCCCATTCCCATCTCACTCACACTTCAAGTCATTTAGGATTTTACAGAGAATAACCATCACTTTGAACGGCGCCTGGAAATTGAATTGGCAACCAGTGTAGCGAATCTAAAATGGATGATGTATGCTCTCATTGCCCTGTTCCATGAGTGCTCTAGCTGCTGCATTCTGGACCAATGGAAGCTTCCAGAGACTCTTTAGAGGCAGCCCCCATATAGAGCAAGTTACAGTAGTCCAGTCTTGATGTAACCAAAGTGTTTGTAGATCATACGGTGATCTATTTTTATTTAGCTGGCTATTTCATGTCAAGAACTAATATTCACTGTAAACACTAGCGTGGCTTATCTACTGAACTACAACTTGATTACCTGAACAGCACAGCCTTTACCGATGTGTTGTCCATGTAATATATTGCACACTCGGCATCTGATAGTAAACACCTGATAGTAAACAAACAAGGGGGAAACTATTAATGGTTATATGTTTACAACCATTTCTGAGAGAAGAAAAACAGCACCATCTAATTTTTCATTTCTGAAACTTAGGTGCAAAGCAAAGGTTTGCATGCAGAAGTCATGCCAGAGGGAAAGCCATGGCTGGTCTTAAGGGACTCGCTTTTTCAATGACAACAAATATCTTTTATTGGATCAACTGGACTTCAAACAGTTTTGCACACTTTGGATCTGTTTTAATCTGTTTTAATCTCAACCTGTTTCTCCCTCCCCACCCTTTCTCTAACACACACATGAAATTATTAATCAGATTGCTCAGAGGTGCAAATAACTGAGACAGAGGGAGATCCATGACTGGATCACCTGCATATTTTTAGAAAGGTAAATGCAGCCTGTAGGGGCTTCCATTTGGATTGGGAACATGGTTAATACCTGATCTGAATTGCCTTTCCAGAACTGCAAATTGCTCCACAGGGGTAAATGACATAGGTCACTGGACCATCTAGTCCTTCAACTATTCTCGTCATTTTCTTTTTCAGACTACTTTTCACACCATCTGTGTCCTCAGATATTAATTAAGCCCTTTTTGGAGCACAACATGAACAGCGTGTTATCCTTTTTTTGAGAAATATAGCTTGTTGTCGGGGAGATTTCCCATGTTTTGAGGCCTTTTGAGTGGAATTTATTTGCTTTAGTGTTTTTCACCTAAATGGCTTGCTTTAGTATTTTTCACCTGTGGAAAGATTGTAATCAGAACAACAATGGGAGGTTTATAATGACAGAAATAGCACCCAATATTAACTTAGATTAGAACAACTCTTTACAACTGCTAGTTTTTTTTATATCTGCCTTTTATCAGCATGAAAAATATTTCTACTGAAGATACAGCCGAGGCAAAATAATAGGATTCTGTAACCATTTTACAGAGGCCAGACAGTTGCTTATTTCCCTGATGTTTTGAGGGAATCCGCAGATCAGCAAAATGAAAAACTGGAGGTAGATTATGGGTGAGCCAAAAATGGATGCAAACAAGAGAAAACTATACGTCAACGGAAATTTTTTAAACTCCTGATATAAAGGCAGATTTAAAAACCAGATACAAAAATAAATGAGAGAATCATTTAAGAGGGTAACCAACCGGACAATATTAAATAAGGAATGGGGAACCTCCAGTCTACAGGAGAGGTTCCCCATCTGTCCAGTGTAGGCTTTGGCTCCTTCAGTGGGCACCACTCACTTCCCTCCCCAAGCCCCTAACCCACCCTTTGGAGGCTCCTGTGGGCGAGTCCTGTTATCTCTGTTCATTGATCAGAATGCCCCTTGCTTACTTTACCATTTGTCTACCCAATTGGGAGGCGGAGCAGCGTGCTGTATGTGTATATGTGTTCTGTGTAAATGGCATGCGTGCGTGAGTGTGACAGAGAGACAGAATGAGGTTTGTGTGCTTCTGTCTGTGTGAGTGTGTGAGACCAGCCTTGTAGGCACACTCTGCATCCCCTTTTGCAATGGGTTTTATTATCACATGCAGAGGGCTGGATTTGTGATGCTCTCAGAACTTGCTGCTTGGTTCCAAAGGCTGATTTTCTATGTTGTGGCTCTGAGGATATCATTCTTATTATTGGACAGTGTACAATCCTGCCCATGTGCTAAAGGGGCCCTCCCCACTGTTTTGCACTCATGAGCTTAAAATCACTCCATTCTCTGTGCAATTGGAGTTGTTGCTGGAACAGGAGAATGTGGGCCCCAAAGAATGCATTTGTGTGACCATGTGAACCCTCCTCCCCTGCTTCAAAAGCATGATCTTAAAGTTCATGTCTTGCAGTTTCCTCTTTCTGTGGTAGCGATTGCTGGCTGTTGGGAATTCAAAAGACTGTTCTGCCCTTGGCAGCCCCATGGCTCTGCTCCACCAGCCTCAGTGGGCAGCAGCCGCCACTTACACTGAACAGGCTAGACGATGGTCAGTCTTGGCTGTGCGTAGCTGATGAGAAAGCCAGTGCATAACTCAACACCAATAGTCAAATGACACTCCAATCACAATCATTCATTCATCATGACAGTCCCCATAGCCACATCTCCAAGGAGGGTGCAAAAATGCAGGCAGCTGTGTTCCATCTCTCTCTCTCTGCGTTATTAATGTCTTCTGTACAGCTTATGGGTCTTAATTAGCCATTCAAGACCAAGCCACCTCAAAATACTTTGCATTTCAACAAGGAACAATATCTTAATGCTGGGAAAACCCATTTCCCCCCAGCTTCTACTATGAGGATTTCAGCTAAGCTCAGAGGGCATTCTGGGGCAGGTGTTGCCAGTGACATCATCATCTCTAATAATCAAAAGGTCCCAGTGCTTTGACCTGCGAGTCCTGGCTCCACTACATCAGTAATGACAACCCAGTTTGGAAAATGCACAGATGACAATCCAGGTAATAAAGATGACCTTCCTCATACAAGGAAGTAAATGGTGAGGGTGATAACAAATAGACACAACTCAGTATCACCACATACGTGTTTCCCCCTGTGCTGCTTTTAAAAATTGCATGTGTGTATGTGTGATTTGCAACAGGAAATCAGCATGGAAAGGAAAGGCTAAACTTTATGGGGTTGCCTTTAGGGAAAGTAAAAGATGGGAGAAAGTGTTGGGAGATCTGACAGTGGTCCTCCCACATCTCCGTGTCAAGCTTACACTCAGAGGCGAACTCAGGTTTGTCGAAAAAGATAATTATGAAACTGCACCTAGTTGTAAACAGCCCTTCACATTTCTAAAGTAACACATAGTTCCAGCACATATGCCTTTGTTATGAAACATTATGTTTTTAAACCTTCTGTGTTTTGTACCCAAACTGAACATGCATTTAGAATAAAATGAAATAATGCCTATGAGAGCTACAAGAGATTTACACATGCTGATTTCTGTTAAGACCTGAAACTTCATTTTAAAACAAAGCTATTTCACCCACAAATGTCAATAGTGCTAATGGAAAACATACCCATCAGGTGTTAAGGTTAAATGGAATTTTCAGTAATCAATTACTGATGTTTTGTTTCCATTCTTTTAAAAGAAAATCTTTAACATTTATCATTTATAAAATAAAGAGCTGGGTAACGATATTGTGTATATAAATTGTTGCTTTTTAAATCTGAATAATTGGCTGTTGTCAATTCACCCAGCTGCTGGTTTTAAAAATTAATAGTAATCAAACACTGGGCAAAACATTAAGGTATTTCCATGGTTTTTATTTTTTGCCCAATCAAATCTTCCACTGGAGTAAAGATGTTTTGGCTCCATAAAAATTAACAGAAATAAGGCATAGTTGTCAGGGCAACATACGTAGGAAAAGGCAAATAAATACTAAAGGCATTTCCAGGTGAGAGTTCTGTCCCATAAGAAACACAGTGGCTTAGATCTAGTGGAGCCCTTCCATGAACAGAAGAAGCCATTCTGTTTGGGAAAGAGCTTGAGTCCAGTGAAGTTTCCATGACTTGGGGGGGGGGGGAGACTATGTTTTTCCAACTCCTTCTTCCTCTTGCCGCCCACTGCACCTCCTCCCATGATGTTCTGGAGACTCCTCCCAAACTCTGGAGCTGGTTGTGGGGGACAGGGAGCTGAAAGGAGAGGGGAGTAAAGACCTGAGGGTGCCCAGTTCATGAACTCTTGATCCAATCCAGTGTTTATGCAGGATCCAGATTACATTCTCAAGAGTAGTGTCCCACTGTAGAATAATACAGATATTTCCCCCAGTTAGTATTTGGGTTATGGAAAAAGAATTGTCACTTCAGCTAGCGTTTCTGTTGTAATTGCAGACACTCTATGGTGTGGCTATCATAGGCAACTATTGGCTAGTGCCAGGTTTCCACTTAGGATTAATGACCCCCCCACACACACATTGATAAAATGAGATTTACTTTCAAGTAAAAATGATTCAGGTTGGATTACATGTCTGCTCTACAAAGTGGCAAGTCACATGTCAGTGAAGGGAGGAGGGAACGTTGTGTGCATGAAGAAAAAGCACTTTTCAGGTTGGGGAGAGAGACAGAGACAGACATGGGGAGAGAGGGCTTATTGTTGAAGGCACCATATTATACTCTTAGGATCTGATGTGAGCTAGTGGATTTGGAGCAGTTTGATTTCCATTTGTGCTGAAATAAAAGCAGAGAGATACGAATGGATATGAATGAGCATCCCATCTGTACTATCTCAGGTGGGATGGTTTGCCTGTCTGGTGAGTTCAGAGTGCAAAACAATGTTTCTTGGATGGACAGACAAACTGCCCCATGAACTCTGTGCTCCATGTGAAAATGTATCACGCAAAAGATGCCTAGCCCAGAATTTTCTGAGGTGCTGTTTTAACAAGAGGTGTAATTTCAAGCAGTCCCCATATGACCTCTCATATCTGAAGACTGCACCATATAAAAATAAACTTTTAAATTGATCCTTAGGAACATTTTACACCATTCTGAAAAGAGATGCCTGCAACATGTCCTTGTAGCAAATGCCCTGATGTTTGGAGGGAAGACTGCTAAATAGATATTACGTGGGAGATCTGTGAGTAGGATCTCCTGTGTCTTTTTAAAATGTTAAGGGGAGCTGCAGAGGTGGTGGAATTCAAACTAGGACTGGGAGAGGGTTTTAAAAACTTTCCCACATATTGTTTTCCCAATTTACCTTCAAAGCTGCCATTCACAGAGCAGGCCTTGGAGCTAAGGCAGTGTGGCATGCGGCTCCTCAGAAGTTAGTTTTCCCTCATGCATTGTAATAATAAAGAAATCTTTTGTGAATGTACCTGGATCTGAAGTGTGTTGCCTCAAGAGCAGAGCCTAGGGGCGGTCTGCAAGCTGAGCAGGTAAACTCATCCCTCTATTAACCATGAAGGACCATTACAGTATGCGGTTTTAGAGCGGGCAATTTTAATGTGGAACACGGTGCAGGGGGGAAAGGGTTAAATTTCCCTCCCCCCAATGACATGGAACCCATCCGAATTCAGGCCCCTCCACAGCTGCTGTGAAAGCTTTCAGTAGGTATTCCTACTCTTGGATGTCTTGCATTATGTCTAACTTCGGCCTCAGGAAAACACACCGTAACAATAATTGACAAGGGCTCCTGGTTGCATAAACACGTCTGGAGAGCACTTGGTGGATACCGTATTCCCTGTATCATGTGAAACAGCCTAACTCTAAGGCAATTTTCTTCTGATATTTGCATTATATGTCCATCATAAATCCCTTTGAGGCCCTGCTTACTCTTGGTGGTAAGTAGGGATGTACGAAAGTGACTTACCTTTCACAGATTATGTTGATGGGATGGTGGAGGGGAGGCGTTCCATCCCTCCCCCCAGAATCCTGGCCAGGGGGGGAGGCGCTCCGTTCCTCCCCCCGGAATCCTCGAACGGCCGGCTGTGCTCCGCGGCAGCTCCGCGGAGCAGCAGGCCAGGTCCGGCCAGGCCAGAGCCGTCCGCAGCCGGATTTCCGGCCGCAGAGGGCTCTGGGTAAAAACAAACAAACAAACCGCGTACGCAAATGGCGGTGGCTACGGCCGCCGCCATTTGCGTTCCTTATTTTTGGCCATCTTAATCTATGTAAATATTTACATAGACTTTACGGCGAAAATCAAGGGGAACGCAAATAGCGTAGCGGGTGCTATTTGTGTCCCTTTTTGATTCCCCGTTTAGCCTATGTAAATCTTTACGTAGGCTAAAACGGTGAATCAAAAGGGGATGCAAATAGCGTAGCGGGTGCTATTTGTGTCCCTTTTTGATTCCCTGTTTTAGCCTATGTAAATCTTTACGTAGGCTAAAACGGTGAATCAAAAGGGGACGCAAATAGCGCCCGCTACGCTATTTGCGTTCCCCTTTATTTTCGCCGTCATAGTCTACATAAATATTTATGTAGATTAAGACGGTAAAAAGAAGGAACGCAAATGGCGGCGGCCGTAGCCGCTGCCATTTGCAAACGCGTTTTTTTTTTTAAAAAACCCACCCAACCATGATAGGCTACGTAAAGATTTATGTAGCCTATCACGTCTTTTTTTTTTTTTTAAACCTAGCCATGATAGGCTACGTAAATCTTTACGTAGCTTATCACATCTTTTTTTTTTTTACACAAGCCTGGAAATGGCGGTGGTGGCGGCAACTGGTCGGAAGACCGGCCGCCGGAGCCGCCACCGGAGCTGCCGCCGCCCGGAAGATCTGCCCCAGGTGAGTCTCATCCCAGGGGGGGATCTGCGGGGGGGCGGGGGGGCAGGCCGTTCCGCCACGGAGTTCGGGGGGCCAAATGCACTGGCATTTGGCCTTACCGAGATCCGTGGCGGAATTCTCTGACATCCCTAGTGGTAAGCCCTTTCCATCCATTACACATCAGGAATAAGACTCTGTGGGAAGCCAGGTGTAAAATATAATGGTGACGCCAAGTGCCATAAAGGGTAGGCGTTATACATAATGTTAAGTGGTCTCAAAAATGGTGGGGCTAGATGCCAAATGTGGATGGGGCTATAACAAAGATTCAATATCAAAACAGGGAATCATCCTGGGGCACACCAATGAAAATCTGAAGACTTCCATAATCACCAAAATACATTAGTCAGCTGAGCATGGGCCATAAATTACCTCCTCTTCTGAAGCATCTCAAAGAGTTGTGGACAATAGAAGATTTATAGCAGGATGTCTGTGTTTTACTGAATTATTAGATAAATTATCTCAGACTACATTGCATTTCTAGCAGGTTCTGTAATTTGAAAAAGCTTTAATGTAGGGATGGTCAAATCTGTCAGTTTTGGTTTATCTCAGTTTCTCATTTTCAAATCTCAAGTTCTGTTCGTCCGGAACTTTGACAATTTTTCCAATCTTAAGTTCAGTTTGACTAAAAGTTGAGATTTGTTTTTTGTTTTTTTAAACTTAAGATGAAAATACATATGCATTTTTGTATGCATTCCCCCTAATACAGATAATTTTGTATGCAATTTTGTTGAATATACACATTTTGGAAGCATTTTTCCTAATATAATGCATTTTAATGTTATCTTCATTAATATACACATTTTTGTGTACATGTTCCCTAATACATGCATTTTGTACATATTTTTTGATTGGAGAACTCCGTGCAAAATTCTGAGAAGTGTGAATTTTGAAGGATAATTGAATTTTGGTTTGCATATTGGTTTGAAAGTGCAAAATTAGGTAAGTTCACATTAAATGCAAACCAAACTAATTTCTCCCCCATCCAATTTGCGCTTGTTCTTTCACCAGATTTATTCATCGGTGGGTAGACAAATTCTACACTTTTTTGTTCAGCCACAAGGGGTGTTACATGAACTCCCACTCAACTCAACAGAAGGAATCCCATTTATATCAGTGGAAGTTATACTAGACCTCTGCTTCCCTAACCCAGTCAAGAGATTTTTCTCCCTGCAAATATAAAATCATGATAGGTATGATAGGTTTTTAAATATTTGGGATGTATTTGACATTAAAATCAATGAAGGAACAAGCACTCAAACATGAGAGCATTTATGGTTATGAGACTTCATTGAATTTATGTACAAATAACTAGTTTCAGAGTTGTGGATACATCTGCCTTAAACTCTAACTGATTAGGGGTATGTGTCAGCTAAAATCAAAGGAAAAGGATATTGTGCATTTGCCTTGGCTAAAGATGGATGAAAGTGGCAGTTCTCAGTTTCCTAGGCAGCTCGTGTTTCATAGTCCCTATGGTCTAAAAAATGGCTGTTGGTCATTTTTCTAAAATTGGGGAACACATAATTTTTAGGCTAGGCCAATGCAGGGCTTCAGTGGACACAAACACATCTTCAAAGGTGATGATGACAGACATGCAATTAACCTTTTCACTGCACCTCACCTTTGTTTTTTTCTGGCACAGGCCAGGATTCCAACTTAGGACGTATGGGGAAAATCCACCAAAGTCCACAGAAATGTCTACGCTTGTGTTGTGGGTAGTGCCAAAGAATGGACAAGAGTTCCACCTTCAGGTCTGAGAAGAAACTACCACTAATACGTAAAGCACACTTGAACGGTTTGAGTGATAATTCTAAAATCAAAATCTTGATAAATATGTTTGTTCTCAATATAAATTCTCAGAATGGCAGATATCTCTTTTGTGGTCCTGGGAATTACAAGATGAAAACCAGCTTATAGTCCTTTTGCAGTGTTTAAGGGAAAATGGCAAAACCTTGCTTCATGACCAACTGCCCCGTTCTTGTGGAAGTAGAGCCCCAACAGCTACTTGTACACATTTATATGACTGCAGAGAGTATTCCTAATGTTCAAATTAATTGATTCACTCTGAAGAGGCAAAGTCTGTTAAATATGGAGACTTGCCTTATCATAGCTCAGTGTCATTCCAGATTTTTTCGTTCCAGTTTGCAAGCTGTTAAGAGATATTTTCATTTCAGGGATGGATGTTGCTTGTGTCCCTTTCATCTTAATTTTTTCATACTATGACTTTTTAAAAAATTAGCAGCAAGCTTTTAAAATGTAATTAACCCTCATGCTATGAGGTATTTTCCATAAGTAGATACACAATGGAAGGACACCAGCTTGTATGGCAAACATTGCTTTACCAATGTAATATACGCACTTCTTATTTGCCTACAATGCTGCGTTTAATTAACATCTGCTTTATGCTGGTCTCAGACTTTTCATAATCACAATACAGCGAGTCAACAGACACATTTCCTGGAGCCCCTGGAATGTTAGTAGTAGCCAAGCCCTGTATGAAGTTCCCCTGATGTCATCAACCTGCACAAAAGGCAGAGTATGTTAATCTGTTATATTAGAGAGCAGTTTGATTCAGCCATCCTTAAAATGCTATAGTACCAAGGACATTCCATTTGCTACATATGAAATGGAATTATGGGGGTGCTCAGATGGTAAAGCTCAAGAAATAGATCAAAACAGAGTTTTGAAACAGTTTTTGGATCTACCCCAGAGCACTCCGCAGTACCACCTGTCAGGGTACAAATGAACATCATACTGAGTTATATTAGGGCACATAAGAAACCTGTGGCTTAAGACAGCCCTGATGAATTTAAATAGGATCTCTCAATTATGTTACTGGAAAGGGCATCAGGTCTCCTGTGTGCATGCCCCTAATTTGTGGTTTCATTTGGTCAAGCAGGCTCTGAGCATGTATAGAAAGCACACTGGAAGCTGTGACAAGCTAGAAAACATCCCTCCTACTTCAGACTGATTCTTGGGCAGAAGAGGTGACCCAACTGAGAACTGAGATGGATGTTCAATAGTGTGAATGCAATTTAAAAGTTAAAAACTCACAGCCTCCCCCATCCCACCTCACTTCAAGCACCGCACATTGGTAAAAGCAATAGTTTTGAAGTGTTTTAAAAATTAAACATTTCTAACTGGTTGGATCCAGGATCTGCCTTCTGTTGACAGTAGGGCTACATGCATGGAAGGTGCCTTTGCCTGATTTTCAGGGATCCCCTCCCTCTCAGCTCTCCCATTCAGCAGGGTCCCACAAGCCTCTGTGTGGCTTTTTCAGGGAGCTGGAAGGGCTGCTATAGAGAGAAGGAGGAAGGGAAGTCCACTTCTGCCAACCTAGTTGCACACACCTAAATCTGGATCCAACCGTTAATTTTTTAGCAACAAATAATTAAATTCATTACATATTATGTATATGTAATAAAACTAAACTGTATTATTTTTTAAAAACTAAATAAAATGATAATGATAGTTTAGGCTCACTTGAATATAGATATCTAGGGTTGGCTCCAGATATAGTCATACTTATTTAGTCATGTTGTTGTTGTTTATTCGGTCAGTCACTTCCGACTCTTCGTGACTTCATGGACCAGCCCACGCCAGAGCTTCCTGTCGGCTGTCGCCACCCCCAGCTCCCCCAAGGTTGAGTCCGTCATCTCCAGAATATCATCCATCCATCTTGCCCTTGGTTGGCCCCTCTTCCTTTTGCCTTCCACTTTCCCTAGCATCAGCATCTTCTCCAGGGTATCCTGTCTTCTCATGATGTGGCCAAAGTACTTCAGTTTTGCCTTTAATATACTTCCCTCAAGTGAGCAGTCTGGCTTTATTTCCTGGATTATGGACTGGTTTGATCTCCTTGCAGTCCAAGGCACTCTCAGAATTTTCCTCCAGCACCACAGTTCAAAAGCATCTATCTTCCTTCACTCAGCCTTCCTTATGGTCCAGCTCTCGCAGCCATAGGTTACTACGGGGAATACCATTGCTTTAACTATGCAGACCTTTGTTGTCAGTGTGATGTCTCTGCTCTTCACTATTTTATCAAGATTTGTCATTGCTCTCCTCCCAAGAAGTAAACGTCCTCTGATTTCCTGGCTGCAGTCAGCATCTGCAGTAATCTTTGCGCCTAGAAAGACAAAGTCTGTCACTGCCTCCACGTTTTCTCCCTCTATTTGCCAGTTATCAATCAAGCTGGTTGCCATAATCTTGGTTTTTTTGAGGTTTAACTGCAACCCAGCTTTTGCACTTTCTTCTTTCACCTTCGTCATGAGGTTCCTCAGCTCCTCCTTGCTTTCAGCCATCAAAGTGGTATCATCTGCATATTGGCGATTGTTAATGTTTCTTCCAGTGATTTTAACTCCAGCCTTGGCTTCATCAAGCCCAGCACGTCGCATGATGTGTTCTGCGTACAGGTTGAATAGGTAGGGTGAGAGTTAACAACCCTGCCGTACTCCTTTCCCAATCTTAAACCAGTCCATTGTTCCGTGGTCTGTTCTTACCGTTGTTACTTGGTCGTTATACAGATTCCTCAGGACGCAGACAAGATGACTTGGTATCCCCATACCACCAAGAACTTGCCACAATTTGTTATGATCCACACAGTCAAAGGCTTTAGAATAGTCAATAAAACAGAAATAGATGTTTTTCTGAAACTCCCTGGCTTTCTCCATTATCCAGCAGATATTGGCAATTTGGTCTCTAGTTCCTCTGCCTTTTCTAAGCCCAGCTTGTACATCTGGCAATTCTCATTCCATGAATTGCTGGAGTCTACCTTGCAAGATCTTGAGCACCTTACTGGCATGTGAAATAAGTGCCACTGTTCGATAGTTTGAACATTCTTTGGTGCTTCCCTTTTTTTGTATGGGGATATAAGTTGATCTTTTCCAATCTGTTGGCCATTCTTGTGTTTTCCAAATTTGCTGTCATATGGCATGCATCACCTTGACAGCATCATCTTGCAAGATTTTAAACAGTTCAGCTGGGATACCGTCATCTCCTGCTGCCTTGTTATTAGCAATGTTTCTTAAGGCCCATTCAACTTCACTCTTCAGGATGTCTGGCTCTAGCTCACTGACCACACTGTCAAATCTATCCCCGATATTATTATCCTTCCTATACAGATCTTCCGTATATGCTTGCCACCTTTTCTTGATCTCTTCTGCTTCTGTTAGGTCCTTGCCATCTTTGTTTTTGATCATACCCATTTTTGCCTGGAATTTACCTCCGATGTTTCTAATTTTCTGGAAGAGGTCTCTTGTCCTTCCTATTCTATTATCTTCTTCCACTTCCACGCATTGCTTTTTAAAAAATAATTCCTTATCTCTTCTGGCTAACCCCTGGAATTTTGCATTTAATTGGGCATATCTCCCCCTATCACTGTTGCCTTTTGCTTTCCTTCTTTCTTGGGCTGCTTCCAGCGTCTCAGCAGACAGCCATCTTGCCTTCTTGGTTTTCTTTTTCTTTGGGACTTTTTTTGTTGCCGCCTCCTGAACAATGTTGCGAACTTCTGTCCATAGTTCTTCCGGGACCCTATCTACTAAATCTAGTCCCTTAAATCTATTCTTCACCTCAACTGCATATTCATTAGGAATATTAGTGAGCTCATATCTAAAGAATATCATATCATAGGAATATTAGTGAGCTCATATCTAACTGATCTGTGGGTCTTCCCTATTCTCTTTGATTCTAGTAAGTATTTAGTCATACTTACATTTAAACCTAAAGATAATTATGACTAACTTAATTCCCATTAATTGATTAGGTCTACCTTAAGTGTGACTAAACCTAGATCCAACCCATTATGTATGAGAAGTTCATAGTCTATTTGATAGTGCCTTTCCACAGCAATCTATTTGTGTCAGATGGCTTCGAAATACTGCCTCTTTTATTTCCATTTGTAATAAAACAGTACCTTGTTTCCATAAAGTCATCAGTGTCCTTGTTGCCTCTTGCTGCTTTTATTTGTTTACTTAGCTTTTCTGCCAATGCTATGGTCCATATGGTATTATGCCAATCTTCTATTGAAGGTGCTGTATTTGATGTCCATGACTTTCCTATAATTTGTTTGGCTGTCATCATTAAGAAAGTAAGGACTTCCTTATGTGATATCTCCTTGTTCTGGCCATGGAAGATTAACAGTAATGCTAGTATTGGTTCACAGTGGATATTGCAGTAGTTAATTATTTTACTACATTCATTACAGGCTTTTGTCCAGAATACTTTTATGACTTCACACTCCCACCGCATATGGAAATAAGTTCCCATCTTCCCATCTTCCTACTAAACATACTGGTGATACATTGCTTTATATACAGCTTGATAATACAAGTGAAAGGTAACATCTATGAATATGTTTTAGTGTATTTCCCCTTATCATGACTAACAATGACCAGGTTTTTTAAAATTCTACATAGCTTCCTATTGCTTTCCCTCTATAGTTTCCCTATGGCTTTTCTCTAAACATCTTTGGGACCATCTAATTTTCCAGCAGAATCTTTCTCTAACACCTTTTAATTGTGTGTCACTATTCCTTTTGTATTATTGTTAGAAACAAAGATTAGGTTCTCAAAATTCCTAAGTGGCCTGACTGTTACTGTTAGTTGAAATGCATCAACTGGTGTATTTGCCTTAATGTCACCTAATTGTTCTTATAGCTGACCTCCTGTTTTATGGAGCTTTTCTACATGAGGCATTTGTTGTGCACACGTGATTCCTTACTCACAGTTGCTTACAGGTTCTTTAGATAATGTTGTGATCCTCCAGTTTCATTTCTGTTTTTAAGAGCACTTTCCGGGGGGGGGGGTTTAGAGCAGGGAAAATGGAGTATTATTTATGAAAGCAAAAAGAAGTATTTTCACACATGTATAATTGCGATATTCTCCTATAGCACAGTGCCACCTAGAGGTTATGTAGTGGAACAGCAAGAAAGGAGAGGCTCTTTGCACAGAGCTTGGATCTCAATTCTGTGACAAAACTGAAAGTAGATACCGCAGCTAACAACCTCATGTAGAAAAGCTCGTGTTTTGCCCAGTATAAAGGTCCTTTGCTTTAAATAAATCCTTCTGCTCCCATTTGTTGTATTATTTATCTTGATCATAGAAACATGGGTGGGATAAAAAGGGAGGTTAGAGGAGATGGTATAACATTATTTTTGTCTGAATGGTGTGATGTGTAACATGGATTTTCAACCCTGATGGTCAGTTTAATTCTGTGCATCAGTAAAGCATCCCCTCTACACCATTGTCCAAATCATTTAGGACAAAGCTGTATGGCACCCCACTTGTCACTTCTCTCCAGTTTGACAAGGAACCATTGATGAGTACTCTTTGGGTATTATCTAGGGGTCTGCACCACCCACAAGGCTTTCTTTGGTTGTTTTCATGGATGAGCAATGTCCTGTTCCATGTGTGGAAAGGAAAACAGGCAAAATAGCAGTGGGTGTAGTAGTAGTTCATTATCAACAGTATACCAACCACATGCATACAAAATACAAATATAAAATACAAAATGAAGAAATTATAGTACATAAAAGTTAAGAACAGAATCATAAAACACTCATTGCAAGTCTGATCCAGATGGCTACATTAAAAAATTTAGCAACTTGCTCTGTAATTGAAATGTTAGAACCCTTAAGTAAAATAATCAGCAAGGACTCTAAGGATCATCCAGGAAAAAATGTGTAATAGGGTAAATCAAGGTTTTGCTAGCCCCTTGATAAAAACTACAATTGAAGAAGACATGCAGAACAGACTCTACCTCTTCATTGTTGCCTGGGCAACATCTGTTATTAACTGGAATTTTATTACATCCTCCATCTCGAAGATTGGAGGGTAGACAATTGCACTAAGCCAGAGAAAAAGCTCTCCTATATTTGTGGATAGATAACCCAGTTTAAATAAGTCAGCCCATTTTTGAAGTTTGGGTCTGGTAACCCCAACGGCCAAGGAGAGCATGGACCCTGTGCTGCTCTGTAGAGGTCTTGAGAATCAATATCTATTAGCCTCTATTTAACAATAAATTTGGCTCTCTCCCAATTCATAGATAACAAATAGAAAGGAGACAGCCCACTGAAACAGGTTTCTGCAGCACTTCCTTCTTCCCGGCAGACTTGTAGGAGTTTGTCATCACCTGGGATTATGAAAGAATTGGGGGTAAGCAAAAGACAGCAACAAAGCCAAAAACTGATGGAATATATCCAAGCCAAACAGTTTAAGGAATTAAGGCCAGCTTTCAAATTAAGAGTAGGACTAGCAACACACCTGGGCACACCAAACATAGATCTAAGAAAGTGGGACTGAACTCATTCAAAAGAAATTTTAGAGCATGGACACCAGAAAGATGCTCCAAAGAGGATCTGGGATACAAATTTGGCTTTAAAGACACAGATGGCCAGTGGAACAAATTGGCCACCATTTGTAAAAAAAAAAAAAAAAAGTGTTGGGGAGTGAAATATAGCACCCACATTTTGTTCATCCTTGGTCTTTGCAAATCTTCCCTGAACTCTCCAGTTAGCAGCACGGTTGATTTGATTTAATCATGATTTAAATCACGTCTCTGAAGGACTCAGTTTTAATGATTTAAATCACAGTTTAAATTGCTAGTGAGGAAATTCCTATTTAATCATCATTTTTAGTAGAAGTACATTATTGTTTAATATAACCTTAATACGTATTCAGAGATGTCGGTTCCATTAGAAGGTAGGTACACAGTGGAGGCTACATGCAGCAGAGTTTCCTCAGGAGACAGGACTGCATGAATATTTTCTGTTCTCTTTTGGTTTCACTTTCTATTCCCCTCCCCTATCCCATTCATTTATATCCAGACTCCTCCTCCTTGTTCAGATCTCCTCTGTTTCCCCAAATTCTCTATTTATTGACCTTCTCTATCTTTGCGCTTAGAAAGACGCAAGGCCTTGAGAGAGAGCGCGTGCACTTCTGTATACCACCTGCAGTAAAGAATAGGAGTGATCAGGTTATCTCCCATCTCCATAAACAGCTATTAATATATTCATAGAATATAATTAGAAGTTGTATAATTAGTATTCATGATAATATCTTTGACCTAGGGCGTGTTTCCATGCTATTGGCTTCGCTTTGTTTGCAACTGTGTTGTGATGTTTCCCAATCACATCTTCTCATTTTCCTGTTTCCACAGCCCTTAAAGACCCAGCTTATCATCGCTGTAGCCTGGGACTCTTTTCTGTTTCCACTGAGCTCTAATCATAGAAATTATTTTCTTTCTTTCTTTCTTTCTTTCTTTCCTTTCTTTTTTTTTTTTTTGGAATATATTTTTATTTATTGTATTTTTATAAATGAAATAAACAGTACCAACATTACCAAAATTAGCAATTGAAAATAATCTAATTATTTTCTTGATGGCTGGGTGAAGTTTGAATGGAGTCTGGGTTGGGTCTGATTACCTCATCAATGTTCCCGCCTCCTTGCCATGTTTCCAGGACAATGGAAGGAGAAGCTAATGGAGGAGTACCAGATTTTTTTTAAAGGAATCAGCTTTGCTGTGAAGACAGGCTTCCCCCCTCTCCCCCCTTCTCTTTTCCCCTGAAAGTCCAGATGCACCTGCATTTCAGGAGCAAGCCTCACTGAGCACAATGGGAGTTACTTCCGGGCAGACACACATATGCTTGTGCTGGGAAAGGGGTGGCTGGGAGAACACAAAGAGGGAAACCAGTGCCCATTTTAACCCAGAGGACCTCATTGACCACAATGGGAGTTACTTCTGATGAGACAGTAACGGGTTTGTTGTGAGGAAGAGAGCAGTAAACACAAAGACAGAAACCAGCCCCCCTTGTAACCTGCGGGATCTCTATAACGAAGCTGTGAAGTACTTTCTTCCTAAGGCAGTTCATCGGAACCTCGGGATCCCATTTGGTTGCTTAATCGTACTTAAGGAATTGGGCTTTAAAGTGTGCCATTTCAATTGAGGGGGAATCTCTGTAAGTTCCGATGTGGGCATTCAAAGGCAAGCCTCATCAACCTCAATGGGAGTTACTTCTGAGGAGACACCAATGGGTTTGTTGAACAGGTATCTTTGTTGAGGTGCTGTTAGCGAGATGAGAAGATATTGATCCCCAAGGGGGAGCCAAGTACAGATTAAACAAAGTAGGGGCAAGAACACATCCTTGTCTAACTCCTCGGCAGTAGAAAATCTCAGAAAGGTGGTGTGACGTTCTTACTTTGGGTTATTCTAGGGATGTCGGAGAATTCTGCCACGGATCTCAGTGAGGCCGAATGCCAGTGAGACGAGACTTACCTGGGGCAGATGTTCCGGGCGGCAGTGGCTCCGGCGGCGGCGGCGGCTGGTCTTCTGACCAGCTGCCGCCGCTGCCATTTGCAGTCTTGTCGTTTTTTTGGGTTTTTTTACAAGGCGTGATAGGCTAAGTAAAGATTTACGTAGCCTATCATGGCTGGGTAAAAACAAACAAAAAAAACACGTATGCAAATGGCGGCGGCTACGGCCGCCGCCATTTGCGTTCCTTATTTTTGGCCGTCTTAGTCTACGTAAATATTTACGTAGACTATGACGGCAAAAATAAGGGGGAACGCAAATAGCGTAGTGGGCGCTATTTGCGTCCCTTTTTGATTTGCCGTTTTAGCCTACGTAAATATTTACGTAGACTAAGACGGCCAAAAATTACGTAGGCTAAAACGGTGAATCAAAAAGGGACGCAAATAGTGCCCGCTACGCTATTTGCGTTCCCCTTTATTTTCGCCGTCATAGTCTACGTAAATATTTACGTAGACTAAGACGGCCAAAAATAAGGAACACAAATGGCGGCGGCTGTAGCCGCCGCCATTTGCATACGCATTTTTTTTTTTTTACCCAGAGCCCTCCACGGCCGGAAATCCGGCTGCGGACGGCTCTGGCCTGGGCATGGCCGGCTGCTCTGCGGAGCTGCCGTGGAGCATAGCTGGCCGTGGAGGATTCTGGGGGGGAGGAACGGATCGCCTCCCCCCCCGTCGAGGATTCCAGGGGGAGGGATGGAACACCTGCCCCCCACCATCAACATAATCCGCGGAAAGGTAAGTGACTTTCGTACATCCCTAGGTTATTCTCCCTCTAGTTCCCACTTGTTGAAATGGGGAAAAAAACCAGGACATCTGCCTTAGCTTAGGCCAGTTGTCTTCATTGAATCTCAAAGTTTCAGCCCTTTGACTATGTGTCAAGGAGACATCCAATAAGTTAACTGGTTTCCTTTAACTAATACAGGAGTAGTAACAGGAAAAATAGACTTTTCTACTTGGTAGCATTAATAAATTAAACTGACACATGGGATTATATATATAATAAAACAACTGAAATGTTATTAAATACAGGAAGAGTTATATATTATTAATTAATCATCCTATATCAGTCCTAACCTACCTACCTACCCCTTCTAACCCCTTCTCCCAAAACGCCACTCACTAGATCTACGTTCACTGAATCCCTAAACCCTCTCCAACTGTAAAACTGTCAGTTCTCTCCTTTTAAACACCTTAGAATTCTCTCACTCACAAGCCCATCCCACCTTTCACTCACACACTAACTTTCTATTAACTCTAACTTACCTGGATAACATTTTACAATTCAAACACAAACATTTACATTATCGTGCATATGTTACAGGTGGCCATAATGCTACAACGTACCTGGGAAGATGTATTATGGTACAGTGCATGTATCAGAAACAGTAACCTCTTATCAAGGGAGTACTGCTCTAAAGACAGTCACAGGACATGGAATCAAAAGCAGATTTTAAATCAATAAAGGCAGTGAATAGCTTGTCTCCCTTTGGTTTTGAATGTTTGTGTGCTAGGTGAACCAGAACCAAGCAATGATCTAGATCAGACTGGCCAGACTTAAACCCAATTTGCTCCTCCCTTAAGATCTCCTCATAATTAATCCACATTTTCAATTTATGGCACAAAAACCTGGCGTGATCCTTCCCAACTATAGATAACAAACATAGGTCAATAATTATTTGGCTTGTCTTTGGGTCCTTTGTTGTAAACTGGAATAATAAAAGCCTTGAACCAGGCAACAGGAATTATACCAATTTGCTTATTAGAGAGAAATGGGAGGCCAACGGAGAAGCCCACCAACTAATATTACACTTCAAGAGTTCAGAGGGGATACCATCTGGTCCAGGAAATTTGCCCGATGTTAATAGAAATAATATTTCCTCAACAGTTTTAGTTTCAACTGGGGGCCATTCAGGGATAAAAAGGCAAAGGTGTCCCCAACCAGTCGTGTCCGACTCTAGGGTGCAGTGCTCATCCCCGTTTCTAAGCCGAAGAGCCAGCACTGTCCGAAGACGCTTCTGTGGTCATGTGGCCGGCATGACTGTACACCGAGGTGCACGGAATGCTGCTACCTTTCCCACCGAGGCGGTACCTATTTATCTACTTGCAATTTCTTGCTTTCGAACTGCTAGGTTGGCAGGAGCTGGGACTGAAGATGGGAGCTCACTCCGTCACGCAGCACTCGGGTCTCGAACTGCTGACCTGCCAACCTTCCAGTCTGCAGTTCAGTGTCTTAACCACTAAGCCACCGAATCAGGGTGCAAAAAAGGGGAAGAATTAGAAGCCATTGAATGAGAGTAATTAAAAACTGAATGAAAATGATTTCTTATATATTAGCTGGAATATGTCAATCTACCACTGTGACTACCACTGCTATGACATAAAGCACTTGAGGCAAAACAGCATAGCCACACTCCTTTTTCCTCTTCCCCTCTTGTGCCTTTTCCCACTGCCAGTAGATGGAAGTCTTTAGTTCTCCAGGTGTCTCCACCAATCCACCCTTAAAATTCTCTGGGTCTCAGGTATCTAACTGGTCTCCCTATGTTATCCAGGCCCCTTATCCAAACAATATCTTACTGTTATTGATCCAGCTGTCCAGTTCCAGCAGATCTATCTCTTTCCTCTAGAACTCTGGTCTTCTTTCCTTTCTTCTCTCTCTCTCTTTCTCTCTTTCCCTCTGCCTTTGCCTTGTATCTTCTAAAATTATTTTTTATCTCCTCAACTCTAACCAACCAGGAGGGTAATTTTGTGCTCATTTCTACAAACTAAAGGCTCAGTCCTATGCATGTCTAGACAGAAAAAAGTCCTACATCTTCCAGCATTCTCTCCAGCCAGCATGGCTGGCTGGGGAATGCTGCGAGATGTGGGACTTTTTTCACTCTAAACATGCATAAGATTGTGCCCCAAGTTTCTGTTTCCTGAGTAAAAATTGTTCTCTCCCTCTGACCTTCTGTTGAACTTAATAATCTACTCCTAAGCATGACATCCTGACCTCTACATTCTAACTAAAACTTTGACCTCCAAACTATTAACCTTTCAGCTGAAACTGATTAGCACACACAAAAAATGATGTATCCCCATAATGTCCTAAAACCAGACAAAATACAAAAATTGAGGACAGTTCTGTTCCTTTACGGACCCAGTTAGGCAATTTGGAAAACGGCCTGATCCAGCTGATAAACATTGTCCACTTTGACCTGAATATGACCCTCAATTCAGAAATCCAAATCTTCATGTCTCTCATTGATTATCATTGAAAATAAACAAATGGGTATACCTTTTTTCTGTTTGGCAGAATTTACAGGCATAGTAGTAGCTTATGAGGGGATAATGCCTGCCAAATGTAGACAAATCCATGCAGAGATTATTGTGCAACACACTTTTGTATTTAGATTTTGTTTAAAAGGAACAGCCAGTAACGTTTTTTTATTCCTTGGCACAATTAGATGGAATTGGCAGGGATAGTTGCCTCTTCTGGAGGAAGCAAGTTTGCCAGGTTTCAGATGAATAGGTGCAGGGAGCTTTGTGCAAAAGCATCCTTTACAGTTTGGTGTTTTTTTTAAAGGATACATTTATCCTCCTATATTTTTTGTGACCAATTGTTATGAAAACGATATGCAGTATACAGGTGGCCCTAGCTGGGAAACCTGCAAAATTTCAAAAGAATAGGTGCAGTGTTTTTTGTAGAAGGGGAATGTCGAGATTTGGGAGGGGGTTGGAACTGGTTCATTTCCCTTACCTCTTTCTGTCTTTTTGTGGGGAGGGGCAATTTGTATGATAATGGCCTATGACATAAAGGCGTCCCAGGCAAGAAACCTAAAAAATATCAGAAGGATAGATGCAGGGGTTAGGGAGTTACGATGAATGAAAAACAGTTTCAGTCCTTTGCAGGTACATAAGGGGGAGAAATGACGAGATGACACAAATAGAGTTGGGATAAAACTGGGCCACATTTATTGACATATTACAATCTGTGAAGGAAGCACTGGCGGGCACATAGAAAACAAGTAATCATGATCGGTATCGAGTGAGGCATTTGTCATCTGAGGTGTGGCGTCTACCGTAGCCACCCTGCAGATCGATCCACCCAACTCTGGGCTGGGAGACCTTCCCCTGTCACCCCCCCTCGAGCCACGGAACCTGAGTGGGTGAGGAGGGTCAGCCTCAGAGGTAAGCCGTATCTCCCAACTTGGGGCCACAAAACCTGGAGCCTCAGGCCTTACCAGTCACCTGAAACGGTGCCCACGAATGCTCACCTGTCCTCTCCCCCAGTGAAGTGCCCACCCGGAACCGCCAGTACAGTTATGTGACCGGATGAAAATAAGGAATGAAAGAGAAATGAAAGAGGAAAGGGGGTGGCACAGCCTAAATATCGGCCGGTTCACCCCCCACCCCACCAGGATGTTGAGAGCGAAGGCCAATGGCCTTCGACCTCATCCCACCCTTCCCCCCGCAATATCCCCCCCCCGCGGCCAGACAAGCCGGACGTGGGGTGGGGGGACTTTTGTTTGTTTGTTTTCTGCTCTGTTTCATTAATTCATTACTTTTATATCCTGCCCTTTTTCCTCCTTAAGGAACCCAAGACGGCATGCACAATCCTCCTCCTCTCCATTTTATCCTCACAACAACAACCCTGTGAGGTAGGTTGGGCTGAGAGTCTGTGACTGGCCCAAAGTCATCTAGTGAGCTTCCATGGCCGAGTGGGGACTAGAACCCAGATCTCCCAGTCCAACACTCTAGCCTCTACACCACACTTGCTCTCACTGATTGGCACCAAACTCACAGAAAGTGCAGTAGGACATTGGTGGACACTGGATCAGTCCTACTATGTATTACTTCAACACCCCTCTCTCAAAGCACTGGAATTGGAGAGTCCTTGTAAAATCATTTGCTGTGATTAAAAACTAGAGTGGCCAGTCACAAAACTGCACCCCTTGCCCTCACCGTCACCCCTCCCTCCACCCTGGTGCTTTCCTTACATGGAGAGCATAGGGAGGAATATATCAGTTTTTAGAGGCACATTGTCTATGTCTCTGTGTCCTTCTCAATCATGAATCTTCAGGAGTGTTCAGATTTGGATTCAATCCACTTTGGAGGAGCCCCGCTTTGATTTGGACATCCCCTCAATCTCTCAGAATCAGCCCGATTTGCAGGAACTTTCCTAGGCACTTAAAAGATTCAGGGCCCAGGTCCAGAGGACAGAAATCTGCACAAAACCTGCAATTTAGAAATAATTACTAGGATTTATTTAAATTTTACAGAGGCAAAGCCAGACTATGAATTTGTCATGCAAATAATCTAAAAGAAAATTAATTCTTCAGTTAATTTGTATCCAGATCATCCCAAACCAATAGAGAATGTATTTTTTTCCCTAAGCTTAATTGCCACGCAGGGATGTTGCAGCATGTTTGGGAGTGTTGCAGCATGTGGGCAGAGGAGAGTTAACACTTTCCTCCCCAGCTGCAATGCCCCTTGAAAATCACTCCCTGCATGGCAATTAAGCTGAGAACCACCCCCCTTCCATTGATACCAATAGACACTGAGGTCTTTGTGGAATAGATCAGGGATGTTGGGAAATAGGTTCAGGCCCAAGGCCCCGTAGGCCCAGGCTTAGCAATGCCCCCGCTCAATCCTGGGTTTGGTCGAATTCAACGCACCCCCCTAGTACGGTCCATCAGCCAGTGTCAAATCCACTTAATAGTAGCATTGTCTAGTCACATTTCACCAGCTTGCCAACAACTATATCATGGGGGATACAGAGTGTTCAGTTCTGGATGAATCATCCCTAGTATGTTAGTATATTTCAGTGATGGACTATTTCACCCTTCCAAGATACATACTCCAACTGAAGAGGTGTGAAGCTCTTGAACAGCATAATGACTCCACATGTATGAGAAATAAATGCATGTAGTCAAATATTCACACTATTACTATTTTTAAAGTTTTTTTATATTTTACTTTACTATATTTTATTTTACACTCCATTGCAAAGGTTTCCATCATGATTTTCCATTTGTCCAATTACACTTGGTGTTCAAGTCTTCAGAGAAACTTCCTGATAATCTTCTTAGAAATAATCAAACTTGGGAAAGATGATTTTTTTATTATTATTATTTCTTCTGTGCCTCTGAATAATTTACTTCTACCCTACGGCAGGTGGTCAAAGAGCAGTTTTGCATTAAAATGTTGAAGTTTCTATAGCTTATATATATATAATAAATGAAAGTTTTCTTAAGGTTCATGAAAGATGTTCCATAGCTTTTACATTTTTATTCTTACACACTTTCAAAATCTATCAAAGTGCAAATAGCAAAACTGGAAATGAGAGCATCCTACTGCAATACAAGATCAAATCTAAAGTAACCACCAGATTAAGAAGTGCTTTTCTCAGCAAAGGGGTATTGAAAACACTGAATGAAAGCCCCATTCCTATATCTACACACACAGACATACACACTCTCACGCTCTATAATGCTTTACATATTCTAATAAGGAATAAAGAGCACTTGAACTGGCTGCCTTAGTTCATAATAGCTTTGTTTTATTTGGATATCTAAATACACAGTATTTATGTTGTCTATCTTTTAATAATGTCACCCCAATCCAACATTGTGTTCTGGGTGCTGGAGCTCTGATGTCCACATGAAGTTCTCCCACTCACAATAGCTTCCCTTTTCATGGCTTTCACTGAAATAAATTCCCATGAGTTTGAAATGAATCTCCCTTCCTCCCAACATATGTAAGAGTGCTCTGTGTGAAGGATTCACATCTCTGACATATAATGAAAAGAGTCAGCACACACACAACTTGCTCATCATAGCCAACGCCACCCCTCCCTCCTCCCATTGTAGTACTCTAGGAACCCAAGGAATATGAGTGAGATTTTTTGATAAATGAATTCTATGCCAGTTAGTTTCCTTAGATGACTCAGAATCTGGGAGTTGTGAGGCGGTAATTTTGGACTTTTTTGCCTATTTCTCAGCACAATTTGTTTGCTTACTAAATTTATATCCTGCCTTTCCATGAGAGTATGCATAATAAAATAAAAGACAGAATGACAGTCATAAAAAATATGCCACAACATAAAACCAGCTCCAGGTTTTGGAGGGCCTTGGGAATGCTACCCTGAATGAGCCTCAACAGCACACCCCACCATTTAGACCCCCAGTGGGTAAGTGGGAGAACTCTCTGCCTGTGTGTGACCTATTTGGCTTAGTTGGAATAAAAAACTTGCAAAGATTTAAAGTGAACAAAAATTTTTTGGTTGGAACCACAATTATGCAGAAAGCAACAATTGCCAATATAGAGCTGAATGCATAAACATCTGTTTGAATATTGCACTCATGGCCTGCTTGGGGGTTTCCCACAGGCATCTGGTTGGCCACTATGTGCACAGAATGCTGGATGAGATGAACCCTGGGTCTGATCCAACATGGCTCTTCTTATGTTCTTAAGAATGCATCCATTAGCCCCTTTGAGTCCAAAGAGAACATTAGACAACTCTTTGCATTTAGCCAGTCCAAGCATTGCTCTGATGCACCGAGGTGCTGGACATTTCAGAGCTGGTCTCTGCTAACAGGTTTGGTCCCAAAGGAACAGGGCAACCCCAGCAAATGGCAAACGTATAAACTGCAGCTTGAGACACATTGCACTGCAATAACAATGCAAATGTAACAAATACCAGAGATACAAAAATGGATTCACCATCCCCTTGCTAATCAACCATGCATATATTATATCAATTCAATTTACGTTAGACTAAGTGCTAAGATAATCATTATTCAGCTCCCCAGCAGAATAACTTCACTCTTTTCCTCCTTGCTGATGACTCCACCCCTGGAAAGCTAAACCAACTAGTTACATGGGCTTATGAGTGCCAGCAACATTGTAATGTGCCAGGAGCCAAGCAGCATTTGCCTGCCACTAGAATTCATCTCTAGCATTTTGTATTTTAATATGGGAGATAAAAATATGGCAGCCAAGGGGCTGCTCAGGTCCCATCCGATCGCAGTGCTGCTACTACCACCACCAGCAAGTAAGCCTGCTCATTTATGATGGGGAAGTTGGCGGCTGCAGTAGCTCCACCACCAGGTAGCCAAGTGGCAGAGGGCACTGCGCTGCGTGTGATGGTCCTCCTGGGCCCTGTTCTGGCCTCAACACACGTTGAGCAACTTTACTGATAACACAACTTGAGTGTGGTGTAGTGGCAAGAGTGTTGGACTGGGAGCTGGGAGATCTGGGCTCTAGTCCCCACTCGGCCATGGAAGCTCACTGGGTGACTGGGCCAGTCACACACTCTCAGCCCAACCTACCTCACAGGGTTGTTGTTGTGAGGATAAAATGGAGAGGAGGAGAATAATGTAAGCCGCCTTGGTTTCCTTGCAAGAGGAATAAAGGCGGGATATAAATGCAATGAATGAATGAATGAACAAATGAATAAACTCAGGAGATCAGATACTCAGCTGTAGAATAAGGATGAGTGGAAGACTGAAGCAGGATGAGATGTACTGCCTTGCATAAGTATGCACCCCCGTTTAACTTTTCCACATTTTGTTGTGTTACAACCTAGAATTAAAATGGATTTAATGAACATCCCCTGGACCACCACTAAATCCATTATCACAAGCCTATAGCACAACTGCGACTGCCTAGAGAAGGCTGTCCATCAAAAGTCAGTGACTGGGTAAGGAGGGCATTAGTCAGAGAAGCAACCAAGAGGCCAATGGTAACTCTGAAGGAGCTGGAGAGATCCACAGCTGAGATGGGAGAAACTGTCCATGGGACAACTATCACCCGGATGCTCCACAAAGCTGGGCTTTATGGAAGAGTGGCGAGAAGAAAACCATTACTGAAAAAAACCCGTATCAGATCCTGTTTGGATTTTGCCAAAAGGCATGTGGGAGACACAGCAATCATGTGGGAAAAGGCTCTTGGGTTAATGAGACCAAAATTGAACTTTGAGCCCTTCCCCCAAAATGCTATGTGTGGCACAAAGCCAATAGTGCTCATTGCCCTGAGAACATCCCCACGGTGAAGCATGGTGGTGGCCACATCATGCTGTGAGGATGCTTTTCATCAGCAGGAACTGGGAAATTGGTCAGGACTGAGGGCAAGATGGATGGAGCTAAATACAGGGCAATTCTAGAGGAAAACCTGTTGCAGTCTGCAAGGGACCTGGGCCTGGGGCGGAGGTTCACCTTCCAGCAGGATAATGACCCTAAACACACAGCCAAAGTTACACTGGGAGTGGTTTAAGAACAAGAACCTGAATGTCTTAGAATGGCTCAAAGCCCAGACCTCAGTCCGAATGAGAACTGTGGCAAGTCTTGAAAATTGCTGTTAACCAACGGTCCCCATCCAACCTGACAGAATTTGAGCAATTTTGCCAAGAAGAATGGGCAAAAATGGCAGGATCCAGATGCGCAAAGCTGGTAGAGACTTACCCAAAAAGACTCATAGCTGCCAAAGGTGCTTCTACCAAATATTGATTCAGGGTGGTGAATACTTACGCAACCAACAAATGTCAGTTTGTTTTTGTTTAAATAAATTTTGTGCCACGATAAAAATATTTTGCACCTTCAAAGTGTTAAGCATGTTGAGTAAATCAAATGGTGAAAATGCCAATTAAATCCTTTTTTAATTCCAGAATGTAACACAACAAAATGTGGAAAAATCAAACGGGGGTGAATACTTATGCAAGGCACTGTAAAATAAGTGGTATGGATAAGGTGAAAAAACAACGCAAGGCGAGGCCTTCCAAGCTGCAACTTGGGATGACAGAGAACCAGGCCAGAAGGAGACTGTACTTCTACTGTGGAAAAATGGGCCTAAACAGACACTAAGACCTGATCAGTTGCTGACAAATCTATAGAGGGAAAATTAAAGGCCGTCCCCCCCTCCGCCCACCTGCCCCCACCCAAAGTGACACCTGAAAGGGACAGTCCCCTTTGGCAGTGCCCCTTTGGCAGCCAGCTGGAGGCAGTCAATATTTAAGCAGCAGCTTGTTTTCAGGATTCCAAGGGCAGAGCAACTGGAAACACCTCAGCCATTAATGGTACTCACAGTCTCTCCTCTTATTGAGGGCTACTAATGGAAAGCTCCTGTTGAGGACTACTAATAGGAGAGAAGGAATTAGCTGCAACAGATCAACAAGCCTGAGTACTGCCTTGGGCTCCATGGGCATGGCCCTGTCTCACCAACCCTTCACAAGCTGCCACAGATAATTCCTCTGCCCAAGGTTCTCATTAGCCCCCCTGAGTATTGTGACAGCAGTAGAAAGGCAAAATAGAAACCTGCTAAATAAATACATACATAAATATTATCAGAGGTTGCCAAGCCTGTGAAAAAAAGCGCTTTTTTAATTCCACATTTCTCAGCCAAGCTTCCCACTCTCCCATTGGCAGTCCCTCCTTGTCTACTTTTGTGGGTTCAACTGTGGGAGAGGAAATGGAGTCATCAGGAGAATACTCCCTTGTCCGCTACAGAGAGTCACAGTGGAACTCTGCACACTCACTGTTTTGCTCCATGTGCCCCGACACTTAGAGAAATTAGTCAGGAGTGCTTGGCTTGCAGTGGCAATAGGTGGAGTAACAGGTTAAAAGTTCACTAGCGGAGCTGGCTTGCTTTCTACTGCATTCACTGGTGCATTGTGGGAGTATGCCTCCCACTGGAGGGGATGTTGGCAACAGGGTCCTCCTTGCTGAAAACTGCATACTTACTTTGTGCGGGGAATGCTGCTCCAGCCCATTGACAAAGGGAGGACTGTTTAGCTAGTACACGGTTACACCTACTTGCAGGGTAGTGGTGACGAATAACTGTGCCATGCGTCCTCTGCACACCCTCTTTTCTTTGGGGCTGAGGAATGGAGGAGGTGCTGGTACCATACTATCCAGCATAGGCTCCACTACCCCTACTTAGCTTTTTGGGGTGTGTTGTCCTTACAGCTCCAGTTACAAGAGTGGAGCTGAGATTCAGGCGGGTGTTTGCATCTGGAGACCTGAGCCAGGGTAGCTGTTGGGTATTTGTTGTTTGTGCAAAGTGCTCCCTTTGTTCAAAATGCCCCATCACCAAAATGCCCACTTGTATGCTCGTGGTGTTCTGAAGACTGTAAAGAACTGCAAAACTCACTTACCATATGAAGTCCAAATCAGTCCCCCGTCAGTAGCCATGGATGTAGACAAACACACTCGAGTGGTGGGTTAAGAACAGCCTTGACTTGAGATATAGCAAGCTTACATCTCGAGGTAAGTTGGCTGGGGTCAGCCCCATGGTCAGCATCCCTTGCAGGAGGAAGTAGGAAAAAGAATAGAGAGTAGGGGGAGGAGACAAGGAAAGGGCAATATGATCTCCCAGAGATCCCCTCCCACCTGACTCAGGTACATATTAACCTTTCAAGTTCAGGTTAAGTGACTCATGGCCCGAGTCCCTCCAACACTATAGAGATGTGGTCCTGACCCTGAATACATTTAGACATATAACTGGGTTCTTCTTATGCATGAAATACGCTCAGTGGTCAACAAAAAGCATGTACTCACTAAAGCTGTGTGGTTACTGAAAATAGAAGCATTTCTCTATTATTTTCAGTCATTAAAAAAATAAATAAATCAGACATTTTAAACCAGGAAGTCTCAGTGGTATGCTGTTGGCCCATTCCTGATAATCTCTTGGCTACAATGTACTTTGCTTATGTACCTGTTGGATGTATGCTTTGGTGGGAAATATGATAGCATAGCTAAATGTGGTATATTTACACTACACTGATCTTCCTGCCAGCATTCTTCTGATGTATTCCAAATCAAAAGTCACGGTTAAAATAATTTTATTACATTTGAGAGCAGTCAGTTGTATTTTTAAAAAATGTGTTTTTAAAAGCCTTTCACTTCTATAGAGTATGTAAGATTTATTTAATTCATTTTTATTGTGAAATTTCAGCAACAAAAAATTTAAAAAGAAGAGAAAGAAAAAGAGAGAGAATTATATGTATATGCATACACAGACACACACACACAGAGATTTGTATATATCCATATCAGTGAATACATATGAAATGCATATATGTGAAAATACAACTTTCTAGCAACTATACATAAGCTTTAACAAAAGTAGACCAGATATCCAAATAAGTATTCATCTGAAGCTGGAGTCTGTATGCCACCATTCAAATATTGAAAGCGTTGTAAGGTCCTCAATCCATTGCATTATAGGAGGTGAGCATTTTTGTCATGTTGTCATATAGAATGGAAAATTTGGGATGCCTCTGGATGTTGGGAGATCTTATCTATGGTGTACACATTAAAAGACCCGATTTATGGTAATCCTACCCTACCTACAGAATAATTCTGATAATTGAAATATCATTATTATTCAGTACGTTGCAGTTGCTAGATATCAATCTGCTATTGCCGAGGATCTGTCCCATGGTATTTACCAGGGTGCAGTGGGGAGAAGTGTCCTGGTGGTTCATCCATGCATTATAGCTGACAGACTGTGTTAGAAACAGAGAGGAAGCTGTAAGCAATCTCAGCATGGGTGTTAGCCAAACTGGCTGAATTATTCATTTGTGAATAAATTAACAGATAAATTTAGCCTCCGCTCCTCTTCTCTACACAAAGCATCCAGAAATGGATCCTCACTCCTAAGAATGGGTTTATGTCCTAACTATTTGCCAGGCACTTTGGTTGCGCTCTCGTTGGAATATGTTTATAAGCAGTTCATATGAAGTGTTGCTGCTTGCCAACTGGGGCATCTTAAATTGGTGTTCTTTCTGCCTCTCGGAAATTAGAGTTACTCCAGATTGCACTGAGATGGTTGTGTCAGCATTACAAAGCCTGGTCTTAATACATAATAAAGGAGCCATCCACCAAAACCTTGTTCAGACTGGAGGAACACAGAAGTGTTTGTGATACAGACCTTGGCTGAAATCGAAAGACCCCCCCCCACACACACACTAGTGCCAGCTCCAGCTTTTCGAGGGCCCTTGGGCAAGGCACCCTCAATGGGCCTTGTGATGTTCCTGCTCCAGGTTATTCTGTCTCCAGGTTCCACCTGTTGAAACTGAACACAAACCCCAGGACATCTGCCTCCACTTGGTCAGTTGTCCTCACTGAATCCCAAAGCTTCAGCCCTTTTACTTTGTGAGTCTACCTTACAATCATGGTCACCAGCTGCTCTCGCTCCTCATCCTCTTTCTCATCATTGCTACTGCTTGCTTGCTTGGCAGGCAGAGAGTCGGTGAGCAAGGAGGCAGCCGCATCTACTGCTCCTCCTTCTCACCACCACCACTGTCGGCCAGAGCAAGAAGTAAGTGAACAAGCAGATTACAAAGGTGAAGAGGAGGAGCAACTCCAGGGGGCTTTTGTCAGGGGGCCCCTCCTGGTGTGTGGGCCCTCGGCAGGTGTCCAACCCGGCCTACCCTTGAACCAGCCCTCACTCCCTCCTTCACGTGTACTCTTTGATGCAGAGTGTCTAACCTTTGTCAGCTGTAGCTCCTATGCAGCATTGGTGGCCCCTTTCAAAAGTCTCCTCCCTGCTGCAAGCAGCTTAGGGCACTAACTAACTTTCAGTCGTGGTGGGAGATCTCAGAATCTTGCCACAGACAGCCCTTTGTGGCATGGTCATTAAATATGTTGGCTCTAAAGTTAGGTAATGCATACTTTCTCTGAGTCCACACACCCTCACCTCCCGCCATAGGATCTTTTAAAGCAGGGGTAGGCAGACAGTAGATCTGGATTTACTAGGAGATCTCTGAGTGGTTTGCGGTAGATCAGCAAGGATTTCTGACTCCCAATTGTTTGACAAAATGATCTCTCCCCTTGCCCTGCAGTCAATTATACTGCTGAAATGAAGAATGCTTGGGGCAACATGGAGCCAATCTAAACAGAAATGCTTTGTGAAGCGATTTGGTCAAAATCCACATTTTCACAGCAACGAATTAGCTCTTTCCATGGTACACGCAGGCCCGTATTCCTCCGCTTTTGTGGAGCAAACGGGAATTGAAGCTGCATTAGTTGGGGCGGGGTGGGCGAGTAGAAATGAACACCATCGATGGAGTAGGTGTGGGGCAGCTAATGAGCGCAGGTTTGCTCCCTCTCCCTTCCTCCCTCACGTGTTCAACGAAGGGCGGTGGAGGACTTGCTTATGAGTAGACTTTCATGACAAGCCCCACCTACACACATATTCATGAGGCGGGCAGGCAGGCAGGCAGCTGCCGCCGCCTGGAAACTGAGCAGACTGAATGGGAGTGCGAGAGGCGCAGAGAGCGCTGAGCCGGTGAGGAGGGAGAGCAACTAGCATGTTGCCTTTGATGTACATCAAAGTTGGAGTTGGAGTGTGTTTGGGGTGAGGCCTGTCAACACAGCCAGTTTGCTGGGGCCTCTCCCATGGCTGCTACCACCATCAGCTGACCAGCCACTCCTCTCCTCCGCAGGTATTTCAGAGCAGGGACTGCCAGAGGCAGCATCGCACTTGGAGACGCACGGAGGAACACATGAAGACCCGCCCACCGCCTCTCCAGACATACCAGCAACCAGCTATTAGCAGCAAGTAGCAGCAGCAGAGGGCAGCAGCTTTAAAGACCAGGAAGAAAAGGGCAAATGCAGATCTTATCTGCTCCTTCTTAGCTGTTGCTCTCTCTTTTATATTGTTTTATATTTTATATTTTAGCATGTTTGATATGTGCCGGGGACTCAGGGTGCCACTGTAACTGTGGTCATGGGTAGGGGAGGTATGGCGTTGGGGGATTAACAGGCCAGCTGAGGAGAAGAGGGGCTAGACACCTTATGGCTATCCTCTCTTCTGGTTCTTCCCCCAACCAGATGGTTCCTGGCAGCCTTACCGGCTTGCCCTCAGGTCTGGTGCTGCTGCTGCTGAATGCCAGGTGGGTCCAAAATAAAATCTCCCTCATCCATGATTTGATTGTGGATGAGGGGGCTGACCTGGTATGTATTACTGAGACCTGGGTGGGGGAACTGGGAGGGGTAACTCTGTCCCAGCTGTGCCTTCCTGGATACTCAGTGCAGCACCAGCATCGACTCGAGGGTCGGGGAGGGGGGGTTGCCGTGGTCTATAGGAATTCGATCCCCCTCTCTAGGTTTCTTGCTAATTCAAGTGCAGATCTTGAGTGTTTGTACCTTATGTTGGGTACCAGGGACAGATTAGAGATTCTACTGGTGTACCGCCCAGCCCGCTGCCCATCAGACCCTCTGCCTGAGCTGACGGAGGTGGTCTCGGACTTGGTGTTGAGGACCCCTAGGATGATGGTCCTGGGGGATCTCAACTCCCATGCCAAGGCCACTGTATCCAGGGCAGCTCAGGACTTCATGGCCACCATGACAACCTTGGGGCTGTCCCAACATATCATCAGCCCAACACATGTAAAAGGCCACATGCTTGATCTGGTTTTCTCGACTGGGCAGGAGGATGGTGATTTGAGAGTGGAGGAATTAACATTTGTCCTTTGTCAGGGTCAGATCACTTCCGGCTGAGGTTGAGACTCCCAGCAGCCTTTTCCCACTGCAAGGGTGGGGGACCTATTCAAATGGTCTGCCCCTGAAGGCTAAGGGATTCTAATGGATTCCAGAGGGCTCTGGGGGATTTTCCTGCTGGTATGGCTGGTGCTCCTGTTGAAGCCCAGGTTGCTCTGTGGAATGCAGAGATGACTCGGGCTGTTGACACGATTGCGCCCAAGCGCCCTCTCCCTCTGAACAGAGCCCAGCCAGCTCCTTGATAGACACCTGAGCTGAGGGCAATGAAGCAAGAGAGGAGACAGCTAGAATGTAGGTGGAAGAAAGCTCGTGTTGAGTCTGACCAAACACAGGTTAAAGCTCATTATCGAGCCTACTCTGTGGCGGTGAGGGTGGCAAAGAGACAGTTCTTTTCCACCAGCATTGCATCTTCTCAGTGTCGTCCAGCGGAGATTTTCTGAGTGGTCCTCAACCTGTTATATTCTGGGCCAGGGAGAGATACTTTGGAACCCTCGGTAGCATGCTGTGACGAGTTTGCACGGCACTTTGAAGATAAAGTTCTTCAGATTTGGATTGGACACCACGATTAATGTGGTTCCATTGGTAGAGGTATTCAAAGCACCATCTGGTCCAATTTTATTGGATGAGTTTCAATTATTGAGGCCTGAGAATGTGGACAAGGTGCTTGGCCAAGTCCGGTGACCACTTGTGTGCTCGACCCTTGCCCTTCATGGCTTATTACATCAAACAAGGAGGGGATGTCTGTCTGGGTCCAGGAGGTTGTAAATTCCTCCTTGATAGAGGGAGTGGTGCCAGCCACTTTAAAAGAGGAGGTGATCAGACCACTCTTGAAAAAACCTAACCTGGACCCAGAGGATGTTAACAATTATAGGCCAGTGGCCAACATCCCCTTCCTGGGCAAGGTGCTTGAGTGGGTGGTTGAAGGACAGCTCAAGGCTCTCTTGAATCAAACAGATTATCTAGATCCATTTCAATTGCCTTCAGGCCTGGTTTTGGAATGGAAACTGCCTTGGTCGTCCTGTGGGATGACCTCTGCTGGGAGAGGGACAGGGGGAGTGCGACCCTGTTGATTCCCCTGGACCTCTCAGCGGCTTCGATACCATCAACCATGGTATCCTTCTGGATAGGTTGTCTGGGTTGGGAGTTGGAGGCACTGCACTGCAGTGGTTCCATTCCTACTTGGATGGCCGACTCCAGAAGGTGGTGCTGGGGGATTATTGCTCTGTGCCATGGCAATTGTGCCATGGGGTTCCACAGGGCTCTATTTTATCCCCCATGCTGTTTAACATCTACATGAAACTGCTGGGGGAGGTTATCCGGAGGTGTGGGCTGAGGTGCCATCAATATGCAGATGACACCCAGCTCTACCTCTCTTTCTCATCAAACCCAGGTGAGGCAGTGGCTGTTCTGAATCAGGGCCTGGGCACGGTAATGGACTGGATGAGGGCCAATAAACTGAAACTCAATCCAGACAAGACGGAGGTACTGTTAGTGGGTGGTTCGTCTGCCCAGCTAGGTGATATTCAACCTGTTCTGGAGGGGGTTGCACTCCCCCTAAAGAATCATGTTCATAGTTTGGGGATGTTCTTGGACCCAGAATTGTCACTTGAGGCACAGGTGAACTCAGTGGCACGGAGCACTTTTTATCAGCTTAGGCTGGTATACCAACTGCGCCCTTATCTGGACAGAGAAAGCCTAGTTACAGTTATCCATGTTCTAATAACTTCTCGTCCGGATTACCGCAATGCGTTATATGTGGGGCTGCCTTTGAAAACGGTTTGGAAACTTCAGCTAGTCCAAAATAGTGCAGCAAGATTGTTAATGGGGACTGGCTAACGAGCTCATATTATGCCAGTACTTTTCCAGCTGCACTGGCTGCAAGTCCATTTCCAGGCCCGATTCAAAGTGCTGGTATTAACGTTCAAAGCCCTTAATGGCTTGGGGCCAGGTATTCTGAAGGATTGCCTCCTCCCATATGTGCCTGCCCAGACCTTAAGATCATCGTCAGTGGCCCTTCTCCGTGAGCATCTGCCAAAGGATGTGAGGTGGGTGGCTAGTGGGAAGAAGGTCTTTTTTGCTGTGGCACCCCGGTTGCGGAATGAGCTCCCTAGTGAGGTTTGCCTGGCATCTAAGTTGTATTCCTTCCGGTGCCAGGTGAAGACCTTTTTATTTTCCCAGGCATTTTCGCTTTCTTGTCTTTTAGCTTTGGTGTTTTAAATCTGTATGTTAAATCTCTGCATTGCTGGTAGGTTTTATTCTGGTTGTATTGTTATGTTGTGGTTTTAATGCTTTTAAATTTTACATTGTTCTGCCCTGCGCTTTTTGGTTTTAATTTTTGTGAACCGCCCAGAGAGCTTTGGCTATTGGGCAGTATAGAAATGAAATGAAATGAACAAACAAACAAACAAATAAATAAAATATATTAACTGCCCAGTTAACAGGCTCCCCCCACCACCCCCACGGGCTCAATTAAGTGCTTCTGCGTACACGTTCATGAAAATTATCTGCCCTGGCATCCACCCCTTCTTAGCCACGCAGCTTGGAATCAACAGGTGTCTACCATTTCTTAGCTGCGCTCCTTCGTACCTGTGCAGTTTCAAAAGAGCAGGCCTGGCTCCCTTCTCCACTCCTGTGCCCAATCAATATTTAAAGTGAGAGGCAGGGAGTGAGCTTATGTTTGCAGCAGTGCAGTTTCCAAGCAGCAAGGCTGCTCCTGTACTCAGCAAAGTGGAATTGAAGGCAATGAGTTACTTCTGCGTAGACATGTTAACCCCTCTGCTCTCCCCACACCCCCACGCCACGCAACTTTTGGCTGTGTAGGGATTTGAACCTGGGAAGTTTGGCAAGGGACGGGTTGCACCTCACAAGGGCTGGGAAGAATGCATTTGGCCACAGCATGAAGAACTTCATCACGAGGGCTTTAAACTGAATCCTACGGGGGAGGGAGACGTACAGTTGGGGGTAGCAATGGACAAAGTGACCACAACAAACACAACAACAGCTCTAATAGCACCCAATTATAGTCTTCAGACACATGTAGGAAGAAAGCCAGACCATACAGCAATTGGTCTTTGATGTCTATATACTAATGACCAGAGTATGGGAAACAAACAGAATGAACTTGAACTCTTAATACAGGAGGAAAATTATGACTTCATAGGTGTAACTGAGACTTGGTGGGATGACTCTCATGACTGGAATACAGCAATTGAAGGATATAACTTGTTCAAAAAGAACAGGAGGAATAGAAAGGGAGGTCGGGTTGCACTATATGTGAAAAATACATATCTCTGCACAGAAATACAGGAGGAGGAGCTTGGTAGCCCCATCGAGAGCATCTGGGTTGAAATTAATGGAGCAAAGAATAAAAGCAACCTGGTGGTCAGAGTTTACTACTGGCCACCCAATCAAGGAGAAGATGAGGATGAAACTTTTGAAAAGCAAATAGCCAATGTTTCAAGGAAGCATGATGTGGCAGTAATTGGGGACTTCAATTTCCCCGCTATTTGTTGGGAGACAAATTCTGCAAAACATGGCCCCTCCAAGAAATTCCTGGCATATTGCTGATAACTTCCTCCTACAGGAAGCAGAGGAAGGAACTAGGGAATCGGTTATCCTTGACTTGATTCTAACCAACGGAGATGACTTAGTAGATAAAGTAGCAGTTACAGGAACTCTGGGGGGAAAGTGACCATGTTATACTTGAATTCTTGGTTCTAAAAGAAACAAAAGCCGAGTATAGCCAAACATGTACCCTGGATTTTAGGAAAGCCAATTTTAATAAACCCTGAACATGGATAAGTAAGGTCCCATGGCAAATGATTCTAATAAGAAAAGGAGTCCAAGATGGGTGGCAGTTTTTAAAAAAGGAAATTCTAAAGGCACAATTGCAAACAATTCCAACAAGAAGAAAAGGTGGAAGACAACAGAAGAAGCTGATGTGGCTTCACAAAAAGCGTAGAGATGACCTGAAAACAGAAAAAAGTACACATATAGGAAGTGGAAGGAAGGCCAAGCTACAAAGGAAGAGTACAGGCAGGTAGCACAGAATTGCAGGGATGGCGTCAGGAAGGCTAAAGCTGAGAACGAGCTGAGGTTAGCGAGGGATGCTAAAAGCAACAAAAAGGCTTTCTTCAGCTACGTGCATAGTAAAAGGCAGAGGAAAGAAAAGGTGGTTCAGCTATTAAATAAGGATGGCAAAATAATAACAGATGACAAAGAAAAGGCAGAAGTGCTCAATTCCTACTTTGGCTCAGTCTTCTCCCAAAAGAGGGTCTATGACCCCGCTGGCAAAGGCGAAGTACAGGCTGAAGGGGCAGGATTGCAGCTTGAGACCGATAGGCATATGGTCAAGGAACACCTAATTACTTTGAATGAGTTCAAATCTCCAGGGCCAGATGAACTGCATCTTAGAGTAATAAAGGAACTGACAGAAGAACTCTCAGAACCGCTGTCTATTATCTTTGAGAAATCATGGAGGATGGGTGAAGTGCCAGATGACTGGAGGAAGGCTAATGTTGTCCCTATCTTCAGAAAGGGTAAAAAGGAGGAACCTGGGAACTACAGACCAGTCAGTCTGACATCAATCCCTGGGAAAATTCTGGAGCAGATCATAAAGCAATCCATCTGGAAGCACCTTGAAAACAATGCAGTGATTACTCAAAGCGAACATGGATTTCTCAAGAACAAATCCTGCCAGACTAATCTGATCTCATTTTTTGATCAGGTAACCTCCCTTGTGGACTGTGGGAATGCTGTGGACATAATATACCTCAACTTCAGCAAAGCTTTCAACCAAGCGCCCCATGATATCCTGATTAGCAAATTAGCTCAAAGTGGGTTAGATGAAACAATGATCAGGTGGCTCCACAGTTGGCTATAGAATCGGACTCAAAGAGTGCTTATCAGTGGGATCTTCTCAAACTGGGGAGAGGTAACGAGTGGGGTACCGCAGGGCTCAGTCCTGGGCCCAGTGCTCTTCAACATTTTTAGTAATGACTTGGATAAGGAGGTACAGGGAATGCTTATCAGATTTGCAGATGACACAAAATTGGGCGGGATAGCTAATACCTTGGAAGACAGAAACAAAATTCAAAGTGATCTTGACAGACGGGAGCACTGGGCAGAAAAAAAACAGAATGAAATTTAATAGGGATAAATGCCAAGTTCTGCACCTAGGAAAAAGAAACCAAATGCAGAGTTACAAGATGGGGGATACTTGGCTCAACAATACTATAAGCGAGAAGGATCTTGGAATTGTTGTAGATCACAAGCCGAATACGAGCCAACAATGTGATGTGGCTGCAAAAAAGGCAAATACTGTTTTGGGCTGCATTAATAGAAGCATAGCTTCAAAATCCCGGGAAGTACTAGTTCCCCTCTACTCAGCACTGGTTATGCCTCATCTGGAGTACTGTGTCCAGTTCTGGGCACCACACTTTAAGAAGGATGCAGACAAACTGGAGAGGGTTCAGAGGAGGGCAACAAAGATGATCAAGGGACTGGAAACAAAGCCCTATGGGGAGAGACTGAAAGAATTGGGCATGTTTAGCTTTGAGAAGAGAAGACTGAGGGGAGATAGGATAGAGCTGTTCAAATACTTGAAAGATTGTCATAGAGAAGAAGGCCAGGATCTCTTCTTGATCAACCCAGAGTGCAGGACACAGCATACTTGGGCTCAAGTTACAGGAAGCCAGATTCCGGCTGAACATCAGGAAAAACGTCCTGACTGTTAGAGCAATATGACAATGGAACCAATTACCTAGGGAGGTGGTGGGCTCTCCCACACTGGAGGCATTCAAGATGAAGCTGGACAGCCATCTGTCGGGGATGCTTTGACTTAGATTCCTGCATCGAGCAGGGGGTTGGACTTGATGGTCTTATAGGCCCCTTCCAACCTTACTATTCTATGATTCAATGATTCTATGACTCCCCAACCCTAGTTTGACACCTTTACCATTACACCCCACTGATTCTCTCTGTAAGATCTTTCTGACTTCAGAAGGTCTGTATTTGCACATGCTGGAGCCAGTGTATGTGGATGGCTTCTAATTTCACCTTTAGCTGAGCCACAGACAGGATTTGGCCATTATCCAAAATATCAACAAAACATGTATATTTTCTTTTATATCCAGGCTTGAAATTGGGTAGACATTAATATCGTACCAAATCTGCTATGATGGATGAAGGAAGCATGAGGCAAGACACCTGGAGTTAATTTATCTTTTCCATTTATCCCACACTTTCAAGGTCAGTGATGCAAAAGTTGTTGTTGTTGTTCAGTTGTTCAGTTGTGTCCGACTCTTTGTGACCCCATGGACCACAGCACGCCAGGCCTTCCTGTCCTCCGCTCTCTCCCGGAGTGTGCTCAAGTTCATATTCATTGCATCGGTGATGCTATCTAGCCATCTCATCCTCTGCCGTCCCCTTCTCCTTTTGCCTTCAATCTTTCCCAGCAGAAAGCATCAATTCTCCTGCGCTCAGCCTTCCTTATAGTCCTGCTCTCTCAGCCATAGATGCAAAAGTATTATAGTGCAAAGTTTTAGGGTTGTTTTTGGAAAACATAAAAGGCGACCACTAAACATATGTGCCCCTATGTTTTCCATCTTCACCCAATATTTGGCTTCTGGAGCACTATGTTAACAAATGAGGTGACATAAATTGCCAGTAAAGCAATATAATGCCAAATTTGCAATAGCAAGCCCACCCGGCTCGACTGACTTGTGCAGGGTAGGCTTATTAATCCCTGGCATTTCACCTTACCAAAAAATTCTGTGCAGAATATGTTGCAGGCATGTGATGGCTTGAATGAGGGATATAAATGAGAAATTTGTTTCAGTTCATTTATGACCAGAATTTATTCCGTTCACACCTCCCAAACAGGAACATAAATGCAATCGCAATCTGTGGTCAAAGCTCATACATTCCTGAGCTTGTGGTGCTGTTCACAAGGAAAAAAAAATGTGTTAAAAATGTGTACAGTAGAAAACTACGCATGAAAAATTGTGTACTTTTTTTTTTTAAGTGAGCAAACACACAAATTAATCAATGGGGGAAACTGCATAGCTTCGAACGCACACCCCTGTATGTACCCAAGTGTTGCAATTTTCATGTGAAAAGAAAAGAAAAAAAGCTTGCAGTCTGATGCAGACATGAGTCAGACCAAACTTTGAGGTGAAATGCAGAGAACCTTGACAAACTCAGGTTATGCTGATTTCCACATCTCTGAGCTTTTCTACATGAGGCATTTATTGTGCGTTCATCAATTCTTACTCATGGTTGTTTATGGGTTTTTCAGACAGTGTTGTGACCCTCCAGTTTTGCTTCTGCTTTTTAAGAGGACTTTCACTTTTTTTAGAGCAGGGGAAATGGAATATTATTTGTGAAAGTGAAAGAAAATGCATTTTCTTACTTGTGTAATTGTGTTATTCCACTATAGCACAGTTCCACCTAGAGGTTATATATCAGAAAAGCAGGAAAGGAAAAGCTCTTTGTGTAGAGCTCGGATCTCAATTCTGCGATGAAACCATAAGTAGATACAGCGGATTAACACCCTCATGTAGAAAAGCTGTCTAGCCTCAATGAAATACCAACAGGGAGACCCTGGAATAGAAAGAGCTGCTTTCTCCAGTGGTCTTTTCCCTACCAGCCATTTTTCTCTGCCCCAAATTGCTCCCCCCCAGCTGCTTTTCCCCCTGTGGGGTTCCAGACACGCATTTGGAACTGCTTCAGGGAAACAGCCACTTGGGGAACTATTTAGAGCAGAAAAATGGCTGGTCTGGAAAGGGTTAAGCACTTCCTCCCCTTCTGCCACTTTCTCACTCAAAATGGGTCCCCGCTGAAGCTGCTTTTCTTCAGGAAAAAGTAGCTCTCCGACCTGCATGACACACATTAGTGTGTAGTGAGGTGTTTGCCCCTGAGCCAAAGGGATTAAGAACCTGATGTACATTGGAGGCAGGGGTGGGTTGTGTAAATGAGTCACCTGCATGCAGTGCTGGGTGGCCATTTCGGCCAGCTGGACCAGGGTTTTCACAGTTGTTACCTGGTGCAGCTATAAGTATCTGCAGAAACAGTGCAGGCTTGGACTCTAAATATGAGTATATAAGCAACAAGAGTCATTCAAATGGGATGGTATATACAGCAGAGGTGCACAGCCTCAGGCCTGGGGGACAGTTGGCCTGCTTGAGGTCCCAATTCAGCCCTCTAGGTTCCCAGATAGCTCTGTCCCCTCTTTTTGGCCCTGCCCACATACTCCTGACCACCAATCGCTTGGTAGCTTCCCAGTTTTCATGTACTCTTTCCCCATTCCGAAAGGTTGCAATGCCTCTCCTACCACTTAGTTACTGGCAGTTGTTGTTGTTGTTGTTCAGTCGTGTCCGACTCTTCGTCACCCCATGGACCATAGCACGCCAGGCCTTCCTGTCCTGCGCTCTCTCCCGGAGCGTGCTCAAGTCCATATTCATTGCATCAGTGATGCTATCTAGCCCTCTCATCCTCTGCCATCCCCTTCTCCTTTTGCCTTCTGTCTTTCCCAGCATCAGGGTCTTTTCGAGAGAGTTTTCTCTTCGCATTAGGTGGCCAAAATATTGGAGCTTCAGCTTCAGTATCTGTCCTTCCAATGAGCAGTCAGGGTTGATTTCCTTTAGGATTGACTGATTTGACCTCCTTGCAGTCCAGGGGACTTGTAAGAGTCTTCTCCAGCACCACAGTTCGAAAGCATCAATTCTTTGGCGCTAGGCCTTCCTTATAGTCCAGCTCTCACAGCCATACATTACTCCTGGGAAAACCATAGCTTTGATTAGACGGACCTTTGTCGGCAAGGTGATGTCTCTGCTTCACTATGCTGTCTAGGTTTGCCATAGCTTTCCTCCCAAGGAGCAAGCGTCTTTTAATTTCATGGCTACAGTCACCGTCTGCGGTGATGTTAGAGCCCAAGAAAATAAAATCTGTCACTGCTTCCATTTCTTCCCCTTCTATATGCCAGGAAGTGATGGGGCCAGATGCCATGATCTTCGTTTGTTTAATGCTGAGTTTCAAACCAGCTTTTGCACTCTCCTCTTTCACCCTCAACAAGAGGCTCTTTAGATCCTCTTCGCTTTTTGCCATTAGGGTGGTATCGTCTGCATATCGGAGGTTGTTGATAATTCTCCCGGCAATCTTAATTCCGACCTGTGATTCACCCAACCCAGCGTTTCTCATGATGTACTCTGCTAATAAGTTAAATAAGCAGGGCGACAATATGCAGCCTTGTCGTACACCTTTCCCAATTTGGAACCAATCAGTTGTTCCATGTCTGGTTCTTACTGTTGCTTCTTGACCCTCGTACAGGTTTCTCAGGAGACAGGTAAGGTGGTCTGGTACTCCCATCTCTTTCAGAATTTGCCACAGTTTGTTGTGATCCACACAATCAAAGGCTTTAGCGTAGTCAATGAAGCAGAAATAGATGTTTTCTGGAATTCTCTTGCTTTCTCCATGATCCAGTGAATGTTGGCGATTTGATCTCTAGTTCCTCTGCCTCTTCAAAACCCAGCTTGTACTTCTAGTCGTTCTCGGTTCACATACTGCTGAAGCCTAGCTTGTAGGATTTTGAGCATCACCTTCCTGGCAGGTGAAATGAACGCAATTGTATGGTAGTTTGAACACTCTTTGGCATTGCCCTTCTTTGGAATTGGAATGTAAACTGACCTTTTCCAGTCTTGCGGCCATTGTTGAGTGTTCCAAATGTGTTGGCATATTGACTGCAGCACTTTAACAGCATCATCTTTTAGAATTTTAAATAGCTCAGCTGGAATACTGTCATCTCTGCTAGCTTTGTTGTTAGTAATGCTTCCTAAGGCCCACTTGACTTCACTCTCCAGGATGTCCGGCTCAAGTTCAGTGACCGCACTATCATGGCTATCAGGGACATTAAGATCTTTCCTGTATAGTTCTTCTGTGTATTCTTTCCACCTCTTCTTAATCTCATCTGCTTCTGTTAGGTCCCTGCCTTCTTTGTCCTTTATCATGCCCGTCTTTGTACAAAACGTTCCCTTGAGATCTCCAATTTTCTTGAAGAGATCTCTAGTCTTTCCCATTCTGTTGTTTTCCTCAATTTCCTTGCAATGTTCATTTAAGAAGGCCTTCTTGTCTCTCCTTGCTGTTCTCTGGAACTCTGCATTCAGTGGGATATATCTTCCCCTTTCTCCCTTCCTTTTCGCTTCCCTTCTTTCCTCAGCTACTTGTAAAGCCTCCTCAGACTGCTTTCTTGCATTTCTTTTTCTTTGGGATGGATTGAGTTGCTGCCTCCTGAACAATGTTACGCACCTCCGTCCATAGTTCCTCAGGCACTCTGTCTATCAGGTCTAATCCCTGAAATCTATTCCTCACCTCCACTATATATTCATAAGGGATATGATTTAGGTCATACCTGAATGGTTTAGTGGTTTTCCCTACGTTCTTCAATTTCAGCCAAAATTTTGCAAGAAGCAGCTCATGATCTGAGCCACAGTCAGCTCCAGGTCTTGTTTTTACTGACTGTATAGAGCTTCTCCATCTTTGGCTGCAAAGGACATAATCAATCTGATTTCGATATTGACCATGTGGTGATGTCCATGTGTAGGGTCGCCTCTTGTGCTGTTGGAAAAGAGTGTTTGCTATGAGCAGCGTGTTCTCTTGGCAAAACTCTATTAGCCTTTGTCCTGCTTCATTTTGTACACCAAGGCCATGCTTGCCTGTTATCCTGGTGATTTCTTGACTTCCTACTTTAGCATTCCAATCCCCTATGATGAAGAGGACATCTTTTTTTGGTGTTAGTTCTAGAAGGTGTTGTAGGTCTTCATAGAACCGATCAACCTCAGCTTCTTTGGCATCAGTGGTTGGGGCATAGACTTGAATTACTGTGATGTTGAATGGTTTGCCTTGGATTCGTACTGAGATCATTCTGTCATTTTTGAGATTGTGCCCCAGTACTGCTTTTCCCACCCTTTTGTTGACTACGAGTGCTACTCCATTTCTTCTAAGGGATTCTTGCCCACAGTAGTAGATATGATGGTCACCTGAATTAAATTCACCCATGCTTGTCCATTTTAGTTCGCTGATTCCCAAGATGTCGATGTTCAATCTTGCCATCTCATGTTTGACCACCTCCAGCTTACCTTGATTCATTGTATCTTACATTCCAGGTTCCTAAACAATATTGTTCTTTACAGCATCGGACTTTCTTTTCACCACCAGACACATCCACAGCTGAGTATCCTTTTGGCTTTGGCCCAGCCGCTTCACTCTTTCTGGCGCTACTTGGAAATTCCTTCTGCTCTTCCCCAGTAGTATATTGGACACCTTCCCACCTGAGGGGCTCATCTTCCAGCGTCACATCTTTTAGCCTTGTGATACGTCCCATGGGGTTTTCTTGGCAAGAATACTGGAGTGGGTTGCCATTTCCTTCTCCAGTGGACCACATTTTGTCAGAACTCTCTGCCATGACCTGTCCGTCTTGGGTGGCCCTGCACGGCATAGCTTATGTCTTCACTGAGTTACGCAAGCCCCTTCGCCACAACAAGGCAGTGATCCATGAAGGGGTAGTTACTGGCAGTAAGATCTTTAAAAGCTACAACAGGCTGGCATTTTTGGAATGTTGGCCCTGCCCCTTTTACCTTCAACCTCGCCCACCACAGGAATACGGCCCTTGAGAGCTCCCTGCAAATGGAATTCAGCCCTCGGGCAGAAAGAGCTTCAACATCCCAGATATAGTACAGCCTGGGACTGGTGTTCCTGGGGCATGCCTTCTCCTGCAGGAGTTCTCATGATAGCTTGCGAATTTCTGAGGAGTCACTGCTCCATGGCCTGTCATTTAGGGAGGTTTCTGCAGTGAGGGAGGGAAGAGTGCCTTTGTAGTGACAATGGGGTGCCAGAAGTGGAAGGCCCTCTCTGAAGAGACCTCACCATAAGATAGCTTTCCTCACTTTTAGAAGACTGGTGAAAAATTACTTATTCCACAAAGCTTTGGGGTTAGTTAGTGTTGCTTCTGTTCTGTATTTTTTATGGCAGTTGTGGTGCTATGTTTTGGATCTTATTGTTGTTTACTTCTGTTTCATAATTTGTTTTTATATGTGTGATACATCACCTGAGGAGCCCGTAGCAGAAAAGTGATTTCTAAATATTTAAATAGATAATTATGAAAAGCTGTGATTTAGCCTAACGTTAATAGCATACATGTTTTGGGAATGAACCAGTACATGCTGATACTTCAAAGCTTCTATTCCCTTCAATGATTTTAAAAATGTATTTATTACATTTATACCCCAGCTTTTTTCCTCCTAAGGAACCCAAGGTGGTGTAAACAATCCTCCTCCTCCTCTCTATTTTATCCTCACAACAACAACAACCCTGTGAGGTGGGTTGGGCTGAGAGTCTGTGACAGGCTCAAAGTCACCCAATGACTTTCCATGGCTGAGTGAGGACTAGAACCCAGATCTCCCAATTCCCAGTCCAACACTCTAGCCACTAAATCACACTAGCTTTCGTAATAATGCTTTACTGATAGAAGTTTCTTTAGGATATAGGTCTGTAGGTAAAAACAGTAGTAGCCTTTGTGTTACGTGCACTTAGCAACTCTTTTTTTTATCGTGGACAAGAGTGCAGTAAGGTTTTCAAGACTGCCCTTGAAAAAGGGGTTTTAAAACCCAAAACGCGTTGGGCTTTAATTAAACATCTTCACAATTATCCAACTTGCAGTGCTTTTTTGTTCAGGCACCTGGGGGCCATCTACATAGCACCACTTTCAACGTTCACTCCGTCGTAACTGCACAGCATTGCACCTGCGAATTAGCTTCTGCTATGGCACACGCGCAATTTACTGCAGACTTCTCCAACAGAAAAATCTGCTGTGCTCTGTCTAGGTATGGGCGGATTCCCTACCTGCCGGTCCATGGGGAATCTGCCCATGGGGGGAGGCGATCCATTCCCCCCCCCCCCAAATTCTCATAAGCCGGCTCCTCTCCGCGGCGATTCTGCAGAGCCACAGGCTGGCAGCCGGCTCTGTATTGCTGGCCTGGCGAATGGATACAGCTGCAAGTGGCATAGTGGACGCCACTTGCAGCCGTAAAGCCCCTTAGTTTAACCTAAATGCAGCTGTAAAGGGCTCTGTGGAATCGCTGCAGAGAGAGGCCGGCTCCATAGGATTCTGGAGGGAGGCGGAGGTGAGTGGTGCTGCTCTGCTGCGGACTCCAGAGGCTGGATTCCTTTGAATCCGGCCTCACTGGGGGTCTGCGGCAGATTTCTCTGCCATCCCTAGCCCTGAGACATGGCCGTTAAAGCGAAGTAAACCATGGCAGTCGTGCTGCTTTTTTTAACCATTATATTTAAATGCACAGCTGCACAGCCATGTGAGGATAGGGGAGTGACACTTCAGGTTTTTAGTGGCTGTTTTGTATTTTAGGGGTTCTTTTGTGTCTGTCCGTTCCTATTTGGTAAGATGTGGGTGGTCTGCTCCTTCATTACCATGCCAACTGTTTGTACACAATCACAGCGGCAGTCCTCCAGCCCCACACTGTCACAATTGTTCGCACATGCGAAGGACGTGAGAGGTATGTGCCTACCCATCATTCCAAAATGGAATCCTCTTCCTGCCTCAGTTACTGTGCAACTGCAAAGGAATGGGGAGGAGTGAAAAGCTGTCACAGAGGGATGATGTCAGGGTTGCCTCTGAGCATATAGAGTGCCAGAGCAGTTCAGATTCTGAGGAAGAGCTGCAACATGTGGGGGAGGAACTTTCCCAGGCTTCAGAGGCACAGCTGGACGGAGAGGCCCTCCCTTCACACTTCCCTGTGAGTAATAGCGAATGGGGGGAGGTGAGGGATGCAAGGCGCAGACACAGGCACAAGCGGGAAATCGCAGGGGCTGAACTTAGGCGCTCCACCCAATTGGCTCGGCGTCAACAGCTGCGCCTAGAGGTGTCATGGGCGAGGGGGAGAGTTTCCCCTCCCACCCCTTAAGTTAAGAGAGTTTCCTGCCTTTTCCCAAATGGAGATCAACTTTCACAGCTCCCCTTTGAACTCCTTGAAGGCTTTTCCTTTGTAGTCTGTGAGTCTCTAGCAATTTGCATCTGTATGCTTCATTAGGGTAAATGGAATTAAAGCCTTGGAAATGCAGCCTCTTGTCTGAGTGTTGATTTTGGCTATTGGAGTTTTCAGCAGGGCAAAAGGGGAATCCTGACAGATGCCATCACGAAGCCTGCCTACCCCACGCCCACTGCAAACTGTGAAGTCAGTTCGAGGAAGAGACAGACAGCTCAGCAGCCGCGGTAAACCTGCAGCAACCTAAAAAAATCACAGCAAATGCCTCTGTGGAAATCTGCATTTTCCCTGTGAAAATCACAGTTTGGCTGCAAAGTGGCAACTGCGTTGTATGTCCCGAAGGTCCTTGGATCACAGCAGCCCCAGATTAAATGGCTGGTGTAGCTGGAGCCCTGGAGGGGTTCCCTCCTTCAGTCTGCACCTTAAAGACTAGCGCATTTATTATGGAATAAGCTTTCGTGGACGCTGTCCACTTCATCAGATGCAAGGCGGTGTTATACTGGCATAAGCAATGCCCACAGTGAAATGTCAGGCTCAAAGAGTCCAGTGATTCTCTCTCACATTCCAAAGTATAGTTAAAGCACATTTCAGCCAAGATGTGTATGGCCATATAACCTTATGCAGTGTGGGGTTCCCTATAACTACACTGTATGTTGAGCAAAGGACAGTAGTATAGTGGTTAATTTTGAAGTGCAAGCACTCATCATGGCAGTCTCCATAGCCAGAGCCCCTAAGACAGTCCAAAAATACAGGCAGCTGTGTTGATCCGTATCAACAAACCAGTTCTAGCAGTTTTCATCTCCTCCAGGAGCAGGTCTTTTGACAAGCTCATGGGTCTTAATGGCCCATTCAAGACCAGGCCACCCCAAAATACTTCGCATTGCAACAGGGATAGCTCACAACAATATATTGCTGTTGGGAAAATCCATTCCCTCCCCTGCTCCTGTGAGAATTGTAGCTAAATGCAGAGGGAACAGGGAAACCTGAGCAGGGGTGGCAGATGACATCATCATCCCTGCTCATCAAAAGGCCTCTGTGCTTCAGCCCTGCTAGCCCAGGCTTCACTACACCACTGGTGAACATCTGGAGAAGCCTATGTGTGACCTGAATGACCAAAGCCCAACCCCACTTAAAACACTGGACCCACAGCATATGAAGGGAGTTTAGCTCTCCAATCTACCTCATGGGATTGCGGAGAGGATACAACGTTGCTCCGAGTTCCTTAGAAGAAAGAGAAGATACAAATGGAATCACAGCATACCGATTTTTAGGGCTGAGCTCCAGTGAACCCTGACTCAAATTCATTCAACCCCATTTGCAAACTTCTAAGGCAATACATATTATTGGTGCCTGAAGAGCAAACAACATGTGTTACATTATACTAAATTGCCCTGAACAAGTTCCTGTGTATGGTCTGAAACACATCAGATTTTTTTTCATTGAATGAAATCTCCTTTTTGGCTACCCCTTTGCTTTTTCGCCCATTTGGCTTTTTCGCCCATTTCTTGTGGGGTTCGCTTTTTGTTTCGTTTTCAAGGAAAACCAGAGGTCTGACGCTGAATTTTGGTAGTGTGGTGGGTGGCAGCAGAAGCAAAAATGAGGCAAAACAGTCCCTTTCTCATTGCTGCCACTGTGGGATCGCTGAAATTTAGCAGCAAAACTCTGATTTTCCTTTTACAGGGGGCTTCCCCCCCCTGCTGTCATGCTGCAATGGGTGGCTGTGGGGCAAGTGGAGGAAGGGGTGTGGCTCCCATTGGGGTCTGGGGGGCAATGCTTGACTTCTAATGACTTGTGGTTATTAGCTATTGAACCATCCCATCGGTTTCGAAGGAAATGATCTGGCAATTTTGAATGTAACCCGTGAAGAAGACATGTGTCTGAGTTTTATAGACAGTATGCAAGACAAAGCAGGGGCGGGGGTGTGTGCAATCCAGGAACATGCTTTTGCTTTGGGGAGAGCTGATGCACATTTCAAGATGTGTTCTCTTCTGTTTTGGTGGTTACCAGTTTTCCCCATACTCAACTTGTATATTTGTAACTAAACACATAAGCTGCCCTGGAACTACCCAGTGCTAAGGAAAGCAGCAGCCTCCAAACTCTCCCTTGCAAAAGCTTCATGATCTCCATGTCACACTGATCAAGATGTTTTCAGGTCTAAACCAGACAGTGGATCATGGCTGAGCTCAGCCCAAGCCTCTTCTGATCTGTGGTAGCTTCTTAATAAGTCTCTAGGAAATAATACTTAAGAATTCTTGCCCAAAGCAATTCACATTTTAAAATGATTGTCTGTACCTAAAATACATGCAGGGCTGTACAATTGCCCAGGAAAGTGTAACCTAAACAAACCGACCCGTGAAGGAGGCATATGGAGTCAGAGCCTGGTTGCTAGTTCTGGAAATTACTGCCTTGTACCTTGGTGATGCTGCATACAGCACAAGCGGCAGCAGTAAATTCCATTGAATTCAATGGCACTTGCTCAGGGAGACGTGTGTTTAGGACTGAAGCCATGATGGGCAAGTTCCAGCCTCCTTTCAAATGGGCTTAATAGTATCAGTCTGCTTTGAATTGCTCTGTCCAGCGCCTGTGAACCATTGCAAGGAGGTAACTTAAGCGCAGGCTACCGGTTGCTACCAGAAAGATTTCCTAATACGAGACTCTTAATGAAGGAGCAGCTGGCATTTTGTTTAATGATCCTGCTTTGTTCCCATGTTCTTCCCTTTGAGAGGCCTGACCACATCCTCGGCTTGATATTTTATGAGCTTTGTAAGCCTGAGGTCCAAGCCAAGGATGCCAGGACACGCCAGAGTTTTAACACAAAGACTTTGGTCCCGCCGTCCTGCTTTAAGGGGAGCGTGTATGGAGGGCAGGAAGAGTATGCCTGGAGACAAGAGAAAGTTATAAAGTCTTAAACAGGCAGAGAGGAGGCTCAAGGTGACCGGGAAACCAGCTCTAGCATAAGTCTGGCATGTGGAGTATTTACAAGGGGGAAATAATTGTATGGAACTGGAGCAAGGACACTCCTGGGATCAGCTGCATTGGGGACATTCTCAGGATCAGATAAACCAAAGTCAAGCTTCTTTTAAGCAGTGCCTGCTGCCATTCCTCACAATGCAGCATTTGTGACATCATTGGCTGTTGCCATGGAAGTTAACATGATACCAGGAATCCAGCACTCTCTGATTCCTCTGCAGGATCAAACAGAAATAAGGCTCAAAAGGTACCAACTCTTATTCAAACACAACTAATGTATTTAATTAGAGAGGCAAGCAGGATAAACAATACAATTATTTGAGAGATAAATTATTTTTTTAATGTCAGATGTATTTATACGTTCTTGTTATCAAAGTCTCACAGCTCCCTTTGGGATTATAGTACCAGATCTGGAAGAAATGCAATAGTGATACCTAGTGAGAGGCTTCTGCCCAGTCAGGGTTTTCATAACAGTGAAGATGCATGTGTTATTGGTTTGTTTTGCATGATCCATACACCCTCCTTTGAGATTTTACATCTGTTGTGGGGGTATCTCATTTTCCCACAACTGGGAAAATGTGATACCATTTTCTCCCTCGCACAGAGCACCTGTTACTATTCAGCAGGGCTGATTCCAGATTTCTATTGGCCCCTTCGGTCTTGCCTTTAGAGTCACCTAGTTTTGGATGTAAAATCCTTAGATTTTAAATGCTACACTGAAGAATGTCCACACAGGTTTCTAAAAAGCCTTGATATGTATGGAGGACTACACTGCCCCCCCTCCACTCCCAAGAATGAGATCTCTGAGAATTAAAATCTCTTATTTATTTTTTTAAATCCTCTCCATCTTTTACTCCAAACTGCTGCTTTGTGGATAAAGGATCCCATGCTTCCCAAAACCCATTGCAATAAATATAAGTCAATTATATATGACATTCCACCCTTAAATTAGTATAATTAATACCAATGCTTTTGTGGGTTCAAGTCAAGAGTCCTAATCAAAGCTTAGTGATTGGCACTTATGTTTTAACTGGTCTTTTCTGACTTTTCTGACAACCACTGGGTGGTCAGCCCTTAAATATGAACATATAACTCTAGGCATCTGTTATTAAAATGGAAACACAAAGAAAATGCTCCAGTGCCTTAGAAGGATGTAGAACGAACTACTATTGTTATTTGACAAATCAACATAACCAAAGTTTTACCATAAAAGTTGATCTGGAGTGAACTTCTCAAGTAAGTAACTCTGATATATAGTTATATAATACTTTACCTTTATTCTAAGAGTAGAGTCACAGTCTCTCTTGCTGCCATTGGCTCTGCTGATTTGATGGCAGAGTCAAAGAGCTTTGGGCCCTATAGCTATGGCAACTTTAGAAATTAATTCTGAACTCCACGGATTACAGGGAAAGTTGGGCTAAATAGCACTGGAGTGTACTTATGCTCTGAGTCTGAAATGTGTTGATTGCTTGAGTGGGTGGCCTTAGAGCCTATCATGGGAACTAGAAGATACCATATGTTATTTGTAAGGTAGGATTATGTCATTACTAAAAAAGTTAATCCTCAGAATCAGATAGCTCCATGATGAAATCCATTGCAACTTGACTTTATTATATTTGTATTGTTACCCTTACATCCAACCTTTTTTCCTCTTGTAAGGAAACCTAAGGTGGCTTACATGATCCACCTCCTCTCCATTTTATCATCAAAACAACCCAGTGAGGAAGGTTAGGCTGAGAGTCAGTGTCTGGCTCAAAGTCACCCAGTGAGTTGGATGGCCGAATGGGAATTAGAAACCCGATCTCCTGAGTCCCAGTCCAACACTCTAAACACTACACCACACTGACTCTCCTACATTAAACTCTCTTACACCACACTTGCAAGCTAAGATCAGGTTTAGGGTTAGCAACCTCAAGGGATCTTTAGTGGTGGTGGTGGAGTTTCACAGACACTGCAGGACCAAAAATTGGCTTGTGACCACTAAAAGGAGCAGGTCACTAGAGGAAAGATGTTGTTCTGCCCAAAGTGACCAACAGAGACGGAATTGTGGTGGGTTGGCCGAGGGTTGCTGGCAGTTGCAGTCCATCACTTCTGGAGGGCACCAGGTTGGGAAAAGCTGATGTAGAACCACTCATTCATGCCAAGATCATCTTCTTTCCAGGACATGGGAATTTTCTATAAACTGGATGAATAAGCTACAGAAGTCACATGGCAGATGAGAGTGATGGCTCTGCTAGCAGGGTCCACAGCAGATTAGCAGCAGTGCTGGGGCATTTTGCACCACACTATTCTTGCTGTTATAAATTGACAAAGGACTTCATAATCTCTTCTCTTGATTCAGGAAGAAATTGGAATAGGGTTCCCTACAGAAATGTCACATCACATACTTCCTGGGAAAGTGGACTTAGGATACATTTACCATCAGGATGATGGGCAGGGAATGTAGGTCCAGACAAGATGGACCATGATCAGAGCAGTGAAATTGTCTGGAAAGGGATGAGGATTTTGTGACACGGAACAAGCTGCCAAATACAACTGGCAAAATCCTACTAGCATTGCACCTTTGCCAGGGCTCATTTTTGTAGTAATACTCCTGAGATTAAAAAATAAAATAAAAATGAGATAATGCAAAGCAACCTGAATTTTAGAGCATAATGCTTAAAGTCAAGATATAAAACTGCTTATTGGCTAGTTCTCAGTGGCTGCTATTAAAGAAATTTGGTATATTCCAAACTAGCAAAGTGTCCTAAAATGGATAGTATCTGAGCACAGTATATCAGTTCACAAAGACAGACTATACACCATGCTACCTTCCCTGAGCGACCCTGGTCAGTAAAGGATTTTGGCTACCAGTGTCAGAATGGTGTGCCTTTGCCCTCAGCACCACAGTGTCCCCCAAGAACAGCTCATCACAGTTTTGCCCACAGGAGTCAGTGGCCTTATATAGGAGCATAAAGGAGGGCAGTTGGAAGCACCCTTTGAGTAGAGGTTATCCTATTCCTGGTGACTCCAACAACTGGGCTAAGGAACAGATGTTGCCCCCTCTTAGTAATGGCCCAGACAGCAGCAGCTGTGTTTTCGTCAATGTGGTGGCTATTGAGAATCCAGGCTACTTCTCTCTGTATAGCCCAACCCATAAGCTTCATAGCCCTGATGCTGTGTTCTTTTTCTGGAGCTACCATCCTGTGAACACTTAGCTAGGAGCAAGCACCACTGAAGTCAGTGAGTTACTTCTGCATAAAGACGCACAGGCTTAGGGCTGCATGTCACACTAGAGCAGGGGTAGGCAACTTTTTTGGAACTCCACTGGGCACCACCACAAGATGGCGGCCATAGGAAGTATGGCAATGGACAGGTAACCTGCCTAAAAGAGTGAGTACCAGGCAGAGGTGGGAGTCTGTGCTCCAACACACTAAACAACTTATTTGAACCCACAGTTTTCAGCTCCCACAGAAACCTATTTCATAGCAGTCCCAGCTGCCAGTAAGGCTTTATTTTTATTTTTTTTAAGTGGGAGAGGCAGGGCACCTTGGTGAGTGCCAAGAAAGGTGTCTGGGGGCACATTGGTGCCCATGGGCATCACATTGCCTACCCCTTCCCCAGAGTGTGACAGAACTGGGCGAACTGGCTACATATATACTCTCTCTCTCTCTCTCTCTCTCTCTCTTATTTTGGAGGATTGTAGCGCTAAACAAATAGCAGAACCAGCAGGCCTCCGTTTACCACATTTCAACAGAAAAGTGGGTTGCAAACTTTGTATCACTGTCATCAACCATGTTTTGAATAACAAATAAGTATTAAAAGAGGCTTTCTAATTCTCAAAGTCTTTGGAAAGCTCTGACTTTTATATATTGAAATAGCCAACTACAGCCTCCTATGATGTATCAAAAGCATTATTAACATGTCCTGTGGCTGGAAAAAAAAAAATCAAGAGAAATGTTTCTCACTTGTAGCAGCCAAGACCATGCTGTCCTACAGAGGCACAGAAATAATGTCAGATATTTTAGGTTTTGGTTTGTGCCAGTTAGTTTTAGAAAATAATGTAATGATAATTATTAAATGGATACCTTGGTAATTTAATTAATTAAATTTATATTTCCAACAAAAATGGTGCTCAAGGCAGCTAACAATAACAAAATTGAGATTAAAACAAAAAATTAATTAAAGCACAACAGAACAACAAATAAATAAAAAACACAATTCAACACAATAAAAGAAATAAACAGTGTGTAACCCATTAAAACCCCCTTCAGCAACAGACCAGCTTAGACACCAATGGCTTGCTTGAATAAAAACATCTTTCCCTGCTAGTGGAAGGAGAAGTTATAGAGCCTCAGAGCAGCTTCCAAGAAGGCCCTCTCTTGTGTCCCCACCAAACTTGCCTATGATAGTTGTGGGATCGAGAGAAGGGCTTCCCTGGAAGATCTTAAAACCTGGGCAGGCTTGTATGGGATATGCAGTCTTTCAGACAGCCTGGTCTCAAGTCATATAGGGCTTTATACAGCTTTCCCCAACCTGGTTGCCCTGGACTGCAACTCCTATAATTCCAAGCCAGCATTGGCCATACTGGCTGGGAATTATGGGAACTGCAGTCCAACACATCTGGAGGGCACCTGGTTGGGGAAGGCAGGCGTTATAAGTCATAACCAGCCTTTTAAACTGTGTCTGGAAACAGATGGCTAGCGAGCAAAGGCGTTGTAACAAGGAAGTAATACACTCGTTGTAACAGGCCCCAGTCAACAGTCTGGCCACAGCATTCTGGACCACCTGAAGTTTCTGAATGCTTTTCAAAGGCAGCCCCATGTAGAGACTATTACAATAATTCAAATAGGATGTAACTGAAGCATGTGTCACCATGGCTGGATCAGACATCTGCAGAATGGGCCCAGCAGGTGCACTAGCCTCAGCTGTGTAAATGCACTCCTGGCCACCACCAAAACCTGGGCAACCAAATTCAGAGCCGAACCCAGAAGTACACCCCAACTGCCAAGCTGAGCCTTCAAGGGGAGTGTAATCCCATCCAGCACAGGTTTAGGCCCTATTCCCTGATCTGCCTTTTGACTAACCATGATCATCTTTGTCTTGTCTGGATTAAACTTCAACGTGTTCATCCTCAGCCAGTCCATTACTTACATCAGGCACTGATTTAGAAATAGAACAGTTTTGTTGGATTTAGAAAGCCCCGAACCCCCAAACTCCAGACAACCTTTTCCAGCATTTTCATGCATATGGTAAATAGCATGGGGAATAAGATGGAACCTGAGTGACACCATGGGCCAACAGCCAGGGCATCAAAGAAGTATACCCCAGCCAGGGTCAGAACTAGAGTGGGACCTTGCCCTGGGTGCCTGATTCAAGGGGGCACCTAAATCATGATTAATATTATGTGTATATCTTCTTATATAAGAATACAGTAATGTAAGGCTTATTACTAAAGATCTACCAGACTGATTTTGCTCATTTTTTAAAAAAAACCTGAAACTTGAGCAGTGTAGACATGCAGAAAATTTTGGAACGTTGAAAAAGTTCAAAGCTCAAGCTTTGGGCAGTTTGAGAAAGGAGAAGGGAGAGGGATAATGCAAAGGGGAGGTTAGTGCATCTGTCCTATATTATGCATGTAATGTAACATGTGACATAGTGTGTGTATGCATGCGTAATAATGCTTACTCCTGTGAGCTCTTAGAGTGCTGGGCCACTGAAAGGACAGGCACAGAATGCTGGGAATGGAGCTGAAGAAAAGTGAGTTGGTGATAGAGCAGGAACAAGATAAGCTGAGGAGAAAGAGCTGAAAGGACACCAGAGGGAGAAGAGAGAAAAAAAATCTTACATCACGTGTTTTCAACCTCAAACTTCAAGAAATGGTAAATGATCTTTTTAAAAAGAACATTTTTTTTATTTTCACCTTTGCCAGTTTGTAGTACGTTTATTTTAAAAGTGTAAAGTTATTCCAGTCGCAAGGGAAATGAGCAAACATATTTTTATCCCATCATTCTCAGATTATTAGCCCCCATGGCGACACGGGATTTCCACTAGTTATATACACATTATTTACGAAAATAAAATGTATGTATTTTAATAATGTGCTAGATGAAATTACTGGTAATTGGTAGGACCAAATGTTATTGGGGGTGGCAGCAAGATGCAGTTGCAATACAAATAATGTGTAAAGTCAGGTTAGTGGCAACCAGACCTGGGTAGGAAGCCAGGTAGGAAGTGCGAGATGCAGTTGCTGTTACCCCTGCTCTTCTCTCATCATACATTTGTGGTGAGAGTACATTTGCAACAAAGCAAAGCCCACACAACACTAATTTGCCAATACATGCATTGTTTCTATTGATTTTGGCTTTCCTTCGGGAACCAAATTGTATACAATGAATGTCCTGGAATTAAAGTACACAGCAGCAGATTTGGTGCTAAAATCTGAGAGTGATTTGAATCCCGCAGAAATTTCGTAAGAAATCGAAAGCTTTAAGCACCAGGCACTGTCAATTCTCCCCGTTCCAGAGTCAGCAACAAGTTTAGATCTCTTGAAAACAATGCATGAATATTCACTAATGGAGTTTTATTCAGACCTGGAAAGGGCAATGAGGATATTTTTAACTATAGCTGTTATGGTAGCATCCTGTGAACGAAGCTTCAGCAAGTTAACATTAATTAAGCCATATCTGAGATCTCTTAGGCAAGACAGATTATTAGATATGGTGATCCTTTCAATTGATAATGAAATTACAAAACAATTTTTGACCAAGTAATCAACAATTTTACTGCAGTTAAATCTTGGAGGGTTACATTATAAGTCAATGTTTGAGGATGATCTGATTTGAAAGACCTTTATAGTTTTGTGATTTTTCCTATTTTTCTAGCATTCTGTGTGATCTAATAAATATAATACGTTGTGGTTTTTTGTTTCATTTTCTATTGTATAGTTTATCAATATTATTGCATGTTATTAAATAGTCTATATTATATTTACAATTTTTTACTGATGTAATAAACATTAGAATAATTATGATTTTTTCATGTTCCTGATTCAATGGCTATTGTAATGTTACCACAATTGAAATAAATATTTAAATGATACATACCTGTTGTTTATTGTTTTATTACAACTGTTATTAATTTTTTACATCAAAAAATGTGGGGTTGGCTTAGGGGTGCGTTTCATTTGTTTGCCCCAGGCACCAATACCTAGTTCTGGCCTTCCCCCCAGCACCACCTTCTGAGATTGCTCTGCCAAGAAGGACCAGAGGAGTCACTATAGAACACAGCCTCCAAGTCCCATCTCAGAGAAACTGCAGAAGGATACCATGGTCAATGGTACAGAAAGCTGCTGAGAGGTCCAACAGAACAAGCAGGGGCTCACTCAGTGTAGATTGTCTATCAACATGATCAAAGCAGTCTTTATCACATAACCAGGTCTAATGACAGGTGCCTCAGACTCTATTTAGCCAGGAACAAAGAAAATCTGGTTAATTTTTAAAAATCTGTTTCCTCTTAAATTTCCACCTACAACTAGGGATGGGCTATTGGACAGACTGGACATGTGGAAGGGCTAAGAACATTTTACACTGGGGGGAGAGGGCAGATGAGTGTTACTTTCAGGGTCTAACTGATCAGTCAAATTTATCTCTGTTAGGCCATATATTGTTGCTTGTGAAGAACTGCTCAGACACCTTTACTTGCTTCAAACACTAACATAACTTTATTGAACAAAACTGCACATTCATCTACCCCAGGCTTGCAAACTATGTTCTTTTCTCTTCTAGTCCTTGCTTCCTGATTGAGCGCTTTGTTTCTTAAAGTGGCAGTCACACTTTCTAGACTATACCTCTCCATAGAATACAATAGGCTGCTGTAAGAGGCACAAGAACCGGGCCGCTAAAAGAACAAAAGAAAAAAAAGTGGAAATCCTACACGGCCCTCACTACTGGCTATGCTGGCTTGGGTTAATAAGAGTCATAGGCCAAAACGTTTGGAGGGTCACAATTGCCCACCCCTATAGTAGTAACCATTGTCAGAGACAGGATACTGGAGATAAGCCCTAGTTTTCAGTTTCGCAAGCAGGCACTGCAGTTATCTTGCCATTTATTATGCAGTCCAAGTTCCTGCTATCAATTTTTCAGTGTTCCTAAGCATGTCCCCACTTTTAGCACTGGTGCAGATACATTTTTAATGTTTTCTAAGAGATAAAAAATTCACATCAGACATTAACAAAATTAAGCATACTTATTCAACACACATGGGGCCTCTGGAAAAAATGTTATTCAATATAATCATTTTAATTTACATTGATATCTACAAGAGCATTTCTTTCAACCCCACAGGTTAACACACATTCTCTCTCTCTCTCTCTCAATCTCTCTCTCACACACACACACACAGACACGCACGCACGCACACACACATGCATATGCACACACTGCTGTTAGAGGAGCAGAGGAACTTCTGAAGCACTTTGTTGTATGGAATAAAATCAAGGCACTCTCCTTTAACAGCTGTAATATTCCTGATTTTAGCCTATGAAATAAAGTATCTTCACCAGAAAATGAGTGGATTCATTGGCCTTATATTTCTTCCTTCCATCCTTCTTTTGCTCTTGAGATTTGCCAGTGATCATACGGCATGAATATTTTTATAAATTTAAAAAATAGAGGATTCTATAGGTAACCGGGATGCTTTTTAGTGTCTAACTAAAAAGAAAATCTATGGAAGACTGAAGCACAATGATTACATGAAGTCTAACACAGGGTTATGAAATCTTGCAACTGCAAAGCAAATTCTTTCAATTAAGAAACCTTTTTGCTTAAAAATTGTTCCATAGAAGAAAAATTGTTCCATAGAAGAATACAGATTTCTGCCTGAGGACCCAGCTCTCTGAAGAGTTATGAACTTTCATCTTCCATTCACTTCAGTGAGATCTGGGGGGTGGAGTGGGGGTGTGCCTCTTGCAGGATTTGTTCCCAATGCAGGATGGCAGTCTAACAGAATGAAAATGAAACATGAACCCCAAAGAAATTCATGTCAAAAGTTCGTATTAACTCCAGTGGAGTGATGATTATATCTTCCGCACGAGTGGTAAAAACATTAGCATACCTTCTAAAATTCTTGTGACTGTGTACATAATATGTACAAAAAATCAAATTAAAAATCAAAATATGTTTGCCATTCAGGTCAGGCAAGTGAGATCAACCTACAAGAAAAATCAGTTTCCTCTGATATTTAATTATGCTATTCTGTTTGCACATAAAGTCAATACAAAAAAAGCAATACGTTTTCAAATGTTATCTGCAGGTAAACTGAAAATATTAGCTATAATTATTAGAAGCCGGTTTCCCTATTGACACTATTACCAATCTCGATAGAAGAATAAATTTCTCCCCCCACCCCATCACATCCAAACATAATAAATGATAAAATACCAGGCAACTTTTTGAAAACCAGATAATAGCTTGGTATCTAGGTTATCCATTGCAGCTATTAGGCAGTTAATTTGGCATCTGTTTGATTGTATAATTTAATTTCCATATAAACGGCATAGTTAAAAAAAGACAAAACTACTGTAGACTGTTAAAGTTAACAAAAAAATACAGGGACATCAGATTGACATTCAAAAAGTTTTCTTTTTTCTTAGCAAAATGACCTATGAATTCTTGACTTAATACAGTGCATATAAATTTTTTTTGTAAAGAACGAAAATATTTAAATATTATTTAAGTTAGCAAAACATGAGCAAGATTTTTAATATCAAAGTGCTAAATCGTACTGCCTTAAAAGTCACTGCAAATAAACAGTAAGATAAGGTTTGCTTGTGAAAGGACAGATTTTATATACAACTGGTTAATAAAAATACACACATACATGTGTATGCGTGTGAGACTACCCACACCCACACCCACACTCATTATATAATTGAGTCAGTGTGAACACACTATTTAGTCACTCTGTGTAACACGGCTCCCATGAGCTGGCAGTCATTGCAATAAATACAGGCAAAGCTTTACAATATATCATGCATACAAATATTTATACAAATAAAGACACTATGCAACAAATTGTTTCATATTAATATGGCATCAACAGTATAAACATACAAAAAAAGGGAATACATACACGGAATGTTTAAAATGCAGCCCACTGAACCATTCCTAGCATTTATATTCAGTCTATTTTTACAAGACTTGTTCTTCTTAACTGTCTTGTGCCTGTTTACTAACAAATCAGCTAAATTCAGAACAAATCCTAACTATGCCTGATGCTGACCCTGTCTGCTTCAGTTATTATGCATTGTTATTTATGTAATCAGCCAAGGGATAAGCATGTGATCCCATCACAAATTGCCTCTGTGCCTTGCCTTCCACATATGCTTGTCAGTAAGTCATGCTACATCGATCCAAAGTTTGAGAAACTTTGGCCTGGAAGTTAGTGCATGTAAAACCGTTTCCCGCCTCACTTTTATTTCTTTTATTTTAATTTTCATATTAAAATAAATTATAGTTAATAAACAAGACTTAGTAAGACAGCACTTTTAAAATTGCACTTGAGCATGGGAGCTAACAGCCATTGTCATTTTGCTATATCTGATTTATACAAAATAGTGAATGAACATTGTTATGGGGCGGGGGGAGAAAAAGAAAACATTTTAATTTGTGCCACCATAATGTGCCCTTGGTACGGGAAGTATGCTAAAGGTATAAACTATGAAATACATACTACCCGGATGAACAATTTCTTGTTGCTCCTGTTTTCAAACACACAGCATATACAGTTTTCTACTCACCACCTAAGATGAGGTGCTATGCAATAGAGTTTAAACAGTCACATTAACATCATCTTTTTCCTGCTGGGGTAGCATCGTTCAAAAGTGCCATATTAGCAATTAAAAAGCAAAGCAAAAACTGCACTCAACCCCACCCCTTCCAATTCCCCATCTCCAGAAATGTAAGTTATGTTTAGGCCTCAGTTTGCAAGGAAATGCATTAGGGAAATCCACTGTTTAGGGCTGGAACTGCTTTCCCCCCCTGTTAAATGACAGCAGCATTGTTAGCAGTAAATTCCAATCTTTTTGCCTGTTCTGGTAGACAGTTGCCTTTCATGGGGGTAATTTGAAGCTCAGAATGGTAAGGTGTCCAGAAACAATTTGTCGATAATGGAAGGGGGCGGCACCAAATCTTCCAATTTCAGGTAGAAGATCCGCTGCAGTCCTAGTGTGCAGAGGGAGCGCAAGTCAGCAAGGACACCAAGTAGCTTCGCCTCTGCAGACTCAAACGGTTGTCCTTTGCTCTGGCAGCTGAAGGCTAAGTGATCTTTCAAGCTGCTCATGATCTTGTTGCATAGCTCATGCACTTTCTTTGGTTCTTTTAATCCATGTCGTTCTGGAAAGCAACAGAAAAAACTAACTGAGCAACCATATTTTGTGAACAAGTCTGCTAGTGATTAAATAGTAATGTCTGTGTAAATAAGAGGCGTACTAACGCAGTAATTACATAGATGTGCATGTCAGTGTGAGATACATAGGCGTGCATGTCTCTGAGTCAGTGTGAGACATACAATGCCAGCTGATTCTGGTTCTTACAATACCACTCATGTGTAAAAATTGCTTTTCCAGTTAGAGACCAAAATGTTTATATTACTATAGCTGAAGGGAAAGTAACCTAAATGATATGTACTGCTTTCATTGCTTTGGAGGATTTGATGGCAGAACTGTCACAGAAGGTGTTTTGGAGATTTCCCAGCTTCCCTACCAGTTGTGAATGCTCAATAACTATGGCAACCATTATTTATTCAGTGAATTCAAGTGGAGATCAATATCCACTGCTAGCTCCATCAGTGCTGGGCCTGGAATTCCACCAGGAATTCACAGACACTCTTCTAAGAAACCAAAAGCACCTCAACCGACCTCTGTTATTTTGATTGACTTCTGCTTTTGCAGCTTATTTACCTCTAAAGGACTGGAGATAAAAGTAATCTCAAAGTCAGCTATTTCAGGCCTGGAACAACTGCTTGCATTGTTTAAAGTACTAAAATAGGTATGATGCTGCCTAGATAAGAAAACCCTAAAATTGCTCAAATTAAAGATAACGCTTTCGCCATACTCCACTTCCACCAGAGTAAATAGGGGAAAGCTTGGTTACGGTTGCAGAGCACATAAGAAGAACCCTGCTGGATCAGATGTAAGGCCCATCTAATCCAGCATCCTGTTTCCCTCAGAGGCCAACCAGATGCCTCCAGGAAGCCCATCAGTTGGACGTGCAAGCCCTTCCCTACTGTAGCTCTCCCTCTCCCAGTAACTGGTGTTCAGTGGCATATTGCCTCTGAACATAGCCATCATGGCTAGTAACCATCGATAGGTCTCTCTTCCATATATTAGCCTAACCCGCTTCCAAAGTCACCTAAGCTAGTGACCATCACCACATATTGTGGTAGTGAATTCCATAAACTAATTATGCATTGTATGAAGAAGTTCTTTCTTTTGTCTGTCCTGCCAATAAATTTCATTGGACGAGCCTGAATGCTAGGGTTATGGGAGAGGGAGAAAGAGTTCTCTCTATCCGATCACTCTATACTGTCCATAATTTTATACACATCTATCATGTTCCCCTTAGCTGCCTTTGTTCTAAACTAAATTGCCCCAAATTCTTTAGCCCCTCCTAATAGGTAAGGTGCTCCACTGCCTTGATCATTTTTGTTTGCCCTTTTCTGCACCATTTCCCATTGTACAACAGCCTTTTTGAGATGGGGCAACTAGGACTGCACAAAGGGTTGGGTGTAGCCTACCCATCACATGTAATTCCCATTGAAATGAATGGAAGTAAAATTAATCAGGACACATTGATTTCAGTGGGACTTAAGTGCAATTTAATTAGTCTGGATCTGACCCATAGTATTCCAAATGTGGCGGAACCAAAGATTTATATAAGGACATTATGTTACTAGCTATCTCATTTTAATCCCTAACATGGAATTTGCCTTTTTCACGATAACTGCACAGCTGATGTTTTCACTGAGCAAACCACAACCCCAACATCTCTTTCCTTGTTAGTCGCTGTCAGTTCAGACCCCCATCAATGTATACATGGTTACGATTCTTGGCCCAGTGTGTATTATTTTAAGCTTGCTTACACAGAACTTCATTTGCCACTTTGTTGCCCATTCAGTCAGTTTAATAAAAGCAGACCCCATAAAACAAGCCGGTGGTGAAGAGTCAAAATATAGCTCTTTTCAGGTGTACACTGTGGTGTACATGGTCTGCTGAATGTGTCCGCACCCAACCTCCAAGTGTTCGGCAGAACTGTAAAAGGTGTTCTACATGCCTGCAATTGTATGTGTGTAGGCTCTTCCGCACAGGGCCAGCACGAGACATTTTGCTGCCTGAAGTGAAGGGCAATATGGTGTCTCCTCCATTCCACATACAGAAGCTAACCAGACTGGCAGGTGAACCTTACTTCAAAACAGGCCTCTTCCTCCTCTGCACCTGAGGGCAGCTGACTAGCTTAGGAGACACAAGGCAGGGCACATGGCACACACCATGCTGTTCTCCAATACTTCACCTCTGCTTTCTATCCCCCAGTATCCACTGCCTGGGTCAGTCATCTGTCCTGCCCTGATTGCACAGGGTTCCCTATTGCACATATGGAGCCTATACTACTTCAGGTTGACATGCACAGAGCCTCTTTTACACTTCCACTGAACACAAGGATTTTGCGGGACAGGGACAGTGAGCACAAATCTGCTCCCCACTCCACATGTAGAGTCAATTAACATGTTTAAAACCTGAAAATGGCTATTTTCCCACAATACGTCTCACATGGGATTCTGCCTTGCTGAGATACAAAGGACTTGTTTCCATGGCCTTGTTTCCATAACTCCCTGATATTGCAGTGCATTATGGTAGGGATATATCTACATTACTTAGGCTGGATCTACACTTATCGCCTTTTTTCACTTCCAATGAGGTTTCACCGCCCGCTTTTGACACTACGCAGTACCCGCCTCGATTTGGAACCGGGATTTCCCACTTCCGTGCTCCCGCTTTCAATACCCTAATATCCTGGTATTTCCCTTTAATGTGCTCTGATTTTCCAACTTTGCTACCGTATCCGGTCGTAGTCCCCTCCCCTGCCTGTCCATATACGGCGGTGTTTGTATTTCCCTCCTGTCCAATCACAACTCTTGACGGCCCCATGTCTTCTTCCGGCTACTGATTGCATAGTTTCCTCAGCAGCCCTCATTTCCTCAGCAACAAGCAAAGGGCTGGATGTGCGCGTGCTTGTCTGATCTCGGAAGCTAAGAGGGGTCGGCCCCGGTCAGTAGTTGGATGGGCAACCGCCTGGGAATCAGGCTTCCTGTACTGAGCAGGGGGTTATTCTATCCCTTCAAATGAGATTAAGTTTTACCCCCTCCTATCCCCCGCTCAGGATGTTTGTTTTTTTTAAATTAAGGCGTTATCCTCGCAGAATCGGGGCTTCTCCGCGATGTTTTTTTTTTCTAATTCTGGCATGATTTTTGAAGCTTCGAAGTTGTGAACCATCCAACTACTGACCGGGGCCGACCCCGCTTAGCATCCGAGATCAGACAAGCACGCACAGGAAAACAGCACAGCGCTCAAGCGTGAACCGAGCTCACGCATTCAATGAAGCACTGCAACGGGGAAAATGGGTGAGTGTGAATAATCACATTTTAATGCGAGAGCGTTTAACCTGACGGGACACCGAATTCATTGCGATGGCGGGCGCAATGTAGATCGGCCCTTAATCTAGTTTAGCAGTCATTCCCTTTTATCAGAGGCACCTTCACACCCTCACCAAACTACAACTTCTAAGAGTCTTCTGGGAGAAGCCTTGGCAGATAAACTGATATAAAACTGATAAAGGTTTGTAATGTAGAGAGATCCTAGAGGGTGAGACATGTTCAAATCCCATTGAGCTCCAGGCATCTAGAAACATCCTCCTCCATTTTTTCTTCTTCAAAGATGGATATTAAGAGGCAAGAATTGAATAAACTTTTAATGCCTATCATTGCTGCAGGCTCATGCTAATTATCTATTTTAGGAGGAGATTACTGTCAGATCAATAGGATGCTGTGAGGTGTTTTGTTTTGTTTTGTTTTGCGTTCTTCTAACATTGTTAAAGCGTCCAGTGATCAGACAGATACATAATAGTGCCAAGCAAGCACATTGCTGTCTTTTTTTTTTTTCTTTTGGCAGGTGTTCAGTGTAAGAAATCTCAGAATCCAAATCGAGAGGAGAGCTGGGGAGCTTCCAGTTGAGGCTTTTATTGCACCATTACCCTGCCTGCCTTACTCATGGAATTTTATGGGGATAGAGATAGAGGCAGACAAATCTGTCAGTTTTGGTTTCTCTTGGTTTCTCATTTTTCCAGTCTTAAATTCAATTTGTCCTGAAATTTGATAATTTTTCCAATTTTAAGTTCATTTCATTCCAAACTTTGAGATTTTTTAAAAAAGTTTTCATGAAAATTCATGCAAATTTTTATGTCCATTTCACCTAATGTATGCATTTTTGTATGTAATCGTGCCTAATGTACACAACTCTGCAAGCAATTTTTCTAATATAATCCATTTCTGAACATTATTTGCATTAATATAAACAAATCTTGTGCACACATTTTTGTACACATTTCCTGATTGGAGATCAAAGTTTTTATTCCATTGTAAAATTCAGAAAAATGTGGATTTTGAAGGAGAACCTAGTTTCGGTTTACGTATTGGTTTGAAATTTCTCCTTCATCCCTGGATACAGGCAATGTTGTCTTCCACTCGTAATCCTCCCATGTTTTCCCAATACTCTTCTGTCTTTTTTCTTACTGCAGAAAACCCATTAAGGAGAAAAAGACAGAGTAGTTGCACAATTCCTTCTACTTGGTTGCACAAGCAGCCCTCCTTCTGGAAGCACTGTAAAGCATTTGGAAAGCTACTGTTGTTTTAGAAGAGTGAAAATGCAAAGAATAAAGGGCATGTATCAGTGATATTCAAAGGAGGAAGATATCATTTTCCATAATCAGGGAGACCTTTTTGCAAGTATCATAGGAATGATTTAAGTCTAAGGCTCAATGCCAGGGACATTATAGGTGCCTGTATCCCTTGGGAGAGGACAGTGAGGAGTGCTTGGGACAATGTGAGAGTGGTTTGAATTGGGTTCCATTGGTCTCTTGGTCTGAGTCCTATTTTTCATTAAGCAAATGAGAAGGCATAGGTAGGTACCAGGTATATATATTTTCATATCACAGGGTTACAGCCACATGCTTCTCCCATCTTTGATTTACTTATATCCTGACCTGCAGTTATGTCTCTGGGCTTAGGGTTTGCTCCTGCTTTAGGAACATAAGAAGCTGCCTTATACTGAGTTAGACTGCTGGTCTGTCTAGCCCAGTGCTATCAACAGACTGGCAGCAGTTCTCCAGGGTTTCAGGCTCCACCTGGAGATGACGAGGATTGAACCTGGGGCCTTCTGCATGCAGAGCACGTGGGCTTCCGCTGAGCTATGGCTCCTCCCTTTCTCCAAGTGGGGGTGCTTCCTGTCCCATGGGTGCTTCACCAGGTTAGGGATGGGTCAATTAATCTCCTAGCACTCAAGCAGCACAGCTGTACTTCCTGCTTTGGCTTGCCTATGTTCCTGCTCTCAGTAGCTATGCTTTCTTTCCCACCTGCCAGTCCTGACTAGAAAATGCAATCCTGTACAGTGAAGGAATCCAGCAACAAGTCCTGTTTTCCTCCTTCCACTTCTAGGTCAGTTTTCTGGCTCCATCCGAACTGCTTCTGGACCTTTACATGCAATGGGGCTGCTCTTATCACTTGAGCTGGCCAATGAGAACTGTGGCAGCTGGTTGCCTACACCAACGGATAACTGTCGGCCTAGGCATGGCATACGATGCTCGTGCCAGGGGTGTGTCCTTAATCACCCAGATGCCATTGCCACAGCTAGGCTTAAGACACCCTATTCTCTTACTGCCAGGACACCTTAGGATAAATCAAGCATTAGCCTGCTCATAATTGGTCGTTGCATATAATAAGACTCCTCTTAGGCTGCTATCATATACACACTTACCTGAGAGTAAGCCCCACTGAACTCAATGGGAATTACTTCTGAGGAGACATATATAGGATTGCACTCTCAATGAGGCAGTTTGGTTTGCCAAAAATAGCTGATGAGATTTGAAGCAGGTGTAACCACTAAAGGTTGACCCTACAATCCAATAAAGAGTTGTGCTCTTAATTGATTTTAATAGGCATACGTGCATCTAATTCTCTGTTCAACTATGGACCTGATATTTACTAAGCCTCTTGCTTACTGTGGAATGCCAAATAAAAGCAGCAGGATTTGGCTCAAGTTAAGTAGCTGGAGTCCAAGATTGCTTAATATCCCATTGATTTCAGTGGAATTTAAGCAGGCTAACTTTGAACAGGATTTAACTCAAATCACATATTCTGAACAAGAAAGGTTTTGTTGCAGTTAAATATTTACTGCAGCCTATGATTTGTCCCTGAATGTACACAAAATCTATATGAACTCTCCATAAATGTCAGTTAACTGAGCAGTAAGCATCAAGATGGACGTTTACAGGGCTGTGGACACGTGGTGGCATTTTTAGGCAATCACAATACACAGTTATAGGTGCAATGGTCTCCTGGGAAATATAGCAATATGACTTAACCAGCTTAACCTTCTATGAATTGGGTGCCTTCAGTATTGCAATGTCTATTTTCAATGTGGCCATCACAAGCATCATCTAACAACAACACACATTCTCTTTGAATTGAGTAAATATGGATGGACATTTGCTCAGGCATACTTTAATCTGTGAAACCTTTTGCTGGGATTTTTTAAAAAAATCAAGAGAGCACTTACTTACCTGTAATCATACTTAGAGCTGATAAGCATGATAAGGCTTGGATGTCAAGGCTGAGGCTCTGTAAATTTAAGGAAAAGTCTTTAATTGAGTCGAGCCACTCCCCAAATCCACGAAGGCACTGAAGTCTATGAAGCACAAGTCCATTGCAGAAAACAAATTTATCTTCAGCGGTGTCAGATCTTGAATGTAAAAAGAAGACACATGTTATGAATATGGTTAGGGCTACATATGTATACACTGATGTTAAATAAACATAATCTAAATTCCAGCACACAGGTCCATTATATAAGCATTTAAGTTTGAAAATATACTACTTTGTTGGGGCAGAAGTAAAACAAGTGTCTAAGACTTCTTTACGGAGTTAAATCCCTGAGGTTAAGCATAGCATGTAGTTGAAGAGAACCTAATTAGTTAAGAATTCACTGCTGCCCAAGCACACAGAAAATAAGAGACATTTGCTTTTGAACCTAATGAAGACACAGACCTATACTTCTGCAGGACTTGTTTACAGAATTATGGGTACCCAAAGCTGTTTCACAGAAGAGTGATGCAGCACCATTATCTCCAATTAACACACATCTTTGTTTACACTGGCAAGGAATCTCAGACTGTCTAACAGCCTGATTCTAAACACGTTTACTTGGAAATAAATCCCTAAATTAAATCGGATTTATATCCTGGCAAGTATGCTGAAGATTGCAACCTTTCTGCAGGTCTAAAAAACAGGAGATCACCTAGTAGATCTCCTCCTGGACTGTATCACTTCAGATTGCAGGTGGAAGGGTCATGTGTTTCAATGCTCCTCCATGAAAGCAAAACCCTGCACCTAGAAACCTAGCACATCACAGAGAAGGACAGACTAGAACCCTTCTCTCTGACATCTAGTTCTGTATGTGCAAACAGTTCAGCCATGTAATTCCCCTACCTGCAGTGTGAAATGATGCAATCTATACATTTTTTTTAACATATAATTTGCTGCTTGTACAGACGGGCCCAATGTCTTATATGTTTGCTGCTGTCCCAGGTCACTATTCTTTGTACTGAATTCTGCTTCACCCACCTCTGCCTATTCAAGATAACTAATGTGCTTGGTGTTGTTCCCTCCACCACCCAAGCCATCCCAAAGGGGGGGGGGGACAGAAGGGAATCAAGATTTCTAACTATTCAGGGAGATATTTTCCATATCCATAACTTACATCTGACTCTGATTAAGCCTGTGACTATATAAATAAGTTGGGTTGCCAGTTGTCAATTCAGAGATTCTGCCTGTTCCAAAAGCAGGAAATCCAACAGAACTGGAGCATTGTAGCTGTGTATTTATTATTGCTTTAGAAACAACGGTGTTAACGGACTCACAATTTTATTTAAAAATACCACGTGAATACTTGTGAAATACACGATCATTTCGCAGCTGAATCTCAGATTTACCTGATGGCCAGTCTCAGTACAAAAAGCTCCAAAAAGGCTGATTCTATGAGTAGAGTTTGATCTTCCTTTGGGAGGTCTGTAAATCCTGGGATTTTTTCTGCCCAGCCCCTGGATATGTCAATGGAGGCGGTGAGAAGATTATAGAACTGTTGGACGTGTTCTGCATCTGTACCTGCAGAAGCCTGCTCCGTAGAACAATACTAAAAGGAAAACAATTAAAAAGAGAAAAGAGAAATATATATGTGTGTGTGTTTGAGATAAATCATGGTATAGGCATTCCTCTCAAACCTTTTTTCTGTTGGTTCTTTAAATACAAAAAAGTAGTTTTTAAAAATTTGTCTATACTTTGAGCACAAAGACACAGAATAAGTATGGTGATGCATAAGCAGACCAACTCCTGTCCCTAAGCAATCATGCTAAAGCTTGCTGACTCTTACTAGTGAAAGTTAGATCAATCAAAAGAATCCATTGATCACTCCACCTTGCCTCAACTATGTCTCCTTTGGATTATTGCAGCCCTGAGAGGCGGTGTGGTGTAGCAGGTCAAGTGTTGAACTTAGGCCAGGGAGACATGGGTTCAAATTCCGGGCTAGCCATGAAACTCACTGGTTGACCTTGTACTCAACCTAACCTGCCTTGCAGGGTGGTTGATGGTATGATGTGACAGATAAATCATTTTTTTCCTGTAATATTGCTCCACTTCTATGATTTAAGCATTTCAATATGCATTTTGATGGTTTAGATCAAAAGCTACGAAAATGTATTGCTTATTATACTGTGGAACTGATGTTTAGGCAAAATATGTTGGTAGAAATGTTAAAGGGCAGGATGAAAATACACATTATTTATGATGTGGGGGATGGTGGCCTAAAAGAGTGTCCCCATGTCAGGTTCTCCCCTATAATATGAAGGATCCCTTATCTTGTGTTGTGTGTGTGTTTTCCTGATCCCAACTGCAGCAGCCAGTGACATGGAGCGGAGAAAGGGAATTGTGCAACATGGTGCCATCACAACTCAGAGTAAGTGATCCTACACATTATGGCACATTGAGAGAAAACTGAACACTAAGGATGCAGTCCTATGCATGTTTAGACAGGAAAAAGTCCCACAATTCCCAGCATTCCCCAGCCAGCATGCATAGGGTTGCACTCTTTAGATGCTCTTTTCAACAGCAGTCCTGTGTTGCATGGAAACATGTAGTTCTGACCCAAAGTGTTACTGTACTATTACCAGAGTGTCTCAAGCACCCCCAATCCAAAAGTATTAAAGAGAAACAGGATAAATTCTATTTTTTAAAAAATGCCACAGTTAAAAAACATTAAGTTCAGTTTAAAACAGCCATCCAGAATGTTCCCTTATCCTCCAACATTCAAGGATCAAATGAAGGCACACTACTTATTACTCAGGGAATTATAGGAACATAGAAAACTGCGTTACACTGAGTCAGACCATGCAGCTCATTCAATCCCCACCTAAAAACAGAGGTTTCTGTTGTGCAGGTTCCTGTGCAGGTTTCCGTTGTTGCTGTCCCCATTATGCTCTGACAGAGCAGAGGTTTTCAAGCTGTGGGGAATATTAGGATTCCTGAGAAGTCTGTCATTAAGTTCCTCAATAAGAAGGTCAGTAATGGCACAACAGGTTTTCCTGGAAGGTTTGTCCACCACTACCAGTTTCAGCAGTGTGCAGCTACAGGGGAATTTTTGTGTGTTCTTGGGCACATTCTCAACTCATTTGGGGTCAAACAGCGTTATGTATCTATTAGTTTCCAAGCTTCCAGAAATGAAGGGAGGAAGAAAGAAAAAGAACATTAAAAAGATAGATTGGTCAGTAACCATTGTGAATGGAGCGTGTGCCCTAGAACCCTTCCCAAATTTTCTGCAATGTGCATGAATTCCTCAGCAGAAAAGTCAAACATGGGAAGGATCTTCCAAAGGCAGAAAGTTTGTAAACTACTGTGAGGGTGTAGATATAATGTAAAGAGAGAGCTCAGAGCATGTCCCTTAGCTTTGGGATGAGCCTGGCTTTCTGCTGGCTTGTCAACTGAAATGACAGCCATATATATCAGGCAAATAGATATTGCCTCAGCTGTTATTCTTGTCACCCTTTCCAGTCTTCAACTGGGCTATAAACATTAAAAAAAACATTTAAAGTGGTGTATGAATATGCATGCATTTATCCATTAATTCATTGTCCCGCACGTGTGTGTGTGTGATTAAAATAAAGTTTTTAAAAATGTAAAACTGCTCTGGGGATTAGAGGGGAGGTTGCTTGGTGATATCATGGGGGCTAGGCAATACCAGCTGCATGCATCCATATCTTTGGTTATAGTGAAGTATACGAAAGTAATCAAAGCAGATCTTTTAAAAACACATTGCTCTTTTGCAACATAATCTTGAATATATTCAACAGCAGGCCTTTGACTCTTGTCCCCCATAACTGATATATGAAATGGCGCCTCTGCACATTGCAAGCAATGGTGGTTCTATAATACAGCTCTGAAAGAATTTTTTTTAAAAAAACAACTATTGCCTTGCTGAAGCTTTAGAATCCATTGCCCTACGCAAATGTATCTCCAGTGGCTTCATATAATACCATTCTGATTCCAGATATGTCTGCACTCATCATCAAAAGCTATTTCTCCTCCTGCTATTATCCTCCTTCATGGGAAAGGCTCATGCAGTTCGTCTACGGCAGAAAACCTTATTTCAGAAAGACTTTTGCAGACAAGGAGGATGTCTGAGCAAGGGGGTACACACACTGTTATGGTGAGGCAGAGGTTACTGAAGTCATTCAGCTAGAGTTTTGTGTGTTTTTTGACTCCCGCTCTTTTGTCAGATCAGGCTGTCATTCTTTTTGCTGATGCAGGGGAAGCAGGCTTAGGCAAGCATAATGCCATGGAAATAGAGGCACAGCCCCACTTTCCTGTACACAGACTTCCTTTCCTGTGTGATCTCAGCCCATTTCCTAAGAATCTCCCAAAACTCTCTGGCAATATCCGCTAACCAAATAATATATAAATGAGCTATGTATTTGTGTGCCAGAATAACAGCTTAATATGTCAATGGATGGGAGTAAAGGATTAAAGTGGCTTGGGAAATTTTTAAAGAAATGCTCTGTTGTAATTGAATAACCTGAAGGAATTCCTAAAAAAAATAGCGTAAAATTATTGCCCTGGGACAAGAGACGCAAAATAGGTAAGAGTGATACTTTTTACTAACCGAGCTTCTGCTGGTGAATATGCAACATGCTTCTGTATGGGGATTTCAGGTTGAACTTGAACTGGAGATTGCATATGCAGTGGGAGAGTTACGGCTGGTTTACTTCCCATCCTAGTCCTTCAAAGGTCCCATTGCTCATTCGCCTCTAGTCTGCTAAATTGAGTGAAATTTCAATTTTGCCCCACAGCAAATGGTGGGGGGGACACACAGGGTGAGCAATGGGAGTCAGAAAGGAATGAGGCAGGTGGCAACCGCTTCCACTGCAAATGTTTTGTTAATGGCAAAATGTGTTATCTCCAGTTTGCAGATAACAATCTACTGGCAACCTTACTTAGATCCTTTGCCTGCTCTCACCAATATCATGTATATCATGCCAGTAGATTGACAAAGGAGACAATCTTTTGCTGAAAAAAATTCTGCAGACTTTTTCTTTATTCCCTGAAGAAGGCCTAACATTTGGAAAGGCCATAATGCATTGGCCGTTTTTTTTTATCTTATACCCCGAGAACCCGCTTTTCTTCTTTGTGATCTACCTTGTGAAATTGGCCAACTGCACAGAAACAAACCCAACTGAATTGCTGCCAATTGAACTGAACAGAGAGAAAAACAACAACTCAACCTGGCCTGTTCTTGGCGCCTTTAACAGCATCCTCATCTGTAAAAATCAGCAGGGGAAATTTCATAGAATGCACCTGCTAATGTCTGCAGATCAAGCTCCTATTAAAGGCTCAGGAACAGGGGCTGGTTGGCAACCTGGGGTGGAATTTGTGGATTTAACAATGTAACAACATTCTATGCTAAGCACTGTATTAGTACTGCACACCTAAAGAATATAGAAATAAGAACAAAGCCTTGAAGAGTGCATCCCTCCAACATTGTCTGGGGGTTAGGGGCACATTCATGCACATCCAACTCCTGTCATCGACATGGCTTTGGTAGGCTGAGTGCATCACCCACTTAATTGCACTGTAGACGGGCATGGGAAATGTCAGTGTAGGTCATGCAATGGTGGTGTGTATATTTGCTACATAACGGTGGAGCAGAAATAGTAAAAATTAGTTTATTAATTGTGCATATGGCTGCCAACTTCTTGCTGGATCTGCTTTTCTTCTTTTGACAGCAGTGTGGCATGCAAGAGGTGAAGCTTTTCCTAGCACGGAGATCAAGTTATGAGAGAAGCTTTACCTGCTTAATTTAATTAATATGCTGTTGCTAAAGTTACATGAGGAGGATGAGTAAAAAAGTTGGCAACCGTGTGAGAGAAAGAAAAGCACATGAACACTCAAACACTGGTGAAACTCCTTTGAAACTAGCACTAATGTTGTATGTTATCTATTACGTTTCTCACCAAGGTAAAAAGCATAACTATTGGCAACGTAAATATTAAAACCTCTGAATGTAGTTCTTATAAAATAAGTGGTTGGAAGGGTTTTCCCTGTCCCTTCATGTTATACATTAAACTGATATGTTAGCTGTGCATGTTTGTTTGATTCCTTGAACCAACCAAGAGTACATCTTAAGTTGGTGCTTGTTAATTGTTTTGAGTAATAAGGTTTTGAAAGTAAAGCAGTAATTTCGCCCCTGATTCAATCACAACCCTTCTCTTCAGTCCCAGGGCTGTCTCACTTTCTAGCAGGCTACAGAAATGATGTATGGTAGGGATGGTGTTTGACGCAATGCTTAAATAAAACAGCGAGCAGTCTCATAGTTCTAGCCACTAAAGAGGATGCTGCAGGGGAAGAAAGAGCATTTTGCATTCCTTTGAGCTTCTTTAGGATTGCCATTAAAAAAAAAATATTAACAACTGTATGACATGCGGAACTTAAATAGGTACAGCTTCCATCATTGCTGCATCTCCATCAGTGGTGTAGTGGAGGCAGGGCTCGCAGGGACACAGCCCCCGCACTTTTTCAGCAGGGACTCTGTCATCTGCCACCCCCCTCAGAATTCCCAGTTCCCTCTGAGCTTAGGTGCGATCCTCACTGTAGCTGTGTGTGTGTGTGGGGTGGGGGGGAATGAATTTCCCAAGCAACAATATATTGTTCCATGTTGGAATGCAAATGATTTGGGATGAATTAATTAGGTCTTAATTGCCCTACAATGGGCAATTAAGACCTATTTGCTTTACCAAAGACATGCCCCTGGTGGAGATGAAAACTCCTAGAACTGGTTTGTTGATATGGATTGATAAGGCTGCCTGAAATTTTTGGACTGCCGTTGGAGACTGTCACAGTGAGCTCCTGCATTTCCAAATTTATCAGTACACCACTGTGTGTGTGTGCGCGCGTGCGTGCACGCACGTGCGTAGTTCAATTCAGCTGGGTGTGTGGATGTTTCTGTTGGAGGGGGAGGGGAGAGATATAATGAAGGAGCGTAGGGAAGGCTAATGGGTAATGTTGGGGCACTAAGTGAGTGTGCAAGGGGGGCTGTTTAAATGAGAAGGGATCTGTCCATGAGGGCTGAGTTGAGAGGGTGAAGCTTCCATAGTTTATCATATTTTGAAAACCTCAAATGTTTGTGTTTGAGTGAGTGGGTGAAAAAGGTTTTAACACCCCTGCATTTTTTCCTCAGATGTCCAATTGAAATACCACTGCCTTACTGTCAGCTGCACTGTTTTTGGATCCCAGTTGAAGGGTGTATATCTTAAAAGGTTGTACAATCTTAGAAGGGGGTGTGGCTGTGAGGGGGCATGGCTGCGACTGTCATGAAGGGACCCTGCACTTCTGAATTTGCTATTACACTACTGATCTCCATGTTGGGAAAAGCTGCACCTGTTGGGTTTTTGCTTGTCACACAGAGAGGGAGACATGGGGAGCATAGCAATCTCCACGTGGGATGGTTGTTGTGACAAGGCAGCAGTGATGGAGTTGGGTAGGCTTCTTCAGCTTGCTCAGGCTATAACCATTTAGTAAGCATGCCTGTAAACATGCATGCATACTGCTTCTTGCCCCTTTTGCAACTTCTAACATTTTATTCCATACTTCCTCCAAGAGTTCAGAGCAGTCTATGGGGGTCAGAACCAGGGGCAGAGTACAAATTTTGCACAAGGCCCAGAAAAATCCTTGTTGGTGGCCCTACACACACTATTAAAGGCTACTGAGGGGCAAAGATGCTAACTGCAGGCCTCACACAGCAAAAGAGGCTACCCTTGTTCCTTGGTTGTCTGGAGGGCTGTCCTTTAGGAAATCAGCCATTAATTCCTCGATGATATACTATTAGCCCCAAGGGGGAAACTCAAGAGCCTGAGCATGACGCCCTTGTTTTATCCTGTCACAACTGATTGCCAAACGAGATCTTACTTCGGAAAACATGGAATCCCAACCCCATGTTGACCAAGATAACAGAATCAGCAATAGAGAGAGGATGATTAACCTCTCCTGCATACAACAATTCTCCCTTGAAAATGCCACCCTGATGTCATATATCTCTATCTGGCTTGGTTTGGGAGCATTATGGGGGGGGGGGAATTGCCCTGGGGGGGAGGGCATTTGCAGGAGAGAATCACCAGGAGGGGGAAAAGTAAAGCATCCTCCCTCCTTTAAATGCTCCCACCCCTACTTTAATGTTGTAAGAGGAAAAACAGGTAAGAAAACCCTATGTTTCCCGCATAACATCAAGTTTATCTCTAAGCAAACGGCAGCCTTTATCTCCCTAAGCCACTGCATGGGGTAGAATTCTCATTGAAGTCAGTAAGTATTTTGACTAAACAACAACTTTAAAGTTTCAGGATAGATTCTCACGTCCTTAACACAGCTCAAGTCTGAAGAGGAATTGCACCAGTGCAAAAACAGGTGGGAGAGCCAAATTAGGCCTATGCCCTTTAAAGAGTCTCCTCCTAGTGACTGCTTTTTGAAAGCAAGTTTCTAAATATACTGTTACTATGGACTGGTAAATTAATACCAGCCCTAAAACATAGAGTATCAACAAGTCAAAATAATTCAAGTGGAACTTGAATTGATGTCCCCGAGTTGTTGTACAATGAGTTAAGATGGCTCTGGATCAAAATACTGGTTAGTCGTTTTCTTACTATGCTAGACTTTCTCTACGTTAGGAGTCCCAAATTTGCCACAGATAGGCAATCCCTATGTACAACATGTTGTAAGAGTTGAGCCTGACTGAACAAATCTATATTGGTTTAGCATCTGTAAAACTGGGCAAAGCATAGAGATCAGATACTTACTACTTACTCCATATTTCATCAAAATAATATTAGTTATTAAATTTTAGTTGTTCTCTTAATGATTTACAATATTCAGATAAATGCATTGTTAACAAAAGTGTTTCAGTGATGCTAAGCTACTAAATGACTGCTGAAAGCTTATACACTGAGATAAACCTAAAGTACTGAACCTCAACTACAAGCAATCAGACTTTGGAACGAAATATTGCAGATTACTAAAATAACCAGTATCAACCATTCCACTCTTCCACATATTTCTGATATGATTTTTACCATTAAAATACATCATTTTGGTATAAAGATCATTTTCTTCACGGTGTCAATTCCCACAAGGAGCTGAACATTTTACATAAAACTGATACATTTGTAACTCACTATTATAACCCTGAGTATGTCCTTTCTCTTTTGACTGGTTCCACTCTGTATATTGGTCTGACAACAATACACACACATACATGGACAGGATTAGGCTAAAATCAACAAAACGTACTTATTCTGAAACAGGGCACCTGAAGTCCAACTGAAATCTAAAGTGCTAATCTCAAATTACTTCAGAATATGTTCTCATGCATAAACCTAATTGAAACAAATGGGAACAGACCAGCTGAAATTAATCACAATGAGTAAAAGGCCCACAAAATATAACCTGGTATATTCTTCTACCACCAATATTTTCTTGGAAGTAGGTCTCATTAAAATGAATTAAGTAACACGTTTAAGATCTGGGTATTCCCTTTGCTTTACTTCCCTGCTCTTTGATGCAGCTTTAATAATTATTTGTGTCCATAACTAACACGAATGTTCCAAAATAATCCCATCCATACTTTAAATAAAATATCCATCTGAATGAAAGCACTGACTTATGACAAAAATGTAGAATATGAGTGATTTTCTGACTAGTGAAATTTCATTTAGAGGTGATGACTTTTCACTTCAGAAACAAAGGCATTCCTCAACCATTATGATCCCAGCCCTGATCTCATTTAAAATCATCAACTTACTGAAAGCATGGAAAACTTGGTCTAAAAGTTCTGGCTGATTTAGGGGAGGAATTGATCACAGACACCAGTCTGATACCTCAACCCTAATCATATTTACTAACTGCTTTTAATGGGACTTACTTCCAAGCAAGGATGCAAATGACTGGATTGAGTTTAAAGACAAAACCATTGTATCAGAGATCAGTTTAAATTTGATGGGGTTTCATTTATGCTTCTGTAGTCTCTGCATTACAGGAGCATACATGAAATCCCTTTATATTTGTCCTGACCAATTTCTGGAATAAAATATCACTGTTATGCAACACTATGTAACTACAGACAACTTCTGGTAAAATGCTACTCAAGTCACTACATTCATAGCAAGCGGATTAGGCCACCCATTACCGTAGGTAAAAATTGACCATTTATTCTACCTGCAACACCTTAATTAATAAATTAAACACACACCACCACTTGATAAATAATTCTATACAGAAAGAACCCAAAACATACTCTGGAATAATCAAGCTCCCTGGGTGCAGAATCGGATAAAGCTCGCACAAGAACGTTCATCATACTGACTGGAGGAGAAGGTGGGGAGGGCTGGGATGGTTCTTGCTGTAAAGGGCTCTTTGGTTTGGAAGGCAGCCGGCCTCTTCTCCCTTTCAAACTGTCAGTACGGACAACTGATCAAGGAGCAAAAAAGAAAAACAACACAATCAGTCTTCAAAGTCACCATGGCAAATTCCTATAAAAGCACACAGGAACACAATGGGGTCAAATTTTGACTAATACAAGGGAAATGAAATCAGACAGCAATACTGTCTATTGGCCCATCTTCCTACACATGCATGTTATTACTAGCAGTTTTCATTTCATTTCAAGGACATAAATATATATATAAATTATATATATATTAATAACATAGTCAGTATTCACTAGTGGCTGGACCACCATTCTGCCCGTGTTGCATATAATGATGTATACTTTCTGTATAACATTTTATGGATGCTTTATATGAGTCTTGCATAGTTAAATTTGTATATATTTGATTTTCATATGTATGCCACTGCTCTGCTAAAAACAACACCCTTTCAATTGCAATTTGCACTTAAAGTGTTATAGTCACACACATATAAAAATGAAATATAACATTAACAAATGCATTTTGTATCCACTTGAAAATATGTGAAACATGCCAATTATTATTTTTTTCCAGATACTCAAATTAGTTTGTATTAGTGATTTTAGATACATACTTATAATGTCAACATAATTAAAGATTTCAGTTGATTAATTATTTGCTCTGAACCGATGAAGTAATCAGTTATATTTAAATAAATTTGCATGTCACTGAACCTTCAATGTGGGCTCATTTTGATATACTTAGGGAAGTATGAGATAACATACTGTTTTAAAAAAGAATAGCTTCCACTCATTGTTAGAAGGAAAGGCCATATTTAATATTTTCTTTGAGATTCCCTATTACATTAAAACACCAGAACTAAAACAGCCTTTAAAAGCCAACTGTGCCAATAACTCAAGACTTCACTGATTAAAATTTGACCTCACCAGTTCAAATCAGCTTCCACTGATTAATCAACTAAAGCTTTAATTTGATTAATCTAAATGGATAAAAGCTTACAGCCTTAATTATAATAACAATAATAATTCTTTATTTATATCATACCTAAAAGGTGCTTGCTATTTTTGGAAGGAGGAAAATGGCAATATTTACATGCAGTTTGATGAGACTGGATAGGAGTCTAAATACAGGTAGATAAGATGAGGTAAATGCAAACATCCCCTTTTGAAGTGGACTATTTGAAACAAGCATTCTGTGAAAGCTGATTTGACAGCAAGGAGAGTACACTGAAAAGTCACTGTGAAAAGCTTTCCTTTTAAAAGTTCTGCTTTTCAGCTCAGATCTCTGAATAATCTATTTGTCATTTGGAATAATGAGATTGTACATATGCTGTAAAGCCACTATTATGTTGTAGAGCATGTAAGAACAAGGAGATTCATTGTTGTTTCTAAAATTCTCCATTAAAATGAGAGAGTCACTTCTTTCAAACTCAAGCCATGGGAGTAGTGTGATGTGTGGGCTAATAATAGCAAAGTCTTTACCTTCTTTTACCATGCCGACACTGAGACACTTCTGAAATCGGCAGTATTGACATCTGTTTCGACGGCGCTTATCCACTGGGCAGTTTTTATTAGCCAGGCAAACATATTTTGCATTTTTCTGAACTGTCCTCTAAGAAAACCCAATGGAAGAAAGAGTCAACTGCATGAGCTTGGACCTGACAAATTGCATTTTAATTACAATGTGAAAAGCAACAGTGCAATTCATATAATTAGATAAAATTAATTTCCTAACACACTAGCCTCCAGGAAAAAACAATTTTATTAGTGTTAGGTACTGACAATGAAAATTATCAAGGATGGTTCAGAAGCAAGGCTCAGGAGACAGGCAACTCCTAAATGACAAAATCATATCTGAAATTACCAGGTCATCACATCATACCTTTGGGGATTAGATTAGTTTTGCTTTTAATACTCCTTTGGGAACAATTTTCTACTCGGTTCATTCCCCTGATTATTACTGACCTTATTAAAATAAAATCAAAATTGTCTGGAGATTGATTTTTCTCACTGCCTCTATTGTTAGATATTAAAATAAACTAGTTTAATTCATTACAGTCAACACAGAGGAAATAAAACATTCAGAACAGCAAATATACAAGGTATAAGTATACAAGAAAAGTGACACAAGATTAAACTTATATTTTATAGTCTGTTTTGTTATAACCAACCAAGATTGGGGCGGGGGGGAGGAGATAAGAGCCAAAGTTAAGCACTTTTCAGGCCAATTTATTTCAATGGGAGAGTTAAACTCAAATATCTCTCTCAAATAAATAGGATTTAAAAGTGATTAACCGTGGATGGATCATGCCCAGTTTTTTTTTGTTTATGTAATATTTTGCATGGAATTATTTTGAAATTTAACTCATAAAATAGGTTTTGTTAAATGTTAGGAAAAGAAATACTCTAATGTTTTGAAACACATAAAATAAGTAAACTTATCTGCAAAAAGCATATCTGTATAAACAAACAGTATTTATTTCTAATTATATTAATTTATTTCACTGTGAGTTGAAAAATGCTGAAAGCTGCAATGGGACTTACTTCTGCTTCAACATGCAAAGGATTGCTTTGCACAGGTCTTAACAGAATTTTTTTAAAACCTTAGTAAGCACCTTACTATATTATAACCTTCAAATTGTATACTAGGTTTGGGAAACTCCTGTCATTATAGAGGGCCCATGCATGCCCTTCTCCAAGCCCAAAGAAAGATTTTATGTGGTCTAGTGTACAAAATTAAGCCTTTAACATAATAACATTAGATAAATATGCTGCAAATGTCTTATCAGTAAATAGTGACCATAATAAATGGTTAGATTTTAGACACTTCTACTAAAGGCAACAAGAAAGGACGGAGGCATTCCCTTTAGTGGAAGCAGGGTTTAGGTTTGGGAGCCCAAGCCATGGGAAGATTCTCTTGTCCAAGCCCCGCTGAAATTAATGGAGGCTGACACAGCTCTTGTTCATTTCAGTGGGGGCATGTACAAGACAACTCCTGGGTAGATTATATGCTTGATCTTACTTAAGAGAAAACTAGATATAGATGATGATATAGATATAGATATCATCATCTTAGTATTTGATATAGATAGGTATTTCAGTATCAAGAGCAGTCTACCCAAAGCAACCTTATATCAAATATTAAGCATACAATTTGCAAAACAAATCCACCAGCATCCCTATGCAAAAATGATATAAGAACAATTAATTTCTAGGATGTGTGTGTGTGTGTGTGTATATATATATATATGTATATATATATAAAAACATTTCAAATGTTCAACGTATGTCAGATATATTATCTTTGCAATCATCACAACATTCCTGTTAAGGCAGATCTGTATTTTTATCCCCATATTGAGCCTGAGACAGAGGCTCGGTGGCTTGCATAAGGCCACTTACTTTATTCAATTTTAAGAGCAAAGAAAAATTATGATGCAGAAATGTTAAATGTGCTTGCATGCTTCCCTATGCTAAAGGCATTAGGCACATTATCAATGCGGTTGCAGCTCATTCCACGTAACTATGTCAAGTTATATTGGTTATGAATTCTCACATAATTTGGTACTCACTACAATGGATCAGAATTTACTGAGTTCTAAACAACTTTCCTCAGGGAAATCACACCTGTTTTCTTTAATACCAAAACACTGACTCACATTCCTTCTAACTGTTGCATGTCCTTGTACCAGCACAGCAGAAATAGATTGCAATTTGTCCTTTTATGTTTAGCAGGTTAAATCTTAAAGTGGCTGCGGGGGTGGGTTTTTTTTGTGGTTAAATTTCATAGCTTGTTGCAGCAATATCTATACCAGCTTTGGCTGCAATTCTATTCACACTTAACTGGGAGTAAGGCCCACTGAACTCAATGGGACTTGCTTCTGAGTAGACATGTATAGGATTGTGTTATAAGATGCCACAGGAGTCTTTTGTGTTCATTAGACATGTATAGGATTGCACTGTTCATCTCATGACATTATTGCCCCTGGGATCAGATTCCTCCTTGCTGGCTGACCTTGGATGAGTCGCTCACTTAACACAGCTCCCTTCATAGGGCTGTCATGATGGTAAAAAGTGATAACCCCATCTATGCTGCCCTGAGTTCCTTGGTGAAAGGGCAGGATATAAATCTTATAAAAATAAATGAATAAATCTGGATGGAGATTATGTCATTGTATACATTATGCAAAGAAAAGGTGGTGGTGGTGGTGAAATCAAATTACAGAGTTGGGAATCAGATTTTTTTTGGTCACATTCATCTCTTGCCATTCTTGCCTCTTCTTTCTTGTCCCTGCTACTGTCAACATTTAGATTATAAGCTTATTGGGCAGGGACCTGTTCTTCCCCCCACTTTTTTTTGCTTATTCATGGTGCTTTACATGTTCATAGTGCTATGTAAACAAGGAATAATGGTGGTTCTCCAGAAAGCTGTAATCAACGATTTCCTGTGTGAATGAGAATGAATTCAGTTGATCATCATATTAGAAAATGATACTGCTCTGTCTCAGCCATTCCAACTCTTCCAGCACTGAAAGAATATTGATGAGTTACAAGGCCATATATCACTAGTGGTATGCACAAGTGGATTCTGCAAAGCTTGGGGATAGACACAATATGGCTCTGATTCAGCTTAAGTTAGTTGTGATCAAATCCCACTGAAAGCAATTAATGTGTTCCATTAGTTTCACTGGGACATGCTGCCCAATTCCATCTACAGCTACTCAGAAGTCAGTCCCATTTATGTCAATGGGACTTACTCTCAAGTAAGAGCGTATAGGACTACAGCCATAGGATGCAATCCTAAACACTCTTAACTAGCCCTTAGGCCCTATTGAACATAGCAGGAGTTATTTCTGAGCAAACTTGCATAGGATTGTGCTGTTAGTCACGATTAGCTAGGCGGGGGTACAGAAACAGAAAAAAGAACAAATGTATGGGCATGTGGATGAGAGAGTCTGCAGCTGTTCTTACCTTGAAGAAGCCCTTGCAGCCCTCACATGTCCGCACCCCATAGTGCTGGCAGGCAGCATTATCCCCACACACAGCGCAGGTGCCCTCTCCTGATGAAGAACTTCTGCTGGGCGGAGAGGGGAGACCACTGCTGCTGCCGCTGCTCTCACCCAGAAGACTGGAGGTTGCTGCACTGAGGCCCAGCGGTGAGAAGGCCAAGGTGGCTGCTCTCTTGGACAATGGGAGCCCGTACGGATGGTTTTCCATAGCAGCTTGGCTAGCAGTGGGCCTATCGGATCCAATAGGTAGGCTCAAAGCAGTGGTATCGTAGCACATGTGGGCCCCAGCAGCAGGGGTGTGTGGTGGCGAGTGTTTGAAATGGAAGAGAGGGAAGCGGCCAGGCACAGTTTTCATAGGGGCTGCGTCCATCAGGTGGCCGGGAGCCATGCAGGTCTGTGCTGGTGGAAGAGGGTGTGGTTCATCCCAGGGGGCCTGGTGGGAGGGAAACCCAGGGGTGGTGGGTGTGGAGGGTGGGGACTGCTTGAAGTACATGGAAGTGTTGGCCATGCCTTCGTCCGCAGAGGGAGGCAGCGATGGGTGGTAAGTGTGCATCCGATTGTCTTCCATCTTGATGAGGGGCCTCTGGCTTGCAGAGGAGGACGGTGAGGAAGAAGAGGAGGCAGTCTGCATTTGGTATAGGCAGGAGGGCTTGAGCTCGTAGCCCCCAGCATAGCCCTCCATGAAAGTGCTGAAGCTGGGCAAAGAGGTGGTGGCAGTGGCGCTGATCTCAGCACTGCTCAGCTCCATGGTCAGCTTGGCGTAGTCGGGGTTCATGATCTCAGGATTGTACTCTGAGCCATAGGTGAAGGTCTGAGCTGCATAACTTGAGCCAGGGGGCGAAGGGCTGTACTGGGCTTGCACGCAGGGCATATCTGCAAAGGCAAAGGTAAGGGTCCATTAACAATGGCTGCACTCCCAGCTTGCTCATCAATACTTTTTCCTTGTATCCTTCTGTTGCAAGTTCTTGCACTTCACAGAAGCAAATGAAGCATGTTTTCTCCATTCTGTCTTGGAGATGCTTTGAAATGTGACAAATTTCCTACTTGGGGAAATATTTCAGTGTAGGGGAAAAGCATGCTATCCATGTATAGATGATCTTCACACATGCAGCTATTTTCCTCTTCTTGTACGCTGCATGTACATACAGTGAGAGAGACATGTGTGCAATGGGCTTGTATGCTTTCTGTGACACTGGAGGGCTTTCCATGTAGGGAGTTCAGGTCCTCACATTTGTGGCCGCCTTTGGAAAGAATGTGGGAACTGCACACCCCTCAATGTGCAAGAGTCACTGCCTGCTTTCAGTTACACAGAATGAGGGCAGTAAAGTTACTCAGAGTTTCCCAATGATATCACAAGCAGAATTTAATCCTCCCCCTTCCTTGAAATTTAAATGAGAAGCAAACACAGAGTGTATAGCTTCTGAATGTGTGCAATTATGTCATAAAATCATGAAGGGGAGGGAAGAAATCAAGTCATCACAGAGATTACAAAAAAAAGAAACTAAAAGGTTGGCTGTCTACTGTATACCTCAAAAGAGGAACAGAAATGTCTGTACCTACCACTAGAAGTAAATGCTTATAACAGTTGGATCTGCATGCTAAATTTCTGATCTTATTATATTTCAGAGCTTGTTCTTATTAGAGTAAATACAGCTTCATGTACAAGAGTTAATCTAATTAACTGCAGCAGCAACAATTATTTCATAGCATTGCAAGTACCAGTACAAGAACCTGATTACCAAAAATAATGTATCATAAGTATTTTACTTTCTCTTCTTTTCCTTGATTAATTTAATGAAACTATAATGGGACAGAAACCAGTTAAACACTTTCATTAAAAATCTAAAGGCAATCACTAAGTTTTAGTTTCAACTTCTGGGGAATAATATAGACTTTAAGAAGGAGAAAGTAAATAACATATTTATAATGTATGAAAGGACATTTTGGACAAACTTGATTTTGGGGGGTTCTCTTACATTTGTTATGAAAAAAAGCCTATAAAAGCATCTTCCACTTAAACAATAACAGTGCAATCCTGTACCTGTTTACTCAGAAGTAAGCCCTGTTGAGTTCAATAGGACATACTCCCAGATAAGTGTGTATAGGATTGCAGCCTTACTCTTCCCCTTTTGTTACTTCTGTTTTTATTTCCCCAGAAAAATGCTTACATCTATATAAATAACTAATTGTCACATAAATAATAGTTTAATATTTATGCTATATTAAAATATGTTTTAAATCAACAGATTTAAATTTGCTGGGATTTGCAAAGGAAGATCAGTTTTGTTACAGACAACTCTGAAAACTACATGGAAGAAAACTCTTGTTAATTTTGATATAAAAATTAGTAGGTTGATAGCACTCTCCTGCATGTCTTTATTAGGGCAATGCCCTCTCTAATCAGTCTAGATAAAGAGTACGCAAGAGTAAGAGTGGCCAGGTAGTTGGCCAGATGGGTGGCTAATAAATCAAATCAATCAATCAATCAATCAATCAATCAGCATAGAAGTATAAAATAAACTCCTGAAAAACACTGTCTGTTTCTGACATCCACAAATGTTAGGGGAATTGCTGTGAGCAGTTTCCTGAACAATGTTGTTGAACCACGTGGGTCACATATCGGTTAGAAAAGAACCCTCCCTGCCACCCACCTCCGGCAACAATTCAGGGAGAAGTGCGGTTTAACAAGAAATTAAATGTCACCATTTGACATTTGGACACAGAAACTGATCAGGGGCCAGGGTTTTCTCATTGGGCTTAAAAAGGGAACATGAATCCTCGGGAGTTTTTTCTCCCCCATTTCTTTTCCCCTAGCAAAATCACTTTTGAGTATCACACCAAGTCTTTCCGAGAAAACGATCAGAGTCTTCTGCGCTGCTTTTGCCGAGCAGTCCAGCTATGACTTCGAAAGGCGTTGCAGGAGGGGAGCGTAGTGGGGAGGGGAAAGCAGCAGGGGCCCGGCTGTGGGTGCGGGTGGGCAGCGCTCTTTACCTGGAGGGTGGCTTGCTCGCTGAATGGTGGGGGCGGCTGGCTGGACGGCGGCCGAGGCTGCTGGTGCTGCAGGGGCAAGCGGCGGCGGCGGCGGCGGCGATCCCTCCTCTGCGGGGTCGGGCGCGGAGGCGGGGCTCACGAGAGAGGGCTCTTCCGACCTGGGCTCTAACACAAGAGACAGGGGAGTCGGACGGTGGGTCGGCGAGGGATGGGCTTTCATTAACAGGCTCCGCTTTGAGGGGCGGCGCGGGGCGCGGGGAGAGGCTGATGTGTCCTCTAGCCTTTCACTTGTGCAAGTGGAAAGAAAAGCGTGGGCCAAGACATTTCGCATCCCGAGCTGGAGCGGCGAATGACGCCCCCGCCCCAAGTCAAGGTGCCCAGAAGAACCCAAGTCTGGTGGAGCTATTCCGGCACCGGAGACAGACAATCCCAGTCCCACGAACACCTCTCCATGGGAGTAAAAAAATATGAGTGCAGTAATATTTTGTAAAATAGCAATTGGCTGACCACCACACCTCAAATCCTCTGAGGCCACCGCCTCACTCGGCATCGCTCACTAAGCCCCAGCTGCGCCTGCCTGCCAGTGTGCTGGACTATATGAGTGCAGCAGACGCACTGGGATGAATGGCACCCAGCAGCACGCTTATTTTTTTTTTAAGGCAATTTATAGAATGTAACAGTATTTTGTTAATATGTAACACGATTTAAACCGGCCTTCCCCAACCAGCTGGCCTCCAGATGTGTTGGAATACAACCCCCAGCATCCCCAGCCAGCCATGCTGGGAGTTGTAGTCCAACACATCTGGAAGGCACCATGTTGGGGAAGGCTGGTTTAAACTCATTAACAGCACAATCCTATGCACATCTACTCAGAAGTAAATCCCACTGAATTCAGTGGGGCTTGCTCCCAGATAAGTGTGCCTAGGATTACAGCTTAAGATGCCTGTGTTTGAATTCTGGCTATTCTTCATTGATTCACACACACCCCCTCCCTGGGTACCACAACATTTCTGGGAAAGGGGCTGCAAGTCAGCAAGTTTGAAATCGAAGGAACCCAGTGCGGTCCTCCCCACTCCCGAAACAGTTGACAATCCAAATGTAAGCCGATGTTTAGGAGCACAGCCTGGCGTCTCTGCGTTGCAAGTTCCTAGGGGTAGGCGGCGTTCCCTCCAGTCTAAACCCAGGGTTAAGTGTAATAGGCCAAAACAGAGCACCACGCCATGAAGCAAGCTGCTGCTTCTTACCACCGCCGCTTCTTGAAGAATTTAGCCATCTCCTCCCAATCCAAGAGTGCCCCAAATCTCCCGGAGCAGGGAGCTCTGTTCCAGAGGGGAAATCCACTGGGACACGGGCTCAGTTCGCAGCCCCGTCCCAAGCCCGTGGTGGGATGCCAGGGAAGCAGCGCTCCTGCCTGCGCCTGGGGCAGTTCGGCCCGAAATCCTGTCCAGGAAGGCCGGCGCAAGGTCTCCGATGGAGAGAGGTCAGGCCGCATCACCCGCCCGCAACTCCGCTACAGCGCTGCTGGGTAGGAAGAGCGGTGGGGTGGTTGGTTTCTCGCGATCCAGGGCCACCCCCTTGCCTCCCCCTTTCCCCAAGAGTTCTCAGCGCACCTCAGTAGGGTTCGCAGCAGGCACCAACTTTCTGCTTCCGGTGGTTTCAGAAAAGTTGGATGCTCAGATTCACTCGCAGAGTTCTTCCTCCCGATGCCCGGCCCTCTGAGCGGGGGGCGGGGGGATGGACCGGCGTGAGAACTTCTCCGACACCCCCCCTTCATGCTTGGGGTCTCTGTGCATCAAGTAATCCCCCTGAACAAGAACCACGAGGCCGCTGTGTCCTGTACAGCGCGTCGCACCCTTGTGGCGAACAGGCGGAGCAGGTGATCGTACCTGGGCGGTTCTGGCCCCAGAGGCTGCCTGGGATGCTGAATCCCGTCTCCCTTTTCGCCTTCCCACAGCTCCCCCCCCCCCCGGCTTCTCCTTTCCCTAGTTCCAAGCCGCTGCGGGTGCCCTAGAGACGCTCTCTGAGCCCTAAAGCATGCGCCCTTTCCAGGGCCGGGAGGCGGCTCTGCCAACGCTCCTTCTCCCTTAAGGGCATTTAGCGTTGTTGGATTCCCCCTTCCTCGGGGCGCATTTCGTCCGGGGGGGGGGCCTCCCTTTGCCATCTCGCCTCCTGGCACACCGGGGTCCTCGCCTCGTCCCCCTCTCCCGTGCTAGTGCCTCCGCGGGCCATTCAAGAGGTTCACACGTGGGGCAAACAAACGACCGAGGGGCTGAAAGCCAGCTAATAATAACCACGAGGAGGAAGCCAAAAAGTCCCAGGACTTTTTTTTGGAGGGGGCACCGTCTCTTTCGAGGCAGGGTCACAAATGACCTCTCTCTCTCTCTCTCTTCAATCTCCCTTTAAAGAGAGTTAATAACGCAGAGGAAATCAGGAGCCCTACGGCGCGTAGTATTCTGTCAATACATGGCGCTAATTAAAAATCACAGCCCTTCTGCCGTGCTTCATTTTTTAAAGGAGAGGCGCGGAGGCTCAGGCCACGGCTGTGCAGACCCTTCCTCCCTAATCTCGGATGCTTGGCTGTTGCCCGAGGAAGGCACTCTGCTTAAGCTCACAGACACTTTTCTTTCTGTATGACTTTCGAGGCTCAGGCGCAGCAGCTAAACGAAATTCCGGCACTGCGCCCCCGGCTCGGATTAAGTGGAAGGGCAAAATCTATCCGGAAGCAATCTGCTCCCGCCCTCCTTCCCCCAACCGATGTTGCCTTCGAAAGTCCCAACCATAACGTCCCCTCTAGTTCTCCTACCTAACTGGGCCTGTTTCTAGAACTGCTTAGTTTCTAGAAGGAGAGATGCAGGGTTCAAGAACGACCCTTCGATTTGAAAGCATCCCTGATGAGTGGGAACTCACTGTAGTTACTCAGGCAAATACACTCTGCACCTTCTCAGAGGCACTCCCAAATATTCATAGATCGCACGGCTGAGCCTGGCATTGGAAACAGATGCCAGAGCTGTGCCTTGGCATAAATTAGGCTCTGCCTGGCACTGAAAAGAGAGATCCTTCCCCTCCAATCCCAGGTCGATGTCTCTGTTACTGGTTGTGGGGGAGACAGGAGAAGGCAGCTTGTGTATGCTCACGGCTACTCTTTTTTAATTATCGCTTCATATCTTCTAAGGCTCTCTCCCCCCCCCCCCCCCGACTGCGGGGCTCCAATGAAGCATGCGGCGAACACGGGAGCGAATTCCATCTGGAGATTAAGCAGATCTGCTCCCCGCCCCCTCTCCCCCAAATGATCGCCCATCCTCCGCTATCTTAACCTAAACCCGCCTAGTTAACGAAAGAATGCTGGAGTTGTGTCTCCACAGATCAAAAAAGTTTGGAAGGATGTCGGTGCCGCTACGACAGAGCCGCGTTGCGCCCCCCCCCCCCCCGTCCGCGCCTCTCCTCGCCCTGTTCCACGTGCGGGCTGGTGGTGCGCTCGCAGTTGAAAAGAGCCAATGATGAGCCAGGCGCAGCAGCCCCTTGAACTTCGTCCGTCTCCTTCCAGCCAGCGAACAACCAGCAGCAGCCTCCACATCCAGCTCTTTTCACAGCCTCCGCCGTGCCCCGCTTTCTCCTTCAGGCTTTTGTTCTCCCCGCCGCCCCCAACCCAGATCAACCTTTGGCCGCAGCCACGCTCGCGCAACAACACCCCCGCGGCCAACGGCCCAAAGCGCCGCTCCCCCCGAGGAGGGTGCTCAGCTCCGGCAGCAGCCCCGGACGAGGACAAATTGCTGCCATTTATCAAGCCCGGGCAGGCGAGCCCGCGAGCATCATCCCCATGACAACTGCAAGCGGCGGGGAAGGGGAAGCGACGCCGGCCGAAGGGCGAGCGCGCGAGCGAGCGCGAGCAAGCAGCGCCTCTCCTCCCCTCGAGGCTGTACGCCAGCCCCGCAGCCCCAAGGCTGCGCTCCCAGCCGCGGGTGCCGGCTCGACCCCCGCTTCACCCGCTGGCCAAGCAGCGGTTTGTTCCTCGCCCAGATCTGCCTTGACAGAAAGTGACCCAAACTTTGTCCAAGTCTCCCCCCCCCCGCTCCCCTCCCACCTTGCAGCAGCAGCGGCGCCGCCGCCGCCTCACCTCATTCATCGCGCTATACATACTCGGTTGCTGTGGCGGTTCCGTCTTTACATGTAGTTTGTCAAACGCTTTATTCCCCTCAAAACGGCGGCAGGCGGGCGCTGTCCGGAGGCGCAGCAGCTGAGAAGAAAGCCCAGGGCTCCGCGGAAGCTTCAGTCCTGAGGGACGCGCTGTCCTGAGGCATTGGAGAGGCGAGAAAGAGGACGAGCGGCAGCGGGAGCGGAGAGCCGCCGCCGCGTCTCCCCCTGCTCGTGGCTGCTGTACGAGAGCGGGGACGGAGAGAGGAGCCCGAGCCGGCGCAATGTGCCTTTGTTTATATACACCGGCCGGCCGCGGAGCGCTCAGAGCCCGTCCCTGTCCCTGCGTGTTGTAACTGAGGGAGAAAGGAGGCTCCTGAGTGCGCGCTTGCTCTCCCTCTCCCTTCTCGCCGCACGTCATTTATGCGAGAGGAGCCCTAGCGGCCTCTTCATACAGCGGCTGGAATGCGAGACGTCAATAGTGACGCCATGGGAGCCTGACGCTGCTGACCCCCGCCCCCTGCCCGCCCTGCCGGGTGTCTGGGTTTCTCTCTCTCTCTCTCTCTCTTTCTGTGTGTGTGTGTGTGAGAGAGAGAGAGAGGGAGAGAGAGAGACTGTGTGTGTGACACACACACATCAGCCCCCGCCTGTACATTTGGACACGGAAAGGAACGGCGGCAAAATTCCTGCAATGCTCGTACTTCTTGCAAAATGACCGCCGCGACGCGGGGAAAGCCGAAAGATGACGGTGCGAACAAGCGACACTCAAGCTCCGGGCAGCAGCGTCGGATTTTGAAGCGGAGCTTGGGAAGATGGGAGCCTCGCTTCCGGGCATTGTGTCGCTTTCACGTCGCAGGTGCTGCTTGCTAGCTTTCGGTGGCAAAGGGCAGTGGTGCAAACGCGGGCTGGGAAAGCGGCGCCCAGGAAAACAAGGACTAGCTCAGAGGAATTCTCCTGCCTGCCGGCCGAGCTTGCTTGCTCCTTGGACAGCCCGCCCCCTGCTCACTGGAGTAACTTTTCCGGCATAATCATTTGGGTCAGAATACTCGAATTTCCGAGGCTAGCCAGGGGGATTCAGAGACTTGTTGATCTTGCCTTTGCCTTTAGTTTCTGCAAAGGGGAACGTGGAGCCTACCCACCCCTTCCCGGTAGCACGTAATTCAGAGCATGCACTTCGCTGGAGCGAAGTCGGCAGTACGGCTGGAGCCATCAAGAACTAGGCGGACGTGAGTTAAAAAAAGGGCCCTGCAGGCCATGAAATTGCTTTTTTCACACTACTCTATGGGTCGAGGCTAGTAACACTTTTCCTGTTTGCTCAGCTCGGGTGGATTCCAGCCTGCCAGGCTCCTGCAACAGCGCATAACAGCTTTTGCCATCCCGGAAGAGAATCAAGAACAGCACGGGGGCTCCAAGGAAGACACCCTTAATAGACCACACATGTTTTTAAACAGGCCAGAGGGGCAGCAGCATGACTGACCTCGCCAATAAAGTATGCTTGAATATTGTGGGAGTTTCTCTGAGGTGTGGAGGGGATGATGCACTGAAAAATCCATGTATGTGTGGAAGTGTGTATGGCTGCAAGCCTGTGCACTCTTGCACAGGGGTAAGTCTCATTTAATTTTATGAATGGGACTTGTTTCCAAAGTAACGTTGCATAGGATCGGGCTGCATGTCTACGCGTGTGTGCATGTGGTTAACACCTTTGTTCCAAAGAGGTGCATGAAATGTTCAGGAAGCGTGCATGGGGCCTCCCTCCCACAACGGGCGATCTACATTATGCATCCGCGCATCATTGGGGCAGACCAGACGTCGCTAGACCAAAGCACTTTTATTCCACCCCCACCCGCTCTTACTATTCCCTTCCACCGAGGGAGCCCCCTTTCAGAACCAATCGGAGCGGAGACGTCACGGCGGAACGTCGACCCTCGTGACACTCCGGCCAATCCGAGCACGGGACGCGACGGGCTCCGCTCCAAGCGGGGCGGGGCCAGGGAAGGCTTGACGCAGGGAAGGCGCGTGATTGACGCAAGCGGTGTTGCTAAATTTAGCCCCCGCGGACTTTTTTTTGTGGGTGACGGAGGCGGCGGCGCGCGAGGCGCGGCCTGGGAAGCCCGTTGAATGGCTGGGCTGGACGAGACTGGGCGGGTGCCCAGCGCGCGCGCGCGGGCGCGCGGCTGGGCTCGCGCGCAAAGAGGAGCTATTTCGGGAGAGCAAGCATGGCCGGACGAGCCAAATATAGCGCGAGCGGAAGGTATTTTTAGTGCGGCACATCCGCTGCTGCCAGGCGCCTCCTGCCGCTTTCTTGGGGCGGGGAGGGAAAGGCGAAGCCGAAGGCAGAACCTTTGCGACGGCGACGCGGTTCTGCGGAGGGGGCCTCTGGGCGGGGATTCCCCGGCCTGGCTGGGTGGGGGCAGGGCGGAGACGGCCGCGGCTGCCCCGGGCTGAGCCTGACGCAATGGAGAGAAGCCGGGGGCGGATAGACGGGGATACCCCTGGCGGGGCGGGGACTCGTGCTCCTCGTGGCGGCGGCGGCACTACTGTCGCTCCTCGCCCGGAGGGGGCCGCTGCCCTCTCGTTTACAGCCGCGGGTCGCTCGCTCCTGCAAGCGGAAGGCACCTCCAGCCCGGCGAACTGCGCCAGCCCCCCCCCCCCCCCCGCGCCTCGAATTGTCGCCCCTTTCGACGCACCCGTCGTGTTTTGCGGAAACCGGTCTCGTCAGTTTAACGCGAGCGAGCCATGGCGAGGCCGTTGCTGGGAACCAACGTAAACGGGGCTCCGAATTACAGCTCGCCACGCGGTATAAACATCTGGAGCGAGAGGAAGGAGGTACTTGGAGTTGCGCCCCCCTCCCTTTGCTGACTTCGCTTCTAGACTTAAATCTGTTTGCCGCGCTGAAGCTGCTGGTCTGGGATAGCCCGAGAAGACACCGAGTGGCGAACATACTGCTCAGTCCTGAGGATCAGATGATGTGCAATGCATATTTACTCAGAAGTCTCATTGAATTCAGTGAGGTTTGCTCAGTTATAAATGTGCAGAGGGTTGTATTATGTTCACTCGGAAATAAGCCCCACTGATTTCAAGGGGATTTACTCTCTGGCAAGTGTGTACAAGTCTGCAGCTTTACAGTACAATTTCATGCATAATTAGAAATAAGCCCTGCTGTGTTCAGTGGGTCTTTCCTATGAGTGAGTTCATACAATCCTAGACTTACTTCTTCCACATGTTGAAAACAAAACGGAGTACTGTTTGTTTATTTACAGTATTTATGTACCACTCCACATCTAAACAGATTCTGGAATGGTGAACAATAAAAGATAAACTGAAAGGATGAAAAGAAATAAAACACCATATTAAAATTGTTATTTTTAAAAACCAGAGTAGCAATAAAAACCATAGCTGGTCAGTCAAGGAAAGCTTCCTGCAGTAAAGCTGTTTTCAAGAGGTGCTGGAAATAACACAAAGTTGGCACCTGCCCGATCTCCTGAGGCAGCGAGTTCCATAGAAACAAGGCCACCACACTGAAGGCTTCAGGTAGACTCCAGTCGGGCCATAGGTCCATGTGGAACTACCAGGAGCATGCCTTCAGATAACCTCAGTGACTGGGCAGGTTGATAGGGGAGAAGGCACTCCCTCAGTTTCAATAGTGTATTTAGTCCTTACTGACAGACCTGACCAAGAAAAGTAAACCCTTGTCAACACACTCTTATTAGTACTATCCTAACTCATACTAACACTGAAATACAAAATTAAATGTCATTGTAGGGACTGATCACACTGGGGAAAAATGTTATTTGATGTTGCAGTCTATGTTCTAGCATGGACGTGCCTCATACAGTTTCTTCTGAACTTTTCTGAATCATTGGGATGAAGCAAAAGCTATCATTCTTTACAGTTTACATTCTTATGTATAGTTACAAAGTTATTGTCAACATTTTACAGCCTGGCAGATTACTTGCTTCCTTTCACCCAACAAGTTTCTTCCCTGGCAGCCCCAGGACTAGTTCCTTGCTGCTCTCTACTGTTGGACCCCACCGTGGCTTCTTTAGAGCGTGGGGCGGGGATCTCTTTCATCTTCCACTATTTTTCTGCAAGCCCAAAAGAGGGACCATGCCCTGGCAGATGTCCCCAATTCCTGTCTTTAGTCTTCCGTACTCTGCATGACACAACTTGGAAATAGGATAAAGATAAGTTGGGGAGAACTCCTGGTGGTGGGCTCATTCTCTTTTGTTCCCCCAAATGAGTTCTGGGGGAAGGGAATGGTGCAGAGGGCCTTTTAACTCATCCCCACTCTTTATCACCAACCCTGAAAGTTAGTGCTGTTGTACATGCTTCTCCAACCTAGTGTCCTCCAGATGGTTTGGACTTCAACTCCCATCAGGTCCAGCTAGCATGGCCAATGGTCAGGAACACTGGGGGTTGTAGGAGGAGTTGCTGTAGGAGGAGGTTTCTGTGTTGTCAGCACAGCAAGCGGCTTTGCTAGTCCTATTCTGACTGGTCCAGTGCGTGTGGAAGGGTTAACCTCCCCTCCTTGCACTGTATTGGAGAGTTCAGGGATTTACTCCCTTCTTCTCCATGCTGTGTAAGGAAGTTCTTGTCCCCGTTACCTGGGGGTTGGGAAGGAAAGAAATCAGGCCCCTGAGACAATATCACCCCCTACCACTTGCTACCTTTGTTAAATATGAGTGGGAAAAGAGGTCCATCCAGGGCCAAATTCTGTTCTTTTAAAAAATATGTTTCTCCATTCCTGGTGACTCTACTGAGTGTACATAAACCTCAGCCTTAGCTGCAGATGGTCTTGTTCCACTGTTCCTACAGGTCAGCACTGGCTCACTAAGCTTGCTGTTAGAAAGAATGGTGACAATATATAATCAGGGAAAGAAAGTAATTGGGCTTTCACACCAGGTAAATGGTTTACACATGAAAAAAGTCAAGGATAGGAACCTAGTAGAAGGTTTTGGATTATTTTTTTTTACAAGCAGTCTTTGTCCTACAAAGGCAACATGACTTCTGAAGGATAAATCAGTGTTCAGTTGAAGGAGAGAACAGCTGACACCTGCTACATTTCAAAACCTCTCCCAATCACAACAGCCCTTCAGTGTACTGTGAAGCACAAGTTTGAACAACATCAGTAAGTGCGGTGATTTATTATGAAGTGTCTAATAAAATATGGAACATCATCATTTTTAAACAGTCTGCATTTACTTTGATGGGAAAAAATATCTATTTGAAGATTATTTTATTAGAACTGATTTAAAAACAGAAAAAAACCCCATCAGTGAAGCTGGCCCTGGTGACTATCAACAAGGTTCCCTTTTAAAAACACTATATTATTTATTTATTTATTTATTTATTTATTTGTTATCCATTAGATTGTAAGCCTATCTTGACCTTAGTTACCTTTGGATGCTCAGGAATTGTTATTTTGATCACTAATTCATCCTATCTCCAAGAGTTCAGGGCAAGTAGCGTCACTAATAAAAAGAAATTATACATTTATTATGATTTTTTAATTTTATTTTATTTAAAATATTTCTTGGCCGCCTTTCTGGGCAGAAGCTCTCCCAAGGCTGCTAACAACAATAAGATACATAAAAACAGTTAAAATATTTAAAATGCTAAAAACATAAAAACAATAAAAGCCAACTATAAAAACAACAATTAAAACCAACAATAAAACCAACAATGATGTTAACAGCAGCAACAGTAGCAGTCATATCAATAGAAGGCCAAGGTAAAATAATAGTTTTCAAGGCCTTAATAGTCTGCAATGACAGAGCATGGTGGACCTCCAATGGCAGCTTGTTCCAAAGGTGTGGGGCCACTGCAGAGAAGGCCTTCTCACATGTGTTCACCCACCTGATTGCTCTCATGGGTGGGCAAATGAGAAGGGCCTCTCTTTCTGATCTTATAGTGTGGGCAGGCTGATACGGGTGTAGGCGGTCCTTCAAGTAACTTGGTCCCAAACCGTTTAAGGCTTTAAAGGTCAGAACCAGCACTTTGAATTGGGCTTGGAAATGCACCAGTAACCAGTGCAGCTGGCACAGTACAGGCATTATATGATCAAATCGCCTCGCCCCCACCAATACTTGGGAGGCCGCATTCTGCACAAGCTGGAGTTTCTGAACCGTCTTCAAAGGCAGCCCCATGTATAGCGCATTACAGTAGTCCAGTCTGGACGTGACTAGTGTGTGGATAACTGAGGCAAAGTCCGTCCTCTCCAGATAGGGCCGCAGTTGGCATACCAGCTTAAGCTGGTAAAAAGCATTCCTGGACACTGCAGCCACCTGGGCTTCCCCAGTTAGCTCAGAGTCCAGGAGGACTCCCAGACTGCATGCTTGGTCTTTCAGGGGGAGTGCAACCCCATCTAAGGCCAGTTGTAAACCTCCATCTGAAGTAGTTGGTTTCCCATCCCACAGTACCTCTGTCTTGTCTGGATTAAGTTTACACTTGTTCACCCTCCTCCATCCCAAAACAGCCTCCAGACACTGGTTCAGGAGTTTCACAGCCTCCCTGGGATGTGCAGATGGAAACGAGAGGTAGAGCTGAGTATCATCCGCATACTGATGACATTTCAACACAAACCTCCTGATGACTTCCCCCAGCGGTTTCATGTAGATGTTAAGAAGCATGGGGGACAAGATAGAACTTTGTGGCACCCCACAGGCTAATCGCCATGGGGTGGAACAGAAGTCCCCCAGCACCACCTTCTGAGACCGCTCCTCCAGAAAGGACTGGAACCACTTTAAAACTGTGCTTCCCAAGCCCAATCCAGATAAACGATCCAGAGGATACCATGGTTGATGGTATTGAAAGCTGCTGAGAGGTCCAGAAGAACCAACAGGGTAGCACTCCCCCCATCCATTCCCTGGCATAAGTCATCAACCAGGGTGACCAAGGCTGTTTCCGCCCCATAACCCGGCCTGAAACCTGACCGGAATTGAATGTAAGTAATCAGTTTCATCCAAAATTGTATGGAGTTGTGAGGCCACTACACGCTCTAGCACCTTGCCCAAGAATGGCAAATTTGACACAGGGCAGTAATTATCTGGAACCATCAGATCTAAATTTGGTTTCTTCAACAAGGGCCTCACCACAGCTTCTTTCAAAGCTGCAGGGACCTCACCATCCCTCAAGGAGGCATTTACCACCTCCAAGGTCCAGATATCCAGCCCAGCTCTGGCAGATCTCACAAGCCAGGATGGGCAAGTATCTAAAGGGCAAGTAGTAGGCCTCAGTCCTCCAAGCAGTTTGTCCACATCCTCAGTTTGCACAAGCCAAAAGTTATTCATAACATGACTAGATGGTGCACCAGCCTCATCCATATCAGACTCTGTCAAAACAATGTCATCCAAGTCAGCGCGAATACAAGCGATTTTATCTGCAAAGTGTCTGGCAAATTGTTCACAGCAACCTTTGAGGGTTCAAGTTCTTGTGTTCCAAGGCCTACACCCAAGAGGCCTTTAACCACACGAAAGAGCTCCGCTGGACGACACTGAGCAGATGCAATGGTGGCAGAGAAGTAGGATTTCTTCACCGCCATCACTGCCACAGAATAAGATCGCAAATGGATTTTTACCTGTGTTCGATCGTATTCGTTCCCAGTCTTCTGCCATTTGCGCTCTAATCATCAACACAGTCGCCCTCAGCTCCTCAAAATACCAAGGAGCGGACACAGTTCTACGACTAGGTCGAGGACGTTTGGGAGTGATCATATCAATAGCCTGGGTCATCTCCTGATTCCAAGCAGTGACCAGGACCTCGGCAGGACCGCCTAAACCTGCAGGAAAATCCCCATCAGCCCCCCTCCCCATGATCACATGGGGAGGGGGGCTGATGTGCTTTAGTTGCTGTTGTGTTGCATGTTGTCTATGCTATGGGGATGGCAGTAAGAAGGAAAGGAATCATATGAAGACAAAGGGAAGAAATTGGTTTAGCCATTTTCAGGAAGTGAAATCATTTGCAGGTTTACCACATGGGAGTGCTTTTGCAGGTCTACATTGCTGCAGGAATGAACGCTGAGGAGAAACCTTGACTTACAATGACTTTTTGGCCACAAAAATGATCAGGCAAATTAGCCCTGAATCCTGAAACTACAAATAATAGGGCAATGATGGATCATGAAGAATCAAGGCCACATGGAGTAGGCTTTCATTGTATTTTCTCTTATTACACCTATGGCTGCAATCAAATTAAATACATTTTAATAATTCAATCACGAGTTTTAGTCCATTAAGTTATCGATTAAATATGCAAAAAAAAGAAAAAAAAAAGCAGGAAGCATGTTTCCTTTGCTTTTCAGTGATGCCAGTATGTGTGAAGCAGGCAGGATCAAAGAAGAGGCATTCTTCCTGTGTTTCTGTGTGAGAAAAAGCAGAATGTCTCTTTTACAATAGTGCTTTCTGTCTGCAGTTTTTATATGCACTTGAATTTAAAAAGAACGTATCTGCCTTATTAATGACCTTTTGAGTCAGTTAGGGCACAATCCTTATTTATTATTATTATTTATTATTAAATTTATTAATCGCCCATCTGGCTGGTCACCCAGCCACTCTGGGCGATGTACAACATACAATAAAACAGTTTAAAACAATAAAATTCTACAATAAAAACATTTTCTAAAATACCCTAACCCACCCCAAATGCCTGCCTGAACAACCATGTTTTTAATGCACGACAGAAGCTCATTAAAGAGGGGGCATGACGGAGTTCCCTAGGGAGGGAATTCCACAGAGTGGGTGCCACCACAGAAAAGTCCCTCTCCCTCATCCCCACCAGTCTAGCTGTCCTGGCTGATGGGACAGAGAGAAGGCCATCCGAGGCTGATCTTGTTAAGTGGCCTGTCTGGTGCTGCTGGAGGCGCTCCTTAAGAAAGGCTGGGCCGGAACCATATAGGGTTTTAAAGGTCAAAACCAACACCTTGAATTTGGCCCGGAAAACAACTGGTAACCAGTGCAACTCCTTCAGCACTGGAGTGATGTGATCTCGCCGGCGGCTGCCTTTAATCAGGCGAGCCGCTGCGTTCTGTACCAGCTGCAGCTTCCGAACCGTCTTCAGGGGCAACCCCACGTAGAGCGCATTACAGTAGTGTAAACGAGAGGAGACCAGGGCATGTACTACCGATGGGAGCAGATGGTCGGGAAGGAATGGGCGCAGCTGCCGTATCAGATGTAGTTGATACAGCGCTCTCCGGCTCATAGCTGGGAGTCCATGGACAGCTGGGAGTCCAAAATGACCCCCAGGCTGCGGACCTGGTCTTTCAAGGGTAGCCATACCCCATTCAGCACCAGGTCAACATCCCCTAGCCTCCTTTTGTCTCCCACCAAAAGTACCTCAGTCTTGACAGGGTTCAGCTTCAGCTTATTCCTCCCCATCCAGCCACTCACCATCTCCAGACATTTGGACAGGGATTCTACGGCCAACCTTGGTGAAGATTTGAATGAGAGGTAGAGCTGCGTGTCATCCGCATATTGATGACACCGCACCCCAAACCTCCTGATGATAGCCCCCAGCGGCTTCACATAGATGTTAAATAGCATCGGGGAGAGGATGGAACCCTGTGGCACCCCACAAGTAAGTGGCCATGGGTCCGAAACCTCCTCTCCCAGTGCTACCCTCTGGTACCTGCCGGAGAGGAAGGACCGGAACCACCGCAATACGGTGTCTCCAATGCCCAACCCCTCCAGGCGGTCCAGGAGGATACCGTGGTCAACGGTATCAAAAGCTGCTGAGAGGTCGAGGAGAACAAGGAAGGAGCATTCACCCCTATCCAGAGTCCTCATATCATCTACCAAGGTGACCAAGGCCGTTTCTGTCCCATGCCCAAGCCTGAAGCCCGACTGAAATGGGTCTAGATAATCAGTTTCTTCCAAGTGTGCCTTCAACTGCACCGCCACCACCCACTCAATCACCTTGCCCAAAAATGGCAGATTTGAGACTGGGCGAAAGTTGTTCAGAACTTGAGGATCCAAGGAGGGCTTCTTTAAGAGCGGTCTTATCACTGCCTCCTTGAGGGCTGATGGCATCACTCCCTCCTCAAGGGAGGCGTTCACCACCACCCAGATCCCCTCACCCAGTCTCTCTCTGCAGCCCATAATGAGCCAAGATGGGCAAGGATCAAGTAAGCAGGTGGTCGGCCGTACAGATGAAAGCACCTTGTCCACTTCATCAGGAGGAAGAAGCTAGAACCGATCCCACAAAACCGGCTTGCCACAGGCCGCCTCTTGCTCACTAACTGTATCCACAGTGTGCAGAGTAACTCACCTAAGCTGATCAATTTTATCTGCAAAGTGCCTTGCCAAGGCCTCACAGGAGGCCTTAGAATGCTCCAGTGGTTCCGGAGCCACAGGACCGACCAGGCTCCGGACCACTTGGAACAGCCTCCTGGGACAGCACTCTGCAGACGCGATGGAGGCAGCATAATATTCCTTTTTTGCTGCCTTCACTGCCACGTGATAGGCTGAAGATACAGCTCTAGCCCGTGTCTGATCGTCTTTGGAGAGAGACTTCCGCCACCGGCGCTCTAGCCGTCTCACCTCCTGTTTCAGAGCTCGTAACCGTGGATTGAACCATGGTGCAGTCCGAGCCCTGTTCAGGGGGAGAGGGCGTTTCGGAGCCACCTGATCTAATGCCCCAGTGATTGCGGCATTCCAGCCACCCACCAGGGTCTCGACCGAGTGGCCGTTGGTGTGCCCCAGAGAATCCCCAAGTGCGTTCAGGAATCCTAGGCATGTTTAGACAGAAAAAAGTCCTACAACTCCCAGCATTCCCCAGCCAGCCATAGATTAATAATTTAAACATTGATTAGCCTAAGTCAGCCTTATCCAACCAAGTGCCCTCCAGATGTGTTGGACTACAACTCCCAGCATCCCCCAGCCAGCTTTGCACATCAGCACCAATGACATGGAGGTCCTAGAAGCCAAATTTAGGTTGCTACCTAGGAGGTTGAATGCTAGGGCCTCCAGGGTAGCTTGCTGTGAAATATTACCTCACACAGGTGGGTAGGCAATCTTTTTGGGACTATGGGCATGTTTGGCAATGTGAGAAACTGTAGTAAGCACCGCTGGAAAACAGCTGCCATGGGAGGTTTTGCTAGTCACAAAGGACAAGTAACCTGGCCAAAAGACTGAGTACAAGGCAGAAGAGAAGTCTGAGCCCCAACGCACTAAACAACTCCTTTGAATATACGTTTCAGTGCCAACAGAAACTTGTTTGACAGAAGGCAAACTCTTTTTCTCTCCCCTCCCCCCACTGCCAGTCAACTCATTCCCCTATACCTTTTTCTCTCTCTTTATCACCACCGTTGCACTCTCTCTCACCCTGGCTCACCACCCATGGACATATGCACATGTGCACTCTCTCTCTCTCTCTCTCTCTCTCTCTCTCTCACACACACACACACACACACACCCATATGCCCTTGTCCATACATCCTCAGTTCACACAAAAGCACCCCAAATATCCATCATGTATTTATGTATGCATGCACACATGTCCTTCCCTTCCTCACTGCAAGCACATGAAAACCACACTCTTTCAGAATCTCTGAAAAAAGCACCACTAAACGCTCTCTCCCTTTCTTACACACATGCCGCTCCCATCCATTCAGACATATAAGCACACCACCTTTCCTAGCCACCCTGCCCATCCCCCGGCTCCGAGCTGGCTCCCCAGCCCCCACTGGCTTCCTGCTGCTCTCCCTCCCCACTTCCTGCTGGTTTCCCTGACACCCACCTCTAAGCTGGCTTACTCCTGCTGCTATTTTTACCCCCCCCCCCCGGCCCAGCTTACTAGACAGAAGTGACAGGAGTCCCTTTTTCTTTCCCACCTTTTCCTTGGTGGCTGGGTGCACTGCAAACGAAAGCATTAGCCTGCAGCTGCCTGCATCGTCATTTGCTAAGAATGTCTAAACATGAAACCATTAAATTTGAAATTATAGAATTCCAGGTTGAATTTCCTAGATGTAGAAATCACAGTTAAGAATGGGCCTTTCTCTACAGATTTTTACTGGGGAAAAATACAGATGTGAATTCTTTCTTGAAGTATGACAGTTACCATCCTGTTCATACACAATCTGCCTTATTCACAGATGCTTAGACTGTGAAGAAACTGCTGTAGCACACACGATTTCCATAAACAAAAAGATTTCCAAAAGAAATACTGATAACTCAGCAGGAGAGGATATTCACTGAAACTGTTAAGGGGCCATATATAGGACCCTGAATAGTAGCAGAAGTGAGTTCTTACTACCCAAGACTGAACAGAGGACAGAAAGAATGGTGGTGGTCCTGTAACATATGATGGACATACCACTAAAAATCGTGGTATTATCCATAGATATTGGTACCCTTTGAAAGAAATACTTGGTTGTCAGGGTGGTCCCATGCTTGCATACAAACAGAACCTTAGAGGTACGTTGGTGCACAGTACTTGCAGGCCCAAGCCCACATTGGCTGACAGAACTCTTTTAGGTGAAGAAATAAAAGCCAATTTTTCCTGTGTTCATTGCAGTGTATGTACTACTTTCCACACAGGCAAGAGTTTTATTAAACCTATAGGTAATACACAATATTTCTATCAAGGTTTCTTTAACTGTAATATCAAAGAAGGTATACATGCTATCATATGCCCTTGTAAAAATGTATATGTGGGAATGATAACAAGAGCTACACAAGTTAGGATTTGTGAACAAAAGCTGCATGAGAAACCAGAGGATGCAAGCCCCTCTTGTTCAGCATGTCCTTGAATGTAGACATAATCTGAAAGATTTGTTCTGCTGTTTGGAAAAGGCAGCAGCTGCATTGTGAACTTTTACAGAAGGAATTGTATTGGATCTGTATCTTGAAGACTAAATCTCCAGGACCTAGTATGAGATAAGTGTTGAACAGATTGGAAACAATTACTGCAGTGCTGTCAAATTTAATTTATATGTAAGTGGAAAATTGCCAAGGAATCTAATGCAGTCACATTTGACTTCAAAAGAGGAAACTTCTAAAAATGAAGGAACTAGTAAAAAGGAAGTTGAAAGGGAAAATCAAGAGGGTTAAATCTCTCCAGAGTACTTAAGGGTTATTCAAAACCACCACAACAGAAACCCAGAATGTATATTGCAGGTCAGGAAAAGTAGCATTAAGTCCAAGAGGTCACCAACATGGTTAATAAGCAGTGTCAAGGAAACTATTAAAAAAGGGTATCTTTCTTTAGAAAATGGAAGTCCTGCCCAAATGAGGAGAACAAAAAGGAACACAAACTTGCACAAAGGAAATGCAAGCAGACAATAAGAGATTTCAAAAAGCATTTTGAGGAGCATATCACTAGCAACATCAAGCTAAAATAAATCATTCTTTAAATATATCAGGATCAGGAAACTGGCTAAGGAGGCAGTTGGACTGTTGGATGACAATGGATTTAAAGGAGTACTAAAGGAGGATAAGGACACTGCAGAGAAGCTGAATGAATTCTTTGCGTCTGTCTTCTTGCAGAGTATGTAGGGGGAATACCAATGCCTGAGCTGATATTTTCAAGAAGAGAGTCTGAGGAACTGAGGCAAATAGTGGTTGCAAGATATGATCTTACTGACAAACTTTAAACAAACAAATCACCAGGTCCAGATGATATCCATCCAACTATCCATGAGAGAGTTCTTGCCGAATTCAAATATGAAATTGCTGATCTTCTGACAAAAATATGTAACTTGTCAGGATGGGAAAGTGGCCAATGTAATGCCAATGTTTTTAAAAGGGATCCAGGAAATTACTGGCTGGTTAGCTTAACATCTGTTCCAGGAAAACATTATTAAAGATACAATTATCCAGCACATAGAAGGACAAGCATTGCTGATGAAGAATCAACATGGCTTCTGTAAAGGTAAATCCTGTCTCACTAAGAGCACTTTAAAATTCTTTGACAATGTCAACAAGCATGAGGATAGGGTGGACATTTTTACTTAGACTTTCAAAAGGCTTTGACAAAGCCCCTCACCAAAGACTCGTAAGCAAACTTAGCAGTCATGGGATAAGAGGAGGTCCTCTTATGGATCAGTAACTAGTGAAAGAATAGAAAGCAGAGAGTAGGAATGGTCAGTTTTTGCAATGGAAAAATGTAAACAGTAGGGTCCCTCAAGGACATGTATTGTGCCTAGTGCTTTTAACTTGTACAGAAATGATCTGGAATTAGGGGCAGTGAGATGGCCAGGTTTGCTGATGACACCAAGATATTTAGGGTTGTTCAAACAAAGTACAGGAAAGAGCTCAAAAGAGATTTCTCCAAACTGGGAGAATGGGCAAATGCAGTTCAGTGTAGGCAAGTGTAAAGTGATACATACTGGGGCAAAAACTCCTAGCTGTAAGTGACTGGAAAAGAGATCTTGTGGTTGTGGTGGATAGCTTAATGAAAATGTCAACCTAGTGTGCAGCTCCTTGGAAAAAGGCAGATTCTATGCTGGGGATTATTAGGAAAAAAATCAAAAATAAAACTGCCAGTATTATAAAACTGCAACCACACTTGGAATCTTGTGCATTGTTCTGGTCACTGCACCTAAAAAAAAAACTCCATTGTAGAGTTGGAAAAGGTGCAGAAAATGGCAATTAAAGGGCTGGAGCAACTTTCCTTTGAGGAAAGGTTACAATGTTTGGGGCTCTTTAGCTTAGAAAAAAAGTAAGGAGGGGACGTGATAGAGGTGTATAAAATTATACATGGTGTGGAAGAAGTGGATAGGGAGATGTTTTTCTCCCTTTCTCATAATACCAGAAAACAAGGGTCATTGAATGAAGCTGAATGGTGGGAGATTCAAGACAGATAAAACATAGTACTTATTCACAGAGTACATAGTTGAACTATGGAATTCGCTATCACAATATGTAGTGATGGTTGCCAACTTCGACGGTTCTAAAAGGGTATTAGACCAGTTCGTGGAGGATAAGGCTATCAACAGCTACTAAGTCATTATGGGTATACATTACCTCCAGTAACAGAGGCAGCATGTCTCTGAATACCAGTTGCTAGGAAACATCAGCAGGGGGGTGCTGTTGCACTCATGTCCTGCTTTTGGGCTTCCCATAGGTATCTGGATGGCCACTGTGGGAACAGAATCCTTGACTAGATAGGCCTTAGGTTTGATCCAGCATGGTTCTTCTTATTGGGTATACATTTTAGAAATAAATTAGCACAAAATAATTCAAACTCATCCTGGAAATTTTATAGCAAAGCTTCAGCAAAATATCATGAAATTTGGAACAGGGAATAACCTTTTCATCTGCTGTGTATGTTAACAATATCAGTGGATGATAGTATGTAACTGGAGTCATGAAGGAATCACAAATGGTATTCTGTGGTTGCAAAGGTGTCTGTTTCAGTGCTGGCATTCAGTCAGTTGCCAGGAATGTGACAATACCAAGCTACTGTTTTATAGAGATGGTTTGGTGTATATTTAAATGTGCACTTGTTTGTTGTTTTTTGCTGGTACTGAACTGAAACCCAGGCTGCACAAGGTCAAAGCACTGCCAGACCCACAGTATACTTCAGTGGAGGAGAATTAAATATACTTACACTTTTTCAGGGAAGTTGTTGAGAGTCAAGTATAATATTTCAAAAATATGATTTTTAAATCCCTGTTGGGACCAAATTACAGCAATGTATTTTAACTGCAATGGGATACTTCTTATGGTGAAAAGCAGTTCTGAGAATGGGTGACTTTCAGTACTGAAGTGGCAGGAGAAGTGTTTGCTTAATCCCAGCAGTTTTCCTAAGCAACTCCTCTCAACAAAGCCATTCCCTCCCCACCCTCTGTCAGCCAAGGTTTGAGATGCATGTTGACCCTCACAAACATACATCTGAAATCCTACAGGAGAGTGCCATATATGTGCATGGCACTTTACAAAGAACAGACATGACAGGTTCTTACTCCAAAGGGCTTACAATCTATAATAGACACAGGGAAACAACAGAGGGAGAGGGAATTGAGGCTTGGGTAGACTGGGGAAGAATACATGGTAATTTCGGTTACATGTTCTTTGGTTTAATTACAACTGAATATGCAGTGGTATAGTGGTACATTTTGCAGAGCATGTGCTCATCATGGCAGCCCCCTGGCCACACCCCCTAGGAGAGTTCAAACATGTAGGCAGCTGTGTTGATCCATGTGATGTACCCCTCTCTCAGCTCCATCTGCCTCTGCTTTGGGACAGCTGTTCTCACTGTCCCCCAAGCTCCAGGCTCTAAATTCAATGGGTAAAAGAGACACTTAATATGCCTAATTGGTTCTCTTTACCCAACCAGGAGAAGTACCCAGGAAATATGAACACTATTGGTAGTGCAGAACGATGAACAAGACGTGGGATTTTGCAATTTAAAAACAAACAAATGAAAGTTTATTTAATACAAGAAATGTTATATCTTATAATTAATCACTCAGTTTTTGGTCTTACCTTGCTTCTTCTACTCTTTCTAACTCTTATTCTTACAACTCTACTATCTAGATGTAGCTTCATCAAATTCTATCTATCTGCTCCTGCTTTTTATAAACTCAGTCTCTACACACACACACATGCCTCTCTCACCTTTCACTCACTTTCTACTAAACAATTAACCTTAACTTACTTGAGTTCTATTTAACACCGAGAACACATAGAAAGATTAATATAGACTTCACATGGCAAGCATTGTGATTTTGTCACAACATCCCCCCTCCCATTTTCAAGCAGGGGATATTACTTGCCCCCCAAGTATTGATCCAGGGATTGAAAGGTGCAGGTGCAGATAAATGTGTTATGAGTCCAGCTCATATGATGAGTCTAAAACACTCTTGTCAAAATGTCCATTTTGCAGTCTTCTTTTCAGTGATGAAATCTCTGCAAAAGAAAAACCCTCTTCTCATAAAACATATCCCAGAACAAACAAACTTCAACAAACCCTCCACTCTCACACAGAGTCAGTGGAAGAGAAGGTATTGGCCCATGCAACAGAGTCCTTCTGGCCAAAGCCCTTTTGGTCAGGAACAAACCCTTACATGACAGGCACGTTGCAGACTTCTCTTCTGGACAGGTTGTCTGTGATGAGATTGTTTTTTTTGGTGACATGGTGAATCTTGGCTTGATACTCTTGACCAGCGCTGGAGAAGATGGTTGTGATTCTTCATGGTTTGCAGCCACATAAATGCTTTGTGGTCAGTCAGCATGGTGAATTTTTGGCCCCAGAGGTATGGCCTGACTTTGTCCAATGTCCGTACGATGGCTAGGCACTCCTTTTATATAGATGAGTAATTCTTTTCACAATCACTCATCTTGCGGCTGTAGTAAGCTATCGCATGATTGGTGCTTTCCTTTTCTTGCATGAGTACAGCTCTGATTCCTGCCTCTGATGCATCAGTTGCCAGAATGAATGGCTGGTCAAAATTGGGTGCAGTCAATACAGGTGCATTACTGAGAACTTGTTTTAATTTGTCAAAGGCTATTTGACATTGCTCAATCCAGGTCACTTTGTCAGGCTTCTGTTTTTTAGTGCGTTCATGCAATGGAGCTGCGATTTCTCTAAACTTGCTGATGAATCTCTGGTAGTAAGCCGCCAGCCCCACAAATGCCCTGACTTGTTTCTTTGTGGTGGGTATTGGCAAAGAAGCAATTGCTGCAACCTTGTTTTCTAATAGGGTAAATGTCTTGTTCCCCACCCAGTGACTTAGATAAATTACTTATGTCCTCAACTGGCACTTACCTGCTCTGTCAGTCTTGCTTCTCGATGGCAGACAGGACATTTTGAAGGTGTTGCAAATAAATGGCTGAAGATGGCTATATTGTCAATATAGCACAACTAGCCATGCTCCTCAGTACATTGTTCATAAGCCTCTGGAATGCCGAAGGACTATTCATCAATCTAAATGGGAGCACAGTAATCTTATAGAGTCCATCTGATGTTATAAATGCCGACTTGGCTCTGAACTCTTCTAGCTCTAGCTGCCAAAATCTTTTGCAGGAAATGATGGTGGCTGAGCTTAACAGACTAACAAGGTATCCATTTTGGTCACTGGATGTGCATCCATCGCTGTGATTTTTAAAAATTTTCTGTGGTTCACACAGAAGTGTATTGAACCATCAGCACAATGGGTGATGCCCAAGGGCTGTTTGATTCTTGAATCACCCCAATTTCTAATGTCTCCTTGACTTCCCTCTTGACATCTTGATAATACCCTCTTGTAAGCGATAGAATGTATAGGTGCATGATTAAATGTGTTTATAGCATGTTTGGCATTTGAACTAAAAAGGTATGCCAAGATCTCTACTATGGCATTTTTAATATCTTCAGAAATTTCCTCTGCCCATTTTATCTGCTGTACCTTTCCCTTCTCTTTACTTTCTGTAAGCAAATCTTGTTCAGCTTTTTGTTTATTAGAAAGGGGAAGGGGAGGTGATACACCGCAGCTTCCCTCTCATAGTAGGGTTTGATCATATTGATGTGTATAATCTTATTCTTCCCCCCACGCCAGTTACCTTGGTAATAACAGCTCAAATATTTTGGCCACCTAACGTGAAGAGAAAAGTCACTGGAAAAGACCCTGATGCTGGGAAAGATTGAAGGCAAAAGGAGAAGGGGACGGCAGAGGATGAGATGGCTAGATAGCATCACCGATGCAATGAATATGAACTTGAGCACACTCCGGGAGAGAGCGGAGGACAGGAAGGCCTGGCGTGCTATGGTCCATGGGGTCACGAAGAGTCGGACGTGCTTTAACGACTGAACAAGGGGCCTTTTAAAAAAATCTCAGACAGCGTAAGGCCTCTAACTGGCCTCTAATTTGTTGTGCTGTCTGAGCAGGAAAACCGTCACTTTATCACCAAACTCAAAACTTCTTAGCCTGGCCTTCTGGTCATTTCTGAGCTTTTGCTTGTTCTGTGCCTTTGTGAGATTGTGTTGTACCAACTCTGCTATCTCTGTCAGTCTCTGTTGAAGATCTAGCACATATTGAACTATATAGGTGCAGTTTTCTGAGAGTTCTCTCTCCCAGTTCCCTTTAAGAACTGCTAAGGGGCTCTTGACTCTCCCGCCAAACATAAGCTCAAATGGAGAGACCCCAGTAGATTCTTGGGGCACCTTGTGGTAAGCAAATGGCATGCATGAGAGACGTTTGTCCTGATCGTTTGGGTGGTCTACTAGGTATGATTTGATCATGCTCTTAAGTGTGCCATTAATCTCTCTACCAAACCATTCGTTTTGGGATGGTACGCTGCAGATGTTAGGTGCTTGATGGCACAGCACTTAAACAGGCACTTTACAACTTCTGACAGAAATACTGTCCCTATATCAGAGATTAATTCATGTGGGAACCCTAAACGTGTAAAGATCTTGAGCAATGCTACAGAAGTAGCATCCACACATCTCAGTGCCTCAGCATCTGAATCTCTCGTGGCAAAGTCTACCACTGTGAGAACGTATTTTTTCTCACTCTGTGTTGGCTTTGAAAATGGTCCAACAATATCTATGGCTACTCTATAGAAGGGTTGGCTAATTAAAGTCAAGGGATTTAAAGGAACTCTCAACTGTCTTTTTGCTTTCCCCACCTTCTGACAGACGTACAGGACTTGCAACAATTGGTGACGTCTTGCGCAATATTAGGTTAGCAGAAATTGGCTAGTAAATGCTGTCGTGTTTTGCCAATCCCTATATGTCAAGCTAGAGACTTCAGCTGATCTCTATATGGTTTAGAAACAACTAACTGCTTCTCAGCTTTGTAACTGTCTCCCCTGGTTGCAGGTAGCTATTTCTTATAACGCAGTCTCTTATCCTAAAAAAATTGCTGTCTTTGTGACTCACTGAACTGAGTCTCTCTTTCTACAGCTTGAGACTTCAAAAACTGCAGGCTAGGATCTGTTACAGTTGCTTGTCTAAACTCACTGTCAACCAATGAACTTGCCTTCCAGGTCAGAGATACAGCAGCTTCCTCAGGGCAGTCACTCTGGTTGCTAAGCCATGAGTCTGGCTGGGAGTTGGCCTCAATTGCTGTGACTACCACAGGGCAGGCCGCTCCTACTGTAGATGGCTGTGTGTAGGCCTTATCTTTTGGATTGGGCTTTCTGGCCTTAGTTTGTGATCTTGTGACTAAAAATACTTGTCTCTCAGATGTCATAATATCTTGGCCCAACACAAAGGGCTCACTCTGTTCAAAATTCACCACCACTTCATATGTTCCTTCAGATCTTCTCTATGACACAGTATCTCGTGCCAACGGAATCTGGGTATGTTTGCTTGTAACATCTTTGATAGTGAGATGTTTCAGAGGTAAAAGGTCTTCTTTATTAACCAGTTGATGGTTTATAAGAGACAAATCCACCCCCTTGTGTCTAAGACAGCTAAATAATCACTTCCATTTAACTTCTCGTTTGCTCTGTCTGTCTTATCAAGGTCTGGCACTTTTTCCCGCTTCAGTATGTGCCAGGATGAACCTTGGGTTTCTTTTACCTCAGGGGTGTTTTGAACTTGTTCTTGCTTAACTGGAGTAGGTTTGTCTTTCCTTTCTTCCAGTCTAGGGCAATTGGGCTTACTGTGACTCACTAAGCCACAATTATAACAACCTTTGTTTGTGTTCCCAAATAAAGGTTTTACTTGGTATCTTCTCTCAGGATTTTTAGAGGTTTTTTGATTTTTCTCATTATCAACTTCTCTCTTAAATCCTCCAGATGTACTCATATTTCAATTCTGGTAATCTTTATTTGTTCTATTAGTAAAATTAAATCCTCTGTTTAAAGCAAAACTATCAGCTAACTCAGCAGCATCTTTGACAGTTTTTGGATTTCAACCTAGAACCAAAAGTTTTATATCCTAAGGTAATTGATGAAAGACCTGATCCATAACTGTAAGTTCTTTCAGATCTTCTTTGGATTTCACACTGGCACTACTGATCTATTTCTCAAAATAGTCAGTAAGCTTATAACTAAACTCCACATAAGACTTACATGATGTTATTGTAGTGTTCTTAAACCTCTTTGTGAAAAATTCTGGGTTATATCTAAACTTTTGATATACAGCAGTCTTAAAGGTTTCAAAGTCTACTACTTCATCCACTGGAAAGCTATTATATACTTCAGACAAGTCCCTTTAAACAAACTAGGAATAAATCTCATATATTCATTGTGAGCTATATTCTACATTTGAGTAGCTTTTTCAAATATGGTGAAAAATACGAATGGATCTTCTTTAACCACATATGGGGTAAAATCCTTAGGGGATAATTTAGGTGGTCTGGCTTCTTCTTCAGTTCTCTCTTTATCCTCCCTCAACATTTATCTTTTCCCATCTCCATTTCCTTTTTTAACTGTCTATCTTTTTCTTGCTGTCTTAATTTCTTCAATTCAACCTTTCTATTTCTCTCTTTCCTTCTGTCTTAACTCTGCCTCAGTCTTATTTTTTTAAATCTCTCTCTCTCTCTCTGTGTGTGTTACATCTCTGCTTTCAGTTTTTCTTTCAAATTCCAAATACTGAGGTGACATTTCTATATGCACATGTCTTAGTGGATTTGCTTCAGCTTCTCCAGGACTCCTGCCTCTGAGGTGATCTATTCACATGATTTTTAACTCATCTACCGGTTTTCCCTCACATGGGACATTCAGACTCTTACATCTCTCTAAGAGTCCTTCCTTCTTCATGCTTAGAAACGCTATTTTTCCCCAGAGTTTTTTTTCACCCACATAATGTTACTACTTGGGTTTCTTTGAGACAGAATTGCCATTTTGTAACGCTACTGTACTTTCTTGTTACTTCCTGATTACAAAAATCTGTTCCCATTTTATTCAGCGATTTAAGAAATAAAGCCCTTTTATTTCAGATCCCTTCACTTCGGATCTCCCCACTCTGTCTCTACGTGAGGCGAAATAAAACAACCTTTTTTTGTATCCTGATGCTCCCACCACTTGTGACGTACCTCTCCCACAGGTCCGTCTGCCTCTGCTTTGGGACAGCTGGCCTCACTATGGATGTCAGAGAATTCCACGATGGATCTCGGTGAGGCCGAATGCCAGTGCATTCAGCCCCCTGAAATCCATCGCGGAACGGCCTGCCACCCCCTCCACGGATCCCCCCCTGGGACGAGACTTACCTGAGGCGGATGTTCCGGACAGCAGCGGCTCCAGCAGCGGCTTCGGCTGGTCTTCCCACTAGCCGCCGCCATTTGCAGTCTGGTCTTTTTCTCCCCCCCCCCCCATAGACGTGATAGGCTACGTAAAGACTTATGTAGCCTATCTCGTCTGGGTTAAAAAAACAACAAAAGCGTACACAAATGGCGGTGGCTATGGCCGCCGCCATTTGTGTTCCTTATTTTTTGCCGTCTTAGTCTACGTCAATATTTATGTAGACTAAGACGAAGAAAAGAAAGGGGAATGCAAATAGCACCCACTACGCTATTTGCGTTCCCCTTTCTTTTCTTCATCTTAGTCTACGTAAATATTGATGTGGACTAAGATGGCAAAAAATAAGGAACGCAAATGGCGGCGGCCATAGCCGCCACCATTTGCGTACGTGTTTTTTGTTTGTTTTTTACCCAGAGCCCTCCGCGGCCGGAAATCCGGCTGCGGACGGCCCTGGCCTGGGCCTGGCCGGCTGCTCCACAGAGCCGCCGCAGAGCACAGCCGGCCGTCGAGGATTCGGGGGGGGGGATCCAGATCGCCTCCCCCCCCCGTTGAGCATTCCGGGGGGAGGGACGGAACGCCCCCCCCCATGAACAGAATCCGCAAAAAGGTAAGTGACTTTTGTACATCCCTAGTCCTCACTGTCCCACAAGCTCCAGGCCCTAAATTCACTAGGTAAAAGAGACACTAATATGCCTAATTGGTTCTCGTTACCCAACCAGGAGAAGTACCGAGAAAATATTAACACTACTGGTAGTGCAGAATGATGAACAAGACTTTAAATAATTAAATAAGACTTTTATAATTTAAAAACAAACAAATTAAAGTTTACTTAATACAGGAGGTGTTATAACTTATAATTAATCACTCAGTTCTTGGTCTTACCCTGCCTATTCTACTTCTTCTAACTCCTATACTTACAACTCCACTATCTAGATGTAGCTTCATCAAACCCTATCTGTCTGTTCCTGCTTTTTATAAACTCATTCTACACACACACACACACGCACGCACGCCCCTCCCACCTTTCACTCACTTTCTACTAAACACTTAACCCTAACTTACTTGGGTTCTATTTAACACCGAGAACACATAGAAAGATTAATATAGACTCCACATGGCAAGCATTGTGATTTTGTCACAATCCATATTAAAACACCAGTTCTAGTAGTTTTCATCTTCTCCAGGAGCAGGTCTTTTGTAAAGCTAGTGGGTATTCATTGCCCATTCAAGACCAGGCCACCACAAAATACTTTGCATTACAACTTTGCTATCTAGCCATCTCATCCTCTGCCATCCCCTTTTCCTTTTGCCTTCAGTCTTTCCCAGCATCAGGGTCTTTTCCAGTGACTTTTCTCTTCGCATTAGGTGGCCAAAATATTTGAGCTTGAGCTTCAGCTTCAGCATCTGTCCTTCTAATGAGCAGTCAGGGTTGATTTCCTTTAGGATTGACTGATTTGACCTCCTTGCAGTCCAGGGGACTTGTAAGAGTCTTCTCCAGCACCACAGTTCGAAAGCATCAATTCTTCGGCGGCGCTCAGCCTTCCTTATAGTCCAGCTCTCACAGCCATACATTACTACTGGGAAAACCATAGCTTTGATTATGCGGACCTTTGCGGCAAGGTGATGTCTCTGCTTCTTACTATGCTGTCTAGGTTCGCCACAGCTATCCTCCCAAGGAGCAAGCGTCTTTTAATTTCATGGCTACAGTCACCGTCTGCGGTGATCTTGGAGCCCAAGAAAATAAAATCTCTCACTGCTTCCATTTCTTCCCCTTCTATATGCCAGGATGTGATGGGGCCAGATGCCATGAGCTTCATTTTTTTAATGTTGAGTTTCAAACCAGTGTTTGCACTCTCCTCTTTCACCCTCAACAAGAGGCTCTTTAGATCCTCTTCGCTTTTTGCCATTAGGGTGGTATCATCTGAGGTTGTTGATAATTCTCCTGGCAATCTTAATTCCGACCTGTGATTCATCCAACCCGGCGTTTCTCATGATGTACTCTGCATATAAGTTAAATAAGCAGGGCGACAATATGCAGCCTTGTTGTACTCCTTTCCCAATTTTGAACCAATCAGTTGTTCCATCTCTGGTTTTTACTGTAGCTTCTTGACCCTTGTACAGGTTTCTCAGGAGACAAGTAAGGTGGTCTGGTACTCCCATCTCTTTCAGAATTTGCCACAGTTTGTTGTGATCCTCACAATCAAATGCTTTAGTGTAGTCAATGAAGCAGAAATAAGACATTTTTCTGGAATTCTCTTGCTTTCTCCATGATCCAGCGAATGTTAGCGATTTGATCTCTAGTTCCTCTGCCTCTTCAGGAACCAGTGTGTACTTCCGGTAGTTCTCGGTTCACATACTGCTGAAGCCTAGCTTGTAGGATTTTGAGCATCACCTTGCTGGCATGTGAAATGAGCGCAATTGTACGGTAGTTTGAACACTCTTTGGCTATGCCCTTCTTTGGAACTGGAATGTAAACTGACCTTTTCCAGTCTTGTGGCCACTGTTGAGTGTTCCAAATGTGTTGGCATATTGAGTGCAGCACTTTAACAGCATCATCTTTTAGGATTTTAAATAGCTCAGCTGGAATACTGTCATCTCCGCTAGCTTTGTTGTTAGTAATGCTTCCTAAGGCCCACTTGACTTCACTCTCAAGGATGTCCGGCTCAAGTTCAGTGACCGCACTATCATGGCTATCAGGGACATTAAGATCTTTCCTGTATAGTTCTTCTGTGTATTCTTTCCACCTCTTCTTAATCTCATCTGCTTCTGTTAGGTCCCTGCCTTCTTTGTCCTTTATCATGCCCGTCTTTGCACAAAACGTTCCCTTGAGATCTCTGATTTTCTTGAAGAGATCTCTAGTCTTTCCCATTCTGTTGTTTTCCTCCATTTCTTTGCATTATTCATTTAAGAAGGCCTTCTTGTCTCTCCTTGCTATTCTCTGGAACTCTGCCTTCAGTTGGATATATCTTCCCCTTTCTCCCTTGCTTTTCGCTTCCCTTCTTTCGTGAGCTACTTGTAAAGCCCCATCAGACAGCCACTTTGCTTTCTTGCATTTCTTTTTCTTTGAGATGGAATGAGTTGCTGCCTCCTGAACAATGTTACGGACCTCCGTCCATAGTTCCTCAGGCACTCTGTCTATCAGGTCTAATCCCTGAAATCTATTCCTCACCTCCACTGTATATTCATAAGGGATATTGTTTAGGTCATACCTGAATGGTTTAGTGGTTTTCTCTATGTTCTTCTATTTAAGCCGAAATTTTGCAAGCAGCAGCTCATGATGTGAGCCACAGTCAGCTCCAGGTCTTGTTTTTACTGACTGTATAGAGCTTCTCCATCTTTGGCTGCAAAGGACATAATCAATCTGATTTAGATATTGACCATCTGGTGATGTCCATGTGTAGAGTTGCCTCTTGTGCTGTTGGAAAAGAATGTTTGCTATGATCAGCGTGTTCTCTTGGCAAAACTCTATTAGCCTTTGTCCTGCTTCATTTTGTACACCAAGGCCATGCTTGCCTGTTATCCTGGTGATTTCTTGACTTCCTACTTTAGCATTCCAATCCCCTATGATGAAGAGGACATCTTTTTTTGGTTTTAGTTCTAGAAGGTGTTGTAGGTCTTCATAGAACCAATCAACCTCAGCTTCTTCGGCCTCAGACTTGAATCACTGTGATGTTGAATGGTTTGCCTTGGATTCGTACTGAGATCATTCTATCGTTTTTGAGATTGAACCCAAGACTGCTTTTCCCACCCTTTTGTTGACTATGAGTGCTACTCCATTTCTTCTAAGGGATTCTTGTCCACAGTAGTAGATATAATGGTCACCTGAATTAAACTTGCCCATGCTTGTCCATTTTAGTTCGCTGATTCCCAAGATGTCGATGTTCAATCTTGCCATCTCATGTTTGACCACCTCCAGCTTACCTCGATTCATTGATCTTACATTCCAGGTTCCTAAACAATATTGTTCTTTACAGCATCGGATTTTCTTTTCACCACCAGGCACATCCACAGCTGAGTGTCCTTTTGGCTTTGGCCCAGCTGCTTCACTCTTTCTGGTGCTACTTGGAAATACCCTCTGCTCTTCCCCAGTAGTATATTGGACACCTTCCGACCTGAGGGGCTCATGTTCCGGCGTCATCTCTTTTAGCCATGTGATATGTTCCATGGGGTTTTCTTGGCAAGAATATTGAAGTGGGTTGCCATTTCCTTCTCCAGTGGACCACATTTTGTCAGAACTCTCCATCATGACATGTCCGTCTTGGGTGGCCCTGCTCGGCATAGCTTATGGCTTCACTGAGTTACGCAAGCCCCTTCGCCACAACAAGGCAGTGATCCATGAAGGGGCTATACATTGTTACCTGGCCTTTATTTTCTTAAAATGATTTCTAAAAATGATGTAATTAGAAGACTAGAGATGTAAACTTTCTGGAAATTTTGAAGTGGTCTTTTTTAAAAAAAATCCTCTCTGTAAGATTCCCAGCATGGTTATTTCTTCCATTCCATATTAAAATTATTGATGTAATGTATCCTTTAATTGATATTTAAGGAAGCTCCAAGTCAAATCCACATTTGTGAGAAACACTGTATTTTATCCCACCATGGCCACCACATGCAACAGAATAATGTGTGTGTTATACAATCTATATTTAAAACTCACTGCCACAATTTTAATACATTTCCCAATTAGATGTCATCATTAGGAAATACTACCTCAGCTATAAAATATTTAACTGCTGCCACCAAAATAAACCCTCTATACCTGAAAGAAACTCAGTAGCCAGTGTAGGCATGGATGGTGTATGCATGGATTGACATCACTGTTAGAAAAAAAACCTTTCAAAATCAACAAGAATAAAGACATTTATTAAAGGGAATTATTTACAAAAGGGAATAAAATGTCACTCTTCAAATAACAGGTTAAGATTACATAAATATTCTTAAATTAAACATGCTTCGTTACCATCCTTAATAGGTAAGGAACTCTTCCTTAGCTAAATAAGCTCTCAGCAGCTTTTCCTTCAGATGAGGGGCAGCATCCTACCTTGTCAATCCAGAAATGGAAACTACATTGAGCTAGGGTAAGGGGTCTCTAGTGCAACATGAATTGTGTTAGCTGGTGCAATGAGATTCCTTGGGAGGTCCCTTACGCTAGTGCAACATACTTTGCATTAGCCGATTGACAGTAAGATACTGCCCCAGATTTCCCTAAACTCCACCACAACAGATTCCTCACAAACATCTACAGGAATAGATGCTGTACACAAGCCTTCCAGCCTCCAGCTTTTCCTGCATCTTATGGGTTTTGTTGTTGTTTATTCGTTCAGTCGCTTCCGAATCTTCGTGACTTCATGGACCAGCCCACGCCAGAGCTTCCTGTGTTTCAGGAAAGTCTTGCTGAAGTTCCTAAAATGTACCATGTATAACTTGGTTTGCTCATAAAATTATCATGTTTGGTATATTAAATTTAAAAGTATAATTTATTCAGACAATAATTAAAATTTTACTGAGTTTCCCTTTAAATGCTTTTAGTTTTAATGACAATTTTATAAGTATACATAGTATAGTATATGTTCCTAAAGTAACAAAATGGCTTTAGCCCTGCAAAGAGCACTAAAAATATAGTGATTACATATTTTTCAATCCTCCCTCAATTTTCATTTTTTCTGGGTGGTGGTGGTGGGTGGGATGGAAAAATTGTTTGTTTTCCCCATGGCTTCAGAATTTCCAGAAATTTTACATCTCTAATCAGATGCTCAAACATTCAGGGCACATACAAGCTCTGCAGGGGCTCTTTGCCTTTAGGATGTTCGAGGTTGGATGGGTATCCACCTGGGTAAAGATGCCACACCTAAGCAGGCCTCTTCCACTTCAGTTTGTTTGGGTATAAAGTGAAGTTCAGCTTTTGGTTATTTTTAAATGCCACAAGGGTCCTGAGATATCCTTCAAAAGTGAACCCAAACAAATAAAAGAAAGCATAAGTTTTCACTATTAGTTGTACATAAAACACCAATCTACTGAATAGTACTGAATCAGATAATTCCTCCCACCAATTAGTTGAATTTGCATTGATGTGTAGATCTTCTTATCTTTACCACATGCCTAAAAATCTGAGACATAGAGGGCATGCTTACAAACTTAAACATAGTTAAATGTCAGAACTTCCCCCACCCCCAGAACTCTAGGAAGTGTAATTTTCTGTGGGGGCTAAGACCTCTAACAGACTTTTCAAAACCTCAAACTGTCTGACAGCCATTTAAGCCTTTAGTATTATTGCACCCAGTCCCCTGAAATCAGTTTCAGTTTTGCAATAGAGGCACAGAAACACCGGTAATTTGAACATGATATCCAGGGTACAAATCTTCCATTGTAAAGATGCAACTAAGCACATTTACTCATTTTGTAGTTCCACTGATCTCAGTCTTACCTGCACCACTTGGCCATGTGAGTTTCACAAACATCCATCTGCAATATGCAGGTGGTAGTTGGAAGTGAAACATTTTGGCCCTACCTGGGGCTAGGGCAGATCTACACTACAAATCTATTAGTTTAGGCATACCTTACCCCAGAGAATCCTGGATTCCCTAAAGAATCCTGGAAGTATAGTGTAGTGAATGCACTGAGAATTTTCTGTTAGCAATCCGTAGTCTCTCCTTCCTTCCATTACTTTTCTAAGCATTCTCTGCACAGAAGGAATAGCTATTAAATCAAGTCACACAGACATATAGTTTCCTATCCCTCATACTGTGGCCAAGTAAGTATACCATAGTCTGGTATACTGATCTTTTGTTACTAATCCTTTGTTAGGCTGATGGCTAGCTATAGTCCAGAATGATCAGTTGATATTTATCCATGGAAGCTTGTGAAGAAATACTGTATTTTATCTGTTTATGTTTTATCATCTCTGAGTGAGATTATAATGTAAGGTGGCCTTATATTTTAAGCTCAGTGTTCATTATAACCAAGTAGACCAGAAGCCTGGCTTTGCTACTCTGTATTGGGCATAAGATAGTTGTGGCTGCCTTGTTTATAAATAGCTAGGGAAGGGACAGTTTGAAAATGATTAAGGGGAAAAGCTGCCTTGATTTATATAGGTACTAACTAAGTGGATAGTAAAGTACAATTTGGATCGGTCAAGCGGTCAACAAATTTGATTGGTCATTAGAAGAACCATAAAGAACATGATTGGGTAGAGGTTCTGGCCACACGATTTTTTTAAAGGCCAGTTAGAGGTCAGTTGGTGGTTGACAGTTAAAGACAATTGGTTGTGGGTTGGAAGAACAGAGCTCAGGGCTGAGAAAGGATGGTTTCCTAATAGCTGGAACTCTTTTTCCAGCTTTTGGAATGTGATACATATCAGAATGTGACACTTTTCCAAATGAGGGGAGGGGGCAGACAACCAGTTGAAACCAGGTTTTGGCTTGGAATTTGGAAACAGCTAGCAGTTTCTAGATGGAGTTAGCTGAAAACTGGGATGCAGCCTTGAGGGGCTGCACAAGCTGCAGGGATTATCAGTTTCACTGCCCACTTATATTAGTATATTTGCCTCCAGCATACTCTGTACATTTATAAATAAAGGAAATATTACAGAGAAGCCCTAAGTCTCTAGTGCAAAGAAAAGAAAACCTTGAACTTCTCTTCACTCAGAAGTGGGGAGCAAAAAACAGCATACTATCAATACAAGGTTTTGATGAATCATTGTAATACATAGGCATATTAAGAGAGCCTGGGACATATCTCAGACATTTAAGCAAGATCCCTGGAAGGACAAACGTTGAGGCGACAAGCCTAATTATTTGTACTGTGGTGACTCAGTTATGGTTTATTGGATCTCTCCCCCCAGACATATATTGGGCAAGAGACTTTTCCTCTTCTTTAGGTCATCAGGGCCTAAACAGCTAGACTAACAATGCTGAGTGATGTCATTGTGCACACTGTAAACTTTGAGAAAATTCAGATTGTGCTCACACTCTAGGTTTGACTCATCTTCCTATGTAAGGTGAAGAAGAAAGTGTACATATTAAATTTGGTGGTGAACCCTGGTTTTTGTTGTTGTTAAATTTCACCTTTGGATGCAGTTGTGTAGCTTGGCTAGCTTTGTCAAGTCAGCTAGAACCATTTGCTCTGTTGACATTTTACCATAGTCTATCCGCTCTCTACTTGTGCCACACTAACCTGGATTGTGTGAGCTGATCTCTCTTGTGTTGGATAAATGGCCCTTTCCTTGAGGCAGGGGTCAGACTTGATAATTGTTTTATTAATCTCTTGCTTTAAAAAAGTGTATCATAAGTAGGATGTAACAGCTGCACCTTTCCCTGCAATGTGGAGGGAAAAAACCATAGGCATTCTGCTAGTCATGCAGGTTTTAAAGGCTGGGTGCGGGTGTGAAGATGTATGGCAGCAATCAAAACTTCTGGAGGTCCACAATTCCCATCAGCCCTAGTCAACATAGCCAATGGTGAGGGATGGGAATTGTAGGTCAAAACATCTGCAGGGACATGTTACCCACCCTGGAATGGAAACCCTTTCTACAACATGCACAGGGAAACAGGGTTTCTGTACTTTGGAATAGTTTTGTGGAAAAGTAAATATTGCAGCTTGGCATTCACTGGTGAAAGAAGCTGAACTTATTGAAATTCGCCATAACAAGGTACAGTAGTAGCCCAGTTCTTCACTTTTATAGCCACTTTAACCCAGAGATGTCGAAGCCAACAGCCACCAACCTGGGAGCAGCCTTTTCACGTCACTCGCCCCGGAGCTGGGCTGCCCCAGCGCAGGCCGCGTCTACAGTTGCGCTCTGTCAACGGGGTGGGGGTGCCGTTGTGGTCGTGCAAAAACATCCGCAGCAGTTCCGGACCCGGTGGTAGCCATGACAACCAACTCCACGACCCGTCTGGGCCGCACAAACTTCCGGGTCGCGTGACTTCCTCCCCCTCAAGCGCTGCTATTTTTCCAGACGGGGCGGGGGAAAGGAAAAATGAACCAAAGAAGAACGAACTATCAGACACCTCGAGAAAGCGGGAAGAAAGACATTCCAGACCCGACCCCCCCCCCCGCCGCCTCTCTTTGGGTTAGTTATAAATAGCGCGCCACCGTGCGTGTGTCACGTTCCCATTACGTACACGCACGGCTGAGGTGTTGCGGCATGGCGCTCCGTGACGCAAGCGCGTATCCGGCCAAGCTATAAATACGCTTCCGGCGCCGGCTCAGCTGGTTGAGTGGGCACCGGTAGCAACCAGGGAGCAAGTGCGTGGCGGCTGCTCCCGGTGCCCGCCCAGCAGTAGTCCCGCTCTGGCAGGGCCTGCTGGGAGGGGGGCTTGGGGAGATACCTTTGGGGGCCTCCGCCGTTTCTCTTGCCCTCCGGTGGGGCCAAATTCTCCCCGGGCGAGCGGGCAGAGGCGGCGTCAGTTGCTGTGAGGAGCCGCTGCGACCGTCTCTTGCGCCCGCTCTCGCTGGGCCGCCCTTCCCGGAGTCCCTAAGGACGAGGATGCCCATTGGAGGCAATGGCAGCTCTCTGGAGGTCCAAAGGACATAATGGGAGTTGAGCTTGTCTGTTGACATGCCGGCTTCACTGAAATCGGTGCAAGCTGCAAATGAGCTACCAGTAAAGGAGGGAATGGATCCTGAAAGGCAATGAAAGGGGCCACGGGAATCGAAGAGAAATGAGATGGTTTTATATCGATCTTTCTGTGTTATTTTAAATGTTAATTTTGCTTGCTTTAGTATGATTCTAAGGTATTCTGGATACAAATCTTGTTCTTTGTGATTTTTAAATGTTAATTTTGATGCGAAAGGTACCTTAGAAGTCCATATGAATAAAGCAACTCAGCGTATTAAGCACACGGACAGAGAAGATGTGCAACAGCAGTGACAGAGAGGAGGAGCAAGTGCATACATGCCATCCTATCCCTCTTGAGCAGGGGCGCTTAATATTTTCTGTCCATCAAATCGCAGCCTTTGCAGAAGGCCTTGTGAAAAAAATGTGTTAGTGCAAATTTCTAGAACAGCTAGTCTGGGGTTCAGCTCCCTGGGTCTCTAGAAGTTTCATCTGTGAGTAAGGAGTGGCTTCATCTTGTCTATAGATGCATCTACTTACATACATGAGCGCTAAACCAGTGTGCAGTACTTTCATGTCTCACAGTGTAGCTGCTGAGCTATGCTGTGAGCTACTGTAGGCCAATAAAATTTTAAACCAAAACAATGAACACTTTTTTGGCTTTTGTATAAGCAGAGGACAGGCTGTTTCACAGAAAATGAGTATAATATGCAGCAGGTGAAGCAGAGCCTTGGTGTGCGAAGAGGCAGAGGTGCTGGCTGCTCCTTGGAGGTTCAGACATCTGCTGTTTGCTTGGCACTCTACGTAGTGGGGACAGATTTAATACAGTGGTCTCAACTCTCATGGCTCTGCTTGGAGTTGAGAGTGCATGTGTGGGAACAGAGGCACTGGCAGTTGTAGGGAGCTGCTACCACCTCTGTGCGTACTCTCTCTGAGTCAGCACAGGAGTTAGGATAGTGCTAGTCCCAACCATTTAATCTTCCAGAGGGGCAGGGACAGGTGAGTAAGTGAGGATGGGGTGATATCTGCTCCTGCCACTGTCACTTGCTTGGACAAATGAACAATGATGGAAGCAAGGATCAGCCACTTCTGCTCATCCACCTCCTCTGTTTGGATGGTGGGGCTGGGCCCAGTCCCCACTGCTGCCCAGGGGGAGAAAGTAGCTGAGTGAGTGGAGATGTCTGCTCATTGTAACTGCTACTCATTTGCTTGCTTTGGTGGGCAGGCATGTGGACAGCGTCTGCTTTGTGCTGCTTACCTTCTGAGTCTGTGAAGGAGTGTTGCTCTTGTGCACAGGAGGACCCCCAAATCTCCCTGAGGCCCTCTGTTGATGATGGCGGCAGCTGCTGCATTGGTAGTCAGTCTCAGAGCATGTTGCCAACCCCTAGGGTTGTTGACCTTGATGCAGGGTGAGTCCTGGTGGGCCTCATTGCAAAAGCTTAGGCCCACTCTGTTAGTGGCATCCTGATTGCCCTGGTGGCATCTCAGGAATAGCAAGGATGATACTTTGCCTTAGCCTCCCCCAACCTGGTGCTCTGCAGATGTTTTGGACTACAACTCTCAGCATTCCTGACCATTGGCCATAGTGGCTGGGGCTGATGGGAGATGGTCCAGAACTTATGGAGGGCACCAGGATAGGGAAGGCTGCTTTAGGGAGCAACCCTATGGGGATAGGTGGCCACCTCTGAACTCAGAGGTGACCACCTATCCAATGCACGGTAGGAGGAGTGTGGAGGGCATCGTTTCTCCTGCGCTCTAGCTGCAATGCATATCTGGCTAGACGGCTGATTTCAGCTATCTAGCCACGGGACACTGGAGGGTGGGGGTGGGGAGGCCGAATGACACATAGGAAGTGTACTGACACTTCCGCATGCCCTGCCCCTGGGAACACCCCCTTTTGCCCTGCTCTGCGATGAGCACGGAGCGTGGGGACAATCTGCACTGTCTACGAGGTTCCCCAGGAACCAGCCTTGGAGTGCGGGCTCCGAGGTCGGTTCCTGGAAACCGCCCAATCCTGTGTCCGTCTAGCTGCTGTCTAATGGCCATAAGATTGCGCCCTTAGCTAGTTAATTCTTTTGGTCACTTCAGTAATAAGCAAAATTTTACTTAAACTTTCAGTTTAACTTTATTTATTTATTATATTTATATACTGTTCCACATCAAAAGATTTCAGAGTGGTGAACAGCAGAGATGAAAGAATAAAACACCATGTTAAAACAAAACATTTTAAAGGAACAAATTCTGGATTTAATAAACTGCAGCTAGTCACCCAAGGAAGGCCTCTCAAAATAACAATGTCTTCAGGAGGTTCAGTTATGCATATGTAGAATGTTTTCTCTAATGAGGTATGTGTGAAACCATCCTGCTTGCTTAAGGTCTGCTAATATCCATCAGGACTCAAGCTATTATTTGATATAACAGAACTTGATGCTTTGCTTGAGCTCAGTTATAAGGAACAGGATTGATACTAAAGCACAGAGCCACTGAAAGGGAAAATGGAAGTTTCAAAGAATATTTCACAATATATCGTATTATTATAAGATATGCCCTATTTCTGGCAGTTTGATCTGTGCACATAAGCACATATTATAAATACAATATGAACGCATGCACAGTGATACATCCTTACCTCCTAACTAGACAGGGTATTCCTTCTTGAGATGGCAATGTGCCTGTATCCTTAAATTTATTTATTTTATTTATTCATTACATTTCTATCCCATCTTATTTCTTCTTGCAAGAAACCCAAGATGGCTGACTTAGTCCTCCTCCTCTCCATTTTATTCTCACAACTCTGTGAGGTAGGTTAGGCTGAGAGTCAGTGACTAGCCCAAAGTCTCCCAGTGAGCTTCATGGCCAAGTGGGAGCTGGAACCCGGATCTCCCGAGTCCCAGTCTAATGCTCTAACTGCTACACCACACTGGCTCGCTTAAGTAGGCCTTTATGTTGTAATGCAGTGAGCATTTTTAGATGCGGAGAAGGTTTTATCTACCTGTACAGCCTTCCCTATCCTGGTGCCTTCCAGATGTTTTGGGCTTCAATTCCCAGCAGTACCAGCCAACATGGCCAATGGTCAGGAATGCTGGGAGCTGTAGTCCAAACCATTTAAAGGGCACCAGGTTGGGGAAAGCTGGAGTAGGGGTTTCAATTCCCTCCATGCCCCCCATCAGCAGCCTCCCCATGCTACACTGCAAATGGCTTTTAAAGCTCCCCCGAGTGAAGCGTAGCTATTTTGGAAACTCTCTCTCTCTATATATATATGTATATATTTATTCATGTATGTATATGTATGTAAATATTGGTATGGTATGTGAGGGCTCCCCTTCATGGATGTTGTGGCGAAGGGGCTTGCGTAACTCAGTGAAGCCATACGCTATGCCGTGCAGGGCCACCCAAGACAGACAGGTCATGGCGGAGAGTTCTGACAAAATGTGGTCCACTGGAGAAGGAAATGGCAACCCACTCCAGTATTCTTGCCAAGAAAACCCCATGGAACGTATCACAAGGCTAAAAGATACGATGCCGGAACATGAGCCCCTCAGGTCGGAAGGTGTCCAATATACTACTGGGGAAGAGCAGAGGGTATTTCCAAGTAGAGCCAGAAAGAGTGAAGCGGCTGGGCCAAAGCCAAAAGGACACTCAGCTGTGGATGTGTCTGGTGGTGAAAAGAAAATCCGATGCTGTAAAGAACAATAATGTTTAGGAACCTGGAATGTAAGATCAATGAATCAAGGTAAGCTGGAGGTGGTCAAACATGAGATGGCAAGATTAAACATCGACATCTTGGGAATCAGCGAACTAAAATGGACAAGCACGGGCGAATTTAATTCAAGTGACCATCATATCTACTACTGTGGGCAAGAATCCGTTAGAAGAAATGGAGTAGCACTCATAGTCAACAAAAGGGTGGGAAAAGCAGTATTGGGGTACAATCTCAAAAACGATAGAATGATTTCAGTACGAATCCAAGGCAAACCATTCAACATCAGAATGGGAAAGACTAGAGATCTTTTCAAGAAAATCAGAGATCTCAAGGGAACGTTTTGTGCAAAGACGGGCATGATAAAGGACAAAGAAGGCAGGGACCTAACAGAAGCAGATGAGATTAAGAAGAGGTGGAAAGAATACACAGAACTATACAGGAAAGATCTGAATGTCCCTGATAGCCATGATAGTGCGGTCACTGAACTTGAGCCGGACATCCTTGAGAGTGAAGTCAAGTGGGCCTTAGGAAGCATTAGTAACAACAAAGCTAGCAGAGGTGACAGTATTCCAGCTGAGCTATTTAAAATCCTAAAAGATGATGCTGTTAAAGTGCTGCACTCAATATGCCAACACATTTGGAACACTCAACAGTGGCCACAAGACTGGAAAAGGTCAGTTTACATTCCAATTCCAAAGAAGGGCAATGCCAAAGAGTGTTCAAACTACCGTACAATTGCGCTCATTTCACATGCCAGCAAGGTGATGTTCAAAATCCTACAAGCTAGGCTTCAGCAGTATGCGAACCGAGAACTACCAGAAGTACAAGCTGGGTTTCGAAGAGGCAGAGGAACTAGAGATCAAATCGCCAACTTTCACTGGATCATGGAGAAAGCAAGAGAATTCCAGAGAAACGTCTATTTCTGCTTCATTGACTATGCTAAAGCCTTTGATTGTGTGGATCACAACAAACTGTGGCAAATTCTGAAAGAGATGGGAGTGCCAGACCACCTTACTTGTCTCCTGAGAAACCTGTACGAGGGTCAAGAAGCAACAGTAAGAACCAGACATGGAACAACCGATTGGTTCCAAATTGGGAAAGGAGTACGACAAGGCTGCATATGGTCACCCTGCTAATTTAACTTATATGCAGAGTCCATCATGAGAAACGCTGGGTTGGATGAATCACAGGTCGGAATTAAGATTGCCGGGAGAATTATCAACAACCTCTGATACGCAGATGATACCACCCTAGTGGCAGAAAGCGAAGAGGATCTAAAGAGCCTCTTGTTGAGGGTGAAAGAGGAGAGTGCAAAAGCTGGTTTGAAACTCAACATTAAACAAACGAAGCTCATGGCATCTGTCCCCATCACTTCCTGGCATATGGAAGGGGAAGAAATGGAAGCAGTGACAGATTTTATTTTCTTGGGCTCCAAGATCACCGCAGACGGTGACTGTAGCCATGAAATTAAAAGACGCTTGCTCCTTGGGAGGAAAGCTATGGCGAACCTAGACAGCATAGTAAGAAGCAGAGACATCACCTTGCCGACAAAGGTCCGCATAATCAAAGCTATGGTTTTCCCAGTAGTAATGTATGGCTGTGAGAGCTGGACTATAAGGAAGGCTGAGCACTGAAGAATTGATGCTTTCGAACTGTGGTGCTAGAGAAGACTCTTACGAGTCCCCTGGAGTGCAAGGAGGTCAAATCAGTCAATCCTAAAGGAAATCAACCCTGACTGCTCATTGGAAGGACAGATACTGAAGCTGAAGCTCAAATATTTTGGCCACCTAAAGAGAAGTGAAAACTGTCTGGAAAAGACCCTGATTCTGGGAAAGACTGAAGGCAAAAGGAGAAAGGGATGGCAGAGTATGAGATGGCTAGATAGCATCACTGATGCAATGAATATGGACTTGAGCATGCTCCGGGAGAGAGCGCAGGACAGGAAGGCCTGGCATGCTATGGTCCATGGGGTCACGAGGAGTCGGACACGACTGAACGACTGAACAACAACCAATGTGAGGGCTACTGTTAGGGCTGGGTGAAAGCTTTTCTGCGACAGCAGAAGCTAGTGGAATATTTCTCTGGCCTCGGGCTGTTCGACAGAATCTCTTGGTTTAAGGTGATGTCTTGTGCCCCTCTGCTTTTACTGCAGTGGACCTCTTCTTAACAGACAAGAAGCTCAGCTTCTGTAAGGGCTCTGAGTTGATGACAGCATGCAGTTCCTTGGAGAGATTGTTAATCTTCCCTAGCAACTGCCTTCCCTTTGAGAAAGGAGCACTCCAGCTCTTCAGCTGCTTTATCCTTAAAGTACGTTTGGCTCTCCCTCGAGTGCTTTGCTGGAGCACATGCATGGGTGCTCAATTCATTCACAGAAGCACCAAAGAAAGGGTGAAATGAACTGCTTTGGGCTTTGTCTGCAGTGAGTGTTTTGGCAAATCTTCCTCATTGTGCTAATACTGAAAAATAGCTCCACTGATGGAATCAGCAGTTTAGATGTCATACCTTTGTGTGGGCCATTTCATGTGGCTCTGCTCCATTAACAGCTTTTCTTCCCTTTTGTGGAAATATATATGCAGACAGTTGCGGGATGGGGGGAAGGGGAAGTTCCCCTATCACCAAAGAGTCTTTTGTAGACAAGGTCATTGACTCCTATCTGGCTTGAAATTTCAGTCTTACTTTACAACAATGATGGGACCTTAATTTATGGTGATTCCTCCATCACCCCCCACCATTGTGGTGCTCTGAGTGGCTGCACTGCTCAAATCTAAGAAGCTCACCCCAGGATCTCTTGCAATGTCATGGAAGATTCTGGTAGTATGCACAACTTGAATCTCACACAACCAGGGTAAGATCCAATAGTTTTGCCCCAGCATACATTGTAACATTGCAAAGAAGCCAGGGGTACACCTCTCTGAACATGCCCTTTTTCATTGTTGCCCCTCAAATAGGGATGTATGGACTGTGTAAAATCCATCTGTGTTTCGTGGATTGTAAGGCAACTTTTGTTCCGTCGTCTGCTCACGGACGGATGCAATCTTTTCTTCGTCAGGTGGAAAAATACACAAATTATTATGTAAGGGGTTTCATAACAATTTACATAATTGACCTTGATATGTAACATTTAGTGTATTGTCCCCCATTCCATTCAACTTTTCCTCAGCAGAAACTTGTGTATTTTCCTATGAATAAATATGCATAAATTTCGGGAAAGTAAAAAAAAAGATCCAAAAGTCCACCGACTCCACGTGGCCTCAGAGGGTCTCTCCGCAGCAGATTCGACAGGTTGGCTTCTTAGAAACCTGAGCTCATTTTAGTCCATCTCGAATTTCTGTAGCATCCATACCCTCAAACTATTGCTGCTCCAAGCAATCTGTGGGTTGCTACCTTCCTAATCTTAATGTGTAAATTTCTTAAATGGGATACCTGGGTTTCAGCTGAGTTTGTTGAATTGAAGTCAATGAGCAGGACACATATTCCAGCATTACTGATTTGTGCATCAGGCACCTTGCTGTTTAGAAACAGGTTCTTCTGATGCCAAACAGAATTTGTCTGATCATGCAGCTCCTGCTCTTCTAATGTGTGGCAATGGTGTACATGAGAACAACATGTTATTCTTTTTAAAGTGCCTCTATACAAAAGAAGGACTCAGCATTTTGTATTGTAAGCATAACAATGCATGATAAGGTTTGTGTGATTCAAATTTAATATTTCAAAGGCTGAATATGGGACTGGTCTTCTTTCTCGGTCATGACACCAACTTTCTAGAACAGGGTCTGTATAGATGACCACCTTTTGCCATCTTTATTCATTGCCTAGACTGGAGAAAATCTCTCTGCTTGGGATTTCTTTTTCCTGCCGTGTTCAAAGTCAGTTTCCAAGGCTCAGCTGTAGATATATTCAAGGCTGAATTATAAGGCAACAACAATGGTTTTTAAATGCCTTGTAATAACTATAGCAATGTTATCAATGCAAGACAATCTCTTGTACTTTCTCCCCCTCCCACCATTTTTTAAGCAAAGCGGCTTTGGCGTACCTAGTACAGAGCGCCATTGAATAATTTCATGTAACTGTGTAAACAGTGAGTTGGCCATCATATCATATGTGGTCCGTAATGGTGGGGGCTGGGTGACTCTCTTGCCATTCCCAAATAGTACCTCTATCCTTTTCCTGCAGTTCTAAACTTTTTTTTCTGTTGCATATTCCCTGTTTGGCTATTTGATTTTAGCTTTATTTGTTTATTAAAACATATACAGTGCCCTATTGCTTGCAGTTTAGGATTTTAATAAAAAATGACACTGACAAGCTGTTCCTGCTGTGGAAAGAGGGCTGTTGAAATCTACAGCTGCTGATTAATGTTTAAAGCATCTTTGGTTTGCTGTGCCTTTTCCCCTATCCTTGCAGTTTGCTGCCTTAAAAGTATTTTGGTTAACATTCGGTTTTCATTATGCATTCTTCTGCTATTGATTTTGTATTGTTCAGAGCTGACTTTAATGATGAATGGAAACAAGCAAATAAACAACTTTCCTCCTACGTTTGTCATCTGTATGCATATATTTTTGGCTCTTAGTTATGATAGCAGAGCCAGATTTTTTTTTTTTTTTATATTCAGTTATGTTCAGCGCTCTATTTTTCTGACACTGTTTTCTGGCAAAGAATTGAGTCCACTTAGCAGATGCCTATTAGCAAAAGGCTTCTCAATGAATTCTTAAGCTTCCAAGTGAAGTGAAGCAGCCTTGTCCTCCCAGAATCTGATAGGGATGGATAAATCTTTCACTGAATCCAGTTTCTCATTTTTCCAGCATTACGTTTGCTCTGTCCTGTTTCTGCATCAGTTTGTGAATTCTTTTTAAAAGTTCACACAAACATTTGTATGGATTTTTGTGTGCATTTCTCCTAATTTACACATTTTTGTATGCACATTTTCAAATATATATATATATATATATATATACACACACACAGAGAGAGAGAGAGAGAGAGAGAGAGTGAGCACAAACATCCCCGAATATAAGAATTTTTGTGAGCACTTTCCCTGAATATATGCATTTTTGGATGCATTTTTGATTTGCCAACTGCACCACAAAATTTGTAAAATCACCATATAGCTGTGTCGTGTAGGTTTGTGAAGTGTAAATTAAGTAAGTTTGTATTAAAATCTGAACCTGTGAAAGAACAGAACTGTTCTCCATTTTTGTGTTTATTTTGTTTTAGAATATTATGAGGTTAAATAATGAGCTCATATTACGCCAGTACTTTTCCAGCTGCACTGGCTGCCAGTCCATTTCCGGGCCAGTGCTGGTGTTAACATTCAAAGCCCTTAACAGCTTGGGGCCAGGTTACCTGAAGGATCGCCTCCTCCCATATGTGCCTGCCCAGACCTTAAGATCATCATCAGCGGCCCTTCTCCGTGAGCCCCTGCCAAAGGAAGTGAGGCGGGTGGCTACTAGGAGGAGGGCTTTTTCTGCTGTGGCACCCCGGCTCTGGAATGAGCTCCCTAGTGAGGTTCGCCTGGCGCCTACATTGTATTCCTTTCGGCGCCAGGTGAAGACCTTTTTATTTTCCCAGGCATTTTAACATTTTAGCTTTCTAAATTTTTATCTTTGCTGTTTTAAATCTGTATTTTAAACTCCTGCACTGCTGCTAGGTTTTATTGTGGTTGTATTGTTATATTGTGGTTTTAATGTTCTATATATTTTAAATTGTTTTATTGTGTGTTGTTTGGTTATAATTTTTGTGAACCGCCCAGAGAGCTTCAGCTATTGGGCGGTATAGAAATGAAATGAATGAATGAATGAATGAATGAATAAATAAATAAATCTTTGCCTCTCTCTGTGTGTGCATGTGTGTGTGCGCTTGTGATTGCTTCAGCCACAAGGTTAACAGTTTTGAGGTCAAAATTTAGTTAGAATATAGAGATCAGGAAGTTCTGCTCAGGGAAGCAAGAGATTGTAAAGTTTAACAGAAGGTCAGAGGAAGAGAGAGAGAAAGTTTAGGAAACAGAAAATTAGTTTGCATAAATGAACAAGAAAATACTTTCCTGATTGGTTGGAACTGGGGAGAGAAAACATTGTTTTTAAGAAACTAAAGCCTAAGGTGAAAAGGCACAAGGGCAGAGAAGCAGGAAGAAGGAGGAGTGTGGGGTGGGGGAAGAAAGAGAGCGCGAGAGAAGGAAGGAAGGGAAGGAGCCCAGAGCCCTAGAGAAAAGAGAGAGCTGCTGGAACTGGTTGCAGGAGTTGGATCAATGACAGATATTACTGGGATAAAGGGCCTGTATAAAATAGGGATACACTCTAATGAGGTTACCTGGATGCATTTATCCTTGGTTGCTTTATTACCCTATTGTGCTTATGGATTTTTGTGTTTTGTGTGTGTGTATGTATGTATATAAACTTTTTTTCCTATTAACATTTTTCTTCAGTGAAGTTTTAAAACTTTGCTATTTGAAACTTTGTGGTCTCATTTCTTTTTAGGTTACCCAGACTGCATCTAAGAGCATGCGCCCGCCCCACACTACCTAAAGTAGATACTTGAGACCCAGAGAGTTTTAGGGCTGCTTTGCTGGAGGCGGCCAGAGAAAAAAAAGATTTCCACCTGGTGGCAACAGAAAAAAGCCACAGGAAAAGAAGGGCAAAAAGGAGGGGGCATACAATTTTGCCCATTTTCTCCTCCACTCATGGAAAAGGGTCTATGCAAGAACCCAACAGATTTATCTCCCATCCTTAGTATCTGATGATATGAACCTTATTGGAGTGAATGTGGGCTGTTATGCTAGTGGAACAACTTCACTTAGTTTCATCCAAACCAGAAGTGCTCTGGCCTGATTTTTTTTTCTGATTCATGAATGCAATTGCCTCTTGATAAATACAAGCCAAATGCATTATCAAGTGTAGTGTAGGCAGTTGCTCAGGAAAAGTTTAAAAATGTATTAATGCAGAAAAGGAAGACTCCTATCTATTTTAAGTGCTAGAATATGGGTTTGGAAAAGTCAGTCCACCTAAAATATATAATTTTTTGTTGGCATTATGAAACATGCCTGTTATCATGTTGAGTAGGTTATACATGGAGAGATGTCCTGAATTAGTCCAGGAATTCTGGCTGTGTATGCAAGCTCACAGATATACTGCATCTCCCCATGGGATCTCTGTCAGTGCAGGCCAGGCCAGGCTTGGCCTCCCCCTTTGCCCACCTGCAACATTGTCCCCACATCCAGCACTTTATTTTTCCCCATATGGGTGAATGGTAGCTAGTCACTTATATGCGGATGAATAACGGATAGACTCAAAGATGCCACTAGGCCCAAGGTTAAACCTGGCTGCTGCCCCTGATGCAACAAGGGTCTGTGTTGGAAGCTTATAGTTATGTAGTGTGAGGTATTGGGAACTGCAGCAGTTGCTATCTGGATAGCTCTTCCCGCCATTTACTATGCTGCCCAGGGCTGATAGGAATTGTAGGCCAAAACATTTGGAGGGCTACAATTTTCCCACCACTGCTATAATGTAATGGACCCTTGGGGCCTTCAAAGTTGCCATATTAAAAAAACAAAAAAGCTATTGATGTACCATGTTTCTTTTCTGGCACAAACCCAATTCTGTTCGGTTTCCTGTATTTCTAAGAAGGATGTTCTGTCCTGGCTAGGCTGAGAGCCCATGGAGTGCTAGGTGAGGTTTGGGGAAAATGACCTAAGACAGAGAGAACCAGCACCATGCAGCAGGAAATGGTAGCAAAGATTCAGACAGTAGGTTTCAGGCAGCTGGTCAGCACTGGGACTTGGACAGCAGAAATTCCTGTGACAAGTTTTTCCGTCTCCAAGCAGAGCGTGCTTGTTGCCAGAGCTTCAAATGGAGTTGTAGGGAATTGAAAATTGCTCTGCTGCAGCTTGGATATGTACACTGTGGTGCCATTGCATGGTCTCCAATTGTATCCTCTGCTTTTCCCAGTGGGGAGTCTCAGCTTTGGGTGGTTGATGGGCTGATTCAGATTTCTCAGTGGACTTGGTTCAGGCTTCTTAGCAGAAAGGTCTGAGATGCCTATCCCAGGTAGTGGTGTACAAGAAATTCCTTTTATTTTGTAATTCCATTCATTCTTGTTATAAAAGACTTCATTTCTTTCATTACTAATTTGTTAAATTACATCTTACTTTTCATTCACATTCATTTTGTTACATTCATTGTTGTTTCCTTCCCTCCCCCTTTCTTTTAAACCTTTATGTCATCAAAGTTTGTGTTATTCCAAGGCAATGGGGTGTGTGTGTGTGAGATGGTGGCTGCTAGTGGGAGCTGCTACCCCCCTCAAATGCCCCAGAACAATGCAATATCTGGGCCATTCTGGGAAAATAAAATGGCAGCTGCCAAGAGGGCTTCCATTGCAGTCATACAAGGTAAACCTTTCCCCTGAATAAGTGATGACTGGAGTAATATAAAAGAACTGTATTCCCACCATAGGTTATTCTTGGCACTTGTCCAAATTTGGTTCAATTTTTAATTCATTATGAAATGAATGTACACCCCTAATCCCAGATGCAGAGTCTGGTAACTCCTCCTCTCCCATCTATTTATGCATTTCATCTTAATGGCAACTTCCCTCTCAGGCCCTAATTTGAGCAAAGTCAGGGGCCACGAGACCTCTTAGGCAGACCCCCCTGGCTGGGAGTCATCAACAGAGAGGTCTGGGAGCATTTAGATACTCCTGTATTATCTGCAGTGACCATCAGTATGAGAGAAAATGGTCCTAAAGTTAGGATTAACTGATAGATAAGAAAAAAATGAAACTGAATTTTAAAGAACTTTTATGTGTGTCTTTAGTATGAATCATTTATTTTAAATTTTTCAGTATATACTGTATATCGCCGAGGTACAGACAAATTATTTGCTGTGTTACCATAGAATTAAAAGTGCAAAGTGGAAACATTCATTGTATTTAAATATTGTGGACTTGGTGATGGTAGATACTTCACTTGAGGAAAAACCAGAAAAGGTGATAAGATGTGTATTGTTTACTGGATCAGCTTCTGTTGATGTGAAATGGACCATATACACACATGTTACATGGCAGTAGGCCCAGCTTTTCCACCACATACACAGTGGTGTAGTGGGAACTTGGGCTTGCAGGGATGCTGCGCTGGTGCTTTTTGATTAGCAAGGAAGCGAATGTCATCTTCCACCCTCTCCTCAGACTTCCCTGTTCCTTTGAGCTTAGCAGCAATTCTCACAGTAGCTGGGGTGGGGTGGGGTGGGGTGGGGAATGAATTTTCCTTGCAACAATATATTGTTCCCTGTTGTAGTGCAAAGTGTTTTGGAGTGGCTTGGTCCTGAATGGGCAATGAAGACCCATTAGCTTTACAAAAGGCCTACTCCTGGTGAAGATGAAAACTGGTTTGTTGATATGGAACTGTCTGAATTCCTGTTCTCTCCTGGGGGGCGTGTCTATGGGCACTCTCATGATGAGCATCTGCACTTCAAAATTTACCACTACATCACTGCATGTACATTTAGCAGGGAGCCACAGCATGTCCTAGCTTCCTGATGAGTGTATCACCTGTATGATCAATATCGGTCATAATCACATTACATTTTTAGGTGTGCTCTTAAAACATGTTAGGTATACAGCTGTTTATGCAATGTGGGAAATGAACCTAGGAACATAGAATTCTGCATCAAGTTTGATCCCCCTCTCCTTCCAAAGACCTGATTTGTAGACACACTTTGTTAGCAATAGAAGTCTCTACAATTTATCAATAGCACTTTTCCTCATTATGCTGTGTGCTTCCTAAACAAGTGCAGGAATGAAAAAAACAGCTGGTCTAGGATGAAGTGGTATTTTCAAAACCCAAATAATTTATTGGACTTGCCAGGATTTTGAGTCACTCGCTGGATTCCAGTGAGAATTAAATACATTGACAAGCATTGTTAACAAAAGCGAATGAAGATTCCCTATCTTGGATGGCGGTTGATACAGATTAGCAATAGAGGTTTCCCCTACTGGGTGGCAACCAAAGAATCCTCTGGGCAAATAGGGACTCAGTGGAAGATGGTCTGCTGCATGGAACTGATTACTTGGCTGGGGGTTCTTTCCTAACTGTGGTGGTTGCATTTTGTGAATGTAGCAACAGAGGTTTTGAGAAATATTTGACAGTCATTTTTTGGTTTTGTTTTTCATTAAACTTTGTTCAATCTGTGTCTTGATGTTTGTGGAAATTCCATCTGGTGCAAAACATGGCCAAGTAAGGCATTCCTGTGAATAAACAACCCAACGTCCAGGCTTTTGTAGACTTTTAGACAACTCCCATGAGTGCTACATCAGTGAAAGAATATAGGATGAGTTGTGGACAGCATCAATTCCTCACATTACTGTGACACTTTGCACATAAAATGAACTGTTCCAAACATACCCTAGGGACTTAAGTCATGCGCACTATGCATAATGGCTGAAATTGAACGTGCAAGTAAGTACTCAAATAACAAGTCATGTTTGGTTACCTTAAATATTTTCTTCTTCTTACCCTGATGCTGCAGTGGCTTGATTGCTCCTCTTTCTGTTGAGTTTGATTACCATTTTACACAAGCATGGCCATGTTCATTACTTGATGACTGCACCATCAAGTGGTGGTTTTCATGAGTGAAAGGGGCCATTACAGAGCAAACACCACAGGTATAACATATATCATCTCACATCAACCCAACAGAATGGTCTGTTTCACATAGGCAGGATCATCGCTTGATGACTGTGATATCAGGTTAAATGATTTATATGTTCAAATAAGCCATTGCTCTGCCACTTCAGATTGTGGTAGCAGAGGGCCCCTTTCTTTGAATTCTCTGTAATATGTGATTTTACCACATGTAAGGGAGATTTTTACATGGTAGAGTATTCTAATATGTCACAGCCCTCCCCTGCTCTCTGAATTCTGCTACAGTCCAGAATTCTAGTTCTATGTAATGATGCAGATCAGCTGACAGCTTTCAAGTGTGGTGTAACCAAGTGATGAAAAATCAAGTGATGTGAGTACATGTGTGAACCAGTCTGAGATTTTTCAGTGGTGATATAGCCCACACACTCAGCTGCCACCCATCAGATGTGGAGTAATCAAGTGATGTATATGCATGCAGTGGTGTAGTGGGGGCAGGGATGCAGCCCCGGCACTTTTTCATTAGCAGGGACTCTGATGTCATCTGCCACCCCCCTCAGAATTCCCTGTGCCCTCTGAGCTTAGCTTCGATCCTCACTGTAGCTATGGGGGGAATGAATTTTCCAATCAACAATATATTGTTCCATGTTGGAATGCAAAGTATTTGGGATGACTTGGTCTGGAATGGGCAATTAAGACCTATTCGCTTTACCAAAGACATGCTCCTGGTGGAGATGAAAACTCCTAGAAGTGGTTTGTTTATATGGATTGACACAGCTGTCTGATATTTTTGGACTGCCCTTGGAGACTGTCACAGTGAGCTCCTGCATTTCGAAATTTACCACTACACCACTCTGTGTGTGTGTGTGTGTGTAGTTCAATCTAGCTAGGTGTGTGGACGTTGGAGGGGGAGGGGGGGAGATATAATGAAGGAGCTTAGGGGAGGCTAATGGGTAATGTTGGGATGCTAAGGGAGTGTGCAAGGGGGCTGTTTAAATGAGAAGGGATCTGTCCATGAGGGCTGAGTTGAGAGGGTGAAGCTTCCATAGAATATCATATTTTGAAAACCTCAAATGTTTATGTTTGAGTGAATGGGTGAAAAAGATTTTAACACCCTTGCATTTTTTCTCAGATGTCCAATTGAAATACCACTGCCTTACTGTCAGCTGCACTGTTTTTGGATCCCAGTTGAAGGGTGTATATCTTACAAGGTTGTACAATCTTAGAAGGGGGCGTGGCTGTGAGGGGGTGTGGCTGTGACTGTCATGAAGGGACTCTGCACTTCTGAATTTACCACTACACTACTGCATGCATGTGTGAACGGATCCTAAACAAGCTACTTGATTTACAAAGCAAATGGAACCTTAGACAGCTGAGCTCATATAACAACAGCATATGAAGTGGTATTTAATGTGAGGCACTACTGCTATCAGGTTACAATACAATAAATATTTCCATGTTTCTTATCATATTCAAAACTGGCTTTAAACCAGCCAGTGCAGTGGGAAGCCTGTTGTTGTTCTGCTCTAACACTTTGCCTCCGAACTCTCCTAAGGTTTATTTATGTGTGGATTTTCTTTCTCTGGATAATATGTAATTCACACTGACATTCAAAACCTTTTGCCTTTAGGAAACCTTTATGGTGATGGAATAGCATAAAAGCATTGCATAAAGTCTGCTGAGAGTGTCAAATGGCTTGGGGGACAGTGTGGAATTTCAGTGTTATGCTGTATAAGGGAAAAATGGGACTTAGAAACTTGGTTTTCAATGGACTGTAGTGCTGGCAATGTTCAGGGACATTTTGGTGGTGGGGTGGGGGTGGTAGTTGTGGTGGATCAGGAAAAAAAAGTTGACTCACATTACAGCCCAGCTTATATAATTATACTGGGGAGAGAGAGAGGAATTTTTTAATGACACAGAGAATGGGTATGCGCCTTATAATGTTAAGCACCTTTAAGTCTTTAACCCTGTCAAGGCATACTGGGTGTGAGAGATGTAAACCTCCCCGCCCAGTGTGCCACCATGGAAAAAGCTCTTCTCCCCAATCAGCTGCTGATCAGAGCTTTGCCTGTAGGAAGAGAGTGAGGCTAGGGGAAGAAGGAAGTGGTCAAATGGGAAACCCCTGCGGGCCGTATCTGGCCTGCGGGGTGGAGGTTCCCCATGCCTAATTTAAATGAAAGTGAAGATTTTCAGCATGCTGAATTTTGTGCCATGTACTAGTTTCTGTATTTGTGTGGAATACACTCAGTGTGTAGTTTTAATGCTGGAATGTCAACAGGAGTGCTTGTGTCACTAGAAAAAATAGTTTCTAAACTTGGATTGAAAAGGTTAATAGCAATTTTATTGCAAAGAATACCACCACCACCCACCCTGCATCGATTGTTCCAAATATGTGTGTGTTTATCTTTTGATTTTTATTACTCTGCCTTTCTTACAATAAAATCAATATTCCTTACGAAACGTAAAATTCTGATAGAAGTCACAGCACTAATGTCAGTACCAAAATTTAAAACCAATCTATAAGCAAACTGGAACAACATCAGTTCAGGTCACTAAGTATTTAATTTAACAAGTACATCATTTGCCAGCGAAAGTCCACTAGGGTTTGACAGTGGAATTTCTTTTGGAGAGAAAGTTCCATGCAATTGGAGCCATTGCCACAAAGGCCCTCTCTCATACCTTGTGGTTTGAAAAATGCGTAAGAATGGAACTTGCAGAAGAACATTCCCAGGCAGGGAGGGTTCATCCAGCTTTTAGGAGCAGTCGTTTTGGAGCAAAGTGTCATCAGTATGCTGATGACATGCAGCTATATCTGCCTGTAACATCTGCATTAGGTGTGGCTGTGCAAGTCCTTGACTGGTGCCCAAACTCAGTAATGGGCTGGATGAGGGTCAACAAACTGAACTTGAATCCTGGTAAGACGGGAGACCCTGTGGTTCCCATGTCCAGGAGATAGTCTCATCTCATTACCTGATCTAGAAGGTAGAACTCTCCTGTTGAAGAAGCAGGTTCTGGGGATATTCCGAGATCCATTGTTGCCTCTGGAGGCCCAAGTGACCTCTGCAGTGGCTTGGAATGTCTTTTTCCAGCTTTATCTGGTACACCAGCTACTACTGCTCCTTGATGGAGATACCATGGCCACAGTGGTGCAGGCGCTGGTAACCTCAAGACTGGATTACTCCAATGTACTCTGTGTGAGGCTGCCCTTGGGGCTGGTTTAGAAGCTGCAGTTAGGGCAGGATGCAGTTGCTCTGCTGTTGTCTCTCCATATTACCATGTAAAGCTCTGCACAGGCTGCCCATCTGCTACCAGGCTGGGTTTAAGGTTTTTGTACTTCTCTATAAAGCCCTGGACAATCTGAGCCTGCCTGGGGTGATTGAGGGGATGCCTTCTCCCTTATTATCTTGTCCAATTCTTGTGGTTTTCTGAAGAGGCAGTCCTGGTGGTCCCACATGGGTACGAGATCTGCTTGGAACCCATCAGGAGTAGGGTGTTTAGTGGGGTAACTCCCCCCCTATGAAATGCCCCTCTAACTGAGAATGAGGCATGCACCTATGCTACATTGTTTCTGAAGTTTGCTGAAGACTTTTCTTTTCAGGTAAGCATTTCCTGACTGATTAATAAATTCCAGCCACTCTTTTATTGACCGACTTGCTTTTACTGTAACTTTTGTATTTTAATTAATTGTGAACCACTCAAATATCTCTCGTTGTGGAGCAGTTTATAAACTAACTAACTAACATCATAATACTTTTTTTTGCTAGCATTTTCCATGTTCTTATAAAACTGTTTTTGTCCAGCATGGGCCATTGGAAGTGTAGAATTTCATGGGAGGGCTTTTTCAGATAATATTGTTTCCCACTTGTAACCCTCCAGTGTTTTTTCACCACTTCTTTCATCTTTTTTTCTTACTACAGAAAATCAGTTACAGAGAAAAATATGCAATAGCAGCACAGCACCTTCCAATTGGTAGTGCTAGGAGCCCTCTGTCTGGAAGCACCTCAGATTTCAGCTTGTAAGTTAACTTGAAACCTAAAACACCAACCTGAAAGCCCAGTGCATTCCTCAAGTGTCCATGGTATATCACACAAAAAACTGGCTACTTCAGCCATATCCAAAATTCCTCATTAGATATACAGTATCTAAAGTTTGGTGGTAGACAGGTATCCATTGTCTGCTTTGCTCTTAACTTCTCTCTCAAAAACGTATTGTAAAACACATTACATAGTATATTATCATGTCTATAATTCTTGCAGGCCCACTGTGCCTGAGGAGATAGTATCGTTCCTTGTATAAACAAAATTGTTTTCCTATTTCCTGTGAAAGCTGTTCTTCTAGCCCGCCCCTTCAATGAGGTCTGCGTCAAAGAACTGCACATTTCTGACGTGTTGCGTCACAAAGAGCCATTCTGTCTACCAGGAACAATCACATGGAAGCAGCTTTTCTGTTGTAAAATGAAAAGGCCAAATAGGGTTGAAGAGCTATCTTATAGCCATCAGATAGCGTATCTCCCCACAATTATATAATGATATACAATATTAGAACTGATAGTTGCTTTGAAATGCTTGCAGGGGAAATCCCTGTTGTTGTTGTTTTTCTTTTTTCTTTTTAACTCCATGTGGATATACCTCCCAAACGCTATTATTTTGGGAACAGGTTAGAATGTGATAAGCACTCTTCATACAAAAGAAATTGAGCCTAATCCAAAGGAGCATTTGCTGGGTATATTGAAAAAGAGGATCTATCCAATCTGAAACGTTAATTTTATTGGTGTTGGCAAAAAAGGAAAAAAGAAAAGGAAGAAAAAATTACTTTGTACAATTAGACCGAGGCTGTTTCAGCGGATGACAACTATAACAATATTTGCACCAAGTCATGTCTATATAGATGGAAAAGGGCATGCATTTCATCACTTGATGTCTTCCATGTGGTGAGCAGGCCATCACCAGATAAAATCAGCATAGGCTAAAGTTTTATACAATGCTGGCTCCACATTTTGGGGGGCCCTGAGGCAAGACACCCCAGTGGGCCCTTTACCTGAGTTGGCCTACTGGCCTACCTCCTCCTCACTTCTGACTTACTGCCTAGTCACTTGCCGTCCCCCTCTGCTTAATTTGTACAACTGGCCAGAAGGACAGCACAAGGCAAATGAAGGGTGCCACCCCATCTCCTCATTCTGGCACCACTGCTTGCATGTTTGGAGAGGGCAGGCGAACAAGCAATGACAGCAAGGAGAAGCAGCAGCAGGGCCGGCGGGCTCTGAGGGTTGGCAGTGGGCACCCTGCAGGGGTTGTAAGCCTTGCCTAACATTGCCTAGCGCTGACACTGGCCCTGGTTTTGAATCACCTTAAACCAGTGGAGGCTGGTGGTTCGGATGTCAGTGGGGTAGTGAATCTGCTGAGCCTCCCACCCCCCGCTTGCTGAGCCACCTGCACTCACCCTGGGCCTGTCTGGCAATCTCTGTGCCTGCCATTTTGTGGGGAAAAAAAAATGGCAGGAGCAGATATGCGCACATTTGCTCTTTCGCACAATGGTGCTGTGAATGGCCGATATACACAAGTTTACAGGTGTAAATGGTTTACACTTGTAACCTTGTATACATCGGCCATTCACAATGCCATTTTGCAGAAGAGCAAATGTGTGCACATCTGCACCTGCCATTTTTTCTCAAAATGGCGTGTGCAGAGATCACTGGATGGGCCTGGGGTGAGTGCGGGCAGCTCATCAAGTGGGGTGGGGTTGCTCATGGGTCTGGGGGCACACAAGTGGGGGCAGGGGCTTGGTGGGCACCCAGACAACCTGGACACGGAGACGTCCATCCATCCCTAGAGACAGCAGTGACTCTGACACAGAGGCTGAAGAAACAATTGTAGTAAAGGCAGAGATTAATCTCTTGTCATCTTCTGAAAGAGAAATGGGGGTGCCCAAGACAAGCAAAAGACATGTGTCAGGGAAAAAAGAGCAAGGTGTTAGGTCCAAAGCCTCCATGGCAAAGAAATCTACAACAAAGGCACAGAGCAATGGCAAAGCTAAATAAACTGATGCAGTACAATTGCCACTGCCCTTGTTGTCCAAAGCTTGTCCTGTGGGAGTCAGCTCTGAAAGTGATGGGGAGGTTGTCGCCCCATTCCTGGTGCAAGAGTCCCGGAAGACTCACAAGACATCCCTGTTGTAGCAGTCAAGACTCCTGAAACAACAACGTCATCTAAGTTTGGAATGAAAGAGAAGCCATCCAAGAAACAGAAACCGGCAGCTGACAAGAAGAAACAAGAAGAAGCTTAAAGTGCAGAGTGACCTAGAGAAGCTGACAAAGAGAAAGACGTTTGTGATCCAGACCAGTCATCACATCATGCTCTACTGTGGTTGCAAACAATGAAAAACCACAAGTAATTGTTGCAGTGCTGGTTGTGGAAACTCCAGGAATATCAAGCCGAGATCCAACATGTGGCTGGTCAAGAGAACATGTTTGCCGATGGACTGTCTGGAAGAGAGAATTCCTGTTCTGCAATCAAGTGAAGATCTTCAGTCAACCAAGGACTAAGTATTGTTCTTTTGAAGTGAGTATTCAGAACAACACTTTTCTTTTCCTGACTGGGGGAAAGGGGTGGGGGTTGATTGATGGTGGGGTTGTTGTTGTTGTTGTGGGTTGGGTTTTTTTACAGATGAAATGGTGAATTCAACTGATGGGCAATTTTATTGAAAGGACTCCTTTACCACCTTTCCTATTTAAATCTCCAAAATGAACTTGGGGAGGGCCAAGTTCATTCCTCCAGTTTGTGATGGGGCAGGAGGGAGAGTTGTAACATATGCCTGTTCTATTAATGTATGTGCTTGCATTGTTAAATGTGACCCAGGTAAGATTCAGTTAATAGAGTGTTAGGGAGTGAGTGAAAGGTGGGGGGGGCATGTGTGTGTGTATGAGAGGATTCTGAGCTTATAAAAGGAACGAAGTGACAGTTAGAAATCAGATAGGGCCTTAGGGATTGTGGAAGCTACATCTAGTGAGTGGGGTTTGGGGTATAGGATTTAGAAGGGGTAGAGAAGGCAGGTAGGTTAGGACCAAGCATAATTTGATTGATGATAAAAAAAAATTCTTGTTTTAAATACATTTCTATTTGTTTTATTTTAAATACAAAATCCCATGTGTTGGTTTGTCTTATTGCACCACCATTAGTAAAGGATATTTCCTTGTTACTTCTCCTGTATTGGGTAAAGGGAACCAATTAGGCATAGTGGGTGTCTCTTTAACCCAGAGAGAAAAAGGGGTTGAAGCTGTGTGTGTCACTGAGGACAACTGCCCCAGTAGAGGCAGATGTCCTGAGGAGGTTTTCTTCTCAGTTTCATCAGGTGGAAGCTGGAGAAGGTAGAACCCAGGGCAGGAGCATCACAGTGTGCATAAGTATACAGTAATAAAGCATAGAAAATTAAGTGATGTGCATGCAAATGTCTACCAGATCAAAGCCATTGTGACTCAGCTAAAAGGAAGGGTTGCTTCCTTTTAGCTAATAAATTAGGGACAGTTCAGCCATGCATTGCATCCATGGGACAAAATGAGCAGCATATTAATAAGGACATTGTGACCATAGTATAATTATAGTACTTAGTCATATTGTTTTACATATTAAATAAAGATGGGGAAAACAGGTCACTTATACAGAATTTTCAGTTTTTTTGGTGGGTAAGGCATACAAAGCAACACCACTGTGAATTGCTTTTTGACAAAACAACTCATCCCATATATTATTTTAATGAAGCATACTTTGTACTGCTTTTTGTTGCCTTCAGAATCTTCTCCACTTCAGACACATAATTTTTGAAAAGAAAAGCAGGACCGATTGGCATTTGTTCACATTGTTCTGCCTTCACAGAAAATATGGGTGAACCCCCATCTACAACATCATGAGACTTGGTAACAACTTCTGAAACTTAGAAAAATAACACCTAGATGGTCATATATTCAAATACTTCTGCTTAATTTTGTGTATGTGGGCCTTCAATACGACGCTGGCATAATGTATGGTGTCACCTGCCTCAAGAATAAATGCATTCCATAATAATTTGTATTTATTTGTATTTATTTATTATTAAATTTATTAATCGCCCATCTGGCTGGTCACCCAGCCACTCTGGGCGATGTACAACATACAATAAAAACAGTTTAAAACAATAAAATTCTACAATAAAAACATTTTCTAAAATACCCTAACCCACCCCAAATGCCTGCCTGAACAACAACGATTTTAATGCACGACGGAAGCTCATTAAAGAGGGGGCATGACGGAGTTCCCTAGGGAGGGAGTTCCACAGAGTGGGGGCCACCACAGAAAAGTCCCTCTCCCTCATCCCCACCAGTCTAGCTGTCCTGGCTGATGGGACAGAGAGAAGGCCATCCGAGGCTGATCTTGTTAAGCGGCCTGTCTGGTGCTGCTGGAGGCGCTCCTTAAGATAGGCTGGGCCGGAACCATATAGGGTTTTAAAGGTCAAAACCAACACCTTGAATTTGGCCCGGAAAACAACTGGTAACCAGTGCAGCTCCTTCAGCACTGGAGTGATGTGATCTCACCGGCGGCTGCCTTTAATCAGGCGAGCCGCCGCGTTCTGTACCAGCTTCAGTTTCCGAACCGTCTTCAAGGGTAACCCCACGTAGAGCGCATTACAGTAGTCTAAACGAGAGGAGACCAGGGCATGTACTACCGATGGGAGCAGATGGTCGGGAAGGAAGGGGCGCAGCCGCCATATCAGATGAAGTTGATACAGCGCTGTCCGGCTCACAGCTGACACCTGAGCCTCCATGGACAGCTGGGAGTCCAAAATGACCCCCAGGCTGCGGACCTGGTCTTTCAAGGGTAGCCGTACCCCATTCAACACCAGGTCAACATCCCCCAGCCTCCTCTTGTCTCCCACCAAAAGTACCTCGGTCTTGTCAGGGTTCAGCTTCAGCCTATTCCTCCCCATCCAGCCACTCACCATCTCCAGACATTTGGACAGGGATTCTACGGCCAGCCTTGGTGAAGATTTAAACGAGAGGTAGAGCTGTGCGTCATCCTCATATTGATGACACTGCACCCCAAACCTCCTGATGATAGCCCCCAGCGGCTTCACATAGATGTTAAATAGCATCGGGGAGAGGATGGAACCCTGTGGCATCCCACAAGTAAGTGGCCACGGGTCCGAAACCTCCTCTCCCAGTGCTACCCTCTGGTACCTGCCGGAGAGGAAGGACCGGAACCACCGCAATACGGTGTCCCCAATGGCCAACCCCTCCAGGCGGTCCAGGAGGATACCGTGGTCAACGGTATCAAAAGCCGCTGAGAGGTCGAGGAGAACAAGGAAGGAGCATTCACCCCTATCCAGAGCCCTCCTCATATCATCTACCAAGGCGACCAAGGCCGTTTCTGTCCCATGCCCAGGCCTGAAGCCCGACTGAAAATTTGCTTATTGTTTGTAATTTGCTTATGCAGTTTCCCCATTATAGCTTGTTTTTGAGGTGGCACTCTAAATGTGCTTACATCTAGATATTTCAGTCTGTGGATAAGGTTGCTTGAATTTTTCCCTCACCCTCTCTTTATATCAATTCTAGGCCCGAAAACAGCCACATAGCTCAGTTCATTATCTGCTCCCTCCTTCTCCCCCACCCGCCCAATCTCTCTGTTCTAAACAAATGCAATAGCACTTCAGTGAGTCACAGGAAATGAATCAGCCAACTTTTCTAAACCTTAAATGCATGTTGTATGTGAGAATATTTATATAACTGTTTCAATAGTTATGGTTTTTACAAATAAAATATTGCAGCTTTATTGATGTCAAAGCCTTGCCTACCAGTATGTGATACATGGTTAATAAGCTTTGAAAACTACACAAATATAATGTATTATACAGTCTGAATGTGGGGTTTAGAACTTCCATTTGGAAAAAAATAACAACAACCACAGACACACACACACACACACAAGTTAGAAGCAGCTTGATTTTAAAAGGTGGGCCTTACTTTGGGGCACATGTTTGAGGAGTTCATTCCACAGACTGGGGGTAGGCTACCTATTGCCCTCCGGATATTTGGGATGAGAATTGAACTCCCATAATCCCTGACCATTGGCTGTGCTGCCTGGGGCTGATTGGAGTTGTTGTCCAAAACAACTGGAGGGCACCAGGTTGCCTACCCCTGCTATAGATTGAAGACCGAAATGGAAAATGCCATGGATGCTTTAACTTCTTTCACCCTACATCCTTAATAGGCAGGACAGTCCATTCAGTAGATCATTGTAGAGATTACAAGGGTATGGTGGATGATAGGTTGGTTAATATGTATGTGTTTATTTTAAAATGTCTATCCTGCCCTATAGCCCGAAAATGAGCAATTGAGGTAGCTCACATATAATGATATAGTCGAACAGCGCTGGACTTTTAAAAAATGCACAGAGGAGCAGCCATTTTAGTCTGTTGCAGCAAAAACTACGAGTCTTGTGGCACCTTAAAGATGAACAAATATATTATGGCAGAGGCTTCTGCGGACTTGAGTCAATTTCATCAAATGCATGAAGTGTCACCCTAAGCTGACAGCTATATATATACAGTGTGTGTGTGTGTGTGTGTGTGTGTGTATGCAGTGAGCTCAGAGGGAACATAGGGAGCTGCCTTATAGCGAGTCAGACCACTGATGAGTCCAGCCCAGCACTGTCAACACTGACTGGCACCTGCTCTCCAGGGTTTGGGGCAGTTTTTTCCCCCAGACCTACCTGGAGATGCTGGGGACTGAACCTGGGGCCTTCTACATACAACGCAGGTGCTCTGCGATGGAGTGGCAGCCCTTCCTGCTAAATTAAATGCAAAACATACAGACTGCTAAGCTTTAACACTTGTAGTGGGATAAAAAACTGTTTTCATAATTCCGGCTAGGGGTGACAGAATTTAACTTCTCCGTATGTTAAGAACATTAGAAGAGCAATGTTGGATCAGACCAAGCGTCTATCTAGTCCAGCATTATGTTCACACAGTGGCCAACCAGCTGTTGACCAGGAACCCACAAGCAGGACACAAGTACAACAGCACCTTCCTGCCCATGTTCCCCAGCAACTGGTACATAGGCATACTGCCTCTGATACTGGAGGTTGCACATAGCCATCAGGAGAAGTAGCCATTCATTTTGTTGTTGTTGTTCAGTCGTTCAGTCGTGTCCGTCCGGCTCTTCGTGACCCCATGGACCATAGCACGCCAGGCCTTCCTGTCCTCCGCTCTCTCCCGGAGTGTGCTCAAGTCCATATTCATTGCATCGGTGATGCTATCTAGCCATCTCATCCTCTGCCGTCCCCTTCTCCTTTTGCCTTCGATCTTTCCCAGCATCAGGGTCTTTTCCAGGGAGTTTTCTCTTCGCATTAGGTGGCCAAAATATTGGAGCTTCAGCTTCAGTATCTGTCCTTCCAAGGAGCACTCAGGGTTGATTTCCTTTAGGATGGACTGATTTGACCTCCTTGCAGTCCAGGGGACTCGTAAGAGTCTTCTCCAGCACCACAGTTCGAAGGCATCAATTCTTCGGCGCTCATCCTTCCGTATAGTCCAGCTCTCACAGCCATACGTTGCTACTGGGAAAAGCCATTCATACACGTTGTAATTCACTGGTTTTGCACTTGAGTCTCCTTCTGAAGCTCTTTGCTCAAGAACGGCCACTTTAAGGCCACTAACAGCATGTTCTGGAAGGTTGGAATGTGCCCTCACTGGCTTCTGAATGTTGCCCTTGCTGATGTCAGATTTTTGTCCTTTTATTCTTTTGCATAGAGACTGCCCTGTTCTATATAGAATGCAGCAGGGCATTGCTGGCAGATGATATATATCATACTGGAAGATGAGCAGGTGAACAAACCCTTGGGGTTGTGGGTGACATTAGCCCTCTTCAGTCCCCCCCACAATTAGAATTGCATAAGAGGGAGAGAGGGGAAAAGCCCATTGGCCTCATGCCATCATTACATCTTCACTGCTGGAGGGGTAACGTCTGCAGTGGGGAGCATCCTCTACCCATGTAGGCTCCCCACGTGATTTAGAATGCCCTGCATGATTGGCAGCAATGGACATTTTAAAAAGAAGTGTTATTGATGTATGGGGGGAGGGATGATTTTCAGGGGTGGCTCTCCCCAGAAATTGTCTCCCATGTGGCAATAAAACTTTGGGAAAAAAGCTCCCGCTTGCACAAATGGGAGCTTCTTTTTTAAAAGACTAATTTCCATGTTGGGTGAGGGGCAAAGTTGTGGGGTGTTCACTGTACTTGGGGAAGGGAGGTTTTCTTGCTGCTTGGAGGGGTGGGGCTGAGGAGGGGAGGCAGCTGGGGAGGAAAGGGGAGAAAGAGATGGAGAGAGCGGGAGAGAGAGAGATGGAGAGATGGAGAAAGAGAGGGAGAAAAGTGGCCCTGCCAACTTTTGGTTCTGGTTCTGCAAGCATGCAGCCCCTGATAGCTTTTGCCTGAGGGTAAAATGTTCCCCCTTGAGGGTAAATGTTCCCCCTTGAGGGGGGACATTTCCCATGCTGCAGACAATGGATCCTGTGTTGCTTCTGGGTGTAAGCTGGAAGCATGTAGATAAGTTTCTGATACAAGGTGGTGCCTAGGCTTGGCTCCGGTTTATAGTGGGGTGAAAGTTGTTGACATCATGGTGGAACTTCTCAAGTGCCTCCTGTCCATGAGTCCAGATGATAAAGATGTCATCAATATATATCAGGTAGGAGAGAGCCTTTTGGAGGCAGGAGTAGGGATGTACGAATACCTTACCTTGCTCCACTGAGGGGCATCCGCGGTGGGGAGGAGGCGCTCCGTCCCTCCCCCCGGAATCCTGCCCGGCCGGCTCCGCTCTGAGGCCAAGCTGCGGAGCTGCCGGCCGGCTCCAGCCGCCCGCAGCCAGACATCTGGCCACTGGGCAGCCCTGCAGGGACGCAAATGGTGGCTGTCGTAGCTGCCGCCATTTGCGTCCCTGTATTGAGCCGTGATAGGCTACGTAAATATTTATGTAGCCTATCACGGCAGGGGGGAAAACCCCAGCGTACGCAAATGGCGGCGGCTACCGCCATTTGCGTATGCTGGGTTTCCCCCCCCCCTATTTACGTAGCCTATCACGGCAGGGGGAAAAAAAACCCAGCATACGCAAATGGCAGTAGCCGCCGCCATTTGCGTACGCTGGGTTCCCCCCCCCCGCCATGATAGGCTACGTAAATACTTACGTAGCCTATCACGGCCTCCGCAGGGACGCAAATGGTGTCCCTGCGTTAGCTGTGATAGGCTACGTAAGTATTTACGTAGCCTATCACGACTTGAAGAGGAGGAAGCGAATGGCAGCCTCAGGACGGCCGCGATTCGCAAAGCAGCGCGGACGGGAGCAGGTAAGTACTCCGTTTCGCATGCCTTTCGTGGGGTGGGGGCGGCGGGGACTTCGTCCTGCACGCCTTTCGTGGGTTGGAGGGACCAGGGGCTTCGTTCTGCGACGGATTTCGGGGGGCCAAATTCACTGGCATTCGGCCTCACCGAGATCCGTCGTGGAATTCTCTGACAACCCTAGGCAGGAGCAAAGAAAGCGTCGTTTGAAGTTAGACATTGAGGAGATGATGATGATGTATTACATTTCTATACCGTCCAATAGCCGGAGCTCTCTTGGCGGTTTACAAAGATTGAAAACATTAAAAATACAATATATAGAGATTAAAAACCATCTACATAAAAACACATGAACAGACAATATACACAAAAGAAACATATATCTAAAACAACTTCAAACAAACAATCTCAAAAACAAACAACCATAACCATAAGACATGCCAGGATCGATTAAATACTTTTCATATACTGCTGAATAACTGGGAGAAGAGAAAGGTCTTAACCTGGTGCTGAAAAGATAACAATGTTGGTGCCAGGCAGGCCTCATTGGGGACATCATTCCATAATTTGAGGGCCACCACCGAAAAGGGCCTCTCCCTTGTCACTGTCTTCCAAGCCTCCCTCGGGGTAGGCAGCCTAAGGAGGGCCTTAGATGTTGAGCATAGTATATGGGTAGGGTCATTTTGGGAGAGGTGCTCCGTCAGGTATTGTGGTCCCAAGCAGTGTAAGGCTTTATAGGTTAAAACCAGCACCTTGAATTGGGCTCGGAAACATACAGGCAGCCAGTGCAAGCGGGCCAGAGTCGGTCTTATATGTTCTGACCTTCTCATCCCTGTTATCAATCTGGTCACTGCATTTTGCACAAGCTGTAGCTTCTGAACCGTCTTCAAAGGCAGCCCCACGTAGAGTGCATTGCAGTAATCTAACTTTGAGATTACCAGAGCATAGACAACTGAAGCCAGGTTATCCCTGTCCAGATAGGAGTGTAGCTGGGCCACCAACCGAAGTTGGTAGAAGGCACTCCATGCCACTGAGGCCACCTGAGCCTCAAGTGTCAGGAGCGCCCTAGCGGCCTCTTTCAGTCTACTCCAATAGCCAACTCAAGATACAGACAAAAGGATTCTTTTCAAGGCTTTAATCCTTTTACAACTCTTTCAGATGCAAATCACCAGCGACTAAGCAAGGAACAGCAGAGTAGCCTATGCTTCAGGTTAGGTAGTTGGTCCCCATTTCAAGGAGAATTATGGGAAGACCCTGAACTTATGGGCTAGGGAGAGTTCCTCCCTCTTTCCCTTGGGTCCTCGGGACGCGACCATTGCTTGCGTGCCAAATGAGCGCTACGCCTCCTTTCCGCGCCCGCCAGCTGTCGTCGCTCCCGGTGTCGAGCGTCCAGCAAGCCCCCCTCTAGGGCTCTCTCGCTGCCAGGGTCACTATCTATCCCAGGAATGCTGGCAGGAGGAATCTCTGCCAGCTGCTGTGGCTGTGAGAGATGAGCATGCTCCTCTCCCACGGATTGCTGTTCCTCCTCAGAATCAGAACTGCTCTGGGGTTCTATCGGCTCAGTTTCCACCCTGACAGCGACATAAGTCTTGACATCCCGAGACACACGAGGCCACCAAAAATCCCGCATCACTCCGTGCAGGGTCTTGGCAAAGCCAAAATGCCCAGCGGTGGGGGAGACGTGGCACTGATGGAGGACCTTCTCGCGGAGGGGTCTAGAAGGCACATAGACCCGACCAGAATGGTAAAGCAGGCCACCTCACAAAGAGAAGGGGGTAGAGTGGGGGAGGCCAGAGGCTAGCTCCAATTCCTCCACTTTTGTGCGGACAAAAGCATCCTGAGCCTGTTCAGAGAGAATAAGTTCCTCCCAAGAGTGAGGGACCGCAGCTGCCGCTAGGCTTTGGGGGGAGGAAGAATCAGAGGGGGGGGATGTCCCTCACCCCCTGGAGGTCCGGCTTACGGGAAAGAGCATCTGTTTGTAGGTTGTCGGAGGCCTTCACATGGCAAATTTTAAGGTGGAACCGGGGGGAAAAAAGCGAGCACCTAATCTGCCGCTAGTTTAAGGCACGGGCTGTCTGAAGATGTTCCAGGTTGCGATGGTCGGTTCTAACTTCGACTAGGTGCTGTGCCCCCTCCAGAAGATGACGCCAGGTCTTCAAAGCGGACTTGATGGCCAACAGTTCCTTCTCCCAGATGGTATAATTCCTCTCATACATGTTCAGCTTCCTGGAGTGGTAGGCGCACGGTTGCAACCCGCCCCCTGCCCAATCTGGCTGAAAAAGCACTGCCCCCACCGCAAAGTCAGAGGCATCAGTTTGCGCTACAAAAGGCTTCCTCGGGTCGGGATGTAACAGGATCGGCTCGGAACTAAACAGCTTCTTAAGTTCCTCAAAAGCCTGTTGGGCAGATGCCGTCCAATGAAAAGGAGATTTCCTGCCCTTAAGGAGGTCCATGAGAGGAGATGTCAGCTGAGCAAAGCTAGGCAGGAACTTTCTGTAAAAATTAGCAAACCTCAGAAAATGTTGCAAGTACTTCTTGGTGGATGGAGCCTGCCAGGAGAGGACAGCCTGGCCCTTTGCTAGACCCTGAACTTATGGGCTAGGGAGAGTTCCTCCCTCTTTCCCTTGGGTCCTCGGGACGCGACTGTTGCTTGTGCGCCAAACGAGCGCTACGCCTCCTTTCTGCGCCCTCCAGCTGTCGTCACTCCCTGCGTTGGCGCCGAGCATCCAGCAAGCCCCCCTCCAGAACTGTCTTGCTGCCAGGGTCACTATCTATCCCAGGAATGCTGGCAGGAGGAGCGCGCTCCTCTCCCACGGATTGCTGTTCCTCCTCAGAATCAGAACTGCTCTGGGGTCCTATTGGCTCAGTTTCCACCCTGACAATATCCTCTCACCCAGGCACATAACAGGATCCTAAGCAAAACAGACCCCAAACAAAACAAAAACCGCAACAACCAACACTCACACATAGAAGCCACAAGGACCAGTCAACCCGGTGTTAGGGGGGGTCGCCCTTGCCCTTGTGTCTCCCCTGAAGCATCTCCCCCCAAAGGAGTGAACCCACCTTCGGTGCCACTGCCTCTGGGGTGCTGCCTGCTGCTCCACGTCAGAGCCAGGCAGATAAGAGTCTTCCCAGGGAGCCTGGCCCCAGCCGGCTCGAGTCAGCCGTAATTAGCCCAGGGGAGTTTTTTCTTTCCCTCTTCAGCCCTAGCCAGGGGGGTGGCTTCTCATACTGTGGAGCTATGCAAAACCCACATTCTCCCCAAGGCTCAAATAATTGTGGGTAAGTACAAAATGGAAGAGTTGCATAGCTAGATGTGCTGTAACATCATTAGGGATGATATTCCTGATGGCTTGTAGTCCATGTTTGTGGGGGATGTTGGTGTAAAGAGCATGAACAGCTATGGTGGCCAGGAGACTGTCGACACGGATTGCAGTTTCCTTAGAAAGTGTCCCATAAGTAACTTGGAGTATAGGTGGAATATAGGCTGAAAATGTAGTCAAATAAAACCAGAGGGTTGTATCCAACACTAGTCCTACTTAGAGCAGACCCACTGAAATGAAAGGGCCTTAAGTTAGACTAACATTGGATACATCCCAGTCACCCAAACAGTGATAGTGCGAATACCCCAAACTATAGGACAGGGGTGTTGAATCTCTTTCAGCCTGAGGGTGGAATTCTATTTTAGGAAAGCTCTCCAGGACTGCATTCCAGTGGTGGGTGGGGCTAAAGGCAAAAGAGGCGGGGCCAAAGATACCAGCATATTTTAGCTTGAAGCTCTTATTGCCCAGTCACTAAGCCTTAGGAGACGTATTTCAGCCTTTTAGAATGGGGGAAAACCTTCACAAAAGTCAAGAAACCGAGAAATGATTGGTGGTTGGGGGAAAGAGGGTGAGGCCAGGGGGAAGGGGCATAGAATCCTGGGGTGGGGCAGATTTGGCCCCTGGGCCTGAGGTTCTCCATCCCTGCTATAGGGCACCCAGTATTGCCTGGTTAGTTTATTTTGTGCAGTAGGTAGAAGACGCCTGTTCGAGGCACCTGCGATTTGTCTGTGCAGATTTGGTCCTGTACATCTGTGAACCAGGTGTGAGTTACCGTTTGCAGCAGGCACTAAGAAATGCAGCAACATGACTTGTGGGGGGGCATCTTTTAAAAATGCCTCATGGAGCTACTCTGGGGATACCTGCTTAACCAATCCCAGCGGAACTCTGGGAAATGGCTGAGACTTCATCCAAGATGCCCTTCCTGAAGGTAATTTTTCATTAGAACACAAGGTGGTGGTTGATGATGATGTTGATGATGTTTGCTGAAGGTGACGTGCACATGGGGGAGGGGCCATAGGGATGTGTGTGCAGCAGCTGACTGGTCAGAATGGACTTTGAAGCCAGGGCAGGAAAGTGAGGATGGAGTGACTGTTTGCAGAGACTGAAGGAAAGCAGGGTGGGGGGTGGGGAATGATGGTGTGAGAATCAGTGGGATAACTTGCTGTTATCTTGGCAAATGTGGGACTGAGGGTGATGGTTAATTTCACTCTTCATTTTGTCCATCTCTCTCAGTGGGTTGCTGCTGCTACTACTACTGGGAACAGCTGTTTTGGATGACATGGGGAAGTGTAGGGAATAAGAATCGCATGTCAGTTATACTTCCTGTTTCGTCTCCTTATTGTCATTTCACACAGCCCAGACTCACAGAAGACCATGGGGAAGTCCTGGTACGTGGAGCAATGCATATGATTTTGAAATATGCGTATGCTATGATGCTATGTGCCCTTACTTGGAAGCAAATTTCTAGTTAAATTACTTCAACTTCTTCCAAGTAAACTAGATGTCAGCTAAGCTGTCATGCTTTCATTTAGCTCTTAAATCCACTCCTTTCATATTTTTGAAATAGAGCTAAGTGATCTTGATAGACTGGAGTGCTGGGCAGAAAACAACAGAATGACTTTTAATAGGGATAAATGCCAAGTTCTGCACCTAGGAAAAAAAAAACCAAACGCACAGTTACAAGATGGGGGATATGTGGTTCAACAACACTACAAGGAAGAAGGATCTTGGAATTGTTGTCGATCACAAGCTGAATATGAGCCAACAATGTGATGTGGCTGCAAAAAAGGCAAATGCCATTTTGAGTTGCATTAATAGAAGCATAGCTTCCAAATCCTGGGAAGCACTAGTTCCCCTCTACTCAGCACTGGTTAGGCCTCATCTGGAGTACTGTGTCCAGTTCTGGGCACCACACTTTAAGAAGGATGCATACAAACTGGAGAGGGTTCAGAGGAGGGCAACAAAGATGATTAGGGGACTGGAAACAAAGCCCTATGAAGAGAGACTGAAAGAACTGGGCATGTTTAGCCTTGAGAAGAGAAGACTGAGGGGAGATATGATAGCGCTGTTCAAGTACTTGAAAGGTTGTCACAGAGAGGAAGGCCAGGATCTCTTCTCGATCATCCTGGAGTGCAGGACACAGAAGAATGGGCTCAAGTTACAGGAAGCCAGATTCCGGCTGAACATCAGGAAAAACTTCCTGGCTGTTAGAGCAATACGACAATGGAACCAATTACCTAGGGAGGTAGTGGGCTCTCCCACACTGGAGGCGTTCAAGACGAGGCTGGACAGCCATCTGTCAGGGATGCTCTGGCTTGGATTCCTGCATTGATCAGGGGGTTGGACTTGATGGCCTTGTAGGCCCCTTCCAACCCTACTATTCTATGATTCTATGAAATGGGATTGATTTAGCTGGTGAAAAGTTACTTTGTTAAATAAAGTACTAATTTGAAAATAAAATATTATTTTTAGGTATGAGATACTTTGTTTTCAACCATTTTTAAATTATCAACTTCCACTTTTTAAAAAAAAAATGTGGCTGTTTCAAAGGGACTAAGTATACCCTCATCTTAATCTTAGATATAGTAATTACATTTTCCCAATTTGTAAGCTCTTAAACTGCAGTAGGGATCTTACAATAGGCACAAGTGAGCTAAAAATACACCCCCAGGCAGTTTCATATTTAACTAGCTAATAACAGGCAACAGAGAGAAACAGGAGCCAAATATGAAAACAGGAAGTTCACTCTACAATCTGCATTTTTCTGATAGGTAGGATTTCTTAAAGCCTTTGCGAAAATAATAACCCCCTTCAAGTTTTAAATAAAAGCAGAGTTGTTGCCTATTGTTTATAGCTCTGTGTAGCAGAAAAGCAGTGACCGTATTATATTAAGAAAAGCTTAGCTGCGTCCTGGGAACAGATGCTAAATTTAGCGCTTTTGTTTGTAACAGTAAAGGCTTCAGTTTGATCTCCTGTTTTGACTCTGTTGTTCGAAAGTATTGATACCGTAGGCCAGTATTGATAGCCTAGGCCAGGTGGTCAGGGTGTAGCAGGCAAGTGAGTGAGATTCAAAATCTCACTTTAGCTTTGAAAGGATGGGGTCCTTTTAAAGATAAATCTTTAGCTTTAAAAGATAGTGCCTCAACTAAGAGGCACTATCTTTTAGGTTCCTTCCTTTTATAATATATAGGTGATAATTCAGAGCTTTTGTGTTAGTGCAGCCTTCCCCAGCCTGGCCAGAGTGGCTGGGGAGGATGGAAGTTGTAGTCCAATACAGGGGAAGGCTGTGTTGGTGGGAGTGGATAGAGTCCTGGGCTAGAACAGGGGAAAACTGTACAAAATTATGCATGGTGTGGAGAATGTGGATAGGGAAACTTTTTTCTCCCTCTCACATAATACTAGAACCCAAGGTCATCCCATGAAGCTGACTGGTGGGAGATCCAGGACAGGTGAAAGGAAGTACTTCTTCACACAGCACATGGTCAAAAACTATGGAATTTGCTACCACAGGATGTAGTGATGGCCACCAATTTGGATGGCTTTAAAAGGGGGTTGGACAAATACCTGGAGGAGAAGGCTATCAATGGCTACTAGTCCTGATGGCCATGTGCTACCTTCAGTATCACAGGCAGTGTGCCTATGTACACCAGCTGCTGGGGAACATGGGCAGGAGGGTGCTGTTGCACTCGTGTCCTGGTTGTGGTTTCCTGGTTGGCCACTGTGGGAACAGAATGCTGGACTAGATGGACTCTTGGTCTGATCCAGCGGGGCTCTTCTTATGTTCTTAGATCTACACAGAGCTAGGAAGCCTTCTGGATAGCTTGGAGGGGGGCGTAGCTCCATGGTAGAGCACCTGCTTTGCATGCAGGAAGTGGCCAGAACTCAGTGTGATAGAGCACATATTTTGCATGCAGAGGGTCACAGGTGTGATCCCTGGCTTGTCCAGGTAGGACTAGGAAAAAATTCTGCCTGAAACCCAGGAGGGTCACTGCCAGTCAGTGTTGACAATACTGGGCTAGACTGACTGTAGAAGGCAGCCTCCCATGTTCTGATGCCTTCCGATTTGCAAGTTTCTAACTTTCAGGTAGGATTTGAATAGAAACTTAGTTCTACCCTGGACAGTTTCTCTGTTTACCATACTTATATACTACCTTTCAATAATAAGTTCTCGAAGTTGTTTGTTTAGTTTAAATGGGAAAAATTAGAGCACCCCAAAACATCTCCCTTGAGTTTTTCTGCTCGCGTTTCATATGCACTCTTCTTTGTGATTTTTATGCCTCACCAGACAGGTGGTATCCTGGCTCTCAGCACTGTCGATGGAGGCGATGAAGGTGGCGGGGGAACAGTAATTTAAAAAGTCCTCTCCCTAACCCTCCTCTTGCTGTTATTGTCTCAGTGGGCCTGCAGTAGCCACAGTGGGAACAGCCCTGCTATCCGGGATGTGTATTGCTCAGCACCAGGTCAAAGGGTAGTATCCAGTAGTGCCATTCCACCAACACAACACTTCTACCTCCTGTGGAAACCCTGTTTTCATCCTTCCATGAGTGTCATATCCAATACTTGGTTTCTCTTTGTGCAAGCTGTTTCACAAGCTGTTGCACAAGGCATTGCACAAGGCATTCTGCAAGCTGCTCCATTAGGTATTCCACCTGGCGTTGGCGTTGCACAACTCATTACTACTTCATTAGCTCGGTGTTGCTTCTAGTTGTGCTGCTAGTAGTTGTGCAACCGCTAGCAGAACAATGCAACTCCTGTGATTTTTCAACTAGTGTAATGTTGGCTGTAATCCAGTGGGTCCAAAGAAGGCAGGGACCTCTCTGTCCTGTTCTGCCAAAGCAGCAAAGTTTTGTGGAAGAAAGCATGAATTCTGCAGTTTGCTCTGGGAATGTACAGACGGCTTCAGCACAGTATTGGTGACCTCATTGCCTGCTTGTCATACTGGAGGCTTCTAACCATGCAAGCCCTCTGGAGCAAACGAGACAAGCCCTGAGGAGCAAACCCAGGCCAGCCCTAGCCTCACTTCGCATATTCAGTGGCTTCTGGACATGCAAGGCAGATGTAGGTTCCCAGACAGCGGATATGGTATGTAGAATAAATAAAACCGAGTAGAGGTGGACTACCTATTTGGCACCGCAGGCCACCTTTGTCATGTATCATGGAGGACTGCAGCTACTTTCCTACTGTTGTTTAAACAATTAACATATAGAATAAAATTTCCTTTGGGTGACAGTGATAGTCAAACCATGGGGGATCTAGCACACAGTGAGAAGAATTCTCAAAGTGAATAGCACACACATCACTTCTGCATTTATGAGCACAACACGTTTTTCAGATTAGATGGATCTGTAGATCTTTATTTGTGCTAAATCATTGATTTTGATTGCAAGTGTAGTTTTTCAGTATAAATAGTACCCAGGCAGAATGATAGGGAGAGTAAGGGGGGATAAGTTTGAGCATGGGGGTGGGCAATGGGGCAGCTGCTGTAGGATGAACAAGAAGTGGACTCTGGGGTAGTAGGTCTGGGCTGCCCAGTCCTAGCGTATTTTAATTTTTAGCAGGCATTCCCTACCGATTCCCTTTTTTTTTCTCTTTACCATGAGAGCTAGAAATTTACTTTTGAAAAATAAAATTGATATTCTCAGGTTTCTGACATAGCCAACAAATAAATCTAAGCCACTCATAGCCCAATTCTATACACATTTTCTATGTGTACACAATTCTATACACTAAACTCCACTATGTTCAATGGGATACATCCAGGTATGTATGCATAGGATTGCAGTTTCTACCAAGTTGTTCCTGTGTAATAAATTTTAAATAAACAAACAAACAAACAACCATATACAACCACAAAAATCCAGTTCTCTTCCCTCAGGATTTCTGTTGGGAACCATCCTGCAGTCTCTGATTTTCTCTTTATCCCTGAGCTAGGGAAAATCTACTTGAGAAGAGCATCCAGAACAAAATATGCTACTTTCTGGATTCCTTGGGACCTTCCAGTGTGATGGTTTGTGTGGAACCACATTCTGGTGAGCTATTTATGTCTTATCTTCTAGAGGAGCCCAATTGTAACTTCATCAAAATATGCAATTTACTGCTTCTTTTCAGAGGATTTTTATAAGTTAGGTCCTCCAGTGAGACCAGACAGAAAGCCAGGGGACTCTGCAGTTCTTCACTTGAACTTTCTTTCTTTCTTTCTTTCTTTCTTTCTTTCTTTCTTTCTTTCTTTCTTTCTTTCTCTCTCTCTCCCCCCCCCCCCCCCCAGCTGAGTGATGACTGAGCAAATGTAAAACAGCTAAGAAGATACTTTCTTGCTACCTTCTGCTTTACTTTTTGGCAAAATGTAATGAACTTGGAAATTAAAACTTAGGAACTTTGTTGATTTGGAAACTTTCTGGACAATATTGGACCGGGGGGAGGGATAGCATCTTAATATATGTATCCTACTTGATTTATAAAGTGATTACATTGATCATTTTATAAATACAATATTTAAATGAATGGACCTCAAATGAACTGAATTGTGTGATACATGATGGGAGCAATCCTACTGGGATAGGCAGCCGCCCCCGAACTTGGAGGTGACTGCCTATTCAATGCAGAGCAGGAGAAGTGCGAAGGGGATTGTCCCCTCCGTGCTTCAGCTGCCCTGCATTTCTGGCTAGACAGTCGATTTCGGCTATCTAGATGTGGGAAGGCGGAGCGGGGGAAGCGGCTGCCGGACGACACGTTGGATGTGTTGTACCAGCATTTCCACATCCCCCACCCTGGAACGCCCTGTTTTCTCTGAGCGCAGAGCATGGAATGTGGGGCTGTTCTGCGCTGCCTACAAGGAGGGGGGAAAAGGTCGGTTCCTGGAAACTGACATATCCTATGGCCGTCTAGCTGCTGGCTAGTGGCCATAGGATTTGCTCTTAGATTATTAATTCATAAACATTTGGTCATTAAAGTACATTAAAGTAATTAACAACTTTAAAGGAGCAGTTGATGAAATGAAGGGATGATGCTAGGAAGGAAAATATTACAATGATTGAAGGAAAATATTACAATGAGGATATTAATAAATGGTCATTTATCTCCAGTAATTAATATGCAACAAAAGGTTAGACAAGGATGCCCTCCTCTTCCATTTATTTGCATAGAGGCAATGGCACAGTTGATCAGGGAAGGTAGAAATATTAAAGGCATAAAAATGTATCAATATGAGGTAAAATTATGCTTCATGCTTACTCTTCAAGAGCCAATACCATTGGTTACAAATCGGATGGAGAAAGTAACTTTATTTGGTAGGGTCTCTGGATAGAAAATAAATTTAGGGGACTCAGGGATACTACCTATTAATATGGATGACCAACAACAAAAAAGGGTTTTTGAGATCTTGACAGGATCCAAATGCAAGCAAAGAGGTGTTCACTATTTAGGAATATATTTATCAAATGACAATAGTAATCTGTTAGAAGATAATTTCATGCCTATGGTAGAGGAAGCCAAGCAGGATATGATCAGATGGGCCAAGTTTCCAATCTCATGGCTAGAATGAGTCACAAAAATGAAAGTGCTCCCAAAACTAATGGGCTGGATCCGGACAGTCATAATTAGAGTAGACCCATTGAAATCAATGGGACTTAGGTGAGCCATTAATAACTTAAGCCCCATTGATTTCAATGGGTCTACTATAAGTATGACTAAGTCTGGATCCAAGCCAGTCTTTTTATTTCTCTTACTTCCCATCAAGATTCTACAGCAGGATTTGAACAAACTTCATTCAAAGTTCAATAAATACGTAAGGAACTATAAAACCCCTAGAATCAAAAGAAGGGTCACATAGTAGCAAACATCCAGGGCTGGGATACAACCTCTAAATATGACATACTATTATCATGTATCAATAGCAATGGTACTAATTCAGCAGTTTTGTACATAGAAAGGTGCATCACCTTGGGTGGCAAAACAGGAACAGGTGGGTATTCCTCTATCAGCCCGGATGTGGGGGAGTCATCAGGAATGGGGAAAAGTCCAATTTAAGGAGATTAAAGAGGCAATAGCAAAAATTTGGAATAACTACAGGTTAATACTAGTTCAGGCTGAGCGCCGAAGAGGCTGAGCGCCGAAGAATCGATGCTTTCGAACTGTGGTGCTGGAGAAGACTCTTGCGTAGGGATGGCGGAGAATTTCTCCCCGAAACTTCGGGGGGCCGAGCGCCAACGTGTTCGGCCCCCCGAACAAGTTTCGGGGAGAAATTCTCCGCACCCCCCCGCCCCCCGCACCCCCCCCGGGACGGGACTTACCTTTGCCAAATGTCCGTCCCGGCGGCGGGTCCGGCCGGCGGTTCGGCGGGTGTTCGTGCGGGGCGGGAGCGGCAGCTGGTCTTTCGACCGGCTGCCGCCGCCGCCATTCCAATGAAAGAAAAAAAAAAAAAAACGCCCCCGTGATAGGCTACGTGACGATTAATGTAGCCTATCACGGCTAGATTTGCAAAGTCAGCCGTGATAGGCTACGTAAATCGTCACGTAGCCTATCATGGGTGACTTTAAAAAAAAAAAAAAGCGCGTACGGATAATGGCGGCCCCCATAGGTAGCCGCCATTCCCGTTCCTTATTTGGTCGCTGTAGTCTACGTAAAGATTTACGTAGACTACGGCGAAAATAGGGGCAACGCTATTTGCGTTGCCCTTATTTTCGCCGTAGTCTACGTAAAGATTTACGTAGACTACAGCGACCAAATAAGGAACGGGAATGGCGGCTCCCTATGGGGGCCGCCATTAGTGTACGCGCTTTTTTTTTTTAAAGTCACCCATGATAGGCTACGTGACGATTAACGTAGCCTATCATGGCTGACTTTGCAGATCTAGCCGTGATAGGCTACGTTAATCGTCACGTAGCCTATCACGGGGGCGTTTTTTTTTTTTCTTTCAAACTTTCGAGTTCGCGGCCGGGTGAGGCGGGAAGCCTCCTCCCCGGCCTGAATTTCGGCTGGGCGAGGCGGGAAGCCTCCCCCCCGGCCTGAACTTTGCGGGAGGAGCAGCGAAGCGCCTCCCCCCCACTGCGAACAACCTTCGACGACAGGTAAGTGACTTTCGTCCACCCCTACTCTTGCGAGTCCCCTGGACTGCAAGGAGGCCAAATCAGTCCATCCTAAAGGAAATCAACCCTGACTGCTCATTGGAAGGACAGATACTGAAGCTGAAGCTCAAATATTTTGGCCACCTAATGCGAAGAGAAAACTCCTTTGAAAAGACACTGATGCTGGGAAAGACTGAAGGCAAAAGGAGAAGGGGACGGCAGACAATGAGATGGCTGGATAGCATCACCGATGCAATGGATATGAACTTGAGCACACTCCGGGAGAGAGCGCAGGACAGGAAGGCCTGGCGTGCTATGGTCCATGGGGTCACGAAGATTTGGACACGACTGAACGACTGAACAACAAAATACTAGTTCCCCTCTAGCACCAATAATAAATGGAACCGAGTTTCAAAGAGTGAGAGAGGTAGGACACTTTAGTATCTGGATAAGAGCGGTATTACTAGATTTAAGAACTTCATCTCTCAAGGTATGCTTCTCTCATGTGACCAGATTACACAAAGAAAACCAACTGTTCAACTACCTCCCCCCCCCCAATATTCACAAGTCAGAAGCCACATTCAAAATCTTGCAAGAGGAATAAACAAGAATAGGCCATTGAAGCCTTTTGAAACAATTGGAACCATAGGAAAATAGAAAGCATCACTGTCAGCAATATATAAAATATTATGAGAAACAAATGATTCAATAAAACAAGACTGGAAACAGGGATTTAATGTTACAAAGACAGAAGTGGAACTGAAGTATATATGTAGCAAGTCAAACAAATTTTTAGCGGATGTGGTTTTGAGGGAAAACTTTTACATAATACTAAATAGTATTATACACCTGTAAGAGTTTTTAAAATGTATGTGAAAATATCTAACTTATGTAGTGGAAGCGGAAGAGGCGCATTTGCCCACATTTGGTGAGAATGTCCTCATGTTAAAAAATATTGGCAATATGTTGTTTAGGGCATCAGAGATATAACTGGATAAGAGATCCAACTGAATCCTGAAGCGATGTTGTGGGGAGCAATAAAGTGACATGGTAGGAGGAAACATAGGGCTAAACACAACGTTGCACTAGCTGACATCCACCAGTATGATGAGACTTTCTCGCTCATCTCCCCACTGCAGCCTTTTGCAGCCATCTGAAAATCTGCTCCAGAGGATTTCCTAGCCCACTGGAGTAGATTTTGAGGGTGGGTGGGGGGGGCTGTGAGGAAAATCATCCCCCTCCAGTTCTGCTGAAAGAACTATTTCCTTCAGTGTTGGATCCAATCCCGAGAGCAGGGGTAGGAAATTTTGGATAGTTGGGGGGCCAATTCCCTTCTCCCCCACTATAGGCCATACTCCCACTGCCACTGAATATTAGGAGGGGGGATGGGGGAAATAGAAAAAATAAACCCCAACAAGCTAGGTTTGTCCATTGTAAGCCTCTGTATCCACTACAGAGGCCTAGAATGGAGAAATTTAGCTTGTTTTCAAGCTAAATTTGTCCATTCTGAGCCTCCGTAGTGGTTTGCTGCCAAATTTCAGTGGCAAACCATGACTTTTCCCCTTTTCCCCTGCCTTAACAAAAACTAGGCACAGCAGGGGCAACAGAGGCTGGCGGGGACCACATGAGGGTGGTGGTGGGGGCCACATGTGACCTGTGGGCTGTGTATTGCTCACTTCTGCCCTGGAGTGTTGGTTGTGTATATGTTAGCCATGGCATGTGTTATTCGCAAAAGCATTGAAATGGGCTACTCTACCAACTTTTGGTCAATGGAGAAGGAAAATTAATGAACAAGATCATTACCTACAAATACTTGTGGGAAGGAAGGAATAGGGATTTTCCAGGAAAATTGGACTGTGTTTACGCAGTTTTGAAACAAATACAGACCAAGCAACAAAATGGACATTTTGAAGCAATTTAATGAGCTGGATTTACCTCATCAGTTATGTTGTTTATACATTTGAATTTAAGTTAATAGCTTTCTGTAACTTGTCATCTTGCTAAATAAAAATCAAAAGTATGTTTCAAAACTGGAACAGTTTTGAGCTGGAAGTTTCAAATTACAGGGCTTTCTATGAAGCAAAATTATTTTTAGCAACCAGATTTCGAAATTAAGATATTTGGCACTACAGTTTGTCTCTAAAGCAGAAAGCGGATGTGTTTTACATTTCTTTGAACAAGAAATTCATGACACAGTACGTGAAACCAGGAATGAACCCTGGAATGAGACATACTCCCCAAGCGAAGACTTGTTGTGTCTGAATGGGTTAGTTCCACTGTGTTAGCTTTAAAGTGTGATTTTTACCTGGTACTATAACTAAAGGATATTTTTAACCCATTTGTTGCCAGACAAACTTGAATACCCACCTCATTTTTAGCACTTTGTTATAGGAACATACCTAGTTATATAATTGCAAGACCTGCCTGTGAACATCTTATCCAAGTGGGAGGCAGGAATGTGAGCATGGAATCTTGGAGTGGCAGTTGGAAAACCCGACTGTAAATTGAGGAAGGAAGAGAAGTTGCAGAGGAGGAGAGAACTACTGGATTACAGTAACCTTTGTGGATTATAATAACTTCTGTGGATTTATCATTGAAGGCCTTATCTTCTCCTCAGCGTTACTTCTTAACTCTTCCTTTTCTTTAAGCGTTCTTATATTTTGTGTGTTGCCCTAAGTTAATTGGTATGTATGAGTTGTTTTCAGTCCTTGATCATCTACAAGTATTTTAGTCTTGTTCATTCATATTTACTAATTATAAAATTATTCCAAAGTTCACATTATGTGTGTCAGTCTAAGCGGGAGTGTAAACTAAATCCGGCCCATTATTGATGTGAAACGGTGAGCAAGGGTTGCATAATGAGGCAAAACTATAATAATTTAGGAGAATAAATTCGGAGGATTTTCCCTATAAAAAAGGATCCTCCTCATCTATGAGTGATATATTATTTATTTATTTATGTAGAGGAAGAGGAGAAGGAGGATCCCACAAATGATTTTTTTCCTCTGAAGTACAAGTTACACAGAACAATAACCAATAAAAAAAAATGAAATGTATTGCTGTTGCTGAATTACTTTTTACTTGCCTTATGGGAAAAAACCCTCCGCCTTAAGGTAGACCATTATTATTATTAGCCCCATATTGTAGATTAATCCCCATATCGCAGAACAGTTTGCACAAGACCGAAACGAGGCATGATGATAACGAATGTTTTTTGTTTGGGAAAATAGCTGCGGGGTGGTCTGAATCCAGATTAAAGTGTATGGAGGTCGGGCGGGGAGAAGGGATTTATTCAGATCTGGTCCTGATCCAGACTGGCTACCCACACCAGAGCTATTTACTAAGCAAAAACTAATAACAAAACTGCCCATTACATGATTACTGTCCATCTAGTTTGGCCCTATGGCCAGTTCTAGTTGCACCTTTAAAAAGGTATTTTCACATGACTAGTTGTGCCAGAATGGGAAAGTCAAGGTGCATCTGAATGTGCCTGCCGCTGAAAGCAGTGCAGTGCAGACCGACGGCAACAGCAGCAGCCTTAGGCAATGCATAGTGATCAGCCAGGAATTCTGCCAGAGGGTGGTCCAGGGTCAGCTGATCAGCCAGGCTGGGGGCAGGGGAGCATGGTAGAGCCTGGATGCATCAGAGAAGATATTTAATTTTTTAAAAGAAGTTTGAACCCTCTCCTTCTCCACCCGCGCACTTATATCATGCCTAATATTGTGGATGGAACATGGCAGGATGTTTACGTACAAAAAGCACCATCACTTCAACTGTGTGACAAGTCCATTATTATTCCGCATATATCGTATGGCAGAATAGCAATGAACGGATGGCGTTTGGAGCTGCCCATTAGCCAGCACCCTTGGAGGCACATTCCAATGCATACTTGGATGTGGATCTGATATGCACAATTTTAATTTATTTATTTATTATGTTGTTGCTATACCGCCCAATAGCCGAAGCCGATTCATGATCCATCAAGTGATACCTGGGTAGACGCCTGCTTCTGGGCATGGATAATCTCTTTAGCTGGATTGGGGTGGCTGGAACAAGACATTTGGTGACAGTTATGGGCCTGGAATCTGCTACTTCTCCACTGCAATGTGCTGGGAAGGAGGGGGATGGTTTGCAGAGGAAGAGTGGGACAGGGGATGCTTCGTCCTTCCCCTGTCTGCCATTTTCTCAGGTAACCTCCTGGCCACGTTTCGCATTTGATGCATTTTGGTACCTCAGGGAGGGAAGGATTTGGGGAAAAGTGGCTGCTGCACTACCATGTTGCTTCTCTGCAAATTGTACCACCTCCCCCCCCCCGCCATGCTGCTTTGCAATAGGGAAGTGGGGAGCCTAGGCTCCCATCTGGGTATTTGTTGTGTTAGATGAAGCATGGGTAATGTGTGGACCTCCAGATGTTTTGGCCTACAACTCCCAGCATAGGCAATGGTGAGGGATGATGGGAGATGTAAGACAAGACATCTGAAGGGCCACAAGTTGCCTGCCCCTGTGCTAGATGTTTACTTCAGCTTTTGTGGCTGAGGTGAGATTAGAACTGGGGGACTTCCCAACTCGCAGGGCTCCTTCGCACAAGGCTTTTATTGTGCACTCACAATAGGTCACTCATGGAAGTTTGCGGGTCCTTTTCACGATGTCGTCAGCCTCCAGGGCACATCCAGCAGTTTCTGAATCTTATCCTGCTTTTTAAAAGATCAGAGATAATGCACTATTTAAATGCAAATCTGCTATAAGGGCCGTGTGTAATTGTGCGGTTCTGCTATGACCACAGCCTGGGAGGAAGAAGCCATTGGGCCAGAGCAGGAAAATTACAACTGCCGTCCCCCCCTCCCATACCCCTCCTCCATCGTGTCTGCCTGTTGACCTGGGCTGGGAGGAGAGTTTTCTTGGTCAGGCTAGGAGAGGCTCAAAGCAAGCACAGAGCTGGTGGGGGAGGAAGAAGAAGATGGCGACCCCCCATGTAAACAACTGACAGCCACGAAGCCCCATGCTGCTTTGCAGAGAGAGAGATACTTGGATCTGTCGGGAGACGCACTGATTCTTGGCTCACTCTCTCGGTCTCTATCCCGAGGCTGTGAAGAACTTGTAGCATGTGTCAGCCCATGTAAGGAGCTGATCTTTAACCCTGCATAGAAACCGGAAGCAGAAGCCCCAATAAATCACAGAATAAAAAGCCTGGGGTGGTGAAGCCCACACTCTTAACCTAGGGTGGCCATATGTCCTACTTTAGAGTCATCTATTTGAAGTGCTGTTAGAGGACAGGCCTCTATTTGAAGGTGTCCTCCTCTATTTCAGAACATCAGAAGAGCCCTGCTGGATCAGACTAAGGGTCCATCTCATCCAGCATTCTGTTCACACAGTAGCCAACCAGTTGCCTGTGGGAAACCCCCAAGTCGGACACAAATGCAATAGCACCCTCCCGGCTGTGTTCCCCAGAAACTGGTATACATAGGCATACCGCCTCTGATACTGGATTTTAAAGACTCTGCAGTCCAAGTCTGGTTTAAAGCTTGAGAACCATGAGGAGGGAGAGCCATATAGGGGCTTTGTACTTGCCCATCAACACTCAGTACCTGGGCAGCAGACGGAGCAAGCACACAGGTCACGTGGTCACAGTCTACAATACTATGGAGAGATGTATTTTTATTGTGTCTTTATTTAAATCATAGTAATTATTTCTAAATGTGTATCTATACGGATAAATTAGCTTATGCAAATTTTATGCAAATCTGTACCCTCTTTTGTCCTTGTGATGCACTTCCTCTTTTGGGGCGATGCAGAAGTGGCCACCCTAACTACAGCTCTTCTGATCAGCTAGAATGCCACACAAAAGGAAGTTTTGGTTAGTCTGTGGAATGGCTCCCGGGCCCTGCGTGAGGGCCAGGCATGTAGTGTGTCAGACGTACTTCTTTCATTAGCGAGCCTGCCTGGGATTTGCTTCCCACAACTGTTTTTCTTCTAAACCAAGGTGCCTTTTGGGCAGTCACTATGTGCCAGAGGACTGTGCAGGGCCCTCTTCCCACTGGAGTGTTCTGACAGATGAGCTCAGAATGAAACGAGTGCGCTCTTGGCCGTTGTGCGTGTGTGGCTCTGCAGTGACAGATGCTCTGGCCCGCATTTGGGAGCTGGGAAGTGGGTGGCGGAGCCAACATGGCACAGAGAGCTGGCCAAGGCTCAGAGCTGGTGGCAGCAGGCAAGGGAGCAGTGACAGCTGGTGGGCCCCTTGGCAACACAACTGGGCTTGGGAGGGTTTCATCATGTTGCTCCATAGCTGGCGTCAGTTGTGACTCTTACTTACCCCTCTTTGGTGGGTGGACCTTGCAAAGTCCAATGTCAGTGTAACCTTTTGTCATCAGCACTCCTCTTTATCCAAATGCCTGATTTATTCAAACGTTTTTAAATGTTCCTGATGCAAACTGTGGATATGAAATGGTACTGTATTTACTAATGCAAGGAGTGGTTATTCAATTTTCCCTTGGGGTTATTGACCTGAGGACGATCGAGGGACTCCTTTACATTGTGCACAGATATTGAGGTCACCAGTAGAGGACTTGAGGATGGAGGGACTCAGATTTCTTGACCCAGGCAAATTATTCCAGAATATTGTACCTATATATGCTTTGGGGCACTGGTGCTGGGAAGGAATTCTGCCATCCCAGAACCGATGATGACCACAATCCTGTTAATATCAGGGGAAAGCAAGCTGGTCCCCTCCCAATGTTTTGGACTACAACTCTCATAATCCCTGACCATTAGCCATGCTGGCTGGGGTTTATGAGAATAAAGATCTGCTGTTTATCCAGGCATATTTTTCCTTACATTGGAGCAGGGGTGTGCACACTTTTTAATCTAAAGGACCGCATTGGGTGGTGCCAGCGGGCTGCACATGCATGCGCATGTACATGCATGCACACACATGTGCACACACATCAGAGACTGGAGATAAGGAAGCGATCTGCTTGCTAGGACGGGAAACTCCAGATAGTGCTGTCGCAGTGGCAGTTGCAGCGGGGTCTGGCAGGGTGGCAGAAATGGCTTTCCATGGCCTGTAGTTTTTGCAGCCCTGCAGTAGAGGATCATGTGTCCACACATAAGTAATTGCTGCCACTGTTTTTTTTTCCTCTCTGCAATCATCGTGAGGCATGTGCATACAAATGGTTGCAGAGAAAGTAGCCCCTGAACAAGTGATGCGCATATATTACTTCACCATGACTTTTCACAATCACAGAAATACTTTTGGAGGAGCTGCCATCTGCTTGGAAATAGCTGCAAAGAGCAGTACCTCCTGCATACAAATGACATTCCTTCACTTGATCTTGTGACGAAGGGGGGCTAGCCTAGAGAACCCCCACCCCCAGTAGAATCCAATCGTTTATGAACATGTGAGATCTGCCTTCTATGGAGTCACTCCACTGCTCCGTCTAGCCCTCCGGGTCTCCAGGCTGAGTTCTTTCTACATTCAGACACTGAAGATCCTTTTGAAGTGGAGATGCCAGGGACTGAAGTGGGACCTGAATGCAACGCACATGCTCTGGTGCTACGCCTCGCCCCCTCTTCTCTTTTGGAACCAGCCTAATCTTACTTCAGCACCTGACTAACATTGATCCAGGAGGTTTGGGGGCTTGGGAACTTTGGGCTGTCTAGCAAAACAACACTGGACTGGATGGATCCTTGGATTGATCCAGCAGGGCTCTTCTTATGTACATTCGCTCTTGATCATGTAAACACACCTGAGGCTGAAGCAGGGTATGGAAGGTTTACCTTGTGATAATCAGTTGTGTAAAGAAGCCTGGCCAGAGGGAAGGCGGAGTAGATACTCTGCCCTAGAGAAAAACGGATGTGCTGACAGGGTCTGGGAACAGGCTAGTAGCCTCTGCACCAGCTCTGAGCTAGCTAGCAGCACTCCTGCTTTCTATGCTATGTATTTTAGCAGGTTGATGAAGCATAGTGGCTGAGAGCATAAGCGGAGAAGTTTCTTCTGATTCAAATATCACTTCAGCCACTTACTAGGTTGCCCTAAGCAAGCATAGAGGCATGGTTTGTGTGTGTCTGGGCAAGGCGGTGGGGCATAGCTCAGTAGCTGAGCATATGTTTTGCATGCAGAAGGGTCCCAGGTTTGATCCCTGACATCTCCTGGTAGGGCTGGAAAAACACCTGTCTGAAACCCTGGAGACCCTGAAACCCACTGCCAGTCAGTGTCAGTAATACTGGGCTAGGTGGACCAAGGGTCTGACTCAGTAGAAGGCACCTTCCTTCTGTTCCTATTATTCTCTCAGCCGTAGCTCCCATCTAAAGTATGGGGCAACAATACTGGCCTACCTTACATAACTATTGTAGGGTTTACTGATGTATGTGTTGAGATAACATATAATTGCTAAGTTTGTGATTTGGCAGGTATGGGCAACTTGTGGCCCTCTAGCTGTTTTCATCTACGACTTCCATCAGCCTTAGACAGGATAGCCAATGGTGAGGGGAGTTGTAGGCCAAAACATCTGGAGGGCCACAAGTTGCTTATCCCTGTTATACAGAATGTAACACTCTTGTAGGGCAGGGGTCGGCTGAAAGTAGATCTCCAGATGTTTTGGACATCAACTCCCAGCATTCCTGACCTTTTGGAGTTGAAGTCCAAAACATCTGGAGATCTACCTTCTACCCACCCCTGTTGTAGGACAATACATAATGGAGGGAGGCCCTGACTGTTAACTGGTATAATAACAGTGTTGATCACAAAGACATTGGTTTGAGTGACCCAGAATTCCTTTAAGCCTATTATTAAAGGGCCTTGGAATATAAAGAACCACACAACAGGATCTATAGCTATGAAACAGTCATCATTCCTCCCCTGTAAAGCAAGTAGACAGTTTTGTTTGTAGACTTCTATTTTATGAGGTGCATGGATTCCCACATTTCAGAGGAGGGGTGGGCAATTTGTGGCCCTCCAGACGTTTTGGCCTACAACTCCCATCAGGCTTGTGGGGGCATAGCCAATGGTGAGGGATGATGGGAGTTGTAGGCCAGTTCATCTGGAGGGCCACATGTTGCCAACCTCTGTGTAAGAACGAAACAGAACATTTTACTACTGATGCTCATAACCAGTGATTGGAGATTATGAGCACGATCTAGCAGGAAGTACTCCTGGGCAAGTTCCTTTGAAACAAACAGCAGTATAACAGCCCTTGGACACTTCCTGTTCATTTTAATGAGTCCTACACAGGAGTACATGCTGTGTACTCCTGTGTACATAATTTTTTACAAGTAAATCCTGACAGTGAGTTCAGCCTCTTCGTTTCCTTTCAGAGATGACCATATTTGCAGTACTGCTGTCATCATGTTACCCGATTTAGGATTCCACAGTCACCCTAGCCAACTGTAGCTGGCAGGAAAAGAAGTTGTGTGGAATGAAGTGAAAGAAATTTATTTCTTATGTAAAGCATTATGAAACAAAATAATCAGGAAATAAGCTTTACACGCTTGATCTTTTTTTTTGTGGGGTGGAGATAAGTTTGGACCATACTGTTGTGCCTTGTTTTCCTATGAAATAAGGCAAAAATCTAAAAGTATTTATTATGATGCTTATCATTATATATTTGTTTTTGTTGTAGTTGTTGCTATTGCCAGCCTCAGACAAAACTACACAACTAGAACAATGATGGGTGTAACGTTTTAAGAGCAGTCTTGGTGGGCTCTTCACATACATTCCAGCAGGTTGAACATACATATATAAATGCATAGGGTTGGATCTAGATATAGTAATACTTAGAGTAGACCCATTGGAATCAACAGGACTTAAGTTAGCCATGATTTTACTGGGTGGTTTACTCTATTTATGATTAAATCTGGATCCAATCCAGGGCCTGTCATCACGGATGATATGCTCTGGATTGGGACTGTTTGGAGGTGCTTTGCAGCATGTGGCATCATGGCCAGTCTGCGGCCACCCTGGAGTTTACCTCTGAGGAAGCCGCATTTTGCAGAGTACTTTTACTCTGTTGTTTCCTGTAATTAAGAAGGATGCAGACAAACTGGAGAGGGTTCAGAGGAAAGCAACAAAGATGATCAGGGGACTGGAAACAAAGCCCTACGAAGAGAGACTGAAAGAACTGGGCATGTTTAGCCTTGAGAAGACTGAGGGGAGATATGATAGCCCTCTTCAAGTACTTGAAAGGTTGTCACAGAGAAGAAGACCAGGATCTCTTCTCGATCATCCCAGAGTGCAGGACACGGAATAATGGGCTGTATTTACTCCCTGGAAATGCTCAGCTGGGATTTTATGACTAGGCAACACAGGCTGCAGACTGTCAATGGGTAAGTGGCTGAATCCCTGTATTTACTCCCTGGAAAAGGAGAAAGGGGGTGGGAGCTCTAAGTCCCTGACTATTGGCTGGAATGGGGTGAAATTGGTCTGGTGGGGTGCTGTCCTGGGGAGCCTTCAGATACTGTTGGGGATAACATGGTAGCCGGCAGGAGCCTGAACAGGGCAGGAAACAAGCCTTTCTCACTGATTGAGCAGCACCTGCTGCATTGATGATGTTCATTTCTACTCCTCACATCCAACCCAGAAGTACATTGCTTTCATGCACTATGTGACCTGTGAAAAGTGGATTTTAAAGGTACGGTACACTCGGCTTTTCTTGTTTCATGTGTCCCTGATGGACCAAAGCCAATTCCATGAAAATCCGGATAATACTCCAATGTGCTTCTCATTCTGTTATCGTGACTTCCCCCCTCCCCCAAGTCTATACAGACATACATTCCAGCAAGCTGAACGATGGATCAACTGTCATTCTTTTTCTTCCCCTAATGCATCAAGCTTGCCTTAAAAGAAGAATCATAAGTAGCATGTGTACATTTATTTATGTATTTATTTAATATATCCAACTTTTCCTTCCCCATCACAAACATTTTAAAAAGCAGGTGTAAAACTGCTTCAACGATTGGATTGTGAGTAAATAACATGCACCCTAGCCCATCCGGCCGCTGGGTAGCAGGACGCAAATGGCGGCTGCCGTAGCTGCCGCCGTTTGTGTCCCTGTATTCCACCGTGATAGGCTACATAAAGACTTACGTAGCCTATCACGTCTGGGTTAAAAAAAAAACAAAAAAACCCATGCGTATGCAAATGGCAGCGGCTACGGCGGCCGCCATTTGCATTCCTCATTTTTCGCCATCTTAGTCTATGTAAATGTTTACGTAGACTATTACGGCGAAAATAAAGGGGAACACAAATAGCGTAGTGGGCGCTGTTTGCATTCCTTTTTGATTTGCCATTTTAGCCTACGTAAATATTTGTGTAGACTAAGACAGTGAAAAATAAGGAACATAAATGGCAGTCGCCATAGCCACCACCATTTGCGTACGCGTTTTTTTTTGGTAACCCAGACGTGAATGGCTACGTAAGTCTTTACGTAGCCTATCACGTCTATGTAAAAAAAAAAAGAAAACAAAAGGCCAGACTGCAAATGGTGGCGGCGGCAGCCAGTTGGAAGACCAGCCACCGCCGCCGCCGCCGCTGGAGCTGCCGCCGTCCGTAACATCTACCCCAGGTAAGTCTTGTCCTGGGGGGGATCTGCGGGGGGTGGCGGGGTGGTGGCAGGCTGTTCCACCATGGATTTTGGGGGGCTAAATGCCAGTGCATTCGGCCTCACTGAAATCCGTGGCGGAATTCTCCGCCATCCCTAGCTTTTTCTGCTGTGGAATGAGCTCCCTAGTGAAGTTTGCCTGGCACCTACATTGTATTCCTTTCGGCGCCAGGTGAAGACCTTTTTATTTTCCCAGGCATTTTAGCATTTTAGCTTTCTAAATTTTTATCTTTGCTGTTTTAAATCTGTATTTTAAATTCCTGCACTGCTGCTAGGTTTTATTGTGGCTGTATTATTATATTGTGGTTTTAATGTTCTGTATATTTTAAATTGTTTTATTATGTGCCATTTGGTTTTAATTTTTGTGAACCACCCAGAGAGCTTCGGCTATTGGGTGGTATAGAAATAAATAAATAAATAAATAAATGGGGTGGGGAGTGAGTGGGGTTGAGTGACTGACAGGTTCACTTTCTAATCATAGGGCACATTTTACTGGGGGCTCTCCAATCACTGTGCTTTGAGGGAGGGCAAGGATGGGGCTGTTAGATGGACATTCTTCTAATGCTACCAGGCTTCACTATGAAAAAAGCCTTAAAGTGGATCTCAGTCATCCTAATTCCCCAGCCCCTGCACCTACCCTTCTGAAACTTTGCAGGTTTCTTGCCTGGAGACACCTCTATACTGTCTGCCATTTTCATACAAATTCTCCTAAAACCACTGGAGGTGGGAAGGAGAAGCGAATTACTCCCCCTCCAAATTTGAGGACTCCCCTTTTACATAAACCACTGCACCTTCTGAAAAGTTGCAGTTTTCTTACTTAGGGCCACCTCTGTGCTATCATTTTCAGAAGAATGTTTGACAAGGAACATGGGGAGGTAAGTGAATTCTGTTTTGAATGCCCACAATATGTAAAGGCTGCTCTTTCACAAAACTCCCTGCACCTATTCATCTCAAACTTGGCAGCCTGATCCCCTCAGAAGGGGCAACTACCCCTGAACATTTCATTCAGTTCTGCCAAGAAATAAAAAAGTAATCAGCTGTTCCCTTAAAAAAAAAAAAATCAAAATAGAAAGGCGCACTGCACAAAAACCACTGCACCTATGTTTCTGTAATTTGGAAGGCGCAGTTGCTCCTACTATGCCTACAAATTTCACCCACTTCTGACAAACAGAAAGAAATTAAAGCCATTTTTAAATTTCCCCTGGTAGTCAATGGGAGGCACAAAGCCTCAGATTTCTGAATCAGTTCTGGATCAGGACCCGAGACAGAGTGGATGGCCTCCGAATAGGTCCAAGTAGAATTGGGCTATATTTCAAATCTGTATTTTGAGTCTTGATCCAAGTCGAATCTTGTGGTCATTGCACATCTCTAATTGTTATAGCCTTTGGAACACTGGTGCAGGCTGGGGGGGGGGGGCAACCTGTGGCCAGTGGACCACGTGCATTCCTTGGCTGCACTTCATGTGGCTTGCGAAGCCACAGGGAACCCTGCTCACTTACACCCACTGCCCAGCTGATCAGCCAACAGCTGGGTGGTGGGGATCAAGATTTCCTTGCTCCTTTTAGTGGTGAAACAGCTATCTTGGTCAGGATTGCTGTGGGCTGGGTGGGGAGAGGCTTTGACGCAGGCAAGATCACTGCAGTGGGGAAACAGTGATTTCGATCAGGATTGCTGTGTGTGGGCGGGGGGAGAGAGGCTTTGACACAGGCGAGATCACAGCAGTGAGGGAAACAGTGATCTTGATCAGGATTGCAGTGTGTGTGTCTGGGGAGGCTTTGATGCAGGGAAGATCACTGTGGTGGGGAAACAGTGATCTTGCCTGTATTGGATCTCTTTGGGGGAGGCAAGATGAAAGCCTTCCCTCATCCGTCTTGCCTACAGGGACCGCATGGGGGAGAGGCTTTTAACTTGCCCCCTCCCAGTGATCCCTGAATGCAAAGGGAGGGGTGTGTGTGTGTGAATGAATGCATGTGGGTGTGAATAGGTGTGGGTGTCCTGGCCCTGCCCACTACATTCCCCTGCTTCAGAGGAACTGCACTTGAAGCTAAAATTACACAAAAAGGTGATGAGTCACGCTGCTTTCCCTAAGAGCTTCGAAAGCAGAAGAGCATCATATCTGCTGCTCTGAATAAATGCGTGGGAAGGGGAGAGGGGATAAAATTATAGTAGGTACTGCCAGCGTAATGTTCCCAGTTTCCAGCTTGTGTATGTGATTACCTAATATTCCTTACCAGCTGTTTCTTAACATTACTCATACCAGTCTAAAACAACCTTCTTCTCGCCTTTTCTCAATAAACGTAGTTCCTCTTGGAGAGCTATTTAGCATGCTTTTGTTTGTATGCACTATGATTGTCTTGAATTGGTACAGTTTTAGCTAATAATACTTCAAGTGACAAGCTCCAGAGGCAAATATGTAATCATGGAAATAACCATATTTAATGGTATCCATACTAGTGGATGATATTATAGCCTCAACTGTACTACGTTTTTATTTTCACTTTTCCCAGCTCCACAGAAATAAAAAAGATAGGCTATTTCAATATTTTACATGTCTCAGATCTTATTGTACCTGGCAAGTGTTCATGAAAGGTTGGCTGTGGAAACTGAATGGGCAGAGGAGAGGGGCACAGAGGAAAGAGTTGGAGCAGAGATGTGAAGGACTGAAGTTCCCCTGTCAGTTTGGAAATTAGGGCCGTACCGAAAATTTCTTCCACATTTTCCCCTGACCGTTCTTATTCAATGTGATAGTATAGGAATTGCTTTCAAAAAGAAAGGCAAAGTAGAAGAAAATGTCAGAGAAATTCTCATGGGTTGAGTTCAGGGTTCTTGTGCTTACCTTACTTATGAGGTGGCCGAGGAGTGTGTGCGAGTGTCCTGTCTTTCATTGTACCATCATCTCTCCAGCAGCCTGTAGCCTCCTTGGCTTCCTGTACTTCAGTTTAAGTCCAAGGGAAGACATCATGAAGTAATTCCTCTTCAGGCAGCCTGGAAGGCTGCAGCGTGATAGACATGTGTAATACAAAGAGAACACACACACACACCCCTCAGTCACCTCACAGTGATTAAGCAAGCTCAAACACACCAATCAATCAATCAATCAATCAATCAATACAAATTATAAAATGCCCTGAGAATGAGGCAGAAAAATGGAAGCTTCTTTCATGGGGGAAGAAAACTGTCAGGAAATTGGAGGGCAGGTTTCGGCATAGCTCTAGCTCTGCATCTTCCTTGTGGCTGGACACAACACTGCTCCCCTCACACCTGCTACAGGGCTTTCAGGGAAGTAGCGGCATTATAAGCATCTACATTAGAGAAGGGTATTCACAATCACCCCTCAGAAACGTAACGGTTGGAAGACCCTGGGGAAGGTGCTGAATCCTGAAAAATGACAGCTAGATATTCAATATACCTCCCATATATATTCTCAGTAATCATTTCAATAATAACCCTTTATGGTAAGATTGAACATCGACATCTTGGGAATCAGCGAACTAAAATGGACAGGCATGGGCGAATTTAATTCAGGTGACCATCATATCTACTATTGTGGGCAAGAATCCCTTAGAAGAAATGGAGTAGCACTCATAGTCAACAAAAGGGTGGGAAAAGCAATACTGGGGTACAATCTTAAAAATGATAGAATGATCTCAGTACGAATCCAAGGCAAACCATTCAACATCACAGTAATTCAAGTCTATGCCCCAACCACTGAGGCCGAAGAAGCTGAGGTTGATCGGTTCTCTGAAGACCTACAACACCTTCTAGAACTAACACCAAAAAAAGATGTCCTCTTCATCATAGGGGATTGGAATGCTAAAGTAGGAAGTCAAGAAATCACCGGGATAACAGGCAGGTATGGCCTTGGTGTACAAAATGAAGCAGGGCAAAAGCTAATAGAGTTTTGCCAAGAGAACATGCTGATCATAGCAAACACTCTTTTCCAACAGCACAAGAGGCGACTCTACACATGGACATCACCAGATGGTCAATATCGAAATCAGATTGATTATGTCCTTTGCAGCCAAAGATGGAGAAGCTCCATACAGTCAGTCAAAACAAGACCTGGAGCTGACTGTGGCTCAGATCATGAGCTGCTTCTTGCAAAATTTCGTCTTAAATTGAAGAACGTCGGGAAAACCACTAAACCGTTCAGGTATGACCTAAATCATATCCCTGATGAATATACAGTGGAGGTGAGGAATAGATTTCAGGGATTAGACCTGATAGACAGAGTGCCTGAGGAACTATGGACGGAGGTCCGTAACATTGTTCAGGAGGCAGCAACGAAATCCGTCCCAAAGAAAAAGAAATGCAAGAAAGCCAAGTGGCTGTCTGACGAGGCTTTACAAGTAGCTCACGAAAGAAGGGAAGCGAAAAGCAAGGGAGAAAGGGGAAGATATACCCAACTGAATGCAGAGTTCCAGAGAATAGCAAGGAGAGACAAGAAGGCCTTCTTAAATGAACAATGCAAAGAAATCGAGGAAAACAACAGAATGGGAAAGACTAGAGATCTCTTCAAGAAAATTGGAGATCTCAAGGGAACGTTTTGTGCAAAGACGGGCATGATAAAGGACAAAGAAGGCAGGGACCTAACAGAAGCAGATGAGATTAAGAAGAGGTGGCAAGAATACACAGAAGAACTATACAGGAAAGATCTGAATGTCCCTGATAGCCATGATAGTGCGGTCACTGAACTTGAGCCGGACATCCTTGAGAGTGAAGTCAAGTGGGCCTTAGGAAGCATTAGTAACAACAAAGCTAGCGGAGATGACAGTATTCCAGCCGAGCTATTTAAAATCCTAAAAGATGATGCTGTTAAAGTGCTGCATTCAATATGCCAACAAATCTGGAACACTGAACAGTGGCCACAAGACTGGAAAAGGTCAGTTTACATTCCAATTCCAAAGAAGGGCAACGCCAAAGAGTGTTCAAACTACCGCACAATTGCGCTCATTTCACATGCCAGCAAGGTGATGCTCAAAATCCTACAAGCTAGGCTTCAGCAGTAATGCGAACCGAGAACTACCGGAAGTACAAGCTGGGTTTAGAAGAGGCAGAGGAACTAGAGATCAAATCGCCAACGTTCGCTGGATCATGGAGAAAGCAAGAGAATTCCAGAAAAACGTCTATTTCTGCTTCATTGACTACGCTAAAGCCTTTGATTGTGTGGATCACAACAAACTGTGGCAAATTCTGAAAGTGATGGGAGTACCAGACCACCTTACCTGTCTCCTGAGAAACCTGTATGAGGGTCAAGAAGCAACAGTAAGAACCAGAGATGGAACAACCGATTGGTTCAAAATTGGGAAAGGAGTACGACAAGGCTGCATATTGTCACCCTGCGTATTTAACTTATATGCAGAGTACATCATGAGAAATGCCGGGTTGGATGAATCAGAGGTCGGAATTAAGATTGCCGGGAGAATTATCAACAACCTCCGATATGCAGACGATACCACCCTAATGGCAGAAAGCGAAGAGGATCTCAAGAGCCTCTTGTTGAGGGTGAAAGAGGAGAGTGCAAAAGCTGGTTTGAAACTCAACATTAAAAAAACTAAGATCATGGCATCTGTCCCCATCACTTCCTGGCATACAGAAGGGGAAGAAATGGAAGCAGTGACAGATTTTACTTTCTTGGGCTCCAAGATCACTGCAGACGGTGACTGTAGCCATGAAATTAAAAGACGCTTGCTCCTTGGGAGGAAAGCTATGGCCAACCTAGACAGCATAGTAAGAAGCAGAGACATCACCTTGCCGACAAAGGTCCGTCTAATCAAAGCTATGGTTTTCCCAGTAGTAATGTATGGCTGTGAGAGCTGGACTATAAGGAAGGCTGAGCGCCGAAGAATTGATGCTTTCGAACTGTGGTGCTGGAGAAGACTCTTACGAGTCCCCTGGACTGCAAGGAGGTCAAATCAGTCCATCCTAAAGGAAATCAACCCTGACTGCTCATTGGAAGGACAGATACTGAAGCTGAAGCTCCAATATTTTGGCCACCTAATGCGAAGAGAAAACTCCCTGGAAAAGAGCCTGATGCTGGGAAAGACTGAAGGCAAAAGGAGAAGGGGACGGCAGAGGATGAGATGGGTAGATAGCATCACGGATGCAATGAATATGAACTTGAGCACGCTCCGGGAGAGAGCGGAGGACAGGAAGGCCTGGCGTGCTATGGTCCATGGGGTCACGAAGAGTCGGACACGACTGAACGACTGAACAACAAATTATCATCCCTGTATTACAAATGGGCAAGGAGGCTGAGAGAATAGTAGCTTGCCAAAGGCCAACTATCGAATTCATGGCTGACATAATATTTGAACTGAGGACTTTCTGATTCACACCATTAGCCACTACATGACACACCTGTCTGATTCCTCTTTTTATCCTTAGTGGTGTCATTTGTTCATTCAAAGCAGTAGTGTGGACATGACTTCTTCTTGGCTTCATCCCATTTCGCTCCTGTAACATTTAATGGCCTAGTACCATGTGGGCAGGTCCACTCACCCACGTCTTTCCCACCCAATCGACTGCATAGGCATTGATTGTGTGGCAAGGATCTGTGTGATTGGCCCAGTCCATATGGTGCTAGGGCTGTAAATGTTACAGCAGTGCCGCAGGATGAAGTCGTGAAGAAGTGGCTTCCACAGCAGTTTCTTAACAAATCAAGTACACCTAAGGTTGGACTCGATGGTCTTATAGGCCCCTTCCAACCCTACTATTCTATGATACTGTTCTATGATTCTAAGGTAGCAATCCTATACCCACTTTCCTTGGAGTTAGCTCTACAGAAATAAGTAGGACTTGCTTCTGAGTGGACATGTGTAGGATTGTGCTATAAGTAGGCATTGTGAAAATCTACGTTTTCACCACCCTTAAACAGGGTGTTTAAAAGGTGTTTCAGGGTAATAAAGTTGTGTCTTTCCCTCTTGTTCCTTCTCACAAAATCCAGGTTATGATTAGGGATGTAAGGATTTTGTTAAATCCAGTCCATCTGCGTTTTGCAGATTCTCAGGTGTCTTTTATTCCATCATCTGCTCATTGATGGGATTGGACTTTTTTAGGGATGTACAAGAATTTCATTCCACATGCACAAGGGTGGATTAGCATAAGTATGCATTAGTGCAAGTCCGAATTTGCACCCCCAAGTTAAAAAAATGTTCTGCAAGTCTGTGGAATCCAAAATCTGAACTCTGCAGAAATCCGAACTCATTTGAATTCATTATGGATTTGAAGCAGCAACATCTCTTTGTGCCCCCAATGCATGTGGTATATAACATGGGGACCTGGGATAGAGAAGAAAGGGAAACGTAATTACTCCTTCACACTGTAAATATTAGGAGACAGCAATTCATTTTTTGTATTCTGCAGTGATTACCTTTTTAGTATAAAACCTGTACAGGTATATAAAAATAAAAGTAAAAGAGAGTGTGTGACATGCAATAAAAAGAAATGTCAACTCCAAACACTGATCATTTTATTTTAACTTGTGAGCAAGAGTAATAAAACAGCAAGATCTGGCCTAGGGAAAATAATGATGCACTGAAAGAAGATGTTAAAAAAAGAAAAATCAAACACACTGAAAACTCATGGGGACATATTGATTGTCCACAGAATCGCTAACTGCTGATGCCGTACATATCCCCAGCCTACTGCACCATATGAACTCATGAGGACATGTTAATTGTGCACAGAATCTCTATCTGCTGATGCCGTACATATCCCCAACCTACTGCTCCATGTGTTCCTGGAAGATAAGTTATGTATAAAAATTGCAGCATGTTTGAAATAGCACAGCAAAGATCTAATACATCTTCTTTTCCTACTTCTGTAGTAAAACAAAAATGGAATGAAGGATTTTGTCATGTCTGCTATGACCCACGCCCATAACCAGAAATATTATGGCGAGGGCAATGACTGTAAGTCAACAAGCACTGAACTAGGGATGGCGGAGAATTCTGCCACAGATCTCGGTGAGGCCGAATGCCAGTGCATTCGGCCCCCCGAAACCCATGGCGGAACGAAGCCCCCTGCCTCCCCACCCCACGAAAGGCGTGCGAAACGGAGCACTCACCTGCTGCCGTTTGCACTGCTCTGTGAATGGCGGCCGTGTCTGCGGCCACCATTCGCTTCACCGTTTTAGCCATGATAGGCTACATAAATACTTATGTAGCCTATCAAGGCTAATGCAGGGATGCCATTTGCGTCCCTGCGGAGGCTGTGATAGGCTACATAAATATTTACGTAGCCTATCACGGCGAAAAAGGGAATGCAAATGGCGGCCGCCATAGCCGCCACCATTTGTGTTCCCTTTTTTTTTTGGCCATGATAGGCTACGTAAATATTTACGTAGCCTATCACAGCAAAAAAAAAGGGACGCAAATGGCGGTGGCTACGGCGGCCGCCATTTGCGTCCCTGCGCAGCCCAGTAGCGGCTGGATGTTGCTGCGGGCTGCCCCAGCCGGTGACTCCGCGGAGTTGCCGCGGAGCGGAGCTGGCCATCAAGGATTTTGGGGGGAGGGACAGAGTGCCTCCCCCCCCCCCCGCAGATGTACGAAACGAAACAGGTAAGTTGTTTCGTACATCCCTACACTGAACCCAAGCACTTGGCATCGTCGGCATCATCAGCATCGTGGGGGGTATAAGCCATTGTGAAACAGTGAAAACCTTAATCTTAATCTAAATCTGATGGGTTGGATCCATCATACTCATACTGAAATTATATTTAGTCATATTGAAATCAATGGAACTTAAGTTGGTCATAACTCATGTTACGTGCCATTGATTTCAGTGGGAAATTGTAAGTATGAGTAAATTTTGATCCAACCCAAGATTTTTAAAATTACTTCCAGCACACTCCTACTCATGTTTACTTGAAAGTAAGTCCCACTGAGTTCAGCAAGGCTTAGTTCTGTGTAAAGTGTGCATAGGACAACCTCAACTAATGAAAAATGATTTAAAGATCTGGGTCCCCAAAAAGTGCCAGCCTCAAAATGTTGCTGCCTGAAGGACAGCTGAAATGCCCCCACCTCCCACTCTCGGGGCCACTGTGGTGGAATGGTTAGAGTATTGGACTAGGACTGGGGAGACCTGGGTTCTATCCCCCACTCTGCCATGAAGCTCATCGGGTGACTTTTGGCCACTCACTGACTCTCAACCTAACCTACTTGGCAGGGTTGTTGTGAGGATAAAATGGAGAGGAGGAGGATCATGCATGCTTCCTTGGGCTCCTTGGAGGAAAGGCGGGATATAAATGCTAATAATTGTTGTTGTTCAGTCGTTAAGTCGTGTCCAACTCTTCGTGACCCCATGGACCATAGCATGCCAGGCCTTCCTGTCCTCCGCTCTTTCCTGGAGCGTGCTCAAGTTCATATTCATTGCATCGGTGATGCTATCTAGCCTTCTCATCCTCTGCCATCCCCTTCTCCTTTTGCCTTCAGTCTTTCCCAGCATCAGGGTCTTTTCCAGTGACTTTTCTCTTCGCATTAGGTGGCCAAAATATTGGAGCTTCAGCTTCAGTATCTGTCCTTCCAATGAGCAGTCAGGGTTGATTTCCTTTAGGACTGACTGATTTGACCTCCTTGCAGTCCAAGGGACTCGTAAGAGTCTTCTCCAGCACCACAGTTTGAAGGCATCAATTCTTCGGCACTCAGCCTTCCTTATAGTCCAGCTCTCACAGCCATACGTTGCTACTGGGAAAACCATAGCTTTGATTATATGGACCTTTGTCAGCAAGGTGATGTCTCTGCTTCTTATTATGCTGTCTAGGTTTGCCATAGCTTTCCTCCCAAGGAGCAAGCATCTTTTAATTTCATGGCTACAGTCACCGTCTGCGGTGATCTTGGAGCCCAAGAAAATAAAATCTGTCACTGCTTCCATTTCTTCCCCTTCTGTATGCCAGGAAGTGATGGGGACAGATGCCATGATCTTAGTTTGTTTAATGTTGATTTTCAAACCAGCTTTTGCACTCTCCTCTTTCACCCTCAATAAGAGGCTCTTTAGATCCTCTTTGCTTTCTGCCATTAGGGCGGTATCGTCTGTGTATCTGAGGTTGTTGATAATTCTCCCGGCAATCTTAATTCCGACCTGTGATTCATCTGACCCGGCGTTTCTCATGATGTACTCTGCATATAAGTTAAATAAGCAGGGTGACAATATATGCAGCCTTGTCGTACTCCTTTCCCAATTTTGAACCAATCGGTTGTTCCATGTGTGGTTCTTACTGTTGCTTCTTGACCCTCATACAGGTTTCTCAGGAGACAGGTAAGGTGGTCTGGTACTCCCATCTCTTTCAGAATTTGCCAGAGTTTGTTGTAATCCACACAATCAAAGGCTTTAGTGTAGTCAATGAAGCAGAAATAGATGTTTTTCTGGAATTCTCTTGCTTTCTCCATGATCCAGCGAATGTTGGCGATTTGATATCTAGTTCCTCTGCCTCTTCGAAACCCCGCTTGTACTTCCGGTTCTTGGTTCACATGCTGCTGAAGCCTAGTAGCTTGTAGGATTTTGAGCATAACCTTGCTGGCATGTGAAATGAGCGCAATTGTACGGTAGTTTGAACACTCTTTGGCATTGCCCTTCTTTGGAATTGGAATGTAAACTGACCTTTTCCAGTCTTGTGGCCACTGTTAAGTGTTCCAAATGTGTTGGCATATTGAGTGCAGCACTTTAACAGCATCAGCTTTTAGAATTTTAAATAGCTCAGCTGGAATACTGTCATCTCCGCTAGCTTTGTTGTTACTAATGCTTCCTAAGGCCCACTTGACTTCACTCTCAAGGATGTCCGGCTCAAGTTCAGTGACCGCACTATCATGGCTATCAGGGACATTCAGATCTTTCCTGTATAGTTCTTCTGTGAATTCTTTCCACCTCTTCTTAATCTCATCTGCTTCTGTTAGGTCCCTGCCTCCTTTGTCCTTTATCATGCCTGTCTTTGCACAAAACATTCCCTCGAGATCTCTGATTTTCTTGAAATGATCTATAGTCTTTCCCATTCTGTTGTTTTCCTCGATTTCTTTGCATTGTTCATTTAAGAAGGCCTTCTTCTCTCTCCTTGCTATTCTCTGGAACTCTGCATTCCATTGGATATATCTTCCCCTTTCTTGCTTGCTTTTCGTTTCCCTTCTTTCCTCAGCTACTTGTAAAGCCTCCTCAGACAGCCACTTTGCTTTCTTGCATTCCTTTTTCTTTGGGATGGATTTCGTTGCTGCCTCCTGAACAATGTTACGGACCTCTGTCCATAGTTCCTCAGGCACTCTGTCTATCAGGTCTAATCCCTGAAATCTATTCCTCACCTCCACTATATATTCATCAGGGATATGATTTAGGTCATACCTGAATGGTTTAGTGGTTTTCCCTACGTTCTTCGTCCTATGAAATTTTGCAAGAAGCAGCTCATGATCTGAGCCACAGTCAGCCCCAGGTCTTGTTTTTACTGACTGTATAGAGCTTCTCCATCTTTGGCTGTAAAGTACATAATCAATCTGATTTCGATATTGACCATCTGGTGATGTCCATGTGTAGAGTCACCTCTTGTGCTGTTGGAAAAGAATGTTTGCTATGATCAGCATGTTCTCTTGGCAAAACTCTATTAGCCTTTGTCCTGCTTCATTTTGTACATCAAGGCCATGCTTGTCTGTTATCCCAGTTATTTCTTGACTTCCTACTTTGGCATTCCAATCCCCGATGATGAAAAGGACATCTTTTTTTGGTGTTAGTTCTAGAAGGTGTTGTAGGTCTTCATAGAACTGATCAACCTCAGCTTCTTCGGCATCAGTGGTTGGGGCATAGACTTGAATTACTGTGATGTTGAATGGTTTGCCTTGGATTTGTACTGAGATCATTCTATCGTTTTTGAGATTGTACCCCAGTACTGCTTTTCCCACCCTTTTGTTGACTATGAGTGCTACTCCATTTCTTCTAAGGGATTCTTGCCCACAGTAGAAGATATGATGGTCACCTGGATTAAATTCGCCCATGCTTGTCCATTTTAGTTTGCTGATTCCCAAGATATCAATGTTCAATCTTGCCATCTCACGTTTGACCACCTCCAGCTTATCTTGATTCATTGATCTTACATTCCAGGTTCCTAAACAATATTGTTCTTTACAGCATCTGATTTTCTTTTCACCACCAGACACATCCACAGCTGAGTGTCCTTTCGGCTTTGGCCCAGCCGCTTCACTCTTTCTGGCTCTACTTGGAAATACCCTGTGCTCTTCCCCAGTAGTATATTGGACACCTTTGGACCTGAGGGGCTCATCTTCCGGCGTCATATCTTTTAGCCTTGTGATACATTCCATGGGGTTTTCTTGGCAAGAATACTGGAGTGGGTTGCCATTTCCTTCTCCAGTGGACCACATTTTGTCAGAACTCTCCGCCATGACCTGTCCGTCTTGGGTGGCCCTGCACGGCATAGCTTATGGCTTCACTGAATTACGCAAGCCCCTTCGCCACAACAAGGCAGTGATCCATGAAGGGGAAATGCTAATAATAATATTAATATTAATAATCATCATCATAATAATAGGGCCAACACTTAAAGAAAATCTTTAATTTCACCATTCAGACACCAGTTCTTGCCTTCATCTATCTCCCACACTCCCACTCCACCCCAACGGTGCTTCCTAAAGCATCTTGCTCCACCTTGCTGCATGGTAGGGCTGAACTTGGATCTCACATTTCACTAGTGATTTTTTAATTGTTTTAATCTTTATACTTAGCACTGATATAGGGGTGCAGTTCTATGAGACTACAAAAATTACACATTTTAGGGGGCAAGTCTATGCATCGTTAGACAGAAAAAAGTCCTGCTACTCCCAGGATATGCCACAGTGGCTGGGGCATGCTGGGAGTTATAGGACTTTTTTCTGTCTAAACATGCATAGGATTGTGCCGTAAGACACCTAAAATGTATATATGTACTTTTGGGGATGGGGTGTTTGTGAAGCTGATATATATTTTAAAAATCTGAACAAGGCATGCCATCAGATGTCCAGGGAGAAGTGATTTATTTATACAAATATACCAGGGGCCCTTTATCATTTTAAGTCATGCACCGATATTTGTCTCTCAAGTATAGGAGGGCATAAGCCTGAGATTTCCAAAACCTCATTATAGTGCCATTTGGGGATATTGTACCGAAGGAAATATAAGAGAACATAGAAGGTAATAAAAGCTACCACCCATTGTTGTAAGGAAAGATCGTCTTTCATGATTCCCAGTAATTACTCATCGGATTTCAGTCTTAGAGCATCTCTACACCATCCTAAAAATCCTGTATTTAAAAGGGGGCTTTCTGCTTCCATTTTAAATGTAGGATCACGACTGACTCCCTTTACATGCACTTCCTTTCCCCCCTCCCCTTTCCCCCTTCTCCCCCTTCTCTGAGTCTTCCATACATTTCATTGATCTCGCTCCTCTTCTTGAGGTTTTTCCTTTTTCATGGAGGGAACTCAAGCGGAACCCAAGTGAGATAATCTGAGACCACATTATCTCCGATCTATTTAAAAATGGAATAAAGGTCATTCAGTGCAGGAAATGTCCTGGAGGTTGACGATGTCATCTAAAGGGCCCGCAAACTTCCATGAGTGAGCAATCTCAATAGCAGGATAAAAGCTCCATGTGAAGAAGCCCTTAATCTAATATTCAGTCCTTTGTTTAACCCCACAGCCTTCATCACCAGTTGTAACTGCATGCAACTATTCATAGCTGCATTCATTCACTTTCCTTATCCCTTGTTATCCTTGCTTTTCCCATACCTTATTTATTTATTTATTTATTTAAACATTTCATCATATCAGATATCAGGGCAGTGTACAGTATAAAACAAATACAAACTCCCTGCAATGAGAAAACAGCAGATAAAACTTTAAAGCATACTAAAACTTTCATTTCGAAGCTTGTTTTGACTCGTGTCATATCAGATTGTGAGCTTTGTCTTTTTCTTTTCACACTAAAATTGGTGCATATTTTTCAAATGTACACATCTTCCAAACACATTTTTTGTTTGTTCCATGAATCGTGTCACAAGCTCAGAAATGTACAGACTTTGGCTGGGTTCACACAACATGCTAACCCACTCAGTGTGGGTTGTTGTCTGAACCATGGGGTATCGTGTTGTCTGATCGCAGCATGTTTGCCTTAGGGTGGGTTATCGTGTTTTCTGAACGTAGAGCATTTTCCTAAGGGTTGCTCATTAACCATGCAGTGTGGCTTATTAATCACCCTGAACAACCCAATAACAAGCCATGGGTTCTTAAGGTGGCTTGTTTGAGAAAAATAAACCACGCTGCATGGTTAGCAAGCCACCCTGTGGAAAACATGCTGCATTGAGACAACACAATAACCCATGGCGGGTTAGTGTGGTGACTGCAGATTGCATTTGGGTTTGTGAGGTGCAAACTGGGTAAATTCTGGTCAAAACCAAACTGAAATGAAATTCTCATACATCCCTTATGAAAATGCCTAGGTAAATAAAAATAGTTTTTGCCTTGCACCTAAATGATAGCAGTGTTGGCACGAAGTTAAACTCTGTGGGGAAGGCCTTCATTAACTAGGATGCATTGCCAAAAAGAAAGCCCTGTCCTTTTTTAGAAGATATGTGTACCTCTGATCTTCAGTACATGGAGAAGGGCTTTGACAGAAGAACTTAAAGAATAGACAGGTATACACAGAAGTAGGCATTCCTTTGGGACCCAAGCCATTTCCCTTCTTCTCCTCTGTTCTTTCTACACTTTTAATTTATTCTACCCTGTTAAGCACCATGCAAATTAATAATACTGAATTAATAACAGTCACGACAACAGCAATAATACTAATACAGTGGTGACTTACAGACAAGGGGTTGGATCCAGATTCAGTCATACTTAGAATAGCCCTTTGGAATAAATGGGGCTTGTTTGTCACACGGAACGTAAATCCTATTGACTTCAATGGGTCTACTCTAAGAATGACCTAGGGCATCTTCACACCAAGCTTTTATCCTGCTATTGAGATTGCTCACTCACAGAAGTTTGCAGGCCCTTTAGATGATGCCATCAACCTCCAGGGTGTCTCCCAATCTAAATGACCTTTATTTCATTTTTTAAAAAAAATCGGAGATAATGACCTATCAAATTACAGCACTTGAGTTCTGCTTGAGTTCCTTCCATGAAAAGAGGAAAACCACAATAAGAGGAGCTAGAGCAAAGCACCATCTAGCGGCTGTATAATGAAACAGATGGAAGACTCGGATAAAGGGGAAAAGGAGGGGGGAAAGGAAGTGTGTGTAAAGGGAGTCCATTGGGATCCTGCATTTAAAATGGAAGCAGAAAGCTGCATTTTAAATGCAGGATGTTAGGCTGGTGTAGAGATGCTCTGAATCTGGCCCCAACCCAAGAAAAGAGAGCAACCACAGTTAAATGCCTTTTGGATTGAAGTTTTCCTTAGGCGTAACTGTCCAGCCCCTATCTCTCCCCTCACCTCCACTGCATTTTGACAGTGTATAACCTTGACAGTGATCAGATGGAAGCAGAGCAGTTTACAGATAAGAACATAAGAAGAGCTCTGCTGAATCTACTCCAGCATTCTGAATCTACTCCAGCATTCTGTTTCACACATTGGCCAGCCTGTTGCCTTTAGAATGTACACACGAGGTGATGGCCATTCTTCTCCCGTTGCTCCCCAGCAGCTGGCACTGGGACATCTGTAAGATGTTCTGGTACCCCAGAATATTTGGGAAGTGGGACAACTGCTTCCCCGCTTTCCTTGTTTAAATTGTCTGTCAGACATCTTCAAAGTCAGCCCATTAATACTTGAGGGATGAAGCATTCCGTTGCATGATGATGTATGTTTCTGCACAGCAGTGGGAAATAAAGGAGTTTTGAAATAAAATGCCCTTGATCATTAGCATGGTATTTAAAAGAAATCATTAATAAAAGAACCCTTCCACTAGTGAGATAGATAGATAAAGGAGGCAAAAACAAATACCAGAAATATAGATTAAAAATTATGTCAAGTCCTAGGAATAATTTAATATCTAACAGCATCAACTGTTGATGCTTAAAGGCTGTTAACACATCCAATACATTGTGTTTCATTTGGCTCCCTAGCAGGCTATCTCGTTTGTCTGATACCAATAAATCCAAGCTGTCTGTCACAGCTGTGTGGTCTTTTGATTCTGCTTTGGGAACCCAACAGGAAGACCACAGTTTCTGTCACACTCAGGAAAGATCCGTTGCATGATCTTCAACAAAGCGATGGTGTTCTGCGCTGTTTTCCAGTAAATTACATTGCCGGATTTCTTACAAGGAAAACCCTCCGAAAGATACTTGTTTCTTCCACACTGCTTCATGGGAAGCTTAGAAACATGCAGGTGGGCTTTGCAGGATGTGCTGTAGTTCATACTTCATATTAGGATACCAAATGGCATAGGCCTGTAGTTAAGAGCATTGGCATGAAGTGGACAGAGATTTAGTTTAGTTCAGGGGTGGGAACCTCTTTCAGCCAGAGGGCCAAATTCAGTTTCAGAGAAGCTCGGGGCGGGGTGCACATGCACGTGCATTCCAGTGGTGGGCGTGGCTGAAGGCAAAGGGGGCGGGGCCAAAAACCTATCAGCATATTTTAATTTAAAGCTCTTACTGACAGTAACTAAGCTTTAGGAGAGGCATTGTAACTTTTGAGAATGAGGGGGAAACCTGCAAAAGCCGGGAAACCGGAAAGGTGGTGGGGCCAGGGAAAGGGCTGTGGCCAGATGGGCAACCTCGGAAGACCAGATTTGGCCTACAGGGCTGAGGTTCAAACTGCTGCTTTAGTTAATGTTTATATTCTGCTTTTCTAGTAAATTTTTTAAATTAAAAATAAAGCACCTTACAATAAGATTATACAAAATATGATAAGCCAAACACCAAAATCCCAAATTAGTTAAAACACGAACGTATCAAGAGTGACAGTAAATAAAAACAACAAGAGAAGAAGAAAAGCAGCAGAACAGAAACTAAAGATAATATCTTAAAAGCCACCTTAAGAAGAAATGTTTTCACCTGCTGGCAAAAAAACAGAGAAAGAGGGAGAGGGAGCCTGGTGAACCTCAATTTGGAAGGAGTGCCTAAATGGTGGCATCACCACTGAGAAGACTCTGTCCCTAGTACCTGGCTCCCTAGCATCACGTATGGAGGAGGGCTACAGAGAGCAGGGCTTCTGCAGCTGACCTTAAAGTTGAGGAGGATCACATGGGAGCAGGTAGTCTCTGAGATAACCTGGTCCTAGGGTGTCCACTTATGCATCACCCAAAAAAGAGGACAAAAGAGGATACAGATTTACATACAATTTACATGTGCTAATTTTTACATATAGAGGCAAATGTAGAAATAATTCTATAATTTAAATAAAAATACAATATAATAAAAATACATCTCACCATTGTCAGGGAGACTGTGACCAGGTGACCTGTGTGCCTGCTGTCCAGGGGCTAACTGCCCCTTTCCCCCGCTGTCCACTGCTCTTACGAGTGCAGAGCATGGGGATGATCCGCGCTGCCTATGAGGTGGCGGGGGAGGGGGTGGGGAGGCGGTTCTCCAGGAACCGACCAATCCTATGACTGTCTAGCTGCTGTCTAGTGGCCATAGGATTGCACCCTGAGGCCATTAAGGATGCAATCCTATGCATGTTTAAGCAGAAAAAAGTCCTACAACTGCCAGCATGCCCCAGATAGCCATGCTGGCTGGGGCATGCTGGGAGTTGTAGGACTTTTTTCTGCTTAAACATGCATAGGATCGCGGCCTAAGGGCTGCAGTCTGTGGGTGCGGTGAAGAGGTTGGGATCCAGTTGTTCTTTCCTTCAGATATTTGGGTACATATCTACTATTTTATGTAGTTTTCGCACTGCAATTTCAGATTTCAGAGGGGGAAGTTTAAAGGGATTTCAGTGGATGAGTGGTTGCGGTGGCAAGATTCAGAGCAAAATGTAAGAAGTTAGCACTTGGATATTTTCCAAATTATATTGCAAAACTAGCAACTAACTAACCAACCAAGTAATTAGCACTGGTTTTAAAGAGCATGTCATGTCTTTGCTTGGTCCAGCAGTCATTTGTTCCAAGCAAAAGGAGCTGGGCTTTTGGCATCAGTCCTAGCACATATGCCCATTTCATTGTTTACAGAAGTGGTGCGAACCATGTGGCCATCCTGATGTTTAGGCCTACAACTCCCATCAGCCCTAGCCAGCATAGCTAATGGTGATGGATGATGGGATCTGCAGGCCATCCCTGGTTTATAGCAATAGCGTCATAGTTGTAATAGCAGACACAATAACAAGGGTTTGTAGAACTGTTGGCCAGTGATGTAGGTCTCATGTGGTCTGAAACATGGAGGAAATATGTGCCCTCTGCATTTTCTAATGGTTCTTCTTTGTAGGTTATCCATATAAGGCCATTTTCAAACACTGTTACATCGGGATGGTTCAATCTAACAAATATTTAACCATTCTGAAAATGTAAAGATTCAGAAATGGGGGGGAATCCCACATCTGTAGAACATGTAGTTCTTATTACAATAGGGGGAACAAAGTGATTTACGTGAAGGCAATGCTTTCCCCTCTTGTTTCACTTCCCAACTTCCACAGCTACAAGCGTGAAATCACAGTCAAAGGCATTAACACACACATTGTTCTCTTTAGAGAAAGGGGGGACACCAACAACTCATTTTTCCTCTTTTCTCCGAGCTGTGGCATAGGCCAGCCACAAGAGAGCTGCACGTCGGCATTCTGAACTGTGAACAGAGAGTGTTGTGCAGTTATTTTACACCCAGAGCTTCGGTTTTGACAGTTGTTTATTACAGGATTTCCAAGGAGAACAGGACTTGAGATTCGAGTTGGTGCATTGAAAGAAAAAGGAATTATGAGTGGAAAAGAGGGTTTGACCAAGAACACTATTTTCCATATTTGCCGGTTATCGAAGATCTGGAGTCAGCATTGACGAAGATAATGTGATGTCACTCTTTAATCTGGCAAGCCCAAGGAAACCACTTCCTCTGTGTGTAGGCTGGTGGTCTCATGATTGCCATTTAATTCTGAAGTGCTCATTGAAATGATGTAAGAAAGCCGGGCTTTGGTGTGTTTTGTGTGTGTGGTTTAAATACAATGAATGAACGCTATTATGAAATGCTCTCCAGCTATGTTAGGAAATATGCTGGTTATTCAACAAAACATACTGATGATTTAAAAACATAAACGAAAAAGCAAAGGCAGGGTTGAGGGGGCAGAGCATGTGAGCTACCAACGTACAGAACTGGTTCCTAATTTTAACTGTTGTTCCCAATAGCACAGAAAACATTTCAGACATCCTTGGAAACTTGGGTTTTAGTTTCCCTTACTGTGGTTCAGTCATGAGGAAATAGGCATTCATTTGGGAAGTTAGATTTTGATCCTGGGAAGCTCAACATTCAGACTTGCATGCGCAGGGATGGAACGTCACAAAACCTGGTCCACATTGAACTGCTCACATGGGTATTTCATAACTTTCCTAAGGAGAAAAAAAGTGAATACACAACGGCTGCATTTAGATGTAACACCAAACCATGGTCTAGTTCAGGCTTCCCCAAGCTGGTATCCTCTAGATGTTTTGGCCTTCAACTCTCATTGATCCCGCCAGTATAGCCAATGGTCAGGAATGTTGGGAGTTGTACTCCAGAACATCTGGAAGGCACCAGGTTGGGGAAGGCTGGTGTAGTCCTATGTGAAAGGGTCCTGGGCTTATGTGCTCCCCCTTCCCTAGAGGTGTGCAGTGCATTCAAATGAATCCCAAGACAAACTGGGCTGATTTGGGCAGATGTGGGATTTGTCTGAAGTGAAGCAACGGTCCCCTGAATCTCCCTGGGGCAAATATGTGTCCTTCCAAAGCTTTAAGGGGGATTCAGAGGGACACAGACAGTGTGTCTTGAAGAAGAAGAAGAAGAAGAAGAAGAAGAAGAAGAAGAAGAAGAAGAAGAGATACATTTCTCCCCAGGCTCCCCATATAAGAAAGACACCAAAGTGGGGAGAGTGGAAGGAAGAGGGTGTGTGTGTAGTTTAGCAATTGACAGCTCTCTTTTCCAACTAGGGAATAACTTTATCAGGGCTCTCACTGTGGTTTCAGAAGAGACATAGAAGGAACTTATCAGAGGTTGCTCCTGTGTTTTCATCACATTTGATGACTGTATGTCTGTGGTGGTAGCCGCACTCAGAGCTTCCAAGAATGGCTTAAGAGGCAGTACTAATTGGGAGATCCCTATACCCGCTGCTGCCTGTTCAGTGGCTCCTGCTGATGTCAGCTCCCCCAGCAGTGAGTTCCACAAATCCACACAACCTGGGTCTGGCTCCTCCAGCACTTTCTCTCTGGCTGCCCAGTACAGCAGAGAGCAACGCATGAGAACGTAAGAGCTATGCTGGATCATCTAGGGTTCATCTAGTCCAGCATTCCATTCACACAGTGGCCAACCAGCTGCCCATGGGAAACCCACAAGCAGGACATGCTGTTGCACCCTTCCGCCTATGTTCCCTAGCAGCTGGTGTACATAGGCATGCTGCCTTTGATACCGGAGATAGCACATGGCCATCAGGACTAGTAGCCATTGATAGCCTTCTCCTCCATTAATTTATCCAATTCCTGTTTAAAGCCATCCAGAGTGGTGGCCATTATTACATCCTGTGGTAGCAAATTCCATAGTTTAACTATGTGCTCTGTGAAGAAGTTCTTCCTTTTATTTGTCCTGAATCTCCCACCAATCAGCTATATGGGATGACCTTGGGTTCTAGTATTATGAGAGAGGGAGACAAACCTCTCCCTATCCACTTTCTCCACACCAAGCGTAATTTTGTACACCTCTATCATGTCTCCCCTTACTTATCTTTTTTCTGAGCTAAACAATCCCAGCAGTTGTAACCGTTCCTCATAGGGGAGTTGCTCCAGTCCCATTATCATTTTAGTTGTCCTTTTCTGCACTTTTCCCACCTCTATAATGTCTTTTTTAGGTGTAGTGACCAAAACTGTAGACAGTATTCTAAGTGTGGTTGCACCATAGATTTGTATCATTTTGTACCTTTCATTTTTGATTCCTTTCCTAATTATGCCTAACATGGAATTTGCCTTTTTCACAGCAGCTGCACACTGGGTTGACATTTTCATCGAGCTGCCCACCACAACCCCAAGATCTCTTTCTTGGTCAGTCACTGCTAGCTCAGCTCCCCTCAGGTTATACTTGAAATTGGGATTTTCCCCACTCTTGCCTGCTAAAGGTATAGCCACCAGCTCCAGCCAGGGAGTATAGCTGGCAGGGTGAATGGGAGAAACCTGCCTTGCCTCCTCTCCCACCGCTTAATGTAAAAGTGATGAGCTAGGCTTTGTTTCAAAGAGCAAGAAAGCCCCCCTTTCTGCCTGAAAGAATAAAAGGGAGCTTTACAAGTAAGTATACAGCGTCCACCTAGGCTGTATATTTTCTCAATAAATGGTCATCCATCCACTCCATCAAGGATGAAGCACTGAAGGTTTCTGTGACTTTGGTGCTGTCAGTTGAGCAGCAACTAAAACAAGGCAGTCCCCTCAAACTGTTTTCACTCATCAGAACTCTCTAACCCCTGCACCTGTCCTTTTGGAATTCTCCTGGTTTTTATCTAGGAACACATCTATGATGCATGCCATTTTCATACAAATTGCCCCAAAGACCACCAGTGGCAAATCCCTCCTCAAGCATTAAAGACTCCCCTTGCATTCATCCTTCTGAAAATGTTGCATGTTTGTTCTTTAGGGGCACCTCTATGATGTAGGTCATTTTTGTATAAAGTGTGAGCCAGTGTGGTGTAATGGCTAGAGCGTTGGACTGGGAGCCGGGAGATCTGGGTTCTAGTCCCCACTCAGCCATGGAAGCTCACTGGGTGACTTCGGGCCAGTCACAGACTCTCAGCCCAACCTACCTCACAGGGTTGTTGTTGTGAGGCTAAAATGGAGAGGAGGAGGATTATGTACGCCGCCTTGGGTTCCTTAAGGAGGAAAAAAGTGGGATATAAATGTAATAAATAAATAAATATAAAGTGCCCCCCCCAAACCACAAGGGTGGGGGAACTTATCCTTTAAAAGAAATCCCCAAATTGCAAAGTGTGCTCTTGCACAATGACCCCAGCAATTATAGGTTTGAAATTTGTCAGGCTTAATCTACTCAGAAGGGGTTACTATACCTGTGAAGGCCATCCAGTTCTGTCAAATAGCAAAACGCTTAGAGATGTTTGCTGATTTCCCGATGATAGTCGATAGGCAGGCATGATGGTTTGGATTTCTGAAATGGGGTTCTGATTTGGACTTGAGTCAAATCAGGCAGCCTCTGAAGTGGTCTGAGCTGAATCAGGCTGCTCCCCAAATAATCAAAGCAGGATCTGAGCTGCATCTTGTGGTCGGTGCACAGCCCTTCCCCTCCCTTCTGGTACTCAGGAGCAGCTGTGAGGTGAGCGGAAGCATCCTTCTGCCGAAACTGGGACAAAGTATGGTTAGTTTAAATGATGGTTTGTCCAAACAAACCAATTCAAATGTGTGTTTTTTAAATCCTGGCTTGTTGGATAATGGAAGTGGATGCTTCCCTCCTTGTAGATGCATTGGACAAGGGGAAGGGAGGGGAGAACAGGCTCATGTTAATCACACAGGAAGCTGCCTTATACGAAGGCAGACTATTGTACTCATCTAGCCCGGCAGTGTCTATTGAAATTCATAGTGGCTTTCCAAGGTCTCAGGAAGTGTTCTTTCTCAGCCTTGCCATTGGAAATCCTGTTTGTCAGAGACCGAGCCTTGAACCCTTTGCATGCAAAACATGTGCTCTGCCATTAAGCTCTGGCCTCTTTTGCTCATTGCTCGTTGTATATTTAATAGCAGATGGAAACGTAAACTAACCACTGGAACTGGTGAAGAGTGGTGAGAACTGCCAGCCTCTGTGGTGGTTTGCCTGGGAGTGGGGAAGTGGGCATGCAGAAGGGAATTTCCACCCTTGACAGTAATTGTTCAGATGCGGTGGTGGAGGCAGGGCGAACCTCAGTCGCTGACTGGCTAGACTCTCTCACTGACATCAGTGGCCTGCAACTGCAGCAGCCAGCCAGTCAGCAACCACACACTTGCACAGCACTGACTGAGCCAGCCCCTCTCTTCACAGTTGCCAGGGAGGATGGGGATCTCATTCCCTCCTGAATTGCCCTGCAGAGGTGGCTCGTGCTTCCTGCTAGTGAACCACTTGACCGAATGGCAGTGGAGAAGTCGAAAAACACGGCGTCTGAGAAAATGTCAGGCAATATGAAAGTGTGCTGCCCTTTTAGAGGGAAAAGGTTTTTTTTTAAGCTGTGGCGCTAGATACATGTATGACGACCCTATTCATCCATGCAAGTCATCACATCGATGGAGTCATCGGCGAGCTAGCGGCTGCTCCTCCGTCTTGTTCCCTCCATGCTCCAGAAGGACAGCGTGAGAGGGAACAGGCAGTAGGAGTTGCCTGTGGTGGCCTTGTCTCTCCGGGCAATGGTGAGTGTACAGGCAGAGCATCAAACTTTGGGTTGCCGTGAGGCAAACCTAGTGCTTCTCAGAGTAACAGTTTCCAAATGGGCAGCTGTATTATTAGTCTGTTGAAGGAAAAACCGCAAAGAGTTTTGTGGCACCTGAAAGACTAACAATTTTCTTCTGGCATAAGCTTTAGTGGACTATAGTCCACTTCATCATATGCATTTGAGGAAGTGGACAGTGTCCATGAAAGCTTATAAATAAACGTGTCAGTCTTTAAGGTTCCACAAGACTCTGGGTCATTTTTGGTTTTCAGAGGACACGCCAGCCAATTCTTTGTACACTGGAGGACAACAACAACAACAAGAACAACAACTTGTCAACTCCAAAATGTTTCAAATCCTTTCTATCAAGCAGCAGCTGAGCCTCAGGGGATGAAGCAGGAGACTAGTCTTCTCTGGGAATTTAAGTCCAAACTACTGGTGATCAAGCGTGAATCGTACACTGATAGGAACAAACCACTAGTACTTCAGCAGTAAAGTGCCCATTCAAACATTCACCCCAAAAGAGAGTCTTTACAGAAGTTTTTGTGGAGCATCAGCTGTGACGTGGTTCGGTTCATCATAAATTTGAGTGGGGGTTCCCTTGTTCATGTCCATCACTTGATAACCACGACATCGAGTGACGACTTGCACGCATGGATCGAAGGATATGCAAGCAAGACCTCCCAAGGTTTAGCCCAGTGCTTTACAGAACAAGGGCTCTCTTCCTCTTTCATGCTTCTCTGATAGGAATGTTTTTGACAGGGCTACACGCCTAACACTACAGGATCTCCACTGTGGGAATGGCTATGTTTTTCTACAGAGAAATTTCCTGTCATGTTGAATTTACAGACATATTGGAGCTGGAAAGCTTTCTTAAGGAGCAGGCAACCAGCTGTACGGAGTGACTGTTCTTCAGACTGTTGCTTGCTACTTTCCTTTAGTAAGGCAGAAGCAAGGAAAGCTTCTCCTATCAATCAACCCTTAGAGGCTAGCGTGTGGATCCAGGCTCCCTTGTAACTCCTCTCTGTTGGTAGGGAGTGCTGAGAAGTTTACTGTCATCTACTGACACTAAAATATCGAAAAATGCCAAAATCCACATTATAGTAATACCTAGCAAAGGTTTACCCAAAAAGGGTCACTCAAGCTTTTGGGATCTCTCCAGATCTTTTCATCAGGCAGGGTGTCCCCAAAAAACGGGGTGGAGGAGAGAAGAGAAAGCTGACTTCAAGTTCAAATCATGGTGTCTGCATGATCACAATCTTGAGATGAAATGGAGGAGGAGGAAGGGTCTCCAGACATTCAAATACGGTTTGAGCAAGTGATGTGATGGTTTCAGGGTTTCACCTAGAACTGCTGGAGCTGCACCTTGAGCTGCTGGGGGCAAGAAAGGCAGATAGATTTGACAAACACACACACCCATTTTGAAAATATACAATCAAGCTGTTACAAAGAAATGTCTCCATCTTGGGTTCCACTATAAAGGCTTCTTTATAGTGGAAAACAGAAAGAAATTAGGCAGTCTTTATATTAACCAAGCTGGAGATTATTTTAGATGCTGTATCAAGTAAAATATTGAAGGTCAGTTTGGTCTTCAGCGTCTTCATACTTGGCAACCAGCTAGGTTCAGAGTATCTACAACTAGGTCAAGTTATTCAGCAGAAGAACCTTTGGCTCTAGAGAGTAATTGCTCATAATTGGCAAATCAGTGGGCAATACCTGTATATTCCCTGGGGAGTTGCAGAACCCAAATTCCAAGAGCAGTTGGGACTCAGCTTCATCATTATGAAATCAAGCTAGCACTTTTCCTTAAATAAATAATAAAAAACTGTGAATACCTTCATATTTTCCACCAATAAAACTTACATGAATGCTACTAATTAAGGATGGACGAAAGTCCCTTACCTGGTCCCGCAGCTTGCTTCGCGGTGGGGGGGAGGTGCTTCGGTTCCCCCCCCGAAATTCTTGGCGGGGGGGAGGAGTCCCGCCCCTCCCGGCCAAAATTCAGGCCGGGGGGGAGGCGCCCCATCCCTCGCCGCCAAAATTCTGGCGCCCCGTCTCCCCGGCTGCGAAATAAAAAAGTTATGGGGGAAAAAAAGAAAACACGTGACAGGCTACGTAATGATTTACGTAGCCTATCACGGCTAGATTCTCAAAGTCAGCTGTGACAAGGAGATTGTTCAAAGGAGATTGTTCTGACAAGGAGATTGTTCAAACCATGTGTATTGAATGTCTGTGCTAGAAAATATCAGATTGCAAGTGTTTCCAGTTAAGATACTCTTCACTAGAAGATATTAATAACAATGGAGGGAGAAAAGCTCAGCTCTTCACTACTCACTCTAAGAAATAGTTGGTTCAGATCTGTGGTGTTAGATTTGTTTGAAATACCTGTGCCTGAACATCCATGACAGCATAATATTGGAAGCAAAATATATTCTTCTTTCCTGGAGAGATTTGTGTATTTTATAATACATAATTCTGCAGGATAGAAGAATGAATGAATGAACGAATGAGCAGGACCCTCCCTGTGGTGTTGTGGTAAATTTAGACACATCCCCAAGGTGGGTCCAAAAATGCAGGCACTAGTTCTAGCAGTTTTAATCTCCACCAAGAGTACGTCTTTTGTAAAGTTGATGGGTCAGTTGCCCATTCAAGACCAGGCCACCCCAAAATACTTCACAATACAACAGGGATCAATATTTTTTTGCTTGGAAAATTCATTTCCTCCCAGCTACTGGGAGGATTCCAGCTAAGCTCAGAGGGAAGAGGAAACTGTGCTGGTGGTGGCAGATGACATCGGTATCCCTGCTAATCAAAAAAGTGCTGGTGTGGCGCTGCATTCCTGTGAGCCCTGGCTGCACTGCACCACTGACCCCTCCCCTGGAGCATTGGGACCAAATTCCCATTGATTTTCATTGAAATCAGGCCAGATCTACACCTTGTGTCATATCATTACGATCCCATCACGGTAACGTTATATCCCTCTTGCACATTTATATCTCGTAGGACACACAGTGCCATTTGTTGTGGTATTTTGGATAATGTGGAATAAAAAGCAGGAAATAACACTATGATAGCAGTATATGCAATGTGTAATGTGCCCCAGCAGGTACCAGTGTGCACTTCAATACCGCTATACAGCAGTAATGTAGATCTACCCTCAGTAGGGACTGAAATTCCATGTTCATAGTATTCAGAGGGAAGGGAAGGGACCTTTAACGCACACGTCCACATTATATTCTGACAGAATTAAAATGAGTCCATCAGTCACAACATCAGCCAAACAGAGCGGGATTCTGTTCCATTCATGATTAATCACAGCCAGCCACTGTTGTTATTGTTTGTAGAACATCTTCTATTCAGCAGGATCTGAAATCACTTTGTATGTACACAGTAGAATTTATTTTGCCTTAATATATCAGGGCCAATGCACACGTTCGAAAATTCCTAAACAGAGGTCAATAGAAAGGAAACCCAAGTACATTCTGGATTTCAGGCGCTCTCTCTGTGTGCACTGCACATCAGCAGAGGAGGAAGCAGACAAAAGGGTTGTGGTAGGGGGAAGAAGCAGAAGTCTCCTGTTTCCTCTGTCATTTTAAAATTACGTGTGAAACTTCGAGTCGCAACCTGACACTCCTATGTGCATCAGACACAAGTTCTCCCAAATATGGATCATGGTTAGGGATTGCCAGGTCAAGCTCCTGAGAGGGCCTTCTAAGAGTTGCACCAAACAGAGAATATCACCAAGTCTGCTTTTCCCTTAACACGCTTATGATGGTAGGAAATGCTGCAGCTAGTAGAATCCCCTCCTTTTTTTTAAATGAAAAAGGGGTGGGAATCCTCTCAGGATTTGGACCTGATGATTCTAAGTAGCTTAAAAGCACCCACATCCCTCAATTCTTTGAACACTATGGCCTTGAGCACCATTTTTTGGTGGAAAAGCAGGATCTATTTTTTTAAAGTAACAAATACATTCTGCTATGGGTGCCCTCTTCTGATGGTAAAGGAAGCTGTCTGTCTGTCTGTCTTTCTTGTAGAGGAAAAGAAGTCCACCACCTATACATCTTTACAATCATAGGCACACATTTTTTTTTTTTCCCAATCAACCTTTGGATTCTGACTTAAGTCACACTTAGACCAAATGAAATGTACAAGAGTTAATTTAGTCTTGACTAACTTATGTCCTGTTGATTTCAATAGCTCTACTCAAAGTATGACTAAGTCTGGATCCCACCCCTTGTGTGTAAGGGGCAAAAGAGATGTGATATTATTCATGCAATTAGTAATGACGTGATTTTTTTTTTTAAAACAAAGACAAAATAGCTGTGGAGCCCCCTGGTCTGAATTGGGACCATGACATGGGAAAGGAGGGTTTAACCCTTTGCCCCCACTCTGTTCGCAATCTGCCCCTCCCCCCATGGCTGCTATTTACCTCAGGAAGAAAGCTCCCATGGCCCCATGCCATGGGCCGATATGGACTGGGGACCCCATTGGCTGCTATGTACTTACAAAAACATTCACGTAGTTATTGTTTGAATAATATCACTTCTGTTTTGGATTTGGGGGCTGGAGGGGAGATTCTGGAATACAGGCCATAAATGGCCTGGGAGCAAAGGAGTGTCTCCTCCCATGGTACTTGCTTGGACACTTAAATCATCTTCAGTGATCCTCCTCCGGGTGCCCCCATCAAAGGAAGTGAGGTAGATGGTTACAACAGACATGGCCTTCTCAATAGTGCCACCCTGTTTAGGAGTGCTCCCTCCCTAAGGAGGCTCATGTAGCACCTATATTGTTATGTTTGTAGTGCCAGGTGAAGAACTTTCTTTTTCCCCAGGCATTTTAGAGACTTGGTTTTTAGATTTTATGGCTGTTCTTATATATTCTATAGTGTTTGTCATTTTGTTTTGCATTGTGCTATATTGTATTCTTTAACCATTAGTGTTGTATTTTATTTTTTCAAGCATTTGTAATCCTCTCAGAGAAAATTTATTTGGTGGATTAAAAATACAATAAATAAAAAAAACATAAATAAATGAATCCTTTCACAATTAAATTGCTCTAAAGCAGTGTATTTTGAAGGCATTTGTTGGGATGACTAAATACCTCACAGTAAATGAATACCTCTGACCCCATCCGTCGCAACAGAGGGAAGCTATTGAGGTAACTAATACAGTCTGGTTAGGCTTAGAATTCATTCAGTCAACAATAGACTCATTGCTTGAGTGTCACTCTACATGGCGCAGGAGGGGTTGAGACACTGAGTTTATTGGTTCTGACAGACATCCTCTGATCAGTGTCAATTTGAGCATCAAGCTTCTGGAGCAGGAAGGCAGGGCAAAAGGAAACCTGCTGATGGTTAGCAGCTGCTTGCAGCCAATTTGAGCCAGATTACTCAGCCATACCTTCCATCAGCAAAGTAGATCTGCCTGTAGGAAGTAAGACCGTAGAGTCCATCTGACAACAGTGTTGTTTCCTGGGGTGCATTTGTGCCGACTCTCTCAAACCACACTTGTTTCCTCTAGCACTGGAATTAAGGAAGGGTTTTATTTTTATTTTAAAACCTCTTTTCCCTTTTGAGTAAAATTCAGGTATCAGTCCCATCAAATGGAACTTTATCCCAAATCATTGGAGTAGTCTTCACCAACCTGGTGTTTTCCTGATGTGTTGGAATATAACTCCCAACACGCCCCAGCCATAGACATCTGGAAGGCACCAGTTTGGGGAATGCTGCATGGGACAGTTTAATCCTATCTTACAAATTCTGAAGCTCCAGATCCCCGTTTGGTTTGGACAAGACCAGCTGAGGCCAGAATTAGGTCTGGTAATTGCAGTGGAATCAAAAGAATGAATGTGATCCTCCTCTTGCCAATGAAAGCGAAGTATTTATTCTGCTCCTACGGTAGACTGTGTGATTCAGACTGAGAGCATCCGTTTATGTCCACAAACCTTTCTAAAGCCACTTCAAAAGGGGGTGGTTGCCAAATGGCACTACTCTGTGATTTTGCCAGTTGCTCTGCAGAATTACAGTAAACCAGGTTAAACCAAGTTGCAAACAGAAGAGAACGAGCAGGGAATGGAATATCACCTGGGACATACGCTTATCTCTTGGAAGTTTTGCAAACTAAACAAGAACATTATACTGGGCAGGAGCCTGAATTTGACTTTTAGACTAAGTCAAGACAGTAAACATGGGCACTGCCAGTTCTAGCTTGACAGCAAACATACTCCTGTTTCAGACTTGGCCTGAAAGTCCTGCTGGAAACTTTCTGTCCCTTATTAATGAAGTGTGTGAACTTGTGATGGTGTACCGTGCAAATTAAGCATCCCTCTCATCCCCAAGATGAGTTCAAATCTCCAGGGCCAGATGAACTGCATCCTAGAGTAATAAAGGAACTGACAGAAGAGCTCTCAGAACCACTGTCTATTATCTTTGAGAAATCATGGAGGATGGGTGAAGTGCCAGATGACGGGAGGAGGGCTAATGTTGTCCTGATCTTCAAAAAGGGTAAAAAGGAGGAACCTGGGAACTACAGACCAGTCAGTCTGACATCAATCCCTGGGAAAATTCTGGAGCAGATTATAAAGCAATCCATCTGGAAGCACCTGAAAACAATGCAGTGGTTACTCGAAGCCAACATGGATTTGTCACGAACAAATCCTGCCAGACGAATCTGATCTCATTTTTTGATCAAGTCACCTCCCTTGTGGATTGTGGGAATGCTGTAGACATAATATACCTTGACTTCAGCAAAGCTTTTGACAAAGTGCCCCATGATATCCTGATGAGCAAACTAGCTGAAAGTGGGCTAGATGAAAAACCTATCCAGTGGATCCACAGTTGGCTACAGAATTGGACTCAAAGAGTGCTTATCAATGGGATCGTCTCAAACTGGGGAGAGGTAACGAGCGGGGTATCGCAGGGCTCAGTCCTGGGCCCAGTGCTCTTCAACACTGTTATTAATGACTTGGAGGAGGAGGTGCAGGGAATGCTGATCAAATTTGCAGATGACACAAAATTGGGCGGGATAGCTAATACTTTGGAAGACAGAAACAGAATTCAAAGTGATCTGGATAGACTGGAGTGCTGGGCAGAAAACAACAGAATGACATTTAATAGGGATCAATGCCAAGTTCTGCACCTAGGAAAAACAAACCAAATGCACAGTTACAAGATGGGCGATACGTGGCTCAACAACACTACAAGCAAGAAGGATCTTGGAATTGTTGTTGATCACAAGCTGAATATGAGCCAACAATGTGATGTGGCTGCAAAAAAGGCAAATACTGTTTTGGGCTGCATTAATAGAAGCATAGCTTCCAAATCCCGGGAAGTACTAGTTCCCCTCTACTCAGCACTGGTTAGGCCTCATCTGGAGTTCTGGGCACCACATTTTAAGAAGGATGCCGACATAATGGAGAGGGTTCAGAGGAGGGCAACAAAGATGATCAGGGGACTGGAAACAAAGCCCTATGAAGAGAGACTGAAAGAACTGGGCATGTTTAGCGTTGAGAAGAGAGGACTGAGGGGAGATATGATAGCACTCTTCAAGTACTTGAAAGGTTGTCACAGAAAGGAAGGCCAGGATCTCTTCTTGATCATCCCAGAGTGCAGGACACAGAAGAATGGGCTCAAGTTACAGGAAGCCAGATTCCAGCTGAACATCAGGAAAAACTTCCTGACTGTTAGAGCAATACGACAATGGAACCAATGACCTAGGGAGGTGGTGGGCTGTCCCACACTGGAGGCATTCAAGATGAGGCTGGACAGCTATCTGTCAGGGATGCTGTGGCTTGGATTCCTGCACTGAGCAGGGGGTTGGACTCGATGGCCTTGTAGGCCCCTTCCAACCCTACTATTCTATGATTCTATGAAATGGGATTGATTTAGCTGGTGAAAAGTTACTATGTTAAATAAAGTACTAATTTGAAAATAAAATATTATTTTTAGGTATGAGATACTTTGTTTTCAACCATTTTTAAATTATCAACTTCCACTTTTTTCCCCCACACTGGGAAAATGGGCTCTCCCATACTGGAGGCATTCAAGACGAGGCTGGACAGCCATCTGTCAGGAATGCTCTGACCTGGATTCCTGCATTGAGCAGGGGGTTGGACTCGGTGGTCTTGTAGGCCCCTTCCAATCCTACTGTTCTATGATTCTATGATTGAGAATGGCAAGGAGAATTAACAGTGTCATCTTGGATGGATGGATGAGAGAGAGAGAGAGAGAGAGAGAGAGATTTATTTTTGGACTGCATTGGCATTCATACAAAGTTGTGGTAACAGAAAAGTAATTTTAAAAGTGCATATAGCAGGTATTCATAGTTTGCTAACCATTCAGATAATTTAAAAGGGGGAAACCCAGGTGATCATGGAGAAGTTAAATTAAACAAGATAATGAACAGCTTATGTTATATAGTGCTAGAGGCTGTGGCCCCAATCCAGCTGTAGTGACATACAGCTCATCACACATAGCACTCTGGTGGGTCTGGGTAAAATCCAACATAAGACCTACTTAGAGTAAACCCATTGAAATGAATAGTACTTCAATTAGTCATGGCTAGTGGTTAAGACGCTGAACTGCAGACCGGAAGGTCGGCAGGACAGCAGTTCGAGACCCAAGTGCTGTGTGACGGAGTGAGCTCCCGTTTTCAGTCCCAGCTTCTGCCAACCTAGCAGTTTGAAAGCAAGAAATTGCAAGTAGATAAATAGGTACCGCTTTGGCGGGAAAGGTAACAGCGTTCTGTGCACCTCGGTGTTCAGTCATGCCGGCCACATGACCATGGAAGCGTCTTCGGACAGCACTGGCTCTTCGGCTTAGAAATGGAGATGAGCACCACACCCTAGAGTCGGACACGACTGGTTGGGGACACCTTTACCTTTTAACTTAAATCCCAATCATTTTAATAGGTCTATGCTAAATAGGACTTATGTTGGATTTTACCCTCTGAATACAGATATATTCAGGTGTATGACCCAGTAGGTGCAGGTGAACTGGCTAAATACATCTTTTTGATGTCAAAAGCTGCATCTAGCCAGTTCACCGGCACCTTCTGGGCCATAGGAAGGGAAGCTGCCTTACATTGATCCAAATGATTAGTCCATGTAGCCCAGTATCGTCTACTACAACCTTCCCTAGATGTGTTGGACTGCAACTGCTATCATTTGCAGTGCAGCACATCTGGAGGGCACCACCTTGGGGAAAGCTGGCTGACTATGGCTGGGTTACAGGCAGAGGCGTTTCCCCTTCCTGCCTGATCCTGTTTTAATTAGAGATGCCAGAGATTGAACCTGCAACCGTTGGCATGCAAAGCAGATTCTTGACCACTGAGCCCAACCCAGACTGCCAGGCAACGTTGTTGTTGTTTTTTATGTATATATTCATATCTGTTTTTAGATCAGATTTTTAACTATCCACCCCTTGAGGGGCTACACACAACAGTACTCTGTTGTAAGACATCTAAATGTCTGATTAAAAATCTGATTTAGAACACCAGCCTGACCAGGGAAGGAACAAGAACAGTACAGGGCATAGGATCAGGTCTTGGTGTGTAGATCCTTCCAGCATACAGGCAGAAAATAGAGGCATCCTGCATCCTGGCCTGCGGGTCTTCATGTGGTTCTTGCACCCCTCCAGTGTTCAGAATGTCGAACGGAAGGCTGCATGTCCATTGCTGTCTTTGTAGAGCCAAGCTCATTGCAAGACCTCCCTTCTCTCCATATTGGTGATCAGTGCTTGGTACCTGTTTCAACAGGGTAAAGTGCCAATAGCAACTCCATGCCCCACTTCAAAATTCCCCGAGAACTTTGGGCTGGCCACTGTTAAAAGCTGAATGGTGGAGTCAAGGAATCTGTCCAGTACAGCTCCTCTGATGTTGCTAAATGCATTTAAGAATATGTTGTACTTACCTAAGAAATGGTTATATTTGTTGAATGTCCTCATGTTTACTAAGACATTGTTTCATGCCCCTCAGTTCACCGAGCTGTAGGAAATTCTCAGGGCATGCGGTACAGCAGTGGTGTGGAACTTGCACCCCAAGGAATACATGTGATCCTCGGCCTAGTTTCATGTGACCCTAATTTAATATGGCCCACAGAGATGCAGGTGGCAGAGAGAGAAAGAATGTCTGCCCTATAAAAAAAAAGGGTGTTGCCAACCCCACCCACTTTGGGCTCTAGCTCTGCCCTGTTGGCACTGGCTTTGTGCATGCCATTGCTGGCATGCGCCCCCTGACAGATTACTCCTGAAGGAATGTGGTCCTCAACTAGGGATTTACAGACTTTGTAAAATCTGTTCTGTCTGCCTTTTGCAGATTGTCAGGTACCTGTCATTCCATCATCCGCTCATTGACAGAATTGGATTTTTTCCGATTCCCCAAATTTGTGTGAATACGAATTCGCATGAATTCGCACATATGCAGATTAGCACTTGTGAAAATGTGCAAATCCCCCCCCCCGCACATTTTCATGCTTTATCCTGTGAGGCTAATGCACATTTTCAGCCAGTGTTTTTTTAAATTTTATGTATTTTTCCATGATTAAATTTGCATAACATTCCAGAAAGTAAAAACACCGCTCTGCAAGTCCGTGGAATCTGTGTGACTCAGGAAAAGCCATCTGCTGCAGAATCCATGGGGTGGATTCACTGATATCCGAACACATTTGAGGCCATTGCAGATTTCTCTGACATCCCTACCCTCAATAGGACAAAGGTTCCTCATCCTTACAGGGTCCAGTTCCTTGTGAGGAATGTACTGAACTGTTGTGGTGTTTCTGTAATTCTGTTTATTAGAAAATATAAATCACATATATAGATCATGGAGAAGCTCGAACAGCCACACACTCAGTCAGATGAAGCTAACCTTTACAGCAGTGTCAGTTTCCCCAAAAGCAAACTGCATGCATTACCAGCCTCCAGAAAAAGTCTTTACAGCCAGCTACAACACCCAGGACTGATCTACATTGTGCCCGCCATTGTAATGAATTCGGTGTCCCGTTGGGTTAAATGCGCTCACATTAAAACGTGATTATTCACACTCGCCCATTTCCCCCATTGCAGTGCTTCATCGAATGCATGAGCTTGGTTCACACTCGAGCGCTGTGCTGTTTATCCCCTGCTCAGGATGTTTTTTTTAAAATTAAGGCGTTATCCTCGCAGAATTGGGGCTTCTCCGCGATGTTTTTTTTTTTCTAATTCAGGCATGATCTTCGAAGCTTCGAAGTTGGGATAGGAGGGGGTAAAACTTAATCTTATTTGAAGGGATAGAACAACCCCCTGCTCAGTGCAGGAAGCCTGATTCCCAGGCGGTTGCCCATCCAACTACTGACCGGGGCCGACCCCGCTTAGCTTCTGAGATCAGACAAGCACGCGCACATCCAGCCCTTTGCTTGTTGCTGAGGAAATGGGGGCTGCTGAGGAAGCTATGTGATCACTAGCCGGAAGAAGTCACGAGAGCTGTGATTGGACAGGAGGGAAATACAAACACCACCGTATATGGACAGGCGGGGGAGGGGACTACGGCTGGATATGGTAGCGAAGGCGGAAAATCAGAGCACATTAAGGGGAAATACTGGGATATTAGGGTATTGAAAGCAGGAGCACAGAAGTGGGAAATTCCGATTCCAATTCGAGGCGGGTACTGTGTAGTATGAAAGGCGGGCGGTGAAACCTCATTGGAAGCGAAAAAAGGTGGTAAGTATAGATCCAGCCCCAGACTCTTCTCACCTTTGTCGGCTTTATCCAAAGTCCAGCGGTTTCTCCCCAGGTAGGGTGTGTCTAGTAGCTAGTAACTACTTTGCATCAAAAGCTATTAATGCTCATTTAAAGAAGCACTCTTTGTCACCCTTCAGTGCCCATTATAAAGCATCTTTGAGTTATTAGCTCTACAAAAGTCTAGAGGCAGTCCTTCTCTCTCACTTCATAGAGCACAATACCACTTGTAGAAAAATATAATACACCAAAATTAGTCACCAAAGGTTGGCTGTTTAAAAAAACGCCAGCCTTTAACAATTTGAAAGCTCTGCTGAAATGAGTAATAATGGGAGAAAAACCCTTCTGCAATTTGCATAGAGCCTTAATATTATCCTGAGATAGCAAGCAGGCTACCAGGTATCAAATGATAAACTATAGGTCTTAACAAGCAGGTATTCAGACCGTACAAATGGCAACTTCTTATTTTTATTGTTAATACAACCCTGTATAATAATAAATAATTCTCTCCATTTCCCCCTTTTTTCTATCCATAGTTATCACAATTGTGAGAATCACTCCAGAGATTTTACCATTGAACTAGTGTTCATCAGGCTGTTGTTCCATCTGTTTTTGCTTAATGCAATTTTTTTGCAATGTTATGTGTCCTTCCACAAGTAAATATACGACACTAGTGATGCTCTTTCCACTATCTATCTGATTTGTAAAGTAAATAAACTTCTGCCAAACTCAAGGTGTCTTCCCCTCTAAGAAGATGTATTTGATGGGTTCATGGATTCCTGAACTGATCAGGGGGTTGGACTCGATGGTCTTGTAGGCCTCTTCCAACCCTACTATTCTATGATGATTCTATGATTTTTTATACCAAGTGTCTATATCTACCTCATTTTTACCCTTCCAATGCTTTGCCAGAACTAGTCTGACCACTACATCTAAAATCATAATCAACTCTTTGTGCAGTATATTTCCATTTTCTCCATCAAAAATATTAATGCTGCCACATTATGGTCCTTTAATACCTGCTGCCCTGCAATATTTGAAATTTCTTCCATGATCTTATCCCAGAATGTCTTCAGTAATGGGCAGGTTCTCCACATAAGATAATACAAATCTCTTTTCCCAGACTGGCTCCAGCAGCTGGGGGCTGGGCGGGGGGATGTGTTAGTAATATAATATAGAATTGTCCAAATAGTCTGATGTATCACCAATTATTTATTTCTTTGTTTGTTGCATCTGATTATTTATTATCTAGGGATTATTTTGAGAGATGATCCCCTTCTGTGGACCGAAACAGATCGTAAGAGTCCCTTTTGCTATATTGCTGCCCTCGTCTCTCCTTTGTTTTCTGTATCTAAGTCCTTTCCTCATGTTATCTGTAATCCTTCAAGAGAGCTTGCAATTTATTGAAGCAAAATTTGATGAATCTTTGAAATGACTTTAAAGACATGGATTAATTCTTCAAAAATTGTATTTCTCTTGAGTAGTGAAGGGGAGTTACCCATATCAAACTCTAAACCACACTCCTTTTTCAAAAGTGACAGGTGCCCCACCCCCTTTGGAGACTGGAAGTCCCGCTCTAGCTGCAAGTCCCACCTCCGGAAGTCCTACCCCAGAAGGAGCAATCAGCTGATCAGGTCATATGACCTTCAGGGTCACCTGATGAGGGTCGTGTGACCCCTCTACAAACTCATCATGCCACCGTGGACCAATCGGATGAGGTTTTAGAGCCCTAAAGGTACGGGGGTGGAAATGGCCCAAAGGGCCATTTCCAATCCCTCCACAGATTGGCCCAGAGGGGTCATGTGACCCCTCTATGAACTCATCATGCCACTGTGGACCAATAGGAAGAGGTTTTAGAGCCCTAACAGGTACGGGTGCAGAAATGGCCATTTCCAAACTGTCCCCGGATTGGCCAGGCAGGGCCCATGTGCCCCTGTAAGGTCACATCCCACCCCACTGACCAATAGGGACAGTTTTGCCCCCAGAAAAACAACCTTTCCTACCAACCAATCAAAAGCAGGGGCAGTCAGATTCAACTGAGGCAGCCTTTTTTTCTTGTCCAGACATGTTTCATGCATAGAGAACATGGAGACGCCAGGCTGTAAGCCGAGTAATGTCTACATACTTTTAAAAAGAACTAGAAAGGGAGAGCCTGCTATAGCTCCTGAGAATGTAAGAAGAAAAGATGCAGCTGTGGCAGAGAACATACCTGTAGACATTTTTTAAAAATTCCTGGAAAAAATTGAGGAGGCTGTAAGCAGCCTGTTAAAACAATAGGGATGCGGGAGAATTTCTCCCCGAAACTTCGGGGGGCCGAGTGCCAACGCATTCGGTCCTCCAAACGTTGTTTGGGGAGAAATTCTCCGCTCCCCCGCCCCCTGCCCCCCCCCGGGATGGGACTTACCTTTCACGAATGTCCCTCCCGGTGGTGGGTCCCGGCGGTGGTTCAGCAGGTCTTCGTCAGGGGCAGCTGCCGCCGCCGTTACAAGAAAAGTAAAAAAAAAAACAACGCCCCTGTGATAGGCTACGTAACGATTAACGTAGCCTATCACGGCTAGATTTGCAAAGTCAGCCGTGATAGGCTACGTTAATCGTTACGTAGCCTATCACGGGGCGTTTTTTTTTTCTTTTGAAGTTCGCGGCCGGGGAGACGGGGCGCTTCTCCCCGGCCTGAATTTCGGCCGGGTGAGGCGGGAAGCCTCCCCCCCGGCCTGAATTTTGGCCGGGCAAGGCGGGAAGCCTCCCCCCCCCAGCCTGAACTTCAGGGGGAGCAGCGAAGTGCCTCCCCCCCACCGCCAAGCAAGCTGCGAGACCAGGTAAGTGACTTTCGTACATCCCTATAAAACAATGAAGGCCATCCACAATAAGCAGTTCAATAAAACTTTAAGAAAGAAAGGAACTTTACATCTATATAGATGTACTGCCACAAAAGTTATAATTGCAGTTTTCACAGAGCTACTAGGGGGCAAATGTTATGGAGACAGAAAAAGAGGTTTCCCAGTCAAAAAACATTTCATATTAAGTTGTCTAGCAGCACCCCTGCCTTTCTTTCTTTCTTTCTTTCTTTCTTTCTTTCTTTCCGCAGAGCACTTGTTTTTATGTTTAAAACCTACTATAAGCTTACCTGCAATCTGGTCCTTCACCCTAGACACATTTAAAATGCTGCTAGGGTTTCCCAAAAACTATGCTCACCCCTGTATTGTTAATTCCCACACTGAGATGTAGAAGACAGATGCAGATAAGCAAAGGAATCCACAGAATATCAGGATACAACCACTACATTTGTTAGAGAGTTTTGTGTTAGTCTTGCTTAGCGGAACCTTCCTTCCTTCCTTCCTTTCTTTCTTTCTTTCTTTCTTTCTTTCTTTCTTTCTGCAGAGCACTTGTTTTTATATTTAAAAACTACTATAAGATATTAACAGCCTTAATTGAAAGATTTCATAATGTTTTTGGATTTTGTGGATGCTCAGTCCTCCTTGTTTTATTCCCTTGTATAGCCTATTCTTACTCAGCCATGCTCATTTTCTGTATAAAATTATTAAGTAAAGCTTGCCATCTTTCTAGGCTTTTATCACTGGGGGATGGGAAACACAATCCTCTCCCATCCCCCAGTGATTGCCACTGAGTTGCATATTTCTCTGTGATACTAGTGGGGGAAAAAACTGGGATCTCAAAAGTGGGAGAGGCTTTCTGGCTAGTAGCAGTGTCGGAACAATGTCTGTCCCCCTCCCCTGCAGTTGTGGGGGAAAATGGCTGGGGTCATGGCTTGACCGCAGGTTTCTATTAGGGATGTACAAATCCCTTACCTGGTTCCAGTCAGGGCATCCGCTGGGGGGGGGGGAGGCGATCTGTCCCTCCCCCCTGGAATCCTCCCTGGCCGGCTCCGCTCCGCTCTGCAAAGCTGCAGAGCTGCTGGCCAGGGCCGGCTGCAACCAGACTTCTGGCCACTGCTGCCACGCTGCGGACTCAAATGGCAGTCGCTACGCTGGCGGCCATTTGCATCCCTGCCTTAGGCCATGATAGGCTACATAAGTATTTACATAGCCTATCACGGCAAGGAGCAAGGATGCAAATGGCACCCGTTACGCCATTTGCGTCCCTGCTCTTTTCATGATAGGCTATGTAAGTATGTACGTAAGGCCAAGTAAGTATTTATGTAGCCTATCATGAAAAGAGCAGGGACGCAAATGGCATAACGGGCGCCATTTGCATCCCTGCTCTTTGCCATGATAGGCTACGTAAATATTTACATAGCCAATCATGGCCACGGGGAGGGACGTAAATGGCGGCCGCTACGACAGCCGCCATTTCGTTCCGCAGACCGGCTGCGGAAGGAGGACGACCCAACCCGGAGCATCCGCTGCCAGGTAGGGTCTGTCCCGGGGGGATTTCAGGGGGTGGGGGGGTAGTCCAGTCCGCCACGGACTCTGGGGGGCTGGATTCCAAAGAATCTGGCCTCGCTGGAGTCCATGGCGGATTTCTCCAACATCCCTAGTTTATATGAATCCCTCTTCCTGTCTTGGGCTGGATTCAGAGAGCCTCTGAGAGCACTGCTAGAGTGCCTTCTCAGGGGGACAACAGTGCAATGGTGGTGGCTGTAAACAGAGCAGCAATGAGGACTGGGGCAGAGAAAATCACTTTGGAGGAAACCAGTACAGATGGCAAATATGCTGGTAAATTGGCAGGAAACGGTGGCGGTGGGGGGAATGTGGCAGTGGGGGAGGTGTCTGGTCACCCTTGGAGAGACACACTTGAGTCCTTGGGAGACCACACACAGCCCATGGGCCGCAGGTTGTGCACCTCTACCTTGTATTAAGGGTGAATATTTTAAGTCTCTCATGGTTTTCTTATTTTTTCCCCATACTTGTGAGCACCTTTCTCTGGGCACCTTCTCTTTTGTGCTTACCTGTGATTATGACAGAGAGAATTTCTAACTGAAAGAGAATAACAATGACAACAAAGAACGCTATATAAATAACCAGTATGTTACGGGTTCCTTAACCCAGGAACTCTTTGCAAGGCTCACAGTAGCTCATGTTCTTGTTTGGCTTAAACAGGGTGTGTGTATCAAACAAATTTCTTCTTTTTCTGCTTAGTCACTATTCTAATGTTTGTCTTCAATTTGTTTAGTAAATCGCAACAACTGGTACACCTTCCTGTGTACTCTATATCTAGTCCTCAGTATCTTGCTGTTTTCCTAAAGCATATTGTTCAGCTTCATATTTCCCAGCAAGCTTTGAAGGATCCCACACTCCTGTCTCCTGCCTGCCTGTATTCTGCTTTCCCCGTTTCTATTTTCTTTGTTGAAAAATTGCCTCCCCTGTTTTTTCCTTCCATATGGAGCTTCCATTTAGGTTAACTTCCTCTTCCTCATCATCTATGTTACCTTCTTCTTCTGGGACTTCCAATTTCAATAGCATCAGCAGTTTTCCAGCTTCTTGGACAGTGGTCAGCACATGCGTGGTTCCATCAGAATTGAAGAGCAGACAAAAGGGAAGCCCCATATATACTATATTTTTTGGCTTCTCATGATCTTCCTGTGTAAGGATGCAAGGCCCTTTTTTTCCTTAATGTTTCAGGAGTAAAGCCTTGAGAAATCATAACAGGCTTCTTTTTATACTTGATTACTTGTATACCCTATGACCCTTTCATTAAAGCTTCTTTTCCAGTGAATCATGATAAGCAAAAACATCTCTAGGCTGAGCAACTTCCCAGGTTCTTGGGCCTAGCGCTCAGTGGGCCCTCTCTATGTGGCTGTCTTCGTGAGCAATTTAGTGCGAAGTTAGAGCAGTCTGAATTCCTTTGTGACAGATGACGTTGTCATCAATCCGCTGCCAACCAGCCGCTTCCCTCTTTAAAAGCCACATTTTCTGAAACCCCTTTTACTCCAACTTCTTTTTAATTGAAAGTGGCTCTCTGATGGTTTTACCACAGTGTGCCATGTCCCTCCCACCCCACATTAAATCCTGGGCATGCCTTCATGACCTGGCAGTGACTTGGTCAAGGGGGTGGGATGCCCCATTCCCTCTTGTTTCCCCAATGGAAGTTGTTTTTCCCATTGAGAAAATCCCCAGGAGCACAGCAGCAACCCCCTCACCGCAGTAGTGGGGACACTCATTCACCTTAGCTAGCCTGCTTTTAATCTTTAACATATCCCTCTCTTCTCTGCCTGTTTACTCAGAAGTAAGAAATAAATCTTGCTCCTCTGCAGTGAAAGGCTTAAAGGCTAACTTTAGTAACTCGCCCTAAAGAGCTCTTTCGCTTCTCCAATGATCTCTTAAATCGCTGTTGCGATGCTGTGCTTCTTTGATATTCTGTAGTTTCAAGATGTTTCTCTGTTGTTATGTAAAGTCCCTTCCCCACTTTATCGTAGTAACGATCTTTCAGATTTACAGGAGCTCCTCATTGCGAGCAGGGAGAGGGAAAAAGGCGGGGGGTTGGAAGCAATAACTGCGGGGCAGAGTGCTGGAATGGAGCAAATTTGAGGAGCTGAGCTGCTCTTGGGGGGTGGGGGAGGCTTCAGATGCTGCACTCAAGAATTGGGGATTTTGGCTTCTCAAGGCAAAAGTGCACACACAGGGGAAAATGTGGTGTGAGCAATAACTCTGTGGCAGATGGCTGGAATAGAATGAAATGGGGGGGGAGCTCTCGGCGGGGAGTCTTCAGACGCTGCACTTGAAAACCAGGAATTTTGGCTTCTTCAGGGAAATCTGCACACATGGGGGAAATTAGTTGCTCTCCATTCATAATAATGTAGTAGCAAGGGGGAGCCTGGACAGGGGCGGGGGGAACAAGCCTCTCTCACTGGTTGAGCAGCCCCTACCAGTCTGATAATGTTTAGTTCTACTCCCCTCACCCAGCCTGGAAGTATGTTCCTTTCAAGCGCTGTGTGACCCCTGAAAACCAGAATTTAAAGGTATGGTACACTTGGGCAAGAATCCCTTAGAAGAAATGGAGTAGCACTCATAGTCAATAAAAGGGTGGGAAAAGCAGTACTGGGGTACAATCTCAAAAACGATAGAATGATCTCAGTACGAATCCAAGGCAAACCATTCAACATCACAGTAATTCAAGTCTATGCCCCAACCACTGAGGCCGAAGAAGCTGAGGTTGATCGGTTCTATGAAGACCTACTACACCTTCTAGAACTAACACCAAAAAAAGATGTCCTTTTCATCACAGGGGATTGGAATGCCAAGGTAGGAGGTCAAGAAATCATCAGGATAACAGGCAAGCATGGCCTTGGTGTACAAAATGAAGCAGGACAAAGGCAAAGTTTTGCCAAGAGAACACGCTGATCATAGCAAACACTCTTTTCCAACAGCACAAGAGGCGACTCTACACATGGACATCACCAGATGGTCAATATCGAAATCAGATTGATTATGTCCTTTGCAGCCAAAGATGGAGAAGCTCTATACTAGGGATGGCAGAGAATTCCGCCACGGATCTCGGTGAGGCTGAATGCCAGTGCACTTGGCCCCCCGAACTCCGTGGCGGAACATCCTGCCCCCCGCGGATCCCCCCCGGGACGGGACTTACCTGGGGCGGATTTCCTGGCAGCAGCGGCTCTGGCGGTGGCTCTGGTGGCGGATCAGCGGTGGCGGCTGCGGCGGCCGGTCTTCCGACCGGCTGCTGCTGCTGCCATTTCCAAGTTAAAAAAAAAAAAGTGATAGGCTACGTAAAGATTTACGTAGCCTATCACAGCTAAATTTTAAAAAACACCGGGATAGGCTACATAAATGTTTACGTAGCCTATCACGGCTGATTAAAAAAAAAAAATGCGCGTATGCAAATGGCGGTGCCATAGACGCTACGGTATTTGCATTCCCCTTATTTTCACCGTAGTCTATGTAAATGTTTACGTAGACTAAGACATGCCAAAATAAGGAACACAAATGGCGGTGCCCATGGGCGCTGCCATTTGCGTATGCACATTTTTGTTTTTGTTTTAATCAGCCGTGATAGGCTATGTAAACATTTACGTAGCCTATCATGGCTGACTGCAGGGACGCAAACGGCGGTGGCTACAGCCGCCGACATTTGCGACCCTGCCAGCCAGCGGCCAGATGTCCGGCCGCTGGCGGAGCCGGCCGGCGGCTCCGCAGAATCCCTGCGGAGCGGAGCCGGCTGGCCAGGATTTGGGGGGGGGAGGGACGGAGCGCCTCTCCCCTGGCCAGAATTTCGGGGGGAGGGACGGAGCGCCTCCCCACCAGCATCAGCATAATCCACAAACAGGTAAGTGAGTTTCGTACATCCCTAGTGGTGGCTATGGCCGCTGCCATTTGCGTTCCTTATTTTTGCCTGTCTTAGTCTACGTAAATATTTACGTAGACTATGATGGCGAAAATAAAGGGGAACACAAATAGCGTAGCGGGCGCTATTTGTGTCCCTTTTTGATTCGCCGTTTTAGCCTACGTAAATATTTACATAGGCTAAAACGGCAAATCAAAAAGGGACGCAAATAGTGCCTGCTACGCTATTTGCGTTCCCCTTTATTTTCTCCATCATAGTCTACGTAAATATTTACGTCGATTAAGAGGGCAAAAATAAGAAATGTAAATGGCGGCGGCCGTAGCCGCCAGCATTTGCGTACGCAGTTTTTTTGTTTTTTGTTTTACCCAGAGCCCTCCGCGGCCGGAAATCTGGCTGCGGATGGCTCTGGCCTGGCTGGGCCTGGCCGGCTGCTCCGCGGAGCTACCACGGAGCACAGCCGGCTGCGGAGGATTCCGGGGGGAGGAACGGAATGCCTCCCCCCCCACCATCAACATAATCCGCGAAAGGAAGTGACTTTCGTACATCCCTACTCTATACAGTCAGTAAAAACAAGACCCGGAGCTGACTGTGGCTCAGATCATGAGCTTCTTATTGCAAAATTTCAGCTTAAATTGAAGAACGTAGGGAAAACCACTAAACCATTCAGGTATGACCTAAATCATATCCCTTCATGTCTTAGTCATATCATACGGTGGAGGTGAGGAATAGATTTCAGGGATCAGACCTGATAGACAGAGTGCCTGAGGAACTATGGACGGAGGTCTGGAACATTGTTCAGGAGGCAGCAACTCAATCCATCCCAAAGAAAAAGAAATGCAAGAAAGCAAAGTGGCTGTCTGATGAGGCTTTACAAGTAGCTGAGGAAAGAAGGGAAGCGAAAAGCAAGGGAGAAAGGGGAAGATGTATCCAACTGAATGCAGAGTTCCAGAGAATAGCAAGGAGAGACAAGAAGGCCTTCTTAAATGAACAATGCAAGGAAATCGAGGAAAACAACAGAATGGGAAAGACTAGAGATCTCTTCAAGAAAATCGGAGATCTCAAGGGAACGTTTTGTGCAAAGATGGGCATGATAAAGGACAAAGAAGGCAGGGACCTAACAGAAGCAGTTGAGATTAAGAAGAGGTGGAAAGCATACACAGAAGAACTATACAGGAAAGATCTTAATGTCCCCGATAGCCATGATAGTGCGGTCGCTGAACTTGAGCCGGACATCCTAGAGAGTGAAGTCAAGTGGGCCTCAGGAAGCATTACTAACAACAAAGCTAGCGGAGATGATAGTGTTCCAGCTGAGCTATTTAAAATCCTAAAAGATGATGCTGTTAAAGTGCTGCACTCAATATGCCAACACATTTGGAACACTCAACAGTGGCCACAAGACTGGAAAAGGTCAGTTTACATTCCAATTCCAAAGAAGGGCAAAGCCAAAGAGTGTACAAACTACCATACAATTGCGCTTATTTCACATGCCAGGAAGGTGATGCTCAAAATCCTACAAGCTAGGCTTCAGCAGCATGTGAACCAAGAACTACCGGAAGTACAAGCGGGGTTCGAAGAGGCAGAGGAACTAGAGATCAAATCGCCAACATTCGCTGGATCATGGAGAAAGCAAGAGAATTCCAGAAAAACGTCTATTTCTGCTTCATTGACTACGCTAAAACCTTTGATTGTGTGGATCACAACAAACTCTGGCAAATTCTGATGGGAGTACCAGACCACCTTACCTGTCTCCTGAGAAACCTGTACAAGGGTCCAGAAGCAACAGTAAGAACCGGACATGGAACAACCGATTGGTTCCAAATTGGGAAAGGAGTACGACAAGGCTGCATATTGTCGCCCTGCTTATTTAACTTATATGCAGAGTACATCATGAGAAATGCCGGGTTGGATGAATCACAGGTCAGAATTAAGATTGCTGGGAGAATTATCAACAACCTCAGATACGCAGACGATACCACCCTAATGGCAGAAAGCGAAGAGGATCTCAAGAGCCTCTTGTTGAGGGTGAAAGAGGAGAGTGCAAAAGCTGGTTTGAAACTCAACATTAAACAAACTAAGATCATGGCATCTGGCCCCATCACTTCCTGGCATATAGAAGGGGAAGAAATGGAAGCAGTGACAGATGTTATTTTCTTGGGCTCCAAGATCACGGCAGACGGTGACTGTAGCCATGAATTTAAAAGACACTTGCTCCTTGGGAGGAAAGCTATGGCGAACCTAGACAGCATAGTAAGAAGCAGAGACATCACCTTGCCAACAAAGGTCCGTCTAATCAAAGCTATGGTTTTCCCATTAGTAATGTATGGCTGTGAGAGCTGGACTATAAGGAAGGCTGAGTGCCGAAGAATTGATGCTTTCAAACTGTGGTGCTGGAGAAGTCTCTTACGAGTCCCCTGGACTGCAAGGAGGTCAAACCAGTCAATCCTAAAGGAAATCAACCCTGACTGCTCATTGGAAGGACAGATACTGAAGCTGAAGCTCAAATATTTTGGCCACCTAATGCAAAGAGAAAACTCACTGGAAAAGACCCTGATGCTGGGAAAGATTGAAGGCAAAAGGAGAAGGGGACGGCAGAGGATGAGATGGCTGGATAGCATCACCGATGCAATGAAATGAATATGAACCTGAGCACACTCCGGGAGAGAGCGGAGGACAGGAGGGCCTGGTTTGCTGTGGTCCATGGGATCATGAAGAGTCGTACACGACGTAATGACTGAACAACAACACTTGGCTTATCTTGCTTCATGTGTCCCTGATGTACCAAAGTTGATTTCACGAAAAATCCAGGTAATACTCTAACATGCTTCTCATTCCGTTGTTGTGAAGATCCCCACCACCACCCCAGTCTGCTTCTTTGAGTTATATATCTGGGATTAAGTCACTAGGCCAGTTTACCAAAAAATCTGCCATATTATTACCTTCTTCTGATTCTGGAATGCCATAGGATCTAACATTCAAACGGAAGCTTCTGTTTTCCAAATCCTCCAGCTTCTGTATAATTTCTTCACTATTTGGGTGAACTCTTGTATTTTCCCCTTAGGTGCTATAGGTGTTTCCAAGGCCTCAATATCTGAGATATCAGCCAGCTGAGATATCAGCCAGCTTTGAGTGACCTCATCCATCCTATTTTCAAGGGTCTTAGTGGCAGCACCTTCCAGGGCTAAGTCTGCTCTGTATGTTTTAAGTGTTTCTGCGATTTCCTGGAGTTTCCTAGGTTTGCTGCCATCATCTCTCCCCCTTGTTTTTTCTGCCAGGACGCCATGTTGTCATCCCGCCCTGTGCCAGGCTAATCCACTACTTTCATGAGGCAAGTGTGTTTTGCGTCTCAGTTCACTGTTCTGGCTGTGTTGCTGGCTGTTTTTATTATGGCTGAGCAGGGAGCTGCTGGACTAAGGATCCATTATTATCCATGCATGCTTGCCCCCAGACCCCAGCTGGCAACTTAAACTATGTTTGAGGTTCCAAATAGTTTCATTTAGAGCTAGTTTACATGTAGATTATCTGCTAAAACTGTTCATAGACTGTATCACTTCACATTGCAAGTGGGGGAATTCAAACATGATTAATTAAGAAACACACACCCTATTTGCACAGAGAAAACTAGATGTCAGGGAAAAGGGCCTTGTCTTTCACTTTTGGGTTTTCTGTGTGCAAGGATTTTAATAAGGGAGCATTCAAGCATGTAGTCCCCACCCACAACACATTCAGACTAAAGTGGTATAGTCCAGGGACAGTTTTAACCATGATCTGTTATCTGTAGATTACCCTGTTGGGAAGTCCCAATGACTGGCTCATGTGGAGAGTAGGGATGTCAGAGAATTCCGCCACGGATCTCGGTGAGGCCGAATGGCAGTGAATTCGGCCCCCCGAAATCCGTGGTGGAACAGCCTGCCACCCCCCCCCCGCAGATCCCCCCTGGGACGAGACTTACCTGGGGTGGATGTTCCAGACGGTGGCAGCTCCAGCGGCGGCTTCGGCGGCGGCTGGTCTTCCGACCGGCTGCCGCCACCGCCATTTGCAGTCTCTCTGTGTGTGTTTTACATAGATGTGATAGGCTACGTAAAGACTTATGTAGCCTATCACATCTGGGTTAAAAAAAAAACGCGTAGGCAAATGGCGGTGGCTACGGCTGCCGCCATTTGCGTCCCTTATTTTTCACCGTCTTAGTCTACGTCAATATTTATGTAGACTAAGACGATGAAAATAAAGGGGAAATCAAATAGCGTAGTGGGCGCTATTGCATTCCTTTTTGATTCGCCGTTTCAGCCTACGTAAATATTTAGGTAGGCTAAAACAGTGAATCAAAAAGGAACGCAAATAGCGCCCACTATGCTATTTGCGTTCCCCTTTATTTTTGTCGTCTTAGTCTACGTAAATATTGACGTAGACTAAGATGGCAAAAAATAAGAAACGCAAATGGCGGCCACTGTAGCCGCCACCATTTGCATACGCTGGGTTTTTTTTCCCCCTGCCATGATAGGCTACGTAAATACTTATGTGGCCTATCACGGCTAAATACAGGGACGCAAATGGTGACGGCCACGGCAGCTGGCATTTGCGTCCCTGCAGGCTGCCCAGAGGCTGGATGTCCGACTGCTGGTGGCTGGAGCCGGCCGGCGGCTCCGCGGCTTGGCTGCGGAGCGGAGCCGGCCAGGCAGGATTCTGGGGGGGAGGACCAGATTGCCTTCCCCCCCCCCATCGAGGATTCCGGGGGAGGGACGGAGCGCCTCCCCCCCCAGCGGAAACAGAACGGAACGGAAAGTAAGTGTTTTGTCCATCCCTAGTGGAGAGGTAAACAAACAAACAAACAAACAAACAAACATGTTAGCCATCGCTTTCCTCTATGGGATGATACTGAAAAGGGCCTTGTAGTAATTGAACAATGTATTTAACATTTTCTGTTTTCAGCCTTCATTTAAACTAATCCCTTTGTTTCTTTCACAGTTCACATACTGATGTACAATTCCCTTTTAGTTCTCAAATATTGCTACTCATTGGCTTGTTGCTTTCCAGAATCTGGGCATATTTACTACTATCACTGTATCCTCCAGTATCTATGAAACAAGAGCAAGAATGTGTGTCATTTAAGAGCCCTCATACAGAAATTCAATTTGGCACACCCACATGAAAGCCTAAGGGAGAATCTACACCTTGCATGTAAGCACAACGGAGGCAGCAGAAGATCGCTTTCAAAACAATTGGATTATATTGGATTATAATGTCCTAATTCACACCCACTCAATTTCCACATTCTTATATTTCCTGGAAAGTATTACCTCGCCCCACACTTTCAGTAGGGGAATGTTTAATGCGGTAAAAGACAGAGGTTCAAGGAAGAGCAACAGACTGGCCAGGCTATATCTCCAGAAATAACTAGGGATGCTGCAGAAATCTGAAACGGACTCTAGTAAATCTGGTCTGTGATTTCCTCAGCTTTTAAAATGTTATTTACAGAAGCAGCGACTTCCTTATAAATTTAATATGTGTGTGTGTGTGTGTGTGTGTGCGTGCAGTATCATGTTTACCGGTAACATAGTGAGTGGTATGGGTGTTCTTTTTTCACTTTAAATCCTAGTCTGCTGTAATGTCTTCTGTGTTGGTGAACTTCCTGGAATTCCATAAAAGAACTCCAGTTCCTCTCATGGGTATTGCAGAGAGTTTCCTGAGAGGTTGCCTGTAAAGTTTCCTGCACAAAGGGAAAGTGCCCATTGATGGCATTCTTGCCTTCAATCTTATACACGCTTACCTGAGAGTCACTGTCATCAGTAGGACTTACTTTTGAGTAGACGTGCACAGACTTGAGCTGTAAATTAATTAACCGTCCCCAACGCTTCTCTGAGATCCCACTGCACACAGCAATGATTACTTCTGAGTAAACACATTGGCTGTAAGGCTATCTTTTTATTTTTTGATAAGGGCACAGGGAGGTCTTGTCTTTCTCAACAAACCTTGTGCTTTACTGCTGCAGTCCTCAAAGTGTTTAGTATCCAGTGTCAGTTCTAACTGCAACAGGATGTCAATCAACATTAAAAGATGGAGTTTGGCTGAACTGACTTGTAGATCCTGAAATGTGTGGCTTCATAAATATACCTGACCTATTTACATTCCTGAGACTAAGTGCCATTGAATTCATTGGGGCTTGCTTTGGAGTAGGCTTGCATAGGAGAGCACTGTACTTCTGCTTGGAGTGGCAATCTTAAGATCGCGCATCCCCTCTAATGCCTTTACTTGGAAACCCCCCTGCACCCCATTGACTTCAGCGTAGGTTTTATCAATGAGAGGAGGATTGTCCTTCTTAACCCTTGCTTGCTTCTTCTGCCTTGTGCTCACCAGTTTGATGGACAGGAGGCTATTTAAAGTGCCTTCCCCCCCTCCCTGAATACATTCATCATGCACAGCTTGGCAGGGTCATTTTCTAACTTTTTTTTTAAAGGAGTTGCTTTAGATAAGGCACTCATGCTTGGGTGGGAAAGGCGTTCTCCATTGCCTCCACACCAGAAAGAAACCTTAACAGCGATTTGCTTTCAATGAGATTTCCCTCCCTCCTTGAAAAGATGCAGGCACAGGCAAACCAGGACCCCAGGGATTTGCCAATGGAAGGGTAAACCTGAAAACCTGGATGGGATTAAATACAATCCTAATTTCCCTATGAAGGACAGAAGGAAGGATTTAACAATATCCCTAATGGTAGAGGTCTCGACAGCAGTCACTCACGCGTTGAGAGCTGTGATTGGCCAGTGGGGAAATACAGACTCTCCCATATACGGACATGGATATGAGTAACCCACGGCGATATACGGTCACCGAAGCGGGAAGGTGGAACACATCACTGGGAATCTGGGATTATGTTACACTTCGTTTGGGTGATGAAACTGGTTAAAAATCCACTGATAATACTGGCACCAAAACGACACAAGGGAAGCGTCATGTGAACTGAGGGCAGCAGAAACTCTTTGGAAACTGAGTAAAGTGTAAGCGTAGATTCCCCCTAAATTAGCAACACCAACAAACAAAGCAGCCAGAGCCCCAGGAGCTAACAGGACAAAAAGCTTAGAGGAACGAGGTTTGCGCTGTAATGATATCACCATTACAGTGCAAATTATATTTCCCCGTAAATTCTTGTTCATTGACTCTCTAGAATCCCAGGAGTTACTTGTAATTGGCATGTGTCGATACATGTAATTATACGGGCAGTCCTTAGTTGGGTCCGGGTGGTGAAGGGAAGGGAACAAATTAGACACACAGACTTAGGGAGCGATCCTAAATGGATCGACGGTTGCCTCCAACCCTGGAGGTGACCGCCTATCCAGTGCAGGGTGGGAGGAATGGTGAGGAGCGGATGTCCTCCTTGCTCCCCCCACCTTGCTTTCACTGCAGGCCTTCAGAGCGGGGGAAACAGCGGACGGATGACACATAGGATGTGTTGCACCAGCATTTCCAACCTCCCTGCCCCGCCTCTGGGAATGCCCTGTTTTCACCGCTCCACACTGCTCTTACGAGCGCAGACTGCGGGGCCGATCCGTACCGCCTACAAGGTGGCACAGGAAGGGTGGGAGTCGGTTCTCCAGGAACTGACCTTGGAGTACGGCCTCTGAGGTCAGTTCCCAGGAACTGACCTATCCTATGGCTGTTTAGCCATTGACTAGTGGCCACAGGATTGTGCCTTTAGCTGGGATAATCAGTTGGCCACAACTTTATTGACCTTTGGTTGAATAAGCTTGGCAGCCGCAGAGGGTGTGGCTCCTTGCCATGGCCAGCCCACCTGCTGTCAGATTCCCCCTTCCTGGCCCACATGCCAGGAGTGCTGGTGGTGGATGGCAGAGCCAGGGGCTCACCATGGTGCAGACTGCTGGTGTGAACTCCTGTCCACCACCCCAGATATAGCCAGCTCACTGCCCCCTGCTGGTCTGGTCTTGGTGCCACATTCCCGAGATCCCTTATGGGAAGTCCGACTGTGGGGGATCAGGGAGCCCACTCCTGCTTCCCCGCACCAATGGATCCAGCCCAGTTCCTATCACACCTACATCGTTGTGACACATGTTATAAAATGAAGCATCCACAAAAAGTTTACTGCAAGTCCAGATCAACTTATGTACAATGGAATTAATCTTGCAATGGGGAAGGCAAAAAACCCTGCATAGCCTTTGCCAATTGGTATGCAGGTAAAATTCCTTCCCAGCCCCATTAATTGGCAACTCCTTCTGCCACTGCAAGACATCTTACTACCTGGAGTGGGTGGGCGGGGAAGTCAGTGTCGGCCAAGCTGCAGTGGTGTCAGAGGCCTGCTTTCAGGGGTGTCAGGTAGAACTAGAAGGAGGACGAAGGAGACAGTTCTCCCTTTGGCTGGCCCACCCCTTTGGCCCCACCTCTGTCAAGCCCATCAGAGAACTGATTGGCTCAGTGGGGCAGGGGGGATCTTCACAACAACGGAATGAGAAGCTTGTTGGAGTATTATATGTATTTTCATGGAATTGGCTTTGGTCCATCAGGGACACATGAAGCAAGAAAAGCCAAATGTACCATACCTTAAAAATTCACTTTTCACAGCTCACACAGTGCTTGAATGCAACATACTTCTGGGTTGGGTGTGAGGAGTAGAACCGAACATCATCAACCTGGCAGGTGTTGCTCAATCAATGAGAGAGGCTTGTTTCCTGCTCCTGTCCAGGCTCCCTCCCCCCGGCTACCATGTTATTATCCCCAATAGCATCTGAAGGCTCCCCATGACAGCACCCCACCACAGCAATTTTGCCCCATTCCAGCCAACTCGCAGGGAGTTAGAGCTTTCACCCCCTATCTCCTTTTCCAGGGAGTAAATACAGGGATCCAACCACTTCACCCATTGACAGTCTGCAGCCTGTGTTGCCCAGTCATAAAACCCGTGTTGAGCATTTCCAGGGAGTAAATACAGCAGTCTAGCCGCTTCACCCATTCCCAGTCTGCCGCCTCTGTTGCCTGCTTTCCCCCCATTGAGAATCTGTAGTGTATTTTTCCCATTGAGAAAATTGGAGCTGCACTGTTTCAAGTACTAGCTATCTAGCGAGAGGCAGCGGCCAGGAGCAAGAGCCTGAAGCTCTGATATTTCGCTATATCAATATGGTGATACAGTGAAAACTAAAGAATGCAGGAGAGGAAGGAAGGGAGGCAGCCAACAGAGGCTGAGGTAGCAGCAGAGCTGCAGAGGGAGGCAACTCCAGCCGGTCCTTTCCCTCTGTGCAGAGAAGCAGCGAAGTAACACAAGCATCAGAAAAGCAAAATTACACATGCATCAGAGAAGTGAATAATCACGGCTCTCAAGGGGGCTGGGCTGGGAAATGGAGGCTAGCTACTCCCACTGGTGAAAAGGAAGTACAGCATGATTCTGAAGGCATGGAAGAGCACTCTAACACTTTGATGAGTTGGAAAGGCAGGCTAGTTACTCTAGTTACCTAGGTTACTGAGGTCAGGGCCAGGTGAAAGACACACCCCTAGGAACCCCCATCATACTGGATTTAAAGCAGAGGGATGGGCACACAGCAGCTGAACTGCAGGGGAGCCAAAATAAAGGAGGGGGGAATGGAGTAAAAGTACTCTGCAAAAATGTGCTTTCCAACAGGTAACCCCTGGGGGGGCTGCAGATTGGCCACAATGTCATATGCTGCAAAGGACCTCCAAACAGCCCCAATCCACGGCAAATCACCCATGAAGGCAGGCCCCAGGCCTCTCCCTAGGAAGGTGTTGGCATCACAGCTGAGCAGCTGCTTTTCGCCAGCCTTTCCTCCCTTCACTGCTGGCCTGTGCACCCACACAAATCACGAGTCTAGGGATGGTGGAGAATTTTTCCCCGAAACTTCGGGGGGCCGAGCGCCAATGTGTTCGGCCCCCCGAACACGTTTCGGGGAGAAATTCTCCGCCCCCCCGCCCCCCGCACCCCCCCCGGGACGGGACTTACCTTTGGCGAATGTCCCTCCCGGCGGCAGGTCTGGGCGGCAGTTCGGCGGGTCTTCGTCCGGGGCGGGAGCGGCAGCCGGTCTCTCGATCGGCTGCCGCCACCGCCATTCCAATAAAAGAAAAAAAAACGCCCCCGTGATAGGCTACGTGACGATTAACGTAGCCTATCACGGCTAGATTTGCAAAGTCAGCCATGATAGGCTACGTAAATCGTCACGTAGCCTATCACGGGTGACTTAAAAAAAAAAAAGCGCGTACGGGTAATGGCGGCCCCCATAGGGTGCCGCCATTCCCGTTCCTTATTTGGTCGCTGTAGTCTACGTAAATCTTTACGTAGACTACGGCGAAAATAAGGACAACGCTATTTGCGTAGACTACAGCGACCAAATAAGGAACGCGAATGGTGGCTCCCTATGGGGGCCGCCATTTGCGTACACGCTTTTTTTTTTTTTTAAGTCACCCATGATAGGCTACGTGACGATTTACGTAGCCTATCATGGCTGACTTTGCAGATCTAGCCGTGATAGGCTACGTTAATCATCACGTAGCCTATCATGGGGGCGTTGTTTTTTTTCTTTTAACTTTTGAGTTCGCGGCCGGGCGAGGCGAGGCGCCTCCTCCCCGGCCTGAATTTCAGCCGGGCGAGGTGGGAAGCCTCCCCCCCGGCCTGAATTTCGGCCGGGCAAGGCGGGAAGCCTCCCCCCCTGGCCTGAACTTCGCGGGGGGAGCAGCGAAGCGCCTCCCCCCCACCGCGAAAAGCTTCGAGGACAGGTAAGTGACTTTCATACATCCCTAAACGACTCCCGAGTAAGAGGGGAACTTGGCTTGTCATCATTTCTCCAATCAACTCTGAATTTAGCCCAACATGCAGGATAAAGAAAGGCATTCTCTTGCCAACTATCTTTGAATACTTCTTTTCCATGTCATTGTACAATCTTGAGGCCTTCTTTCCAATAAAATACCCAAATCCTGGCATGGTTCTGAGCAATAGCTACCATTGTAACTGCTGCTCCTAGCTTATGTTTCAGCCAACCTGGATGTAAAAGATTTCTCTGTGGCTAATTTCCTGTGCATATATTTAGTTCTGACAGGATGAAGATAACTCATGTTTAAAACTTGAAAGAAAGTGTGAAGTGTTTAATCCCCATTTATTTCAATGAGTCTTAGGCTACATTCTTATACACAGTCACCTGGGAGTAAGCCCCATTGAACTCTGTGGGATTTACATATAAGTAAGCATATGTAGGATTGCACTGTCAAGCACCCATTTCAGGTAATTTGTCTGAAAACCAAACCAAACCAAACCCTGATGACCTTTATTTTTTAAACCTATGAACATTCTGCAGAAGCCCAAGCAGAAATGAAAGTAACAGCAGGTGTATAAGGCAAAGAAAATTCATGATCACATTTTAGAATGTTTTTATTTGGGCCTCAGTAACAAATAGTTTAATATGTTTTAAATGAGAAGATAAGTGGGATGTTTTTAGATGAACAATACTGACTAAGAAGAGTTATTAAAAGAAAAAGAATTCTTATCTCTGATTGGCGCATGAAGAACCAATTCTAGTTGTTGTGGAGGTGGTAATAAATTAATGGCAGTAATCTTAGCTCGCCCTTTAGCGCAGTGGTTTTTAAACTTCCTGCCTACAAGGAACATTTCCACATCTGCCAAGGAAGCCTAGGCACTGCAGAGGATTCTGGGGCACATTTTGGGCGTACACTCAGTTCATGTGGGACATTAGCAAGAGATGTTGGACCTCAATGTCACCCCATGTGAATGGAGAGTGTGTTTTAGAACAGGGGTGGAGAGAAAGTAGATCTCCAGACATTTTGGACTGCAATTCTGAGCATTCGTGACCATTAGCCATCCTGGCAGGGCTCCATGAAGTCCAAAACATCTGGAGATCTGCCCACCACTGTCCTAAAACACACACAACATTCCCTCATGCTGGCACACTGCAGGGTAAGATAGGTAGCTGTGGGCAAGCAATTTTTCAAGGAAGTTGTCCTCCATTAATGATCTTCCTGAGATCTGCCTGAAAAGCTTTCAAGGAACCCCAGGGTTTCTTGGAACCCAATTTGAAAAACACTCCTGTGGTTCATGGAATCATAGAACAGTAGGGTTGGAAGGGGCCTACAAGGCCATCGAGTCCAACCCCCTGCTCAATGCAGGAATCCAGGTCAGCATCCCTGACAGATGGCTGTCCAGCTTCATTTTGAATGCCTCCGGTGTGGGAGAGCCCACCACCTCCCTAGGTAATGGGTTCCATTGTTGTATTGCTCTAACAGTCAGGACGTTTTTCCTGATGTTCAGCCGGAATCTGGCTTCCTGTAACTTGAGCCCATTCTTCCGTTTCCTGCACTCTGGGATGATCGAGAAGAGATGCTGGCCTTCCTCTCTGTGACAACCTTTCAAGTACCTGAAGAGCGCTATCATATCTCCCCTCAGTCTTCTCTTCTCAAGGCTAAATATGCCCACTTCCTTCAGTCTCTCATAGGGCTTTGTTTCTAGTCCCCTGATCATCTTTGTTGCCCTCCTGTGAACCCTCTCCAGTTTGTCTGCATCCTTCTTAAAGTGTGGTGCCCAGAACTGGACACAGTACTCCAGATGAGGCATAACCAGTGCTGAGTAGAGGGGAACTAGTACTTCCCGGGATTTGGAAGCTATGCTTCTATTAATGCAGCCCAAAATAGCATTTGCCTTTTTTGCAGCCACATCACATTGTTGGCTTATATTCAGCCTGTGATCTACAACGATTCCAAGATCCTTCTTGCTTGTAGTGTTGTTGAGCCACATATCACCCATCTTGTAACTGTGCATTTGGTTTGTTTTTCCTAGGTGCAGAACTTGGCATTTATCCCTATTAATTGTCACTCTGTTGTTTTCTGCCCAGCGCTCCAGTCTATCAAGATCACTTTGAATTTTGTTTCTGTCTTCCAAGGTATTAGCTCTCTCACCCAATTTTGTGTCATCTGCAAATTTGATCAGCATTCCCTGCACCTCCTCCTCGAAGTCATTAATAACAATGTTGAAGAGCACTGGGCCCAAGACTGAGCCCTGCGGTACCCCACTCGTTACCTCTCCCCAGTTTGAGAAGATCCCATTGATAAACACTCTTTGAGTCCGATTCTGTAGCCAACTGTGGATCCACCGGATCGTTGTTTCATCTAGCCCACTTTGAGCTAGTTTGCTCATCAGGATATCATGGGGCACTCTGTCGAAAGCTTTGCTGAAGTCAAGGTATGTTATGTCTACAGCATTCCCACAGTCCACAAGGTAGGTTACTTGATCAAAAAATGAGATCAGATTCATTGGGCAGGATTTGTTCTTGACAAATCCATGTTGGCTTCGAGTAATCACTCCATTGTTTTCAAGGTGCTTCCAGATTGATTGCTTTATCATCTGCTCCAGAATTTTCCCAGGGATTGATGTCAGACTGACTGGTCTGTAGTTCCCAGGTTCCTCCTTTTTACCCTTTTTGAAGATCGGGACAACGTTAGCCCTCCTCCAGTCATCTGGCACTTCCCCTGTCCTCCATGATTTCTCAAAGAGAATAGACAGTGGTTCTGAGAGTTCTTCTGCCAGTTCCTTTATGACTCTAGGATGCAGTTCATCTGGCCCTGGAGATTTGAACTCATTCAAAGTAATTAGGTGTTCCTTGACCATATGCCTGTCGATCTCAAGCTGCAATCCTGCCCCTTCAGCCTGTACTTCGCCTTTGCCAGGGGGATCATAGACTCTCTTTTGGGAGAAGCCTGAGCCAAAGTAGGAATTGAGCACCTCTGCCTTTTCTTTGTCATCTGTTATTGTTTTGCCATCCTTATTTAATAGCTGAACCACCATTTCTTTCCTCTGCCTTTTACTATGCACGTAGCTGAAGAAAGCCTTTTTGTTGCTTTTAGCATCCCTCGCTAACCTCAGCTTATTCTCAGCTTTAGCCTTCCTGACACCATCCCTGCAATTCTGTGCTACCTGCCTGTACTCTTCCTTTGTTGCTTGGCCTTCTTTCCACTTCCTATATGTTTCCTTTTTTCTGTTTTCAGGTCATCTCTAAGCTTTTTGTGAAGCCACATTGGCTTATTCTGTTGTCTTCCACCTTTTCTTCTTGTTGGAATTGTTTGTAATTGTGCCTTGAGAATTTCCTTTTTTAAAAGCTCCCACCCATCTTGTACTCCTTTTCTCATTAGAGTTGCTTGCCATGGGACTTTACGTATCATTATTCTGAGTTTTTTAAAATCAGCTCTCCTAAAATCCAGGGTACGCGTTTGACTACACTCGGCTTTTGCTTCCCTTAGAACCAAGAATTCAAGTATAACATGGTCTCTTTCCCCCAGAGTTCCTGTAACTGCTACTTTATCCACTAAGTCATCCCTGTTGGTTAGGATCAAGTCAAGGATAGCCAATCCTCCAGTTCCTTCCTCTACTTTCTGTAGGAGGAAGTTATCTGCCACACAAGTCAGGAATTTCCTGGAGGGGCCATGTTTTGCAGAATTTGTCTCCCAACAAATATCGGGGAAATTGAAGTCCCCCATCACTACTACATCATGCTTCCTTGAAACATTGGCTATTTGCTTTACAAAAGTTTCATCCTTGTCTTCTCCTTGATTGGGTGGCCGGTAGTAGACTCCGACCACCAGATTCCTTTTATACTTTGCTCCATTTATTTTGATCCAGATGCTCTCGATGGGGCTACCAAGTTCATCCTCCTGTATTTCTGTGCAGAGATATGTATTTTTCACATACAGTGCAACCCCACCTCCCTTTCTGTTCTTCCTGTTCTTTTTGAACAAGTTATATCCTTCAATTGCTGTATTCCAGTCATGAGAGTCATCCCACCAAGTCTCAGTTATACCTAACAAGTCATAATTTCCCTCTTGTATTAACAGTTCAAGTTCATTCTGTTTGTTTCCCATACTCTGGGCATTAGTATATAGACATCAAAGACCATGTGCTTCATGGTCTGGCTTTCTTCCTACATGTGTCTGAAGACTATTGTTGGGTGATATTAGAGCTGTTCTCTCCATTCATAACCTTCTGTACACATACATCACAAAAGCTGTAAAGAAGATGAAGTGATTCCCTGAGTAAAGGCCATTAGTTCATGAATGATGCCATGGATGTATAAAGAAGGGAGCAGATACCTCTAGCTTCCCCCTGCCCCCTGGATTGTAGTTGTATGCAAGAAAGTTAAACCAGCTCTAGAAATATACACATAAGTACCAGACTAAGATAATTTCTAGTCTATATTTCAAATTGGAGCAGTATAAAAGAAGAGTTGTATTTAAAATATATACTTAGGGTGCAATCTTATTCATGTTTAGACAGAGAAAAGGCCTACAACTCCATGGCTGGCTTGGGAATGCTGGAAGTTGTAGGCCTTGTCTCTGTCTAAACATGCATAGGATTGCACCCTTAGATATTTTTCTTGGACATTCTCTGAAGGTTGTACATGTACAAACTGTGAACAAATGTGATAAAATGCCTGAGGCTTGTTCTTGTTGCACAACTCTGCAAAGGGAATAGTGCTCTCCTTTCTACATGGAGAAGCATTACTTTGACTCTAAAACACACATTGTTCTACCCAAACCCTTCTGATGTGCCACTGACTTATCTAAGGGATCTAACAGCAAAGGTATGTTGTTCAATGGCTCCCCTTGCCTCACAAGATGTCCATAACAAAGCAAGCATATATTAGAAAGAGTGAATATAGACACCTCTCTTATTTCCTTGATTGCATTGTACAGCCACACCATTGGGTCATAAGGCACAGAAAGATAGGCATGGAGGAAATGTTCACATGCATGGCATGCAATGCCACTAGCATGTACACTCTGGATGAAGGTGTATCTCCATGGCTATTCAAGACTCACATCTCCCTGAAATATGAATAAGCCAAGAGTTTGCCCTCTGTTTCTGTGGAGTTAAGCAGTCTTCTCATCTCATTCGTCCCAATCCACCTCATTCACACGTAAGCAAGGTGTAATGTAATAAGTGTAATATATGAATGTATCATTAGAAGAAATGTAATAAATGAATGCAGTGTTTTAATGTGAAGCTAGTTGTGCAAGAGCATGGATGGGGATGACACATCAAAATGGCTCCAGGCATAGTCTGAAGGCACATGAGGCAGCCACCTTGTTGAAGCTAAGCAGGTATGGATCCGGTCAGTGCTTGGAAGGGAGACCACCTGGGAACCACCTGTAGCTGCCTTGAGTTCCACAATGGAAGAAAGGTGGGATATACATGTAATAAATAAAAAAAATAAAAATGTATATCCCATCCAAAGCAATACAGTGTGGACAGATTGCACCCTTCCTTGGATGTCCGTTTTGATGTGCAGTTAAATACGCATGCCACTACCTCAGTTCCCAGTCCCGCACGCACTACATGCACAGCCACTGGCTTACTTGCATGGATATCCTTGGATCTCCTTTGCTGTGTATATTTTAGCAATCCATTTTGTGATGTTTCAAGCAACATACAGCTTTATTTGGAGTTTTATGAAAAAAGGTCAACAAACCATAATCGTTTTTGAGGAGAACTGTATCACTTCATGTCTCAAACACTAATTAAACAACTCCACTTGACGTCCATGTGAAGAGCTGCGTCAGGCAGTTAATGCAACTTGTTACTGCGAGATTTGTTCTGACATATCCCTTGCAGCGGAGAAGATGGGAAGAAAGCATGTCTTTAGAGACTGCCGGTAGGCAGCCAATAAAAAGCAAAGGGGCTTTTGTTTAATGAGATTAAAGCTTTTTGCTGACATACTTCCTAATTGAATCATCTTGAAAAACAAATGTCATCACCCCGAAAAGTAAGAACACAGAGCCAGTGCTCCCCATCCTTCTCCTTCACCAAATGCTTTCAGGCCATATATATCACCCATCAACAAACTCAGGATGATGTACTGCTAGAAGATTACCTTACACACTCTTCTCTGCTAATTTTTAGCACCACCAGGCAAGTCAAGAACATTTTTTTATTCCAATGATTAATTTAAATAAATAAATAGATAAACAAACAAATAAATCTAAGACCATCTTGTTAGGGCCTTAGCTCCCCAGAGCAGTAGTCAATAGGCAGATGGGCTGTGTGTGTGTTTAAGTAAATCAGAGATAGTGCATCTGACTGGTCTGGTTCTGTGGCTGGCATGCAAACTGCAAGCCTACAAGCTTTTGCTGGGATCTCTTATGACAAACTCCCACAAGAGGATCTCCTAAGGCTGCAATCTGAGGCATACGGGAGTAAATCCCATTTAACTCAGTGGGGCTTATTTCTTCATAGACATGTGTAGGATTGCTCTGTAAGGTTCTGGTCAAGACCTCTTTAAGGTCATTTAACATATATATGCAAGAGGGAAATGAGTCTCATTTTTCCTAAACAACTTGGTAAAGCCCTAAACAATTTGGGGCCAGGATATTTGACAAAGCGCCTTCTCCCTTATTGGCCTGTCTGGTCACTGGGGTCATCAGATGGGGTGCTCCTGGTGGTTCTGCACAGACTTGAAGTCCGTCTGGAGCCCACTTGGAGTAGAGCCTTCAGTGTGGTGGCTCCCGTTTTGTGTAACTACCTGCCTTTTGATGTCAGGCAGGTGTTGACTTGTTCTGTTTTGGGTGCCTGCTGGAGACATTTTTATTTAAACAAGCCTTCCCTGATGGACCAGCCATGGTTTTATTGGCATAATTTGATTTTGAATATTTTTATTCTGCATTTACCAGGGATAGATACCCAGTAAACAGGATCTGTTGGAAAGTCTCTTTTCTCACTTCACCTGACAGGAGTATTTTTCACACAACATCTTTGTACTGAGTATCTGTTTGGAATGCATGCTTAATTTAGCGGCAACATGTTTTGCCAGTGGTCATGCAGCCTACTGTGTCTAGCAGTTTGGGAAGCTGCATTCTAGGACAACCAGCATGAAGGTTGCAGAAAATGTTATCTTTGAAAAGCTGGCAAGATCAATCCACCTCCAGCAGGAAGAAAGAACAGATTCTTCCCCAAAGCAGAGATTATTGTTAGCCATTCCAGAATGCTAATTGTTAAAGCATTCACTCTCAGAGATACTCTAATGAAGACTGAAGGTTTATATAGGCTTGGCTAGTCCCCATGGTAACAGCCTTTCTACTGGGTTACCATAGGAATTGTAAAAGCCTCTATAAACCTCCATTAATAGAGCATATACTCTCTTCAGGCAGACTCCTAGAGAACACACCTCAAATTTTCAATAATGAAAGAAAATGGGCTTTATTTGAACGATAGAGCCAAACATTTTGACTAGCTAGATAATATTAGTTTACATTAGAAATGTAATCTCGATGCATTCAAGATGCATCTATGGTGTAGCAAGACATCTCGGGGTGGGCAGCATTAAGAATGAAACAATGTCTTAGTTCAAACCATCACGCAGAGAGCTACTAACCGTACTGAGCCATAGGCCAAAGGTAATGCTAACCAACTCCCCTGAACATAGTTCAGACATTACAGTCATCGTTCTCTACAGACTTTCCCAAGCTTGGTTAAACTGATGTGTCAGTGGACAAAAGTTGCCCAATAGGAAACACAGTTTATTAAAATAACCTCAGCTAAATAAAAAAGGAGGACCAGCTGATTTGTCGGTTTAGCTTTGCAAACATTTCAAAAGAGTTCTTTAAAGTTCTTTACATTCCATCTCTTAAAAACCGTTGTGCTTGTAATGGCAACGGTGCTTGAAAATCTGCCAATTATCTTAGATAACTCAGTGAGATTTCCATTTTGCTAAACTCAGTGCCTGAAACATCCAAAGCATTTCCGGCAATAAGGGCAACGAAAGGAAGGTTCAAGGAGGTTTTGACAATGCTGGGGCAACTGTATCTATGGTAGCAATCCCTTAAAACCGCCAGCACTGGAATATCCCATTATACCGACAACAATTTCAAACAAGATTACATTATTTTAGGGCTTCAGTTTTATTCAGAGCATTTTCTGGGGGAGAACATCCCCCCCTCCAGATAAAGTCTGGTTCACATAAACGGCAGATGAGTTAGCAACATGCTTCCTGAATTGTACCACTTCAAAGTGTAGGTGAGGTTGTCACATGGTCAAATACTTCCCTGGGTTGGAGGAATCCCTGCACACCCAAAACTAGCATATCAGGGAGAAGGTATGGCTAGAACTCTTCATCTTGATATCTAGATTTGTGTGTGCACATAACTTTTTTTTATATGGAGAGGAGCATTCAGTCATATGGTTCCCCTACCTACAGTATGAAGTGGTACAGCCCAGACACATGTTTACCATCCTATCTGTTGACTGTTTGGACTAATAAGTTAACAACTGGAAAGACAATGCATGTACATTTAATAAAGGTCCTGAATATACTTATATTGATTCTAATATTTTTTACAATTGCAGTGGGCTCCTTCACACTATGCAACTTTGTAGTAATAGATCATCAGAAATTCAACATTTGTATTTTAATAGTTCAAGTGCACAAAATAGCCCAGAGCATCCAAATATTTTGATGGTGCACAATTCCTGACATCTCCCTGTTGTAAACTTGGGTCTGGAAGCCAAGCAGGAGGGGAGCAGCTGTGGGGTGGGTGGGATTGCACAAGGTAAGTGGCAGGCAGGGGAAGGGATAAGCAGCTTTGCCGCTTAGCCACCTGCTGATTCTCCCCTGAAAACTGTGTCTTTCCCATGCCTCTTTGCAGTTGCGAACTGGTGGCTGGGATCTACATACACAAGTTCCAAGCAGAATGTGTACTGTTACTGTGTTTGCCTCTTGTCCTGGCATCTGCTCTCAATTTGTGAAGAACATGTGAAGAACAGCACAGGAATAATGAGTGTTTACTTCCAGGTACAATCTGCAGCCTGAAATGGCAGTCTGGGATGACTACTTGCAAGGAGGTTAACTGTCTCAGAAATTGTTTCTTCTCTATAATCTGGGGTAGGAGAAACATGAACCTATTCTCTATGCTTTGGATGCAATTCTGTGAGTTTTCCTGTAGACTTCAGTGAAGTGTGGGCTGCACTGCTTATGTTGGTAATTATGAGGATGGATGTGATGATTTCCAGAGGAACACAATCTATGTGAAGTAGAAAGCAATCCAAATGAAGGGAAGAGAAAAACAAAGGTTACAAGCAAAGACAGGGAAGGAATGGAAGAAAGAAGAGAAAAAGTTAGCAAATGCATTAACAGGCATTTGGGCTTTATTTCAGTTGGGGTCAAGGGGTGCTTCCAGATGGAAGGTTTCTTGTACTACCAATCAGAAAGCATTGTGCAGCAATTCCATCTTTTTTTTCCTTAATGGATTTTTTCAAGTTAGAAAAAAGATAGAAGCGATGGGAAAACACAGGGGGGTTATGAGTGGAAGACAATGATGTCTGGACCCCCTTGTAAAATTCTGTGAATGAGGCAGGGATATAGTGTGATAAAGCCTTCATCTGGAAGCCCCCAAGGAGTCAAGGACTACAGGGATTGTTGAAGGTCAGTAGGGGAAGCATTGTCGTTTGTTTGTTGTATTTTGATTGTCATGAAGTTCATCTTTTAATTGTCATGAAGTCCAACCCCCTGCTCATTGATAAGACTCAATGGTCTTACAGGCCCCTTCCAACCCTACAATTTATGACTCTGTGATCTTCTATATGAACAGAAGTGGTTCCTACACTGTCAAATTACATTTTTTGAAAAGGCTGAGAAGAACTCCGGTTTGAAACACTGCCTTTTTCCTTGAGCAGCTGGTGTTGGCTATTAGTCTCCTTTTTCCCCCATGCTGGAGCATTGAGGATCAGTGTGGTGTCATGGCTACAGTGTTGGATGGGCTCATGGCCACACTGGGTAACTTCAGACCAGTCACAGTCTCTTAGGTTGCCTCAGAGGGTTATTGTGTGGGCTAACTGCTATGCATTCCAGGGGTGGGAAGAAGATAGATCAAGATCTACTGGTAGATCCCTGGGTGATTTGCAGTAGATCAGCAACGATTTCTGACTCCCAATTATTTAACAACCACAATCACAAAATGATGCCCCCCTAATTAATTAATTAATTAATTAATTACATTTCTATGCCACTCCATAGCCTAAGCTCTCTGGGTGGTTTACAAAAATTAAAACATTAAAATACAATATACAAAGTTTAAAAGCCATTTACATAAAAGCACACAGACAATTTACACAAACAACATATAACTAAAAACAACTTTGAACTAAAAACAGTTTAACAAAAAATCCAACAATAAAAACAACACAGCTTAAAAACAGCATACAAGAGTCAGCAAAAGGAACAAGAGTTCTAAAAAGGGAAGGCCTGCCAGAATAATAGAGTCTTTAATTCCTGCTGAAAGACCTTCAAAGAGGTCAGCAGGTACATTTCAACCGGCAGGTCATTCCATGACGGCGGGGGTGACAAAAGAAAAGATTATATGCTGAAATGAAAAAAGCTTGGGGAGGGGAAACTGTGGGCAGTATCCAACTGTGTAATTCCACTAGCGCAAATGATGTTGCACTAGTGGAAACTAGGTTCTGAACTATGTGCAAGAGGAGAATCCAACTAAAATTATGTTTGCGCGAGCATGGTTGCGCAAGTGTTTGCGCAAGCGCAATAGGCAACTGCTTGCACAACAGAAAGTTTCAGCGGAGCTCTGCTACCGCCATTTGGGTTTGTGGAAGGACACTGTTGGATACTGCTCTAGGATTAGATTTTTGTTTTGGCACACAAGGCCAATTCCCAGGCTCAGAATTCTTTAGTGTATGTCTTTTGTGCTAGACTCCGCTTGGTGGATCTCAGGGTTCCAATGAAAACAAAGTACATGCTGCAAGAGTGAAGTTGTCCACCCCTGATGCATGCCACTTGGAACTCCTTGGAGGAAGGGTGGGTTATAGGTGTGATAAGCAAATAGAAGTTATTATATATTTTTAATCTATTATGCTTATTGTGCTATTTCTGCCTGTGCCTTTTGTGAATTGCTTTGAACACAACCTACTGGTGGAAAAGGCATTATAAAAATAAACCAATTGACTGAGAGAGTACAATTTTCTTTCCCAGATCTTCAAGAGGCTTTCCTACAGAGTTAGCAGAAGCAAGAAGAACCCATTGCTTCTGCTATTTCCCACCATGTTAGCGAAAGGCTTCTCTCAGCCACCTGTTGCTGAAGCTGTCGTTAAAGATTTTGGAACAGAAAGGAATTCTGCTTGGCTTCCGCCTCAGGACTTAGCAGGTGTCGCTGGAATGCTAGCCAGATGTGAGGTGCCCTTGGCAACAGCTGCGCTCGCTAAGCACTGTCTTACAACAAAGTGAGCTGGCATATCGGGTATGCCATGATATTGTCCAAGGAACTATGGAGAGCAGAGCAAGGGACATTAACACATTGGGGGCACAGACTACATCAGCTCTTTTATGAGCATAGGTGGTAAGGCAATCAGGGCGCAGGGGAAAGAGCTACTAAGCTGTTTAGTCAGTTCAGCAGGAGTATGGGGCTGCTGAAAGGTTCACAGATAATTATCTGCTGACAGACACGTAGCTGAGAAATCTACCAACCCTTCTCTGAGGACAGAACGGAGGGCTAAATGAGACCTTATGAAGGCCATGTGGCTGCTACTCTTGGGCCGCCCTCCTCTGCCTGGTAACACCTAGTAAAAGAACCGGTGGGATGGGATGTGGTGTCATCATGCTCAGCGTTTCCCCACCCATTCCATTGGCTACTGCTTGCAGGCATGGGGAGACGCAAGAACATCACACCACAGATCTTCTTTAGCTAGACGTTGTCAGGGGGACACAAGAGATAGGGTGGCCGCTTATGCCTCGTCAGAAACGAGGAAATGCATCACCCCAAAAAAGGACAAAAGGGGGCATAGATTTGCATAAAATGTACACATCCTAATTTATATTAATAGATGCAAATTTAGAAATAATTATGGCACTTTCTATAGAAATACAATATATCTCAGCATCATGGGAAGACTATGAGCAGGTGACCTGTGTGCCTGCCCAGACTGCTGTGTAGTTGCTCACTGTTGACAGGCAACCTCAAGGCCTCCTGTTCACCCTTCTTGTAGTTCCTCATCTTTAAACTGGACTTGAACTGGTCAGTGCTTCAAATCGAGGATACTTTCAAATAGAGGACTGTCCTCTGTCTACTCTTCAAATACAGGACTGTTCTCTGTAAAGAAGGACATCTAGCTACCCTACATAGGGAGATGTGGAGCTGCTGCTGTTGGCAACAGCTGTGCACTCCTCATAATGTCTCCTTGGCCCTAAAGGATGCTGACTGAATCAGGTGTCCTACTGGTACGTATAGCAGTCGTTCATTGAGCATAGCCCACTGGTTACTTCTCTTGCATAAATCCAATGAAAGAAATTTGAAGAGACCCCTAGGAGATGCAGGGTCTTTTCAACTACTGGCCCTGATGTTATGGAATGAGCTACTGGTGTGTACCTTGCTTTTGTTGCGGGTGGGGAGGAGAAAAGTAAGGACAACCCAATTAATCAGGCCTTTGGGAATAGGACGGATGCTACAGTGGTCACTGACATAATTTTAATGGGTCTTGCTGCGGGTGTTGTTTTTCTAAGGGTTTTTAGAAAAATCATTACATTTTTGTGGCTTTGCTTTTTTCTTTGTTTTTCCTTTTTTTAAATTGTGATCCCCCTTGAGTGGGGAGGTAGACTGTAATTTGGGAAGGGACCACAGCTCAGCGGCAGTGTGCATACTTTCTATGCAGAAGATCCTAGGCTCAATCCCTGGCATCTCTAGCCCAGAAGAGCAGGTAGCAGATGATGGGACAGATACCTCTCTGCCTGAGACCCTGAAGAGCAGCTGCCAGTCAGAGCTGGGCTGGACGGGCAAATAGTCGGACCTAGTAAAAGGCAGCCTTTTAAGTTCCATAAATATAATGGGTTGGATCCAGCTGAAGTGAAGTTGCAAAATCCCTGGCCATATGTTAGCGCCTCTGAGCTTTGGGCCCTCCACATTACATTACACTCACCTGCACATCCCTGTCTATGTCACTAATGGAAGGAATGGGTCACCCTAACAAAAAAGGAATCTCTTTTCCAACTTCGGCCCTTTCATGAACTGAGTAAATAAATCCAGGTTGAGGTGTGGCAACAAGTGGCTTTCATTCTCTGGGAGCAACAAAGACCTCATAAACCAACTTTCCCCAATCGGGTGCCCTCCAGATGTGTTGGACTACAATCTCCATTGCCCCTAGCCAGCATACCTGGGGATGGTGGGAGTTGTAGTCAACCTGGCTGGCACCAGGCTGGGGAGGGCTGTCATAGAAGCTCAGGAACAGGAGTTATTTGTCGTTTATCTGGGACCAACATGGCAACAACATCTCAACAATGCTAAATGTAACCCTACGCATTTTATGTTTTTAGATTACTTGCAGTAAAAGGAACACTTCAAAAAAAAAAAAAAAGACTAGCGTATTTTAACATCTGGCACCCCATGTTTTTATATTCTAAAAGATGCATGTGCTTTGGCACACCAGAAAAAATAAAACTATGCCTTATATGCCTAGTTTTTATTGGGCTCGCTTTTCCCACCCAGACATGCAGTCAGCAACAGATTGAAGGTACAGAATATGGGGTGCAGATTTTATTTAAATCAAGAGCCCTGTGCACTTGAAAAAACACCCTCACTCACTTAAATGTATACAATGGGAATCTCCCACAATTGGGATGGGAAGGAATTAAATACAGCTATAGCAGCGGCAGTGGTGCATTCCCTGTTTTTCCCCTTCTTTCTAGAATTGCATGTTTCATTATTTTGTATATTAAAGGGGGAAAGTCTATTCCTGTATCTTAATCCAGACCATCCTTCAGGCTTAAAAACATCCACCATGTAAAACTTCTCAAAACTGCAAAAATGTAAATTTACCTAGCAGAATGAATAACAAATAATGAGTGATAATAAACACCACTTGGAATATAATCCCAAGTCATTAACAACAAGAAACAGAATATTGCTCTCTTTTAGCACATTCATACCATGCTTTCCACAGGGCAATCCAATGTAAATCTTACTGAACTCCATGGTACTTACCGCCAGGTAAGTGTGTATAGGACTGCAGCATCAAACAGCTTTATAAATTCCTGGCTTTCCTATGGGGTTTCCACATATGGAGTCTGGCTTTTAAAAGAGATCACTAATTTAACAGGAAAACCCCAGCAATATCCAATTGATTACAGAATGTAAGGATTCACTGCAATCCTGCATGGTTGCACTGTACACACAAAGTAGTATATGGGACCATCCTATAGGAGTCAATCGAGCTCCCTCCCAGGAGATGCCATCTCCATAAAGGTGGTGGAAGGGAGACATGGAAGCCCCAACCTCGACTATGTGGGGGTTATGTGGGATTGCACCCATTGTCTTTTACCAAGAGCAGGTTCAGATCCTACCTTACAGGAATGGATGTCCAACATCATGCCCAGTGAGCAGAAGTAATTTGCTTGCTTGGCCATGGCAGCAATAGGGCAGGGGAGGAAACTGTGGATGCCCATGAACACAGGAAGCTGAGGAAACGTATTGAGTCAGACCACAGGTCTATCTAGCCCAGTATTGTTGACAGTGACTGGCTGTGTTCTCCGGGGTTTAAGGTAGGTGTTTATCCAGCCCTTCCTGGAGATGCTGGGGATTGAATCTGGGACCTTCTGAATGCAAAGCAGGTGCTCTATCGCTAAGGTTGTTGGAGGAATCTTGTTGGAGGTAGAGCTTGGCAAGTTATCACCAGCTCGGTTCCCCAGACTCTGGCTCACAGACCCCTCGGCTTGCCTGACTTGACGTGTGCAGAGTTGGGCAAGCTCATGGTTTTCCATTTTTTTTATTTGCACAAATCACAATGTTCACAAAATTCTGAGCATAAATACTGATGGAAATTGCAATTTGCGCAAATGGCAGCTGTAAATAGTGTAATTTGTGCAAAATTGCAGGTGTGAATGGTCATGTACGCCTGCAATTTTGTACAAATTGCGTTATTTATGCTTGCCATTTTGTGCAAATAGCAATTTGTAATCGCAGCTTGCGGATAAGAAAAAAAGGTGGGAAAGTTCCCGAGTTTCAGGAACTGAGCTGCCACTTGGCTCACCTATGCTTGCCGAGTTTGGGGTGCCGTGGGGATCTGATGAGCCAAAAGCAAACAGGATTTCTCTGTGATGGCCACCCCTATTTACCACTTAGCTATGACCCTAAACAGGTGGTCACACTGGCCTTTGTTTTTGAGTAATGGCTAGTGAACATAAGAACATAGGAAGAGCCATGCTGGATCAGACCAAGGGTCCATCCACTCCAGCATTCTGTTCACACAGTGGCCAACCGGCTGTTGACCAGAAAACCCGTAGCAGGACACGAGTGCAACAGCACCCTCCCGCCCATGTTCTCCAGCAACTGGTGTACATAGGCATACCATCTCTGGCACTCTGTGATCTACACACATATAGGTGAATAGTTCGGGGGAGGATGAAATGGATTTTTCAGATGTCTGAGTCACTTTTTTGCCAGATATTCAAGACAATATACACTCTAAAGGATTGGAAAGAACATAAGAACATGGTGAACAACCCCAGATATATTTTTTTACCTAATACCACAATGCAAATTGACACCAAATGGTGTCCAAATGTGAAGATGTCATACTTTCCCATAGTTGCATCATGTTTACTGTTAAATAAGTACTTTGAGAACATCATATTTATTAAGAACTGGATGTTGTAAACTGTATGCCAAGAACAGTCAGTAAGACTAAAATAACTACTTGAGAATCAAACAGAAGTGCCTTTCCCCTGCGTCCAGCTTGCCTGGCCGTGGTGGTGGGGATGTTTCTGGGGGGGGGGGGAAGGGCATGACTGGGATGAAGGCCATTGGCCTTTGCTGCTGACATCAGGAGCGGGGGCGAGCCGGACGATATTTAGGCCGCGCCGCCTCTGTTTCCTCCTTCATTCCTGCTTTTTCAGCTGGAGAGGAGGAGGAAGCTTCTATTGGCAGAAGCGGCTATGAGAAAGCAAAGAGGAGGAAGCTTCACCATTCGGTGTCAGCTGGAGAGGAGGAGGAAGCTGCAGGGTTTGGCGGTGGCGGCGGCTGCAGCAGTGGTTTGCCCCTCTGCATTTCCGGAGCGAGGGTGTTCTTCCCTACGCCTCTGGGGAGGCCCGTTAGGCCATGAATTGTGGCGGCCAACAGCGGTGTGCCCTTGCCACCCAAGCAGGGGGAGGGGTAGTTTTTCTGGTACCCCTGAGCGACCCGTAGGGCCACGGATTGTGGTGGCCGGCGGCTGCATGGCCTTGCCGCCCCAGTAGAGGGTGGGGGGAGTTTTCCCACACCCCGAGTGGCCTGGAAGTGCTGACTGTGTTGGCGGGTGGCGGCAGCCTCTCTGCTCAGCAGGGGATGGGAGGGTTCCTGCACCTTCAGAGGTGCCTGTAGGGCTGTGGATTGCGGCGGCTGGCGGTGGCGGGGCCCTGCTGTCCGCGGGAGGGAGGAGTTTTCCCAACACCCCTGAGCGGCCCTCAAGTACTGCATTTGTGGCGGGCGGCAGCAGCGCGGCCTTATAGCCAGCGGGGGGTCTTTTCCCCTGGGGCTCCGTCTGTGGTCCAATTTCCCATTTTAGGCGAGTGGGGGCTGCCTGCTTGTCCAGCCTAGCGAGAGGGTGCCCTCTCGGCTAGCAATACCCCCCTGAGCGGCCCAAATTGCTGCATTGTGCGTGGGCGGTGGCAGCGCGGCCTCTCTGCTCAACAGGGGGTGAGGGGGGGCGTTTCCCCACACATCCAGAGCAGCCCACAGGCTCGTAGATTTCGGCGGGCAGCAATGGAGTAGTCTTGCCATGCTAGCAGAGGGAGGGGGAGTGTTCCCAGGCTTCAAAGCTGCCTGAATTGCCGCTTTTGCGGCCGGCAGCAGCGCGGTCTTGCCAGCCCAGTGGAGGGGGGTGGGTGGATATACCGGCACCTCCCAATCGGCTGGTAGTGCCGTTTTTGTGCCAGGCAGCCGCAACACGGCCTTGTTATGAATAAAAACAGAACAACCCCCCCTATAGATATATATAACAATACTTCTCTTCAGCATATAAAATTAGACAAATAAGGCATGATGCCACCAAAAAAGGGTTTTGGGGGGAAAAACGGCAAGGGCAAGGCCAGTTGCCCCCCAGCCAAACGCCATTTCCTCAGGGCCGATTCTTCCTCATCCGAGGATGAGGATCCAGACATGGCCCTGATTCTTTTAAGGCTCGAGGCTGCCGAGAGGGACAGGGGGATCCCACTATTAACCACCCCTGCCCAGCGGGTCTCCCCGAGTTCGGGGTCAAAAGTGACTACAGGGCAGGTTCAGAAAGACTTGTTGCTATCTATTTCAGCAAGGCTGAACAGGTCACCTCTGGGCAAGCAGCATCTGCAATGGCCCCAGTTTACAGGTGTACAATCATGGGGCAGTCCCCTTCCATGTGTGCGACACTGGCCTCCACAACTCCTGCCCCAGCAGTCCATGAACGAAGCCAGACTCCTGACGCAGCAACCGCTTCTGGCTCAGGTGAGGTTTTGGGATCTGGGGGGGTGGCACCACTGACCAAATGGAGCCCGTTTCTGCCATGTGGGTGGTTCCCCTTTATGGCGGGGATGGGCTGGCCATTCCACACCCCCGTGGGGGGTATTCCAGGGTTTCCTCCGCCAGGTGTACCACCACACAGTTCTGGCCTGGCTGGGAACCATGCACATGGCCCAAAGCTCTGCATCATCATCTGGGGTAGTACAGGTGGATTGCGTACCAGGGGCGACCCAACCTCCCAGTGCCCCAGGTCCTGTTCCAGACTCTGCGTGCGGGGTGCAGGTAGTGGAAACACCCACAGCCCCCCTGGCTTCTGCGCCTCACACTGCCAATGACGTGGCAGCTCCTCAACAGGCCTCACCTACAGTGGCCGCTTGCGCTGCTGTGCGGCGCAGCCCCGTAGGTGAAGTCTCTGCGGAGCTTGGGGCAAGCGATAGCAATCCATATGCCCATGTCGACAAAGGGGCAATCCCAACTGGGGGAACATCTACACCCCTGGGTTATCACCTATTGCTAGCTACCAGGGAAAAAATATTAAAAGGAGAATTTGTGGATGTCTTTTCCCTGTCTTTTCCATGAGTTGGAAACGAAGGATGGGGAGAAATCTGGCGACAGGGATCAGGAGAGGGTTAGGCATAGGAAGGTGTCCTGCATTTGGGCCAGTTGGCTGCCCGGTTTCTTAATTTACATGGGCATCATACAACAGAAGCACCTGGAGTGGGGTTGGGTCCTGACTAAGTATTTAGACATTATATGCAGGGCCTACACCGAGGGCGGAGCTTGGCTGGCCTACGACGAATCTTTCCACATGCGGGCCACCTTTGACCCTGCCTTGCACTGGGATGCCAAGGACCAGGACCTATGGCTCCAGTTTATGACACTGGCCAGGCTGGGCTTTGGAGATCGGTCTGATAGTGGACACATTATAGCAAAGCAGACCCCCGCCTCAGCTCCTAAGGCTGGGGCGGGGCAGGCGGTTCAACACCGTGCACTCTATTGGGAGTTCAGCTCCCGGGGTGTCTGCTCCAAAAACCCGTGCAGATTTCGCCATGTGTGTTCCATTTGTGGGGGTCAGCATGCCTTCATCGGCTGCCCAAAGGCCAAGGGTCCTCGGGGCCCAAATCGGGACTGGCAGGGCGGCAGGAAGTCCAGCGGTGTAATGTGTCAATAAATGTGGCCCAATTTTATTCCAAATCTACTTGTGTCATCTCGTAATTCCCCCCCCCCTTTCACCCGCAAAGGATTTCTCATAGGTCTACAGGGCTACTACTAAAAGCATGTATATATATATCTTCTAAAAACAGCACTAGTTCTTAGCGACCCAAGCTGAATTATCCTGCATTTTTGAATCTAGTCCTATTCTGGAATCATCTTTGGTATTAACTTTTCTCATGTTTTTCCCTTGGCACTTTTTAAAAAGGCATTCTCTATTTAATGGAAGCTTTTCCACTAGATGAACATCAAGTACTCCACAATTAGGCTGGCTGCTTTGCTTAGGTTGTCAGCTCTGCACTGTAGATTTAAAATGGATCTTCCTCCTCCCACTTTGTTGTCTTTGTAGTCACACTTGTGTACAGATGACTTACAGTAGATGAAGCATGAATGAAGCAGAGGTACTGGAGTACTTGCTTTGAGTTAGATCAATCCTAGCCCAGGGAATGTTTGTGCATTTAGGCTGTGGTTATCTGATAGGTTCCATTAAGAGATGGGAGACGCCTTTATAAACCTTGTGCTGAACCAGATGTATGGATAAGTTTTGCCTTTTGGTCTCTCTGGTGTATCCCACAGAGTTGGGATTAGGGATGTATGGATTTCATTAAATCTGTTCCGTGGATGTTTCATGGATTGTCAGGCATCTTTCATTCCACTGTCCACTCACTGACAGAATCGGATATTTTTAGGGATGTATGGGAATTTCATGCTACTTGCACTAATGTGCATTAACACAAGTACAAATTTGCGCAAATCCCCCCAAAGTAAAAAAAATGGTCCGCAACTCCATGGAATCTGCACGATTTGGAAAAAGCCAATCCACTGCAGGGTCCACAGGTTACATTCATAGAAATTTGAACTCATTGCAGATTTCTCTGACATCCCTAGTTGGGATGCTGCTCAATCTGACTGTCTATTATCTGAAAACAAAAGGTTTAACTTAACTAAAGGGGTACAGAGACTTTTCAATGTTATTTTGTTACATTTAATAGCTGGAAACTTCCTTTCTTTGACTGGGTTACTTTTAACTGTAGGTGTCTCTTAATCCCTTCATGATTTGGTGACAGGCCATCTGTTACTGGAATATTGTACTTTGATCTGCACCTGTGTTTATAAAGGTGTACAGAGACTTTTTTTGTGTTCATATTTCATTGTGCTCCAATTTGCAATTAATTATGTTTGCTTAACTATACTTGACATTTTTTTTATACTAAAAACAAAACTTTATTGTACATTGTTATAGAAGATAGCCTAATTCTTAAAAAAAAAAAAAAAGCTTTATGGACATAAATAAACTCCTAACTTTGAATTACAGTGAAAACCATTGTTATTCCTGGAATGTGCATGTCAAGAGCTTTCCAGTGAAGTGTCTTTCATGAGATTTGGTCAATGGGAAGGCAATCAAAAAGGGATGACCAACTAACTCTCAACTTTGAATTATATATATAAGATATTTGGTAGAAGGCAAGTATAATATCATTGGATAGCAACTCTTTGCTATCCAGTCCTGCAGAAATCTCTCTCTCTCTCTCTCAATCTTTGTGTGTGTGTGTGTGTGTGTGTGCATGTGTGTATTTGCTTTTAGGCAGGCCCTGAAAATGATTTTATTTAGTCTGGTCTTTGCAGAACTTTTATTTTTGTGAATTCTGGGGCTGTTTTCTTGTCATTTTGGGCAAAAAAATCAACTCTTGTTCTCGGTCAATTCACGTTACTACAACGGTACAAGAACTACACTTCCATAGCTTTGTTCCATGATGGATGACTGTTACCAGGTGACCTGTGTGCCTGCCTGCCCAGTCTGCTGTCCAGGTGCTCACTGTTGAAAGGTTCTTACATGTTTTTTGTGTGTGTTTTTTAAAGTCTTTTAAAAGAAAATATTTAAACGAGACAGTTCTTCCAATAGAGGACACCTTCAGATAGAGGGCAGTCCTCTGGCAGCCCTTCAAATAGAGGCCTGTCCTTTGTAAAAGAGGACACATGGCCACTCTTATGATCTATGATCTTATGGGACCCAGGGAGTCAGAACCATGTGGCTTACATGACTTCTTCCCATCCAGTCATACTCCAGCTGGGAGGTACAGTAGTGACTGAGTGAGAAGGACCCGTGCAAGTGTCCCTAAACACATGGTTCCAGCCTTCAAATGTTGCTGTGGTGGCATGAGAAAGGCGCATGGGAAAAGCCATGGAGCAGTAGCTGCCACGCCACTGTAGTAATGTGTGAAGAGCTCCACAGTCAGCTTCATCAGAGTACCTTACATCTGCTTCAGGTATGCTTTGCAGATTTGTGTTGAAAGCCCCTAAAGATAAGCTAACAACTTGCAAACAATGCCATTTATAACAAAAGATTTGTTCCTAATAATTGGCAACTGCACGGGATATTTTGATGAATTTACATTTAACACTCACAACTCAACCTTATTTTATTAAATGGCTGTCTTTAAATTAGATACTTGTCAGCTGTGAAGTTGCTCCCTAATATGGCGAAATGTATATATTATGCATATTAATATATTGTTTGTATATAAACATTTCATAGAATTAAATATTTTTCAAGGTGTGTGTGTGTGTAGACTGAGAGAGTAACCTGTATTTTTTGGAAATATTGTCACAGATGGATGCCAACATGTTGTCAAAAATTTGTTGTTGACTGTTCAGTAAATAAGTATGTTTGGGTTAATTTTGGTAAATGCAGTGGTGGTTTCATTATTTCTGTTCTATTTTTCCTCCAATAATTTGCTGGTCAAAACTTCTCAACTTCAGAAGGCCCCTCAGAATATTAGCAGAATAAACATGCACATCTTTTAGAATTTTCATTGTAGAAAAAGGAAACCTAGAGTTTTTGCTAATTGGTAATTAAGCTACCTGTTCTAGAGTACTCAGGAGATGCCATAGAAAACAGCAGCCCCATATCACATAACACACATGATAGGCACATAGGAAGTACTGTATATCAATAATTGCTAGAGTTGGCACAGCACACTCAGCAGTGACCTGGTTTGCACATAATGAGAACCCATGGGTTGTTTAACCCAGAAACAATGGTTTGTGGTTGGGTTAAAACTCTGGGTTGTTTTCACCTCAGCAACCCAGAGTTCTGGGTTTGCACATCATGCCAAACAACTTGGGGATGGGGCATTCCCAGGTTGTTTTCTTAACAGGATGCTCAGCAGAAGCAACCAACAGGTGGGAGGCAGGGTGCTCACTCGCTCTTGCATGGGTTAATTTACCTTGGGGGCCCTCCCTCAGTGAGTCGACCTTTTTCATGCCATTGTCACCAGCTACTATTGCTCTTCCTCCTCTTTCTCAGCATTGCTTCCACTTGCTTGCTTGACAGGCAGAGAGCCAGGGACCAAGTAGGCCATGGCATCTTCTGCTCCTTCTTCTCACCACCACTATTATCTGGGCCAGGGCCAGAGCCAGAGGCAGGTGAACAAGCAGATTGCAGTGATGAAGAGAAGCAAGTCCAGGGGGCCCTTGTCAGGGCCCTCCTGCTGGGGTGTGGGTCCTTGGCAGGTGCCCGATCATGTCAGCCCTGCCTCCAGTCTTCCTTCTTTTGCCTCCCGTCTCCTCCCTCCTTCTGGCCTGGCCTCCACCGCCTTCCGTGGGGGCTTTCACAGCATTCCCACTGGCCAATCTCCCCGCTCCCAGCTGCCACAGCCACTGCTCCTCTTCCCTTTCAGGCCAGCTGATGAGTGAGCAGTGACCCATGATGATATCAGAGTCTGGTGCTGACATTCACTGCCTTCCCAACTGATCATGGTGAGGGTGGTCCATGCCAGTGAGCCCAGGTCATGCTCCCCCATGTAAAAGGAAGGCTCCATGCAAGAAGAAACTTCGTTAGGAAGAAATGTTGTAGCACAGCACACTGACTGTCCGTTCCATTCGTTTTTTCTATGCAGGGACTTTTTCACACAGGAAGTATTACAAATTGTGATCTGCGATCTGAATTGGCACAGCCCACTCTTACTGCCATAGTCCATTCTGCCACCAACTTCATCCACACCTCATTCTGCTACCTGCATGGACCAGGCCAGTGATGACACCACAATGGGCTTCATACTACTGAGCTTCAAGACGTTGTCCTGTCACTGGTATTCTGGCCTGTCATCATAGCCAGGGCCTGCCCATCACTGACGTAGTCCACCTCGGGTGGCAGATTTTGGGGCAAAGAGCAGCAAATGGTCAATGATGCAGTTTATTGTTAGATTTATCATCATGGGTGGCACTATTTGGAATTTCTGCCTTAGGCTTTAAAATGTCTTGGGCTATTTTTGATCCTAGCAACCCATGAATTCAGTATTAATTGACTGAATAGAATTCACTTCCACAAGATAAAGTAATGGATACTAGTTTAGGATACCTCTGAGGGCAGTGGAGGCTGGTGGCTCAGATCTCTCTCTCTCTCTCTCTCTGTGTGTGTGTGTGTGTGTGTGTGTGCGCGCGCGCTCTGGGTTTCAGTCAGAACTCTAAGGCAGCTATCCAAGGTGCTTTGGTTCTGACTGAAACCCAGAGCAGATTCACCGCCCCACTGATATCAGAGCCAATTATGAGTTGCCAAAAAAGAGGGAAAGCATCACCAAAAAAGAGATACAAAAGAGGATACCAATTAGCATAAAAGTTGCATACGCCAAATTATATGTATAGATGCACATTTAGAAATAATTAGAATCTAGAATAGAATAGAATAGAATAGTTGGAAGGCGCCTACAAGGCCATCTAGTCCAACCCCCTGCTCAATGCAGGAATTATTATAACTTGAATAGAAATACAGTACATCTCAGAATAGTATGGAAAACTGACCTGTGAGCCTTTCTCTTCAATCTGCTGGCTTGATGGGGAACTTCAAGGCCCAGCTTTTCCTTCTGATAGTTCTTTATTTTTAAACCAGTCTTGGACTGGGCAGCCCTTTGGACAACCACCTTCAAAATAGAAGACAGTCCTCTGGTAGCCCTTTAGACTGAGAAATGTTTTCTGTAAAAGAGGACACATGGCCATGTAATCTGCATTTGAGTTCTGGCCAAACAGGCCTTTACTGAGAAGAATGATAAATACTGATCAGAATGGTACTGTAATGCAATGGACAAGCTAGTTAAACTTTAATGCCTGAAATGGTTTGAGCAGTGTATGATGATTTATGCTGAAGCCACAAAGCTACTTCAAAAACAAAACCAAGTCTTCTCTAAGCGGTTGAGTATTCAGTTCGTCGACAGGCAGAATTTAGAATAAAAAGGTTACTCATGGTTTGGCAGTACTTTCCTCTGGCTCTCTCTTGTGCTCCTGCCAAATAGCTCGCAAGGATCAGATTTGATTAAAATGGCAATGCTCTCTGCTACTTGAATGTAATTAGAACCATTCATTACAGCATTAGCTGACAGTTTGGCAACCTGTAAAATTTCCTGAATATAGAAAGCGTTTCATAGAAACAGTTCAAGGGATGATAGCAAAAGGAGAAGCCTTCTTGAACTATGTTAAATGATGTATTCTAATTATTCTAAATGATATATTCTCTCCATATTCAGAAAGGTTTACAGACTGTTAGAACAACTGCACATCCAGCTCAACAGGCAGTACAGCTTAGCAGCATGGGGCAACAGAATTCAAGGGGCTTCAGACTGATTCAGAAAGCCCTAAGAGGGGACATAATTCCCCCTTCAACACCTCAAACCCTTTGGACAGAATCTGAGAATGTAGGAAGACCTGGACTAGATCAGACTAAAGGCCTATCTAGTCCAGCATTCTGTTCCTGTCAGTGGCCAACCAGATGCCTATGGGAAGCTCATAAGCAGAACATGAACACAATAGCACCCTCCCACTCTTGGTCCACAGCAACTCGTATACAGAGGCATGCTGCCTCTGATACTGGGGGGAATACATAGCCATCGTGGCTAGTAGCCATTGATAGCTTTATCCTCCATGAAAGTTGGGGCAATTGTGTCCTCCCCCATTTTCCTGATTTTCCTTTCCCTTGCTCTCCACATGTGGATGCCAATGGTGTCAATTCACTTGTATAGAGCAGGGCGAAAGGGCTGCGCCCTCTACGTAAGGACATAATTTATTCCTCTGCCCTGAGATCTGTTGCCCCCAAGGCCTGGAGTGGGAGGGCAGGAGTGTCTTTACCTCACAGCTTTCCTCATTTTAAGGTGCAATCCTATGCATGCTTAGACAGAAAAAGGGCCTACAACTCCCAGAGTGTCCCAGCCAGCATGTCTAGCTGGGGCATGTTGGGAGTTGTAGGCCTTTTTTCAGTCTAAACACACATAAGATTGCATCCTTAGCCTCTTCCCTTTTTATCATTCAGCTGTATGGAACAGGAAAGCCCTCGTGGAGAAAACAATCTGTCCCACCAAACAATAGGATTAGGGAGAGGGGACAGCAAAATAAATTTTCACTTTGGGCAGCACTAAAGCTTGAGCTAGTTTTAAATAGCTGTAATTCTATTATATGGGTAGGCACAGGCTACCATCTTTTACACTCAGTGCCAGGTTTTTTTTCATTAGACATGTATGTATCCATTATATCATACACAATTTCATGGTGGGTTTTCAACAACGTTAGGAAGGGAAATGGGGTGGGTAGATGGGAATCAATTTGATTTTTTTCCCCAAGACTAGCTTTCTGCAGTATTGTAGGAAAAGCGTTTGTTGTTTTTTTAATTTTTAAATCCAAACTTCTAAGCTTGGGTGAATGTGCTCAGAGATAATGCAAGCAATAAAACATCCTATTTCTTGAATCTATATTTCTTTGGCGCATTGATATTATATGAAGTCAAGTACATTTTTCTTTTTCGCCATGACTCTCTCATACCTCTTCAGCCATTGCACTGTCGCCTGGGAAGTGCTAAAACAGAGCAAATAATGCTATTCTCAAAGGGGTTTGACCCACACAAAACCACAATGCAACTACGCCTATTAGTTTCAATGCAGCTATTCATGCAATTATGGTAAGCAAGATTTAGCACAAAGTGTTTGAAATCTCAGGACAGAATTCACAGAAAACATGGAGCCTCTTGTTTAGCTGCATTTCCCCCTCATTGTGCCCCTGATGGGAAGGGAGGGAAGAGATTAGATTAATGAGCTGACCATTGTGCAGAGTTGTTGTTTTATTAGAAGCAAGCAAAATGCCTGTCATTATGATGGGTGGCGGTGGTGTGTGTGAGGGTGAGAGGGCTTGTGCACTGTGAGGCCCTCTGAGGGGAGGAGGAAGGAGTGTCACTGCACCTCACTGCAGAACCTTATCCGTATAGGCTAGGTAGTAAGCAGTGTCAGAGAAGGGTAGAGAGCAGGCTGTTGTTTTCCTCACAACAGTGCCCCAAAGCAACACTCCTAGGAAGGCTCCTCCTCTCAGCTGTCACCACCACCAGCCATTCCAGCAGGCTGTGCTGAGGGAGCTGAGAGGGGGAAGCAGGGCCATTCCACCAGCCCTGCTGAAGACCTCCCTCATGAAAGCTTCTCTTCCCTCAGCTGTTACCACAAGCGGCCATTCCAGCCGTCTGTACAGGGAGAGGTGGGCATCAGAAGCAGGACCATTCCACCAGCCTTGAAGACCACCCCCATGAAAGGCTTCTCCTGCAGCTGTCACCAGCAGCCATTCCAGCAGGCGGTGCTGAGGGAGACGAGCAGCCTGCAAGCAGGGACTGTCTTGCTTTACTGGTTATACGTAAGCTGCTCCGGGAAACGTTCTGGCTGAGGAGCAGGATAAAAATACTTGAGATAAATAAATAAAGTGCAGCGTTTTACTTTGCTCACAAGAGTGAATAACTTACATGGGAGAAAATACAAGAGGTGCATCATTAAAATAGACACTATTAGGGATGCAATTAAGGTGTGGGCTAAACTTGGTCCTTGAACCTGGGGGTCCCAGCTATGGAGAAGTAAGCCTGCCTCTATCTGCCTAGTCTCCTCCTGGGTTCTGCATCTTGGCCATGCTGTACTGTGGCAGAACATTGGAAGACTGAGACAAGGTGTCAAGAATGGGCTTTTCTATAAACAGATTGGTTGTGGTCTACTAAGGGTGCATGAAACAGCTGAGGATAGAGATGGATGAATCTGTCAGCGTTGGTCTCTCTTAGTTTCTCATTTTTCCAGTCTTACTCTTAACGGAGCTTCATTCTGAACTTTGAGAATCTTTTCTGAAATTCGCATCAAAATTCAAATGCATTTTTGTGTGCATTTCCCCCAATACATGCATTGTTATATGCCATTTTGCCCAATATACACATTTTTAGAAGCTGTTTTCCTAATGCATTTTGGAACATTATTCTCTCTAATATACACATTTTTGTGTGCATGTTTTCCTAATATACACGTTTTTGTATGCAGTTTTTTGATTGGAGAATTCCACTGCAACATACAGAGAAGTGTGAATTTTGAAGGATAATAATTTTGAGTTCTATAATTGGTTTGAAGGTTCAAAATTAGATACGCACACATTAATATACAAACTGAACTACTTTTTCTCCCATCCCTAACTGAGGATCCCTCTCAAAAATTAAGGATTTTTTTCTTTTACAATGTGTATGTAAAAACCTGGGAACCTGATGGTCATATTGGCTATTCTTTCTTGCAACAATTTTTAATTGATAACTTTTTCTTGTTGTATTGTGTCCACCCTTCTCCATCCAGTGAGAAATTCAGCACAGCCTTCATGAGGTACATTTTCTTCAGAGGAGAGAGGACAGGAGATGTATGGTGCCATTGTAAAAATCTGTTTGGTTTTGAGGGTGTAGACTGAGCTGGTATTGTGGAGTACAGACGTAAGCACACAGACACTACCAGATTCATATCAGTTGTCCCCATCTCACTCCTGCAATCCAAATCAACATTTAGTACATTGCAATGTCAAAAATACTTCTTCCCCAAAGCTCTCTTAACACTGGCCAAATGATGAAGAAGAAAAGTTAAATCCACCCAGCCCTTGCAGCTGTGTGACTTCCTTATGCATTCGAGATAGCTTAAGATGAATACTTGTTCCTTAATGATATTATTATAATAAAGGCACTTTCTGAATATAAGAAAGGGCCCAAGCAAACATTGCTGTAAAGTCATAGCAAGCAGCCATGTCTTTTGTTCTTATTTATTCTAGCATAAGTGCAGGGCCCTGATCTTGATCAGAACCCTAGTGTGGGGGAGTGAGAGGTGAGTAAAAGCGAGAAATAAGGCTAAGTGAAAGAAGCAAGAATTGTACTTGCCTTTAGTTTATCTCAGACATAGTTCTCTGATGCAGCATTTTGGTGTTCTCGTTGACATCACTTCTCTGGCTCCTGAATCCTACAACTCATGGATCTGGTAGCCCCTTTGAATAATTTCTTTCTGGCACTGGCAGCTGGTTTTGCAGCTTCTACTAGGTCCCCCTTCACTGCAAATCCCCTTCACCGTCATTGTTGCCCCAGGTTTTCCTTGCTTTGTCACCTCCATCCAACACTTGTATGCACAAGCAGAAATGTGTGACTCAGGGTGATGTTGAGGAGAAGAGGACCCTTCCATCGGCTTCTCCAGTGAGGCTATCTGCATTGGTTGTGGTGCCCTGTGTTTAGCCACATAGAATAGCCCATCAAGATCCAGCCTTCATTCCTAGCAGATAGGCTTATTCCAAGCAAGAATGTTCTGTTGTGAGTTGTGACTGCCTGCTCCAACAGCACAGATCTGTGTCCTGAAAAGGGACTGAATCTTTGCAAGGGATTCCAATTCAAAAGGTCATTGCGGCTAGAATGGTCCACCACTTCGCTCAGTTCATTCTTAACCATCGTGAAAACTTTTCTTTATCCATTCCTCACATTACCCCTTACCAGATGGGTGACTTAAATAACTGTAGCAAAGGTTATTCTATAGCCAATCTTGCCTGCTTATTATGTCAATCCTCACTCATGGAATTATACAGATTTCTCTCATTTTTAAAGTTACATTTCCCCTGCCAGCTCTTAATTTTTGATATCTTCCGACTGACTCATTTACGCCTTGCCTGGCATTATTTTCCATTTCAGAGGCAAGGTGTCTGAGTTTGCCCTCTTCATTCCAGTGGTTATCTGTAATTCCTAGTTCTCTGAATTCCGTCTAGATAATTTAATAATTTGTCTCTGGATTTTCTGGATAGTAGCAGGGCCAGGCTGGGGTCTTGGGAGCCAGAACTAATTTCCATTCCTGGAGAGTGTATTTTCTAGCTCAAGGTCCCTAAGACCCTGAATTGGAAGCTGGAGTAGCTCAGGAAGCTAGAACCTGAAGTGCAGCAAGCAGAACGCTCAGCTCTGTTGACCAGGCAAAGGCAGAAAGCAACATGTTCAGTAATTTATACCAAACCTGGCCCATTCAGGGGCTTCATACTGTCTGCCAACTGCAGGGGCTGATATTACAAGCCCCACCCAATTCTCTTCTGTGTCTGAAGGGGGTTCTGTCTAGGCCTGAGTACGCAGTCTGTGTTCATAGACCAACGCCCCCACACTGAGGTTCCTTGCAAGGGCTGGACTCCCAGACGAACTTGATAAAATTAACTCAAGATTGTGCTCCATGTTTTTATGAAAACAACCTTGGGTTTAATACAAAACTGACCTTGAAAGACCCTATATTAAACCAATCATTTCAATGTTACAGGAATGACGATTATGAATCCTCAGTGTGATTGTGTGTGAATAGCACTCTTGTTTATTCAAAAATCTGATAATTTAAATGAAATTATACTGTATTTGTTCTAGATTCTCCCAACAAATGTTTCATTGTTATTTCTCAGCTTGGAACCCTCTCTATTTTTTTTAATACCAAAAATACAGTACTCCCACTGAGCTATCATTAGTGGGATCATTTTTAAGAAGGTCTCACGAGTTACACACACAGCCCAAATGAGCACAGAGTCTTTTTTTAAATGAAAAAATAATTAGTTGTTACAACTAGAACAAAGAAAATGCATATGGCTTTATAATGTTATTATATTTATCCCTAATCTTGCTGCTTTCTTTAGAAAAGGAAATACAACCCAAATTTATTAGTTCCGATATAAGTGATACCTTAGACCTGAACGTACTAGTCCTGTGTTGGTAGAAGGTCCTTCTTTTTGCAATAAGCTGAAGTTAACATCTTAGCTGCTATAAGTACACTCATTATCATTGCCAGGACAGCCCAAGACATTCTACTGCCTGGGGTGAGGAACAAGATCGAACCTTCTCCCATTCTATGTATAAAAGTCAGCTGGATTGTTTCTTCAACACTGGAGATGGAACAGCATCCTCCACTGCCCCTGAAGGCAGCAGGTTAGTTTAGGGGGCACATGGCAAGCTGCTTCGCACACAGTTCTCTCTTTCGACACCTTGCTGCCGCCTCCCAGCATCTGCTGCCTGATGCAACTGCTTCATTTTGCTTAGTGGTAGGGCCGGCCCTGATCATTAGCTACTAGTACATACAGAAATTATATTCCGTATTTCCATCCAGTAAGTTTGTATTTCAGGAAGAAGTCCTGAAGAATGTAAAAACCCATTTGCTCTCCAACAATAGTCAAGGAGTACATTAAAATGCAGAGAGGGAAACTTCTAGGAAGGTTGGAGAACAACCAGAATTGGCCAAATCATTAGACAAAAAAAGGTGGGGGGGGCATGATCAGAGGGCAGGAGACAGTAAGGAAAGAATGAGGAGCAGGGAGATAGCAACTCCCAAGAGGGAAGAGGAAGTTCCAGGGACTGAGAAAAGTTCCAGGGACAGAGGGGTCAGAAGAAGAAAGGAGACTTTGTTTAATGCAAAGGAGGCTGCAAAGCAAGACCCTGGAAGAGAGCAGAAAGCCAGGGCCAAGTCTGAGCTTGTCAGCATCTCTGACTTAGCAGGATTCCGTTGTTTCCCAAATAGGAAATCTCTCTTTGGGGAAGGGGAAATGTCCCAAGCCATGACACTGCTTCACTACTGCTGAATCTGGTTTTTTGTAGCTTTCCTTATGGTGTGAAGGAAAAACACCCAATAAAGAACTTTATTCCCATAGGTGTATGAAGGTTCCGCTGAATAGCATCTCAGACAGGTAGTGGAAACCAACCCATATTGTATCATACAGATTTTACTTAATTTATAGGGTGTTAAACGCTACTGATACTGTGTTTTGCAACAATATTCTGTAGGATTTGCACTGATAGTTTATGCTGTTGACAAATGTTTCCAAATCCAAACTAGCAGAGTCCAAGCTCAACAAGGTGCGGGACATCTGTGTTTTAATCTCCCAATGTTGCCTTTAAAAGAAAAGAAAAATGGCAGCCATGGTTCTGGGGGTGGGTTTTCTTTCGAACTCTTTCATCCATGATTCCTCCCCAATGTAAACCCCCCCCCCCCCCAGCTGACAGATGCCCTGTTGGGGAGAAGCTATGGGCAAGCATAGATTTCATCCTGAATCCTGTTTTGGGCATAATTTGCTAACAACTGAAATCATACTATTCCTCCCCATCACCCCTTTGCTAGATCAAACATTCTTAGGTCATGTCCCCCACTCCATTTGTAGCTATGGATAGATACCCCAAATATAGCAACAGGTTTCCTTACAGGGAGGATGGACAATCTGGTTCCCTCCAGATGTTTTGGATTGCAGGTCCCATAATCCCTGACCATTGGTCATTCTGTCTGGGACTTAAGGAAAATGTAGTCCAAAAGATCTGGAGGGTGCCTGCCTTACGGTTATCATAGATTAGTGAAACGTCAACTTTTTGTTTTTGTTTTTTGGCAAATTAGGCCAGCTGCACAGAATGGGGAGGAATGCACAGTAACCTGGCATGATGCACAATAGCAAGCTGTCAGCTATTTGTATGGGGAACTGTGATGAGCAATAACCCAAGACTCTGCACAACAGCAAGTCATTCAAACCATGGTCCATTAGCCGTGGCCAAAACAACACGCAAGCGAACCGTTTAGGAAATGCCACTCTCCTGGAAAAATGCCTCCTCCCCCTCCCCTCATGGAAACATCCGCTCCTTCTCCAGATAAGTGTCCTGGGCGTGCAATGCCCCTTTTGGGTGAAGTGGCAATGGCCATAGAGATGCTGGGGGGGGGGAGGGGGCACTCACATCCTTAATTTCCTGAAGGCCTGCTTTCCCTCAGTGATTCCAAGCATCCTTGTCCCTCACTGTGCCCAGAATAAACCCAAGCTGTGCCTTTATGTTAATTATCTGTCCTCCACAAGCTGTTCTGTGATAAGATACTGTACACAGTTAGTGTCATACCTTTCCTCTACGCCCAGCAGCACGCAGCAGCAGCAGCAGCTCACATGATGGTCATTGAATATCCATGACTCACAGTCCACAGGACTAGGATGCTAGCCAGCTGGGATTTGTTCTAAGTGGTGTGAAATGACAAGCAGTGCATGAGATGCAGCTCAGATACCAAGCACCGAGGACCAACATTATTTTTTTAAGGGGTCACACAGCTCTTCTAGCCCTCACAAATGAAAGAGAACAGATTTATTTGTTTATTTAAAAAAATCAGTCCCCTGTCTGCAAACAGTGTATTCAAGGTCACCTCCAAACCGTGAAAAAACCCTCTAACAATAAATTGCGCTAACAGTAAAATCACCACCACAATGTACGCATTAAAACAACCAAATTAACAGTAATATCTGCTAAAGGAAACTTTAAAAAACACACGCTGCATCTAAATTCTGACATTGCAGCTAATAGGCCTGGGAAATAGCTCTCTCTGAATGAGAGACTGTTGAAACTGCTGCCTGTCGGATGAGACAGTACTAAGTAGGGATATCACCACGGACTGCTAAAGACTCCGCCCCCCCGGAATCCGTGGCGGAATGGCCTCCCCGCCTGCCACCCCGCAGAATCCCCCCGGAACGGAGCTTACCTGGTGGCGGCAGCAGTGGATCCAGCTGGTTTCCCGGCCACTGCCAGGTTGCTGCGGCCGCCATTTACGTGGCTGCCTTTTGCCGTGATAGACTGTGTAAATACTTATGTAGCCTATCATGGCTTGGCAGCCACGCAAATGGCAGCCGGTGTAGCAGAGTCGCCACGGCGCAGAGCCAGCCGGGGAGGATTCCGGAGGGAGGGACGGAGCACCTCCCCCCCACCGCCAATGCCCTGGAACGGACAAGTGAGTGGGATTTGTACATCCCTAGTACTAAGCTAGTTGAACAATAGCCTGACTCAGTATCAGGTAGCTTCATACGTTCGTGTATGACAGGGACAGGGAATCTCTAGGCCATGAGCTAATTTGGCCCTCCAGGCTGGCCTGTGGGGGCTTGGCTGTGGGTCCTTCTCAAGCCCCGCACTTTCAGGGTTAGCAGGGATAGGAGTCAGTGGTAAGAGATAAGAGTGAGGACTCCTCATAATGCATCACTCACCCCCTGATTGGGAGGGGAGCAGAGCACTGGCGAATCCCGGCTGTTATCTCTGATTACTGATGAGAGGTAACAGTGGGAATTCCCTTAGCACCCCGCTTGCGGTCCTAATTGGGAGGCAGAGTGGTGCACTAAAGGTTTTGCCCACCTGCGTCCTCTCCAATGGGGGAAGGCATGGGGCACGCAAAGGTGTCAGGTGGCTTTGCGTGGAGCAGCTATGCCAAGGGCAGCTATGCCAGGCATGGGTTTTCCCCAGCCAGGAAAAGCATGCATGCAGCAACGCCAGCTCTCCCACTTTGCTTGGCCCACATCCTCCCCAGTGGGGGAAGGTGTGGGCCAGATGAACGTGTTTAATCTATATTATGATACCACAGCAGAGAAATCCATGCTGAGGGCATCCACTAAGGATTGCTGTATGCAAGCAGCAAAATCAGGCAGTGGATAGGTGACTATACCACTTCTGGAGGTAGGAAAGTGTCAGTTTTGAATGCTTTCCCATATAAAAAAAATTACCCTGAAATTAAAAAAAAAAGCACATCAGTGAGAAAGGTTGTAGCTCAGCCCACTCTTTGCTGTGCTAGTTGTCTACTTGCAGGGAATTGTTTTTCTTTTAATGTAGTTGAACCTTAAACATGCTGACCTGTGCAGTCCATTCTACCACTCAGGGATATACCACCTGATTCCCATCTTGCTTCTGCATGCATGTAAACTAGGCCTGATTTAACCTCCAATAACAGCGGTGGGCAACTTGTGGCTCTCCAGATATTCTTGTACTGTAACTTTCATCAGCCCTAGCCAGCATAGCCAATAGTGGGAAATAATGGGAGTTGCAGTCCAACAACTTCATGGGGAGGGGGGCACAAGTTTGTTTGTTGCCCCTCAGTTTTGTTATGATGGTTAATTGTTTTGTTTTGATAGTATTATATTTGTAATTTTGATTTTTGAATTTTGTACACTGCCCTGGAATCCATTCTGGATGAAGGGGTGGTCTAGAACCTTTATGAATGAATGAATGAATGAATGAATGAATGAATAAATAAATAGATTGATGGCCCTCCAGATGTTGCTATCATCTCTGCGCATTGGCCATGCTGGCTGAGGCTAATAGTTCAGTCACATCTGGTGGGCTACAGATGTAATTGAACATCCCACCCCTGATGTATATGAAGTATGTTGAACATTCCAAAGCACTATATAAATAATGATGACGATGATGATATACTTGGACAATTGTTGTATTGTAGGTCTGCACAACCTGTGACCACCAAGAAAAGTGCAGCCCACAAGATGATTCACCATGGCTTGATAAAACCCTTGTTTTGCTCTCTGCCTGGAGTGCAGTTCTCACTTAGTGGGGTAAGCCTATGTCAGGGCTGCAGGTGGGAACTCATAAGATTTAATTCTTCTCCATCAGTGGTGTAGTGGTATATTTTGCAATGCAGGTGCTCATCATGGCAGCCCCCATGGCCACGCCCCCAAGGAGAGTAAAAAAAATGCCGGCAGCTGTGCTGATCCATTTGAAAACACTAGTTGTAGCAGACTTCATCTCCACCAGAAGCAGGTCTTTTGTAAAGTGAATGGGTCTCAATGGCCCATTCAAGACCAAGCCCCCCCCCCAAATACTTTGCATTACAACAAGAAAATCTCACAGCAATATATTGTTTGGGGGAAAATCCGCCCGCCCGCACAGCTACTGTGAGGACTGCACAACATGCTCAGAGGGAACAGGAAAGCCTATGGGCAACAGCACTTGACATCATCATGCTAATCAAAAAGTCCTGGCGCTTCGACCCTGCAGGCCCTGGCTCCAGTACTCCATTTTCTTTATAGGGAAAAGCTCCTTGAACACATTGACTGAAGGCATTGAATGAATGTGCAGACAGGATGGCAGGACCATGTGGGCAAGCCCCACCCACTGCCATCACCACTCACTGCCCCGTTTGCCCCGTTTAATGTCCATTTGAGGTTTCTCAGAACAAGTTATTTGCGTGTGGTGGTGATATGTGGAGACAGTGGTGGAGGGGCTAGTCCACGTGGCCCCATTATCCCCTCCACACATTCATTCAGTGCACGGATGGGGCGATGTGTATCCCGCTCCTAGTCACACACCAAACTTTTTGTTTCTAATGTTCAACAGACCACGTTTCCTCAGATTACCCCTCGCTCCTTTGTGTGTATCGTTAAGTTCAACAGCATCTGCAGAAATAGTCATTGCCCTAAGAGATTCCACTATGAAGTTCAAACTCTGTGTTTTTTGTGCAAAAATTCCTTCTAGACCATTGGTTTATATGTGAAAGCATTCTGGATTCATTGGTATAAAATATTTAATCCTGTTTTTTTTTACATTTTTTATGCAAGTCTTTGATATTGCTTCTTAAAACAACAACAACAGCCAGACACTCTCTTGTTCTTGTAAGGCTGTAGACCTCAAGTCATGCCCAGTGATTCTGGTTCAGTCATTCTGGAGTTGCTGGTCACTCTGCTGCAGCAGCTGGGAGAGAGGCGAGACAGCAAGGCCCCCTCCTTCAGCTCGGCTGGGCATCACTGCCATTTGGCTCCTCCTCTCCCAGAACCGTCTCCCTCCGGTCGTTAAATGCGTATGTAATTTTATGAAGCATTTGTGGCTGGATTTATTTGTTTCCCTTTTCCCTCCCTCTCCCTTTTCCCTTTTTTTATCATATCTGTTCAGTTGTAAGCCTGTGAACAGGGACTGTGTTGTTTTCTTTATCTTTGTGCAGTGCCTAGAAAACGTGCCTTACATATACAGTCAGGACCAGAAATATCAGAACAAGGATAACTGTTTTGGCAGTTGGCCTCTGTACACCACCACAATGAAGTTGAAAGGAAACACACTCAGATGGGAGCGAAGTCAGGACTTTCAGCTGTAATTCAAGGGGTTTGACAAAAGTGGGGCACTAACCATTCAGGAAGTACAGCCAGTGGTACCCCCCCCCCCATCGTTGGTGGCTCATAAGTAATGGAACGAATGGCTGACAAGCAGCTGCATGGCCAGGTGTGGCCTGTTTCCTGGGTACCCCATGACCAAGCAAGCAGATAAAAGGCCTGGAGGTGGTTCTGAGTGTTACATTTGCATCTGGTATCTGTTCACTGGAACTCCCAACATGAGGAGGTCCAAAGAGGTGTCCATGCGAGTGAAGGAGGCCATCATTAGGCTGAGGAAACAAAATAAACCCATCAGAAAGATAGCAAAAACAGTGGGAGTGGCCAACACAACAGTCTGGAACATCCTGAAAAAACAGGACTTAACTGGCAAGCTCAGCAACAGCAAAAGGCCTGGAAGACCACGGAAGACAACTAAACTGGATGACCACAGAATTCTGCTCATGGTGAAGAGGAACACTTTCCCAACATCTAGCCAGGTCAAGAACGCTCTTGCGGAGGTAGGCATGTCATTGTCATCATCTACAGTCAAGAGACAGCTTTATGAATGTAAATACAGAGGCTTCACAACAAGGTGCAAACCACTGGTAATGCTCAAGAACCGAAAGGCCAGATTAGCCTTTGCCAGCAAACACCTAAAAAAGCCTGTCCAGTTCTGGAATAAGATTCTTTGGACTGATGAAACCAAGAATAACTTGTACCAGAATGATGGGAAGAGAAAAGTATGGAGAAGGAAAGGAACAGCTCATCATCCAAAGCATACCACATCATCTGTCAAATATGGTGGGGGCAGTGTTATGGCCCCCTTCATGGATCACTGCCTTGTTGTGGCGAAGGGGCTTGCGTAACTCAGTGAAGCCATAAGCTATGCCGTGCAGGGCCACCCAAGACGGACAGGTCATGGCAGAGAGTTCTGACAAAATGTGGTCCACTGGAGAAGGAAATGGCAACCCACTCCAGTATTCTTGCCAAGAAAACCCCATGGAACGTATCACAAGGCTAAAAGATATGACGCCGGAAGATGAGCCCCTCAGGTGGGAAGGTGTCCAATATGCTACTGGGGAAGAGCAGAGGGTATTTCCAAGTAGCGCCAGAAAGAGTGAAGCGGCTGGGCCAAACCCGAAAGGACACTCAGCTGTGGATGTGTCTGGTGGTGAAAAGAAAATCAGATGCTGTAAAGAACAATATTGTTTAGGAACCTGGAATGTCAGATCAATGAATCAAGGTAAGTTGGAGGTGGTCAAACATGAGATGGCAAGATTGAACATCGACATCTTGGGAATCAGCGAACTAAAATGGACAGGCATGGGCGAATTTAATTCAGGTGACCATCATATCTACTATTGTGGGCAAGAATCCCTTAGAAGAAATGGAGTAGCACTCATAGTCAACAAAAGGGTGGGAAAAGCAGTACTGGGGTACAATCTTAAAAATGATAGAATGATCTCAGTACGAATCCAAGGCAAACCATTCAACATCACAGTAATTCAAGTCTATGCCCCAACCACTGAGGCCGAAGAAGCTGAGGTTGATCGGTTCTATGAAGACCTACTACACCTTCTAGAACTAACACCAAAAAAAGATGTCCTCTTCATCATAGGGGATTGGAATGCTAAAGTAGGAAGTCAAGAAATCACTGGGATAACAGGCAGGCATGGCCTTGGTGTACAAAATGAAGCAGGACAAAAGCTAATAGAGTTTTGCCAAGAGAACATGCTGATCATAGCAAACACTCTTTTCCAACAGCACAAGAGGCGACTCTACACATGGACGTCACCAGATGGTCAATATCGAAATCAGATTGATTATGTCCTTTGCAGCCAAAGATGGAGAAGCTCCATACAGTCAGTAAAAACAAGACCTGGAGCTGACTGTGGCTCAGATCATGAGCTGCTTCTTGCAAAATTTCGTCTTAAATTGAAGAACGTCGGGAAAACCACTAAACCGTTCAGGTATGACCTAAATCATATCCCTGATGAATATACAGTGGAGGTGAGGAATAGATTTCAGGGATTAGACCTGATAGACAGAGTGCCTGAGGAACTATGGACGGAGGTCCGTAACATTGTTCAGGAGGCAGCAACGAAATCCATCCCAAAGAAAAAGAAATGCAAGAAAGCAAAGTGGCTGTCTGATGAGGCTTTACAAGTAGCTCACGAAAGAAGGGAAGTGAAAAGCAAGGGAGAAAGGGGAAGATATACCCAACTGAACGCAGAGTTCCAGAGAATAGCAAGGAGAGACAAGAAGGCCTTCTTAAATGAACAATGCAAAGAAATCGAGGAAAACAACAGAATGGGAAAGACTAGAGATCTCTTCAAGAAAATTGGAGATCTCAAGGGAACGTTTTGTGCAAAGACGGGCATGATAAAGGACAAAGAAGGCAGGGACCTAACAGAAGCAGATGAGATTAAGAAGAGGTGGCAAGAATACACAGAAGAACTATACAGGAAAGATCTGAATGTCCCTGATAGCCATGATAGTGCGGTCACTGAACTTGAGCCGGACATCCTAGAGAGTGAAGTCAAGTGGGCCTTAGGAAGCATTAGTAACAACAAAGCTAGCGGAGATGACAGTATTCCAGCCGAGCTATTTAAAATCCTAAAAGATGATGCTGTTAAAGTGCTGCATTCAATATGTCAACATATCTGGAACACTCAACAGTGGCCACAAGACTGGAAAAGGTCATTTTACATTCCAATTCCAAAGAAGGGCAACGCCAAAGAGTGTTCAAACTACCGCACAATTGCGCTCATTTCACATGCCAGCAAGGTGATGCTCAAAATCCTACAAGCTAGGCTTCAGCAGTATGCGAACCGAGAACTACTGGAAGTACAAGCTGGGTTTAGAAGAGGCAGAGGAACTAGAGATCAAATCGCCAACGTTCGCTGGATCATGGAGAAAGCAAGAGAATTCCAGAAAAACGTCTATTTCTGCTTCATTGACTACGCTAAAGCCTTTGATTGTGTGGATCACAACAAACTGTGGCAAATTCTGAAAGAGATGGGAGTACCAGACCACCTTACCTGTCTCCTGAGAAACCTGTATGAGGGTCAAGAAGCAACAGTAAGAACCAGACATGGAACAACCGATTGGTTCAAAATTGGGAAAGGAGTACAACAAGGCTGCATATTGTCACCCTGCTTATTTAACTTATATGCAGAGTACATCATGAGAAATGCCGGGTTGGATGAATCAGAGGTCGGAATTAAGATTGCTGGGAGAATTATCAACAACCTCCGATATGCAGACGATACCACCCTAATGGCAGAAAGCGAAGAGGATCTCAAGAGCCTCTTGTTGAGGGTGAAAGAGGAGAGTGCAAAAGCTGGTTTGAAACTCAACATTAAAAAAACTAAGATCATGGCATCTGTCCCCATCACTTCCTGGCATATAGAAGGGGAAGAAATGGAAGCAGTGACAGATTTTACTTTCTTGGGCTCCAAGATCACCGCAGACGGTGACTGTAGCCATGAAATTAAAAGACGCTTGCTCCTTGGGAGGAAAGCTATGGCCAACCTAGACAGCATAGTAAGAAGCAGAGACATCACCTTGCCGACAAAGGTCCGTCTAATCAAAGCTATGGTTTTCCCAGTAGTAATGTATGGCTGTGAGAGCTGGACTATAAGGAAGGCTGAGCGCCGAAGAATTGATGCTTTCGAACTGTGGTGCTGGAGAAGACTCTTACGAGTCCCCTGGACTGCAAGGAGGTCAAATCAGTCCATCCTAAAGGAAATCAACCCTGAGTGCTCATTGGAAGGACAGATAATGAAGCTGAAGCTCCAATATTTTGGCCACCTAATGCGAAGAGAAAACTCCCTGGAAAAGACCCTGATGCTGGGAAAGACTGAAGGCAAAAGGAGAAGGGGACAGCAGAGGATGAGATGGCTAGATAGCATCACGGATGCAATGAATATGAACTTGAGCACGCTCCGGGAGAGAGCGGAGGACAGGAAGGCCTGGCGTGCTATGGTCCATGGGGTCACGAAGAGTCGGACACGACTGAACGACTGAACAACAACAACAACAACAAGTGTTATGGCATGGGCATGTATGGCTGCCAATGGAACTGGGTCACTGGTGTTTATCAATGACCTGACTGCTGATAAAAGCAGCAGGACGAATTCTGAAGTGAATAAGGCTATACTTTCTGCTCAGATTCAGGCGAATGCTGATAGGACGCCGCTTCATATTGCAGATGGACAATGACCCAAAACATACAGCAAAAGCTACCCCAGAGTTTCTCAAGGCAAAGAAGTGGGATGTTCTTCAATGGCCAAGTCAGTCACCTGATCTCAACCCAATAGAGCAAGCTTTTTTTTTTACTTACTGAAGACAAGACTGAAGGCAGAAAGACCCACAAACAAGCAGCAGCTGAAGGCAGCTGCAGTAAAGGCCTGGCAAAGCATCTCGAGGGAGGAAACTCAGCATTTGGTCACGTCCATGGGTTCCAGACTTCAGGCAGTCATTGACCACAAAGGATTTTCATCCCGGTATTAAAGGCTGAATAAGTTTGAAATTATGTTGATTTGATCGTTCCATTACTTATGAGCCACCAACGATGGGTGTGTGTGTATGCCACTGGCTGTACTTCCTGAATGGTTAGTGCCCCACTTTTGTCAAACCCTTTGAATTACAGCTGAAAGTCCTGACTTTGCTCCCATCTGTGTGTGTTTCCTTTCAACTTCAATGTGGTGGTGTACAGAGGCCAACTGCCAAAACAGTTATCCTTGTTCCAATATTTCTGGCCCTGAGTGTACATACGCAGGGGTGTAGTGGAGCCAGCACCCCCAGGGACGCAGCGCAGGCACTTGTTGATTAGCAGGGATGCTGCCACCTCCCCGCAGACTTCCCTCTTCCCTCTGAACTTCGCTGCAATCCTCACAGTAGCTGGGAAGAAAATGGATTTTAACAAAAACAATATAATGCTTCCTATTTTAATGCAAACTATTTTGGGATAGCTTGGTCTTGAATGGGCAATGAAAGCCCATTAGCTTACAAAAGACCTGCTCCTGGTGGAGCTCAGACAGCTTTGCTGAGCTCAACCTCTGCTGATTCTCCCATCCCTATAAATCCCAACAACGAACAGTAAACAATATTAATCCAACTACTGCAACTACTGTTTATGATCACCTTTCTGCAGAGGAGAGTTTACTAGCATATCATTGGAATGAATATTTACCTCACACTTTCCTGCCCTATGCCAGTCTCCTGAGCAAGTTTCTATGAGTCTCCGTGGAGCTTTCACCATCCTCCTTGACCATCAGGACCCCTGGTCCTCTCCCCATGGACTTCAGACCTCCTTTGCTTGAGTTACTTCTTGCCTCTGTAAAGATATCACAGGTGTTGATCAAGCATACACCCTATTCCCACCTTAAGTAGCAACATGTAAGGTTTTTTGGATGTGCTTATAGCTGGGAAAGAATTTGCCAGAAGGTTTCAGAATGGTCTGTTTGTACTAAAGAAATCAGAGGATGCACTGTTTGTTCAGCTGTGCCCCTCTTATACCAGATATTGGAGCTGTATTTTCTCATGCACACTTTGTCTGCAGCTTGGAGGCCTGGAAGCTCCTGTAGCCTTTTGCCAAAATGGCATTTTTGTGGCTGTTTCATTCTTTCCTTCATACATTTCTATCGTCACATCCTTCTTCCCATGAGTAACTGAGTTAGCGTCCATACATTGTTTAATGATACCAATACTGCTCTACATTAATTCTCTTCTCCTGGTAGCTACGTTTTTCATCAAGGTTTGTACAACTTGGACTGATCTTTCCATGAAGCCATTGGACTGGCTTATCAGGGAGGATGAACAGTTTTCAGATGAGAGGGATGTAGGTATATGCGAAAGTCACTTACCGTTTCGCGGATCTGCTTCGTGGTGGAGGGGGAGGCGCTCCGTCCCTCCCCCCGGAATCCTCGACGGCGGGGAGGCACGCCATGCCTCCCCCCGGAATCCTGCCCGGCCGGCTCCACTCCATGGGGATTCCACGGAGCTGCCAACCAGCTCCGCCCGCAGCTGGACATCCAGCCGCTGGGCAGCAGGAACACAAATGGCAGATGCCGTAGCCGCCACCGTTTGCGTCCCTGTATTTAACCGTGATAGCCTACATAAATATTTACATAGCCTATCACGGCAAAGTTTTAAAAAAACCACGTACGCAAATGGCGGCGGCTATGGCGGCCGCCATTTGCGTTCCCTTTTTTTCGCCATTTTAGCCTACGTAAATATTTACGTAAGCTATTGAAGTGAAAACAAAGGGGAACGCAAATAGCGTCCACTAGACTATTTGCGTTCCCCTTTTTTTTCACCATAATAGCTTACGTAAATATTTACGTAGGCTAAAATGGCGAAAAAAAGGGAACGCAAATGGCGGCCGCCATAGCCGCCGCCATTTGCATACGTGGTTTTTTTTTTAACCTTGCTGTGATAGGCTACGTAAATACTTACATAGCCTATCATGGCCTCCACAGGAATGCAAAAGGCGTCCCTGCGTTAGCTGTGATAGGCTACGTAAGTATTTACGTAGCCTATCACGTCTATGAAGAGAAAGCGAATGGCGGCCGTGGAGGCGGCCGCCATTCGCTAGTCGGCGTGGACAGCAGCAGGTAAGTGCTCTGTTTCACGCGCGTGTAGTGGGTTGGGGGCTCCGTTCCGGGCCCATTTCATGGGGGGGGCGCGGGGGGGCTTCGTTCCACCACGGATTTCGGGGGGCCGAATGCACTGGCATTCGGCCTCACCGAGATCAGTGGCGAAATTCTCCACCATCCCTAGAGGTATGATATATATCTGAAAGGGCACCAGAAAAAGGAGGTTTCCAGAGAGGAGGAATTTCCAGAGGCATAGTAGTGTTAGTCTGAAGCAGCAAAAACAGCAAAGAGCCTTGTGGCACCTTAAATACATTTATTGTGATATAAGCTTTCAGGGACTACAGTCAACTCTGAAAGCATAAACTGTTATCTAGAGCTATGGGCAAATAGATACATGATTGGAGGAGGGGCAATTGTAAATAATGAGGTCAAAGGGAAATGAAATGCAAAAACCACAGACAGCGGGCCGATCTACATTGTGCCTGCCATTGCAATGAACTTGAAGTCGGGGTCCTGTCAGGTTAAACACACTTGCATTAAAACGTGATTATCCACACTCACCCATTTTCCCCATTGGGGTTCTTGATTGAATGCGTGAGCTCGGTTCACACTCGAGAGCTGTACTGTTTTCCTGCTCTTAAAGACAGTGGCTCTCATTGGAGGAGCAGAAACTCTCCCTGTTTCTGCTGATTCCCTGCCCACTGTCCCTCTCTTCCTCTATCCGTGTGTGTGTGTGTGTGTGTGTATGTGTGTGTGTAGGGATGGTGGGTGCATCCTGTTGGGGCTCGAAGCCCGGTGAGAGCTTGTCCCTTGCTGCTGCCGCTGTAGCAGGTGAGGGTGGAGGGAAGAAGGAGGCCCCCAGCCTCTTCTCCCCCACCCCCCGCTGGAGGCCAGGGCGAGAGGCTGGGGGGTGTCTGCTGATCCTCTTTTCCTCACACCAGCCCTTTGCAGCCAGCGCGAGGAAGAGGGGCAGCGGCGACGGCACCCAGCACTCGTGTTTTGGGGGGGCTGCTAGCTTCTTCAAAGCTTTGAAGAAGACCATGAGATGACATTGCATAGCACTCAAAAGCTTTATCACCAGCAAGGAAATGGCTGGAGGTGCCTGCTCTTGTCTGGTCTGGGAAGCTCAGCAGGGTCGGCCCTGGTCAGAATTTTGGATGGGAGACTGCTGTCAGGAGCACCCTTGCTGCCTTCTGAAATCTTCAAGTAGCCAGAATCAACACGCAGATGATAGGGCTCTTTTCCAAGGCTTTATTTCCATTCAACCTAATGACGCTTGCGGATGCTAATTGCCTGAGCCTAATCCTTCTTCCCATGAGTAACTGAGTTAGCGTCCATACATTGTTTAATGATACCAATACTGCACTACGTTAATTCTCTTCTCCTGGTAGCTACGTTTTTCATCAAGGTTTGTACAACTTGGACTGATCTTTCCATGAAGCCATTGGACTGGCTTATCAGGGAGGATGAACAGTTTTCAGATGAGAGGGATGTAGGGATGTGCGAAAGTCACTTACCGTTTCGCGGATCTGCTTCGTGATGGACGGGGAGGTGCTCCGTCCCTCCCGCCGGAATCCTCGACGGGGGGGGAGGCACGCCATGCCTCCCCCGGAATCCTGCCTGACCGGCTCCGCTCTGTGGAGATTCCACGGAGCTGCCGGCCAGCTCCGCCCGCAGCCGGACATCCGGCCGCTGGGCAGCAGGAACGCAAATGGCAGCTGCCATAGCCGCCGCCGTTTGTGTCCCTGTATTTAACCGTGATAGCCTACGTAAATATTTACATAGCCTATCACGGTAAAGTTAAAAAAAAAAACCACGTACGCAAATGGCGGCGGCTATGGCGGCCGCCATTTGCGTTCCCTTTTTTTCGCCGTTTTAGCCTACGTAAATATTTACGTAAGCTATTACAGTGAAAACAAAGGGGAACGCAAATAACGTCCACTGCCTATCCAGGGTTTCTAGCCTTAGAGAAATCAGTTGGTCTCCATTTGGAGGGAGATGGCAGGAAGCCTCTGAACTTATGGGTTAGGAGGAGAGAGTCCACCCCTTTCCCATGAGGCATTGGGGCGCAGCTGTTGCCGACTCACCAAGCGGGCTGAGTGCCTCCTCTTGGCTCCCGCTTGTCCCGGCGCTGGCACCTAACATCCCGAAACTCCTGTTGTCCCTCCCCCTCCCTGCCAGGAATGTGAGCAGGGAGGGGCTCTCCCACCGGCTGCATCTCTGAACAGCGCGCGGGTTCCTCTCCCATGGTCTCTATCTCTTCCTCAGAATCAGAACTGCTTTGGGGTTTTCTGGGCTCCAATCCAACCCTGACAACTGCAAGGGAATCAGGCTTCCTGCACTGAGCAGGGGGTTGTTCTCTCCCTTCAAATGACACTAACTTTGACCTCCTTCTATCCCCTGCTTTGGCTTAAAAAAAAATAAAATTAAGGATCACAACTGAGTGCCTATACACACCCTTCCCCATTCTAGCTTAACTGGTGCTGTAATGTTTTCTCGTGGCCCCAATCCTGGGACTCACTTACTCAGGAGTAAGCCATATTGAACTCAATGGAACTTATAAGCCATAGGAGACACAGCTGAATCTCTTGACGAATTGTAACTCAGCAGTCTTTTGTTCTAATCTCCCGTGGAATTTTATTTGTTTCACAATGGCCACTTTAACATCAGTGTCAGAGTATATGGGTAGGCTGAAGTGTTCTCCCACTGTTTTTTGAATACTGCTAGTTCTGATGTCAGATTTATGTCCATTTATTCTTTTGCGTTGGTCCAGCTTGTTTGTCCTGTGTAGAGTGCAGGAGGACATTGCTGAGAGATTATGGCACATATCACAATGGAAGATGAGCAAGTGAATGAAAACTCCAATGCTGTGGGTGACATTATTAGGTCCTGTAGTCATTTTGCCAGACTAGATATGAGGACAGAGCTGCCATTTGGGTTTGTGCCAGGGCTGAATCCCTGTGTTTGCATCCTTTGTACGTGGCCTGTCTATAAGCAAGTATAGGCCCACCACCGAAGGCCTGTGAGAGGGAAGTGTCGTTATCCAGGATGGGCCACCAGTAGCTCACTATGCTTGAGTCATTTTAGCTGGGAGCTACAGGTGACAGGAAGTCATGTTCTGGCCTTTTCTCTCCGAGGTCTGTCCTGTAAATTATTCCTGGGTAACAGCCCGGCCTAATTTTTCACACTGCTGTGAAATTGTTGAGATAGGTGGTGGTGCGTGTGTGCCTGCACTGTCAGAAGCATGCAGTCAAGATGTGATGGAGAGCTTGTACAGTCTCATCTGATGGCTGTCCATTCCTGCTGATCCACGTAGGAACGCATGATATGACCCAAAGAAATCCTGAATGGATTTCCAAAGACTATGTGGATCTGTGTAGGAAAGTGAGGGACTTGGGGGCATGAGTGGTATTTTCATCACTCCTTCCTGTTAAAGGTCAGGATGTTGGTTGAGAAAGCAGGATATTGGAAGTGAACAGTTGGCTACATAGATGGTGTCGTTGGGAAAGCATCAGTTTCTTGGACCATGCCCTAAGATACCAATATGAAGGACTCCTGGCATGAGATAAGGTCCACCTCTTGAGGACTGGGAAGACCATGTTTGGCAGGAGCTTCCCAAACCTGACCATGAGGGCTTTAAACTAAATCCTGGGTGGGGGAGGCAAAAGCCCAGACCGAGCCAAATATTAAGAACAAGAACATATGTGATAAAGGAGGGAACAAGGTGGTGGAGGTGATCCCTAGTACTTTGCAGGTAAATACTTCAGGAAAATCAGGAAGGTGCAACACCCATCACCGCTGTTTATATATACTAATGCATGGAGTAACTTGAAATCCTAATATGGAAGGCAAGTGCAATCTGATAGGTATCACTGAGACATGGTGGGATGAAACTCATGACTGGAATATACCAATTGAAGGGCTTGTTCAAAAGAAATAGACAAAGGGAGAGGGAGTAGCATTTTATATAAAGAATACACCTGTACAGAAATACATGAATCTGAGAGTGGAAGCCCTACTGAAAGCACCTGAGCGAGGACAGAAGGAGAGAGAAACAAAAGAACCATTATTATGTCTGTATATTGCAGATAGGGATGTCAGAGAATTCCGCCACAGATCTCGGGGAGGCCGAATGCCAGCGCATTCGGCCCCCCGAAATCGGTGGTGGAACGGTCTGCCCCCCTGCCCCCCTGGGACGAAACTTACCTGGGGCGGATCTTCCTGGCGGCGGTGGCTCCGACAGCGGCTGGGCGGCGGCTGCGGCGGCCGGTCTTCCGACCAGCTGCCGCTGCCACCATTTCCAAGTAAAAAACAACAACAACAACAAACTTGATAGGCTACGTAAAGATTTACGTAGCCTATCACGGCTAGATTTTAAAAAAACACCGTGATAGGCTATGTAAATCTTTACATAGGCTATCACGGCTGACTTTGGGGGAAAAAAAAGAGCATACGCAAATGGCGGCACCCATGGGCGCCGCCATTTGCGTATGCGCTTTTTTTTTTCCTCCCAAAGTCAGCCATGATAGGCTACGTAAAGATTTACGTAGCCTATCATGGCTGACTGCAGGCCAGGGACGCAAACAGCGGCGGCTACGGCCCCCGCCATTTGCGTCCCGGCAGGAGAAGAACTTTCGCGGCCGGAGAGGCGGGGCACTCCCCCCCGGCCAGAATTTCAGTGGGAAGGGATGGGGTGCCTCCCCCCGCCAAGAATGTCAGGGGGAGGGACGGAGCGCCTCCCCCCCACCGCAAAGCAAGCTGCGGGACCAGGTAAGGGACTTTCGTCCATCCCTAACTAAGATGGCGAAAATAAGGGGAACGCAAATAGCGTAGCATCCGCTACGCTATTTGCGTTCCCCATATTTTCGCTGTGTTAGTCTACGTAAATCTTGACGTAGACTAAGACGTGCCAAAATAAGGAACGCAAATGGCGGCGGCCGTGGACGCCGCCATTTGCGTACGCGCATTGTTGATGTTGTTGTTTTTTAAAGTCAGCTGTGATAGGCTACGTAAAGATTTACATAGCCTATCACGGCTGACTGCAGGGACGCAAACGGCGGCGGCTACAGCCGCCGCCGTTTGCGTCCCTGCTAGCCAGCAGCCGGATGCCCGGCTGCTGGCGGAGCTGGCTGGCGGCTCCATAGAATCCCTGCGGAGCACAGCCGGCTGGCCAGGATTCTGGGGGGGAGGCGCTCCACGCCTCCCCCCCCGGGGAGGATTCCGGGGGGAGGGACGGAGCACCTCCCCCCCCCCACCGTCAACATAATCCGCGAAAAGTAAGTGACTTTCGTACATCCCTAATTGCAGAATGCCCAGCCAACCAGAAGACATGGATTAAGTTTTTCTGGAACAGATGACAAAACTTTCACAGAGGCAAGCCACAGTAGTAACAGGGACTTCAACAATCCCGGCATCTGCTGGAAGGCTAACTCTGCTAAGAATGGAATGTCCAATAAATTCTTGCCTTGACTTGCTGATAACTTCATTTCTCAGAAGGTGGTGGAAGGAACAAAAGGATCTGCTGTTCCGGACATAATCCTGACCATTAGGGAAGAATTTGTTGATGAAGTGAAGGTGACAGAAATGTTGGGGGAAAGTGGCCATGTCTTCTCAGAATTCGTGATAACAAGGGATAGTTGGAAGGGTGCTCTGGTCTTCAAGAAAGTCAATTTCAAAGAGCTCAGAGAAAAAAAATGGGTAGGATCGCATGGCTAGAGATTTCACTTTTCTGAAAGAGAAAAGAGTTTACGAGTGATGGGAGATTCTGAAATGTGAGATACTGAGGGCCCATCACAAAATATTCCAATGAGAAGGAAAAATCTTGCCCTGGGACTGCAGAACTGAAGGGCAGCGCCCTCTGATCTCATCCATTGGGCCAGAGGAACAAGGACTACTTGGAGACTGCACATGCTGCCTCCCAGGAAGAACATTACATTACAGCAAGGGGAAGACCAGCTTGATCCCATACATTGGCCAAAGAAGGAACAGCTCCAGTGAATAATTCTTTTTCTCTCTAAAATGAAACATTTTCTACAATTGATATTTTATTTTATACACACATGCTGCCCTGCAATAAAAGGAAGTCATAAATGCATCATCACATAAACATGACCACAGAATTAGTTAAAATACCATGAAAAGCAGCATAAAAACAGAAAAACAGAATTGGTACTGAAATCTCAAACCGTAAGAAGCCTTGGAAAACTGAAAGAGAACTCCATAGGTTTGGGGGAAGCCCTTGTTTGCTCACTTCCTCACCTGTGTTCACTTGATTTGACTTCTGTAATAACAACAGTGGACTATATTCCAGGGAAGTTGTAAGCCACTCTTTCTTAGCTATAGACCTCAATCCTTCCCCCAGCTAAACAACAATGGATTGTGTTATATGCCTTGTACAGTTTTTGAACTATTGGACAAACTATGAAGATAACAATAATAATTTTAAAAACTCAGAAATAATATGGAATGAATTTTTTTTTTTAAAAAAAATGGCCTACCTTACAGGTTGCTGAGATAATGAGCATCCCTATGGGCTTTCTGCTTCCATTTTAAATGCAGGATCATGACAGACTCCCTTTCCACAGACTCCCCCCCCCCCGCTTTCCCCCTTTATCTGAATCTTCCATATGTTTCATTTGCGTAGCCTATCGCGTGAAAAAACAGGGACGCAAATGGCATCCACTATGCCATTTGCGGCCGTAAAGCTGGTAGACTAACCTAAATGCAGCCGTAAATGGCTGCATTTAGGTTAACCTAACAGCTTTACAGCAGCAAATGGCATAGCGGATGCCATTCGCATCCGGAGTTAGTTAGCCCAGCAAAGCGATACGGCATGGCATGGCAATGGCGGCTGGCCGTATCGCCTGTGATGCGGACTTGGTGGCTGGCTCCGCAGGATCCCTGCAGAGTGGAGCTGGCCCGGATGGATTCCAGGGGGGAGGGATGGATCGCCTCCCGCCCTGCGCCCCCCCTGGACCGGAAAGGTAGGGGATCCGTACACCCCTAATTTCAGCTTTTCCTTTTTCACAAGGGGACTCAAGTGGAACTCAAGCGTGGTAATTTGACAGCTCATTATCTCCGATCTTAAAAAAAATGGAATAAATGTTATTTAGTGCGAGAGACACCCTGGAGGTTGACAACGTCATCTAAAGGACCCGCAAACTTCCATGAGTAACCAATCTCAATAGCAGTATAAAAGTTCCGTGTGAAGAAGCCCAATGTGTGTGAAGTACTTCCAATATCTGAAAGTGCAATATAAATGCAAATTATTATAGAGCCAGAGTGAAGTTAAAATTGACCGCTGCCCAAGAGGGCTCATGGAATTCAGTAAATGTCCTGTTAAAAAACCCAGGGCATTCCAGGATCAAAACTCTTTCAGTTTAAAACCAGAATTTTTAAGGTGCTTACAAATATACTCATGCACCAAAAAGCATGGCAGTTGCACATTATGGGGCGTGCTTTAACTTCTGTGCCATGTAAGCAATAAACACATTCTACAGCTTTTGCGCACCCACACTTCCCCTGGGTCTTTCAGCCCCAAACTTCTTCTGCACATTGTGGAGACACTACAGCTCAGGATGCTACAGGGAAGTGGCATTCTGACCTTTCCGGATCCGACAGGCCAGAAGTAGAGAGCTGCCGCTCCATGGACCAAATCCAGCCTGCCTGGGTCCCACTCCCAGTCCAATCCTCCATGGTTTCCCAGATGGCCAAACAAACCCCCTTTTCCTGGTGAAAGTCCTTATCTCTGACCAGTGATCATTTGGTGGTTTTTCAGTTTTTGCCGTTTCTTTTCTCATTCTAAAAGGCTGAAATGTCTCTTCTAAGGCTTCATTATTGGCAGTAAGAGCTTTAAGATAAAACATGCTGGTATTTTTGGCCCCGCCCCTTTTGCCCTTGGCCCCTCTCACCACTGGAATGTGGCCCCCGAGAGCTTCTCCGAAATGGAATTTGGCTCTTGGGCTAAAAGAGGCCCCCCTCCACCCCACAGGCCTTCATTTTGGATAGGGACAGTGACATATGTTATCATTGACCAAGTAAATATGGGGGTGGCAGGTGCAACATATGACTGATAGATGGAAGATGTACTGAAGGACACACAATTGGGGCAAGATGGCCATTGGGGCATGTGTCTGTTTCACATACAAGTCAACGAGGACAAGGAGGAGGCGAGTTCTAGGGATGTATGAAAGTGACTTACCTTTTCACAGATTCTGTTCATGGTGGAGGGGGAGGCGTTCTGTCCCTCCCCCCGGAATCCTCGACAGGGGGGAGGCGATCCGGTCCTCCCGCCCAGAATACTTGACGGCCGGCTGTGCTCCACAGCGGCTCCACAGAGCAGCCAGCCAGGCCCAGGCCAGGGCTGACCGCAGCCGGATTTCCGGCCGCAGAGGGCTCTGGGTAAAAAAAAAACACAACGCATACACAAATGGCGGCGGCTATGGCCGCCATCACTTGCGTTCCTTATTTTTCTTCGTCTTAGTCTACGTCAATATTTACGTAGACTAAGACGAAGAAAAGAAAAGGGAATGCAAATAGCGTAGTGGGCGCTATTCGCATTCCCCTTTCTTTTCTTCGTCTTAGTCTACATAAATATTGACGTAGATTAAGATGGCAAAAAATAAGGAATGCAAATGGCGGCAGCTGTAGCCGCCATTTGCGTACGCATTGTTTTTTTTTAAACCCAGACGTGATAGGCTATGTAAGTCTTTATGTAGCCTATCACGTCTATGGGGGGAAAAAAGAAAAAGACACAGACTGTAAATGGCAGCGGCGGCAGCCGGTCGGAAGACCAGCCACCGCCGCCGCCACCGCTGAAGCCGCCGCCGTCCGGAACATCCGCCCCAGGTAAGTCTCATCCCGGGGGGGGATCCGGGGGTGGTGGGGGGGGGTGGCAGGCTGTTCCGTGATGGATTTCGGGGGTCCGAATGCACTGGCATTCGGCCTCACTGAGATCCATCGCGGAATTCTCTGACATCCCTAGCGAGTTCTGCAATCAGGATTAATCATAGGACTGGCCTTTTCAACCATTGGCTCTGTTTAAAATGAATGACTTGCATCATTAGATTCCACAAACAGAGTAATTCCGATGTTTTGAGACACTTGAATAATTACTCAGCTGGCTTTGCTTTTGTTTCACCATACACAAGATTGTACTCTGCTGCTTACGATGAGCTATGCAAGAGGTCAGTTGTCAGAATTACAAGTTCAGAATGTAAAGGCATATCTTATTTAAGTTGACTGGCCCCAGTTTCAATATTCTCCCAACCTGCAGAAGAATAGGATTGGTGCTGAAAGGCCGAGGGAAAGTGTGTGATGATGCAGGGAGGCTACATTGTAAGCAAGCACAATACAACGACATGTTTAGTGCTTACATGGCATGTAAGTTAAGGCAAGCAGAATTCCACGGTTTTTGGAACATGAGTGAATTTGGAAGTGCCTTAACTCTTCTCTTAAAGCAAGGAGGGTTTTTTTTTAAAAAAAAAACTATATCGAATCAATATAGATACTAGGTAAAAGGTAGTTTTATTGCTGACATTTTCCCTGGAACTTCCAAATCCCAGAAATCTAATACTTCTTTGCTTTTTACGCATCACAGTCATACTAAGGATTGTCTTGGAGCTGCTGTTAATTGTTTTTAACTGTTTTATTGTTTTATTGTTCATTGTTTTTAACAATTTCAAAGTGTTTTAAACTTTTGTATGTTAAAAGTTTTATATGATGTCTTATCATGTTGTGAACTGCCCAGAGAGCTTCAGCTATTGGGCGGTACAGAAATGAATGTGCATGTGTGTATCATCAGGACAAATCTGCTGAGATATGCTACGGCCAGCATTAAAAGACTGCTTAGACGCATGTATCTCGGAACATGTGCATGCTCACGCACATGTTTGGAGAGGATATTCATTAATATGCCTGGATGATCAATGTCAAGAGGACCTTACATGAAGAGCTGCTATGATAGGCACACTTAATTTTCATTTATGGTCAGAAGGGTGCAATACCAGATTGGTGGTACACAAGACAGAGATAAACTAAGGTGGAGAAATCACTGAATCAGCATGCCCCTTCAAATGTCCTGGATTAGAACTGATCTGTATGTGGTATTCACATTTATTATTATTATTATTATTATTATTATTATTATTATTATTATAATATGATGACCTACCTTCTTCCCCTCTTTCAAGGAACCCAAGGTGGCTTACAGAGTCCTCCTCCTCTCCATTTTATCCTCACAACAACCCTGTGAAGGAGGTTAGGCTGAGAGTCAGTGACTGGCCCAAACTCATGCAGTGAGCTTCATGGCTGAGTGGAGACTAGAACCTGGATCTCCCAAGTCCCAGTCCAACACTCTAACCACTACACCACACTGTATCAGCTACACAACTGGGAGGAATTATATATACAGGGCTATATTCAATTAAAAGTACATAATAAGAATGACTGTTCTCATCATGGGCAGCAAAGAACTGAATGGCTTTTTGTGCACCGCCTGCCGTCTGTGCCACAGTTCAGGAACTGTTTTACCACATGATCTCTGCAAACTGGCTCCCATCACAGGACAAATTGGAGCTGCTTCCTTGTGATCCAATGTGGCTCTAGGCTGTGTCTGAATGATGCAAGAATGTGGGTAGCTGGGAAGGAACTGATCCTGTGGGAAAGACCAACACCATCAGCTCTGTCCGTTACTCACACATAGTCTGCAGAGGTATGGGATTGCGTCTCAAGGAATTGGCTCCAGACCACTTTGGCTATATGTGAAGGTCCTTTTGAAAGTGATGAAATGGGATCTAATCCTGCCCCATGATTTAATTTTTGCTGGCTTTTGGTCATGCAGTATAATTTACACACTTTATAAATATTAAAGTATTGCAAGCAGGATTGTATACATTGGAAAATAATTTAACTGATGTATAATCTGATTGCTAAATGTTTGATGAAAATATGGGATTACTATTGGACCCACCACACACACCTCAGAACTAAACCAGAGACGTACACCTTCCTCTGTGTACTCCTCTTCATTTTAAAGAGTGTCAGTGCAAACTGGAGAAAAAAGGAAGGGGACACTTTCAAAGATTACAGTTACATGTATTTGCCTTAACATGGATATTTAGCTTATTTGATATCAGTGTGTCTTCTTGAGTCAAAACCATACGACATTTAAACTAAGGCTAATTCCTATGGATTAAAAGACATTTCTGAGGTAAATTTGGCCAGGCCAACACTTTATATTTCTACCTTAAATCCTTAGAAGATGGCACTTGCTTAAGGTTCTGAAGATGGGAATAAGATCTGCGAAAAATCAGACAAGTGAGCAGAAACAAAATATGACTTTTTGCCCCAGGGGTAATGGAGATGGAGATGAATCCTGACAGGCACACACATGACAAGACCGAGGCAGAGCAAGAACGGGTGACTCACAAATTGTAGTGGCACATTCTCTCCAAGGGCTTCAGTGTGCCAGTAATGCCTGAACGATCTTCGCCGTGATCACATGAGGAACACAATGGCTGGCTGACTGTTGAGCCATATAATAAAATCCCAACAAATTAAGTATAAAACAGCCTCTGGTGAGCTATAGCCCTAATTAGAAAGAAAATTAACAGGTACTAGATTAGCAAAAATCCCTGCCAGGAAAGTACGTAGTGGACATTATTAAAGAGGCTGACCTTTTTTTATTTGGGGTGTGTGTGTGTGTTTGTTTGAGTGAAGTTGATCACACTTTTAATTACTTCTGCCACCATGAAGGGCTAAATGGATTCTTTAACTTAAAAGACTACTGAAGAGTAGAAAGGTTCATAAATCATCCTGGATGACACAGAAAAGAGGAGGAGGAGGAGGAGGAGGAGAAGTCACAGAACCACAACTTCTTCCTCTGCACAAAACATCCTAAATATGCAGTTTGCTGGTTCCCCCCTTTCTCCTCGTGAATGGCTTGCATCTTGGTACCATCACTCAGAGTGCTACACATGGCTTGCTTCTAGTATAGTTTATTGACTCCTTCCAAAGGCACGCCTATTTTTTATTTTTATTTTTTTTATTATGTGCAACTGCATTTGCTTGCATTCATCCCTTATTAAACTTGTCTCTCCCATTATCCCGCGCCTCCGCCCACTTAGTTGTCTCTGGTTTCCCTTAGTCCCACTGTTGCCTCACCCGTTGTCAAACCGTAGGGCTGAACTACACAGTTTATTCACACTTCTGAGAACGCATGCTTCAACTGGCCTCTTTCATTTTGAAAAAGAACAAAAAGCAGGCAGTGCCCCCAATCTGGAACATGTTCCTGATTCAAATCTGGACCTGTGCCAATTCCTTGCTGAATTTGCCCTGAGCTGTTATTTGCATCGGGAGAAAAGCCTCCACTGGTGCCAATGGAGGCTTCCCTCCTGAGGCAAATACCAGCTGTGCGGGGCCAGGAATTTTCAGAGAGACCTCAGTAGAGGGAAAGGGTTCCCCGAGTTCCCACTGCTGCTTATGCCACCCCCGCAGTGGCTACTGACTTTTTGTTTTAATGTGCACATCAATTGCATTCATATGGTTAATGTCACATCTAACTTGGCCCTTAGTAGATCTGAGTATCTTAATATAGATCCGGGGTGCAGCATCTCAAGCCCTGGGTCCTGATCCAGCCCTCTAGGGTTTCTCAGATGATCCCACACCCCTTTCCCCTGATTTATTATATTTGTAATCCACCCAATAACAAATGTTGTCTGGATGGATTACAAATAGTCAGTAGAATAAAATACAATACAAATGGTTAAAAGAATAAAATACAATATAGAATCATAGAATCATAGGGTTGGAAGGGGCCTACAAGACCATCAAGTCTGCTCGATGCAGAAAGCCTGATTCCCAGGCAGTCTCTCATCCAAGTACTAACCAGGGCTGACCCTGCTTAGTTTCCGAGATCAGACAAGATTGGGCGCATCCAGCACTTTGCACATAACATAACAAACAGCACAGGATATACAACATCCCAAGTCACTAAAATGCCTGCCAGAAAAGAAAGGGTTTCACCTGGTGCCGAAAAGATAACTATGGAGGTGCCAGGGAAGCCTTCTTAGGCATTCCAGAAATGAGGCATCACAACTGGGAAGGCCCTGTCTCTTGTACCCACCCATCTAACTTCCTTTGGTGGGGGCATGCAGAGGAAGGCCTCTGATGGTGATCTAAGGATCCGAGTAGGTATATATAAGAGGAGGTGTTCCTTTAGATCAGGGGTGCAAAACCTCAGGCCCAGAGACCAAATATGCCCCTCCCCTCGGGTCCACCCCATTCCCCCATGAACCAGTCATTGGGTGGTCTCCTGCCTTTTGTGCAATTTGTCCCCATCCTAAAAGGTTCAAATGCTGAATTACTGGAAATAAGAGCTTCAAGCTAAAATTCTGGGTGTTTTGGCCTCACCTTTTTGCCTTTGGCGCCACCTGCCACTGGAATGCAGCCCCTGAGAGCTTCTCCAAAATGGGATTTGTCCGTCTGGCTGAAAGAGGTTCCTCACCCCTGATACAGATACACACACATATGCTCTGACACACACATGGATTAGGGCAGCGGTCCCCAGCGTTTTTGGGACCAGGGACTGGTCTTGTGGAAAATAATTTTTCCATGGACCGGGGGGGGGGATGGGACCAGGATGCAGTAGGGGTGTGGGAACCTCCCTTACCTTGGGTCCACGGGGGGGAAGCGATCCATCCCCCCCCCCGGAATCCTTGGCGCCCTGGCCAGCTCCACAGAGAGTCCGCAGAGCTGCTGGCTGGCTCCGGCCGCTGGTGGACTTCCAGCCTCTGGGACGCAACTGGCGTCCACATAGCGGATGCCATTTGTGTCCCTGTTCTTCAAGTAATCGGCTACGTAAAGATTTACGTAGCCTATTACTTGAAAAACAGGGACGCAAATGGCGTCCATGCGGACGCCATTTACATCCCAGTGGCTGGAAGTCTGCCAGCGGCCGGAGCAGGCCGGCAGCTCCGCGGACTTGCCACGGATCGGAGCCAGACAGGGCTGGCAAGGATTCCGGGGGGGCAGGGCGGATTGCCTCCCCCCCCTGCACCGCGGACCCAAGGTAAGGGGGGTTCCCACACCCCTGCTGCTGCCCGGATCCTAACAGGCCACGGACAGCTGCCGGTCTGCGGCCCGGGGGTTGGGGACCCCTGGATTACGGCATTCATCTACACTAGATACCAATATCAATCTGCCACAACTCCCCAACATTACTGAAAGAGATATGCTGGGCAATTTCAGTTCTGTTTTTGCAGTTCTTCTTCTTTCATTTCCTTGTTACTCTAGAGAATGCTTTACATAAAACCTCACACACCTCATCTTTAAAATTTGCATGTGAACTTTCCTTCCATAAACCCATGTTGCTCAGGTTAAATTGGCATAGAAAGAGTCAAAGAGTCAAATGTAGCCAAGTCTATCATTTCCTATGATGGATTTTTGGTGGTAAGAAAAAGGGTGGAAGAGGTGATAGAAAAACATGGGGGGATTGCAACACAGGACACAAACATGGGACAATATCCATACAATTATGTGGACCACCATAAAATGAAAGAGGCGGGCAGATTGCATAATAAAAGCCTCATCTGGAGGAAAAAAGCGACGAGAGGAGGGAGGTTGCACAGAGCTTTCCAAGGCAAATCCACATATATTCTGGTTTGCTATTTTCAATTGATATCATTGGGAGTCTCCAAAAGGGCAGTTTTTCCATGCACTATGCTGCAGGAAAGGAGCCACAGTTTAGTGACGGCACACATAATTTGTATGTGTATGGTCCTGGATCCCAGCTAAGGGACTCGTGCCGGAGATATTGCTACAAGTGAGAGTAGACAGACAGTAGGAGGTTAGATGTTGGACCAGTGGCCCTGATTCAGTATAAAACAGCTTCATATATCCATAAACGGTGATGATGTCGGCTGCACTGTTTTCTATGATCAGTCACTGTTTATACTTTACTTCCTATTTGGTTGTGCTTTTTTTACAGCTTGTAATTCAATAAAATGGCACAACGTTTTGTATCATTGATATGGACATGTCTCATGGTGTTCCTTTTCCTCCATCATCCCCCCCTTCTTTTCTTTCCCTTTTAGCAAAAACCTAACCTGGATACATCATGATTTTGCAACCCAATTAGTCATCAACCCTGCTGATGTACTTACCCACTTTGTAGGTATGCTTATCAGCAGTTATGTAGGTGCAGCTGCCCAACATCAATGTTTATTTAGATCCTGCAGTTCCACTGGAGGAAGCACATATGTACAAGAAGCATACAAAGCTTAGCAAGCATTAAGTTCAGAAATGCGATGGCATATGATAAGAGGCTTGGTCTGAATGTATCCATTGATGCAATGTTCTCTCATCAGCACTCAACTCAGAGAGTGCTGTGTGTCTGCTGATAGCAGAGAAGAACAGCAGACACAAGATCCCAGATCCAGCTCTAATCACGTGACCAATTAGTGTCAGGATTGGGCCCAGGCTCCCTAGCTGGTTTCTGATGCTGATTTAGATTTGGAGACGGAGCTAGAAGAAGCCCAACCAAGACAGGGAGCAGGGGAGGAAATTGGCCAAGACTTTCCAGGAGTCAGCAAAGAACCTTCCCAGGGGCTTAGCATGCAGGAGGGCCAGGCTCAGAGACCATGTACCCCCTCCCCTTGGGAACCTACCCTCTGTTGGGAGGGAGCACCAGAATTGACAGATGCCAGAGCCTGCCACCAAATTAAGTGGGTAAAGCTGAGAAGAGGTGGAAGGCATCCCACCAGATTGGCTGCCTGTCAGAAGTTGGGTCAGGAAGATCCTACCTGAAGAGAGGAACCCCCAAAAGCCTGCCGAGCATGGCAGGAAACACGTCCATTAGTTGAAAGGTGACCGCCCTGCTTTCAGTAGCTGTCTTAACAAAAGCCCTATTTAACTAATTAGGCCCAGAGAACAGCTCCCAGCCTTTGTAGTTGCTTCAGGTGTGAAGAAGTGCTATTCAGTGAGTAAAAGAGTTTGTGGATTGCACAGTGAGTCTGTCTTGCCTCCCTACTCAGCGGGAGGGCTTGGAATCCCTGACAGTTAGTGGTAATGGATTGGGATGCCCAGCCTCGTCCACATCAAAAGATACATCCAGCTCAGCTCAGTGGAGTCCTGATGAGCATGATAGAGATGCCAAAACATATTCAGAATGGATATCCATATCGACATATACTATACACCTGTAATCCCTTTCCCTCCAGCAACCCTGTGAGGTGGTGGTAGCCATGGGACAGTAGTGGGTTGGATGAGGAGGGAAAATGCTGCCCCCCAAATAGTATGTAGTGCCTCCAGGCCACCAGGACCCCTGTTCCTTGAATGGGAAGTAGGGAAAGAAAGCAGTCAACAACTCAGGTTTTATTTAACAGGGCGGGGAGGTGGAGGAAGCCAAAAGAACATTCCAAGGAATCCATATTAGTGCAATACTTTTACAAGGCCAACCAAGTTTTATTATGCTAATATGGATTTTGGAATTTCACTTATGGCCAAGATGGCTACCTTTGCTTTTTGTGATTCCAAGAAATAAAGAGATTTACATTAATCTCTAAACAATAAAATTGAGGGGGGGGGATGGAGACCAATACTTATAAGATTCCAAAGTATGGGGTTATCTCAACACCTGATCCTGGCTGTGAAGTCCAAAGCTTCAAGCTATCTGTTGGCCTCATTCGCTGACACATACTGGGTTATGGGGCAGCAGCTGAATTGTAACTGTGGGAAGGCAGAAGGCTACTGCTGTGGCAGCCGCTTCCATTCCCTGTCTTCTCTCAGTTCTCCTCAGAACCTTTCTTCACTGTCTTCCTCTCTCCTCCTCACAGTTTCCTCAGAACTTACCCTTTAACCACAGTTCATCGGGGTCGAAAAGTTCCTGGCATTCCACTACAGGTTTACACACATTTCCCTTGGTGGTGGATTGGAGTTACTGCCTTTGTGTGTGTGTGTGTTTTTTGTCCAATTCCTTCACAAGGTGATGAGGGGGAATCTCACAAAAATAAAAAAGCAGTATTTATATTGATTTATATTTATCTCTTCATTCAATGTATAGCATGCCCTATAACCGAAGTTCTCTGAGTGACTTAATTAAAAGGATGAATTAAAACAAACAAAATGGCAACAAAGTGCAACCACTACAACACTATGATCACATCACAAATTACTTTAAAACAGAAAACACAGGTAAAGAAACATTGCAGCAACAACTCAATTCAAAACTCAGGGTACAGGAGTAAAATCCACAGAGCTAAAACAGCATAAAACCATAATGGGAAGAGCAATCCCATGGTCCTTGGGCAAGCATGCAAGGGACCATAGGATAGCTCAGATTCCTCCCTCCAAGGCTGAAGACATCACTCCGATCTTGCCCCCCTGACCCCTCACAGCTGGCATGGTTAGAGCCATGCTGGCTGCCTCTCTGAGGTCGAAGAGGGGGTGTTCCAGTGGGTGGGGAGAGGAGGAGGCCAGAATATGATTTATCTTGAGCCTCCTCCAGCTTTCTTCCCTCCCCCCTAAAGTACCCTCACTAGATGGGCTGAAAAGCCCGTCTAATGAAAACAGCAAAGATCAGAGGACTGGGACACAAAGATTGCCTCCGCTGTTCCTCCTACCTTGCTAGCTTCAGCCCAGCAGAGCATAGGAATCTCAGCAGCCTCCAAGTTTGGGGGCTTCCAAGCAGTGAAGGTGCAGTCCATAGGATCACACCCTAAAAGGCTTGGGAAAATAAAGCAGTATTTACCTGGTGCCAGATGGGCCTTACAAGAGATGGCATTCTACAACTGAGGGGCCAGTTCTGAAAAGGCCCTTGCCCTTCTCTTGTACCCCCCTGGCATGCCTCATTACTCATTCCTCAGCTGTTGATGGGGAACTTCCAGGCTCCTGTTCTCCTTTTTATGGTTCTTTATCTTTAACATTGACTTGGACTCGCCTTCCCTTCAAATACAAGGCACCTTCAGATGGATGCCTGCCTTCTGACAGATCTTCAAATAGAGGATTGTCCTCTATAAAGTAGGACACCCAGCTGCTCTAGTTCAGGGGCACCTAGGGTAGGGCCTCAGATGATGATCTCAGGGTTTGGTTGGGTGTATGTGAGAATACCTTTTAAATTAATATGTCCACTACAGAAATCAAATTTCTCTGTGCTTTGGGTGGACGTATCAGTGTGTGCATGGTCTTTGGGGTAATGCCCCTGAATAAATGTGTATGGTACCCTAACAAACAAAGCATTGCCAATATATGCAAAACATAAAATATCTTTCTGGCTTTGCTTTCTTCTAAACTAGTAGTATTAGTGGCATTAAAATAGATGCTAGTTTCAGATCCTAGAAGTTGGGACACATAAGGCTTAAAATGGTTCTTGCTTCAGATAGGGTTGTATATACAAATGCAAAACAAACAAACAAAAACCCTTATTTTGGCCAGAATGTTCATTCACATGCAGAAGGTCTGATCTTCTGTATGAACAATGATCAGACATTCACAGATATAATTTGTGAGGGGTTCAAAGGTTTTTTTCCCACACAAAAGCAATTTAAGCTTTTGTGTGAAAAGGCTCCCAGTGTGTTCCTTTGAACCAGGTGAATTTTGAGGGCTTCAAATGCTGGCTCCTCCCAGTTTATCTTTTGGTTCCTCTGCAATTCAGTTCAGCACGGCCCTGTAGGGTTTATTTTTAGTCCTTAAGGAAGGTCTTACTGTATCACAAGAAATGTCAGTGACTTGATTCATGGCTGCTGCACTTAAACACCTCTCTCAATAAATACCTAGAGCTTTCTGACATAGAATGCCCACTTACACATTGCCGGGGGGGGGGGGGGAATGCAACACCAAAAAGAGGACAAAAGAAGACACAGATTTCCATAAAATTTACATATGTTAATTTACACATATAGATGCAAATTTAGAAATAATTACTACAATGTAAATAAAAATTCAATACATCTCACAATTGTAGGGGAGACTGTGACCAGGTGACCTGTGTGCTTGCTGTCCAGGGGCTAACTGTTGATAGGCAACTTTAAGTCCCCTGTGCCATCTTTCTGTGGTTCTTTAGCTTTCAATCAGACTTGGACTGGACAGGCCATCAAGCAGAGGAGGATGCCTTCAAATGGAGGATGTCTCAGAGAGCCCTTCAAATAGAGGACAGTCCTCTGTAAAAAAAAAAAAAAAGGACATATGGCCACCCTATTCTGACAATTGGTCTCAGGAGCTCTTTGCTCTCAATCACAAGCTCCAAATGGAATTTCTCTCCAGGTTTGGGAGAATATATATATATATATATATATATATTTTTTAAAAACGTATTTGCAACAACACAGCACTAACTGCCCAGAGAGCTTCGGCTATGGGGCGGTATAGAGATGTAAATAACAACAACAACAACCACAGCAGCAACAACAAAAACAACAAAAAAGGGGGGGATCATATAAAATGTATCAATATACAGTAATCGTTAACATTACTCTTGGTATAGGAAAAGAGGAGGAAAAAAACACCCAAAGGGGAAAAGAAGGATTAAACACTTCCATTTCAAATACATACCGTAATATAAGCAGTCCATATATCTAAACAAGCATCCACACAACTTTGGTGGTTATAGGAGATATGCTCAAGTGGAGCAAGAGCAGTGAGATCTTCAGTCCATTGATTGAATAGTTTTAGATCCATTCGGGGAAGGGGTGGTGGAAATAGGGATGTATGAAACGACTTACCTGTTTCGTTTCGTGACATCCGCGGTGGGGGGGAGGCGCTCCAACCCTCCCCCCGAAATCCTGGCTGGCCGGCTCCGCTCCGTGATGATTCCGTGAAGCCGCCGGCTGGGGCCACCTGCAGTGACATCCAGCCGCTGCTGGGCTGCGCAGGGACTCAAATGGCGGCCGCCATAGCTGCTGCCATTTGTGTCCCTTTTTTTCACCGTGATAGGCTACGTAAATATTTATGTAGCCTATCACAGCGGAAAAAAGGGAACGCAAATGGTGGTGGCTACGGCGGCTGCCATTTGCATTCCCTTTTTTTCCTGTGATAGGCTATGTAAGTATTTACGTAGCCTATCACATGAAATGACATGGAGTGAATGGTGGCCGCAGATGCGGCCGCCATTCGCAAAGCAGCGCGAACGGCACCAGGTAGGTGCTCCGTTTCACGCGCCTTTTGCGGGGTGGTGGGGCGGGAGGGCTTCGTTCTGCCACAGATTTCGGGAGGCCGAATGCACTGGCATTCGGCCTCACTGAGATCCATGGCAGAATTCTCCGCCATCCCTAGGTGGAAATCCTGATGTATTTGTGTCAGAGTCTGATCCTTCTTCAGATGCTGCGTCTGCAGATTTACCACAATGGTAGCCTGTTACTATAAAAGACTGTATTTCTACAATGTACAAGCTAAAGCTGGGGAAGCCTCCTGAGACTGATTATATCTAGGGATGTCAGAGATTTCCGCCACGGATCTCGGTGAGGCCAAATGCAGTGCATTTGGCCCCCCGAAATCCGTGGCGGAACGAAGCCCCCCCCCAACCCACGGAAGGCGCACGAAACGGAGCACTTACCTGCGGCCGCCATTCGCTTTTTCATCACAGTTGTGATAGGCTACGTAAATATTTACGTAGCCTATCACGGCAAGCCCCCCCCAAACCAGCGTACTCAAATACGGCGGCTGCCATTTGCGTTCCCTATTTTTCTCCGTTTTAGCCTACATAAATATTTATGTAGGCTATTACGGTGAAAAAAAGGGGAATGCAAATAGCGTAGTGGGCGCCATTTGCGTTCCTTTCCCCCCCGCCATTTTAGCCTACGTAAATATTTACGTAAGCTATTACAGCGGGGGGGAAAAGGAACACAAATAGCGCCCACTACGCTATTTGCGTTCCCCTTTTTTTCGCCGTAATAGCCTACGTAAATATTTATGTAGACTAAAACGGTGAAAAATAGGGAATGCAAATGGCGGCCGCCATAGCCGCCGCCATTTGCGTACGCTGGGTTTTTTTTTTTGGCTTGCCGTGATAGGCTACGTAAATACTTACGTAGCCTATCACGGCAGCTTCGCTGGATGCAAATGGCGGCCTCTATGGTGGCCGCCATTTGCGTCCGCAGCATCCCGTCCGCGGCCCAGCAAGGATTACGGGGATAGGGACGGAGCGCCTCCCCCCCACTGCAAATCCAAGCTGCGAAAAGGTAGGTGACTTTCGTACATCCCTAATTACATCCCTGCTGAGCTTATTAAATTAAATCAGTATTGGTGGTCATCATTATTATAGGGATGTCAGAGAATTCCACCATAGATCTCGGTGAGGCCGAATGCCAGTGCATTTGGCCCCCCGAACTCCGTGGAGGAACGGCCTGCCACCCCCCGCCCCCCCACGGATCCCCCCTGGGACGAGACTTACCTGGGGCGGATGTTCCGGGCAGCAGCGGCGGCGGTGGCGGCTGGTCTTCTGACCGGCTGCCACCGCCACCATTTGCAGTCTCGTCTTGTAAAAAAAACAAAAAACAAAAAACGACGTGATAGGCTACGTAAAGATTTACGTAGCCTATCATAGCTGGGTAAAAAAACAAACAAACAAACCGCGTACGCAAATGGCGGTGGCTACGGCCGCCGCCATTAGTGTTCCTTATTTTTGGCCGTCTTAGTCTACATAAATATTTACGTAGACTATGAGGGCGAAAATAAAGGGGAATGCAAATAGCGTAGCGGACGCTATTTGCATCCCTTTTTGATTCGCCATTTTAGCTTACGTAAGTATTTACATAGGCTAAACTGGTGAGTCAAAAAGGGATGCAAATAGCGCCCGCTACGCTATTTGCATTCCCCTTTATTTTCGCCGTCATAGTCTACGTAAATATTTACGTAGACTAAGACGGCCAAAATTAAGGAACGCAAATGGCGGCGGCCGTAGCTGCCACCATTTGCGTACGCGTTGTTCTTTTTTTGTTTACCCAGAGCCCTCCGCGGCCGGAAATCCAGCTGCGGATGGCTCTGGCCTGGGCCTGGCCAGCTGCTCCGCGGAGCTGCCATGGAGCACAGCTGGCCGTGGAGGATTCTGGGGGGGAGGAATGGATCACCTCCCCCCCCATCGAGGATTCCGGGGGGAGGGACGGAACGCCTCCCCCCCATCAACATAATCTGCAGAAAGGTAAGTGACTTTCGTACTTTAGCTGCCCTTTTTACTAGGGCTGTGCACCGCCTTGTTACAAAGCCCGAATAATGAGGTGAAGTGGGCTGTTTTGGAGCAAGAGCCTCATGATACAAGGCAGTTCAGAGCAGTACTGAGGCACCCTGGGGCGAAGTGCCCCCCGCCCACAAATGCCTCAGCAGTCCAGACAGGCTGTCTCCAAAATGTATCAACTCCTCAACGCTCACATGGAGGGGCATGAGAAGGAGAAGGAGGAGGAAGAGGAGGGAGGGGGAAGGCAGCGGGAGGCAGGAAGATGAGCGCAGGAAGAGAAGGGCGTGTGCTTTGGTGAATAGAAACCCTCAGCCAGAACTGACGCTAGCAGTCTCCAATCAGAGGGAGCGGTGGAGGAAGGGGGTATATATACTTCAGCAAAAGGCTGTGTTTGGTCATTGTGCTAGCTGTGTCTTTGGGAGAGAGGCCTGGTGTAGGTAGCTGATGGTTTGTGCGTATTTGTGCACGTGCACGTGCACGTGCATTCCTAGGAGTTGTTCCTTGAATTTCTTCAATTTTGATTGCCATTAGGCTTTCCTCAGAATTTAAATTAAAAGGAAACAGCTTGGTTGTACTGGAAGCGTTCCCTTCCCTCACTCCTTGATCATCCATCCCCATTGGGACGGTGTCTTTTGCAGCACCTCGTCCAGCTGCTTTCTCCTATATCTTTGTACTTCCAACTCATTTGTTATTTGTGTTTGATTAGATTCATCACTCCTTTCCATATTTTTTCAAACTAACATAGCTTTACGTAGCCTATCACGTCTGACTTTAAAAAACAAACAAACGTGCGTACACAAATGGCGGCGGCTACGGCCGCCGCCATTTGCGTTCCTTATTTTTGGCCGTCTTAGTCTACGTAAATATTTACGTAGACTAAGACGGTGAAAATAAGGGGGAACACAAATAGCGTCCGCTACGCTATTTGCGTTCCCCTTATTTTCGCCGTCTTAGTCTACGTAAATATTTACATAGACTAAGATGGCCCAAAATAAGGAACGCAAATGGCAGCGGCCGTAGCCGCCGCCATTTGTGTAGGCACGTTTGTTTGTTTTTTAAAGTCAGACGTGATAGGCTATGTAAAGATTTACGTAGCCTATCACAGCTGACTACAGGGACGCAAACGGCGGTGGCTACGGCCGCCGCCATTTGCGTCTCTGCTAGCCAGCGGCCGGATGTCCGGCTGCTGGTGGAGCCAGCCGGCGGCTCCGCGGAATCCCCGTGGAGCGGAGCAGGCTGGCGAGGATTCCGGGGGGAGGGGACGGAGCGCCTCCCCCCCCTGCGGAACCCAGCGGAGCCAGGTAAGGCCAATTCCGTACATCCCTAATTTTTAAAAACAAACATTGACTTCTGGGCATGTGTGTCCCCCCCCCCCCCCGCTTTAAGTCATATTCAAGCATTTAGTTTTTTCTTTCTTTCTAAATTCTTAAAGAAAGGCATATTATAGCAGCCTATGTGTGTAGTGTTTGTCATCCCTCCCCCCCCCCATGCTGAAGTGAACCGTCTGTGTCTTCTCTGTGCTGATCCTCCCAAAACAGAAATTAAAGGGTTGTTTTTTAAAAAAAATGATGGTTTGAATTGGCTATTACCTAATCGCCTGCACTATCGCCCTGTATTTCTTGAAGTTATCCTGACTTCTATAAAGAACATGAAATATAAAACATAAATTAAAGACACCTGTCATTTGATTAGGTAGTTCTGCTTTTCTTTAGCTCTTGTGTGCCTGTGTCCATGTGTGTGCCTGCTAGGTTGTAGTTCCACCAACACTATATGTCCAAATTTCAAGGCAGTGTGGAAAAAGCACGAGACACATAGTATTTATATTAATGACCTCCTTATTCCAATAACAGTCCATTGTATGGCAAAGCAATTCAGCACAATATGAGGCATCTTCAGGGTGTTGGCAGGGGCAGAGTGGGGGAGAAGTTACAGCTCTTTGCTTTGGGAGTTTTGCTGGAAAAAATCAGATTTCACCTGCGCCTTGTACACAAGCCAGTGGGCCAAAGTGCCTGGAATTTGGGATGGGACCAGGTGTCATGCATGTCCGTGAAAACAGGGAGAGGTTACAGCTCTTTGCTTTCTGAGTTTCTTTGGAAAACCTCCGATTTCACCAGTGCCTTGCACAAAAGCCAGTGGGCCAAAGTGCCTGAACTCTGGTGGGTGCAATGCCCTCGCTGGGTGCTGGGAGGGGCCCAGGTTTCACACATATCAGTGGAAACAGGGAGAAGTTACAGCTCTTGGCTTTGGGAGTTTTCCTGGAAAAACTCAAATTTCACCAGCGCCTAGCACACAGGCCCGTGGGCAAAACTGCCTGGGCTTTGGAGGGTGCAATGTGCTGGAGGGGGACTGGGAGAAGCCAAGGTTTCACACACATGTGTGGAATCAGGGAGAAGTTTCAGCTGTTTGCTTGGATTGTTTCTTTGGAAAACCTCAGATTTTAACTCTGCCTAGCACAAAACCCACTGGGCCAAAGTGTCTGAAATTTTGCATGTGGCCTCCTCTCCAGGGGGGGTGGAGAGGTCCCCAATTTTCATGCCTGTATCCTAAAAACTGAAAAAAGTTATGGCCTTTTATGTTTTCCCATGCAAGTAAATGGGAAAATGCCAAAACCGCGCAATCCGGATATCCAGACCTCGCTTCAGATGTGGATCTGTGTCAGATCGGAGGGGGTCCAAATCAGTCCAAGGCGGATCAGGGTCACTTTGGATGTTCTGAAGCAGCATCCGAAGCAGATCGGGGGGTCCGTGCACAGCCCTACTTTTTACCATAAGAAACAGCTCAAGGTATGATTCCCTTTAGCTGAAACAGAGCAATTGTAGTACCAATCTTTTTAAATAGTCCAGTTAATGACCCGCAAAATTACAGACCTATTAGTTGTTGAAGCTATATGCCAGATATTTAAGTAGCAGATTGAACTCCTCCTTAGAGTCCAAAAGTGTACTTATTGATTCTCAAATGGCATTTAGAGATAAATGTTCAACTTCGGACCACTCTTTGGTGCTTTCCCATTTGCTTGAAAAATATACAGGGACTTTGAAGCTGAAATTTTATTCAGCCTTTATGGATATGGAGGTTGTGTTTGATTGGATTCCTAGGGCTGAGCTGTGGCAGACATTGGATAACATTCTGGTCGAGAAAAGGCTGTTCTGTCTTATTCAGAATAATAACTTAATCTGTATTAAAAAGCCTTCTCCACTTTAAGGGTGCAATCCTATGCATGTTTTGACAGAAAAAAGTCCTGCAACTCCCAGCATTCTCCAGCCATCCATGCTGGCTGGGTGATGCTGGGAGCCATAGGACTTTTTTTTTTTGGACTAAACATGCATAGGATTGCACCCTAAATTGATTTTTAAATGATTTAGAAAATGCCTGAAATGCTTCTGATGAGCATTGGCCAAAACATAGGATGAGGGAAAATTTAGTTTACTCTGTGCTGATGATGCAGTGATTCTTTCTTGCTCTAGCCCTGGGCACTTGTTGATTAAGTTTTCTACTGATTGTAAGAGTAACGGCTTAGAGATTAATTATGTAAAATCAAAGATTTTAGAATTTGATAAATTTATTCAGCGTAGATGACTTTTGGATGCTCAAGTTATGGAGCACATTAGAAGTTTCCAATACCTGGAAGTTTTGTTCCACCATCCCATCTTATTGTCCGCATAGATATCCTTTGCTTTTCAGAAAGCCCAAGTCAGTCAGACTGCATCGGTAGGTTTTTTCTACACAAAAGGGGGTCAGTGCAGCATTTGATGTTTTTAATGCTAAGATATCCTCTCAGCTTCTTTATGGAGTTGCTGGTTGGAGTAAAGGAATGTCTTCAGGTTTGAATGGTGTTCAAATTAGATTTTTACCAGCTCTTCTGCACATCCTTAGGTATGGTCCTAATAAGCTACATTAAGGGCACAATTCTATGCATGTTTAGACAGAAAAAAGTCCTACAAGCATGGCTGGCTGGGGCATGCTCGGAGTTACAGGACTTTTTTCTGTCTAAACATGCATAGGATTGCACCCTAATGGAAACAGGACAGTATCCTGTAGAAGTGAGAGCTTGGCTGGCAACCTTAAAGCTGGGGCTCAAGATTTATATCTTTAAGCAGGCTGTGGACTGCCCTCTCTTCTCCCCGATGATCGTTATAACAGTACCTGGATAAAGTGTGTTACTCAAGAGCTTGTCACCCTCTTTTCTTTTCCAAATGGGATTTGATTCTGCGATAGCTTTAATAAAACAAACACTCTGCTATATCTCTTTTCAAGATCTTCCTGCCCACTTATGTGGAACTTTCTCACCTTCTCTAGGCATTCCTTGTGAAAATCCTTTTCGGCCAGATACCTAGTTGAGCAATTTGTAAATCGCTAAATAATCTAAAGGTTTTTAGTAGGGATGGAAGAACCAGGGATGTTCAACCTCGCCAAAATTCTCCAAATTTCACTTCAAAGCCTTGGTTCAGCTCACTCTCATTTTTGTTTGCGATATGTTTTGTGGTTCGTTTGAATGGGGAAAGTGAGCACGTTGTACAGGAAAAGTGTGCATTTCTGTGCACATTTTTCAAAAGTGTGCACTTTCCCCACATTGACTTTACCACGAAAATACGTGTTCTTTTAAATGTGCATTTCAAAATGCGCATTTTCCAGAAAATGTGCATCTTCTGAACGCAATCACAAGTTCAAAGATGAACTTTTTTAAAAAATAAATGCACTCCCATTCATTTTTTACATTTGGGGTTGCAAACAGTGCAAGTTTTGATGATTTGCAAACCGAATCAAAATTTCCTAGCTTTTGCTTTGCCTCAGTTTAATGTGTTGCCTTCTCAAATGCTTTGGAGAAGATATACTGGAGACCTTCCTCCCCAGAGGTACAAATGGATGAATCTGTCAATTTCAGTTTCTGTGAGTTTCTCATTTTTCCCCATTTCAAGTTTGGTTTGTCTTGAAGTTTGAGAATTTCTCCATTCATCAATTTGGTTCATTTTGAATGTTGACAGTATTTTTTTAAAAAGATCTGCATGAAAATGCATAAGCTTTTTTGTGTACATTTCTCCTCATACATGCATTTTGTATGGATTTTGCCTAATATGCACATTTTGAATACATTTTTGATTGGAGAACTCCACTGAAAAATTCAGAGAAGTGCAAATTTTGAAGGGTAAACTGGATTTCAGACTACATAGTGATTCGAAATGTCAATTTTGTTTGGTTCACATTAAAGCGCAAACTGTATGAGTTTCTTGCCCAGCCCTGCCCAGACAGCATGTCTATGTAGCCATCAGGAGATGTCTGTTACATGTCTATTTATTTTGTGACTTTTATGATGGAGCTCAGCAGCAAATGATTGCCCCTCTAGCCACATTACCAGGCAGGCCACCTGATTTTACCTGTTGATGGCAATGTGAACAAGAAAACAATTAGTTATTTTATTGTGGATGGCTGTTTTGCGGAATGCCCCGGGTCATTTATTTAGTATAGCTGTATTTATTTTTCCAACATTTATGTACCGTTCCACATCTATACAAATTCTGGTGAATAATAAAAAATACAAGATAAGATAAAAGAATAAAACATGTTAAAAGTTGTTGTTGTTATTTTAGAAGAAACAGAATTCCGATAAAACTGTGGGTGGTCAGTCAAGGAAGGCTCCCTGAAATAAACATGTTTTCAGGAGGAGGTGGAAACAGCACAGCGTTAGTGCCTGCCTGACGTCCAGAGGTAGGGAGTTCCATATAAAGGGGGCCTCCACACTGAAGGCTCTTCTCCAGGTGGACTCCAATTGAGCCATAGGTCTGTGCGGAAGCGGAACCACCAGGAGCATGCCCCCTGATGACCCTAGTGAGGTTGCTAAGGGAAAAGGCAGTCTGTCAGGTATCAGCTGTATGTTTGGGCTGATGATATACATGTATTTATGTATTTATTTTTTATTTTGTAATTAAGTTTACTGTTTTTGTATGTTTTGTCCTGGTCTGTTGACCAGCAAATAGTTATACCAGAAAGCTACTTTTTCAAGGGTGTGCAGACCAAGAAGAGGGAGTAGGCAAAAAGCCTTAGGCTGCTCCACCTGCCCCCACTTCTCATAGCTTGCTATCATGTCTTGTTGTCTAAGACGCCATAGAGCAGAACTACATGTTACATGCAGTTCTATGGTCCTCCCACTCTCCACTCACCAAGGGTTTTTTTTTTTTTAAAGAGCAAAGCAGATGCAGATGTCATCGAACTGTCCAGCAGGAAGGGGAAGGGGCTGTTTGACATGTTCTGCATGGCCATTTGTCCTTCCAACCCCCCCCCCCCCGCTGCTTTTCTCCCAGTAAGTGGCTCTTATGTCTGGGAACTGGATGTACAGCCTGTTTTATATGGAGATGCGCGCGCGCACGCGTGCACACACACACACACACACCACCAATTGCAGGTACATAGCTTTGGGGAACATCTCATCTCATCCCTTTTGTCCAGCCATCTCATATCCTCATCTCATGGTAAGAATACCATCACCACCAGAAGGGAATTGTCATGTGAACCCTATTGATCACAATTTTAATTTGATTTAGGGGGATATTGACATGAATGATTGAACTGAATGGAGGTAATTTATTGAACGGAAATTGATTTTGAAGTGGGATTTGGATAATCTGGGGGTAAATTAATTAAATAAGAAAGGATTTGGGTAACCTGCAGTGGGGTGCAAATTTTTTTTATGAAGTGTGTGTGTGTGTGGTAATTTGGATAGGATATCAATTGGTTTGTCTTCTGTGAAATTTAGATACGAATAATTATTTCCAAATTTGCATATATACATATAAATTAGCACAAATTTTATGTAGATTTGTGCCCATTTTTGTCCTCTTTTTCAGTGAAGCCTGCCAAATTGTTGGTAATGTATAACTGGCCACCTCAGCTATGACTATTCTTGGACAGAGATAGACTGGCCACAGTAGTCCATGCTCTGGTAACCTCCCAATTGGTTGACTCTAATGCATTCTGTGTGGGGTTGCCTTTGAAGACTGCTCAGAAGCTCCAGCTAGTACAGAATGCAGCTACAAGAATATTAACTGGTGCAGTCAGATGGAATCCCGTCACATTGATTCTGAAGGAGCTGCATTGGCTGCCTATTTGCTTCTGGGCTCAATTTAAGATGCTGGTACTTCCCTTTAAAGCCCTAAATGGCTGGGGACCCACATATCTAAAGGAGTGCCTCTCCCTGTTCCAGCCTCCTCATGTCTTAAGATCTTCAGGGAAGGCTCTCTTCAAGGAAGTTCAATGCATTATGTGTCAGCAATGGAGAGAGATTTCTCTGTTATGACTAGGGATGGTGAGAATTTCATTTCAGTTTGGTTTTGATAAGAATTTACCAAAACTTGCAAAGTTCTCCAGGTCAAAAAGAACGTGGGATTTTTTAAAAAGCAAATATAGGAGAAACTGAAACTGATAGATTTTTTCATCCAGCTCCAGGGCTTTGAGTACTTCACCTTGTGTATTCAACCATGTCAGTGTTTAATTAGAGTTCTCTCCATGCTGGGAATAGCTGCACACATTGGATTTGATTGGTGTAGATGGGTGAGAATTTTGTTCCAGTTCATTTTGATATGAATGTACCAAAATTCATGAAGTTCTTTATATCTGGGAGAAAAAGAACCTGAGATTTAAAATTTTTGAATGCAGGACAACTGACAGATTTGCTCATCCCTAGTTATGACACCCATGATTGTGGAACATCCTAGTTATGGAACATCCTAGTTCATGAAAACCATGATTGTGGAACACCCATGATTGTGGAACATCCTAGTTCATGAAAACCATGATTGTGGAACACCCATGATTGTGGAACATCCTAGTTCATGGAAACCCATGATTGTGGAACACCCATGATTGTGGAACATCTCTAGTTACAACACCCATGATTGTAGAGCATCCTAGTTATGATTGTGGAACATCCTCCCCATAGAGGTGCTACTGGAACCAAACTTGTAATCCTTCTGGAGCCAGGTTAAAGCTCTTTCATTTGCCTGGGCATTTTAAGAGAGCCAGTGTAGTGTAGTGGTGAGAGTGACGGACTGGGAGCGGGGAGATCCGGGTTCTAGTCCCCACTTGGCCATGGAAGCTCACTGGGTGACTTTGGGCCAGTCACAGACTCTCAGCCCAACCTACCTCACAGGGTTGTTGTTGTGAGGATACAACGGTGAGGAGGAGGATAATGTAAGCCGCCTTGAGTTCCTTGCGAGAGGGAGAAAGGCGGGGTATAAATGCAATAAATAAATAAATAAGTTGGGTTAGTCTGTCTTGCTATATTTGCTGCCATTTTTTTAAAAGATGATTATATTTTATTGTTTTTTATTTTGTAACTATATGACCACTTATGGTCATACTCATTGTACACCACCCTGATATCAGTAAGGACGAGCAGTTTAGAAATACTGTTAATAAATAAATAAATAAGCACCCATTCATAATTATGGACACCTCGATTTTGGGAGCTCTTTCTCCAGAAAACATATTATCGAAGGAATGTGCCCAGTTTTTTCTTCTTTTTTGTGCAGATGCAGAATTTTGTGTCTGTATGTCATTGGCAGAGTTTGTCTATCTTAATTTTTATATTATGCTATGTTACGTTTTTATGTTATTTTTATGACTTTATTTTTGTGTTTTTGGAAAGGCAGTATTGTGCGTCTGAGCAAATGTCAATCAATCACACCTTCAAAAGTTTCAAAAAAATGTATCTGCGGCAGAAATAATCCTGTAGGGAGGAAAAAGTCCCTTGATGTCCCACTCATTTTGCTCTGTTGCTGGGGTGGGTGGCTGGGCCATCCATAATTTGCCAAATTAAAAGGCAGCAACTGCAGGATGATGCTCTAAAGCTAAAAAAATAGAAAATAATTTCTCCCTCTGTCCCCACATCACAATCCAACAAGTGTACAGACTGCAGGCTTAACTTGGTTCATTGTAGCTCTGTCATCCCTGCACATCCAAACGACTTTGGTACCCTTTTTCTCCCTTCCTGGGGACTCCATCAAGAGTCTAATTCTTGTTGTCTAGCATTTCCGTCTAGTGTACACATTGGTTAACTCAAGCAGGGGACTGTTTTGTTCGAGCAAATGCTTCAGCATAAAGACGAGTGAATTCCACTAGGTGCTGACATTCCAGATCAGTCCTTGGTGGTCTGGCTGACACCAGGTTATACTTATCAAAGTTGGTTGGTAGTAGAGCTGCTTGAATTATTCATCACAGCCAAGTGGCTCTTCTCTCTGAGAACTCAAGACTCAGAGTTTGCATACGCACGCGCACACACGCACACACCCCAGCTATTGTTTTTGAAACAGCTCCATGAAAAACTTTCAGCACCAAAGTGGTCGCAAGCCATTTATTTATTCTATTTCTTTATTAGATTTATTAGCTGCCCATTTATTTTTCAGACCATGTGAAACCCTGAGCTCATCTTCACTATATATGTACATTGGTTTTATACTGAGTTAACTATCATGGTCCACCCCAACCCCCTGCCTGCCACACTAACAAAATCCTGAGCACTGTAGTTTTGTGAGGCTGCTAAGAACCTGGGTTGCTATCAGTTCATTTCTGGCACGGCTCCTGTGCCTTTCAAGGCTGAATCACTCAATAGCCTCATTTTATTTGACAGGGGCACCTGGAGGTGGACCTCCGAAGATGACCTTAGGATCCAGGCAGGTATATAAGGGAGGGGATAGTTGTAGTCCAGCAGGACTGGCCTTTCATTACACAAAGTGAGGCACCCACATCAGGTGGAGCGCTTCCAGGAGCAGCAGATTGGGCCCTCCCGTCCTGACTGCCACTTTCCCATTTGTGCTTGTGGCTGTTCTTGCAGCTGTGGTGCTGCTAACTGCTCTTACACTCCATTCTAGCCCTCATTTCTGCTGCGCTGCAGCTTCTTTTTACACCTGCCGCCGCCACCCCTCACTGTGTGCATCACCCACTGCCCCCACCAGCCGCCACTGAGGTGCCACATCTGCTGCCACTGCCGGACATGTGTGGGGGGGGGAGGGGAGGAGTGTCTCATCACCCAGAAGAAGCCGCTGCAGTGCTAAATTGCCACTGTTTTTCCCCATCCAGACACCAACCTGCTGAAGGAAAGGAGAGGTTGGAGTGAATTTCAGTCCCTTCTCTTCCACCGTGTGCCACCTGTGCCTGGACACAGAAGCGGGAGAAATAATACAAACAGCATGCGTAGGATTGCTCCTTAAACTATATACAAATAGCACCCTCAATACAGTATCTGCTTCATCTCTTTCTGTTCCTGTTTTCTTTTTTCACCCTTCTTGTTCTCTCTCCCCACCCCCAACCCCCTTTTTATGTGCGTGTTTCGTCCATTTGAAAGAGAAATGTTACTGTAAACAGGACAGGATGCATACACATTTAAAGAGCAAAAGAGTGTCCTTGGGCCAATCTACATTTTGATCGCTAGCACAAAGAAATCAGTAGACATTCAATCGCATTAAAATGTGATTATTCGCACTCACTCTGTTTCCCCATTTCAGTACTTCCTTGAAACCATAACCTTGATTCATACTGTTCAATCGGAGCGTCTGTCTTCAATGCGGTAGAAGTGGGCGGATTATGGAAGGGGAGCAGTCTCTTTTTACTGGTTCTCCCAGTCCCCAGCCCTCTCCCCCTCCTTCCTTGTTCTACGGACCTCAGCATTAACTGTTTCAGCATCTGGTCCCGTTAATTTTTTTCCCCTGCCAGCTTAACTCTCCGAAACTTCAATCCTTCGGACAGACTGCCCCTTCTGTGTGCCATTTTTTTTTTTCATGATATGAAGATCAGACTCTGTATATGGCTGGCTGTATTTTTAGCTGTCAGTCTTCCCTATTTTCTGTGTGTGTGTGTGTGTATGTGTGCATGCGTGCGCATCTGCTTGTATATGCGGAACCCAGTGAAGCCTAGTCTGGAATGAAACCGGACAATATTGCTTCTGCTCTGGGTTACCCTGGCAGAGGTGGCCGAGAAGGTGCAGTTCCTCAAATTCCATATCCTTTCATGGGCATTCCGGAAAGGTTGTTTGCTGGGAGGTTGCCTGCAGAGAGGAAAAACACTCATTGACAGCATTCTTGCCTTCAATCTAATACACACTTACCCTAGAGTAACTCTCACTGAAGTCAATAGGACTTACTTTTGAGTAATGCATAGGCTTAAGCTGTAAATTCCACAAGATTTCTCCAAGATCCCACTGAACACAGCAATGCTTAGTTCTGAGTAAACACATTGGCTGCAAGCACATTGAGTAAACACGTTGGGAAGAAGGTAAAACAAGGATCCATGCAATCAAAAAAGGATCCTCATTATTTCATGTGATTTTTAAAGGGGAGACCCCCCAAACTACCATATGTGCAGCCACAGCCCCAAAGCAGGGATCCTCGTGATTTTAACGAGACACAGACCCCCAAACACCATCCTATCACAGAGCACACCTGCCTCCATGGGCTGAAGATGAAAAGTATGGCTCTTCCACCAGCCTAAAATCCTGCATTTAAAATGGGGTTTTCTGCTTTCGTTTTAAATGCAGGATCACAACTGACTCCTTTTACACATGCTCCCTTTCCCGCAGTAGCTTAACTTCTGCTGTACTGTTTTCTTGTGGCCCCAATCCTGGGCACTTACGCCACATGGAACTCAATGGGACTTACTTCTGAGTAGACATAAGATCACCCTGTAGCTCTGCATCCCTCCAGTAAGCCCCATTGAACCTAACAGGGTACTCTGAAACAACAGAGGACGTTGCTTCTGTGCTTGGTGGGGTGGGGGATCAGATGTGTCTCCCTTCATTGCAGGGAGGCATTTTACCCTCTTCTCCCTCCAATTGAGAAATGCAGAGGCAGGAGATGCTCGAGTTGGGGGGGGGGTGTCTTTGAAGCTTCAAAGAATGCAGTTTCTGTAGATGACGCTGAAATTGTCCACGGACATTTTTATTGATTTTAGTCCATGAATAGTGATGACTGTCTGCCTGGATGTGTGAATGTGTCTGTCCTGCTACGAGCAGGGGGAGGGGGGCTGCTAGTGTGCAGAGAAATCGGGCTGGAAAAGCTACGCTTCTTCAAAGATTCGAAGGTAACCCCTTAATTAAAAAAAATAAAATAAGCCAAAGCAGGGATAGAGGGACATAAAAGTTAGTGACATTTGAAGAGAGAGAACAACCCTCTGCTCAATGCAGGAAGCCTGATTCCCAGGCGGCCTCCCATCCAAGTTCTGACCACGGCTGACCTTCCCAGATCAGACAAAAGCAGGCACCTCCAGCCCTTTGCTTGTTACTGAGAAAACGTCCAGTGCTGAGGAAGCTATGCCATCAGTAGCCGTAAGATCAGATGGGGGCATCGAGAGCTGTGATTGGACAGGAGGGAAATACAAACACCGCCGTATATGGACAGGCGTGGGAGGGCCCTACAACCTTATAAGGTAACAAACACGGAAGAGCAGAGCACATGAATGGGAAATACCGGACTATCAGGGAGCGGGGAGGCCGGAAATTGCTGCTCCAATATGAAGTGGGTACGGTGTAATGTGAAACATGGGGAATGAAACCTGATTGCAAGCGTAAAAAACCGTAAGTGTAGATCTGCCCCTTATCAATTCAATGCCATGCCTGTTAAAAAAGTTACACAGCTGTTTGAAAACTTAATTTTTAATTATATAAATTTCTGCCTCTGCAGTCTCTCTCCATTTCTGCTGGGTTTTCCATGATTCTCTCCGTGCCACCGCCGCTTTTTCCCCTGAATGTGTGTTTAATCCAACAAGGGCTACTTTGTACAGGATTTTTTTGAAAGCCTAAGTAGTGGTGTGGAGCTAAAACGTCTATGGAGAGAGGGTAGAAAGAAAACGACAGAAGTTGACTCTAGTGTGGGTAGTGAAAAACGTGCACCATTTAGGGCTCCCATAACTGCTCCCAAACCATCTTATTTGTTGATACTACCACTACTCAGTAATTTCATAGACTAGAGATTTGTCCTTAAACAAAGCAATTCTTTCAGCTCCTAGATCAGTGGTCCCCAAATGTTTTTGATCGCACACCCCCATCAGTAAAAAAATGTTTTGAGCACGCACCCCCAATATATGTATATTTATTTATTTATAAATTTTGTGCATGTACTATTGTACTAATATATTACGTACATTATAAAACATACGCAAAATTAGAAATTAAAAAGGATGAGATAAAGATGAAATAAACAATACCTCCAGACATTTTTCTCTATCTCTCAAAATACTAGAACCTGGGGTCATCCTATGAAGCTGATTGGTGGGAGATTCAGGACAGATAAAAGGAAGGGCTTCTTCACACAGCACATAGTTAAACAATGGAATTTGCTACCACAGGATGTAGTGAGGGCCACCAGTTTGGATGGCTTTAAAAGGGCGTTAGACAAATTCCTGGAGGAGAAAGCTATCAGTGGCTACTAGTCTTGATGGCTATGTGCTACCTCCAGTACCAGAGGTAGTGAGCTGGTACACCAGTTGCTGGGGAACATGGGTGGGAGGGTGCTGTTGCTCTCATGCCCTGCTTGTGGGTTCTCGGTCAACAGCTGGTTGGCCACTGTGGGAACAGAATGCTGGACTAGATGGACCCTTGGTCTGATCTAGCCTGGCTCTTCTTATGTTCTTAATGTTTTTTTAAATGTATTTATTGTATTAACAGTACAAAACCTCTTTTTGCGCTCGCTAAAAAAATATTATTGTCCATTTTGTGAGGGTTAGTTTAGTTAATACTAGATAATATGATCCGTAAATCCACTTAACTGGGCACACGCTGTCGGGTGAGGGCGCCACTGTCAACTTGCAAGGAGGCGAAAGGCGTGCTTGGCCGAGCTCCTACCTGCGCCAGAACCAAGGGTCTGGGTTGCCAGCCACACCCTGTGCAGAATCAGACAAGTATGAGGGCCCCACTCCTTGGCCAACGGGAGGCTTGGCCTGGGCTGTTAACCCCTCCCGCTCTCCTTCGGCGGGATGGCAGCTAAGAGGACAGCATGCGCTTCCTTCTGGGCTTCATTCCGCCAAAGGAGAACGGGAAGGATTAATCTCCTTCCTGCTCTCCTTCAGTGGGATGGCAGCTGCTCTGGTGCCACAGCTGAGCAAGCAACTGTACCTTCCTCTGCTGTGCCTGGCAGAGACTGGCGCAGTTGCTCTCGGTGGCTGCAGCAGAGGCAGGCAGGATAGGACTGGAGCTGAGAGAGAAATGCCATGGAGCTTCCCTCTCGGCTCCCGTCCCACCCTGCTGCCTCCACCTCCGCCATCGTTGCACACAGTGGCAGCTCGCTGGGGCAGTGGGAGGCTGCTCAATGATCAGGCGGCTCGCGCACCCCAATGGATCGTCTTGCACATCCCCTGGGGTGTGTGCACCCCATTTTGGAAACCACTGCCCTAGACCGCTGCCTAAATATGTCCAGTGTACATTTTTCAATGCACTCCTTTTGCCCCAGCCCTTTCATATATAATGTGCCTTTAGGAAGTAAGGCCGTGGCAATGTGAATGGCCAGACCCTTGTCCTCCTCTTGAAAATATGCCCCCATCGCTTTGAACTTTTTATCTTAAAAAGACTCATAAAAGCTGATTTATATACTCTTAACTGAGGTTTGGGTGGGGGGCTCTCATCACTGCATCACCCTTAAAATGCCTGATTCTTAGACTTGTTCTCAGCAGTTCTCCAAATTACTCTCCAGAACCCGCACCCAGAGCCAGCTAGGACACCATCCCATCCCATCCCATCCCATCCCATCCCCACAAGGAAAGGAGAACAGGGCCACAGCAGCACCCCAGCTCCCCCAGTAAGTGTGTTAAGGACTGTTGCCCTTTTGTGCCTTACAGTGCAGGGGGTGGCGGGGAAATTTTATAGCAAATTTCATCTTTCATGTCTTGATGATCATGAAGAAGATGATTTGCATATGGGTGGTGCAAATGAGAAGCAAGATGATGGCTTGTTCAGCTATTTGAATTATTACTATCCTTTGTAAAAGTTGGTTTGTGCCAGTTTTTAGGATTTATCACAAATTCTATCCATGTTTACTCAGACATTAGTCCCCACTATGTTCAATTGCCGCTTGGGCTTTCGCTCAGGTAAGTGTGCCTTAGCTGCCTTCCCAGGGTCTCTGTAAATTTAATATCAAAGCCTGGTTTGTTTGTTTGTTTGTTTATTTATTAAATTTATATACTGCCTAACTGACAAATGCCCTCATGGCAGCAATGCACAGACAGTCATTTTGTATGCTAGGGTGGCTTATTTTGAATTATTTATAGAATATTGTAAGACAATCATGTTTTCCGGCTACATATATTCTTAACTTTATTTCATTACATTTATATTCCACCATTTCTCCGGGAGTGAAAGGTGGTATACATGATTCCCCCGTTTTCATCCTCACACCACTCCTGTGAGGTAGGTTAGGCTGAGAGGTTGTGATTGGGCTAAAGTAATCCCAGGAGCTTCCTGGGGAAGCTGGAATTTGAACCTGATATCTGAGTAGTGTGTGATAGTGTTTGCATTGGGCGGCGGGGTGGGGGGCATACAGAACTCGGGCAATGATGCTTGGTATTGGAACTGGAGTCTAACAAGCTTGTCCCTATCTCCATCTGTGACTGTTACAGATTATACTTTGGCAATCCTGACAAATGCAGGAGCATAACATTGCTACATTTGAAACTTGGATGGAATAAGTAGCTACAATATTAGGTTTTCTTCCATCACTTCTCTTCTTCTGGTAAAAGTTGCAGTGGGCAGTGGAGGCTGGTGGCTCCGATTCTGGTGGGGCTTTGAATCCATTTTGGGTTTCAGGCAGAACACTAACCTAGCTATCCAAAGCACTGAACCCATTTTAGGGATAGAGCTCAGCACCTTGGATAGTTCCATTAGAGTTCTGGCTGATTCTGACTGAAACCCAGAATAGATTGACAGCCCCACTGGAATTAGAGCCACCAGCCTCCACTGGCACTGGGGTGCGTGGGCGCCATTTTCTGGTTCGCCTTGGGACGCCCTGCAGTCCAGCAATAACTGGGGAGCCATTCCTTCCCCATCCCTGCTATTATGCATTTCACTGCTGCTGGGGAAAGCAGCAGCTGTTATACTGCTGTCAGTCAAGCAGCTTTTAAAGGTATAAAAGCCATGCCAGAAGCAAGAATGGAAACAAATGCTGCTAGGAGTTCTCTCCACTCCTAAACTAGAAATGATTAGAACTACTATTAAACCAGTTTATGATGTGGAAGTCCTCACTATGTTTATGCCAGTGGAAATTAAGATTTTTTTTTTAAATGATATAAATTCTAGTACAGAAATGAATTGCTGGTTGGCATTTCAGAATTTTGCCAGATTTGGGCAGATGTGTCAAGGGGATGCGGGGGTGCCCCTTTAATTAACGTGAGTTACAAAACCAAGGTTCCACTAATATAAGCCTCAAAAGTCTTATTGCTTATAAAAATAACACCTGTTGAACTTGGCATGCAGGATCTACTTGAGGAAGTCTACGAATGTGCCAAATTTCAAAGTGATCTGATAAAAATTTCAATAGGTATAGCAAGTTAAGAAGCGTGGAAGATTGACGCATTTACATTTTTTAAACTTCAATATTTAAATAAGCAAATCATATATACCTTTCACATTTCAGTGAAAACTGCTGATGTACTTTATTCAGGCTTGTCAAGGAAGGCAATCCTACACTGGTTGGGTGAAGTTCCAAGCAGCAGCACCAAAGTTAAGGGGTTTCTGCCCCATTAAAGCACTTTTCCCTACAAGGCCTTTATTGTATGCTCTTCATTCCATGATCACAGTGGTTTATGGGTTCTTTAGAGGATGTTGTGACCCTTCATTTTCACTTCTGTGTCCAACCAGCACTTTCAACAAGTTTTTTTAGAGCAGGGAAGATCTTGCGTTTTCACATTTAATTGTGAACGCGAAAGAAAGTGCGGTTTGGTCTTTGTGCTATTCCGCTATACTACAGTGCTATCTAGAGGTTATATAGAAGAAAGCAGGAAAGGAAATGCTCCTCGTGTAGAGCTCAGATTTAAATTCTGCGATGAAACCAAAAGTAGATACACCGGATCAACAGCCAGTTAACAACCTCGTGTAAAAAAGCTTAAGGACTGTGGGAGCAACTGCTGGCAAAGTTATCCAGTGTTGGCAAAGGCACTACATTAGTGGGCTTCTGTTAGCTTGACCAATCAAGCTAACCAAAGCACATTAGTCCTATAGTCTAGCCCTATTCAGGACAGATAAAAGAAAGTACACACAGCGCATAGTTAAACTATGGAATTCGCTACCACAGGGTGTAGTGATGGCTGCCAATTTGGGTGGCTTTAAAAGGAAATTAGACGAAATAGGGCGCAATCCTATGGCCGCTAGTCAGAGGCTAGAGGGCCACAGGATAGGTCGGTTCCCTGAGAACCGACCTTCACCCTCTCCCGTGCTGCCTCATAGGCAGCGCGGAACAGCCCCGTGCTCTGTGCTCAGAAGAGGAGTGTAGAGCGGCAAAAATGGGGTGTTCCTGGGGGTGTGCTGGGGTGGGGAAGTCAGAAATCCAGTACAACACATTGAACATGTCGTCTGGCCACCGCTTCCCCTGCTCCGCCTTCCTGCGGCTAGACAGCCAAAATCGGCTGTCTAGCCGCAAATGCAGGGCGGCTGAAGCATGGAGGGGATGATCCCCTCCACACTTCTCTTGTCCTGCATTGGATAGGCGGTCGCCTCCTAGTTTGGAGGTGGCCGCCTATCCCAGTAGGATTGCTCCCTTAATAGAGGATAAGGTTTCTAGTCCTGATGGCTATATGCTACCTCCAGTATCAGAGGCAGAATGCCTCTCTATACCAGTCTTCCCACAGGCAGCTAGGTGGCCATGGTGTCAACAGAATGCTGGGCTAGATCTGATCCAGCAGGGCTCTTCTTATGTTATTATGTTCTCACATGTTGTAGGGGCTTATGTTATTTCTCCATTATCACCATGCAATAATGTCCATGAATTTCCCTTGCCTCCTTACTTGGCAGCTTGCCAGCAGAGGGGGGTGAGACCCAGAATGGGATACCAGTGACTTTACTGTAGCCTCCTTGCCTGGCTAGACTTTAATTAATTGATTAATTTACATTTCTATACTGCCTGATAGCTGAAGCTCTCTGAGCGGTTCACAACAATTAAAACATCGAATACAAGATGATAAAATTCAATATAAAAAGCTAGAAGTTTAAAACTACAGCATCAAAATAAAAATAATAACCAAATAGAACCTAGCCACAGTGCAAAGGTATATGATAAATACCAGATTTAAAACAGAAACTGAAAAACTAAAGTACCTGGGAAAATAAAAAGTTGCTCACCTGGCACTGAAAAGAACACACTGTAGGCACCAGGCAAGCCTCTCTGGGATGTTCATTCCACAACCAGGTTGCCACAGCTCTTCTTAATAGCCACCAACCTCACTCCCTGGGTGGGGACTACCGGAGAGGACTGCTGAAGTTGATCTTAGGGGCCAGGCAGGTATATATGGGAGGAGACGGTCGTTTAGGTAACCTAGACCTAAACCCAGTGACTGCAGTTGGAATACTTCCCTGTCCCAAGTCAGTTCACACAGCAACATCTACCCTTTTTATGTCTTTTATTCAGCCCTGCACTACCACCTGACCATGCATGAAGACTACCCAAAAGATCCTTCTGTAGATCAGCTGACTGGGTCATGTAAAGTTTCTGTGGGTTAGCTGGCCACTTGGCTAAGTCACATGATACTCTAACCAGTTAGGTGAGCCTTCCGCAACACGGTGCCCTCCAGATGTGTTGTACTCCGTGACGAAACGCTATATTGTTTGATTGTTTTGTTGTCTATTCTAAGGTCTGTTTGCACAATTGATGTATTGTATAACATGTCGTGTCTCTTTAAGGCTTTGGCAAGTAGGGGGGAGGGGGAATTAGAATGTTCAGAATTTAAATACTGTCTCCTGATTGGCTGGAGTTTTTTTCTGTTGGAAGAAAGGGAGAATAAGAGGAGCTGGGTTAGTCTTGAGTGGTTAGTTCGGGTTTGGTGGCTTGAGGGTTAGGAAGAACACTGGGCTCTAGCTTTGGGGGTGGATAGATTATCCGGGAGGTGGAGGGAAGTTCATTTATGTATTATTTTAAAGACTATTATTAGATGGGGTAGAGTAGGCAAGGATTTAATAAAAACATGAAACAACAATTTTTACCTTATGTAACACCAACTGACTTAAAACATCTTATCCTTTGTAAATAAAGTTTCATTTTTGTTTTGTTAATACAAACCACGTCATTCTCGGTCTCATTATTAACAAGGAAAAGGTTTGATGATAATAAGGTAATAAGCCAGAGTCACAATACCTACACCCACACACACACACACACAGAAACGGAAGGCTCTCTCCTAGTGAAGAGGAGGGTGGTGGCAGCAACATTTTAAAGGCTTGTAAAAGAAAAGAGGTTTTCTCAGCGTTAGGAGAAAAACACCTCTGCAGTGGATTTTGAGGCTAGTGTGGTTATATCACGTCCACAGACACCTGCTCTCTGGTTTTCCCTAAAGGAAGAGGTTGAGGGAATATAAAGGTATCAAGATTCTAGAGTTAGAATTTGTACCAGATGCTGATGTGATAATAGGGGGGAAGGTGGAGATGCCAGAGACTCCAACTTCCATCATTCCCAGCCAGCATGGGTGTGCTGGCAGGGAACAATGGGACTTGCAGCCCAGCACACCTGGAATCCAACACCAGGGTGGGGAAGGCTGGATTATGTCTACACATGACTGCAATACAAGGAACAGCAAAGCAGAGGAAAGATAATGCCTGTATTCAGATATAAATATTTCTTGTAGTTATAATAGGACAGAAGAAGAACCAGTGTGGTGTAGTGGCTAGAGTGTTGGTCTGAGAGTCGGGAGATCCAGGTTCTAGTCTCCACTCGGCCATGGCAGCTCACTGGGTGACTTTGGGCCAGTCACAGACTCTTGGCTAGGGATGTACGAATCCTACTCACCCGTCCATTCCGGGGCATCGGCGGTGGGGGGGAGGCGCTCTGTCCCTCCCCCCAGAATCCTCCCCAGACAGGCTCCGTGGAGCCACTGGCCAGGGCCGGCCGCAGCCAGAGTTCTGGCCATGGCTAGGCTGCTGCGGCTGCAAATGGCGGCTGTCGTAGCGGCCGCCATTTGTGTGCTTGCAGTCAGCCGTGATAGGCTACATAAGTCTTTACGTAGCCTATCACGGCAAAGAGCAGGGGCGCAAATGGCGTGGCTGCAGCCATTTGCGGCCGCTGCAGCCCGGCAGTAGCCAGCCGGGAGACCAGCTGGAGCCGCCGCCGCATCCGCCGCCAGGTAAGCTCCATCCCGGGGGGATTCTGCAGGGTGGCAGGGGGGAGGCTGTTCCGCCACGGATTCTGGGGGGCTGGATCTAAAGAATCCAGCCTCACTGGAGTCCGTGGCGGAATTCTCTGACATCCCTACTCTCAGCCCAACCCACCTCACGGGGTTGTTGTTGTGAGGATAAAATGGAGGAGGGGGAGGATTACATATGCCGCCTTGGGTTCCTTAAGGAGGAAAAAAGGTGGGATATAAATATAATAAATAAACAAACAAACAAAAAATCATAGCAAGAGGTGTCTCTTTAGAAGATTTAGAAGAGGTGCCTCTGTTAGCCCAAGTCATATAAACATATTTCTGTGGTCTGCCTTTGGGGTGGGGGGTGAGGGGAAAGGCATCAGGATCACAGACTTTTTTTAAATTAATAATAATAAAAAAAGTTTTAAGATAGTATTTTACTCTTTTTATCTTTTACTAGCTGATATACCCGGCGTTGCCTGGGATGTAATTTTGTCATAGGCGCTATTTGCCACTATTTATATAGGCACATTAAGGTAGGTTTACGCTTCTCGAAAGGCCCTATGAGAAAGGTGAAAAATTGAATCCACCAGACTTGATTAAAAAAGCACAATTATAATGAGCAGATTGAATAAAAAAAACACTACTAAAAATGCAAGAGACTGAATCTGTAAGCACTACTACAATATAATCCACACCGAATCCCATAAACTATTAAAATGTTCAACAGAGGCTTCCTTGCTGGATATTGCAGTAACAGGGGAGAGAAACTAAATGCTTTCCACGGTCAGAAAAGTCATACACTCTGGCAAGTGAAAATGTGAACTAAAAGCGGCGGGAACTCTAGGGCCCAAAGGGCAGGCTCAGTGGCCCCTGCAGTGTGATTAGGCCCAGGGCAGCTCCCCCTTATGCCCTGTCTTACAGACGGCCCTGCAGCCAGCCACAAACACACAAACGCAAAAACCTTCCATTCAGCTACACGTAAAACTCCGCTATTTTGCCCTTCATTTTGCAATTGCCTTCTCAATTCCCCCCAGTTCACTCTTTTATGAATGAAGTCTCCACTTCACTGCGTCATCTCAGCCCCTCAGACAGGCAAGCACACACCGCACCACATTTCACATTAGTGTTAATCACACGCTACTAACAGATGCATCTGGCACTGAAAGGGGTAAAGATACTTAACACTAACTTGCTTGCTCGCTGGATATTGCAGGAAGAGGAGAGAGAAACTAAATGCTCTGCACAGTCAGAAAAGAAACCATGAGTAAAGGGGAGGGAACAAATGGCGGCCAGCCAATCCAAGGTGAAGGAAGTCAGAGTGAATGGGAGAGTGACCAATAGAATGAAAGATGGCCAATAGGATGACTCATAGCTGAAATCAGAAACCTGGCTTATACCATGATTGAGAGGGGGTACTTGTTAGTAAGGGGAAGTATAAACAAAGTAATGATGTAATCCAGTGACTCCTGTCATACACTCCGGCAAGTGAGAATTTGAAGGAAAAGGGGCAGCAATTGTAGAGCCCAAACAGGCTCAGTGGGCCCCTACAGTGTGATTACACCCAGGGCAGCTCCCCCTTATTCCCCGCATTACAGACCGCCCTGCAGCCAGCCACAAACACACAAACCCACACACGATTTTTGACTTTTATATATAGGGAAGATTGTTCACAGGTCCAGAATCTGTTTAGACGTGGAACAGTATATAAATCAATGTTGTAAGTAAGTAAATAAAATAATCTTCATACTTATAGAACTGGTGTCAGATTTTTCGGCCTAGTATTACTTTTGTAATCCAAAATTAGATTCCCCCCACCATCCTTCTGCTGTTATTTACAGTATTTTGGCTAAAGAAATTAATCTGGACCTCGGAGGTGGTAAATGCCTCCTTGAGGGATGGTGAGGTCCCTGCAGCTTTGAAAGAAGCTGTGGTGAGGCCCTTGTTGAAGAAACCAAATTTAGATCCAATGGTTCCAGATAATTACTGCCCTGTGTCAAATTTGCCATTCTTGGGGAAGGTGCTGGAGTGTGTGGTGGCCTCACAACTCCAAGCCGTTTTGGATGAAGCTGTTTATTTAGAGCCATTCCAATCAGGTTTCAGGCCTGGTTATGGGACGGAAACAGCCTTGGTCGCCCTGGTTGGTGACTTACGCCGGGGAATGGATGGGGGGAGTGCTACCCTGTTGGTTCTTCTGAACCTCTCAGCAGCTTTCGATACCATCGACCATGGTATCCTTCTGGATCGTTTATCTGGATTGGGCTTGGGAGGCACAGTTTTAAAGTGGTTCTGGTCCTTTCTGGAGGAGCGGTCTCAGAAGGTGATGCTGGGGGACTTCGGTTCAACCCCGTGGCCATTAGCCTGTGGGGTGCTGCAAGGTTCTATCTTGTCCCAGATGCTTTTTAACATCTACATGAAACCGCTGGGGGAAGTCACCAGGAGGTTTGGGCTGAAATGTCATCAGTAAGCAGATGATACTCATGAGCTCTACCTCTCGTATCCATCTGCACATACCAGGGAGGCTGTGGAACTCTCGAACCAGTGTCTGGAGGCTGTTTGGGGATGGAGGAGGGTGAACAAGCTCAAACTTAATCCAGACAAGACGGAGGTACTGTGGGTTGGGGAACCAACTACTTCAGATGGAGGTTTACAGCTGGCCTTAGATGGGGTTGCACTCCCCCTGAAAGACCAAGTGAGCAGTCTGAGAGTCCTCCTGGACACTGAGCTAACTGGGGAAGCCCAGGTAATTGCGGTGTCCAGGAGTGCTTTTTACCAGCTTAGGCTGGTACGCCAACTGCGGCCCTATCTAGAGAGGACGGACCTTGCCTCAGTTATCCACACACTAGTCACGTCCAGACTGGACTACTGTAATGTGCTATACCTGAGGCTGCCTTTGAAGACGGTTCAGAAACTCCAGCTTGTGCAGAATGCAGCCGCCCGAGTATTGGTGGGGGTGATTCGATTCGATCATATAATGCCTATACTGCGCCAGCTGCACTGGTTACTGGTGCATTTCCAAGCTCAATTCAAAGTAGGGATGTCAGAGAATTCCACCACGGATCTCGGGGAGGCCAAATGCCAGTGCATTCGGCCCCCCGAAATCAGTGGCGGAATGGTCTGCCCCCCCACACCCCCCCGGGACGGGACTTACCTTGGGCAGATCTTCCTCGCGGCAGCGGCTCCGGTGGCGGTTCGGCGGCGGTGGCGGCTGCAGCGGCCGGTCTTCCGACCGGCTGCCGCCACCGCCATTTCCAGTTAAAAAAACAAAAAAACCTGATAGGCTACGTAAAGATTTACGTAGCCTATCACGGCTACATTTTTAAAAAACACCGTGATAGGCTACGTAAATGTTTACGTAGCCTATCACGGCTGATTTAAAAGAAAGAAAAATGCATGCACGCAAATGGCGGCGCCCATGGGCGCCGCCATTTGCATTCCTTATTTTGGCACGTCTTAGTCTACGTAAACATTTTTACGTACTGCGGAGCGGAGCCGGCTGGCCAGGATTCGGTGGGGAGGGGCGGAGCACCCCCCCCCACGAATGTCACCCTTCAAAAAGGTAAGTGACTTTCGTACATCCTTAATTCAAAGTGATGGTTTTGACCTTTAAAGCCTTAAACAGTCTGGGACCAAGTTACTTCAAGGACCAGCTACACCCATATAGGGATGTCAGAGAATTCCGCCTCGGATCTCGGTGAGGCCGAATGCCAGTGCATTCGGCTCCTCGAACTCCGTGGTGGAACGGCCTGCCACCCCTCTGCCCCCCCGCAGATCCCCCCCGGGACGAGACTTACCTGGGGCGGATCTTCTGGGCGGCTCCGGTGGCGGCAGCTGGTCTACCGACTGGCTGCCGCCACCGCCATTTCCAGGCTTGTGTAAAAAAAAAAAAAAAAAAGAAGACGTGATAGGCTATGTAAAGATTTACATAGCCTATCATGGCTAGGTTTTTAAAAAAACAACAACGACGTGATAGGCTACGTAAAGATTTACATAGCCTATCATGGTTGGGTGGGTTTAAAAAACAAAACAAAACTGTGTACGCAAATGGCGGCAGCTATGGCTGCCGCCATTTGCGTTCCTTCTTTTTATCGTCTTAATCTACGTAAATATTTACGTAGACTATGATGGCGAAAATAAAGGGGAACGCAAATAGCGTAGTGGGCGCTATTTGCGTCCTCTTTTGATTCGCCATTTTAGCCTATGTAAAGATTTACGTAGGCTAAAACGGTGAATGAAAAAGGGACGCAAATAGTGCCCTTTATTTTCGCCATCATAGTCTACGTAAATATTTACGTAGATTAAGACGGCCAAAAAGAAGGAACGCGAATGGTGGCGGCCGTAGCCGCTGCCATTTGCGTATGCGTTTTTTTTTTTTTTTTACCCAGAGCCCTCCGCGGCCGGAAATCTGGCTGCGGACGGCTCTGGCCTGGCTGGGCCTGGCCGGCTGCTCCGCAGAGCTGCCACAGAGCACAGCCGGCCGTTCGAGGATTCTGGGGGGAGGAACGGAGCTCCTCCCCCCCTGGCGAGGATTCCAGGGGGGAGGGACGGAACGCCTCCCCCCCCCATAAACATAATCCGCGAACAGGTAAGTCACTTTCGTACATCCCTACACCTATATCAGCCTGTCTGCACTTTAAGATCAGAAAGAGAGGCCCTTCTCATTTGCCCACCCATGAGAGCAGTCAGGTTGGTGATCACACATGAGAGGGCCTTGCATTGGCCCCACACCTTTGGAACAAGCTGCCATCAGAGGGCTGCCGTGCTCAGTCATTGCAGACTTTTAAGAAGGCCTTGAAAACATATTATTTTACCTTGGCCTTCTCTTGATATGACTGCTATTTTTGCTGTTACTGCTGCTAACGCTGTTGGTTTTTATTGTTGGCTTTTATTGTTGTTTTTATTGTTTTTATGTTTTTTATCGCCTTTAATATTTCACTGTTTTTATGTATTTTATTGTTGTAAGCCAATATGGGAGATATTTTAAATAAATAAATACCCCCCTCCCCTCACAACAGATCTAAAGCTTGTCAACAAAATATCTTTTAAAACTACAGAAAAATCCAGTTCACACATCATCCTTCCTGTCACTGGGGAAACAGCAGCTCATCAAACCTAAATACCTCTCTCAGTCTTGTTGAAGTGTAAGGTCATAATGCACAGAGGCAGCGGGATCTGGTACTAAGCCCCCAGTGCTGTTGCAAAGAGCTCATTCCAGTTCTCCTGCACTGGTGATCCCCAAGTGATGGAGAAGTGTGCATGGGACACGGGCATGACCAAGGTCAAGGGTGTTGCTGACCCTTTAAGACCGTCCTAATGGTTGACATTAGTCATGAAGTTGCCACAGCATTGTGCTGTCTTGGAGCTGTAGCAATGAGGTGGAGGTGGAATATTTAGTGACAAGTGGGCTACGGTCCTGCCCTGCCTATCCCACAGGAGATGCTGCTACATAGCTGTTGCAGTGCAACCTGTCTGTGCTGCACCCACCACAGCTAAAGATTGATTCAGGCTGCCAGAGTGACAGCTCCATAACCATGAGTGAATGTGCTATTTATTATTTATTTAATTTATATCCTGCCTTCCTGCCAAAAACTGGTGCTCAAAGCAGCTGGTACGTTACATGTATTATATGAGCACTAGAAAAACAGAATTATGCTTCCCCACATCTAGCAGCTAGTTCTAATGAGGACGTTATTTGAGGGAAAAGCAGACCCCCGTGTATAAATACAAGAGGCCCTCATTTTAACACAGCTATACACCGCAGCTCATAATGCAATTTACTTACTTATTTAAAACATTTATAAGCCACCATTTAACTCAGCCCTTCCAAGGCAGGGTACAGCAGAACTTAAAACCCACAAAACATAATAAAACAATGACCAAAATGGAAGGTCAAAATTAATAGTTAGTTCCACTCTTTCAGTTATTTCACTGAAAATCATTCATTGTGACCATTTGATCTGTGGTTTCTGTCTATTTTCCACTGTGCCTACATTATCATCTCATCCATTCGGAGAACTTTTTTGTTTTGTTTTTAATCCCCCTTGATAAACTTCCATGCATGGGCTAATGTCCCAGAATACATTATTTATCTGCGCTTAACCACCAAGAAATAATCAGAGCATACAAACATCAAGGCCCCTCTTTCAAATACACAAAGCCTGGTGAAAATTAGAGCTAAAATTCACTCGCATCCATAAATTGCTTTCAAAATTCTCCTATGAATTTGATGTCAAATTTGAACCAGATATTATCTGGAGAAGATGGCCAGGGCATCAACCAGAATTGTTGCTGAGGGGACAGAGAGGAAGAGCCGTAGTCCTGGAATGTTGGAAAGCAGAGGTGGGCAACTTGTGGTCCTCCAGATGTTGTTGGACTGCAACTCCAATCTAGGGATTTCCGGCGCCAGGAAATCCATCTCTCCTTTGGCCCAACGGAGTTCTGCAGTGTGCCCGACTTGGCTCTCATTCGCAGGCCAAGCTGCGGGCTTTTCCCAAACTCTGGAAAGTTTTTTCATATATTTTTTTTAATTTGTGCAAATAGAGATTTGTGCAAATTTTTAAAAAGAAAAGAAAAATCTGTGACCTGGCCCAACTTGATACAGATTGAGTTGGGCTCCCTAGCAGAAAACAGACCAAAGTCCGGGGAGCTGAACCAAGGGAAGCTTGTTGAGCTCCACCCCCCAAAATGGATTCCTCCAACATCCCTCTTCCCATCAGCCCTAGTCAGTATAGCCAATGGTGAGGGATGACGGGAGTTACAGTCCAACAACATTTAGACAACTTGCCCGCTATTGTCATAAAGGGAGAAGCGAGATGACTTGGTGACAGACTGAATATGGGAACAAAGGTAAGAGAGGAGTTGAAGTTCAAGCCAAGGCTACTTATCTGTTCAACTGGGTGGATGATGATCAGGAGGGGAAGCCCTCTGCTTGCATGACAATGTCATGTGATGTTTATTTGCTGTCACTGATCACCAATACAAAGATGGACCCCATAGCGTTCTCCTCCTCTTGGAGCCAGAACTGTGGTGGGAAAGACAAGGGAAGCAGCTAAGGAGACTGCTTCAGGTATGGGTTTTTTTTGGGGGGGGGGGTTCTAGGTGGTAGGATGACTGAAAATTAAGGGGGGGAAATCTGTGTACCACTTTTCTGTGCATGATCCAAAGCTCACAATCAATTCTGAACATACTAGTGAATTTGTAACACGTCGATCCAGGCTTGCTACAAAGGTGAGCATTACGAATGGCTGAGTTTTGACCCACAAGCTGACTAATTACAAAATTCAGCAGCATTGCTAGTAAAGAGGTCGAGCTGGGTGTCATCTGTGTGAAGGTGGTACTGCAAGCCATTTGATTTGATAAAGTCACTCAGGGACAGTGTCTAGATAGAGAAGAGCCGCTGGCTGGGGTATGCTGGGAGCTGTAGCCTGACACAGCTGGAGGGCACCAGCCTGGGGAAAGCTGTCCTAGGAGATAAAGGGAGTCTGGCTGGAAAGCGTGGTCAACTGCATCAAGTGGCATGCGTATGGGCAACCATGTCACTGGTTTCATGTGAACATGGGAAAGGACATTTTGGCAAATATCATGAGTGCACATTTACTTCACTACACTCCAGAGCAGCAGTGCATTAAAATAAAATACTGTGCAATGAGCCAAGTTAATTAATGATGATGGACCAAGTTCAGCCCAGCATAGCTGGGCATATTGCCTGCAATAAGACAAGAGCAAATCTGACCCCTATTTTAACATGTATTATGTTTCCTATATGATGACCTGTTCGATATAATCAGTCAAATTTCACTATTCATGTTAAATAAACAAGCAACAGAGCAGATACCAAACATGATACACAGAGCAGATACCAACATGATTCCAGGCAAATACAGCCAAAGAGGATTGAATACTGAATTTAGTTTAAGAAAAATTATTATTCATATCCAATATATTTTACTGTTTGCTTTTGCAGCACATGATACATACACAGGCCAGAAGAGATCAATTATATACATCCCATTAATGCCAGAGCTCAGTTTTGTTTTTGTTTAAAAACCCACTTATTCAAAATTCATAAAGATGAGAGACAATATTAGTTCTCTCCAAAGTAGAGGAAAGGAACAGATGTTTGAGAGATATTTAAGGTATTAAATTCCATTATGACCTTATCTTTGAGATAAAGGTATCCTTGAGGCATATTTAAGATATTAAATTCCGTTATGAGCTTTTATTTGTGTGAGTGGCACTAGTCCAAATCTACACATGCCCAGTGGCCAAGGTGCCATTTGCATAGCCCCACCCAAATGTGGGTACTTATGCAAAAGCCACTGCTGACTGTACTGTCTTGATCAAACATCTCTGTTAGTTTATTGGCCCTCCTCAGTTGTCATTTTCCTGTCTGGAAATGTCTGAGTTTGGAACTCCAGCTGGGGGTGGGGGGAGTGGTTGGGTGAGGGAGCTGCAAGATTAGGCACCCCTCCTCCTGCCCAGTTTTGCAGCTTTTAAAAACAGACTATGCTTTTTGTGGTGGCAGAGGTGGGGCTTTTGTTTTTTAAAAAATATAAGGGGATGAATGTACATTGAATTGAACAAATGCACACAAGGCGTTAAAAAAAATTAAAGATGGTGGACAGCCTGCCTGAACTAGGTGGAGTGTGGCAAAACTGATGACAGCCACAGTGCTGGAGTTACTGGATGCCTACTCTTTCCACAGGCACAAGCTGGGCTCACCCTGTGTGAGACAAAATTAAAACTGCAGCCTGTTTTCAAGGTGCATTTGTATACACCAGGGGTGTTGAGCCTCAGGCTCCAGGGGCTACATTTGCCCTTCCAGGGATCCCCAAATGACCACATCCCTTCACTATGTCACCAAATGGTTCCTGCTTTCCCCCGCCCCAGTGTTTGGCCCCGTCCCTTGCCTTCAGCTCCTCCCACCGGTAGAATGTGGCCCAGGAGAGCTTCTCCAAAATGGAAATCAGGATGAAAGATGTTGTGCACCAGTGGTATACCCCTTAAAGGCCACTTCACGCACTATGATTTATGTATTTTATTTATTTATTTATTTATTTCTTACATTTCTATATCGCCCAATAGCCAAAGCTCTCTGGGCAGTTTACAAAGATTAAAAACATTAAAAATACAGGATACAGAAATTAACAGCCATTTGCATAAAGAACACACAAACAGACAATATACACAAGGCAACCTATATCTAAAACAACTTCAAACAAGCAGTCTCAAGCAAACAACCATAACCATAAGACAATCCAGGATCAATTAAACCATATCATATGCTGCCAAATGCCTGGGAGAAGAGAAAGGTCTTAACCTGGTGCCGAAAAGATAACAATGTTGGCACCAGGCGGGTCTCAGCAGGGAGATCATTCCATAATTGGGGGGCCACCACTGAAAAGGGCCTCTCCCTTGTCGCTGTCTTCTACACTTTCTTCAGAGTAAGCAGCTGGCAGAAGACCTTAGATATTGAGCATAGTGTACGGGTAGATTCGTGTCAGGAGAGGCGCTACATCGGGTATTGTGGTCCCAAGCTGTGTAAAGCTTTATAGGTTAAATCAGCACCTTGAATCAGGCTCAGAAACATACAGGCAGCCAGTGCAAGCAGGCCAGAGTCAGTCTTATATCTTCAGACCTTCTTGTCCCCGTTATCAATCTGGCCACGGTCAGGATTCATTTTGCCCCTCCTGAACTTCAAATGCCAAATCAAACACAGACAAGAGAGTTCAATCTACGGCTTTTAATCCATTACTTCAGTGGGTCATACAGATACAAATTCTCTGACTCCCAGTCTACAAAGGAAATGCCTTCAGGGGGATGAAAAGATAGCTACAAAAGTTGCCCACCATTTGAAGAAAGGCGGGCTCACTATCCTAACTTAAGGGGTGGGTGCAGGGAGATCTCCGTCTTTTGTGAGGCCTCTAAGCACAGCTGTTCACGCTGGGCCAATCGGGCAGACCATCTAAGCTCTGCCCCGGCCATCTCTCTCTCGGCTCTGCGTCTGCACCTGGTGTCTAAGAATTCAGGCTCTCCAAGCCCCGCCTCTCCCTGTTCGCTATCTCTCATTGCGGGGGGTTGAAGGGGGGCCCTCTCCGTCCAGCTGGGCCTTTGAAACCTGATGAGTCTGCCTATCCATGTCTGGACAAGCCTGGGAAACTTCCTCCCCCATGTTTTGCGGTTCTTCAGAATCTGAACTACTCTGCTACTCCCTGTACTCAGAGGCGACCCTGACAACCACTGCATTTTGCACAAGCTGCAGCTTCCAAACCGTCTTCAAAGGCAGCCCCACGTAGAGCACATTGCAGTAATCTAACTTGGAGATTACCAGAGCATAGACAACTGAAGCCAGGTTATCCCTGTCCAGATAGGGGTGTAGCTGGGCCACCAATCGAAGTTGGTAGCGTAGAAGGCACTTCATGCCACTGAGGCCACCTGAGCCTCAAGTGACAAAGATGGCTCCAGCAATATCCCCCAAGCACCACCTTCAGGAGCTGACCATTCAAGTAGGAGCAGTGCCTCCCACTCCCAGCTCAGACAATCGTCCCAGAAGGATATCATGGTCACTGGTATCAAAAGCCGCTGAGAGACAGATCTATATCTATGTAGATATAGATATCGCTGTGATAGTCCTAGCATCCTGCTCTAGACTGGGTCCTGGCTCATTGCAAGCAAATGTAGGGAGCTAAGCAGTAGAATAGTCAGTTTGGCAAGCAGATGTTTAAGTAGACAGGTTTCAGTCCAATGTGGTTGAGGCTAAGGAAGGTGTGGTAAAAAAAATCCAGGCAGAAGTCAGAACACAGGCAGGCGGGCAGACAACAAGGATCAGACAACAACAGGAGCGGTCAAGGTAACAAGCAAAAGGTCAAATACAGTAAATCAGTCAGGTACCTTATGTAGTACAGAAGCAGGGTCAAGAAACAGTCCAAGGGTCAGTAGCACAGAACATCCATCACAAGGCACAGGAAGCAAGGCAGCAAATACTAGAACTGGCAGAGACATTGTTTCCAGCAGTTCTCAAGTTATCAGTGAGAGCTGATATAGATAAAGCTGCTAGAACCCTGCCCAGTACTCAGTTGCTTCCCATTAAAGGTTTGTCATGTCTTCCTCATGAGGAGGGCCCAGCTCTTCAGTAGGTGAGCCTTTCTTCTGGCAGCCTTCCTTTCGTGGACCTTAAGGTGCCAGCGTTCTTGGGTGGTAGGTGGTGGCCCAACATCTCCTCTGCCTCAGAAGCTGAACTCTCAGCCGCTCTAGGAAGCATATTCAAAGGCCTCACCCCTGAGGGTCCCAGACCATTTTGGCTAGTGCCAGGGTCTCCTGAGGGGCCAACTGGCTGTGATGGTTCTCTGACTCCTCCTCTGAAGACAACACCAGTGGTGGCATGACACCTGGGACCAGGACATCTAGCTTCCTGCTGACAATATGCCCAGGTTTATTTTGGCCTATTGTGTGACATTTTCCCAAGCAACAAAGCATAGTGATCATTGTGATATGAGCTGTTCACATCTCTTAGAGCTGTATAAATCTCACAATGAAAACAGTGCACAATATAAAATTATGTAAGTGCAAAAGATTATGACTGGGGCAGAAGAGCTGGCAAAGCATTAAATAGTTTTAATAAGCTATTAAACTATGTTAAAGTCTAGTATCTTAAAGAAAAGTCAACAACATCATATGACGAAAAAGAGAAACCACTGCTACAAATACACATTTTTTTCCTTCATCATGTAACAGTGGTAGGTTTTGATTAAAAGTCTTGAAAGTTACTTGTGGTGTCGTTTTAATGGAATTCCAGTTTCTGTTCATCAAGATAAATTATTATCTATCATAATGAAAAAGGAAATGCAGTGCTGAAGTGTCTGGAATCATGGCTTCATTCCAGCTCACTGTTGCCTGTGCTTAAGTCCCATTGATTTCAATAGGACTGAAGTATGATAGCTTTGGGCTGGATTGCGGCCAGAATATTTTCAACATAAAGTAGTGAGTTAAAAGGTGAGCATCCTTGACGGCAATGTTCCCATCCGTTTTCATGGGATCAAGATTCAATTGTAATCTATTTTCTTAACTAGCAAATCGGCTCTAAACCCTGCTGTGCTATGCTGGAGCGACTGGCCACTTAGCCGAGAATTCAATTTCTGACAGTGGTTAATCAGAAGTGCCACAGTAGATTAGCCAAATGCCCATCTAGCCCAGTATCTTGCCTCTGCTAGTGATCAGCCAGATGCCTCAGGAAAATTCTCAAGTAGGGTAAGGTGTTAATATCCACCCCTTCTTCTTTGTCTTTAGTAGGTGGCAATCAGCTATAATAACAATTTGCCCTGGGGTGCTTATCTAATATCTTTCAGATATTTGTTTGTGTGTGTTTGAAATTCCATAAGAAAACCTAATAATGTTTCTGTATTCACGCTCTCCACCTCATTCATGTGTCACCTTTCACCCCTTATGTTAAAAAGGCCCAAGTATAAGCAAGATGACCCAACACTGCATTGGAAGTAGTGGGGTTGTTCACTCTCACAACGGTGGGAGAATTTTCAAGATAGATGTCAAAGACAGGAAGGCCATGAGGTTCTGCCTCCCCACCATCATTCTGAAATCTGACTTGGCCACTTCAGTTTTTGAGGCCTTCTGGAAGTACTGCTGATTATTCATTAATTCAGCAAAGTCCGTACAAAGTATTTTCAACATACAATTATTTATCAACAGCTGGCTTTAATTGCCATCTCTTCCTGGAGAAAGAAACCTCAGCAATTGCTCATTTGCATATGTTAATTTATTAAAGTATTTGTAAATATAATATTGGCTAACACAGAGTGAGTGTAATAAATAAATAAATACAGTAGGCTTTAAACCAGCCAGATGCTTCCCATCCAAAATGGGAAACATTTTCCAAAATTTGGAACAATTATAAAGAGAAGGGACTGATTTGTTTAAATTCCGGATCATTTTAGGGATGGGACAAAACTGCTCATTTTTTTCACGAGTTGTGGAGAAATGTCCTGTATATAACTGTAGTTCTTATGTAATGTTTACTTTGTGTGGCCTCTGTGAAGTTACAATGTATCTAATTAGACCTGAGGCCTTGTTTTGTTACTGTCACAGGCCTGTGTAGTAGTTGCTTAGTGATGTTCTGAAAGGGGAGAGAGAGACAGTCACTTTGAATATTGTTAGATGGGGCCTGGATCATGTAAATCTGATTCTGATTGGCTGGGGATTCTACCTAGTTGGAGAGCGCTGTTAGGAAATGACAGTTAAGGAGCTGACAGTTGACAGTTCAGAGTTAGTCAGTCTGTGACGAGTGAAGCAGAATGTCTGTTGGTTGTTGTGTGATGTTATAGAAGGACTAAGAAAAAGCTGAAGAGAAAGTGAGCAGCTAAGGCCTGAATACTAGGGATGGATTCACCTCCATCCGGGGCTCATGGGAGCTCAATGAGCGGCCACCTTCACTCACGCAGCCTGGACCTGCTTGGTGAGCTTCCATGCTCCCCCACTCCCGCCAAGCCACGTGAGCCACCCCTACTCTGTGCAGTGAGAATTCTGGCAGTCAAGCCCTTGTGTGCACAAGGGGTTTATGCACACAAGGGCTTGATTGCTGGAGTCCTCGACATCGTGCATTCCCCAACTGCTCTTGCTATTTCCTCCTTGCAAGGAAGAGGTAGCAAGTGCAGTGGGGGCACACACCAGGGGCAGAACGGGGACAGGATGAGTCCTTGGTGTTGCACACGCCCCTAGCATTGTCGGTATCTCCTCCTTGCAAGGAGGAGATAGAGGGAGTGTGAAGGGGGCGCGCCAGGCCGAGGACTCTGGCATTCAAGCCCTTGTGCGCACAAAGCCCTTGTGCACACAAGGGCATGACTGCCATGCTGGAATCCTTGGCGCTGCACCCCCCCCCCACTCTTGCCATCTCTTCCTTGCAAGATGGGGATGGCACGAGCAGTTGGGGTGCGCACGACGATGACAACTCCAGCTTGCTCCCGGCAGCTTGCCGAGCTCTGGAACGCTCAGCAACCAGGTCTGTCAATGCCCCATGGCTCGGCGAGCAGGGCCTGGGGGGCCAGGCATGGGGAAGTCTGCCGGCCTCCTGGACCAAGCCAGGCCATCATGACATCCCTACTGAATAGTAAGCTAATGTTTTTCTAGGGGATAACCACATGTGGCTGGTGAAGATCAGGAATAGGGAGCAGGTGGCTGTGTTATACCAGGAGGCTGCCCTAAGATCTTGCCAGAAGAAGGGTAAACAAATAGGCAATATAAACCTAGATAAACTGTCCAAGCAGCCAGAAATACAACAGGAGGAGCTTTGGGAGTCAGAGGAAGACTGTACCCAATAGCTGGACCTGGCTGTGAGTGGATTTAGCTGGGCTGGAAGGTTAGGGAATTTGGCCTAAGGTAAAGAGTCATGGAGAGAGCAATCCTATGGCCCCTAGACAGTGGCTAGATGGCCATAGGATATACCGTTTTCCAGGAACTGACCTCAGAGCCTGTTCCCGGAAAACCTACCTCCCCCTACTTCCACACTGCCTCCAAGGCAGTGCGAAACATCCCTGTCCTCCACACTCACAAGAGGAGTGCGGAGGGGCCAAAAAGGGGTGTGGCTGGGGGCGAGGAGGGCATAGCTGCGTATACGACACATCCCATATGTCATACAGCAGCCTCCTTCCCTGCTCAGCCCTCCCGCGGCTAGACAGCCATAATCGGCTGTCTAGCTGAAAACGCAGGGCAGGGGAAGCGTGGAAGGCATGATCCCCTCCGTGCTTCTCCTGCCCTGCTTAGGATAGGCGGTCGCCTCCGAGTTCGGAGGCAGCCGCCTATCTCGATAGGATTGCGCCCTAAGAGTGTTGTAGCAGCAACAGTGGCTGGATCTACATGGGGCTTTTACGCCGGTGCTATTTTGCCCTGAAGTTGACAGTGTCAGATGACACATGCCCTTCTCTGTAGCCAGCATGCTGTTTCTAGTTCTAAAATCCGGTGTTTCTGAAACTGCTTTTCTGATGGATTATCCCGCCGTGGCACTTTTCACATGGGGTCTGTGTGAGCTGAACTGCCCTTGCTGCGGGCTGCTGGAACAGCGCTGATTGGTGGAAAGGAAAGTGGCAGGGGGCGGGTGTGGGAGAGCAAAGTCATATCCACCCTGCAGTAACTTCAAATTGCACTTTGTTGAGTACCAGAGCAGAGGAGTCGGGAGAATTCCTCTGCCTGTTGTTATAATATTCTCTGAGCATGGGAGTGGGGAGGGGGACTCCGCCCAACCCCAAAGTAGGGTGGTATAAAGTGCTCTTGTGTGACTTGTGAAAGTGGAGTTTTAGGTGGTGTATACTCCACTTTTCTTGCTTCGTGTGCCACTGATGGACCAAAGTCAATTTCATGAAAACCTGGATGAAACCGGAAAGTGCTTTTCATTCCATTTCCATGTTGATTGGGCCAGTGTCTCTTAAGAATTGTCACGAAGCAGTCTTTTGAAAACCCCAAAGTAAATATTAGCAAGCCCTCATGTACAAAATTTCCCTTTAATAAATTACTTGCTTAATAGTTTATCTTGTCTCTAGTGCTGGTGCTTATCTCACACCTAAGCCTCACCTAAATTTTGTGAACCACCCAGAGAGCTTCGGCTATATAAAAATGTAATAAACAAACAAACAAGCAAACTAGTTACTAAGAGGTTTTAAAGTATTCTGACAGAATTGGTGGCAGCAGAAAAGGGTCAGCTTGTGGAACTCTGAGTTATAGTGGCAGAGAGTTCCTTAGGCCCTGAAATACAAGCATTTGCTATAAATGAGAAACCCCATAGGTGGGACTGCCAAGTGAAGGAGCAGTTCCCCCATAGGTGGTGGCAGTGCTGGGGAAAGGAAACCCTCCATACAAGTACTTTCAGTACTGCCGCCCAAACCCTCCTTCTTTTTGGACATTTTACAGCACTCTATGTGAACAAGCTTGATTTTTTGTTGGAGTAGTTGCCCTGGGGCCGCAGAAGGAAATGGAAAGACATGCTAGTCCCTGCTGCCATCCAGGAGCAGAAGGGTCACTGGGAGCTTGCTCCCACCCTCGTTGAGACATAACAATAAGCCTATTTTCTCCCCCTTTGCTCCTCCATTTGTACATGTGGATAAAACTCACCAGGAAGAGATAGCTTATTGTGACATCTGTGTGATGTTCCCAGACAAGCCATGATCATAAGCCAGGAACGACCCAGGGTTTGATGTTGGCTTACAAACGTTGGCTTGTTGGGGAGCAAGGAACCAGGATCTTGGGTTCAGACATCATGATAAGCTATACTTTCCTGGTTAGCTTAACCCACCGCTACAAATAAGCAAACAGGCTAGGTGCACCAACACATTATCCATTCACAGTAAACCAGGATAAACCAAGAACGCTGGCTTGTTGTTATGTGTAAACGTGGCCACTGTCTCCCAGGAAGAATGCATGGCAAGAGGACAATCAGCCTGGCCCCAGCCATTGGCCACAGAAGGAGCATGCTTCCCCCCTCCCTGCGAGAAAGAACATTCTGCTCCAACTGCCTGGCCTCAACTGGAAATAAATCCCTCCTTACAACTCACCTAAGGTGGCCATTCATGCATCACCCCGAAAGAGGAAATGCATCACAAAAAAGAGGACAAAAGAGATCTGCATAAAATTTACATATGCTGATTTATACATATAGATGCAAATTTAGAAATAATTACTATAATTTAAATAAAAATTCAATACATCTCACCATAGTGAAGAAGACTGTGACCAGATGATGTTAAGTCTGCTGTCCAGGTGCTAACAGCTGATGGGCAACTTCAAGGCCCCAAATCCCCCTTCGTCTTTAGCTTTAAACCAGACTCAGACTGGACAGTCCTCCAAATAGACTTAATAGAGGAAGACACCTTCAAACAGAGGACTGTCCAAATAGAGGACTGTCTTCTGTAAGGTCAGACATATGGCCACCCTGAACCCACCGCTTGGTTCTGGCATTGTCAAACTGATCGCTGTCCTCACTTTTCCCCTCTAATCCCTTACCCTTGTATGTCTTGGCTTTTTAGTTTGTAAGCTCAAGGACAGGACCTGTGTCTCATTTTTTTGACTGCTCTGGGAGACTATTATCTTAAAAGCAGAATAAAATATAATAAAGTAATAGCATATCTCCCCTTCCACTAACTCTCACCCTCTATTCCCCTCAGTTATGTCATCACTTAGCCAAACCTGATTGCCTAAATAGCATCATGGCATCATTCCATTCGTGGTGTCATCCATGATTAGCTTGGATCACCCGTGTGACTAAGGATGCAATCCTATGCATGTTTAGGCAGAAAAATGTCCCCATGCTGCCTGGGGAATGGTTGGAGTTGTAGGACACTTTTCTGTCTAAACATGCATAGGATTGCACTCTAAACTAGAAAGGGGCAGCAGCCGGGCGGTAGGGGTTGGGGAAATCTGGTACAAAACAAGATCGGGGGGAAAAGTGAATATTGGCACACAGTGTCCCTTGGGGAAAATTTCAGTCCCACTGAAATTGCTAGTATCAACCAGAATGAAAACTGATAACTATTCAGCACAGATCTGCGTCTTTTGCTCCTGCATTCAAGTACTGTGCTGAAACCGGTTTGTTTATGCTTACACATGTATTGTTTGGTATCCTGATAATGACATCATGACATGGTATCTTTTTCGTCTACATTTTGACCCTTCTGAAGAGCCTACTCAAAGGCAGGGGGGATCTATTGTGCAATATTGAAAGCAATGTGTGTTTTACGCAAGTTAGTGCAATCTTGAATACCACCCAATTAATTATGCCCATTTTCTTTTGCAGCTGTGTACAGTAACTGACCCGTCTGGATCTACTACAACACAAGCAATTACCAGTCTTTTCTATTTTAATGTAATTACTACTTTGAAGCCAAATTGTGAAATACTTGGGACATTTTAGACTACGATTTCAAGGTCATTATTTTTGCTCAGCTCATTTCCTAGGAAACCTATTTACAGACTTGCCTTAAGCATCCTGAATACTGTCCATTAAAGTATGGCAAATTAATGTTTTCCCTTCCCCCACCATGTTCTTTTAAAGTTCCAGTCTAAAGATTCTAACCATGTCTGTATCCATTTTTTAAATTGTTTTAAACTATTCTTATTTTTAATGGTACAACGAAGGTATCAAAATAAGCTAAGAGGAACAAGCACATTTATCCTCACATTCTGCCATCTGTTTGAAACTGCTGATGTAATTCCAGTTTTAAATTACATTAAATCCTGCCTTCTGGACCTCTTTCCCTGTTTACTTTCACACAGAATGCTTGAGAGAGAGGGAGAGAGAGAGAGAGAGAGAATAGAACTATCTTGTGGTTGATCACTTAATAAGAAACTAGACCTTTGGTCAGTTTGAACCTGAATTTGAATTTGAGCTTCTTGGACAAATATGTAACAAACCACTACCCCCCCCCCCCACACACACAAATATCGGCGTTACCAAACCTGGAGCAGATTTACTGCCCCACTGACATTGGAGCTACCAGCTTCCACTGCCCACCCAAGCCACTCTCTTTGATCAGTTTGTCTTCCTCCCCCATATATATATATATATATATATATATATATAAATCAAACCAAATCATAGATTGTCATTCATTACATTTCTATATTGCCCAATTGTCAAAGTTTCTGGGCAGTTTACAACATGACAAAACACAATAGGTTTTATCACGTTGCATCATATTGCATTTCATTCTTTTAAATATTTGTATTCTGTTTTATATTTTTAACTGTTTCTATGGCGTTTTAGTCTTTTAACTGTTTGTAAACACCCCCCCCCCCCCGAGAACATGGGTTATTGGGCAGATTAGAAATGTAATAAATAAATAAATAAATAAATATCAAACCTTTAACATTCCAACATTTCAAACGGAAAATGAATTTAAAACAATTAACAATAAAAACTACCAGGACCTGATAAAAAACTAAAAAGCCCGATCACATGACATCAAATGCCTGGGAGTAACTGTGTCACACATTATGCATTTCATTTAATATCTGTACATTATCCTCCTGCACAGCCACGTTATGGTTTCCCCAAAGTTGCATCCCAGTAGAAAAGCAGGAGTGGCTAAATGTACAAATCTACATGTACTAATGGGGGGCACAGAGGAGAACTGCCTTGCTGGATAGGAGTAAAACATGGGGTGGGCAATTGTGAGAGGCCCGGGACCATTTTCTTGTCCCCTGAACTGCCCCTGTGGACCACACACACACACTGTCCACAGGTGCATAAAAAAATAACACTAAAAATGGTGTCTGTAGCAGCTATGGAGCGCAAGCTAATTTTGACCATTTCGGTGCTCCATAGTTGCTATGGATGCCAAATTTTTCCAGGAAGCTTCCCTCCCACCTGATTTGGGGGGGGGCAGTTGGGGGTAGGGATAGCTCTCATAGGGAAATCCGTCCTGTAATCTTGTGAATATGGGCCATTCATGGCACCATTTGTGAACAAGTAGACGTGTGCATATTCGTGATCATCATTTCCCCCCGCAAAATGTGACCACGGTGCTCAAGGACTGGTCCCAGGTGAGTGTTGGCAGGTCATGGGTGTGGGCAGGGGGGGCGATCCACTGGACTCCCAGACCGAATTGGGCACCCACGCCATCCCTACTTGTAAGTATGCACATTGAGCGCAGTGGTACTCCTGAGTAAACCTGCATAGGACTTGGCAGCTGCTAGACTAGTACTCTGTCTCCAAGACCAGGCAGGCAAATTACTCTGGAAGCATTCAAGGTGGGAGTGATGGCCGTGACGACCACCTATCGACATCTGTCCCCAACAACTGGCAGTGTGATGTATATTCTGTCTCTTTTCATGAAGGCTCTATTTTCCCCTGTCATGGAAAGTTGCAGAATTAATAGATACAGACCAGTTAAAAATATGCTTGAATTACATATACACATAGCAACTCTTGCCTAATATAACATTAAATTTGTTTTTTTTTCTACACCTGCTCCATGCCATTGCTATTTTGAATGCTCCTAGAGCTGTTTGTTCTATGTAAAGTTTGCATTCCTAGTGTATATCAAATTCCTATGCAAAATATACCGAGTGAGTGACATGTTACAATAAATGTTGGTTGTTAAAATGCAATAAATAGTTCATGTTTTATATCCCGAGCGACCATAAATTTTAAATATAATGTTTTGCAATGGTGCATAAAATGAACCCTTCTTTATGTTTAAACATGAAGAATATTGGTTCTGGGTGGGAAATAGGATGTACCTATATACAGTTAAAACAACAACCCCCAGCATAATAATTGCAGAAAGATTTCACAAGGAATTTTCCTGACTGTTCCTCTCAGTGTGAATGAAAAAAGGGGCTGGATTCACATATGCCTTCAGTACACTAAAGTTCAGCTTTTTGTATATCCAAGCACATACTGGCAAATGTCTGAAAGTGCAATTTCTAGTAATATGCATAGGAGTGCCAAGCCACTGAGAAGCGGCCTTCAGGCACAGTCTGATGGACTGTCATGACAGTCACACTAAAATGTACATGATTACTGCAACAGTCAGGTTTTTAGGAGCTCGTTGTTATTTTCCAAGGTATACCTTTAAGGACAATGAAAATCTACAGGACTGGTTCATTAGAGACGATGGTGGAGCACAAAAACTGAGAATGTGTATCAAGAGTAAATGACAGCTCTACTGTACAATATTGCCTCCAAGGGTCTGTTGTTGTTTTTTTATAGTCTTGAAGATCGTTCCCGAGCTGTGCACAAATGAGCTCTTGAAATTGTCCCCCCATTTTAAATTGGGGGGACCATGAGCAGCATCCAGTAGTACTGCTGAGCTAGCAGGGAATGACTGCTATTGCAATGAGAAAGTAGCACTTCCTAGTGCAGCTGGAAACTATCCAAAACTACTGCTTCCGGAATGGAACAAGTCAGGGGAGGTTGTGGAAGGGACTTGCATTGAGTTGGCCCATTCTGGAAGCAGTAGGTTTGGGTAGTTTTTGGGTTGTGTTGGCAAGCATTGCAAGGCCGGCCCACTCATGAGGTGTGGTGAATCCAGCTCTTCAACCAGTGGGTTCAGAAGGGCATTGGATCGTATGTCCCCACCCCCCTGCTCTATGTCTCACTCTGAGGACCTCTCAGAATGAGACAGAGGTGTGGATGGCCACTCCAGAGAGCCCTGCTGGCCACTCTCCTGCTATGGCAGCAGGAGAGTAGCTGGCACAGCTCTCTGGAGTGGCCACCGCCACCCACCAAATGCCTTAATCTGAGCACCTGTCAAGGGCGGGGCACTCGGTGCTCCAGAGATCCCCGCCAACCGCTTTCCTGCCTGTGGCAGCGCACCACCCACCCGATGCCTAGCTCTCCGAGGACTCCTCAGGAAACTAGGCATTGTGTGGGCAGGATCTCCGGGGAGCCCCGCCGGCTGCTTAAAAAGGAGCCATTAGAACTCTCTAGAGATTCTGCCCAGCCAAAATGCCTTGCCATTAGGGGGTCTTTCCCCTGTGGAGGAAGAGAAAGAGAGCAGGAGGAGGACGGTGGCGGGGTGGAAGAGAGGAGCGGGATGGTGGTGGCGGTGGCAGCAGCTGGGGGAAGAGAAGAAGACGAGGATGTCGGCATCTGTGGGGGAAGAGAGGGTAGCGGCGTGTCCTCCCACCTCAGGCAACACAAGATCTTGCACCAGTTCTACTGACCTGTGTAGCGCTGGCGAATTGCCAGCTTTGGATATTGCCCCATTTCAGTGAATCGTTTCAGTGGAAGGAGAAATTCTAGGGGGAGGGGTAAGAAAAAGAAATATCTGAAACATTTTCTCAGAAAAATGCATTGGTGCAAAATTTTCAGCTCAGCTCTAGACAATTCACAGTAGAGTATTTCTTGCCCAAAGTTCCCAAGTTCATGCTTCCTGTTCTGCCACAGTTTCCAGGCCAATAGGTCTTGCCTTTTTTAGCAGCACTCACACAGGGAACTCAAGCTTAATTGTTTTGTTTTACTAATACTTCCCCATAGTCACCTTCGTCCGTATGTATGTTTGCTAAGCCAGTCTAACAATAATTCCCTTTCTCATGGAAACTGCACTTGTATAAGGAAGGGTGCTAGGGGGGTATATAATGGAGAATCCATAGCACCTTCACCAAACAACAGTTCCCAGGATTCTTTGGGGGGAGGCTTGAAGACTGAGCTAGTATAAAGCACAATGTGTTTGAAGTTCAATACACAGCATGACGTCTCCATTGTTATAGGTAAGGCTGACATTCTTTTATTCACCCCTCTCCCCAGCTCTCTACTGTCTGTGCTAAGCTCTAAGGTACTGCTGTTTGGACGGCATTCTGTTCACTGACAGAATAACCCAAATTGGCTCATTCATTTTGGCTACTCCTTCTAAGGACCATGTGCAGAGTTGCTATGGATTGAAACCTCTGGATGTGAAAGCTATCTATAATACATTTTAGCATCCATGTAAGCTTGTTTGAGATCATAAAGGTTTTCCAGATCAGTTCAGTTCAATAATTATATTATACAAACAGTTAGGAAACTTTACATTCAAACCATCTCCTTATCGACAGTATTATCCTTCCCTCCCAATCCAGCACTGCATGACCGGCTTATTTAATTAGGCTCTATTTTTGCTGGAATTGTTCCAAAGATCTAGTGCTACATGGATGTATCAGGAGCCATTAGACCTGATGAGCCTGCAAGGGACAGCCTTAATTAAGGAAATCATGGGGGAGGGGAGTCCTGGACATACAATGTGGCCTTCTAATGCATCAGACAATTTGCCCCATCCAATCCAGCACAGTTTACTCTGATGGGCAACAGGCAGCAGCCTTGAGCAGGTCTCAAGCAGATATCTTTCCTGGCCCACTTACCCAAGGTCCTTTGAGCTGGAAATGCTAAGGATTGAGCCTGGACCATTCTGTATTTATTTATTTACAATATTTATATACCACTCCATATCTAGAACAGATTTTGGAGTGGTGAACACAAGAGATAAAACAGTAAAAGGATAAAAAGATTAGAACACCACATTAAAAGGATGCTATTTTTTAAAAAAGAATACCAATGACAACTGTGGCTGGTCATTCCATTGCTTCCTGGAACAGAACTGTTTTCATAGGGATGGGTGGATTCCCTACCTTCTGGTCCGTGGGGAATCTGCCCATAGGGGGGAGGTGATCCGTTCCTCCCCCCGGAATCCTCTTCGGACGGCTCCACTCCGCAGCAATTCCGCGGAGCCGCCGGCCAGCCAGCTCCGAAGCACCAGTGATACAGCCGCCATGCCGTAACGCTGGCTGAAGGGGACTTGACTGACTGTAGATTAGGGATGTACGAAAGTCACTTACCTTTTTGCAGGTGTGATTCACGGTGGGGGGGGAGGCGTTCCATCCCTCCCCCCGGGAATCCTCCCTGGCCGGGTCCGCTCCGCAGCGGCTCCGCAGAGCCGCCAGCCAGGGCCATCCGCAGCCAGAGTTTTGGCCGCAGCCAGACTGCTGCGGACACAAATGGCGGCCGCTGTAGCGGCCGCCATTTGTGTCCTGCCAGGCTGCCGTGATAGGCTATGGAAGTATTTACGTAGCCTATCACAGCAAAGAGCAGGGACGCAAACGGCAGCCGCTACGCCATTTGTGCCACTGCTCTTTCCGTGATAGACTACATAAGTATTTATGTAGCCTATCGTGGTAAAGGCAGCCACGCAAATGGCGTAGCAGCCACCATTTGCGTGGCTGCCTTTACCGTGATAGGCTATGTAAATACTTACGTAGCCTATCATGGCAGCTTGGCAGGACGCAAATGGCGGCCACAGCAGCCGGCCGAAAGACCAGCCACCACCGCTGCTGCCTCCGGAGCTGCCACCGCCGGAGCCCCAGGAAAGTTTCGTTCCAGGGGGATTCCGCAGGGTGGCGGGGGGTGGGAGGCTGTTCCACCATGGGTTTCGGGGGGCCGAATGCCAATGCATTCGGCCTCACTGAAATCCGTGGCAGAATTCTCCACCATCCCTACTGCGGATGCAAATGGTGTCCAGGACACCATTTGCGTCCCTGTTTTACATGATAGGCTACGCAAATATTTGTGTAGCCTATTGCGTGAATGAAAAGCATGGATGCAAATGGCGTCCAGGACGCCATTTGCAGCCGCGAAGGTCTTAGTTTAAGCTAAATGCAGCCATTTACGGCTGCATTTACCTTAGGCCTTTATGAAGGGACCGCGGTGGCTTAGTGGTTAAGATGCTGAACTGCAGACCGGAAGGTCAGCAGGACAGCAGTTTGAGACCCGAGTGAGTTCAGTCCCAGCTCCTGCCAACCTAGCAGTTCGAAAGCAAGAAATTGCAAGTAGATAAATAGGTACTGCTTTGGTGGGAAAGCTAACAGCGTTCCATGCACCTCGGTGTTCAGTCATGCCGGCCACATGACCACGGAAGCATCTTCGGACAGCGCTGGCTCTTTGGCTTAGAAATGCAGATGAGCACCACCCCCTAGAGTCGGACACGACTGGCTGGGGACACCTTTACCTTTATCTTTTTAAGCTTTACGGCCACAAATGGCGTCCTGGATGCCATTTGCATCTGCAGTCAGTCCCCTTCAGCCAGCGATGGTATGGCGGCTGTATCGCTGGAAATCCGGAGCTATACAATCCGGGCAAAGAGGATTCCATGGGGAGGTGGAGGTAAGTGTTCCATTCCGCCATGGACTCCGGGGGCCGGTTCTTTAGAATCTGGCCTCATTGGAGTCCATGGCGGAATTCTCCGCCATCCCTATATTTTTAGGAGGCGCTGGAAGCAACACAGCGTTGGTGCCTGTCTGACCTCCAGGGGCAGGGAATTCCAAAGAAAGAGGGCCACCACACTCAAGGCTCCTCTCCTGGTGGACTCCAACCGGGCCATAGGTCCATGTGGAACCACCAGGAGCAAGCCCTCTGATGACCTCAATAACCAGGCAGGTTAGTAAGGGAGAAGGCGCTCTCTCAGGTATCCTTGTCCCAAGTTGTTTAGGGCTTTGTATGCTAGTAGTAAACCCTTAAACCTGGCCCAGTAGCAAATAGGCAGCCAATGCAGTTCTCTCAGCAAAGGAGTTACATGCTGAAAGTTTGCCTCCACCCAACAGGCACTCTGTGGTTGCCAGACAGAACCAGATGTACACAGCAACAAAGGCTGTCCCAAATGAGAAGCTCTTTCTCAGAAAGCAGGATCTGAACCTCCACATCCAGGGGAAACTATGACTGGAGCAGAATGCCCCAGACACAGGGTCTTAAATCTCTTTCAGCCCAAAGGCCAAATTCCATTTCAGAGAAGCTCTCAGGGGCCACATTCCAGTCGTGGGCAGGACCGAAGGCAAAAGAGGCAGGGCTAAAATGCAAAAAATGCCAGCATATTTTAGCTTTAAGCCAATAATGAGGCTTTAGGAGAGGCATTTCAGCCTTTCAGAATAGGTAAAAAACTGCACAAAAGCTGGGGAACCAATAAATGATTGGTGATGATGCTACAGATTAAGGATTTTTTTTTTAAATAGAAGGATAAAAGTATATCAGAAGGTTAAAAGAATAAAATAGAAGGATAGAAGTAAAGCTTAAGCAGTATATCAACATGTAAGTAAGATATATTGCTATCTCCTGCTTGTATGTGACTGTATGATGGGCACAGCCAGGGGAGCAGACTCCATGCGTTGCTGACAGAAATGGAGCCAAAGCAGGACCACTGAGAAACAGCCTTCTTGGGAACAAATGGGTTTCAAACCCTATCAAAACAACATTGAACCAGTAACGGGGGACTATTGTGCATTATGGTAGTTTACAGTAAAGTGCTTTGATTTAGAATTATATAATCGCCATCCACTCCACTGAGTGTAGAGAATCCAAATGCAAAGGAGCATCATGTATGATTAGTCTCACTTTCAATTCTTATCTAAGGATGTAACAGAGAGAGAGAGAGAGAGAGAGAGATGTATTATCAGTGAGGAGCAATATACAAACACAATGTAAACTTCGTATGAGAGCATAGTAAAGGACATTAACAGATTAGCTGCAGAGTATTATAAATAGGTAAAGATTATTATATAGATTATTATATATAATATTATGGTTGAAACAAAATTATAAAACTGCTTAATATCCTTAGGGCGCAATCCGATGCATGTTTAGACAGAAAAAAGTCGTACAACTCCCAGCATGCCCCAGCCAGCCATGCTGACTGGGACATGCTGGGAGTTGTAGGACTTTTTTCTAGGGAAGGTGTGGGAGTCTGAGAGGGGGATAGAGTCCAGAGGAGTCCCCCTCTCTCGGCCTCCCGGACCCCATTTGCTGAGCCACCATGCTTATCGGACCCCGCTCACCGAGCCGCCACCATGTAAATGATCCATTTATGCCTGCAACGTTGTGTAAACTGCCCCTTAATGGAAACACCCAAGCCACCATTCTTTTGCAAAATGGTGGCTCGCCAAGGGGTCAGGCGGCCACTGGGCATTCACCAGGCACCTGCGGGCCACACAGTGGCTCATCCAGCAAGCCGAACAGGGGCAGATGGAGAGCAGCAGCTCAGTGGGTGCCCAGCAGCATGGACAGAGGTGAATCCGTCCATACCTACTTTTTTCTGTCTAAACATGCATAGGATTGTGCCCTTAATGGAAGAGGACATGATGTGATGTTATTCATTGTCCCCAATGTTGGGATTAGAATGACTGTACTGTCTGCCAGTATAAAACAAAGTTAAATCTCTTCCTTTTCTACCCTAGTTTGTGTCTGTTAGCATTAAACATGACCTACCAAATACTTTAAATATATTCCTACTGGCAATACAACAGGCATAACTTTTCAACACCAAGAGAGGATTAGCCACAGATGATAACTGTGGTACAAGATGAGAACACTCACAACAAGGCATGTGTAAAACACTTATTTTCTGGAATAAATAGATTCCAAAAAAGAGTTCTATTCTTCCCCACAGTCAGATCCCTTTCCAGTAGGTCTAAAGATCTACGCAGCTAGAGGTGTAACTAATTCACCCTAAACTTAAAAAATCTGAGGGTTTCACGGGCATGCTGAAGTCTGGCTCTGTCGTCATCTAGAACATAAGTAACTTGATCAGGTGATCTCAGTCAATTCTTTTCTGAGCGTCCCAATATGCATCCCCACAGGGAACATGTCCATGTGGCAGAGACTCTGCGTGGCAGCTACCACGGGGGCAACATGTCAGGTTGTGTACCCCCAGTCCCCCCACAGCCAGAGTTGAAGATGTTGTTACCACCATTGCTGCTGCCTTCAACATCCCAGCAGAATCAGACTCCCAACTCTCCACCGAATAGCACATCCGGCTTCCAAGCAGAACCACTGTTTCTGCAGCGTCTCCCCTCATGTGCCTCGTCTCTCTGCAGACTGGGACTCCCGACAGCTGTTTGGTGGGCCATTTGAAGCCTGGTTCTGCTGGAAACAAGGCACAAACTCCCCATGTACCATGTTTCCTAGCACAATTGCTGGGATTTCTCTGGTAGTGGCTGCTTTCAGTAGCAGCAGCAGCAGCAGAATTGCGCAGCCCTTGCAGGGTCCCAAGGGGCCAATGCAGCTCCACAAGCTGCCCGCCTCTGCAGTAAAGACTTGTTGTTCAGTCGTTCAGTCGTGTCCGACTCTTCGTGACCCCATGGACCATAGCACGCCAGGCCTTCCTGTCCTGCGCTCTCTCCCGGAGCGTGCTCAAGTCCATATTCATTGCATCAGTGATGCTATCTAGCCATCTCATCCTCTGCCGTCCCCTTCTCCTTTTGCCTTCAGTCTTTCCCAGCATCAGGGTCTTTTCCAGGGAGTTTTCTCTTCGCATTAGGTGGCCAAAATATTGGAGCTTCAGCTTCAGTATCTGTCCTTCCAATGAGCACTCGGGGTTGATTTCCTTTAGGATGGACTGATTTGACCTCCTTGCAGTCCAGGGGACTCGTAAGAGTCTTCTCCAGCACCACAGTTCGAAAGCATCAATTCTTCGGCGCTCAGCCTTCCTTATAGTCCAGCTCTCACAGCCATACATTACTACTGGGAAAACCATAGCTTTGATTAGACGGACCTTTGTCGGCAAGGTGGTGTCTCTGCTTCTTACTATGCTGTCTAGGTTGGCCATAGCTTTCCTCCCAAGGAGCAAGCGTCTTTTAATTTCATGGCTACAGTCACCGTCTGCGGTGATCTTGGAGCCCCAGAAAATAAAATCTGTCACTGCTTCCATTTCTTCCCCTTCCATATGCCAGGAAGTGATGGGGCCAGATGCCATGAGCTTCGTTTTTTTAATGTTGAGTTTCAAACCAGCTTTTGCACTCTCCTCTTTCACCCTCAACAAGAGGCTCTTGAGATCCTCTTCGCTTTCTGCCATTAGGGTGGTATCATCTGCGTATCTGAGGTTGTTGATAATTCTCCCGGCAATCTTAATTCTGACCTGTGATTCATCCAACCCAGCGTTTCTCATGATGGACTCTGCATATAAGTTAAATAAGCAGGGTGACAAAAGCAACCTTGTTGTACTCCTTTCCCAATTTTGAACCAATCGGTTGTTCCATGTCTGGTTCTTACTGTTGCTTCCTGACCCTCGTACAGGTTTCTCAGGAGACAGGTAAGGTGGTCTGGTACTCCCATCTCTTTCAGAATTTGCCACAGTTCGTTGTGATCCACACAATCAAAGGCTTTAGCGTAGTCAATGAAGCAGAAATAGACGTTTTTCTGGAATTCTCTTGCTTTCTCCATGATCCAGCGAAAGTTGGCGATTTGATCTCTAGTTCCTCTGCCTCTTCGAAACCCAGCTTGTATTTCCTGTAGTTCTCGGTTCGCATACTGCTGAAGCCTAGCTTGTAGGATTTTGAGCATCACCTTGCTGGCATGTGAAATGAGCGCAATTGTACGGTAGTTTGAGCACTCTTTGGCGTTGCCCTTCTTTGGAATTGGAATGTAAACTGACCTTTTCCTTGTGATACATTCCATGGGGTTTTCTTGGCAAGAATACTGGAGTGGGTTGCTTGCTACTTGCCATTTTCTTCTCCAGTGGACCACATTTTGTCAGAACTCTCCGCCATGACCTGTCTGTCTTGGGTGGCCCTGCACGGCATAGCTTATGGCTTCACTGAGTTACACAAGCCCCTTCGCCACAACAAGGCAGTGATCCATGACGGGGGCAGTAAAGACTGCTCTTCCACAAAGCTCCTGGCACCTATATATGTGAAACATGACAAGCTTGAACTCCTCAGAAGGGGCAACTATCCCTGAAAGGTTCATCCGTTTCTGCCAAGAAATAAAAAAGAACTGCCAATAAGGATTTTTGAAAATCAAAATTTTAAGGCCTGTAGCACAAACAACTCTACATGCATTTGCCTGAATTTAGGCATTCTCAAATCCTCTCATAATGGACTACTATGCCTGCAGATTTCATCCAATTCTGACAAAAGGAAAAAAGGTTATAGCCATTTGTTGATAAATAACATCACACTAACCACAAATAGACAATGTAATTTCAGTTTGGAATATTTATGAAGACAAACCGTTGCTTGGATTTGTCACAGACATGAAATATAGTTAGGCACCCAAATATACAACTTCAGCTTGAAAATGTGTCATGGCCAATTTGATTCCATTGTAAGCTTAACCTCCAATTCTTAGTTGCCTCTTCGGTGTCACGGTCCCAGGTCTTGCGCTGCCACTGAAATCATCTTCAGAGGAGGAGGCAGAAACTACAGAGCCAGGTGGCTCCAGGGAACAGGTCACCTCTTCTGAGGAAGAGGGAGGTGCTGGACCACCACCGAACCCCTGAGAGCACTGGTGCCTTAAGTTTCCTGACAGAATATTGGCCAGGCAAAGGAGTGCTTGCTTCCTGAAGAGGACTCCTCATGAGTTGGGGACATCTGACACAAGCCTCTCATGTGATGCAGCTGAGCCCTGAGTGGGGCTCTCACAGCTCTAGCTATAGCAGCTCCCAGTTGTAACTTAAGAGCTGCTGGAAGTGCTGTCTTATCTTCAGCTCCAGTATCCAGTCTTGGGCTTTTCCTGACCTTGCCATGTGTCGGGATCTCCTTGCTTCTGACCCCTGGACTCCCTGACTCTGCTTTTGGACTCTGTTTGTACATGACTCATTTCCCAGATTTCGACCTTGGCTGTGCCTCAGACCTCTCTCTGGAAAAAACCCTACTTGACTGGAAAAACTGTGCTTGACCATTTGCTTGATAAATTGACTTCTCTATTGCATTTGTCCCTCTATTCGCTTAGCAAAGAATCAGACCCGGAGCAGGACAGTCAGTTAGAATTGCAATGTAGTTATATGTACATCATATCTAGCGCAATAATCTTGTTTCATTGGGTTGTTTTCACACAGTCATGCTGAAATAATTAGCCAAGGAGCAACTCATTACTCACTGTTTGCCCTTACTAAGAGTCTGTATCTCATTGTAACTCAAATGGCCATAAGTTTGAAAGTTCTCCTCAATGAGCTCTTCCAACTTGTGTCCCTAGTAAATAGCTCCCTAGTTTCTTAACCTCCAGCTAAAGCCCTCCTATCAACTAACTCAATAATTCCCTTTCCCACCTTCAGTTATCATGCTCAGCTTCACTCACTCTGGGGCCAATATAGCAGCAGCAGCAGCAGCATCTCCACCATAAATTCAGAGTATCTCACAGTGGGTCTTTCAAAGTGTATAACTAGGGAACAAAGTTCAGAGACCCAAAACCTTGCAAAAGAATGATATGGTCTACAAAAGACTGGCTTGGTGCGTGTGTGAGGATGTGTGAAGATGAAGAACTGTTTCTGTTTCACTCCATTTACACCTCACACACTGAGACCGAGACCAAAAGTGAATGTGTGAGACTTTTCCACTTTTCCCTACGTGGATCATGAGAATGGTCCAGAATGGTTCATGATCAACTTGAGGTTGTCTGACAGGCTTGTCTTCTTGAGGATTACTGAATTTGTTATCTTACCTCAGTCAGAGCTTTCCCAATAGCCAGTTTCATGTGGTTTTCCATTAGGGTATATTTGGCTTTAGAAAATCAATAAAGCACAACAGATTCCAGAAGGTTCATGTGGATTTATTTATTTTTAGCTTAAAAGGTCTTGACATACTTTAGGCAGTAGATTAACTTCAGTAGAAAATGGAAGTAGATGTAAATATCATTTCAAAAGACAAAACTGTAAACAGCTACTATATATGAAATGAATGCTCCTTATACAGTTTCTTATAAAGTCAAAACCCATGGTCTGCACTACTAAATTTCCATATTCTTCCAGTAGACAAACCAACATCTAGAAAGTGCTTTAGAAAATGAGTTAATGGCATCAGCATGTTAAAAGCAGGCACTTGGGATGTGTGAGAATTTCATTTTGTTTCATTTTTAACTGAATTTGCCCCATTCGCAACCTTGAACATGATTGGGAAATGGTTTTCAGAGAAAGCCCTCATTCCTGAGTTTGTGTCTGCAAAATACATACTGATTGGTTCTGGCTCAGCTTAAAAGTGGTATTGTAGGATACAGTACTTTTATTTGTGTTTTTGCTTGTGTTTTATAACAAAAAGTTTCACATCTTAAAATCTCTCTCTCTCTCTCTCTCTCTCTCTCTCTATATATATATATATATATATATATACACACACACACACACACTTTTTTTAATCTAGAAATTTTAATTTTAATTTTTAAAAAATCTATAAGTTTGTGAACTTTATATATTTATAAACTGGATACAGTACTGGTGGTCATTTGTTTTGTTTTAAAATGCATACTTTGGGAGGGGGGAATAGCACCTTTAAAATGCACATTAAAAAAACAAAAACAAAACACCAACCCTGCATTTCCACACTTTAGCCTATGGGGGGAAAGTGTGCATTTGGGTGTGCACTTTCATAAAATGCATACCAAAATGTGCACTATTCCTGTTTGAATAAAAAGAAAAACCGATTGCACTCAGAAATAGGGGTCTTTCCTTCCCACCCATGCCAGATTAATTGTATGTAGGGTGACAAAGAAGATGTAGAAAGATGCTGCCTCAAATGGAGTTGAAGGGCAAATGAGTTGGCTAACAAGTATTTATAAGCTTGAAACAGCTGTGAGGGATGGCTAAAACAGTACAGCAGGCCAAAGCCATTTGGGGGCCATCATTTCCAGCGGTTGGGGCACTCAAGCCCTTATAGCAGTTCACATGCTACTGCATAATTGGTAGTATAACCCATATGTTTCTTTAAGGATTATGGACTAAATGACACTTCTGGACATGCTCAGAAGAGAACTGAAGTGCAGGGGCACTCACCATTATGGGCAAGGATTGAGAAGTAAAAAGGATGCTAAAATCCAAAAGACCTGTGTAGATATGTGTCCTTCTGCCCAAATCTTCTGGACTGAGTTCTTTTCCTGTTACTCTGATAGCTGCTGAAAATCAGCACATGCTTCGTTAATATGTCTCCAATATTACTGTAGCCATTTCCCAGATGTAATACCACAGCAAGTTTCATGCAGTAACTCTCTGAAGAACTTTTTAGAAAGTTATCCAGATATTAAGGCTACTTGATGATCCAATCAAAACTTTTAGGCAGGCAACTTGAACATCTCTCCCCTCCCCCTGTTCTCAGTTTTAATTTTTTTGCCCTTGTCTTGTAGGGGAGACGTTTTGGAGCATCATAAGCTAATAAATGCCTTTTGACAAGGCTTCAGTAGTGGTGGAAGCATACTCAAGTGGCAATCGTGAGCCCTTGTCAGTTTTATAGTGATCAGGTGAGCAAATAATTGATTCCAATCAGCAGCACCTGGTTTGATAATTGCTCAAGTGATTATAATTCAATAATAAAAAGCCAATTCAGTAATCTTAACTCAGAATGCATTAACCTCCCATATACTGTGCAAGAGTGAAAACTGCATTACTTTTCATGAAAACAATTGTAATGGTGGTTTTATCATGCTTGGCTCTGTCAAGTATTGCAACTTTGTTTCATGCCCTTTAAATTTGTTGATTCCCTGGTTGCAGAGGGTCTCAAAACCCAATGAAGTAGACTCTAGCCCACAGAAGCTAATGCCCAAATCAGTGGGCTAGCCTTTACATTTGCACAGGAGTCTTTAGCCGTATTCAGGCGTCTGCCTTGCATGTAAGTTCTATCCATGAGGAGGGGGAGTGGGGATGAGCACCTTGGCTTCAGCTCTTTACCATTTCATTGCCCTCTAGACATGGAGGGTGAATGTCCTCAGAGAAGAGCCTCCTCTACCCATGGAGACTCTCCCCAAGATTTTGCATCCCTGAAAAATCAGGATTATAAGGTTTGGGGGAGAGCCTCCACAAACAGAAGAGGTGAAGTTAGCATGCTCATCTGCAGTGCTCCTCTTTGGGTGTAGAGCTTCCATGCAAGGGGGACACCTGAACAGGGCTCTAGCTCAGCCTTCCCCAACCTAATGCCCTCCAGATGTGTTAGATTGCAACTCCCATAATTTCCTTTGGCCATGCTGGCTGGGAATTATGGGAGTTGCAGCCCAGTGCATCTGGAGGGTGCCAGTTTGAGAAGGCTGCTCTAATTATTTTCATAACCCTACAGTTCTGTGTTGATACCTGAACCTGATGTCCCACACTCTTACCTAAGGGTTGGCTGGCACCTGGTTCAAATAGCTCAGCAGCACAGACACATACCTGATAGCCTCCCTGAGTAATGTGTTTTCTATAATGAGGAAGAGCAATAGATCTGGATGCTTTATAGCAGGCAGAGGCACAGAGTTGGCTCACGAGTATCACTTGTTTCCCAGGACCAGGTGGATTCTGGACTAGGATGATTATAATCTTCATGATGAACTACCAGAAGTTCCATTCTCTGGACAACAGCCCTGGCAGTAGAGGAAGCAGAGAAGAAGGACCTGACATCGAGGCGTCCGCTTTGAGCTCTGTGGTGCCTTTCGCCAGATGGAATAGGCAGCTGGGCCTATCGCTGAGCTGCTGCCACAGACCATGCTGCTTTTACTGGAGCCCAGCACCCATTCCCACTAGAAGAATTACCATTTCGATAGGAAAGGAGCAATAACAGTCCAGGACCTGGAAATAGCCACTGTAGAACTGAACAGGTGGGGCTGATCATGACATCTCTCACTTTCCAAATGGAAAGTGAGTTGTGAGGTCAGGAACAGCTTGAAGCAATCCTGGCAGTTTTCCTGGAACTCTCAGCAGCTTTCAGCACCATCCATCATGGTATCCTTTGGGACCATCTGGGGTCAAAGTTGGAGATATTGTCCTCCAGAGGTCCTGCTCTTACCTGACTAATTTCAGAAAGAGGTGCTGGAAGATCCCATGACATTCATGCTATGGGGTATCTCAAGGCTTCATTCTATCTCCTGTGCTGTAACTTCTACAGGAAACCAGTGGGGCAGGTTGCTTCTGGAGCTGAGTGCATTGAAAGGGGCAGCGGGGCTGAGCTATTGGCCTCATCCCTGAGATGGCATGGCTGCCTGTCCAGTGTGGTCCTGCTGCCTCTTTCAATGCATCCTTTGCATGTATTCCAAACCAACTGAAGATTATGAACAGTCTTTATAAGAATTCCCATTTAGAGCATACTGCAGCAGTCTAACCCGAATGTTACCACTAGGAATGGATAACTGTGGCCAGGTCATGTTTCTCCCACGGCATAAGAGCTGAAGCTGTTACAAGCACCTGATGCTGTAGATGCTACTTGGACATGTATTTACAAAGTTGGATCTAATATCACCCCCAAGCTTCAGAAAAGGACCTTTAAGGTGTGTGTGTGTGTGGGGGGGGGGGGACACTCGTGGCCCTCCAGATGTTCTTAGACTAGAACTCCCATAATTCCTAAAATTGGAGTCCAACAAGTTTTGGTGGGCCACAGTTCCCCACCCCTGCTTTAAAGGGAGTGCATCTCCATCCATAATATGCCTCCCTTAACTTTGTTCCTAGTTCACTCTGGCTGGCTGGGGCATGCTGGGAGTTGTAAGAGGTTTTTTTTCTGTCTAAACATGCAAAGGATTGTGCCCTAATTGTGTGAAGGGTGTCCATGCATCGGAAGGGGCAGTGGGACAATATTGCCCCACAATGTTGGGGGGTGGGCTTGGGGCCCTTTTTGATATTTGCTGCCTTGATGCAAAGTAATACAGTGGGGTATAATTAAGAGAAAGACCTGCCTTTTCACCCAGGCTTTCCCTGATTGATTGTACACCCATTTTGGCTGTTAGCTCTCTGAATTTAATGTTTAATTGAGGATGTTTATCTTTTTATTTGAAATGTTTTTTAACTGAGAGCTTTGGTAGCTATGGTTTTGAATTTTCTATTTTTAAATGTTTTAGCTCTGGTTGTTTTGTATTTTAATATGTTATGTTGTAAACCCCTTTGGGATGTCTTTTTAGATGTAATCAAGCAGTCTATAAAATAAATATATAAGATCACATCTCCATGGGTCGTCTACACATTGCTACTTGATTATTCACCAAATATTTACACAGTATATATTTGATATTTGGATTTCATATCCTATGATATTTGATGTCAATATTTAATAGTTGACTTTGATATTTGACATGATATTTACACACCAAACAGCAATTTCAATATTTGCCACCTTGAAGTGACAAAGTAATAAGATGGTGGTATAAATAACATAAATATGTATATGAAATTATTTGAAAGTTGACATATATGTATTTATTTAGTTTATTCGTATCCCACCTTTCTTCCCCAAAATATCAAAAACTTCTAGATAATATCTAGATGTCAACAGTATTTGGTAGTTGACATGCAACGATACTTCATACTCAACAGAATTTGATAGTGGTCATGCAATAATAATTAGTGTTTGACTAAGTTGATAGCTGCTGTGTGATGCATTCATCTATTAGGATTGGTAGTAGTTGACATATGATATTGTTTAGCATTTGGCAGCTGACGAATTATATTGATCCCTGCCAAAACAATTGGAAGATGCTAACAAGTTGATTAACACTAGAATTTCAAATGTTGAGGTAAAAATTCATAATAAAATGCGAACAGAAATGTTAAATTCAAAAATTCCACGTGCTGAATGGAAGAATATGATCAATGTCAAATATTTATACTTCAGCTTTAGCCCGACTTCTAATTTCAGGATCACAGTCTTCTTCCAGTTCACCAGCCTCTTACTGGAATTGCTGACAGCTCACTGAAATGGCTCAGATTTAGTATTTCATTACATTGAAGGCTGGCTTAGGTATTCACATTCATCTATTACCTTTCCACACCAATTCTAAATGTATATTCTCAAACATGGCACAGCATTGTTTCTGATAATATATTGGCACTCCCCCTTTCCCCATCTTAAGCATAAACGTCTTTCTGAATTAAGGCTGTACAACTTGTGTTCAGCCAAGACAAACACAGCCCACCAGCCATGAGCTGTAGCCATGCCAGCCAGCAAAACCAGAAAATTTATCAAGCCCCTTGTGGGCTACAATACATGGCTGATGGGTGTCATTTGGCCTGGTGGGGCACAAGTCATGCAGGTTTGTGCACTATTGGGTATTGTGTTTAATTTCTTGTCCAATTGCTCAACGGTTGTTGCTGCTGCTGTGTAGTTGGCAGTTCTTCCCTGCATCTGAGTAGTAACCACAACTGTACACATGAACAGGGAACCAACTGGAATAACAAAGCACCATATACGCTTAGGGGCGGATGAATCTATCAGTTTTGGTTTCTTTCCATTTCTCATGTTCCTAGTCTTAAGTTCAGTTCATCTTGACCTTTGAGAATTTCTCCAGTCTTAAGTTTGGTTCATTCCAAATCTGAGATTTTATTTTAATGTTCGCATGAAAATTCGTAAGCATTATTGTGCACATTTCTCCTAATACATGCATTTTTGTATGCATTTTTGCTTAGCATACACATTTTTGCAAGCAGTTTCCCTAATATAATGTATTTTTCCTAATGTGCATGTATTTTTGTACACAATTTTGACTGGCGAACTCCATTGCAAAATTCACATAGGTGCAAATTTTGACAGATCACTGAGTTTTTGTTCACATGGTGGTTCGAAAGGGTGAAATTAGGTAAAATGCAAACTGAACAAACTCCCCCCCCCCCGCATGCCTAATCGCACTCTGACCCTAACAGGCTACCAGAAGAGGAGAGGTGGATAAAAGAAGCAATTAAAACATTCCATCTGGGGCACAGGCAAACTGAGAAGAAATCCATCCCTGTCCTTCAGCGCCAGCCCCAGACTCTTCGAAGATGAATTGCCAGGCTGTTCCAAAGCATTAGTGGCTCAAATTCTCAAGAGGACTAAATTATACCCAGCTGTGGAAGATTTCTATGCATTCTGCATATATGAGGATCTGTGGCTGTTTACAAGAAAGTACTTGCATTTAGGACTTTAATCCCCCTAGACTGAGTGTAGAGATATTCACGTGTAAAGGGGCATTGTGTGTTACTAGTACCATGCTTGCCATTTGAATGCTGATATTGAGTTTCTCTCTGCATGTGTGCTCTATGCAGGGCTGCCCTTAAGGCTACTCCAGAAGCTGGAGCTAGTGCAGAACGCAACAGCTCTGCTGTTGTCAGGAGCTGCCCCTTTTCAGCATGTAACTTCTATGCTGAGGGAACTGCACTGGCTGCCTATTCGCTACCAGGCCAGGTTTAAGGTTCTAGTACTAGTGTACAAAGCCCTGAACAACTTCGGACCAGGATACCTGAGAGAGCGCCTTCTTCCTTACCAATCTGCCCAGTCACTGAGGTCATCAGAGGGCTTGCTCCTGGTGGTTCCATGTGGATCTTTGGCCTGATTGGAGTCCTCCTGGAGGAGATCCTTCAGTGTGGTGGCCCGCTTTCTTTGGAACTCCCTGCCCCTGGAGGTCAGACAGGCGCCAACACTGTGTTGCTTCCAGTACCTCCTGAAAACAGTTCTATTCCAGGAAGCACTCCTTATATGACAAGCCGAAGTTGTTGTTGGCATTCTGTTTTAATCTTAAATCTTTTATACTATTGTACCTATTCTGTTCACCACTCCGGAATCTGTTTTAGATGGGGAGCACTATACAAATGTTGTCAATCAATCAATCAGTCAATCAATCAATCTGAGAGAATAGGGTGAGGCTGTACAGCTCATCATTGTGCCCCTTTCCACTCTAGGAATATGCAGAGATTTCCATCATTGCCTTCATGTGGGCAAGTCTCCTTGTCCAGAAAGTAGCAGAAACATTATTTCACTTGTGCAACATGATTTTTCTACCATGCGTAGGAAAGTTTGGTTAGATTAGGGCAAATGCCATAGAATCAACGATACTTTACCATTACTGAAAAGATCCTCACTGACAGTATATTTGCATGTGCAATTCAAGATGCTGGTTTTGACCTATAAGCCCCGAGTGGTCTGGGACCCAAGAATGACCCACCTCTTCCCACACAAACCTGCTTGCATTTAGAGATCTTCTGTAGAAGCCCTGCTCTGGGTAGAGATGTGTGAGAATTTCATTTGGTTCACTATTTGATAAGAACTTCCCAAAATTCACAAATTTCTTCATAAACAGGAGAGAAAGAACTTGAGGTGTTTAAAAATTTGAATGTGGGAGAAAGTGAAACAGACAGGTTTGTCCAGCCGGGCCCAGGGCTTTGAGTTGTTTGCTCTTAAAAGTCTGGCTTTGAATCCCTGTCTATTAGGGATGGACGAAAGTCCCTTACCTGTTCTCGAAGCTTGCTTCGCAGTAGGGGGGAGGTGCTTCGGTTCTCCCCCCAAAGTTCAGGCGAGGGGGGGGAGGTGCCCCATCCCTCGCCAGCGAAATTCAGGCAGGGTAGAAGCGCCCCGTCTACCCAGCCGCGAAAAAAAAAGTAAAAACACACACACACGTGATAGGCTACGTAACGATTTACGTAGACTATCACAGCTAGATTTCCAAAGTCAGACATGATAGGCTATGTAAATCGTCACGTAGCCTATCACAGGTGACTTTGAAAAAAAAAGAAAAAAGCGCGTACTCAAATGGCGGCTCCCATGGGGACCGCCATTTGCGTTCCTTATTTTGACACGTCTAGTCTACGTAAAGATTTACGTAGACTACAGCGAAAATAAGGGCAACGCAAATAGCGTTCCCTTATTTTCGCCGTAGTCTACGTAAATCTTTATGTAGACTAGACGTGCCAAAATAAGGAACGCAAATGGCGGCGCCCATGGGCTACCGCCATTTGCGTACATGCTTTTTTTTTTTTCAAAGTCACCCGTGATTAGGGGTGGACGAAAGTCACTTACCTGTCCTCGAAGGACGTTCGCGGTGGGGGGGAGGCGCTTCGCTGGTCCCCCTGCAAAGTTCAGGCCGGGGGGGGGGAGGCTTCCCGCCTCGGCCCGGCCGAAATTCAGGCCGGGGAGGAGGCTTCCCGCCTCGCCCGGCCGCGAATGCGACAGTTAAAAAAAAAAAAAAACGCCCCCGATAGGCTACGTGACGATTCACGTAGCCTATCACGGCTAGATCTGCAAAGTCAGCCGTGATAGGCTACGTCAATCGTCACGTAGCCTATCACGGGTGACTTAAAAAAAAAAAAAAGCGCGTACGCTAATGGCGGCCCCCATAGGGAGCCGCCATTCGCGTTCCTTATTTAGTCGCTGTAGTCTACGTAAATATTTACGTAGACTACGGCGAAAATAAGGGCAACGCAAATAGCGTTGCCCTTATTTTCGCTGTAGTCTACGTAAATCTTTACGTAGACTACAGCGACCAAATAAGGAACAGGAATGGCGGCTCCCTATGGGGGCTGCCATTATCCGTACACACTTTTTTTTTTTTTTAAAGTCACCCGTGATAGGCTACGTGACGATTCACGTAGCCTATCACGGCTGACTTTGCAAATCTAGCCGTGATAGGCTACGTTAATCGTCACGTAGCCTATCAGGGGGCGTTTTTTTTTTCTTTCATTGCAATGGTGGCGGCGGCAGCCGGTCGAAAGACCGGCTGCCGCTCCCGCCTCGCTCAAACACCCGCCGAACCACCGGCCGGACCAGCCACCGGGAGGGACATTCGGTGAAGGTAAGTCCCGTCCCGGGGGGGGTGCGGGGTGCGGGGGGGGGGTTCGGAGGATTTCTCCCCGAAACTTGTTCGGGCTACGTGATTGGCTACGTGACAATTTACATAGTCTATCACGGCTGACTTTGGAAATCTAGCTGTGATAGGCTACGTAAATCATTATGTAGCCTATCACGGGTGTGTGTTTTTTTTTTACTTTACTTTTTTTTTTTGCAATGGCGGCAGCGGCGGCGGCTGGTCAGGAGACCGGCCGCCGCCCCCGCCGAACTGCCACCAAACCGCCGCCAGGACCCGCCGCCAAGAGGGACATTCCGCCATGGTAAGTCCCATCCCGGGGGGGGGGCGGCAGAGAATTTCCCCACCAATTTTGGGGGGCCGAATGTGTTGGCATTCGGCCTCCCGAAGATTCGGGGAGAAATTCTCCACCATCCCTTCTGTCTATTCCACCCTCTTTGTGGTGCTGAATTAGGCAGCCATCTTTTCTTTTTGATAGGCTCCTCAGTTTTAACAGCTACATGGCAGGCAAGTACAAGATGGCCCTCTTTATGCTGCGAATAGCCAGGAACATAGAGGGAGTCCGGGAAGAGGGTGGAGTCCGGTGGACTCCTCCCGCCCAGCCTCCCAGCCTCCAGTCTGCAGACTACCGCACTTGCTGGACTTGGTGGGCACCTAGTCAGGCAAGGATGCTGGTCCCCAATGGTCCACCAAGCAAAATGGTCAATCTTGCAAAAAAACGGTGGCTTGGTGTTTTTAATAAGTGCAATGTTGCATAAATGGTGGCAGCAAAGAGGCCATTTACACAACATTACAGTTCTAAATGGTCCATTTATGCCTGTAATGTTGCAAAAATGACCCATTTATGGCTGCAATTTACACAACATTACATTTAGGAAAAAATCCGAGCCACCATTTTTTGGCAAAATGGCGGCTCGGCAAGGGATCAGGTGACCATGCACCACTCACTGGGCATCCATGGTCTTTGTGGTGGCTCGTGCAGTGTGGCAAACAGGGCTGGCCGGCCGGGGGGCAGGGGCATGGTGCACAGCGTGGATGGAGGTGAGACTGTCCATCTCTAAGAATACCTGTACCTATTGAATTTGCAAATTTTTCCTAAACAGGATGGAAAGAATTTTATTTTTTAAAAAAAAAAGTGGGAGAAACTGAAACTGACAGCTTTATCTATCCCTACCTCTGGGTCCCCCCTTTTCCAGAAGTGACATGAGTGGCTACCAGGGATACATTTTTCAGTGGTGAGACTTCACATCTGGAACTTTCTTAGCAAAGATTTGTCAAGCACCTACTTTATTACTAGTTATGTGCCAAGTAAAAATGATCTTATTTGCCCAAGTACTCAGTGGTGTTTCACTGAACTGTGTTGGCTGCATTGCTAAACTCGCTTTTTCTTATGCTTCTTGTTATATTTTGCCTTGTAATGTTTTTATGTGGTTATTTTTATTTTAATAATCTTTTCATTGAGGATTATAAGACACATTGTGATCCGTATAATCAAAAGGCAGGATATAAACATTTTATTTAAATAAATAGATAATAAATGGTGCGTGCTTTGGGATCATAAAAGTGTGAGGTTGGTGGCAAAAAAGACAAAATAGGGATAAGCATAATTTAAAACAAGTATATAGTACACATTTTTTTTAAAATCAGCTCTGCAGCACTTTTTTGTGCAATTTAATTGTACTGGACAGATGATTCTGTTCTACAGTCTTTGGAAATAGTTCTAAATTTCAGCTAGGCTCTTAAAATGTGTTAAATAATGATGATAATGATGATGATAATAATAATAATAATTCTGTGCTTTGGAGACAGCTGCGGACATTATGAAAAATATGGCAATTTTTCACTGATGGGAAAATATTTTATTATCCCATATCTGGGGTCTCCAATACATTACTCATGGACACCTCCATGGCACCCACTAAGATCCCCTGCCCCTTCCAATTTTTTAATTTTAAAAAATCCTTGGGCAAATACAAAGTGAGGTGCCTGGCTTGCAGCCACCCACCATTTTGTTTTCCCTTCCCCAGAATGCCTCTAGTGTAGTGATTACGGACTGGGGACACCTGCATTCCAGTCTCCACTTGGCGATCAAGCTCCATGGGCGACTTTGGGCCAATCACTGATTCTCAGCCTAACCTACCTCACAGGTTAGGAGAGGAGGGGCACAATCCTACTGAGATACGCAGCCGCCTCCAAACTCGGAGGCGACCGCCTATCCAAAGCAGGGTAGGAGAAGCACGGAGGGGATCATTCCCTCTACGCTTCTCCTGCCCTGCTTTTTCAGCTAGACAGCCAATTGCAGCTGTCTAGCTATGGGAGCATGGAGTGGGGAGGGAGGCTGCTGTATGACACATAGGATGTGTCCTACAGGCAGCTACGCTCTCCCCACCCTGGAACGCCCCAGCCCCGCCCCTTTCCGGACGCTCTGCACCCTTTTGCAAGCACGGAGGATGGGGCTGTTTTTCTGGGAACCAACCTCAGAGCATGGGCTCCGAGGTCGGTTCCCGGAAAACGGCATATCTTATGGCCATCTAGCCACTGTCTAGCAGCCAGAGGATTGCTCCTGAGGAGGAACATGTACACCACCTCGCGCTTCTTAGAGGAAAAGGTGGAATATAAATATAACAAATAAATAAAAGAAGTAAATAAATTACAAGATAAAAAAAATATCCCCACTGCCATCGAAATGTCTGAAGAAAAAACTGCTGGTACTTCATGCATCAAAAATTAGCTCCAGGCCAGTACAAGCACCAGCCCACAGAAGAACCGTGTTAGGCTACTGGGGTTAGTGGGTTCAGTACTGCCTAGGGTGGAATTGCATGTTATGAGAAACACAGGGCTGCCACCCTAACACAACAGCCCTGTGTTATGTCTTCCCTGTAGGGATGTACGAATTGTGTACCTTCCATGCCGCTTGACTTCCGCAGTTTGCGGCCAGTGCGTTGTACCGTCTTTCACAAGCCCCCAGAATTCTCCTCTTCTTTTTCCGCTCTGAAAATTATAGGGATGGACGAAAGGGACTTACCTCATCCCGCAGCTTGCTTCGCGGTGGGGGGGAGGTGCTTCGGTTCTCCCCCCGAAGTTCAGGCGAGGGGGGGAAGGCGCCCCATCCCTCGCCGGCGAAATTCAGGCCGGGTAGGAGCGCCCCGTCTACCCGGCCGTGAAAAAAAAAGTAAAACACACACACACACCCGTGATAGGCTACGTAATGATTTACGTAGCCTATCACGGCTAGATTTCCAAAGTCAGCCGTGATAGGCTACGTAAATCATCACGTAGCCTATCACGGGTGACTTTGAAAAAAAAAAAGCGCGTATGCAAATGGCGGCTCCCATAGGGACCGCCATTTGCGTTCCTTATTTTGGCACGTCTAGTCTACGTAAAGATTTACGTAGACTATGGCGAAAATAAGGGCAACGCAAATAGTATTCCCTTATTTTCGCCGTAGTCTATGTAAATGTTTACGTAGACTAGACGTGCCAAAATAAGGAACGCAAATGGCGGCGCCCCATGGGAGCCGCCATTTGCGTACGCACTTTTTTTTTTTCCCAAAGTCACCTGTGATAGGCTACGTGACGATTTACGTAGCCTATCACGGCTGACTTTGGAGATCTAACCGTGATAGTTGTCAAGGGCTCCTTGGAGGCCTCTCTCAGTCTAATCGAGTAGCCAAGTCCAGACACAGACAAAGGGATTCCTTTCAAAGCTTTATTCTTCTTTTACAACTTAACAACTCTACAGGTAGCAACTAGATCTGAGCAGCAGAGTACCTATGCCCTAAGTTGAAACAGTTGGTCCCCGTTTGAAAGGGAATTACTGGCAGACCCCTGAACTTAAGGACTAGGGAGAGTCCCTCCCTTTTTCCCTTGGATCCTCTGGGTGCAGACTTTGTTTGCACGCCAACCGGGCACTACGCCTCCTTTCCGCGCCCTCCATCTGGCGCCACTCTCTGCGTCTGCGTCGCGCATCCACCAAGTCTGCTATCTGTGCTCGGTCACTCCCTGGACTGCTTTCTAATTTAGGAATGCTGGTGGGAGGAATCTCCGTCAGCTGTGGGCCCTGGGAAAGAGGAGCGCGCTCCTCTCCCAGGAGCGACTGCTCTTCCTCAGAATCAGAACTACTCTGGGATTCTATGGGCTCAGTGTCCACCCTGACAATAGGCTACGTAAATCGTTACGTAGCCTATCACGGGTGTGTTGTGTGTTTTTTTTACTTTATTTTTTTTTTTGCAATGGCGGCGGCGGCAGCCCATCGGGAGACTAGCCGCCACCCCCGCCGAACCGCCGCCGGGACCCGCTGCCGAGAGGGACATTCGGCCATGGTACGTCCCATCCCGGGGGGGGGCGGGGGGCCGGCGGAGAATTTCCCCAACACTTTCGGGGGGCCGAATGCGTCGGCACTCGGCCTCCCGAAGATTCGTGGAGAAATTCTCCGCCAACCCAAGAAAATTATGAAGATAAATCCGTACCGACAGCCGTAATTCCGGTGCCCAGCCACCTCCGTGAGTCTGCATAACTTCTGTAAGAAAGGTTACTTTTCTTAGGGGTGTTAGAGAATTCTGCCATGGATCCCAGGAGGCCGAATTCCAGTGAATTCAGCCCCCCGGGAATCCGTGGCAGAACGGAGTAACCTGCCCCACCACCCCGCGAAAGCCCCCCAGAACGGAGCCTACTTGGCGGCGGCGGCAGCGGCGGCGGCGGCGCCAGCGATGGCGGCAGCAGTGGCGGCTCCAGCTGCTGCTGGGCTGCTGCGGACATAAATGGGGTCCTGAGTGGGGGATGCCATTTGCGTCCCTATGGTAGCCCGTGATAGGCTACGTAAATATTTACGTAGCCTATCACGGCTAAAGCGGGGACGCAAATGGCATCCCCTATGCCATTTGTGTTCCCGTTTTCTCCGTGATACGCTACGTAAATATTTACATAGCCTATGACAGCTAAAGTGGGAACGCAAATGGTGTAGGGGACACTCTTTTCCAACAGCACAAGAGGTGACTCTACACATGGACATCACCAGATGGTCAATATTGAAACCAGATTGATTATGTACTTTGCAGCCAAAGATGGAGAAGCTCTATACAGTCAGTAAAAACAAGACCTGGAGCTGACTGTGGCTCAGATCATGAGCTGCTGCTTGCAAAATTTCGTAGGATGAAGAACGTAGGGAAAAATACTAAACCATTCAGGTATGACCTAAATCATATCCCTTATGAATATACAGTGGAGGTGACGAATAGATTTCAGGGATTAGACCTGATAGACAGAGTGCCTGAGGAACTATGGACGGAGGTCTGTAACATTGTTCAGGAGGCAGCAACTCAATCCATCCCAAAGAAAATGAAATGCAAGAAAGCAAAGTGGCTGTCTGAGGAGGCTTTACAAGTAGCTGAGGAAAGAAGGGAAGCGAAAAGCAAGGGAGAAAGGGGAAGATATACCCAACTGAATGCAGAGTTCCAGAGGACAGCAAGGAGAGACAAGAAGGCCTTCTTAAATGAACAATGCAAAGAAATCGAGGAAAACAATAGAATGGGAAAGACTAGAGATCTTTTCAAGAAAATCGGAGATCTCAAGGGAATGTTTTGTGCAAAGACAGGCATGATAAAGGACAAAGAAGGCAGGGACCTAACAGAAGCAGATGAGATTAAGAAGAGGTGGAAAGAATACACAGAAGAACTATACAGGAAAGATCTTAATGTCCCTGATAGCCATGATAGTATGGTCACTGAACTTGAGCTAGACATCCTCAAGAGTGAAGTCAAGTGGGCCTTAGGAAGCATTACTAACAACAAAGCTAGCGGAGATGACAGTATTCCAGCTAGGGATGAACGAAAGTTACTTACCGTTTTGCGGATCTGCTTCGTGGGGGGGGGAGGCGCTCCATCCCTCCCCCCAGAATCCTCGATGGGGGGGAGGCACTCTGTCCCTCCCCCCGGAGTCCTGCCCGGCCGGCTCCGCTCTGTGGGGATTCCGCAGAGCCGCCAGCCAGCTCCGCTAGCAGCCGGACATCCGGCCGCTGGGTAGCAGGGATGCAAATGGCAGCTGCCATAGCCACCGCCGTTTGCGTCCCTGTTTTCAACCATGATAGGCTACGTAAAGACTGGGTTAAAAAAAAAAAAACACGTACGCAAACGGTGGCGGCTATGGCGGCCGCCATTTGTGTTCCTTATTTTTGGCCATCTTATTCTACATAAATATTTACATAGACTATTACGGCAAAAATAAAGGGGAACGTAAATATTTACGTAAGCTAAAACAGCGAATCAAAAAGGAACGCAAATAGCGCCCACTACGCTATTTGCGTTCCCCTTTATTTTCACCGTAATAGTCTACGTAAATATTTACATAGACTAAAACGGCCAAAAATAAGGAACGCAAATGGCGGCTGCCGTAGCCGGCCGCCACCATTTGCGTACGTGTTTTTTTTTTTAACCCAGACGTGATAGGCTACACAAGTCTTTACGTAGCCTATCACGTCTATGTAAAAAAAAAAAAAAAAGACGAGACTGCAAATGGCAGTGGTGGCAGCTGGTCGGAAGACCAGCCGCTGCTGAAGCCACCGCTGGAGCCACTGCCGTCCAGAACATCCGCCCCAGGTAAGTCTCATCCCAGGGGGGATCCGCAGGTGGTTGGGTGGGTGGCAGGCCATTCCGCCATGGATTTCGGGGGGCCAAATGCACTGGCATTCGGTCTCACCGAGATCCGTGGCGGAATTCTCTGACATCCCTAATTCCAGCTGAGCTATTTAAAATCCTAAAAGATGATTCTGTTAAAGTGCTGCACTCAATGCCAGCAAATTTGGAACACTCAACAGTGGCCACAAGACTGGAAATGGTCAGTTTACATTCCAATTCCAAAGAAGGGCAATGCCAAAGAGTGTTCAAACTACCGTACAATTGCGCTCATTTCACATGCCAGCAATGTTATGTAGGGATGTACGAAACTCACTTACCTTTTTGCGGAATTTTTTGTGGGGGGGGGAGGTGCTCCGTCCCTCCCCCTGGAATCCTCGATGGGGGGGAGGCGATCCGGTCCTCCCCCCCGGAATCCTGCCTGGCCAGCTCCGCTCCGCGGCAGCTCCGCAGAGCAGCCAGCCAGGGCCGTCCACAGCCGGATTTCCAGCTGTGGGTGGGCTGCTGCAGACGCAAATGGTGGCCGCCATAGCAGCCGCCATTTGCATCCAGCCAGGCTGCCGTGATAGGCTATGTAAGTATTTACATAGTCTATCACGGCAACCCCCCCCAAAAAAAAACGGTGTACGCAAATGGCAGCGGCTATGGTGGCCGCCATTTGCATTCCCTATTTTTCACTGTTTTAGCCTACGTAAATATTTACGTAGGCTAGAATGGCGAAAAATAGGGAATGCAAATGGCGGCCACCATAGCCGCTGCCATTTGCGTACACTGGTTTCTTGTTTTTTGGGGGGGGTTAGCCACGATAGGCTGCAAGGACACCAATGGCGGCCGCAGCAGCCCGGCCGCAGCTGGCCAGGAGACCAGCCGCCGGAGCCGCCACCACTGCCGCTGGAGCCGCCGCTGCCGCTGGAACCAAATCCGCCGTCCCGGGGGGATTCCGCAGGGGGCGGGGGGGGCAGGAGGCTGTTCCGCCACGGATTCTGGGGCACCTTACCTGTCTCCTGAGAAACCTGTATGAGTGTCAAGAAGCAACAGTAAGAACCAGAGATGGAACGACCGATTGGTTCAAAATTGGGAAAGGAGTACGACAAGGCTGCATATTGTCACCCTGCTTATTTAACTTATATGCAGAGTACATCATGAGAAATGCCGGGTTGGATGAATCACAGGTTGGAATTAAGATAATTAATGAGAATTATCAACAACCTCAGATACGCAGACGATACCACCCTAATGGCAGAAAGCGAAGAGGATCTAAAGAGCCTCTTGTTGAGGGTAAAAGAGGAGAGTGCAAAAGCTGGTTTGAAACTCAACATTAAACAAACTAAGATCATGGCATCTGGCCCCATCACTTCCTGGCATATAGAAGGGGAAGAAATGGAAGCAGTGACAGATTTTATTTTCTGGGGCTCCAAGATCACCGCAGACGGTGACTGTAGCCATGAAATTAAAAGACGCTTGCTCCTTGGGAGGAAAGCTATGGCAAACCTAGACAGCATAGTAAGAAGCAGAGACACCACCTTGCCGACAAAGGTCCATCTAATCAAAGCTATGGTTTTCCCAGTAGTAATGTATGGCTGTGAGAGCTGGACTATAAGGAAGGCTGAGCGCCAAAGAACTGATGCCTTCAAACTGTGGTGCTGGAGAAGACTCTTACGAGTCCCCTGGACTGCAAGGAGGTCAAATCAGTCCATCCTAAAGGAAATCAACCCTGAGTGCTCATTGGATTGGAAGGACAGATATTGAAACTGAAGCTCAAATATTTTGGCCACCTAATGTGAAGAGAAAACTCACTGGAAAAGCCCCCGATGCTGGGAAGGACTGAAGGCAAAAGGAGAAGGGGACGGCAGAGGATGAGATGGCAAGATAGCATCTCGGATGCAATGAATATGAACTTGAGCACAGTCCGGGAGAGAGCGCAGGACAGGAAGGCCTGGCGTGGTATGGTCCATGGGGTCACGAAGAGTTGGACACGACTTAACGACTGAACAACAACAACAAGCTTTATATTTCCACATCCAGCGTTGTTGTTGACATTCTGAGGCTAAATGGAGAGGAGAACCAACTCTGTGCATGTCTACTCAGAAGTAAATCTTACTGAGTTCGATGCAACTTACTCCTACACATGTCAGCACCCCACTTGCCCCCAGCTCAGCTTTGTATTTCCACATCCAGCTCATGATCAAACCATGTGCAGAGTGTGCTTTTTATTCAAACAAAGAGAAGGTTGCTGATCTTTCCCTTCATGCTGCATTTGTACAAGTGTGACTGCTTCAGAAAGAACTTTCCATTATACTGTCTCTTTGTGGATGTGGAAATATAAAGCTTAGCAGGGAGAATAATACTTCATGCAGGGCTCCAGACCGGCATGGTCAATTTAAAAGTTTTTTTCTGTCTTTTAAACAACATTGCTTTAAACAAAGAGTGCATCGCTCAGGCACACCTAGGACAGCCTTCTTTTGGGAAGCCCCTAGGGGGAGGAAGTGTTTTGGCTGAAAGTAAACGGAGATGGAGGATTTCAATTGAAAAAGAACACCCACAAACAAGGCGGTGAGCACAATTCATTTTTTTAAAAAAAACTTAAGTATTTATTATCGGAATATACTACCTTGCGTTTTTATTTACGAAAATTTCATGACTCTGTGCGGATGACAAAAAAAAAGCCGCATGACTGCTGGCTCCGCAGGACCTCGTGGTGCCGTTCCACAGAGGATTCCATGGCATGGACTGAAGGGAATTTGATCCCATTTCAGTCCGTGGCGGAATTCTCTGACATCCGTACTTCCCTGTTTCCTTGTGAATTGTGAAGTAAAACTCTCACCATGTTCTGATGCCCCCATGTCATGCATTTCCCCACCCCCACTGCCCACTCAGCATCACTGACTGATTAACTGGCTGTAGTGAGAAATGGAGAGAGTAACACAGGGATGCCATTTTTGGCAGCAGCCCCATGTTTCGCATAACATTCATTCTGCCCATAGGTGGACATCAGTGTACAACTATCAGAGCTCTGAAGTCACACCCCTTTATCACCTAAAACGTGGAACAATTCCCGTCAACATATGCATCATTGGATTTACTACATGGCTGTTTGTTGCCATTGTACGTTCTGTTGTAAAGATACTCCCTCTGTTTACTGAAGAAGAATGCTCTCATTTCCCGCTTATTCTGGTCTAAGACTAGATGGAGGGGAGGAACTACAGCACTCATCAAGCACCCATCCTCCTGATATAAAAGGAAATTTAAACCCTATCACCCTCCTGAGTTGTGCTCCAGGGCCAATTTATTCCCACCAGCATTCAACAAGAAGACTTCCAGACCCCGGCTATTTCCCCTGCCCCTTTTTACCCCGGGTTAGGGGTGCTGAACCACTTTCAGCCTGAGGGCCAAATTCTGTTTCAGAGAAGCTCTCAGGAGCCACATTCCAGTGGTAGGTGGGGGCTGGAGGCAAAAGGGGCAGGATCAAAAACGCCCCCAATACCAGCATACTCTAGCTTCAAGCTCGTACAGCCAGTAACTAAGCCTTAGGAGAGGCATTTCAACCATTTCGAAACGGGGGGAAAACATGCCAAAGCCTAGAAACCACCAAAGGGTTGGCAGCTGAGGAAATAAGCTGGGGTCCAGGGAAGGGCCATCTGGGAAACCCGGGGACCCCAGGCAGTGGAGGCTGGTGGCTCCGATTGTGGTGGGGCTGTGAATCCCTTCTGGGTTTCAGTCCAAACCAGCCAGACTGCTAAAGGAGCTATCTAAAGTGCTGAACCCTATCCCCGAAATGGGTGCAGAACCTTGGAGAGCTCCTTTAGAGTTCTGGCTGGTTTTGACTGAAACCTAGAATGGATTCACAGCCCCACCAAAAATGGAAACACCAGCCTCCACTGGACCCCAGGCGGTCCAGATTTGCCCACAGGCCTGAGGTTCATCAGCCCTACCCTAAGGCATACACTCACCATTCCTCTTCATGCATTATTCCCAAGTAGAACAGTCTTGTGGATTAGGAGGAGCAGGGCCACGCCACGCCACTCACCTCACGTTGACCTTGCCCACACGCCACTGGCATGGTCTCTGACAGCTGCACATTTGTCCCAATCATCTGCAGAAGGCTGTCTACATGAAATCAGAGGAACATGCCAAGGAGCTCCATGTTATTGAGACCCCCATGTGATCTGGGGCTCCAATCATGCGGCGCACACGTCCAGCTGCTCCTGCAGCAATTCCCCTTTGTAGATGTTCAGGGGAAATGCGCAGACATCGGGGGGACTAGGCTAGTAGCACATCGTGATGTCGGGAGCTCCGCATTCTATACGTGAATAATATACTAGTGAAAAGGACTAGTAACTCTCAGATCAATCCAGATTTACTAAACAAATTAAGAGCAGATGCTATTTTTTTAAGAGATTAACAACAGTCTCAAAGAAGGGCTTTTGTTTTTACCTCTCTTACTGTAATAAAGTTAAATGGATAAGCATTAATAATCTATAAAGACAATGGAGATTACAGCACTATGAATAAGCACAGAGAAACAACTTGGTACTTACTTTGTGTGCAAATTTAGCTTGACAAGCAGATCAGGGCATTGCCTTAAGGCATCTAGGGCAGATCGATTTAGCATCCCCCGCCCCCACTCCCACTTCTTTACATCCCTTGAGGATCAGATAATGAGAGAATCATCACCCTAAACCAAATGCTGTTTCCCATGATGGCAAGCAAGAGAATGGAGGGATTTACACAATGGCTTTTATCCTATTCCCTGAAAACTCCTTGATTTATTGTCTTCAGAGCAGAGTGAGAAGAAGCATTTAACATGTGTCCATAATTTTATTGGCTGTGTGTGTGTCCAGACCACGCTATGTTCCATTTGTAACTCTCCTGTGTTTTCCCACCACTTCTTCCATTTATTTTCTTACCAGAAAAAAAAAATATGTTAAGGCAGAAAGAGAAATGGAACCTGTACATAATGCCTTCTGATTTGCATTGCTAGGAGCCCTCCATGTAGAAGCACCCCTACTCAGCAAGATGAAATAATACAAGGTGCAAGTCACCAAGACTGGTCTTTGAAAATGTGCTGCAACAACTCCAGAGAAACTGTCATCTGCTGCTGCTTTACAGATTGCTCACAGTCTTGAAATTAGCAACCTTTTAAGCAAAAATCAAGCAACATCTAAAGACTGCCTCCATCAGCATCTCTCACAACATGCACATGCATTCAGATAATGCCTTTTGCTCTTGGACTTGTGCATGAAATGCAAGCTCTCATGATGCCTCTGATTCTGGGAGACTTTTCACTATTGTCCGTCTCCCAATGGCTTCATCATTAGCATAGGAAGCAGGAAAAGGACAAGCAAGGTATTTCAAGTGGCTCCGCACAGGATGAAGTAACTGCCTCTGCAGTGAGTAGTATACACACAGGTATTTACTGCAAGAAATGTGTAAAGTGTGTATCCTTAAACATCCATGTACATGTGTCATAGAAATCTATGAGGCTGCCTTAAATGAAGAGCTCAATGGTCTGTCTTGCTTGGTACTGTCTATTTTGACAAACAGGGATACTCTAGGTTAGGGGTGAAGAACCTCTTTCAGCCCGAGGGCCTCATTCCATTTTGGAGAAGCTCTTGAAGGCCACATTCCAGTGGCGGGTGGAGCTGAAGGCAAAAAGGGGTGGGGTCAAAATACCAAAAATATAAGAACCTAAGAAGAGCCATGCTGTATTAAAAAAGGAAATTCTCAAGGCACAATCACAAACAATTCCAACAAGAAGAAAAGGTGGAAGACAACAGAAGAAGCCAATGTGGCTTCACAAAAAGCTTAGGGATGACCTGAAAACAAAAAAGGACACATATAGGAAGTGGAAAGAAGGCCAAGTAACAAAGGAAGAGTACAGGCAGATAGCACAGAATTGCAGGGATGGCGTCAGGAAGGCTAAAGCTGAGAATGAGCTGAGGTTAGCAAGGGATGCTAAAAACAACAAAAAGGCTTTCTTCACCTACGTGCATAGTAAAAGGCAGAGGAAAGAAATGGTGGTTCAGCTATTAAATAAGGATGGCAAAACGATAACAGATAACAAAGAAAAGGCAGAGGTGCTCAATTCCTACTTTGGCTCAGTCTTCTCCCAAAAGAGGGTCTATGACCCTCCTGGCAAAGGCAAAGTACAGGCTGAAGGGGCAGGATTGCAGCTTGAGATCGATAGGCATATGGTCAAGGAACACCTAATTACTTTGAATGAGTTCAAATCTCCAGGGCCAGATGAACTGCATCCTAGAGTAATAAAGGAACTGGCAGAAGAACTCTCAGAACCGCTGTCTATTCTCTTTGAGAAATCATGGAAGACGGGGGAAGTGCCAGATGACTGGAGGAGGGCTAACGTTGTCCCTATCTTCAAAAAGGGTAAAAAGGAGGAACCTGGGAACTACAGACCAGTCAGTCTGACATCATCCCTGGGAAAATTCTGGAGCAGATGATAAAGGAATCCATCTGGAAGCACCTTGAAAACAATGCCGTGATTACTCGAAGCCAACATGGATTTGTCAAAAACAAGTCCTGCCAGACAAATCTGATCTCATTTTTTAATCAAGTAACCTCCCTTGTAGACCGTGGGAACGCTGTAGACATCATATACCTCGACTTCAGCAAAGCTTTCGACAAAGTGCCCCATGATATCCTGATGAGCAAACTAGCTCAAAGTGGGCTAGATGAAACAACGATCCGGTGGATCCACAGTTGGCTACAGAATCGGACTCAAAGAGTGCTTATCAATGGGACCTTCTCAAACTGGGGAGAGGTAACGAGTGGGGTACCGCAGGGCTCGGTCCTGGGCCCAGTGCTCTTCAACATTTTTATTAATGACTTGGAGGAGGAGGTGCAGGGAATGCTGATCAAATTTGCAGATGACACAAAATTGGGCGGGATAGCTGATACTTTGGAAGACAGAAACAAAATTCAAAGTGATCTGGATAGACTGGAGCGCTGGGCAGAAAACAACAGAATGACATTTAATAGGCATAAATGCCAAGTTCTGCACCTAGGAAAAAGAAACCAAATGCACAGTTACAAGATGGGGGATACGTGGCTCAACCACACTACAAGCGAGAAGGATCTTGGAATTGTTGTCGATCACAAGCTGAATATGAGCCAACAATGTGATGTGGCTGCAAAAAAGGCAAATGCTATTTTGGGCTGCATTAATAGAAGCATAGCTTCCAAATCTCGGGAAGTACTAGTTCCCCTCTACTCAGCACTGGTTAGGCCTCATCTGGAGTACTGTGTCCAGTTCTGGGCACCACACTTTAAGAAGGATGCAGACAAACTGGAGTGGGTTCAGAGGAGGGCAACAAAGATGATCAGGGGACTGGAAACAAATCCCTTTGAAGAGAGACTGAAAGAACTGGGCATGTTTAGCCTTGAGAAGAGAAGGCTGAGGGGAGATATGATAGCACTCTTCAAGTACTTGAAAGGCTGTCACAGAGAAGAAGGCCAGGATCTCTTCTTGATCATCCCAGAGTGCAGGACACGGAAGAATGGGCTCAAGTTACAGGAAGCCAGATTCCGGCTGAACATCAGGAAAAACTTCCTGACTGTAAGAGCAATATGACAATGGAACCAATGACCCAGGGAGGTGGTGGGCTATCCCACACTGGAGGCCTTCAAGACGAGGCTGGACAGCCATTTGTCAGGGATGCTCTGACTTGGATTCCTGCATTGAGCAGGGGGTTGGACTTGATGGCCTTGTAGGCCCCTTCCAACCCTACTATTCTATGATTCTATGATTCTATCACACCAGCATTCTGTTCACACAGTGGCCAACCAGCTGTCGACTAGGAACACACAAGCAGGGCATGAGCACAACAGCACCCTACCTCCCATCTTCCCAGCATCTGGTGTACATAGGTTCATAGCCTCTGGTACTAGAGGTACCAGTACCTCCAGTATACTTTAGCACATAGGCATATTTTAGCACATAGCTCTTTCTGCCAATAATTAAGCCTTCAGAGAGGCATTTCAGCCTTTTAGAATGGATAAAGACTGCATAATAACAGCTGAGAAGCCACCAACAATTGGTGGTTGGGGGAAAGGGACCAGGGGAAGGGGGCATGGCCATCTGGGGAACTCTGGAGTGCCAGATCTGGCCCCCAAGCCTGTAGTTCCGCACCCCTGCCTTAGGAGAGGCATGTCAGCCTTTTAGAATGGGGAAAAATGGCAAAGAAAATCTATCTGTGGCTGGGGAAGGGGGCATGGCCACCTGGGAAACACTGGAGGGCTGGGTTACTCCCCCAGAAGGGCCAGATGAGGTTCTGAGCCCTTGTTCTAGGGACTGAGGTGGAGGGCTTTCCAAACCCAGTTTCCTGGCTGAGAGGCTTTTAACTAGAGGCAGACTTGATTGAACCACTGAGTGATGGCCAGTGCAGGCTGATGGCTCTGACGTCAGCGGGGCAGTGAATCTGCTCCAGGTTTCAGTCAAAACCAGTGGTAACACATTGAGCATGCCCAACAGTTCTCTGACAAGAAGGGGGCACCTGTGATTAATGTGGGAGGGGGGCAATGCAAGGAGATGCTACTTGCTTTGCTTCTACAAAAACAGCCCTCTTTAAAGTGGAAGTGAGTTATACAGCTCCTACATTCACAAACCTAGGCTCCATATCTGAAGGATGAATCAATCTCCCAGGCATACTTTAACCTGGAGTCATGCCAAGGCAATGTTCTTGGAGCCTGGAGCCACACAAGGAAATGCTAATTCCTTTGCCTTCTACAAAAACAGGACTCTTTGCAGTGGAAGTGAGTGGCACAGCCTATGCTCACAAACCTAGACTCCACAGTAGACTCTTAGCTCTACAGGCTAAGAAGGAGAAGCATTGTACAGGAACATAGGAGCGGACTATACTGAATGATAAAGAATAACATTAAGAAGCACTGCAGGAAAAAACGACTGAAAGAGGGATTTCTTTTGGAATGACAAAGATGCCACAGAGGCTATGTACTTTGATGGTTTGACCACTAGATGACAAGAGTCCTGAAGGCATACTTTGAGCATTTGAGCCACAAAGGTGTACTTTGACCACCCTCTACTCTACCAGGCATCCAGGGAGAAAGTGCTGGGGCAGCTTAACTCAGGTTGTTCAGACTTGATGTAACCCCACATACCTGGTTGCAGAGTTGGTGTCAGCACAGTAGATACCCACTGAATAGGTAGCAGTGGGTACTGGCATCTTCAATTAGTGTTGCCTCTTAAGCCTCCGCTGCCACAGACACAGCGTTACAAAATGCAGTGGAAACAGGAAAAGCCTCTGATATGTTCAATCTACATCCCTCCCCAAAGCACCATGATTGGAAATAAGAAGAGCCCTGGTAACGGGGCAGTGCTAGGTACCTAAAAGGTCCAGGGCTCGGGCCCATAGGACAAAAAATTGCACAAATTTGCATATGCTAATCTGCATATGCAAATAGATGTGCATAATTAGAAATGATTACTATAATTTAAATTTTATAGAACGCAAAGAAATTAATCTCTAGTTAAACTCTTCCCTCTAGTTTCATGCTGCACTCCTTATTAGTCTGCTAAGTCCTAAGGTCTCCTAGTAAGTGCAAGGCTACAGAGTTCAGAGGGGGAAACCAGGCTTGTATTAAGCCAGATGATGGCAATTGAGGCAGCTCTAAAGATCCAGGACACAGCTCAGAAGATCTGGGGCCCATGCCCAGGTGGCTTTCAGTAACACCACCCATGCCTGGTAAAGTTATTCCCTAACTGAAAAATAGAGCTTTCCGCCAGAAAAATGCATCCCCTCCTTTCTCTCTTTCCTTCCCCTCCCTTCTGCCTGGCTTTTTCCTTTTATGAAGAGCTGGGGAGGGGGGGGGGGAATGTATCCATTTTTAACCAACTGTGTCTGAAATGTTTGTTTCCCTCTGAATCTCCAAAGCAGGCCTGAAGCTTCAGGAGCTTCACTTTGGACCATTTTAGAGAAGCCCTGCTTCACTTTGGGCAAAGCCTGAATCTCTCGGATGTGGCCTGCTTTAGTTCTGAATTCAGGCTTCATCTGAAGTCAACGTACAGCCCTATTATTTAGTATTTTGTTGCCTGAGGCAGAGCAACTAGCTGGGGAATTCTGGGAGTTGTAGGCCTTTTTTTTCTGTCTAAACATGCATAGCATTGCACCCTAAAAATGTCAAGAAATCTGAGCATGGATCTCCCACATCATGCAGAATTTGGTTCTAGGGACCCACGTGACTCTTGGTTATATTTGACGAAACATTTTAACGCAGCTACTCCTCTGAAAAGGCTTGAATGTGTGCATTAATGAAGGATTTCTTTGTATAGTCTCCATGCCTGGATTTAAAAGAAAGTACACAGAAATAAAAGTTGGAACCGATTATATAAGAACATCCATGTAATGGATTCATATTCCATTTCCTTGTATTTAAGACAGGCACATAACCCACAACTGTAGCACAGTGGTAGTGGGGGCAGGGATTCAGAATGAAGTTGTTAACGGAAGAGTGGATGTGCCTTGTGCCTGGAAAAAAATTCCGGGAAGATATATGAATAAACATGATTCTTAATAAGGAGGCTCCCGATGACCCATCAATATTTATTTTCAGAAACTGAACAAAAACTGCATAACATCAATGCATTGCAAGAAAACATTCTCCCGAGCACAAACATGGTTGGCAAGAGAATTCTGCAATATAAATGGAAACCCCGTTCATCACTCAAGAGTTGCCAAATGTTTCGGTGGCCTTTGAAAACTTGGCAGTTCTGACGACATGTCTTACCAATCAGATGGGTTAATAGAAATTTCCCAAGAAACGTGGCTCAGTTTTCCTGAGTTTTGTGACTGAATCCAAAGAATGCATTCTAGGCACAAACACCCTTCAGGCTGTCAGCTGTGCCTATGGCATGGTACCAAAGGTAGGCAGGCAAGATGGAAGTTCTTGGTCTTTGGGGTAGGGGTGGGTGGTTGGCCTGATTCAGAAACCAATTCATGAGGTTTCAGCTGGTAGCAGTGATCACGGAATGCTTGGATAGACAATATAGGGATGTACGAAACACTTACCTGGCTCCGCACCGGGCAATCTGCAGTGGGCGGGAGGCGTTCCGTCCCTCCCCCCAGAATCCTCCCTGGCTGGCTCCACTCCGCAGCAACTCCGCGGGGTCGCCAGCCGGGGCCACCCACAGCTGGACATCCGGCTGCTGGGCTGCACAGGGACACAAATGGCGGCCGCCATAGCCGCTACGCCATTTGCATCCGTCTTTTGCCGTCTTAGGCTACGTAAATATATACGTAGCCTATCACGGCAAAAGACATGGACGCAAATGGCGGCAGCTACGGCGGCCGCCATTTGCGTCCCTTCCTATTGCCGTGATAGGCTACGTATATATTTACATAGCCTATCACGGCCTCCGCAGGAACACAAATGGTGTCCCTGCGTTAGCCGTGATAGACTACGTAAATACTTCCGTAGCCTATCACGGCATTCGTGGGGAGGCAAATGGCGGCCGCAGATGCAGATGCAGCCGCCATTCGCAAAGCACCGACAAACGGCAGCAGGTAAGCTCCGTTCCACGCGGATTTCGCGGGGTGGGGGGCTACGCTCCACCACAGATTCCAGGGGGCCGAATGCGCTGGCATTCGGCCTCCCTGGAGTCCGTGGCGAAATTCTCCGCCATCCCTAAGACAATAGCACCCCCATGCACATGCTTGTAGTATGGTATGCCAGCTTTGTAGAATTGATTTACAGGGGGGAAATGATATGTCTAGGCAAACCCTGTTGCATTCAAGGTGGCTACGAACAATCCTTAGGATATTCTATATCTCAGGCCTGGGAAACATATTTTGCATGCAGAAAGTCCCAAGTTCTCAGTCCTTCCCTCCCTCCCTCCTTCCTTTTCTTTCTTTCTAGACCACCCTTTAGGGGAAACCCTCCCATACACAATTAAAAGCATAAGCACCTAGGATAGCTCCTTTACAGTTCTGACTGGCTCTGATTGAAACCTGGAGCAGATTCATTGCCCCACTGACATTGGAGCCACCGGCCTCCACTGCATCAAATGCAAAGGGTCGGATCCAGATGGATGCTGGATCAACTGCATTTACAGAAGTGGACTTCCCCACCCCCACCCTCCCACAGCAGCCCCTCCAGTCCCCTGGAAAATGCTACACAAGAGAATCAGGAGACCCTGCTAAATGGGGTGAGCTGTGGGATGTGTGTAGACGAGGGGAGATCCCCCTAAATAAGGCAGATAGGCCTTCTGTAAGAGAAGCCCTTCCTCTTGTGGAATGTCCCTTCCTCTTACAGAACACAGATCCTGGATTCTTCCCAATAAAAAAATGGTAAAGCAATCTCTGAGGCTTTTGAAGTCTAGGAGTCCCACATATCTGCCTTATTATTTCAGTGTGTAGGGCTCAACAATTTCCCCTCATAATCCCACACTGGTTTTTCATGGCACCAAGGGAGTGGGATTTCCACCCCACCCACAGACATTACTACACCAATGCATAAAAGGCTCTTTAGCTGAGAATAGGCTGGGCTTTCCACATCCAATGAGGGCATGTCTGTGGACTACATGTGGCAATGAAAAAAATGTTAGAACGGATGCATATCACCGTTTGCATGACCAAAATGCTCTGCAAGTGGGCATGCCCCAAAACACACAGTATCAGAGAAAAAGATGTGTAACAGCATAAAAATGTGGACATGCTAATTAAAAAACAACACCCAGAGTGTAAGAGCTAGTTCTGGGAGGTGAGGTGGGCATGGGGGAAAGAATACTGCAGTTTCGCTGGTTGCTGTTTCTCAGTAAAAAAACAACAGAAAAGCTTCTTCTGTTATGGATCCAGATGTGGTCATGTTCTCTCTCTCTCTCTCTCTCTCTCCCCCCCCCCAATCCTACTTGTGGGCTTCCCAAAGGCATCTGGTTGGCCACTGTGTGAACAGGGTGCTGGACTACATAGGCCTTTGGTCTGATTCAGCATGGCTGTTGTATATCCTTCCTTCCTTCCTTCCTTCCTTCCTTCCTTCCTTCCTCTCTCTCCCCCTCTCGAGATTATGAGCACTGCCTTCAAATTTCTAAGCTTTAATAAAGCAGGTAGAGGAAAGGTGAGAAATTAGGTAAAATTAGGTGTGGACATAAAGATTTCTATCATTCATGGGAGATATTGTAGAGTGGTACAACCACTGTTTCTCCCAGTGTCCATACACAAGGACGCTGAGAGACTTGACCAGAGAAAAGTAGAATTACTTTTCATTTAATTTAAGTGTCCAGTCTTTTGGCATATCAGTTTTCTGTCCCCCCTCCTCTTTTTTCTCCTTTCACAGGAAAACAGTGGAAGCAAAAAGAGTTTGCCAGTACTGTGTTTTGCTTCACTGAAAACTATTCACATGGAGAATGAATGTGACCATCAATAATTTTAGGAGAAGGAAGTTAAAATGTCTGAAGCTGACTAGAAAGAGTCTGATAATACTAAGCTATCAATCCTAAGAGCCTGGCTGGTGTTTCCCAGGAAGTCCCTTTTTTGGCTCTGGCAGTGGTGGGAGTTAGTAGCTGCAATTTGTACATATGCCAGAATTTTGTCAAGTAGCCAGCCTCGCTCTGTTACAAGATTTTATAAGAGATTATTATATATGATTTTGGCAAGCCACTATAACTTAATTATTTGTCTTGAAAAGTTGCCTGAGGAAACCATATAAGGCTGTTCCGTGGAGAAGTGAAATTCAGCTGTTACAGAGAGAGAGACTGAAAGGGCGGGGGCGAGGGGAATGTGAATTTAGAACATCCATGGGCTCAGTGGCCTCAGTTTCCCGTGCCACTCACAAGGCAATCTTTTCCCTAACTGTGGAATGGGCCAAGCCCACATCCCACCCCAGCTGCTGTTCTGGCATTTCCTCCCCAGGCACAAATGCACTGTTCAATCATCAAAAGCTCCAGGCAAACCTATAGAAGGGAAACAGGTTTACTTAGTCCCAATATGAGGCAAGCGAGGATAGGGACTGCACGCATGTAATGTAGAGTGACCAGGGCTTGTGTCCAATGTTAGTCCTACTTAGAGTAGCCCCATCAAAGTGAATGGATCTTCAGTTAGACTGAGCAGGTGCATTGGTTACCTGGTCACGGATGAAATATATTTTATTTCGATGTGAATTATAATTATTTCTAAATTTGCATCTAACCATACGAATTAGGTCATTTTTAATGCAAATCGGTGTCCTCTCTTGCCCTGGCTTTTGGACGATGCCTTTTCTCTTCTCTGGCGAGGTGTCAGTGGCCACCTAATGTAATAATGGCTGTGCTGCTTGGGAACTAGTGTTTTTCAAGCCTGGTTGCTGTTAAACAGCAGTTCTTTCGGAAGCGGAGAGCGTTTGTCAGGGCGAATCCATGTGGCTCATCCAGTCACCAGTCCACTGTGTGGTCCTGCCAGGGGATGAACAGTCTCCAGGAAGGTCCTGGTACACAGTGCCTCTAGCAATGGTAACCATAGGAAAAGCAGCCAACTCGGGCTTATATACTAGCGCAATGACCCAAAGTGGTTCACAAGGCCAGCCTTTGTGTGACACAACGGCGTATAAAGCGCGAGTGCGTTTGGCCCCAAAATGGATTTAACAGCCCAGCAAATCACAGGACTGCTCTGCCAGGATGCCACCAATTAGGAGTGTCACTAACTTCATTGCTGCTGGAGAGCCAGTGTAACGTAGTGGTTAAGGGCCAAAACAGACTTTCTGTTGTAACTTCTTTTTTTTTCTTTTAATGCAGCCACAGAAGGCTCTGATGTTTTACTGGACCAGCAGCACTGGGGAAAGATCGTGTCATTGTTCCTGTTTTATTGTTTTATCCTGTACGTTGCTATGTGCATTGATGGCGCCATATAAATAAATAATAATAGTAAGAGGATGTTCAACTCCCCCCCACCCCAATACAATTTTCATGATCAAATCACCCCAACCCCCAAGCTTCTATTAACCCTGCTGGGTGTGGGGTAGTAGGGTGGGGAAACAGGCATGAAACAAGTACCTGCATTTCTCTTTTCTCTTGCAGGGCGTGTGTGTGTGTGTGGGGGGGAGGGTTTAAAGACCGTCATCCCCATGGATCCACTGCTCCTTTAATATTTAAAGCTCTCTTTTTTTTTAGATCAGCCCAATCATGGGTCTCCCAGGTGACATCCGTTTTGTCCCAAAATGCAAACTGTAGCATCCATACTTCAAATCTCACCTTCACCATGAACACACTACGTAGCCTTCCATCAGCCCTGGATGATATGGCCAATAGTCAGAAATAATGAAGCAGCCTCTGGAGGGCCACATATTCCCCACCCCAGCACTAATCTCTTGGCCTCTGTCTTCCATCTGAAATAATAATATTAACTCGCTCAGGACTTCACAGGATTGTCAGAATAACAGAGGTAATATATGTGCCACAGCTAAGCGGCTGAGTGGGACAGCCTACCGGGAACATATTACACCAGTTCTGAAGGGGTTGTACTGGCTGCCAATGTGCTACTGAGCCAAGTTCAAGGTGCTTGTGCTGGCATATAAAGCCCTATGCGGCTTAGGTTACCGGAAGGAGCACCTTCTCCCTTATGTAACTGCCTGGATATTAAGATTGAGCGGGGATGCCCTCTTGATGGTGTCGCATTTACCTGGGGTCTGATATGCTGCAACCTGATAGAGGACATTCTCCATACAGGCATGCTGATGGTAGGGCTCCCTCTCCCATCATATTCAGGCCCCAAAGCAGGAGCAAAGCCCTGTTCAGTCATTCAAAAGGGGGTTAAAATCAACAGGGGAGGGGAGGGAGGACTCCAGACCTGTCCTTCTTCCTCAGCACATTTGTCGCCCTCTACCCATGGAGAGCGGCTGTCTGAAGAGGCCCCTCTGTCCGAGGGGGTGGGGGCCTCCATGCAATTGAGAATGCTGATCTTCCCAATGATACCACTGCTGATGGGGGCTGACATGGAGTGGGATTCCTGAAGTCAGTCTAGAACAGATCCGCCTGAAGAATAATACAGAACTGTGTCTGTTCTTTTCAATTCAGCAGCTTCAGCGAGACAGAAAAATAATGTTCTAGTGGCTCTTCTTACACTGCATTTGCAATAAAATACTTTGCCTGAAAAGCAGCCTCTGTATTTGTTTTTCTTCTCTCCCCTTCCTCTTTGCCTTTTAAAAGCACCATTACACCATGCTGACATCTGCATTTCAATGGGATTTTATGCCTGTCCACTTTCTAAACAATAATCACAAGACAGAGAGGAAAATTAATTTACCTCTCATTGAAGCTACTAATTGCAGAGTACATTGTCTTCCTTTTCTCTCTCTCTCTCTCTCTCTCTTTTCCCTTTCTCCTCTGACGCACAAGCTCTATAATAAGAGGCTGTAACTTGGAGCTTGTGTAGTAAATTGAAACCTGCTACTATATTTACACACTTTCCACATTTAGACAAAAGCTATTTTTATCTACAGTTCTATTTGTGGGGGTTTCCAACGTCACTTTGTGTCCACATGTGTCTCGGGCATCATATGCTTCTTATTTTTATGTAGTGTGCCTTTGCCAGATCTTTCTTTCTTTCTTTCTTTCCTTCCTTCCTTCCTTCCTTCCTTCCTTCCTTCCAAACTAATGTATTTCAGTAGGCCAATTTCAGAGAGTCCTTTTGTATAGCTGCAGATCCCCAGATTACGAGGGAAAGAGAGACAGCTCACTGTTATTGTTGGCAGACCCGTTTTTCGGGACTGTCTGCTTTTTTATCCAGCAGTGACAACCGTGGGTTCCCTCGCCTCCCCCCACCGCTGCCCGCCCCTTATTGCTGGGACGTTTGTCTGATGAAGCCACTGCAGAGGGTGTCCTTGTTCCCTTGGTATCACTCTCATCACAGCCATTATTTCCTGCTGTGTGACGCAGCAAGTTCACGTCCTTGGAAAGTAATCACACACATGCCGCCTCAGTTAAAGAACAGTCACTTAGAACAGGGGACTATGCAAATAATCCAGTTTCTGCCGTTTTGTTAACAGCAGTGGGCTGTGCTTGGTTTCAGCTCAAGATGGAATGGGTTTGATTTGTCACTGGATGCACTGGATGTGCCTTTGCGTGTGATGAATAGCAAACTGGGGGAAAAACCCTACAAGACTGGGTAGCGAAAAATGTACAGGTCGGCCTCTCAGCCCATAAGTCATGCAGAATTCATGGGATTGTGAGGAGGGCTTCCCTGGCCTTCTCTGTAACCTCATCTCGCCCCTAGAGGAACTCCCCCTTCTGAGCGTTCAGAGTCATTCATTTTTTGTGCCGGCCTGGAATGCCAGATTCATTTGATACCTCCATCATGCGTCTAAGTTTTCTGTGCGCTCATATGCTCTTGTCAAGATTTCTCCTGTTACTCTCTTCACACAGCCAGCGGCTTCTAACTTACACAAAAGAATGAGTAGCTGAAGAGAGGCTAAAGTTTCAGAGAAAACACGCCAGGACAGATTTCCACAGGTGAAAATTACCCCATAACCTGGCACTTGACTCCAGTGCATATACCCTGTCATTGCTGGATGCCTGAATGCTATTTTTGCCTTTGAAAAAAATTACACACACCCCTAGTATTTCTCTAAGCTGAAGCAAATGGGTTCATCCGAGGCATACATTTGAAGAGGCTAGATTCAGGATAGAAACAATGGAAATCTTTATTGGTACGAAAATAAATGGAAAAGTACCTTACCTCCCTCCCCACCCCCTTTTAAGGCTTACCTTCAGTTCGTACATTAATGCTTTAACCTAGTTTTCCAGTTTGATTTAATCATGAAAGCGGGGTGGGGTGGGGGTGCTGGTATACCCTTGACAGATGTTTGGTTAATGCCTGTAATGTTTATGATAGTGAGAACTTCTTGAAAGGCAATGACTAAACTCACCTTTTACTCTCTCTTCCATCTGGGGGTATTTATTAGAGCAAATGATGGTACAGCTAGGTTATCTGAGTCCCTGCTCTTAATGGTCTTATGGGGGTCCCCTTTACATGGTGTTGTGCACCGCTTCAGTTGTGGAGCACACAACAAAGATTTCTCTTCCATGCCTCCAACTGCCATTCCATGCTTTACCACAGCTTCTTCTGCAGTTCCTATATGTCAGAATGTTTGCCAAATACATTAAAAAAACAACAACCCAGTTATACTATTCTGACCATGTGCTTTTTTGCATTGTAGGCTCACTTAAATCATAGCACCATCATGATGACAGGAATGCAACTGGGTTTGTTTTGGCTATCTCATCTTCTGCCACTCTCTGAGTGCGTGGTCATGGGGGGGGGGCTGCAAGACCCTGGGCTTTGGCCCCCAGGCCTTGTCCCAGCTGCAGCACTGAGAGACAAAACCCCATTATCTGCAATATTGCTCATCTAAAACTGTTGATTATTTGAAATCAAATGGGGCTCTTTGTAGGATTATTAGATTCCATCTGTCAACAAGTATAGCTTCAATATAGCTTTATGACAGAAGCCACACCAATGAAACTTTTTCCTGCTTCAGAATACTTAACTTAATGGCAGTCCTATACAGGATGGAACCTAACCTCAGACCCAGTAATTTATCTTGTCTTTATCTTGAACATGACTATTAAATGTTTAGGGAGTTCTGTTTTTGTCTGTAAAAGTTCAGACAAAATCTGCAAAATCTTGTAAAACTCTCAGGAAAGTGTGTGCGTGCGTGCATTTGAGTATACAGAGAGAGAGAGAGAGAGAGAGAGAGAGAGGTGTAATGGAAGCAGGGCTCAGAGGGATGCAGTGCCATAACTTTTTTTGTTAGCGGGGACGCTGTCATCATCTGCCACCTTCGTTCCTCAGAATTGCGTGTTCCCTCCGAGCTCAGCTGTAATCCTTATAGTAGCTGGGGGGAAATGAATTATCCCAGCAACAATGTACTCTGGGGATGCTTAATCTGGAATGGACAATTAAGTCCCATTCACTTTACAAAAGACCTGCTCTGAGCAGGTGAAAATGCCTAGAACTGGTTGGTTGATATAGGCTGCCTTTATGCTAAAGAAAACCCCCGCTGTCCTCCCGTTCTCGAGCCTTTCCGCATTTATTGCAGGCTCCCAGATAGTGACCACATGACTGCTGAGAGGGGAAGCTTTCAATTTTCAAGTTTCCATAGAACTCAATGAAACAGCACCATCTAGTGGCTGCTTAAATAGCATTACATTCCCAGTTTAAAAAATGGCTCATTAGTTCCAGATCTATTTGAGATGGAATAACCAGGAAATGCCAGGTTGGACTTGATGGTCTTACAGGCCCCTTCCAACCCTACTATTCTATGATTCTATGATATCTCTGGATGTGCCCTGGAGGTTAATGTCATCATGAAAAGGACCCAGAAAATTCCGTGAATGAGCAATCTGAATAGCAGGATAAAAGCTCTGTGTGAAGGATCCATGAAGCAACACAGCCGCCTCCAATTTTGGATTCTCCTTTGGGGCGTGGCTATGGGGATGTCATGATGAGTGCCTGCACTTCAAAACTGATCACTGCACCACTGTGTTCCCAGACTTCTTCGGGGGAAGTTTTGGCAATTACAGCAATTTAAGTAATATGATTGTGGCCTTCATATGTTGTGGTGTGATGGGCTTGTTCACATATTCAGTGTTGTGAGACATTGTGTGCCCTTCTCTCCCCCAGCCCCCATTGTACCAATATAATGTGTGACTTGCAGCTGACACATCTACAACCTGTCATGGATATGCTGAGCCTATGTGACCTGTCTTTTTGAAGATGGAGGATGAGGAAGGTAAATAGGAATATATATCTCAGATCACATGCTAACATTGTATGCATTATGGGCGTGGGAAATGTGTGTAGCCCTGATGACCAACCAATTATAAGCAATTACCACAATGGTGAGTACGTGGGCTCTGTTTATATGTCTACTAGTGTAAAGAAAATTCACATGTTGGCTACAATGCAGCTCACACAGTTAGATCATTCATTTCAAATAGGATTTAAGGTCCTGTATCTGTGGTCATAACAATGCACATTTTTCAGTTTAAAGGGGGGGGGGACTTTTAACTTTTTTTTTTATTTAACACAGAGAAAAATCCTTGCGTGTAAAAAAAAATGTATATGTTATCTCAGGACCATATATACTGATACAATTCTGGACAGGCAAAATATTTGTGACCTTAGTTACATTTTAACACTTTTAAATGCCCGAAAGAAGGTTACGAGCGAGAGAGTTTCTAAGCCTTTCCTGCATGGCTGATCAGAAAGAACAGACAGTGCGTTACAGTTGCTTCTGCACATGCTGTTTTCAGTCATATTTATATCAATCACAATCAGAAAGCCAACGAGCAAGCGAGAGACTCAGATTAGTTCTAAAGTTATACTGCTCGAGTCCTTGATACATATTACTGACACCTAAAAATTGAGCTTTGACTGGGTATGAACTTTCATCAAAATCACAAATTCAACATACAGATAGATAATGTACCTATGGTTGCAATCCTTGTTTCAAAGCCCTGAGAAAACACAGATAAAATAGGCTGCATTTATCTGTTGTATATCTGCCCTGCAAAAGATTGCAGAGACAGGCTCCTGGCAGCAATCGACATTTCCAGATGCCTCTGTTCAGACGGGACAAGTCTTTGTTTTCTGGCATTTTACCCTTTGGGGGAATTTTGGAGGATGGTATTTACAAAATTGCTAGTAGGGATGCTGGAGAAATTTGAGATGGACTAAAATGAGCTTAGATTTCTAAGAATCCGACCTGTGGAATCTGCTGCGGAACAACCCCCTCAGACCATGCGGAGACCATGGACTTTCGGATTTTTTTTACTTCCCGAAATTTACTAGGGATGTACGAAATTGGCCTTACCTGGCTCCTCCGGGTTCCGCTGGGGGGAGGGAGGCGCTCCGTCCCTCCCCCCGGAATCCTGGCTGGCTGGCTCCGCTCCGTGGGGATTCTGCGGAGCTGCCAGCCGGCTCCGCCTGCAGCCGCCATTTGCGTCCCTGTATTCAGCCGTGATAGGCTATGTAAATCTTTATGTAGCCTATCACGTCTGACTTTAAAAAACACACAAAAAACACGCATATGCAAATGGCGGCGGCTACAGTAGCCGCCGCCATTTGCGTACGCGTGTTCTTGTTTTTTTTTTAAAGTCAGGCATGATTGGCTACATAAAGATTTACGTAGCCTATCATGTCGTTTTTTGTTTTTTTAAAAAAAGCTAGCCATGATAGGCTATGTAAATCTTTACGTAGCCTATCGTGTCTTTTTCCCCACTTTTTTTTTTCAAGACTGGAAATGGCGGCGGCGGCAGCCGGTCGGAAGACCAGCCACCACAGCCACCGCTGCCCGGAAGGTCCGCCCCAGGTAAGTCTTGTCCCGGGGAGGATCCGCGGGGGGCGGGGGGGCAGGCCGTTCCGCCACGGAGTTCGGGGGGCCGAATGCACTGGCATTCGGCCTCACCGAGATCCATGGCGGAATTCTCTGTCATCCCTAAAATTTACACATATTTATTCATAGGAAAATATGCACATTTCTGCTGATGAAAAGTTGAAGGGAATGGGGGACAATACACTAAATGTTATGTACTAATGTAAATTATGTAAATTGTTGCAAACCGCCTTATGGAATTATTTGTGTATTTTTTTCCTCATAATGAAAAAAAAATTGAATCCATCTGTGAACAGACAACCGAACAATTCCTAATTGCTAGTATGTTCATAGAAAGGGCCATTCTTGAGGTTTCAGTCCCTTCCCCAATTTAATTCTTGGAGATGGCAATGCATTTTGACCACAGGGCACATACGTGTAATGCTACACACGAACACTAGGGTACCACATAGCAGATGCATAGCCTGCCATTTCACATGCTGTTCTTGGTGATGTACATTTCGATCTGCTCAGAATGATAAAATAGTATAGGGTAATTATGTGTTTTCTAGTATTTTAACCCAAAGAACAAAGACCACCTTTCCTTTAAAACGGGTGAGCAACTTCAGGCAGTCTGGAGGCCAATCCCACCCTGCACCTTGCTGCGCTCCTGTTGCAGTGGTGGCAGCAGCAGCAAAAACAAACAAACAAACAAAGGCTTGAAAACAACTAAATTGGTCTTTGGTAATCAAGGTGGTTTGCCACTGAATTCTGGAGGCAAACAGCTCATTACTCAGATAATGTGACCAGGCCAGCAGAAAATGATCCTTGGTGTTAGAACAGGGGTGTTAACAAATATATGACTAAACCTGTATTTATCTGGAAATCTTGGAAGGCCCCGTTCCTGTGGAACTCTCTGCCTTTGGAGGTCAGGCAGGGGCCAACGTTGTATTGCTTCCAGCGCCTCCTGAAGACATTGGTTATTTCAGAAAGCCTCCCTTAAGTGACCAGCTCAAGGTCTTATCAGAACTTGTTTCTTTTAAAAATGTTTTAAGTGTTTTAACGTGTGTTTTTTAATTTTATCTTTGCTGTTCACCACTCCAAAATCTTTTGACGTGGAGTGGTATATAAATATTGTAAATAAATAAATAAATACATGTCATCTTTCATTTTATATATATGGAAGATAGAAAGACTAACAACAGAGTATTAAAGTATATATATTTTAAGCTAAACGTTTCAGCTTCCGCCCTCATCAGTAGCTGTGCTGTTAAATGGGTATCAGGAGTGGCAGCCTGGAATGCCTGGAGATGAAAGTTCCTTGCATAACTTTGTTACGCAGAACTGCAAGCGTCAGTCGCAAACATACGTCGGTCTTTCTCATTGACGTATGGCAGGATTGCTAACCAGCAAGTTTTCCACAAGAAAATCCAGTTTCAGGCCCCTCTTATGGATGCTGGGAAAAGAATCAGTCTGGGGGGGGGTGCCTTTAGGGAATGTCCTATGACTGCGGTAAGAGGAGATCACGTCTTCGAAGTTAGTTTAATCCTCCCTACAGTGATTTTATGATTTTATTTAAGTCATGTATATTCTGTCTCTCCTCATATGTTACCCAAGTGGCTAACAAAAATTGGTTTGGGATGACATAGGTTCACAGTTAAATACCAGAAATTCAAAGCAATACAAATTTTCACTGATTATATATATCATTTTATCCTGCTCTTCACCCCAAAAGCCTCCCAATCCAATAAAAATGAGACAGCCCCTGCCTGCAGGCTTGCAATCTAAAATACACAACACAAAAGGGAAAGGGGATGAGGAGGGAAGAGGAAAAGAGGCAAATTCCGGCTGGCAGCAATTCATACATTTACATAATAGTTGTTATACTGACCAGCTGGAATGGAAACCGTTCAGGGAGAGGAGGAGCGTGATGGAGGCTGATCTTTCAGCAGACCCAATGGAGTGGCCTGTTTCCCATCTCTCCCTATATATATCATAGTCAATCAGAAACAACTTTATATACTTTCCTGAAACCCTGAACAGATGGACTCTGGAGGGCATCTTTTAAGAGAAATCTCCATAATTTTTCAAGAGGGAATCTCACCATGCTGAGGTCATTCTAGAGCAGCGGTCCCCAACCTTTTTGGCATCAGAGACTGGTTTCGTGGACTACCCCCCCCCCGAAATCCCCCCAGGATGGAACCTACCTGGCGGCGGCTGGTCCAGGTCCATCCCGGGGGGATTTCGAGGGGGGGTAGCTGCGCCCAGACTGCGGACGCAAATGGCGTCCGGCATAACCGACGCCATTTGCGTCCCTGTTCTTCAAGTAATAGGCTACGTAAATCTTTACGTAGCCTATTACTGCAAAGAACATGGATGCAAATGGTGCCCGCTACACCATTTGCGCCCCTGTTCTTTGCAGTAAGATTTACGTAGCCTATTACTTGAAGAACAGGGACTCAAATGGTGTCCGCTACGCAGATGCCATTTGCGTCCCAGCGGCCGGAAGTCCGGCGGCGGCTGGGACCGGCAAGGATTCTAGGGGGGAGGGACGGATCGCCCCCCCTGCAGACCCCCGCGGACCGGTTCCTAACAGGCCACGGACTGGTACTGGTCCACGGCCCAGGGGTTGGGGACCCCTGTTCTAGAGTTCAGGCCAAGAACTGGAGGTCCCTGGGCCAAATCTGGCTCCCTCTAGAGGCAAAATAATTATGGAGAAGTGGGCATCTGTACCAAGAGAGCTTCTCAAAATGGCCCTCCAAGAAAACTAGTTGTTGATCATAGCTATAAACAAAGGCCCCTTCTAAATCCTAATAATTTTTTCTATGTGTACAACTTGGAGCAAGCGTTGTCCAATTAATCTTAGTGGGCTTGTGGGTTTGCGCGAGGCCCAACTGTTTAGGCCTAAGTATTAGTACTCAGGGCCAGTGTCAGGGCTGGATATCTTCTGAGGGCCCACACCCCAACAGAGGCCCCCTGACAAGAGACCCCTGGAGTTGCTCCTGCTCTTCACCTTTGCAACCTGCTTGTTCACCTGCCTCTCGCTCTGGCCCAGACAACAATGGAGGTAAGAAGGAGGAGCAGGAGACGCCACGGCCTCCTTGCTCACTGGCTCTCTGCCTGTCAAGCAAGCAAGTGGTAGCCCTGATGAGGAAGAGGAGGAGGAGCAACAGCAGTTGGTGACACTGGCGGCAAGAATAGGCCCCTGAGAAAGGGGGGCCTATTGAGGGAGTCTTGCCCAGGGGGCCTCCAAAACCTGGAGCCAGCACTGTGAGTACCAGCACCTGAAATTGTGCCCACAGCCTGAGGGCCAAACAGATACGATGAGAATCATGGAATTAGTAATTGTGTGATTTTTTAGAAAAGCAAATAACTGCTGGGGGTGGTGGGTGGGGAGAGTTTGGGAGCTAAGAACATAAGAAGAACCCTGCTGGATCAGACCAAGGGTCCGTCTAGTCCAGCACTCAGCTGGCAGGAGCTATTTACTTTTAAAAAGCAATAAACCAATTACTACTTGTCGGATTATCACTACGTCTGTTTTGGCCCTAGCAGGTAATAAGTGTAGTTGCTGCAGCGCAGGTTGTATATGTTTTTGCTCCCTGTACCTGATCGAAAGGGGACAGTGGTGTTCTGCACCAGCTGAAGCTTCCAAGTGCTCTTCAGGGCAGCCCTCCATACTGTGCATTACAACAGCCCATTCTAGAAGCTGGAGACAATTTTTCTTTGTTGTTGTTGTTGTTCAGTCGTTCAGTCGTGTCCGACTCTTCGTGACCCCATGGTCCATAGCACGCCAGGCCTTCCTGTCCTGCGCTCTCTCCCGGAGCGTGCTCAAGTTCATATTCATTGCATCCGTGATGCTATCTAGCCATCTCATCCTCTGCCGTCCCCTTCTCCTTTTGCCTTCAGTCTTTCCCAGCATCAGGGTCTTTTCCAGGGAGTTTTCTCTTCGCATTAGGTGGCCAAAATATTGGAGCTTCAGCTTCATTATCTGTCCTTCCAATGAGCACTCTGGGTTGATTTCCTTTAGGATGGACTGATTTGACCTCCTTGCAGTCCAGGGGACTCGTAAGAGTCTTCTCCAGCACCACAGTTCGAAAGCATCCATTCTTCGGCGCTCAGCCTTCCTTATAGTCCAGCTCTCACAGCCATACATTACTACTGGGAAAACCATAGCTTTGATTAGACGGACCTTTGTCGGCAAGGTGATGTCTCTGCTTCTTACTATGCTGTCTAGGTTGGCCATAGCTTTCCTCCCAAGGAGCAAGCGTCTTTTAATTTCATGGCTACAGTCACCATCTGCGGTGATCTTGGAGCCCAAGAAAATAACATCTGTCACTGCTTCCATTTCTTCCCCTTCTATATGCCAGGAAGTGATGGGGCCAGATGCCATGATCTTAGTTTTTTTAATGTTGAGTTTCAAACCAGCTTTTGCACTCTCCTCTTTCACCCTCAACAAGAGGCTCTTTAGATCCTCTTCGCTTTCTGCCATTAGGGTGGTATCGTCTGCATATCGGAGGTTGTTGATAATTCTCCCAGCAATCTTAATTCCGACCTCTGATTCATCCAACCCGGCATTTCTCATGATGTACTCTGCATATAAGTTAAATAAGCAGGGTGACAATATGCAGCCTTGTCGTACTCCTTTCCCAATTTTGAACCAATCGGTTGTTCCATGTCTGGTTCTTACTGTTGCTTCTTGACCCTCGTACAGGTTTCTCAGGAGACAGGTAAGGTGGTCTGGTACTCCCATCACTTTAAGAATTTGCCACAGTTTGTTGTGATCCACACAATCAAAGGCTTTAGCGTAGTCAATGAAGCAGAAATAGACGTTTTTCTGGAATTCTCTTGCTTTCTCCATGATGCAGCGAATGTTGGCGATTTGATCTCTAGTTCCTCTGCCTCTTCTAAACCCAGCTTGTACTTCCGGTAGTTCTCGGTTCGCATACTGCTGAAGCCTAGCTTGTAGGATTTTGAGCATCACCTTGCTGGCATGTGAAATGAGCGCAATGGTGCGGTAGTTTGAACACTCTTTGGCGTTGCCCTTCTTTGGAATTGGAATGTAAACTGACCTTTTCCAGTCTTGTGGCCACTGTTGAGTGTTCCAGATTTGTTGGCATATTGAATGCAGCACTTTAACAGCATCATCTTTTAGGATTTTAAATAGCTCGGCTGGAATACTGTCATCTCCGCTAGCTTTGTTGTTACTAATGCTTCCTAAGGCCCACTTGACTTCACTCTCGAGGATGTCCGGCTCAAGTTCAGTGACCGCACTATCATGGCTATCAGGGACATTCAGATCTTTCCTGTATAGTTCTTCTGTGTATCCTTGCCACCTCTTCTTAATCTCATCTGCTTCTGTTAGGTCCCTGCCTTCTTTGTCCTTTATCATGCCTGTCTTTGCACAAAACGTTCCCTTGAGATCTCCAATTTTCTTGAAGAGATCTCTCGTCTTTCCCATTCTGTTGTTTTCCTTGATTTCTTTGCATTGTTCATTTAAGAAGGCCTTCTTGTCTCTCCTTGCTATTCTCTGGAACTCTGCATTCAGTTGGGTATATCTTCCCCTTTCTCCCTTGCTTTTCGCTTCCCTTCTTTCGTGAGCTACTTGTAAAGCCTCATCAGACAGCCACTTTGCTTTCTTGCATTTCTTTTTCTTTGGGATGGATTTCGTTGCTGCCTCCTGAACAATGTTACGGACCTCCGTCCATAGTTCCTCAGGCACTCTGTCTATCAGGTCTAATCCCTGAAATCTATTCCTCACCTCCACTGTATATTCATCAGGGATATGATTTAGGTCATACCTGAACGGTTTAGTGGTTTTCCCGACGTTCTTCAATTTAAGCCGAAATTTTGCAAGAAGCAGCTCATGATCTGAGCCACAGTCAGCTCCAGGTCTTGTTTTTACTGACTGTATGGAGCTTCTCCATCTTTGGCTGCAAAGGACATAATCAATCTGATTTCGATATTGACCATCTGGTGACGTCCATGTGTAGAGTCGCCTCTTGTGCTGTTGGAAAAGAGTGTTTGCTATGATCAGCATGTTCTCTTGGCAAAACTCTATTAGCTTTTGTCCTGCTTCATTTTGTACACCAAGGCCATGCCTGCCTGTTATCCCGGTGATTTCTTGACTTCCTACTTTAGCATTCCAATCCCCTATGATGAAGAGGACATCTTTTTTTGGTGTTAGTTCTAGAAGGTGTTGTAGGTCTTCATAGAACCAATCAACCTCAGCTTCTTCGGCCTCAGTGGTTGGGGCATAGACTTGAATTACTGTGATGTTGAATGGTTTGCCTTGGATTCGTACTGAGATCATTCTATCATTTTTAAGATTGTACCCCAGTACTGCTTTTAATTTTTCTTACCCCTCCAGAAAAGAGCAGAGTTAACAAGACAGGTGTAAGTGAAGAAGTGCCAGGTCATGGCTGAGGAACAACGCAGGCTTAACAAAAAAAAACTTCCACCAGTTACAAGATGTCCAGTTTTAGGGGAAAGGGTGCAGTTCTAAAATAACATTTGGGCAGTTCAAAAATGCACGTCACGCAAAAGTTGTATTAAATTAGCTGATGTAAAAAGTGTCTGATAGCAATGTGAAAAGTAAGGTGACTAGTCCAGGCTTCTCTACAACTGCTGATCCTGACCAGGCAGGTCTATTTCTCCCCCCACCTTCCAAAGACATTCCCTACAGACTCCACTACTATTCTCCACAGAGTGTTTACCACTGTTTCAAAGACAAAGAACATCATTCTAGAATACAGGGAGCCCTTACCTGACAAGTCATGTGAATTTGTCAGTGTAATGATACGGGCAGTGTGATGCCAGAAAATATCCAATATGACCGTCTTATCAGGGACCTTCTTAGGGCAAAACTATATGATGAAACAATTGTATATGGAATTATCATCACAGCAAGTAGCCAGTCTGGTCCTCAATGGGGGAAAAAAACTCCTTGAAGTTATGGAAAGTTCCCACTAAGTACAAGAAGACAATATTCAGAGACAAAACCATTGGGGCATCGAGAAGTAGGGATGGGGGAAATATTCATTTAGTTCACATTTTAATGTGGACTTCTCTAATTTTGGACTTTCAAACCAATATGTGAACTGAAATGCAATTATCCTTTGACATTCATACTTCTCCAAATTTTGCAATGGATTTCTCCAGGTTTCTCCGTATTGACCTCAAAGTGGCACTTGTGGAGTATAAGTTCTAAGCTCTCCCAAGAACCATGTTCATTCTAGATGGAAACATGCTCTCTGTCTCCTTACATATGATGAGTCAAAAGTCAGACATGCACTAGACTCCCCGACCCCTACACACACACACACACACACACACACGGATTTTTCTTTCTCTTTCTCTCTCTCTCTCTCTCTCTCTCTCTTAAAAAACAACACACAGAGTACAAATCCATTTTTCTTTAACAAAATAGCCTTCCACTCAAGCAGAAAACAATAGTTTTATTTTAAAATTCCATGCACACAGAATTGCATATTAATAACAGTCCCCACTATAAGGTCTAAAACATCTTCCTTTCTGCCCATTTTTTGATGGCTCTTGTGTACAGTTTGAATATAACAGTCTTCTGCATTAGTTTTGTCACATTCCCATTCAGAGGATTTTCCTCCATTCTGTGTAGTTTTCTGAATGCAACTCTAAGCAACGAAGCATGTGCATGCATATAAGGCAAATGCGCAATGTGTTGTAGTGGCATGCACCATGCACATGAACTAGAATCACATACAACTGGGCAGCCCAAATCTTTCCTGTAAAAAAAAAATCAATGGGTAGTTCCTGGGCAAAGCTCAGTCTTTTTGGGAGGCTCATCGAATAACAAGACCATAAGAATATAGCATAAGAACATAAGACGAGGCATACTGGATCAGACCAACGTCCATCTAGTCCAGCATTTTGTTCACACAATGGCCAACCAGCTGCCTGTGGGAAACCCACAAGCAGGACATGAGTGCAACAGCACCCGCCTGCTCATGTTCCCCAGCACCTGATGTACATAGGATACTGCCTCTGATACTGGAGGTAGCACATAGCCATCAGGACTAGTAACCATTGGTAGCCTTCTCCTCCATGAATCTGTCTAATCGCCTTTTAAAGCCATCCAAATTGATAGCTATCACTGCATCTTGTGATAGTGAATTCCATAGTTTAACTATGTGTTCTGTGAAGAAGTACTTCATTTTATCTGTCCTGAGTCTCCCACTAATCAGCTTCATGGGATGACCCTGGGTTCTAGTATTATGAGAGCGGGAGAAAAATGTCTCCCTGTCCACTTTCTCCACACCATGCATTTTATACACTCTGTCATCTCTCCCCTCACTCACCTTTTCTCTAAGCAAAACAGTCCCACCTGTTGTAAGCTTTCCTCATAGGGGAGTTGTTCTAGTCCCTTGATCATTTCAGTTGCCCTTTTCTACACTTTTTCCAACTCTACAATATCCTTTTTCAGATGCGGTGAACAGAACTGTACACAGTATTCCAAGCATGGTCACATCATAGGTTTGTAAACGGGGAGTATGATCTTAGCAGTTTTATGTTGATTCCTTTCCTAGTTACGCCTAACATGGAATTTGCCTTTTTCGCAGCAGCCCACACTGGATCAACTACTTCATTGAGCTGTCCACCACAACCCCAAGATCTCTTTCTTGGTCAGTCACCACTAGCTCAGATCCCATCAGTGCATATGTGAAGTTGGGATTTTTTGCCCCAGCATGCATCACTTCACACTTGCTTACATGGAATTGCATTTGCCATTTTGATGCCCATTTTCGCAGTTTGGAGAGATCCTTCTGGAGCCCTTTGCATTCCTTTTTGTTTTAACCACCATAAATAATTTGGCGTCATCAATGAACTTGGCCACCTCACTGCTAATTCCAGATCATTTATCAACAAGTTGAAAAGCATTGGTCCCAATACAGTTCCCTGTGGGACCTCACTGTTTACATCCCTCCATTGGGATAATTTATCACTTATTCCTACTCTCTGCTTTTGGTTCTTTAACCAGTTACTGATCCATAAGAGGACCTGTCATCTTATTCCATGACTGCTAAGTTTGCTCAAGGGTCTTTGGTGGGAGACTTTGTCAAAAGTCTTTTGGAAGTCCACATAAACAATATGTACCAGATCACCCATGTCCACATGTTTATTGCCACTCTCAAAGAACTCTAAAAGGTTAGTGAGACAGGACTTACCTTAGCAGAAGCCATGTTGATTCTTTTTCAGCAGGGCTTGTCCTTCTATACGCATACTAATTTTAACTGTAATAATGCTTTTAACCAATTTACCAAGAACAGACATTACGGATGCAATCTTATGGCTGCTAGACAGCATCTAGATGGCCATAGGATCTTTCATTTTCTGGGAACTGAGCTCAGAGCCAGCACTCCGAGGTTTGTTGCCAGATAACCAATTTACCACCCCTCCCCCACTGCCTCATAGGTGGTGCCATTAATCCCCAGCTCCGTGCTCATAAGAGCAGCACAGAGCTTCTGAAAAGGGAGCATTCCTGGAGGCGGGGAGGGGAGGGGACAGTGGAAGTGGCATTATGATGCTTCCTATGTGCCATCTGGCCTCCCCGCCCTGCTCCAAAACCTCCAAGCTAAATAGCCAAAATTGACCATCTAGCTGCAAATGCAGGGCAGCTGGAGCGCGGAGAAGATCCCCTCTGCACTCTGCCCACCCTGCATTGGATAATCGGTCACCTCTGAGTTCGGAAGCAGCTGACTATCCCCATAGGATTGCACTCTAAATTAACCAGCCTGTAATTTCCCAGATACCCCTGGATCCTTTTTTTAAACATTAGCGTTACATTGGCCATTCTTCAGTCCTCTGGTACAGAGGCTGATCTTAGGGACATGTTACATATTTTTGTTAGAAGATCAGCAATTTCACATTTGAGTTCCTTATGATCTCTAGAATGGATACTATCTGGGTCCAGTGATTTATTAACTTTCAATTTGTCAGTAAGATTGAGAACTTCATCTTTTGTCACCACTATTTGCCTCAGTTCCTCAGTTTCCCTTCCTGAAAACATCAGTTCAAGCAAATGTATCTGTCCTACATCTTCTGCAGTAAAGACAGATGAAAAGAATGAATTTAGCTTCTCTGCAATCTCCTTATCTTCCCTTTGTTGTTGTTGTTCAGTCGTTCAGTCGTGTCCGACTCTTCGTGACCCCATGGACCATAGCACGCCAGGCCTTCCTGTCCTGCGCTCTCTCCCGGAGCGTGCTCAAGTTCATATTCATTGCATCCGTGATGCTATCTAGCCATCTCATCCTCTGCCGTCCCCTTCTCCTTTTGCCTTCAGTCTTTCCCAGCATCAGGGTCTTTTCCAGGGAGTTTTCTCTTCGCATTAGGTGGCCAAAATATTGGAGCTTCAGCTTCATTATCTGTCCTTCCAATGAGCACTCTGGGTTGATTTCCTTTAGGATGGACTGATTTGACCTCCTTGCAGTCCAGGGGACTCGTAAGAGTCTTCTCCAGCACCACAGTTCGAAAGCATCAATTCTTCGGCGCTCAGCCTTCCTTATAGTCCAGCTCTCACAGACTCCAGTGTCATCCGATGACCTCCCTAGCTGGTTTTCTGCTTCTTATATGTTTAAAGAATTCTTTATTGTTGGCCCTGCTGTTGGTAGCGATATGTGCCTCAAAATGCTTTTTTGGGGTATCTTTTATTGTCCGCTTGTATCTCCTTTGTGCAAGTTTGTACTCCCCTTTTTTCTCCTCATGGCCAAGACTTCCATTTTCTGAAAGAATCCTGCTTTTCTCTAAAACCTTCCTTGATAATGCTCATTAACCGTGCTTGTGACCTCTTGGACTTGGTGCTACCTTTCCTAACCTGTGGTATTCATTCTAGCTGAGCTTCTATTATTGTGGTTTGAGTAACCTGAAAGCATTTTGAAGGAATTTCACCCTCTTGACTCCTCCTTTTACTTATTTTTTACCAGTTGCCTCATTTTAGAGAAATGTCCTCTTTTGAAGTCAAATGTGACTGTGTTGGATTTCCTTGGCAATTTTCCATTTAATTATATATGTCCATTTGGTTTGTAATATGATAAATATTATTATTTATCTATAAATATTATAGACCAGCAGAGGGCAAAAATTGTTTGCAGAAATTTTGATTTGTATTTATTTGGTCTGTCTCTGCATCTGCATAATATTTTCCATATGGACCCTAAGCGGGATGTTGCTGCTAAGTAATGCAAGACAGATTGGTTTATATGCTAATTTGGGTTGCCTGTAGTAGTTAGGAAGTTGAGTCCCATCACAAAACTCTATGATCCCTTAAATTAATTGGAAATTAGGATGGGCTGGAAATAGATAACAAAGAGGAACTTGCAGTTGACACCTGTCCTTCAGAAGACCACAGTTCAATGCAAATCTGTCTAAATTTCAAGATGCAAATACATGCATATTTTAAGTGGCCCCTTGTGCTGCATTTATGCTTCCCTGGGCAATATGGTCTGTTTTCCATAGACTCATATAGTAATAGATATGAAAGGGCCCTTGGAGGTCATCTTATCCAACCCACTGCTCTGTGGAAGAATCATGCAACTACAGCTAGGGATGTGCGGATTTTGTAAAATCTGTTCCAACTGTGTTTCATGGATTGGTAGGTGTCTTTTCTGTTACCCACTCATTGACAGATTCAGATTTTTTTCTATTTTCTCAAATTTGCGCAAATTCACATTTGCACAAAATTGCACTTGAGAAAATATGCAATCCTCCCAACTGCACAAATCCCCCCAAATGTGTATTTTCATGCTTCAGCCTATGGGCTGCATATTTTTGTAGACATGTTTGCCTTTTTTAATTTTATGTAGGGATGTCAGAGAATTCCGCCACAGATCTCCAGATTTACGTAGGCTAAAGATTTACGTAGAAAGATTTACGTAGGCTAAAACGGTGAATCAAAAAGGGACGCAAATAGCGCCCACTACGCTATTTGCGTTCCCCTTTATTTTCGCCGTCATAGTCTACGTAAATATTTACGTAGATTAAGACGGCCAAAAATAAGGGACGCAAATGGCGGCGGCTGTAGCCGCCGCCATTTGCATACGCAGTTCCCCCCCCCCCCGAGCCCTCCGCAGCCGGAAATCCGGCTGCAGACGGCTCTGGGCTGGGCTGGGCCTGGCTGGCTGCTCTGCGGAGCTGCCACGGAACACAGCCAGCCATAGAGGATTCCGGGGGGGAGGAACGGATCGCCTCCCCCCCGTCGAGGATTCCAGGGGGAGGGACGGAATGCCTCCCCCCCACCATCAACATAATCCATGGAAAGATAAGTGACTTTCGTACATCCCTAATTTTATGTATTTTTCTATGACTAAATTTATGTAAAATTCCAGAAAGTAAAGGAAAAAAAATGGTCCACAAGTCCACAGAATCTGTGCAACGGCAACCTGGGAAAAGCCAGTCCGCTGTGGAATCCACAGGTTGGATTCATAGCAATCTGAATTCAGTTGATAATGTTGCAGATTTCTCCAACATCCCTAACTACAGCATCCCAGACTGATGGCTATCTAATCACTGTTTAAATACCTCCAGCGAAGGACAGCATACCACCTTTCAAGACAGTCCACTCCATTGTCAAACAGCTGTCACTTTTAGGAGGTTTCTCCTAATGTTTAGCTGAAATTGGTTTCCCTGCAATCTCCCCCCATCTTTTATTCTAGTTCTGCCTTCTGTAGCAACAGAAACCAAGTCTGCTCCCTCTTCTGCAGGACAGCCTTTCAGATATTTGAAGACCACTATCATGTCTTCTCTTCTCCAGGCTAAATATACCCAGCTCTTTCAACCATTCCTTATAGAACTTGGTTTCCCTCACCAGCCTGTCCACCCACCTCTGGATATGCTGTAGTTTGTCAACATTCTTCTAAAAATACAGCACCCAGAACTGGGCACAATACTCCAAATGCAGCCCAATCAGCGGAGAATAGAGTGGAACTATTACATCTCATGATTTGGACATTATGCTTTTGTTCATCCAAACTAAGATTGCCTATTTCATATGCTCAGTGATCTGCACTGGCTTCTAGTTCATTCTCATGCCCAATTCAAAGTGCTGGTATTAATTTTTAAAGCCCTAAATGACTGGAGGCAAGGTTACCTGAAGGATCATCTCTTCCCATATATACCCGCATGGACCCTAAGATCATCTTAAGATGCCCTCCTCTGGGTGCCCCACCAAATGAGGTGAGGCAGGTAGCTACTAAGGAGAGGGCTTTTTCAGTGGTGGCACCCTGACTGAAGAATGCCCTCCCCTGAGAGGTTCATCTGGCTCATCACTGTGGTGTTTCCGGCACCAGGTGAAGACCCTTTTTATGTTCCCAGAATATTTGGACCTTTGGTATCTAAAGCATGGATACAGAGGGCTGAATTCCACTTCAGAGAAGCTCCCAAGGGCTGCATTCCAGTGGCAGGCAGAGCCAAAGGCAACAGGGGTGGAGCCAACCCCTCCAGAATAACAGCATTGTAGCGTCAAGCTCTGGCTTCCAGTCATTCAGCCTTAGGAGAGGCATTTGAACCTTTTGGAATGGGGAAAATACTGCACAAAAGGCAGGAAACCACCCAATGATTGGTTCATGGGGGAAATGGGGGGGCAGGGGGGCAGATTTGGCCTCTGGTCCTCTGGTCCTGAGGTTCTGTACCCTGATCTAAAGAAACATCTCCTCCTGTATATACCTGCTCGGATCCTTTGATCATCATCAAAGGCCTTCCTCCAGGTGCCCCCACCAAAAGAAGATAGGTGGGTGGCTACAAGGGACAGGGCCTTCTCAGTTGTGATGCCCCATTTCTGGAATGCCTAAGAAGTCTTCTCTGGCACCTCCATACTGGGCCGGCCCTACCATGAGGTAGAGGCAGCCACCTCAGGCAGCAGATTTAAAAGGGCAGCAAATTGTTAGCTATTTGGTTTGTTAATACTGTATTTTTATTGCTAGACTTGAGGAATGGCACTTGTGGGATTTTCTGCCTCATGCACCCAGGCAAATGTGCCTGGCTTTGCACTCTATGCTCCTTGACTTGGGTGGGTGAGGGGCGCCGTTTACTGCTCCACCTCAGGCAGCAAAATGTCTTGGGCCAGCCCTGCCTCCATAGCCATCTTTTCAGCCCCAGGCAAAGTCTTTTCTTTTCTGGCAATCATTTTAGTGACTTAGGATTTGATGGCCGTTGTTATATATCCTGTGCTGTTTATTCTTTTGTATTGTGTTTTATTCTTCTAACTATTCGCAATTCTGCCCAGAGCACATTTGCTATTGGGTGGGTTAAAAATATAATAAATAAATAATATAGGAACAGAATAAGGGCTGAAAATTGAATATTAACATAGAAACAATGACATGCACAGCATAAAACATATATCTCCAGAGAGCCAGCCTGTCTGAGCTCGTCTGTCACAGAGTGAATAACTGGTTTGTTTCTTTTATCTTTGAAAAATAGTTAACTTTGAAATAAATGTAGAATAAAAAGTTCCTCCCCACCCCCACCCTTTCCTACTGGGCACCAACAGGGACTGGCACACCTTCACAGTCATTCTACAGCCAGTGTGACATTTGGCAAGTCAGAGTTCTCCCTCCTGCCTCTTAGCTGCGTACATTCTTTGCGGCTCTATGCTACTCATTTCCCTCTCCGAGGAATACAGAGCAGTCAGCCACCTTGGGCTGTGTGATACTGAGTCAGAAGTCATCAGAGATCACTTTCAATTGCCCCCTGCTTTTACCTTGCAACGGAGGTACCTGATATTGTTTCCTCTGCTCCCTTGAATGTCAAGGAATGTATTCCTTCTCCCTAGAGAACGTCATCGTGTTTCAATTCATCCAAACTCCCCCCCGCCCCCTTTAAAAAAAAAAAAAAAATTGTTCAGGAATCATTCCTGTGCTGGTACTCAATAGCAAATATATGAAGCGGTTTTATTTAGTTGCAGCAAAACATGTCGTGCTTTTCATGCTTTCAGGGGGTCCCTTTGCATGCACTAGTAGTACAATTAGTAGTGCATGAGTGGCCAACTTGCAGCACAAACATCACAGATAGCACTGGCAGCAGATGTTTGTGGCAGGCTGAGGCCCATGGATCTAGCTATGCCAGGGGTGGGCAACCTGGTGTCCTCCAGATGTTTGGGGCTGTGATTGGCTGTACTGGCTAGGGCTTATGGGAATTGTAGTTCAAAACATCTGGAGGGTACCAGGTTGCTTACCCCCTGAACTATAGTATCAAATCTGCACTCCTGATTCTATGGGGAATACTTGGGGGAAACACTATATTCTTAACAGAGCTGTCAACCAGTTAAAGAATTTGTAGATAATTAAGGGAGCAATCCTATGGCCGCTAGTCAGCAGCTAGATGGCCATAAGATACGTCGGTTCCTTGAGAACTGACCTCCCCCACCCAGCCACCCCACGCTGCCCCGCAGGCAGTTCAGAATGGCCTCGCTCTCAGAAGAGGAGTGCAGAGCGGCAAAAACGGGGTGTTCCTGGGGCCACTCCAGGACAGGGAAGGCGGAAATGCCAGTACGACACATCCTATGTGTCATCTGGCAGCTGCCTCCCCTGCTCCGCCTTCCCACGGCTAGATAGCCGAAATCGGTTGTCTAGCCACAAATGCAAGGCGGCTGAAGCACGAAGGGGGCAATCCCCTCTGCACTTCTCCTGCCCTGCATTGGATAGGCGGTTGCCTCCAAGTTTGGAGGCAGCCGCCTATCCCAATAGGATTCTGCCCTAATGCTTTTCTCCTTTAACAGACTGATTGGTAGATCAACTTTCAATAAAATGTACATGTTAGCAAATCATCCCTATAAGTATCTTTTCTGAGATACTGAACACAGTGCAATATACAAAAGGAAAGGAACAAGAAGGAAAGGTCACCTTTATTTTACTTTCATTCCATGGTATAATAAAATAAATGAAATTAATTTGCATCGTCACCAATTGGACCCATTGACTAAGCAACTTTTGTTGATTGGTCTATCAATTAAACTGATTAAAGATTGCTGCGGCTGCTCCTACTATTATTACTACTACTAATAACAACACTACTAATAAAATGCTACTATCACTATGATAGTAGTGATAATAATCATTGTTATTTCCTGGCTCAGTAAACTAGAAGCAAAACTCCCCCACACCGTGGGGAAGAATGCATATATTTTGCATGGTGTTCTTGGTTTATGGCACGCTCTCTAAAAGATTGGCCACGACTGCATTTGTGACCTTTATTGAAATGGGCCTCTTTATTTCAACTTTAAATTTTTGAAGACATTTAGGGCTACTACGCTTCTATCTATCTATCTATCTATCTATCTATCTATCTAATTAATTTATTAATCACCCATCTGGCCAGTCACCTGGTCACCCAGATACTACACTTCTATCATTCATTTGCACACCAGAAAGGAAATGTAAAGGCAGCATCAGTAGAGAAGAAAATGATAGCGAATGAACATGGAGAACTTGGCTACATTCAGCTAGGGATGGCGGAGAATTCCGCCACTGACTCCAATGAGGCCGGATTCTTTAGAATCCAGCCCCCCAGAGTCCATGGCAGAACAAAAGACTTACCCCCGCCTCCACGCGGTATCCTCTTCAGCCAGATCCTCCATCTTGGATTGCCAGCAATACGGCCGCCATGCTGTATCACTGGCTGAAGGAGACATACTGCAGCCACAAATGGCGTCCGGGACACCATTTGTGGCCGTAAAGGCCTTAGTTTAAGGTAAATGCAGCCGTAAATGGCTGCATTTACCTTAAACTAAGGCCTTTATGGCCACAAATGGCATCCTGGACGCCATTTGCAGTCGCAGTACGTCATGTCCCCTTCAGCCAGCGATACAGCATGGCGGCTGTATCACTGGCACTTTGGAGCCGGCCGGTGGCTCTGCGGAATCGCCGTGGAGCGGAGCCGGCCAGCAAGGATTCCGCAGGGTGGAGGAACGGATCACCTCCCCCCCCCAGTGGACCCCCAGCAGAAGGCAAGGTAAGGGGTTCGTACACGCCTACGTTCAGCCAACTAAAACTAGGGATGGACAAAAGTCCCTTACCTTATCCCACAGCTTGCTTCGCAGTGGGGGGGAGGCGCTCCGTCCCTCCCCCTGAAATTCTGGGTGGGGTGGGAGGTGCCCCATCCCTCCCCGCCGAAATTCTGGCCAGGCGGGAGGCTCCCCGTCCCTCCGGCTGAAATTCTGGCTGGGGGGGAGGCACCCCATCCCTGTGGCCGCGAATCTCGTCACCTGCTGGGACGCAAATGGTGGCGGCCGTAGCCGCCGCCGTTTGCGTCCCTACAGTCAGCCGTGATAGGCTACGTAAATCCTTACGTAGCCTATCACGGCAGACTTTGGGGGGGGAAGTGCGTACGCAAATGGCAGCGCCCATGGGCACCGCCATTTGCATTCCTTATTTGGGCACGTGTAGTCTACGTAAACATTTACGTAGACTACGGCGAAAATAAGGGCAACGCTATAAGGTGCCCATGGGCGCCGCCATTTGCATACGTGCTTTCCCCCCCCCCAAAGTCAGCCGTGATAGGCTACGTAAGGATTTACGTAGCCTATCACGGTGTTTTTTGAAAATCTAGTCGTGATAGGCTACGTAAATCTTTACGTAGCCTATCACATTTGTTGTTGTTGTTGTTTTACTGGGAAATGGCCGCGGCGGCAGCCGGTCGGAAGACCGGCCGCTGCCGAACCACCGCCGCACCGCCGCCGGGAGCCGCCAGCACCAGGGACATTCGCGCAAGGTAAGTCCCATCCCGGGGGAGGCAGGGGGGCGGACCGTTTCTCCACCAATTTCGGGGGGCCGAATGCGTTGGCATTCGGCCTCCCGGAGATTCGTGGAGAAATTCTCCGACATCCCTAAAAAACGAGTGTTAACTATTGGCTTTCTTATTCAAGGATGTGAAACTTTGCAGATTAAGCCAGTAGTTGTGGTTACAGTGTTCTATCCAGCTGAGTGGATAATTCATAATCAATCATTTATGCCACTGTTTTTATCTCCTTCTTGTGTGGGATTTTCAGTTCTGCTTCTTCAACTTGTCAGATTTTTCTGCTTCAGGCTCATACAGACTACGTGGGCATCCCAGTGCTGCAGCAATGGTAGTAGGAGAACTTGGGCCGCATGAAAAAGGGTAGATTTAGCTGAACAGAGTGCAGGTTATTTTATAAGTGTAGGGTTGTCATCTGAAGAGGGCGGGGGGAGAGCCTGACCTTCTGTTGTTCCTCTAACAGCAGTTTGGTGTGCACAAATTAGCAAATGAAGATATTCTCAGGAATGAGATAAACATTCCCACTTGCTAATATCTGCACATCTCATTGCACTTAAAGAGACAGCTACAGCTTCTGGTTAAGAAGTTGGTGACTCTACAACTCTCTTGCTCTGAGAGGGGGGGGGAGAGAGAGAGAGAGAGAGAGAGAGAGAGATGTAAAAGCTGACAAAGTGTGAGTTGATAAATATGGATCTTGAGAGAATTTTGACATACTAAGATCAAAATGTCAGTTCCACAAAAACCGTGAAGGTCACAGAAAATACAAATTTTATGCATAATCACTAAAGAAGGGTAGGCTATATCCATAGAAGCCCAATTGGCTTCACGCCAAGGATCCACACTACCCTGATTGTCAGTTAGTCATATGTTTACACTATGTGCAGGACAACACTAGCCCCAGGCTAGCTCTATATTTGGCAACCTGGAGTTTGGGCTTGCTATTCTTTTTGTTGACCTTGCCCAAAGGCCTATAACAGCAGCTGGACACACAGAAATTAAATAGGTTTTCCTGACATGGTGCCTCCTCGAAGTGCCTTCTCTAAAGGAGGTCAACAGATGGCAACAAACGAGAGGACCTTCTCAGTGGTGGCCCCTGATTGTGGAAAGCTCTCCCCAGTATGTTCTGCCTGGCACCAACATTACTATCTTTTTGGCATCGGATTAAGTCTTTTCTCTACTCCCAGGCATTTGACGGCATGTGATAGGGCTTTTAATGTTAGTAGTTTAGTGGGTCCTGGCTGTGAATTGTTAATTGCTTTTTACTGTTTTGAACAGTTTTCAATGTTTGTTTGTTAAATGTTTTCTATTATCCTTTATCATGCTGTATGTTAGGGTTTTAATTTTTGTGGACAACCCAGAGAGCTTTGGCTATTGGGTGGTGTAGAAATGTAATAAGAGAAGGAATGTAAATGATTTGGGAAATGTCACTTGCTAAATCCGTGCATGTCAAGCTGCTTTCAAAGGCTTTCAGTCAAGGCTAGGTAAAAAACTGAGAACCCTAGGAGTGTGGGGATGTGGAGAATTCAGTAGGGACTATGGAAGGGAAAGGAGCAAAGAACATGCATGCATTGATCCATTGAACTGAATTGCCATTTCTCTTTACTTGCCTATGGGAAAGGAAGCGGAGGGTGGGGGGGCAGGAGTGAGGTCAGCCTCCATGAGGATTCTGGGATCATCACCATTTTTTTTTTTTACTGGTGTGCCAGCAACCTCATACACAGACATTTAGCAGGTGAAGTTTTTCCTGGCATGGAGAGATGAAGTGATAGGAAACACTTTGCCTGGTAAATGTCTTTGTTTCATGTCTGGAGCAGAAGTTAGCAACTTTAACTAAGGTTATTTCACACCCCTGCCAGCATACCTTTAGATAGACTCAGTAGCTGAAAAATATGTCCTTATGATGTTCTGTAATTTTTAGGAAGGATTTTTATTTCACAAGTTTGTGGACTGTTTAATTCAGGCACTTCCAAAGTTTGTCACAGCGATGAAAAAAAAGCCCAACAAAAAACTGTTCAAACTAAAACAAAATAAAGACAGTCAGTCCAGATGGTAGCATTCATTCTCATCAAAGAGACAGACTAATTAAAAAAAGAGAGGGAGGAAACAGGAGCATGCAGGACTATAGTTTCCCAGGGTTGCCAATCAACCAGTATTTTACTGGTCCAGCCAGGAAGACTGTGTTCACTCAGGTCACAGACAAAAAAAACAAAACTGGTAACTGCAGCTGGTGTGTGTGTGTTGCACTGGGATCCCAGTGTGGAGAAAGGTGGGGCTAATCTGTGAGCCTGCATCATTTTCCCATTTGACACCTCGGTGATGACAATTACCATTTAAATATACTATGGGAAACTCCAGTTACTGATCCTAAGGTGGCCAGGTATTCTACTTTACAGAGGACAGTCATCTATTTGAAAGTGTCCTCTATTTGAAGGACTGTCCAGTTCAAGTCCAGTTTAAAGATAAGGAACCAAAGACTGGGCAGGCGCACTGGTTACCTGGTTGTAATCCTGCTCAGGATGCTGAGATACATTGGATGTCTATATAAATTACAGTGATTATTTCTAAATTTGCATGTATCTATATGAATTAGCTTGTGTAAATTTTATGCAACTCTTTGTCCTCTTTCTGGCGATGTGTACATAGCCATCCTAATTTGTCTAGCTGCACCCTAAAAAGACAGCAAAGTCCAGATTCTGCTCAGTTCTTTGAATAACCCACTAGGTTCTGTCCCAGTTCTGCCCCTGACTTGCAAGATTATTCCAGGCTCTGCCCACCTTGAATCCACCCTGGCCCATCAAAAAGAGAGCTACCCAAATTATTCTGTAAAGTCCCAAAGACAGAACCCAATTGGACCAAAGTGGCACGTGAAAAAGTGCCATTAGCAAGGAACTAAATCGCAACACCAGTCAATCACCTTGTCGGGCAGGGAGGAGGGAGATGCTTGTGATACAAAGCCTGTCATACTGCAGGGATTGGAAGCCGTTCCCCCTGCCTTCCTTGAATACCTGTCTCACATTGTCAGAACCCGGTCTGTACCCATGTTGGATCTATACATTGTTGGGATGACATACTGGAGTCCTGAGGTAGCAGGCAGCCAATGCAGACAGCAAATGGGAGATGACATTTTAGAGTGCTCTCCTACATAAAGGAAGTCCTACAAGTAGAAAAGTAGCCCAGCATGAAGAGAGCTGGGCTACAAACATTCTTCCCAATCTGCTCGTTTTGTGTGTGCGGGGGGGGGGGGGTACACAGGAGAACATTCAAAAAGTTAGAGCGGACTCTCAGTGGTACAGTCCACTCTACCACTTCAGGATGCCACTCCCTCATACTGCTACATGTATAAATCTGGCCCACAAAAGATATCCTGTGATTATGTGCAGTGTTACAGCAATTCTCACTTGTCTTCTTCTGAGTAAGTCCTAAATATCTATCTTGATTTGACATTCTTTCTGTTTTTCTCAAAAAGAACTGCATTTTGCCACTGGAAATCTGAACCTATTTTCTACACATACACACACACACACACACACATTTTAGGATGCAATCCTGTGTATGCTTAGACACAAAAAGGTCCTAAACTTTTTTCTTTCTAAACATGCATAGGATTGCGCTGTTAGTAACAAATAAAATCTTTACATTACAAATCCGGGTGATTGCTGATTTCCTTTTTTTCTTTTTAAAAAAGATGATCATCATTTTTCTTTAAGAAAGGGTGACAATTCCACTATTTGTAAATTCTCCTTCCGAGGAACAGACCAGATTGTCTGGATCTTTTCGTTGTTGTTCTGGCTTCAGTTTCAGAACTGAATGCACTCCTTCTGCTCCGTCTGTTTGAGTTTTGACAATGCAATAGATAAAGCTGGAGGAAATCCCATGGATAAGAGTGGTCTAAGCTTCTGCTTTATCTCAGCTTAAACTAAATTTCTACTTAGTAGCTGTATACCCTTTAAGGGTAACCTGGTGTAGCTATGTGGGGGAAAAAACATACTTTTAAAATGAGCCTATGTCTTATTTTAAAGTGTTAACATTGAAGCAGCAATATTTGGGCTACAGTCCTATGTATGCACACCTATGGGGAGTATGTATGCACACCTATGGGGAGTAAACCTTGCTGAATTTGCAGGATTTCCTTCTCTGTCTCTCTTTCACATAAATGATCTATGGGACTTGTTGTGAGTGGGTAGAAGACCCAAGCAAGACTCCCTCTTCCCTGCCCGTATTATGGGACCGCATTGGTTTGCAGCTCTCAATTGTTCTGAGCAGCCACACTGGATTCTTCAGATGTCTCTCATTTTTCCTTCTCATGGGAATAGTTTGTGATTGTGCCATAAATATTTCAGTTTTCAGGATCCACATCCTGCTTGAACTCCTTTTTGCTTCTATCCCTTCAATCCTACCCAAACTTTCCCTGAGCATTCGAAACGGACTTTCCTAAACTCCAAGATGTACATCTGACTAACCTCAGTTTTCACAAACCTTGCTGTCACAAATTCCAAGATGTCATGGTCACTTTCCCTAGGTTCCTGCCACTTTCACTCCATTAACCTGTTCTTCCCTGTTGATCAGGATTAAGTCCAGCAAGGAGAAAGATATTGTCCCAAAGTGCTGTAAATTGTTTATTTGGAGCCCTATACAATTCAGCCAAAAAGGCCTTTTTCAAGGACTATCTACACCCCCCCCCAAACCTACAAAAAACAAAACCATAAGCATTTTAAAAAAATTGAAAAAATCATTAACTGGAACACTAAAAAACAAAACAAAACATGGACAATAAAACAATATAAGATGCCACATGACAAATTTCAGAAATATACCAAGATAAAAAGTTTAAACATAAAACACCTTAAAGCTAACAATATCTACATACTTACACACACACACACACACACACACAAATAAATGTTATACAGCAATACTTGCAGAGATCTCTGAGAGAGTTTTGCTTCAATGACTCAAATGCAGCAACAAAACAACTAATGGAAGATAAAGCAAATGTATCCTCCTGTTAGAAAACACTGCTGTTACGAATCCCGCTGTGAATCAGGGATCATTACCAAATGACCAACCTAACAACTAGCCTCAAGGAATATCACCAAAAAGAAAACCAGAAGCTGACTACAAAATGGGGGGAAATCCAATTCCTCATTTAGACCTTATGAACCCAAAGGTTTTTAATTCCAAAATCCACTGTATCTCTCTTCTAAATAGGACTACAGTTTCCCCTGATTGACACTTTCAACTGCCCAAAACCATGTATCCAACAATATGCTCTTTCTCCATAAAATGACGAAGAAATATTTTTGATATTGCAAAGATGTTCACCTATCCAGCTTCTAAGAACTCTATATGTTTTTCCAACAGAACATTTATTACATGGACATATTGTGAAATGTCTCAGGGTATACCATTTATGACTAAAATAGTTTTCAAAATAATTGCAAGTATACTTGCAATAAACACAGTGATTGCAAGGATGATGCCCCTTATGTATGGTTGCTTGTGGTAAAAGATGTGGATATGTATGTTTATCTTCCCTAAATTCACACCTGTACAGAATATATCTTATATTTCTAGTTCTTTTAAAAGAAACCATGAGCTTTTCCTGACATCCAGATATCCCCTGCGAGATATAGCAACATTGTCTGATATTCCTCGTTAGGATATTGATAACATGGTTAAATGTCAAACTAGAATTTCAGTAACTAGATGGCACCTTATTCAATGTCACCCAAATGTCCTTTTGTGTTACTAAACAGCCTTCCTCAAACTGGTACCAACTACTTCCATAGTATAATCTCTGTCCATGACAGTTACTTAATCATCTGAACTAAAACACAAAAAAATTGATTTGTTGAACAATTGTGTCTTAACCATACGTCCATAAGGCAGGTTATGCCTAAGGGATTTAGAATGTGTGTTATCAAATCTTAGATATGGTTTTCAGTCTGTGGGCTTGTTAGAAACCAAAGACTCTTTTCTGACAAGTAAATCCAAACAGCTAATTCCTTCATAATTCTGATGAGTATCAAACTGAATAGTAACATCTCTTGAATTAACCCATCCAAAAATATTTTCCAGATCTGCTTAACTACCTTACCAGATAAAGAAAACATTATCTATAAATGTCCACCAGCTCAGAAGATATATAAGAAAGGGAAACAGTTCTCTTTTCATATGCCTCCATATAGAGATTGGCCACCTCCGGTACCATGGGACATCCCATAGCCACTTCTCTAACTTACCAATAAAATTATCAAATATAAAGTAGGTCCTACATAAAGCCTTTTTGGCCAGATTGATGAGAAATTGAGTAGGGGGATATTTATCCTCTCTTTTTCCCAGTGTTTGTTATATAGTCAGTCATCAGAGCTTGGTCCTATGGAATGTTAGTAGAAAGTGACCTAACATCCGTAGTTAACAAAATATAATTTTCCCTTACTGCGACAGTACTAAACTTGTCAATAAATCCATAAAGCCCTACATATAAAATGAAATCAGAGAGGTACACATTTTTGTTGTTGTTGTTGTTTTAAATGATCTTCAAACCTGGACAGAGCCTCCAAAACTGAATTGTATCTAGAAACTACAGGGTATCCTGTAGGTGGATTCATGCCTTTATTAATTTTAGGTTATAAAAGACTAGTATTTTTGGCTTATTATTCAATAAAAAGTTATGTTCCTCTATAGTAAGATAGCTCAAATCTAACCTTTTGTCCAAAATAATCCTAATTTCCTTTAAGATATCATTCATAGGATTATTAAAGCATGGTACATATGCTGATCTTTCCATTACCTATCACGTGACTTCCTTTAGTTTCAGGTGCAATTCAGTTTGGGGGCCTCTATCCAAATTTGTCAATCAACCATGGCAGCATAGAGCTTGTCTAGTTAATTTCTCCCCCATTTGTTTCAGTTGGGTGGGGGGACTCAGGCTCCCACCCCGGCCAATACAGGCTGGCAGAGTCTGGGAAGTACTGGATCCTTATCCCACCCTCACCCCCACCCACTCCCTGCTCTGTCTGAATACCAATACATATTTGATTATAACCAGACTTCTTTGGAATCTTATCTACCACTTAGTAGATTGCTTTTTTTTAAACCTCGCATTATTTTAGAATTGTCTCCTTGCCTCCTGTATAGCCAGTTAGTTAACTGATTAAAATGTGCGTATTGCCCACACCTCAACAGAGAGAAACTAAAGGAAGTGTGGGCTCGTGTAATTTAATAAACAGAGCCAAACCAAGCTAGAAATAACCTTTAAAAATCGGTCTGTGCTTCACCCATTAATTATCTAGAACCACGATCAAAATAGCGAGGGGCCCCATCCAGTGGTGCCTCAATAAGCGCTGCAATGCACATGTGGATGCGGAACCAGATGTGCATCAGACACTGCACTGGCTGCGCATGCACGGCCGACTAGTTGGTGCTGGCCTGGGGTGTGTAGCTTTTGTTAGTAAATGGTACCAATTAAAGCTTGCAGACCTAGCGCCATCTAGTGGAGTTGTCATGTCATTTTAGCATGTTGTTGAGGTGTTTTGTGTAAGAGCCTCCACGTGTATAAATCAAAACTTACCGTATCAAGTGTGTGTGTGTGTGTGTGTGTGTATGTGTGTGGGGGACTACATGTTACTTCAGCAATGTAAGAAGCTGCCTTCTACCAGGTCAGACTCTTTGTCCATTGAGCTCACATTGTCTACTCTGAATGGAAGTAGCTCTCCAGGTTCTCAGGCCGAAGGTCTTTTGCATCACTTGCCACCTGATCTTGTTTGAACCAAAGATGCCAGGAATGGAGCCTGGGACTCTCTGCATGCAAGGGTGGTCTTCTGCTTGAAGGACTGCACAAGCACCAAGCACTGTTTGAAGGGCAGTCCTGTCTAATCCCGCCTTAGAGATAAAGCACCACGAGAACAGTTAGCATGTGAACAGCAGAGTGAACAGGGAGGCACGCCGGTCACCTGATCACAGACTTCCACAACTAGGCGAGAGGTTGGATCTGGGCTGAGTCATACATTTCACAGACCCATTGAACTCAATGGGGCCTAACTTAAGTCCTATTGAATTCAACGGGTCTATTCTAAGTATGGCTAAGTCTAGATCCAACCCATATGTTTTAAATATATGCATCCTGCAGCTGTCCTCTTACGTAAGTTTCTCTATACATTTTCCAGGCAACTCTGGTCACCATTGGCTGTGGACCTTGATTGTCCTTGTGGTTCAATGCCCTCTGCAAATAAATAAATAAAATAAAATTTTAAAAAGTTCCCCACCCCGTACTAAAGATAGTTGGATAAAATGCAGGAAAATGTAAAAAAAAAAAAATCTTTTGCTCATATACAGGAAGACAGACAGAGATGGGATGCATTTACTACAAACTGGAGACCTTTTATATATCTGCAATGCTAGTCAGCTATACTGAGATGTACAGAATGTTTTTTAATATATGTTTTAATTAGGGAAACTTGTTGGGTTTGTATTTTAATTCCTAATTTAATACCTAATTCATACTTCCCAACTTCAGCAAAACAGTTATCCTCTGGTATTTGCACTTCTCCAAATTTTGTGATATTCAGTCTAAAAATGCATACAAAAATGTGTATATTATGGGAAAGTGCTGAAAAAAATGTATATATCAATGAAAATAATGTACAAAATGCATTATATTAGGAGAACTTGTTTGCAAACAAATGCATGTTAGGCAACTTTGCATACAAAATGTGTATGAACCTCTGTGGGCACTTTAAGAAATTTGCAAACGGATGTGGAAATAGGACAGAACAAATGAGAAACTGAGAGATTCTTTCATCCCTAGTTTTAATATGTCCTGATGGCTGTACTGTGCATGTAATATTGTTATTATTAAACAGTAGTGTAGTGGCAAATTCAGAAGTGCAGGGTCCCTTTGTGACAGTCACAGCCACGCCCTTCACAGCCACACCGCCTTCTAAGATTGTACAACCTTGTAAGATATACAGCCTTCAACTGGGATCCAAAAACAGTGCAGTGGTGAGTAAGGCAGGGGTATTTCATTTGGATGTCTGAGAAAAAATGCAGGGGTATTAAAATCTTCTTCACCCACCCACTCACTCAAACACAAACATTTTAGGTTTTCAAAATATGATACTCTATGGAAGCTTCACCCTCTCAACTAGGGATGTCAGAGAATTCCGCCACGGATCTCAGTGAGGCCGAATGCCAGTGCATTCGGCCCCCTGAACTCTGTGACGGAACGGCCTGCCACCCCCCCGCGGATCCCCCCCCAGGACGAGACTTACCTGGATGTTCCGGATGGCGGCGGCTCCAGTGGTGGCGGTGGCAGCTGGTCTTCTGACCGGCTGCCGCCGCCACCACCATTTGCAGTCTGTTTCCCCCCCCCCATTCGTGATAGGCTGTGTAAAGACTTACGTAGCCTATCACGTCTGAGTTAAAAAAAAAAAAATGTGTACGCAAATGGCGGCGGCTACGGCCGCGCCATTTGTGTTCCTTATTTTTGGCCGTCTTAGTCTACGTAAATATTTACATAGACTAAGGTGGCGAAAATAAAGGGGAATGCAAATAGCGTCTGCTACGCTATTTGCATTCCCCTTTCTTGTCTTTGTCTTAGTCTACATAAATATTGATGTAGACTAAGACGGCAAAAAATAAGGAACGCAAATGGCAGTGGCCGTAGCCACCGCCATTTGCGTATGCGTTTTTTTTTTTTAACCCAGACGTGATAGGCTATGTAAGTCTTTACGTAGTCTATCATGGCTAAATTCAGGGACGCAAACGGCCGCCGCCATTTGCGTCCCTGCTAGCCAGCAGCCGGATGTCCGGCTGCTGGCGGAGCTGGCCAGCAGCTTCGCGGAATCCCCGCGGAGCGGAGCCGGCCGGCCAGGATTCCGGGGGGAGGGACAGAGCGCCTCCCACCAGCGGAACCCAGTGGAGCCAGGTAAGCGGGGTTTCGTACATCCCTACTCTCAACTCAGCCCTCATGGACAGGTCCCTTCTCATTTAAATAGCCCCCCTTGCACACTCCCCTAGTGCCCCAAGATTACCCATTAGCCTTCCCTAAGCTCCTTCATTATATCTCCCCCCTCCCCCTCCAACAGAAACATCCACACACCCAGCTGGGTTGAACTACACACACACATACATACACAGTGATGTAGTGATAAATTTGGAAATGCAGGAGCTCATTGTGACAGTCTCCAAGGGCAGTCCAAAAATTTCAGGCAGCTGTGTCGATCCATATCAACAAACCTGATCTAGGAGTTTTCCTCTCCACCAGGGGCACATGGCTTTGGTAAATAGGTCTGAATTGCCCATTCCAGACCAAGTTATCCCAAATCCTTTGCATTCCAACATGGAACAATATATTCTTGCTTGGAAAATTCATTCCCCCCACAGCTACAGTGAGGATCGCAGCTAAGCTCAGAGGGAACTGGGAATTCTGAGGGGGGTGGCAGATGACATCAGAGTCCCTGCTAATGAAATAGTGCTGGGGCTGGATCCCTTCAATCCCTGCCTCCACTACACCACTCTTATTAAAAGAATTGGGTACTGGGGAGTGGGGTGATAATGGTTACCTCACCACTGGCTGTAGGCTACAGATGAGCAGCTCTTCATAGACACTCTGCAGTGAGTTTATACAAGGTCACTGCATGCAAACATGCAGCACATTTGAACTCTCTATAGTGTACCATATGAAGCTGTGTGTACGTGTCATTCCACAGGGGCATGACAGACCACAGATTGCAGAACTAAACACACAATTCACCTTCTTGAGAATCTCAGCCCCCCCCCCCCCAATTTGTTTGGAAAATATGCTTAAAGGTGCATCATCAATGCCCAGTGGCTCAGCAAAGTAATTTAGACCCTGGAGTTAGTGATCATATGGTGAAACCTTTAGACCAGAGCTTTCCAAACTGTGTGTCGCGACACATTAGTGTGTCGCTGGCAGTGTGTAGGTGTGTCGCGTGAAAATTGTGCGGAAGGGCACCGCGGAGTTCCCTTACTCACGTTTGCTTCGCTTGGTCCCTCTCCCAGAACTTCCTAAAGCAGCTAATGTTAAAGCAGCTTAGCTGCTAAGGCTTAGGTGCTTTAACATTAGCTGCTTTAGGATCACGTGGCGTCTTGATGCAGGACGCACGTGATTGGCGGTGTTGGAGCGGTACGGCGAGGAGTGTGGTAACGCTGGCTGCACGAGGAGTGTGGAGAATTCGAAGTTAGCAGAGCAATTAGTCGAGCAATTTGCAATCAGCTTGGGTGAGAGGCTTCCCCACGTCCTCGGTGCGGCTGCAGGGCAGCGGGGGAGAACAACGGCCCTCTGGATGCCCCCAAAGCAGGGAGGGCTGCGCCGGGCAGGTGAGGAGCTTTGATCCTGCGCTCCCCAGAAAGGTAGAGGCGCAGGGCAAAGAGAGGGGAAGGGAGGCACTGCCCTGGGAGCAGAGCTCGGCTGACACCGGCGTGGAGAAGTGGCAGCAGCCACCAGCCCTGCTAGGTTTCGGGCATGCCCTTCGCGGACTTCTGTGCCGCGCTGCCGCGCGGCCAGGCCAAAGTAACACACAGGTGGAAATGCCACCTGGGACTGCACCAAGCAGGCCGTCCGCCATCTTGGCCAGTCAGAACGGAGCTCAGTTGATTTCTGCCATTTATTTTTATTTTTACTCTGCTGTAATTGTGGATTAACCACCCACTGGCAGTGTACCACCGGAGAGTGCTAGAACTGGACTCTGGACATAAGCATTGCAAATATTTACAGCAATATAGCCTTGTAGTGAGACATATATATTTACACCATTTTTGTTGGACTTTTGCTTCTCTACTTCATGTGTTTTTGCAGCTGAGCTCCTACCTGGACCTGGAAATGGTAAGTAGTTATTGGTGTTATTGAACTTTTTAAAATTCTTGCACATATTTACATACTGTTACTCATAAATGACAACAATGTATGTTATTATCTTACAAATCATATATTTTAAAAAATATGAATGAAAGGTTTTCATGAGATATGTTGTATCCCCATACATTTCGTTATTACAATTTATGTATGTGTCCGTATCTCTTATAACTGGTTTGCTAGTAAAACTGAGTTACCGTGTCACGAAATGATGCATGTCTAAAAAGTGTGTCACCAACACGAAAAGTTTGGAAAGCTCTGCTTTAGACACTTGGGAAATACAGAAATATAATTCTCTTTTCACCTCCCCACAATTCCATGTTTCGCAACTGGTTCTACATTCCCGATCCATTAGGGAAAAAGACCCACCTGTTTGCCAACCCAGTGATAACAATAAAAAGAAATACTTCGAGCATGTGCAGTTTTGCATTTTAAACTCACATAAATCCTAGCACTGTCATGGCTGCAGAACTAAAATGGAGTTTGCATCTGCTACCCGGATGCTACATGCATTTTACTCGGAAAAGGGCACCATTTTGTTGTAGAAAATCTACAGAAAAAGTAAATATAATTAAAATGGGTATCTGTAATCATGTGCACACCCAGTCAGCTGCCCTCTAACCTGAAAATGTTTAAAAATAAGAATAAGAAGAACTGCTGAATAAGATTTCCAGGGGTCGGGGTAGTGCTTCAGTAGGCTGTGGCTTCCATGGCCTCCCAGTGACAAACAGAAGCAGAGTAAAGTATCCAAACTTATAACATTGCAAAATTATACGTAATAAAAGAAACCACAAATTCAGCTTTTGTTGTCCTAGAATTTAGGCTGCCTTCACAGATTTTTTTTTTTTTAAGTGCAGACTGCATATTTCCCCAGTGAGAGTTTGGGAAGCAACCAACATTTATTTTTAACACTCTCCAACTTTGCATATTTTGTCCTTTTGCAGACACATAAGTGCATCTTCGCGAGGTTCCTCATGTGATGCCTCAGGTGGTGGTCCCTTGTAGCCCTCCCTTCTTTTCTGGTGACTCTTTGGATCCCTTTGTTAATAGATACATTGAGGTTTCAAGGGGCGGCTTGCCTTTCTAGAAGCCATTACACTTGAACTAGCTGTGACACTTGTCAGCGACATCTGAGAGGCTGGGCTCGTGTTTGCTGCCGAGTGACAGATCTGGTTTCACTGGGAAGACTCCCAAAACCCTTGCCCAGCAGAGACAGCTGCTCAGAAAGCTAAGTGTATGCACATGCTCTAATTATACGAACCCTGTGATGTGGCCCCTTCTTTCAGAATGCAGCTTGACTTGAGGCACAGGACTGCTCAGTGATCTCACCCAAGGAGATCAGGTTTGCAAATAACATGAACTCAGAACACCTGATCCATATGTGATCATGTGAACAGAGGGGCTCAGCTACCCCATTGCCCCATGGACACCAGTGCCCCCCCCCCCATGCCACACATCCTCACCCCTTTTATGGATAATTCAGCTTACTGAACAAGATCAGAAGCACAATGTTATGGGGTGTTTTTTTTAAGATATTTATTCTGTTCATATGTGATGATAAATTTCATGATAACAGTTGCCATACATTCTATTCTGAACTAGTGTAGAATACATAATATTAAAAATACATTGTTGTTGCTTTTGTGGCTTCCAAAGAAAATCTCTTTGAGATCTAAGGGGGTTATTAACATCACAAGACTTGCCTTCCAGGCTCACATTAACTTTCACCTCATTCTGTTCCCAAATGCGATGAGACTGATGCCCTCAGGGAGCTCAGAAACAGGGTACACCACTGGTGTCCACACACTGTTTGTCCCCAGCAGTTGGTAGTGAGGTGTAGTCAGCGCTGGCCCTACCATTGGGCAGAGTAAGGCAGTCAGCACAGGCAGCGGATGCCGGGTTCAGCAGAAAGACCTTGGAGGAGACAGCTGTGGGCTATGCAGCCTGCCCTGTCCGCCCCCTGCCCCCCGAGTGAGCCTTCTGCCTTCAGGTACAGTGGAGGATGTGGTCTCATAGCTAGTGTTGAAGAAAAATTCAATGGCTGGTCAAATTGGCTTTTGTACATGGACTCTCCACCTCAGGCAGCAAAGTGTCTTAGCCCAGCCCCAGGTATAGTGCTTCTGTACCTGGACACTGGACTTCCATTTAGTAGCCATGGCTAGCAGCTGTTCACAGACCTATTCCCTGTGAATTGTACAAACACTTTTAGGGTGCAATCTCATGCATGTTTAGACAGAGAAAAGGCCTACAACTCCCAACATGCCCCAGCCAGCCATGCTGGCTGGGGCATGCTGGGAGTTGTAGGCCTTTTCTCTGTCTAAACATGCATAGGACTGCGCCCTTAAAGACCTTTCCTGATCTGGGTCATAAAATTAAATTGCAGCCACTATGCATTTACCCAGCATTTCATGACAAATCACTGTAATAACTTTATTATTTTACTCCTTGGCCCTGATGACTGAATAGTCTTCACTTTTGAGGCATATTGTGTATAAGACTGCATCACCAGTTATATTCTCAAATATCAGTTTATTGTGAACCGCTTAGAGATTTTAATATATTAAGTGGTAGAAAAGTATTCTAATAAATACATAAATAAAAATAGTTTACTCCAGCTGTAATGAACTTCACTGTTGTACTGTCTTCACTACCTGTTCACTTTAATCCTCATGCAGTGGATTAAAGCTGCAGTGTGGACAGTGCAGAAATGAAGTACCTTACTGCTGAAGTTACTGCTGGATTAAACAACTGCTATTTGAAAGTGTGGCTGCAAATGTCTGTTCTTACCCAACTGTCTTCCTCACAACCATGTTTTTTTCAGCAGCAGCCCATAGAGCATATGCTCAACAGCTTCTTGGACTAGTCCCATAAACCTATGCCCAAATGGCTCTCCTGCATATGGATGGGTGAGAAATTTGTTGGGCTCACATTTTAATTTAAATTTACCGAATTCATGCTTCCCAAACTGTAGTAGCAATGTAGAGGGTCAGACTAAGTAGCCTCATGCCTCATGTTTTTGCTGAGCTCTTTCTCCTAAAAATACATTTTGCATGCTGAAAAGATGCAGGAATTTCTTATCTTGTCAACAAGGCTAAGGTCAGAGTTATCATGTTCTCTGCTTATCATGTCCTATAACCCATTTCCTGGACTATAAACAATGGTGCTAGAAGAGGAAATGCTGAATACTGAAAAGCCACACGGAGAGGGGCGGAGGAGCTTTTTCATATGTGTCATAATGTCTATAAAAACAATTTGCTGATGTACTTCGGGGCTTTTGGCACTTTGGGAGTTATCCCGGCCATAAAGCCCACGCGTTAATAAAGAAAAGCTCTTTTTCCTTTACTCCGTGGTCTCTCTGACTCTGATTTCTGCAACAAAACCTGTGCATGAACCAGACTGCCCTGATACATCAATATTTGCACTTTCCCAAATTTTGTGATGCAATGCACAAATTTAAAAAATGCACACACACAAATGTGTCTATTTGGAAATGTGCACATAAATATCTGTACATCTAGATAAATGCATATGAAAGTATGCACGAATTTTCATGCAGACTTCAAAAAACGAATTTGCAAACCAATGGAGCTGTGGGATGGAATGAACAAACAGCCATCCTGTGGCCCCCAGACAGCATCTGGGATGCCATAGGATGCTGCAGCAAGTCCCCCCTGCCACAGCTGGAGACAGAGCTCTGATTGCATCAGAGGAAATCCAAGCATGGATTTTCCTCCACATCCCCCAAGCCCCTCCCAGCCACAGTGGAAAGCCCCATGGTGGCTACCTTACCTGAGTTCAGCATCACAACCCTGGGGATTGCTGTGCTCAGCAATTTACGAATATTTTTGGCAGATGTGCTCATGCTTGTGATCTGATGCAGGGCTTTGAACAGGGCATGCTCACATGTTTTGCAAGCAAAAACAAAATTCTCATCCATCCCTGGCTCAGAGGCTCATCTAGTGGGGAATGCTGTAAAAGAGGATGGAGAAGCAAAAATAATCTCCATTGCTCCTCCCCACCTGCCAGCAGCAACCAGGCAGGGCATAGGATACCCAGAAGCCTCAGATCTTGGAGGCTTTCAATGTCTGGGCACCTGGGCAATAGGATCTTGTCCTTAATGTAGAAAAAAATAAGAAACTGCATGAATCAAACTCGACAGATTCCTCCATCCCTACTCCCGAGTCTTCTCCATTCCCTCTGTGTATCCATCTGCTTTGACCCCTCTGACAACTGCTTTGACCCCTTTGTTCTCAGCTTTCTCCATTATTTCCCTAGGACTCAATTTTTCCATATGTTAAATGATCTGTCCTAAGATTACTATTGCTGATACTGATTTCGTTTGGGGAGGCTCATTAGAGCAAGTGGAATTGATTTAATACTGGGGTATTAGAGTCATGAGAAAAGTGGGTCTATCAGTTGGAATTCCTTGACCTCACATCCTTATATGGTGAGACAGGCTGTCTGAAGAGGAATTCCAGAACAAACTGGATTCTTTGTCACACATCTTTGCCTCCTTCGCAGGTGAGACAGTGAATAATGCTTGTTTCACTCCTGGCCCTGATGTAAAAACACACTTTTTCTCCTGCATAAATCTGGCCGCCTTTTATGATATTCATCAGAGGGTTTGCACCTTGTCCAGTAGAGGGTTGGGACAGGAGACAGGGCCTTAGCAGTACCACTGCCAAAGCTGTGGAATGCCCTTCCTCAGGAAGCTCAGTTGGTTCCATCTCTTTTAGTCTTTATGTGACTGGTCAAGACACTCTTATTTCACCGGGCTTTGAGAGTGCTTTGACTTTGCACCCGGCTGCTACAGATAGATGAATTTTGCCCTGTTTCTTAACTCTCGGTTCTTTCGTATTTTATTCTGGTATTATTGTGTTTTTAGTCTATGTTGTAAGCCAGTGTGAGGACTCTCATAGCTGGAAGGTGGAATATTAATTTTCTAAATAAATAATAAATAAAAATAATGTACATTCAACATGTACAGGCATGGTAAAAGTATTCCCATTCCAAACATAAAGAACCTGCTTCCACAAACACCTTCAAAACCACACAACAGGCTATTTCCAAACAGTTTGGGCCAAACTGCATGAGAGGCAGGAACTCTGTGATAAGGTCTCCCAATGTTTTTTTTGTTTTTTTTAAGCTTAAAAGCAGCTCCCCACCCCCAATTCAATTAGGCTAGCGGTGTTGTGGGAAAGGGGAGTTAACCCTCCCCTGCACCATTTCCCCAATCAAAACCATCCCTAGAAGCTGCTATTAGCCGTGCTGGGAATCGTGCCCTCTGCATTTTGCATTTCGTAACTGCAGTACTTTAAAACACAGGCATAAAATCCAAGAATCATGGGATGCTTTGGCACAGCAGCACATACATGTATGTCCTAAGGCCATCTTAAATTAAGGCAGGCACAACTTAATTTCCCTGTTAAGTTTTGTATGTCTGTCTCAATTACGGAGCTTTCATAATGGTTTGTATGTAAAATAGCGTAAGGAAAGTTAACTGGCAAAGTATAAATGGAAACATTTGCAAATTTCCCCCAGCTGTTGTGAGTGCTAATGTATCTACCTCACAAAAGTCTAGATTTGTGCATAGCTTTAGGGGTCTTTGAAATCCAAAAGACTAATCAAATCTCAGCTGCTTTTCCACTTTGAGTTTTGTAACTCTTGCTATGTGGCACTCATTTCACAGTAACTTATCCAAACAATGGCTGGTGAGTAAGGAGATACTTTGCCTCTTAGACCATTTTCTGAAACTAAGCAAAAATGAAGGTATCAGGTGTATATGATATATGAAACAAAGTTTTCCCTTTAAAATTGTCAGCCCGTAATGTCTATATAACTCCTGTAGTATTAATTTAAACTGATAGGACACCAACTTTCTAGTACCTGTAAAGAATAGCTCTTAAATGGACTGGTTAGAAATACATCCAGGGGTGTTGGTAGATACTTTAAAAAAGGAGGGCACAGGCCTGTAGACACAAAATTTGCATGACATTTGCATGTGCTTGTATTTATAGATGCAAAATTAACAATACTAGAAATTAAATGGAAGGCAAGCCAACTAATTTCCCATCCAAATAACTCCTAATGAATTCTTCAATTAATTTGCATCCTAGGCTCTAGATCACTCAAAACCAATTCCTCTTCAATTAGAATCATAGAATAGTAGGGTTGGAAGGGGCCTACAAGGCCATCGAGTCCAACCCCCTGCTCAATGCAGGAATCCAAGTCAGAGCATCCCTGACAGATGGCTGTCCAGCCTTGTCTTGAATACCTCCAGTGTGGGAGAGCCCGCCACCTCCCTAGGGAATTGGTTCCATTGTCGTATTGCTCTAACAGTCAGGAACTGTTAGAATTAATCTATCTCCAAATAAATTTTCCAACGTATCCTGCTCCAAATCAATTCAATTCCCTTTCAATTAATTCAATTAATTAATTACCACCTCCAAATAACGTCATCTTAATTTAATTTATTCTCCCAAATTAATATCCTACCCAGTAACCAAGATAATTCTCCTCACATTCATTACACATCCAAATCTTGGTCCAAATCAACTCCTCTTGTCAACCCACTCATTTCCCCTCTCACCCCAATTCAAAAAAAGAAAGAAAAAATCTGTGGTTAGGCAAACATCTCCCCCTGCCTTGGTTGGACTTTTCTTCCCAATGCAGATGAGGGAGATAGATTACCACATGCTCCACACACAAGCCTAAGAACTCCAGGCAGCTGCTTCCACTTCTGTCTCTCTTTCTATTTCCTTCAGCCTCTTAAAGGACTAAAGAGCTGGTACACTGCAAAGTGAAGTGCTGCTGTCTACCATCTTAATTTGAATCTTTTCCCTAAAGTGAGCATGGCAATGAGTTCAGCCAATCAGACACCGCTTGGGGGGTGGAGGCAGGGCCAATGGCAATGTGAGCTGGCTCAGATCAAGGTCCACCTAGTTCCAACATGCTTTGCAGGCATGCCAGTGGATGCTAAATGGGCTACTAGTAAGCCACAGTTTATCGTTTTTATCTGCAGAAAACACCTCTTTTAAAGCAACATGATAGGGAGACAGTGTGAGCTGGAAATGGCAGAGAAAAGACTGAAATGAGGGAGGGTGTGTGTCAAGTTTATTGAAGGAGGAAGAGAGGTGCAAGCAGGCAGAAGAATTGGCAGGGGCCCCCCAGTGAGGCTCATCTAGTAGGTTTGAACTGCCTTTGAAGCAAATTGGATTTAGTGCAAAAGAATGAGCGAGGGGACTGTTCTTCTTCAATCCTTCCCTCCCTGAGCAATCACAAAGCAGCTTTAAAAGATGGCAGCTGTTGCTATACTTCCTCATTCATCATACATGTACGTGAACTCAGATGTGTCAAAACGGATGCGGGAACCGGAGGGCCTTTTCTAGCAATGTGGCACACACACTGGAGATTTATCCATTGTGCTTCTATGTGGGAAATAGCTAGTTTAAAGTGGGGGGGGGGGAGCTCAAACAACCACTAAACTCAAAGAGTACAAGCTTTTCTTTGAACACAAATATGTACCTAGACATTACAAAAACAGGAAACGGGTTGGTTAGTATACCGACGACCTAGCACAGCCATCCCCAGTGTGGTGCCCTCCAGATGTGCTGGACGACAACTCCCGGCATGTAGGGGAAGTCTGTCCCCCAGCACTCGGACGTGTATACAAGTTCTGATAATCTTAACATAGAGTCAGAGAAAGGCAAAGATGGGGAAAATTAATGTCTGCCAAACAAAGGGTGGGAAATGGGACCGTGGAAATGGCAAGGAGGGGATTGGGAGGCTATGTAGCCGGCAGAAGCTCAAGTGCTGGAGAAATATTGTGGGCCACACAGGGCTGGAAATGATAGATTCAGATGAAGAAAAGAAGAAAGGAGAGGAAAATAGAGTCAAAGCAGTTATCTTCATCATCATCATTTTTTATTTGCATGCCACTTTTCCACAACATTGTGCCCAAAGCGGCTCACAACATAACAAATGAACAAAAATAAATATAGTTTACAAGATATCCAACAGCAAAAATATAACAGTATTCAAAGAATACAATAGAGACCATTACAAATCCCCATAATGTTCGCAGAAAAATACATAGTAGAAATATCAGTATATATAACATCCAATAAAACGGTACAAATAAACTAAGCTAATTCAACAACTGACCAGTAAAGAGGAGAGAGAATAAAGCAAAATACAAAAGTATGAACAAATATAAATAAATCTCCATTCCACAAGAGGGTTCTCCACAATTAGCCTACAAGCACAGGTTGGTGGCTAGTTATAATTTCCTTGTTCCAGAGACAGGGGAACACAAAGGACCTCGTCATTTCCTGGTTAGTTGCAGATACTTGTGAAAACTAGGGCAGTTCACAACTTTGATCCAAACCCCAAATCCTGAAGCAGATCAGGGTGCTTCAGGCCACAGAATGGGTCGGGATCAGGCCGAAGCACTTGAAAGCAGGATGGATCACTCCGAAGCATTTCGGAGGTGCGTTGCCCCGATCCACACAGCTGCCCCGCCCATCCATGTGAGCCCTCCACTCTTTACCTGGACCCCTAAGGAGCACCCGCAGCTGTCGCCATCTTGGAGGGAGTCACCATTTTCTGTCAAAATGGCGACTCTTCTTCTGGTAAGAGGAGTCAACATTTTTTTTGAAATGGCGACTACCTTGCAGAGGCTGACCGCTGTGGGTGCTCCCAACCGGTCCAGGAAAGGAGCGGGGATCTTGTGTGGCTCGGCAGTGGGGGGAGCTCCGTGGCAATGATGGTGGGGAGGCCACTTGGTGATGGGGGGGCATTTTGAATCTCCGGATCTTGCTTCGGATTCAGAAGCTGAAGTGGGTTGGCCCAGCTCCAGGGCAGGCCGAGGTGGGTCGGGACCAATTCAGGACCTCCGAAGCAGGTCAGGGGGCTGTGCCCAGCCCTAGTGAAAATTCAGTGGGCACAGCATACCCTCAGGTCTCCCAGCTTTTGGTTACAAATTCAAAATGAGGAGATGACTCTTGGACACAAGACCATGATGTGTACAGTAGCCTTTGCTCCAATATGGGTAATAGCGGCTCAAAAGCAATGATGGGGAGACTGAACGGAGGCTTAGCTATTACTAGGGATCCCCTGGAGGCAAAACAATTTGGCTGCAAAAATATAACATCAAATTGAGAGCTCTCAAACAGAGCTTTTCTATACACCTTGACTGCTACAGAGAAACAAACAAACATGGAGACAAGCCAAAGCTTGGGAGAAGGAGACAGCAGAGGGGGATTAGGTAAGGAGTTACCCCAAAAGGCTTTAAAAGGTGGCTAAATGGTTGCACTGGATTCAAGACCTTAATAGCAGCTTCCCAATGTGCTCTAGATTCACAGCTTGACCACTACCATCAGACTCAAAACCAACAAACCATATGGAGGATGCAAGCCTCTGTGAGACACCAAAAAGGGAAGCAGGGAACCCCAAGACTGAACTCGTCACATATGAAACTAGGCTTTGGACTCAACTGGTAGACATGGCAACACAGATCTCTCTGGGCCAAGAAGGCAACAAGGTGGTTCAAGAGAAGGGAAGAAGGACTCCAACCCTGAAAAAGTGGCAGAGAATAGCAGGGAAAGTGCTCGGAAAGGGTCACAAGGAATGGCCTTCGAAAGCAAACAACCCCCTGGGCCAATCTTGGAGCTGTGGGACAGCCAGTGTGTCCATTCTAAATCCTCAAAACAAAAGGCAAGATTGAGCACTAACTCAAAGGTTTTAACTCAAAGCCTTCAGACCACATTGTATAAAAGACTCAGTGGCTCTGAGACTGGACTCGGGAAGGGCTAAAACAATAGTGTGACTCTGGGGGATGAAAGGAAACTTCAAGGGGGTTCTTTGCTATATGATTGAAACCATGCTATGGCAGACAAGTGTGAAACCAAAGGTATCACGAGCGGTGTCCAGGTGGTGCTCTAACCAGCTGACCTTTCATTGTGATGGAAACTCTTTAAAATTGGAGCATATTTCCTGCCAATGCTCTGGATCCATCAATTTACAGGTACCATTGTGGGTTATCTGGATGGCCAGTGACTTGGCAGTCAGGTAGGCATTTGTACATCGAGGAAGCATATAGACAATTAGACTCTGACCCTTCTACAGCCATCTGGGGCCCTTTTCTCATTCCTGGCAGCCTCCAAGCTGCTGGCTGTGCTGCATTTTTGAGAACAAAATGGATTCCTTCACCAAGGTATCAGTGTGATGCCAAGAAAAGTAGAAAGCACAGAGTGCCCATATACAGCCAGCCAGCATGTCTGAACTCCTCTGTAACACCATGGGGAAAAAGCATTGAATCCATTGCTAAAGCTCCCTCATCTTAATTAACAAAAATGTTTTGCTTTCACTTCCTTCCTGGCACAGAGGTCTCTCCCTCCCTCCTTCCACTACAAAGAGAAAATGCCCCTCCTGTCCCCCGCTGTTTTGCACAGTTCTCTTGCTAACAGTGGCTGGAGATGCTTGCACCTCAAAAGCTGACAGCCCCCCGCCCCCGAGACCCTCTCAGGAATAGTTGCTGTGCCCCCACAAAGCTGTATTTTCCTAGCAGTCGAAATGCAATGCAAACTAGTGACATTATCAGATCACACAACAAAATAAAGTATAATAAAAACTGAAATTCAATGACCCAGAGAGGTGCATTTGGAAGATATGCCCCAATATTTGCTGGAAATTCAGCAGACACAGCAGGAAAACAGGCACTGACACGGCTACTGTTAGGGCATTAGCATGACTCTAAAGCACACGGACGCATGCGCACATGCGCACGCACAGACACACTCATCGCGACCACCAGAGAGCACACTGCTGCCCCCCACTTTATCGTGAGCAATGCCTGGATGATTCAGTGAGCACTGCAGTAGATCTGGCTCATGTGCACTAAGCACCTATGGGAAAACCTATTTCATGCAGCCTCAAGTAACCTAGCTGAAATGCAATCTCAGAGTCAGAAGCAGTCGCAGCACAAAATAGCTGCGTTGACCCTCTCCCTTGCTCTCAGCCAGTTCCCCACTCCCCCACCCAGAAAGTTGGGCAGAGCCGGAGAGGCATTCCTGTAGTCTTGGCACCTTGGCGGTGGCATGGTCCCAAGAGGGTCACCCTAAACCTATGCAGCACCTTCCCTACTCACATTGCTCCACCAGTATCCAGGGCCTGCCGGACAGCTGACCCAAAGAGAAACCCTGTCCAGGGCAGATAGTGTATCCCCAGCGGCCATGTGACCCCCTTGGAGGCAGCGTGTCTCCTAGCGTGTCTTTTTCTTGGCAGGGCTGCCTCAGTCCCACTTTGCTGGTGGCTCTCACTATGCATCTATTTAAAAACCTCGCTTCTTTGTTGTTTTTTTAAGGCTACAGACTGTTCATGGAAATATAGACATGCAAAGCAAGCCTGATTATTCGTAAGCTGTATTTGACAGAAAATCAAACTCTCTCCCAGCTGGAAGTGTGGCATCTGAGACAGGTATTAAGCAACAAAAGTCTTTCTCTGTATTTCAAACTGAAACTGCTTTGTTGCAAACAGACTGTGCTATGTTGCATTTTCTTGCTCATTTCACTGAATCCTAAATGTTCTGTTGTGGCTATTTCTGTTCAGAATCTAAGCAGTTAAGGGTGCAATCCTATACATGTTTAGACAGAAAAAAGCCCTACAAATCCCAGCATTCCCCAGCCAGCATTGCTGGGAGTTGTAGGACTTCTTTCTGTCGAAACATGAATAGGATTGCACCTTTAAATCCCTAACAGTGCACCTCTATGCATGTCTACTCAGAGGTAAGTCCCACTGAGTTCAATGGGGCTTACTCCCAGATAACTGAGTACAAGATTGAAGTATAACGGCTCCCAGATAAGTGAGTATAGGATTGAAGCATAAAAGCCTTGGTAAGTGTGTGTGTGTTTTCCCCTTCCATTTCCATCTACATACGCGGGACAGCTTGACCCATTCTCAGGACAGCTTGACCCTTTCCTTTTGAGGAGATGATAGGTTTTGGTTGTTTCCCTGGAGAGCTCAAGGACGTAAAATAGAGCCATTGTTGCTCATGGTGTGTGCCCTTCATTTTTTATGACTCATTATCATCACTGGTGAAACTTGTTTGACTCACCTGTTGGGTCAGAGATGATAGTGGGAAATAGAAGCTGAACTATTTAAAAGACAAATATGTGCAGATAGTGCCATGATATAGTTTAGTCACTAGGAGCTACGAGGCTGTTAATTGGCTGTTACTCCACTGCATGTACTTTCAGTTTTGTCACAGAATTGAGTTCTGAACGCTACATGGAGAGCATTTCCTTTCCTGCTTTTCTGCTACATAACCTCTAGGTGGCACTGTGGTGTGGCACAGCAGTGCAAGTACACAAGTGAAAAAAGCAGTTTCTTTCACTTTTACAATTAAATACTGCATTTTCTCTGCTCTAAAAAAACTCAGTGAAAGTGGTCTTTAGATATAGAAGCGAAACTGGAGGGTTACAACATCATCTAAAGAATTTGTAAACAACCATGAATAGGGAATGACAAGTGCATGATAAATGTCTCATGTAGAAAAGCCCTAGGTAGCACTGGACCTAGTTGTATCTGGGTGGAGCCAAAAGTTTCCTGTTGCTATTCCATTATTCTTTAGGAGAAACAATAAAGTTTTTGTCTAGCTTCTTGCCTGTCCTCTAAGCTTTCCATGACAACAAACAACAAAGATTCTGGCATCTGAAAAAAGCACCCTATGATCTGTCCCTAGCATCAGTCACAGCTGTGAGTATGGAAGTGCGTGCGCAAAACATTTATCTTGTCTCCCCAAAAGCTCGGAAGCTTACAACATAATTTAATGTTAAATCCTAACAAAAATTTTAAAATTTAAAATTTAAACAACAGCTTAGCCATTGCCACTGAAAGCTCTCAAATATTCAAGCAGCAAAATTTTAAAGTGTTCTGTTAATTAACCAAAGGTCTCTCCCTAAAAATGTGAGTAGCAGGAAACAGGCTTTTATAAGCTATTTTCCTGCCTCTCGCTCACAGCCATGTGAGGGCCAAGACATTACTTGAGATCTGTATCTAGCAGCTACACCTTTTTTCATTTTTACTCTAGAGCAGCCTTTCCCAACCTAGCACCCTCCACATGTATTGGAGAGCAACTCCCATCACCCCTTGCTGGCTGGGGATTATGGGTTGGAGAAGGCTGCTCTAGAGTAGGTGCAGGGAGTCCAGTCCAGATCTTAAAAGACCCCCCACACACATTAGGATCCTGATCCATCCAAATTGGGGATCCTGAACCTATTCTAGAGTAAAAACGGAGGGGGGAACCCACATAGCTGCTAGATTTGGGCTTAAAGTAATATCTGTTTTGGCTGCGAGACCCTGGGCAAATGTAGCCCAAAGTCTCACCTGCCATAAGGCTGAATGTTCTGCCTCTTACTTGAGCTCTAGCATCCTTCCCCCATCCCCCTAGGCTTGGGTGAGGGGGCTTTTCTTTCCCTCTGCTTCAGTAAGCTGGGAAGGAAATTGCCAACCCAAATGCCTCTGCTTTGTTCTGGGCTAGATGTAATAATCATCATACAGTTGTTTTGGTTACCTGAATCCAAAGAACTGTGTAACTATTTCCACATGCCCCAAGGGAGTTTTAGAACTGTGTTTCTCCAACTGCAGTCCCTTAATGCTGTGCCGAATTTTTCTGCTCCTTTTTTTCTCTGACCATTATTTCAGTTTGCTTTTGAAATGTATTTGTGATCAAAAAAATTCCAATGCAGAAGGAGAATTTCAGAAATGCTCCTGTCTGGGGTGTGGAGTTATTGGGTTGGATCCAGACTTAGTCATACCTGAGTAGACGCATTGAAATAATTGGGACATAAGTTAATCAGTTCTAACGTAAGTTGATTGCAGTGGGTCTACTCTGAGTATCTAGATATAACCCTTTAAGCTTACCTCTTACGAGTCCCCTGGACTGCAAGGAGGTCAAATCAGTCCATCCTAAAGGAAATCAACCCTGAGTGCTCATTGGAAGGACAGATAATGAAGCTGAAGCTCCAATATTTTGGCCACCTAATGCGAAGAGAAAACTCCCTGGAAAAGACCCTGATGCTGGGAAAGACTGAAGGCAAAAGGAGAAGGGGACGGCAGAGGATGAGATGGCTAGATAGCATCACGGATGCAATGAATATGAACTTGAGCACGCTCCGGGAGAGAGCGCAGGACAGGAAGGCCTGGCGTGCTATGGTCCATGGGGTCACGAAGAGTCGGACACGACTGAACAACTGAACAACAACAACAACAACAATTGTTCTAAGGTGGCCAAGGATGATGTGTCATGTGTGTGTGTTTCTTTCTATTAAACATCTCTCCAGTGTTTTGGAGCCTCTCAATCACCTCATGATGTCTTCCTCTGGGCTTTAATTGAAGCATGGGCAGCTGGGGAGGCTGCAGAGGTTTATATCAAGAAAGACACACACCACCCTCGGCCACCTCAGAAAGATAAGGTAAGTTCAAAAATCCCACCAACTGAAATTCTAAAGCAGTTGAGGCTGGTGGTTCCAATGTCCTTGGGGTGGTGAATCCACTCTGTGTTTCAGTCAGAACCCTAAAGCAGCTCTCCAGCATGCTGAACCTGTTTTGGGGAAAGGGTTCAGCATCTTGGATAGCTCCTTTAGGGTTCTGACTGAAACCCAGAGCGGATTCACGGCCCCGTGACATTGGAACCACCAGCCTCTACTGCCTGAGAATGAGGCAGAAAAATGTACGCCTCTTTCACAGGAGAAGAAAACTCTCAGAAAATTGGAGGACATATTTTGGCCCAGTGCCAGCAGGCCCCCATAACACATGGCACGCCTGTTTTGAATTTGAGGGACTTTCTAAAGCAGTTTGTGATACGCCATGTGGGCCAATGGGAACACATTTAAAAAACCCAAAATACTACCAGGCATATCGAGGCCCTTTGGCATTCCTAAAGTAGTTCTTTGGATCCCAGCCTCTGTCTACAAAGAATCCATATGCAACAAGCATCTCTTAACTAGTCTGAAGAACAGAAGCTTGGGACACCTGAATCATGGTGAGACCTGTTGGTCAGATGCGAAGGGGTTTATGATTTGTAGCAACTTCCAAATAACATAGGGAGGAGCACTAGAATTGTTAGATTTGCCAAAGGCACTTTCACTTGCATTTTTAGATAAAGCACCATTGAGTGAAAAGGCTGTTGAAGAAACTGGCTATTGAGGAAAATACAAGTAGCCGATGATTTCCAATTGCAGAACTAAAAACCAGGAAGGAATGGTTGGGCAGTTTAGTCACATCCATCTTTCCCAGGAAAGTTTTGCGACTCTTTTTGTTGAGGCCTTATGAGCAGATGCAGTAAGCAGATATAAGGAAAAGTTTAGGTCGATTTGTCGTCTGGCCACAGAAGTTACCAGCCCACAAAACATTTTTACTAACCCACCTTTCTGACACACTTAAGGTCTGGCAGGGGAAAAAATGGGAATCAACTGTTTCAGTTTACAAAGGCTTTCCTGGCTGGTCTCCTGCAAGGCGATTCTTGCCTGCCACAGGCAACCAGGCAAGCAAACATTTGCCAGTCTTTGTTAGGTAAGAAGAATCTTATGAGTGCAGATGACTGGAAAACACATGATCCTTGGGGATTCTTTCCAGTGTAACCCTGTGCAGTGCATGTGCAGCTCTCTGGTGGAGGCCAACCCTTTCTGACCCTGAGGACCTATTGTAGAAGGGTTGGTTCTGGGGTGTGGGGAGTAGGGATGTCAGAGAATTCCGCCACAGATCTCGGGGAGGCCAAATGCCAGCGCATTCGGCCCCCCAAAATCGGTGGCGGAACGGTCTGCCCCCCCGCCCCCCCTGGGACGAGACGTTCCTGGGGCGGATCTTCCTGGCGGCGGCTCCGGCGGCGGTGGCGGCTGGTCTTCTGACCGGCTGCCACCGCTGCCATTTCCAGTTAAAAAAGAAGATGTGATAGGCTACGTAAATGTTTACGTAGCCTATCATGGCTGACTTAAAAAAACAACAACGTGTGTACGCAAATGGCGGCGGCCACGGCCGCCGCCATTTGCGTTCCTTATTTTGGCACGTCTTAGTCTATGTCAAGATTTACGTAGACTAAGACGGCGAAAATAAGGGGAACGCAAATAGCGTAGCGTCTGCCATTTGCGTACACGCGTTGTTGTTGTTGTTTTTAAGTCAGCCGTGATAGGCTACGTAAACATTTACGTAGCCTATCACGGCTGACTGCAGGGACGCAAACGGCAGCGGCTACGGCTGCCGCCATTTGCGTCCCTGCTAGCCAGCGGCCGGATGTCCGGCTGCTAGCGGAGCCGGCCGGCGGCTCTGCAGAATCCCTGCGGAGCACAGCCGGCCAGCCAGGATTCCGGGGGGGGGGGAGAACGGAGCGCCTCCCCCCCCATCCAGGATTCCGGGGGGAGCGACAGAGTGCCTCCCCCCCCCCACCATCAACATAATCCGCAAAAGGTAAGTGACTTTCGTAAATCCCTAGTGGAAAGAGGATCTGGAGAGACTGTGAGGAGAAAGAAAAGAGACAGAGATCAAGAAGAAAGTTTCTGAGGAAACTGTGAAGAGGGAAAGACAGAGACAGAAAAGAGAGGGCCAGAGGAAGCTGAGAAGAGACCAGGGGGGTGTCTCCATGAGCAATTTACTCCGAGCTGGCTGTGTTTGGAGGTCATTAGGGCTACATGATGTCATGGCCATCCTGCAGCTGCCCCGGAGCTTATAATGGAAAAAAACGGATTTCCTGAGACTGCTTAAAGTCCAATTCTTTTCCTTAAGTTGGGTTCTCGGCAGTATAGTTGTTGTTTGCCCCAACCCCTGCATTTACCTCGGGTATGCTAGCCCTGCCCAGGGGTGTGCCTTTCACTGTGACCCCAGTCAAGAGGTGTTCCTGTCCCTGTGTTTCCTAGCACAAACCAATTAGTGTCTACTCAGAAGTAACCCCCTTTGCGGTCAATGAGGCTTGTCCCCTGAATGCACACATCAGAATTTACAGAGATACCCCTCCCTTGCAATTGATATAGCACATTTTAAAGCACTAATTCTCTAAAGACTGTAAAGCACTTTCTTGAAGATGTAACTCTCCGTTGTTTGGTTATTGCCATTCAGAAGTAACTTCTTACACCTTCAGTCATCCGATCCTGCAGCATCGGGTTAGAAATGGGGCTGGTTTCACATCCCTTTGTTTCCCGTCCCTGCCTTTCCCAGCACAAATATGTCTACTCAGAAGTAACTCCCATTGTGATCAATGAGGCTTGTTTCCGAAATGCATACTCCCAAAGTTACAGAGATTCCCATGAATAAAAATAATGCATTTAGGACCCTTAATGTCGAAGCTTCGATTGATTGCAACATGGCAGGGAGAACACTGTGTTCTTTGTTGCTTTAAGGAAGGAGATTGTTAGAGCTTCAGCAGGTTCAAAGCAGAGAGTACTCTGTATTTGTAATTATTGTTGCTTTATGAGAGTAAATAATGCGTGGGGGTGGAGAGAAGGAGAGTGAGTTTATCAAAGGAGAAAGTGGGGAGAGCCTGGATGGAGGGAAGCCTCTCTTATTGGTTGAGTATCCCCTGGCTGTCAGATGACATTCACTCCAACCCCTCTATCCCATCTGGAAGTCTGTTCTGTGAAGCAATTTATACTGGTGCAGTGCACTCACTCATGAAGCCCTGCGTGGACCAAAGCTGATCCCTTGAAAAAAAATCCAGGTAATCCTCCATTCACTTCTCCTTCTGTTGTCATGGAGAAACCCCCCCAGGAAGGAGAGCAGCAGAGACCAGCAGCAGTAGCAGCAACATTCTGTTCTTCTCCCAGCTACCAGTCAGCAGTAGTCTCCATAACTAACTGTTAGTGACTGAGGCCTAGTACAGCTACATCTGAATTCTGGATTGCACATCAAGAGAAGGTCTTAAGAAATAACCTATATTGGTGGGCCATATAACTATTGGACTCCATTCCCTCTATTTTATTGTGTAGTTTTACTTTACATTGTTTATTCATTTGGGTGTTTGTTTTGCTTCCTCCCCCTTTCCCCCTTCCCTGTTAAATAAACCCTAATTCTTGTTTTATAGGTTGCTCACGGGGGTTTTCCCACCCCCTTTCAGGGAAGAGGAATCCTGGTGGGCTGGAGGTGCCACATGTTAGTTTGGGGTCAGCATCATTCTCCCTCATCCACTATTGTATGAAACCAGGTCCCATGGTTTCCACTACCCTACAGGGTTGCTGGTAGGGAAAGTGGGGTTACACCAAAGTATCTCAGGACTGTTCCATGAAGACATGAACTTGAAGGGTTGAGTATATCTGTGCTAGGTTTAAGGGTGTTGTGCAGGACAATGCCCCAATTTTTTAATGCATGCCTCACTGCAAAAACATCTAACAGATTGGCAGTTCTGGTTAGACATACAGTTTCAATATATCTTGAGACCTGTTATATATAATGAGTGTCCAGAAAAATGTCATGATCTTTTGCCATGTGCTCAGATTTAGGATAGATTCACTCAGCGCATATGTAGGTATACTTCTGGCGTTGTGTGCATCAGCCCACAGTATGCAATAGAAATGCATTTTCTGGTCTTATTCTTGCATGCATTGATTATGGTTCCTGCCACTAAAAGCATTATTGAACTTAAAGGCTGTTGACCACAACTCTGCTTCTTCAAAATGCCCAGTTACTCTTAGGCAACATTGCAAAGAGGTAACCAAGGATTCCATAGTGTTGTAATTATTATCTAGCTATTTGGGGGTTCAGATTTTCTTTAGGGCTTTTGTAGAGGAGGCTTTTAGCCTGTTATTTTACCAAGGCTTCTGCTTCCAGATTCTATATGGGAGTAAGATCAGCTCCTTTACACATGTTTTTTCCCTGGGGTTTTCTTTCTCTGCCTTTCTATATGTTCCACTACACACCCACTAGACGCTACTGTGGTACAGTGGAATTGCACAAATACACAATGGTTTCATGCTGCCATTCAAGGAAATACCAAACTTTCCTCATTAGAAAAAAAACACCTGCCATAATGATTGCAAACAATGGGAGAGGCCCTGGAGGAGGACGACAAACTACCGTGAGTGAGGAATCACGAGCGCACAATAAATGCCTTGTGTAGAAAGGCTCATAGTCAATTGACACTGCCATGGTGCCCTGATGCCAAGGATGTTTCTATGTATAATGTAATTCCCCAATAAACTGATAATTCCCAGAATGCAGTTCCCATTCCAGAGGTATGGCAGAATTATTAAATTTGGAGAGAGTGCTTGGCAGAGGGTGGGGGGTGGGGGTGGAATGGGAAGTATGCCCCCCAAAACAAAAATATTTTGTATGTAGATGTCAACCTAGATTAGTGAAGAAAGAAATGCCTAGTGACTTTGGCAAAATGATGGCAGAGTTAAACAGTCACAATGTGATGATTGCCAGCATGACAGGGAAAACTTGACCTCTAAAGGAGCAATTGCTACTTGCAAGCTCTTGCTGTAGGATTTTCATTTTAATGAAATCTGGTTAAGATCCAAGATGGCCACCATGCCACTTTTACAGTTTAAAAAATGAAAAGAATTTAGTCTGCAATCCTATGCACACTTACCTGGGACCAATCCCTACTGTGGGACTTGATTCTGAGTAAACATGCTCAGGAGTGCACTGTTACAATTCTTCTTAGGCTATCAGTCATCCAAAGCTCCAAAGCACAGTTTAGCAAGAGTGAAAACTTTTCCTGGGGTACTATCAACTTTGAAAACAAAACACCATACTTCTGCCTTCAGTTTCTTGCCCACTTGTGTCACTAGTGATACATAAGATTGCTACAGCTGTAAGAGATTAAAGAAAAGCCATGTTTCCCCCCTTATTGTTTTCTAGTTTGTTTACTGTATGCATCTGACAGCACTTTCTGTCTCGTCCGTCTCATTTTCTCCCCCGTGCAGTCAATCAGTTTCCCCTGCTGTTTGCGTGAGTCTTTCACACACCAACTGGGGAGGGAAAGACATTTCTTAAAGATAGGAAAATATGATTGTAAAAAATCATAAAATCTGGCAGGGGGACTCAAGGGTGCGAGATAGTACCTGAGACTACTCTTATCTCATTTTTTTAAGCTGAATAACTTTTGTATTGAGGGTTCATAGTTAAAAGCAGAAGTCTATACTGAGTGCCCCATTTCAACTCAAAAGGCTAAGAATCCAGGGCTGCCTAAAGGGCTTTTCTTTAAAATCAAAACAAAACCCTAAAATCCTGCTGATCAGCACTTCAACAGGGCGGAGGGCTAAATCCAGATCCCCATTCCTGCTCCCAACCAACCAACTGGTGGGATTTATATTATTGGGGGGGGGGGATTTAAAGGACGTAAATGCACAACCTGAATTGTTGGATTAGAGAGGGGAACCCCTTGTGCATTATCTATTTGCACATATAGTTCTGTAGGGTGGCCAGGTGTCCTGCTTTACAGAAGACAGTCCTCTATTTGAAGGGCTGCCAGAGGACAATCCTCTATTCATTCCTTAAAAGTGTGTTCTGTTTGAAGGGCTGTCCAATTCAAGTCCGGTTTAAAGGCGAGGAACCATAAGAAGGGTGAGTAGGGACCTTGAAGCCACCCATCACCAGTGAGTACCTGGACAGCAAACTGAGCTGGTACACAGGTTACTTGGTCACAGGGGCGTTGCTAGGTTCTTAAAAGATCCAGGGCACAAGCCCATAACACAGATGTGCATATATATATATATATATATATATACACACACACACACATATACACACATACACGAGTCTAAGTGCACGTCTAATATGTGTGTGTGTGGTGTGTGTGCATGCAGTGTGCTTGCGTGTTTGTATAGATTACATACATACATAAGAAGTGTGCACTGATCCCCTACCCCACTTCAACTCAGACCCCAATTCAGCATTTTGAAAAACATCCCACTTCTGCTCAGGCCAATTTGTAGTCAGACCATTTCAGTTCAGCACCAAACCTGCGTCAAGGTTTGGAAAAATGAGTCTTTATGCTTCCTGCTGACTACCATGGGAAATTAGAAAAAACATGTAACTTTTTTCTCTTGGTCAGAACTGGATGATAATTTCAGGCATAGTAGCCCCCTAGAAGGGGATTACACTGCCCAATGTCAGAAAAACAGGTGCGGGGTTTACATTTTGATTTTCTTTTAAAGGGAACTGCCAATAACATTTTAATTCCTTGGAAGAATTGGGTAAAAATTTCAGGATTCATTGCCACATCAGAGGAGATCATGTCTGCCAAATTTCAGAATGCTAGTCACAAGGGTTTTTGTGCAAGGGTGGCCTTGACATTTTGAGGTCTCCAAAAGAGGACATACTTATCTCCCTATGTTCCTTGTGGACCATTGTTCTGAAAATTACAGATGGCCTAGAGTTGTCCCTAAGTAAGAAACCAGCAAAGTTTCAGAAGGATAGGTTTGGCAGTTCATGTGGAAAGGGAGTTCTCCAATTTGGGGGAGGGAGTGATTTGCTTTCCCTTCCATTCACCCTTTCCCCAACAGTTTTTGGGTAAATTTGTATGAAAATACACAGGTAATTAGAGGTGTCCCCCAGGCAAGAAATCTGCAAAGTTTCTGAAGGATACACATGCATTCTAATTTAGAATTACTAGAATTTATTTACATTTCACCAATGTTAGCAGCAGGGGAACATGGGTGGGAAGGTGCTTGTGGGTTTCCAATGGGCATCTGGTTGGCCACCGTGTGAACAGAATGCTGGACTAGATGGACCTTGGTCTGATGCAGCATGGCTCTTCTTATGTTCTTAAATAGAGAGTGCCTCTGAGCATGTGCAGAATGTTTTTCTTTCACCACTGAGCAGTTACATTCTCCCCCTACCAATTCCGTTCCCCTCCATTGAACCATCCCTCCTCATCCTACCATCCTCCAGCAACTCTTCATAAAAACAGATGTCTTGTTTTGTGCAACTCCTCTCTACTTCCTCCTTGTTATGCACAAGCTCTCACTGTATATTCCTCCCCACAACTTCATTTGTGCCAAGACTTCACCAGGATTCAGCCAATGAGTCTGCTTTCAAAACTAGGCCTAAGTTATGGAGAAACTCTGAGAATGCGCTAAGTGCCTTTCCCTCACCACTGAAGCTAGAGTTCATGCAAAAAAAAAAAACCCAAACCCACAAATGACAAAACATGCATAGGATTGAGCTGAAAGGGTAGTCAGTTCATTAGACTAAATTGGGTAGGCACTGTATTAAGCCTGCAGTACCATGCTCACAACTCAGGACTTATTTCTGAGTAAACATGAAGAACATCAAGGTGCAAACCTCCCTGAAAAAGTAACTTGTGCTGGAATCCTATGCACACTTTCCTAATGGTAAGCCCTATTAAAAATAATGGGACTTCTCAGTGGGCATACATAGGATTGCATAAATTAGCAATATTTATCTCCCCTCCACTTAAAAAACAAACCAAAAACTCCTATTTTTTAATTAAAGCTTTCTGTTCATAGGAACATAGGAAGCTGCCTTATACCGAGTCAGACCCTGGGTCCATCTAGCCCAGAATTGTTGACACTGACTGGCAGCAGCAGCTCTCCAAAGTTTCAGGTAGGATTCTTTCCTAACCCTACCTGGAGATGCTGGGGATTGAACCTGAAACCTTCTGCATGCCAAGCATGTGCTCTACCACTGAGCTACACCTACAGCCCTTCCTATTGCTGGATAATGGCAACTGACAAACAAAACAGCCCACGATTTGTTTCTCTGCAACCATGTGAACCCACTCTTCTCAAAGACTTGAGTGAGGAGAAGGAGAAAAACATAGGGATGTCAGAGAATTCCGCCACGGATCTCGGGGAGGCCGAATGCCAGCGCATTCGGTCCCCTGAAATCGGTGGCGTTGGGATGTACGAAAGGTACTTACCTTTCGCGGATTATGTTTATGGTTGGGGGGAAGGCGTTCTGTCCCTCCCGCCAGAATTCTCGCCGGGGGAGGAGGCACTCTGTTCCTCCCCCCCCCCCAGAATCCTGGCCGGCCGGCTGTGCTCCGCAGCAATTCTGCAGAGCCGCAGGCCGGCTCCACCAGCAGCCGGACATCCGGCTGCTGGCTAGCAGGGACGCAAATGGCGGCGGCCGTAGCCGCCGCCATTTGCATCCCTGCAGTCAGCCGTGATAGGCTACATAAACATTTACGTAGCCTATCACGGCTGACTGCAGGGACGCAAACGGCAGCGGCTATGGCCACCGCCATTTGCGTCTCTGCTAGCCAGAGGCCGGATGTCCAGCTGCTGGCGGAGCCGGCCAGCGGTTCCGCAGAATCCCTGCGGAGCACAGCCGGCAGGCCGGGATTCTGGGGGGGGGAGGAATGGAGCGCCTCCCCCCCGTCCAGGATTCCGGGGGGGAGGGACGGAGTGCCTCCCCCCCCCACCATCAACATAATCCGCGAAAGGTGACTTTCGTACATCCCTAGAAAAACCAGCCCTCTTGTCTGTTTGTATAAAGTCAAATACGGTTCAGAACTTCTCTCGCCCGCCGAAGAGAATTCTTGTTAAGAATTCCCCAAGATATGCTCTGGGTGGAGTAAAGAAGAGAAAGAAAGAAAGAAAGAAAGAAAGAAAGAAAGAAAGAACAGGGGAGGGGAGGGGAGGGGAGGGGAGGGGAGGGGAGGGGAGGGGAGGGGAGGGGAAAAGAAGAATGGTGATTGGAAATGTGTGTGGGGGTGGGGGTTAGAGAGAATTGCCTAAGCCAAATGGCTCCTTTAAGAGAGGTAGTACTTCAGAGGAATTTAGGAGGCTGTGGAGGGTTTGCAAGAATTGCATATACTTAAATGAACTTTATGAGGTGAGGTGCTTGAGGGCTTTTTCTAGCTTTTTTAAAACTGTAGAACCTATTTCAAAGCCCCAGCAGTTTCTCAATTATGACAGCACATAGTCCTAACCCTCCCTTTGGGATTGTTTGAGTCCTACAGCTATTTGCTGTTGTTGTTCAGTCGTTCAGTCGTGTCCGACTCTTCGTGACCCCATGGACCATAGCACACCAGGCCTTCCTGTCCTGCGCTCTCTCCCGGAGCGTGCTCAAGTCCATATTCATTGCATCCGTGATGCTATCTAGCCATCTCATCCTCTGCCGTCCCCTTCTCCTTTTGCCTTCAGTCTTTCCCAGCATCAGAGTCTTTTCCAGTGGGTTTTTTCTTCGCATTAGGTGGCCAAAATATTTCAGCTTCAGTTTCAGTATCTGTCCTTCCAATGAGCAGTCAGGGTTGATTTCCTTTAGGATGGACTGATTTGACCTCCTTGCAGTCCAGGGGACTCGTAAGAGTCTTCTCCAGCACCACAGTTCGAAAATATCAATTCTTCGGCGCTCAGCCTTCCTTATAGTCCAGCTCTCACAGCCATACATTACTACTGGGAAAACCATAGCTTTGATTATACGGACCTTTGTTGGCAAGGTGATGTCTCTGCTTCTTACTATGCTGTCTAGGTTCGCCATAGCTTTCCTCCCAAGGAGCAAGCGTCTTTTAAATTCATGGCTACAGTCACCATCTGCGGTGATCTTGGAGCCCAAGAAAATAACATCTGTCACTGCTTCCATTTCTTCCCCTTCTATATGCCAGGAAGTGATGGGGCTAGATGCCATGATCTTAGTTTTCTTAATGTTGAGTTTCAAACCAGCTTTTGCACTCTCCTCTTTCACCCTCAACAAGAGGCTCTTGAGATCCTCTTCGCTTTCTGCCATTAGGGTGGTATCATCTGTGTATCTGAGGTTGTTGATAATTCTCCCAGCAATCTTAATTCCGACCTGTGATTCATCCAACCCAGCGTTTCTCATGATGGACTCTGCATGTAAGTTAAATAAGCAGGGCGACAATATGCAGCCTTGTTGTACTCCTTTCCCAATTTTGAACCAATCAGTTGTTCCATGTCTGGTTCTTACTGTTGCTTCTTGACCCTCGTACAGGTTTCTCAGGAGACAGGTAAGGTGGTCTGGTACTCCCATCTCTTTCAGAATTTGCCACAGTTTGTTGTGATCCACACAATCAAAGGCTTTAGCGTAGTCAATGAAGCAGAAATAGACGTTTTTCTGGAATTCTCTTGCTTTCTCCATGATCCAGCGAATGTTGGCGATTTGATCTCTAGTTCTTCTGCCTCTTCGAAACCCCGCTTGTACTTCCGGTAGTTCTCGGTTCGCATACTGCTGAAGCCTAGCTTGTAGGATTTTGAGCATAACCTTGCTGGCATGTGAAATGAGCGCAATTGTACAGTAGTTTGAACACTCTTTGGCATTGCCCCTCTTTGGAATTGAAATGTAAACTGACCTTTTCAAGTCTTGTGGCCATTGTTGAGTGTCCAAATTTGTTGGCATATTGAATGCAGCACTTTAACAGCATCATCTTTTAGGATTTAAATAGCTCAGCAGGAATACTGTCATCTCCGCTAGCTTTATTGTTACTAATGCTTCCTAAGGCCCACTTGACTTCACTCTCAAGGATGTCCGGCTCAAGTTCAGTGACCGCACTATCATGGCTATCAGGGACATTCAGATCTTTCCTGTATAGTTCTTCTGTGTATTCTTGCCTCCTCTTCTTAATCTCATCTGCTTCTGTTAGGTCCCTGCCTTCTTTGTCCTTTACCATGCCCATCTTTGCACAAAACGTTCCCTTGAGATCTCCGATTTTCTTGAAGAGATCTCTAGTCTTTCACATTCTGTTGTTTTCCTCGATTTCTTTGCATTGTTCATTTAAGAAGGCCGCCTTGTCTCTCCTTGCTATTCTCTGGAACTCTGCATTCAGTTGGATATATCTTCCCCTTTCTCCCTTCCTTTTTCCCTTCTTTCTTCAGCTACTTGTAAAGCCTCATTAGACAGCCACTTGGCTTTCTTGCATTTCTTTTTCTTTGGGATGGATTTCGTTGCTGCCTCCTGAACAATGTTACGGACCTCCGTCCATAGTTCCTCAGGCACTCTGTCTATCAGGTCTAATCCCTGAAATCTATTCCTCACCTCCACTGTATATTCATAAGGGATATGATTGAGGTCATACCGGAATGGTTTAGTGGTTTTCCCTATGTTCTTCAATTTAAGCTGAAATTTTGCATCAAGATGCTCATGATCTGAGCCACAGTCAGCTCCAGGTCTTGTTTTTACTGACTGTATAGAGCTTCTCCATCTTTGACTGCAAAGGACATAATCAATCTGATTTCGATATTGACCATCTGGTGATGTCCATGTCACCTCTTGTGCTGTTGGAAAAGAGTGTTTGCTATGATCAGTGTGTTCTCTTGGCAAAACTCTATTAGCCTTTGTCCTGCTTCATTTTGTACACCAAGGCCATGCTTGCCTGTTATCCCAGTTATTTCTTGACTTCCTACTTTAGCATTCCAATCCCCTATGATGAAGAGGACATCTTTTTTTGGTGTTAGTTCTAGAAAGTGTTGTAGGTCTTCATAGAATCGATCAACCTCAGCTTCTTCGGCATCAGTGGTTGGGGCATAGGAAAAATTAAAATGGAGGGGGAGAAAGAAGTTTGTGGAGGCTGGTGGATCCTTTGCTATCTGAAGCTACTAAACTTCTGCAGAAACCAAAGGTTCCAGTTTGGGGCAGTAAAATCAGATGCAGTGTAAAATACCAGTATTTCACATGGTGGTTTTTCTTCCCTTCCTTCTCCCTCTTCAAAATTTCATTGCAGGCAAGCTCCCAACAGTGGGCATTTAAGAGCAGAAAAGAAAAGTAGGGAGAGAGAGGTTTTTTGCACCTCAAAAAAAACAACAACACTCTACACCAGAGATTAGAGATAGTGACCTCCTAATGGTCACCTCAAACACCTTCTGATTAGGATCTCTAATCCTGTTTTCCCACCTCCTAGCTGAGCAGAGCAGAGCAGAGCAGAGGAAGCTGCTCCAGCTAGGGATGTACGAAAGGTACTTACCTTTCACGGATTATGTTTATGGTTGGGGGGGAGGCGTTCCGTCCCCCCCCCAGAATCCTCGCCGGGGGGGGAGGCGCTCCGTTCCTCCCCCCTCGGAATCCTGGCTGGCCGGCTGTGCTCCGCAGGGATTCTGCGGAGCCGCCGGCCGGCTCCACCAGCAGCCGGACATCCGGCCGCTGGCTAGCAGGGATGCAAATGGCGGCGGCCATAGCCACCGCCGTTTGCGTCCCTGCAGTCAGCCATGAAAGGCTACGTAAATGTTTACGTAGCCTATCACGGCTGACTTAAAAAACAACAACAACACGCATACGCAAATGGCGGCGGCCATGGCCGCCGCCATTTGCGTTCCTTATTTTGGCACGTCTTAGTCCACGTAAACATTTACATAGACTAAGACGGCGAAAATAAGGGGAACGCAAATAGCGGAGACACTACGCTATTTGCATTCCCCTTATTTTCGCCATCTTAGTCTATGTAAATGTTTACGTAGATTAAGACGTGCCAAAATAAGGAACGCGAATGGCGGCGGCCATGGCTGCTGCCATTTGCGTACACGTGTTGTTGTTGTTTTTTAAGTCAGCCGTGATAGGCTACATAAACATTTACGTAGCCTATCACGTTTTTTTTTAAAAAAACCTAGCCGTGATAGGCTACGTAAATCTTTATGTAGCCTAGCACTTTTTTTTTTTTTAAACTGTAAATGGCAGCTGCAGCTGGTCAGAAGACCAGCTGCCGCAGCCGCCGCTGCCACGCCGCCACCGCCAGGAAGATCCGCCCAAGGTAAGTCTCGTCCCGGGGGGGTGGGGGGGCGGCCGTTCTGCCACCGATTTCGGGGGGCTGAATGCGCTGGCATTCGGCCTCCCCAAGATCCGTGGCAGAATTTTCATACATCCCTAGCTCCAGCTAGTCTAGGGACTATAGAAGCAAGCAAGCTCCCAGAAAGCGAGTGATCAGAGTGAGCAAACAGGGAGAGCAACAGGAATTTGGCAGGGGAGTTGCAGTGGAAGAGGAGGAAAAGGCGACAAAGGCAAAGAGGTAAGTGGGGTGGAGTAAGCCCAGGGGGCTGTCTTTTCCCTTCTGAATGGTTGTGAGCTCACCAGGTGCTCCTGAGAACTCCAATTGAATTGAGGGGGTGTGGCCTGAGTACTCCCAGCAGCTGTGTGGACAGGAAGTTTCAGTCTGTTTCCCACCTCCTTGCTGAGCAGAGCAGAGGAAGCTGATCCATTTGGTCTAGGGACTATAGAAGCAAGCAAGCTCCCAAAGAGTGAGCGATTGAAGTGAGTGAAAAGGGAGAGCAAACAGGAGTTTGGCAGGGGAGGTCAAGGGGGAGGCCCCTAACATTTATTTAAAAAAAAAAACATTTTTTAATTTATTTTTCTTGTAACACACACTTCCATACCAGTGGGACTCTGTTTTTAACCTCCAGTGAGTACAGGATCAAGCACAGGCTACTCTAGAACAATCAGAAAGCTAGACACAAAAAGAGAAAAGAGACTATGGAAGGACAAGACTCTCCAGTGGTGGTGACCTGAAAGGTGTGTGCAGTGTTTGTTTTCTTGCCTGAAAACAACATGGCCTACACGTGCAACAAGTGCAAGTTGATCACACTGCTGGAAGAAAAAGTAAGAGGACTGGAGCAGCAACTGTCGACCCTCCAGGGAATAAGAGAACACAAAGAGTTCTTGGATAGAACAGTGGAACTACAGCAGCAAAGTGAAGAACAGAAGCTTGAAGAACAACAGCAAGCTGAGACAGAAGAGGAAAATGCTGAGGTGAGGTAAAATGCAGTAGAGGATTCTCCTTGGAAAAGGGTGAGAGTTAGGAGAAGAAGAACTAGAAGCCACTCTGCACCAGTGGAAGCAGTGGAGCTATGGAACCGTTTCCAGGTACTTGAGGATGAGACTGGAGGACAGCCTGCAGAGGAAGAATTAAAGGGGAACCTGCATGAGAGTGAGCAAGAGGCTGAAGGTCAGTCAAGCAGAGGCAATGAAACCAAGGCCTACAACAACGAGAAGAGAAGAGGAGTAGTAGTGGGAGACTCCTTGCTGTGTGGGATTGAAACCCAAATATGTCGTGAAGACCCGTGGACTCGCCAGGTATGCTGTCTCCTGGGAGGATGGATTAGAGACATGACTGAAGGGTTGCCTGCACTCATAAAGCCCACTGACAGGTATCCCTTTCTTTTCATCCATATGGGAACAAATGACACCGCCAAGTGGAGCTACAAAGAAATCACGTCAGACTTTGAAGCTTTGGGAAGGAAACTCAAGAACTTTGGGGCCCAGATAGTTTTCTCATCCATCCTTCCAGTAGTTAGAAGAGGGATAGAAAGGGAAAGAAAAATATTCTAGGTGAATGACTGGCTACGAAGGTGGTGCCGACAAAAGAAATTTGGATTCTGGGACCACGGGCTATACTTCCTGGAAGATGGACTGTTGGCAAGGGATGGGCTGCACCTCACAAAGGCTGGGAAGAATGTGTTTGGCCACAGCATAAAGAGCTTTATCAGGAGGGCTTTAAACTGAATCCTATGGGGAAGGGGGTAACAATGGACAAAGACTCATGCACTGCAACGGAGAGAACAGCTCTAATAGCACCCAATAATAGTCTTCACGAACATGTAGGAAGAAAGCCAGACCATGAAGCACATGGTCTTCCATGTCTATATACTAATGCCCAGAGTATGGGAAACAAACAGACCAAACCTGAACTCTTAATACAGGAGGGAAATTATGACTTGATAGGTATAACTGAGACTTGGTGGGATTACTCTCATGACTGGAATACAGCAATTGAAGGATATAACTTGTTCAAAAAGAACAGGAGGAACAGAAAGGGAGGTAGGGTTGCACTATATGTGAAAAATACATATCTCTGCACAGAAATACAGGAGGATGAGCTTGGTAGCCCCATCAAGAGCATCTGGGTTAAAATAAATGGAGCAAAGAATAAAAGGAACACGGTGGTTGGAGTCCAATACCGGTCACCCAATCAAAAAGAAGACAAGGATGAAACTTTTGAAAAGCAAATAGCCAATGTTTCAAGGAAGCATGATGAAGTAGTAATGGGGGACTTCAATTTCTCCGATATTTGTTGGGAAACAAATTCTGCAAAACATGGCCCCTCCAGGAAATTCCTGACCTGTGTTGCAGATAATTTCCTCCTACAGAAAGTAGAGGAAGGAACTAGAGGACTGTCTATCCTTGACTTGATCCAAACCAACAGAGATGACTTAGTCGATAAAATAGCACTTACAGGAACTCTGGGGGAAAGCAACCATGTTATACTTGAGTTCTTGGTTCTAAAGGAAGCAAAAGCCGAATGTAGCCAAACGCATACCCTGGATTATAGGAAAGCCGATTTTAATAAACTCAGGACAATGATAAGTAAGGTCCCATGGCAAGCAACTCTAACGAGAAAAGGAGTCCAAGATGGGTGGGAGTTTTTAAAAAAGGAAATTCTCAAGGTACAATTACAAACATTTCCAACAAGAAAAAAAGGTGGAAGACAACAGAAGAAGCCATTGTGGCTTCACAAAAAGCTGAGAGAAAAGATGAAAACAAAAAAGTACTCATATAGGAAGTGGAAGGAAGGACAAGCAGCAACAGAAGAGTACAGGCAGGTAGCACAGAATTGCAGAGATGGCATCAAGAAGGCTAAAGCTGAGAACGAGCTGAGGTTAGCGAGGGATGCTCAAAGCAACAAAAAGGCTTTCTTCAGATACATGCATAGTAAAAGACAGAGGAAAGAAATGGTGGTTCAGCTATTAAATAAGGATGGCAAAATGATAACAGATGACAAAGAAAAGGCAGAAGTGCTCAGTTCCTACTTTGGCTCACTCTTCTCCTGAAAGAGGGTCTATGACCCTCCTGGCAAAGGCGAAGTACAGGGTGAAGGGGCAGGATTGCATCTTGAGTTCGATAGGCATATGGTCAAGGAACACCTAATTACTTTGAATGAGTTCAAATCTCCAGGGCCAGACGAACTGCATCCTAGAGTAATAAAGGAACTGACAGAAGAGCTCTCAGAACCACCATCTATTATCTTTGAGAAATCATGGAGAATGGGTGAAGTGCCAGATGACTGGAGGAGGGCTAATGTTGTCCCAATCTTCAAAAAGGGTAAAAAGGAGGAACCTGGGAACTACAGACCAGTCAGTCTGACATCAATCCCTGGGGAAATTCTGGAGTAGATTATAAAGCAATCCATCTGTAAACACCTTGAAAACAATGCAGTGATTACTTGAAGCCAACATGGATTTCTCAAGAACAAATCCTGCCAGACGAATCTGATCTTATTTTTTTAATGGTAACCTCCCTTGTGGACTGTCAGAATGCTGTGGACATGATATACCTTGACTTCAGCAAAGCTTTTGACAAAGTGCCCCATGATATCCTGATGAGCAAACTAGCTCAAAGTAGGCTAGATGAAACAGCAATCAGGTGGATCCACAATTGGCTACAGAATCGGACTCAAAGAGTGCTTATCAATGGGATCTTCTCAAACTGGGGAGAGGTAATGTGTGGGGTAACACAGGGCTCAGTCCTGGGCCCAGTGCTCTTCAACATTTTTAGTAATGACTTGGAGGAGGAGGTGCAGGGAGTGCTGATCAAATTTGCAGATGACACAAAATTGGGTGGGATATCTAATACCTTGGGAGACAGAAACTAAATTCAAAGCGATCTTGATAAACTGGAGTGCTGGGCAGAAAACAACCGAATGGCATTTAATAGGGATAAATGCCAAGTTCTGCATGTAGGAAAAAGAAACCAAGCGCACAGTTACAAGATGGGCAATACTTCACTCAACAACACTACAAGCGAGAAGGATCTTGGAACTGTTGTTGATCACAAGCCGAATATGAGCCAACAAAGTGATGTGGCTGCAAAAAAGGCAAATGCTATTTTGGGCTGCATTAATAGAAGCACAGCTTCCAAATCCCAGGAAGTATTAGTTCCCCTCTACTCAGCACTGGTTAGGCCTCATCTGGAGTACTGTGTCCAGTTCTGGGCACCGCACTTTAAGAAGGATGCAGACAAGCTGGAGAGGGTTCAGAGGAGGGCAACAAAGGTGATGAGGGGACTGGAAACAAAGCCCTGTGAAGAGAGACTGAAAGAACTGGGCATGTTTAGTCTTGAGAAGAGAAGACTGAGGGGAGATAGGATAGCGCTGTTCAAGTACTTGAAAGGTTGTCACAGAGAGGAAGGCCAGGATCTCTTCTTGATCATCCCAGAGTGCAGGACACGGAACAATTGACTCAAGTTACAGGAAGCCAGATTCCGGCTAATCATCAGGAAAAACGTCCTGACTGTTAGAGCAATACGACAATGGTACGAATGACTGAGGGAGGTGGTGGGCTCTCCCACACTGGAGGCATTCAAGATGAGGCTGGACAGCCATCTGTCAGGGATGCTCTGACTTGGATTCATGCATTGAGCAGGGGATTGGACTCAATGGTCTTAAAGACCCCTTCCAACCCTACTATTCTATGATTCTATGATTCCACTGGGTGACTTGACAGTTTTTACTTTTTGTTTTAGACTTTGAGAAAAGGAAACTTTACGCATAGCTAGCACAAATGCCACTGGATGTAACTTTCTGAAATTTGGTAGGTTCAGTCAGCTCCATGGGGCCCACTAGGTCCCCAAATTCCATGAATTTATGTGGAAGCACAAAAAAATTATAGCTCTTTTACTTTGACAGATTTTCTTGGAAAAAGCATATTTTACCTGTGGCTAGCAAAAAAGCCACTAGACCTAACTGTCTGAACTTTGGCAGGCTCAGTCATCTCTATAGGGGCTGCCAGATCCCCAAATTCCATGCATGTATGTGGAAGCACACAAAAAATATAGCTCTTTGCTTTGACACATTTTCTTGAAAAAAGCAAATTTTACCTGTGACCAGCACAAAAGCCACTGGACCTAACTGCCTGAAATTTGGCATATCAATCAGCTCCATGGGAGCTACCAAGCCTCCAGATTTCATGTATTTATCATACAAACTAAAAAAGTTATGGCCATTTTTGTTTTCCAATACAAGTCCATGGGAAAATGTTAAAAAAAAAAAAAAAGGCAATTAGGACAGCTCAAAAGATCCAGGGCACAGCTCAAAAAAGATCCGGAGCCCTTGCCCAGGTGGGCCCCTTTCCTATGACACCTTGCCTGGTCACAGCCTTCCCTATGTTGGTGAGATATATTGCATTTCTATATACATTATAGTAATTATTTCTAAATTTGCATCGATCCATATAAATGTGTAAATGTTACGTAAATCTGTGTCCTCTTTTCTGGCGATGCATATGTGGTCACCCTGTTCCTCATCCAGCTATGTTAGGGACATACATATGGAAGCCTGGCTGGACTGGGGCAGTTGTGGTGACTATTAGTAACTGATAGTTCAGTAAATAACTAGAATGCATGTCCCAAGTTCTGATCATTAGACGTCAGATTTTTCTAGTAACCAGAGTGTCTTAGATTATGTGTGGATCAAATTATGCGTTTCTGGATGATATGGAATAACCCTAACCATTTTGATACATGAGTAAGTGAGCAAGCCAGTGAGTCCCAGTTTGGTTGAATATTAAATATATTATTAATATATTTAATATTAAATTATTATAAATGTATAAAATTATAACAATAGATAAATAATATTAAAATAGTCTTATTATACTAAATGCTATGATGGACCAGCCTCTTATTAAGGAGAATTTATACATTACACATGGATTATTCAAAGCTACAATATGTTTGACATGGATATTCAAGAATTGCATTGAATACTAACCATAACCAAAAAGGTTAGGGTCTACTATACCATAATCATGCTTGTGGCATTTCATATTGCTGAGAAAGGCAGGCTCTCTACAAGAAACATATCCATCTGTCACAAGAGTTTCAGACATATTGCATTAGGCACTTGGCATTGACTGGGGTAAAGTAATGGTGTTCAAAGATGGCAATAGTCCTTGGCAAGAGTGCTCAGCATTAAAAACAGGTTGATCAAAGCTCACTTTTGTGAGGAAGTGGGAATACCATGAGTATGAGATGGAAGATAAAGAATCCTTCCAAAAAGAAAGAAAAAAAATGGCGAGGATCCAAAAGCTTATTTGGAGAGCCAGCATTATATAATGGATAGAGTGCTGGATTTAGACCTGGACTTAGTGCTGGAAGCCCTGGATTCAAATACCTAAGCCATAAATCCCTGGGTGACTTTGGGTGACTCACTATCTCTCAGCCTAGCCTACCTCCCAGGGTTATTGCAGAGTAGGGATGTACGAAAGTCACTTACCTGTTTGCGGATTCTGTTCGCGGTGGGGGGGGCACTCCGTCCCTCCCCTTGGAATCCTCGACAGGGAGGGAGGTGATCCGGTCCTCCCCCTGGGAACATCGATGGCCAGCTCCACTCCGTGGCCAGGCCGCGGAGCAGCCGGCCAGGGCTGTCCGCAGCTGGATTTCTGGCCATGGACGGGTTGCTGCAGACGCAAATGGCGGCCACCGTAGCGGCCGCCATTTGCGTCCAGCCAGGCAGAATTTACGCAGCCTATCACGGCTAACCCCTAAAAAAAACAAAAAACCAGCGTACGCAAATGGCGGCGGCTACAGCGGCCGTCATTTGCGTTCTCTATTTTTCGCCGTTCTAGCCTACGTAAATACTTATGTAGGCAATTATGGCAAAAAAAAAAAGTGGAACCGCAAATACCGTAGTGGGCGCTATTTGTGCTTCTTCTTTTTTCGCCATTCTAGCCTACATAAATATTTAGCCTATCACAGCTTGAAGGATGGCAATGGTGGCCACAGCAGCCCGGCCGCAGCTGGCCAGGAGACCAGCCGTTGCCGCCACCAATGCCACCGCCAGAGCTGCCGGAACTGCCGCCGCTGAATCCGCTGCATCCGCCCCAGGTAAGTTCCATCCCGGGGGATTCCACGGGGGGGGGGGCAGTAGGCCGTGGCGGACTGGAATCCATGGCAGAATTTTCTGCCACCCCTATTGCAGAGATACGCTGGGGAGTGTCCTGTGCGCACCACTCTGAGCTCCTTGGAAGAGGGGGAAGAGACAAATAAAATACAGTGAACCCTACAGATAGTGTCAGGAGCGCCCTTACTACCTTCTGAAATCCTCAAGTAGCCGGAATTAGGGATGTCAGAGAATTCCGCCACAGATCTCAGTGGTGGAAAGAAGCCCCCCATCCCACCACCCCGCGAAAGGCATGCAAAACGGAGCACTTACCTGGTGCTGTTCGCGCTGCTTTGCGAATGGCGGCCGCATCTGCGGCCCCAATTCGCTTCTCCATTTTTGCCATGATAGGCTACGTAAATACTTACATAGCCTATCATGGCTAACGCAGGGACTCCATTTGTGTCCCTGCAGAGGCCATGATAGGCTACATAAATATTTACGTAGCCTATCACGGCAAAAAAAGGGAACGCAAATGGCAGCTGCTGTAGCCGCCGCCATTTGCGTCTGCAGACTCCACACGCCTGTGAACCCACCCGGCCGGTGGCTCTGCGGAGTTGCCGCGGAGCGGACCCAGCCAGGTTAGGATTTTGGGGGGAGGCGCAGAGCGCCTCCCCCCCCCACGAATCACCCCCTTCGAAAAGGTAAGTGATTTTTGCACATCCCTAGCCAGAATCAACACGCAGATAAAAGGGCTCTTTTCCAAGGCTTTATTTCTATTCAGCCTAATGATGCTTACAGATGCTAATTGCCTGAGACTAAGTGGAAAACTCAAAGGAGCAGCCTACCAGGGGATTCTAAGCGTTAGGAACGTCAGTTGGTCTCCATTTGGAGAAAAGCGCGGCAACTCTCTGAACTTAAGGAGCAGGAGGGGAGAGTCCCCCCCTTTCCCGTGGGGCATCGGGGAGCAGCTGTTGTCATCACGCCAAGTGGGCTGAGCACCTCCTCTTGGCGCCTACAACTTCTCGCTTGCCTCTGCACCTGCGCCTCGCGTCTAGAAGCTCAAGTTGTCCCTACCTCTCCATGCCAGGGTCACTGTCGCTCCCAGGAATGCGAGCGGGTGGGGGGGGCTCTCCCTCCAGCTGCGCCTCTGAAAAACAAGCAGGTTCCTCTCCCACGGATTGTATCTCTTCCTCAGAATCAGAGCTGCTTTGGGACTCTATGGGCTCAGATCCAATCCTGACAGACAGCACTGAATTAAAGTACACGTTTTAGTGCTTTAAACATTTTAGGCACTACTGTTGCTGGTTTTATTTTAATGCTTTTTAAACTTGTTTTTAATCTTGTGCTTTAGATTTTTATATTTTATGGTTTTAATTTTTATACACTGCCCACAGAATCTCTTGTTAATGGGCAGTATAAAAATTGCTGTTAATAAATAAATTAACAGTGGGCTCTATGCTGAAACATACTCTGGGATTCCTGCATTCTGAGCCATTCATTATGTTCCCTCTTCTGCATGCCTTTGGCACAAGCATATAAAGGTAACCCATCTCTTGTCCCATGAAATCCCACATCATGAAACAGCATGCATATAATTGTTCTGCCCCTCATACTATAAATGTCACCACACACATACTGAGCAGAAGGGGAATGTTCAAAGAGCCCCCATGCACTGAGATGGAGAGGCAATGCTCCTGTACAAAAGTTCTTCATGAATTTCAGTACAACATGAGGCCCAGTTTTGCTGTGGCTCTATATACTTAGCTCAATGGTTAATCCAAGCTGCAATGTATTTAGTCTCTGTGCAAACATCTCTTCAGAGGAAAGGAAAAATGGGTGTTGGGATGAAATAGGATTAATTCCTTCTGATCTCTATAGGAAAAATACTGAAGCACCAAGATGAAGCACCAATATTGAAGCACACAAGACTCAAATCTGGCATGCCACAATTTTGATAGCTTTAAACTGCTTCAGCAAAATAAGAGAGATCTCAGACCATATTCTCTACAGTACATGCAAAACAGAAGGGCAAATTTTCTCTTGATGGTTGAGCACCTAAATGCATGCTGTGATGGATGTTAGAGAATCTGACATTACATAGTATGGCAGCAAAAACTGAAATATGTATAGAATTTCAGAACCATTACTGCCTTAAATTCATCTCAATCTAGTTTGCTTGGTCAACATTTTGATGCCTTTTCCCATCCAATTTAGTAGGAATTCATGTGGAAAATAATAATCCCACCTCTCAACCAACTTTAGGAGATAACAAATATTTAATGACGCCCTACCTAGAAACAATAAATAAATTTGAGTTCCTCCTGGACTCCTGTGGAAAGATGTAATGAAAATTTTATAAGGTGGAAATTAATAAATTATAAATCTGGCTGTTAAAATGTGAATCACTAAAGACTCTTGACACCCTTTTCCTTCCTCTAATTAGAATTTAAAAATAAATAAATGAATGTATAAACCCGCTGCAGTTCTAGACACTAACTTGCTTTTCAGTACATGTCATGAAGCTAATAAACCCTGACAGTGCTACAGTTTACATGCCTTCATTCACAAATTAAAATTGCTTGGAGGGACAGTAACAAGAGGAAATACAAATGATTTCAAATGCAATCCATTTATAAGAATCATGTTATAACAAGCAGCATAACCACAAACACATTTTTGACAGCTGAGCATTCATCACAGTATTTTTAGGCACATAAAAAGGAGAAATCATAAGAGTGTGCACTTCCCATTTATGTATTCTTTTTTCAAGGACACTGATCAGAGGTACTTTTATCTATCTTTAGTGACATCCAGCATTACATGTACACACAAAGACATTGTTTCATTCACATCAAACCAAAACATCAATTAGATCTGTTATAGCTTTGGATACTTGGTGAAAATCATCTCTATAGGCTACCTACTAAGAGTGGTACAGATACAGAATGTTCTCATTGACTGCAATTCCACTGTTCAGGAGTTTGCAGAGTGTGTAAGGTTTACACTAGGGGTGGGCAACCTCCCCCTGCCCCCGAAGAGCTGCATGTGGTGATGGGTGGCCAGGAGGGGGCCTCATTTGCATGTGCACATATGAGCATACACAGTACACACACACACACACTTATGCACATACACATGCTCTCTCAATCCCACACATACACTCTCAAGCTTTCTCTCAAGCATGCATATGCGCACGCACACACACATCCCTTTGAGCAGGATTGCTGGAGGGAGGGGGCAAAGTTAAAGCCTCTTCCCCTCCCACTCCAGTGATCTTCATCAAAAACACTGTTTCTTTGCTGCAAGGAACGGAAAGGGGATGAACACACTAGCCTGGCATTGCTTTAGTCACCTTTCATCTGTAGAGGGCATCCGATTGCAGCAAAGAGCCTTCTCCATCCATGGGGGCACTCCCTAATTTAGAACCCTGGACAATCAGGGGTTTCTAAATCTCAGGGAAAGTCCCTGAAGACAGAGGAAACTCTCCGCTGCAGACAGTAACCCTCCACATACAGTGGGCGATGAGAATGATGATGGAGGGGTTGGAGCTAGCGTGCTCTTCCCTGCTCCCCCTCCTTGCATGTGGGCCTTTTACATGCTTTGCAAAGGCCTGAGCAGAGCTTTATACAGGCCTTAAAATGCAACAGAAGTTAAGACTAGGGCCAGGATCTAAAGAGCTACTTTAGACATGCCCAGATCACAAAGTGCTTTTGAAATCTCAGTTTCAAAAGGGACTTGCTGACTGGCATGGGGAATTGCTGTCTGACAAACGCAAGATGCGTGATACTAGTGAACTGTTCTTTGAATATCCTAAGTTGTTTAGCAATAATGTGAAACTGGGCCAACCTGAGGGAAGATGCACCTGATCTCGTCTGATCTCGGAAGCTAAGCAGGGTCAGCCCTGCTTAGTACTTGGATGGGAGACTGCTCAGGGAATCAGACTTCCTGCATTGAGCAAGGGGTTGGACTCGATGGTCTTGTAGGCCCCTTCCAGCCCTATGATTCTATGATTCTCCCATCACAATTTACAGCCTAATCTCATGTGTGTTTACTTGGAGGTAAGGTGGAATTCGAAAGGCTACTGTGTGATTGTGACATTCCTCCCCTCTTTGAATAGCAGACTCCAATTCCATATCATATGCTATTGTTGAAAGTCCCCTCCATTTAAAAAGCAGTTTTCTATTGGGCGTGGAAATGGGGGCTACTGTTTGAGAAACTCAAGCCTGTGTGTGCACTGAGTTAGTTGCACAATTCCCTGGATCGGAGGTCAGCTCCATGTTTGGGGGAGAGGGACTCACCAAGATGCCCCGCAGCAGGGACTTTCTAGGTGCCACTGTTGCTTCCTCCCTAGCCCATCACACATTCACCCAGATAGAGAGGGCAAATGCCACCACTAATGGCTCCACTTGAGAGTGACTGGTGAAGGTGGCTAGATGTAGGGATAGACAGAGTGGTTAATTTCATTCTCACCAAGACTGTCAGATTTTCTGGCTTAGTTTATTCTGTCCCATTTCCTCATAAGTCTGTGAGGGGTTTTTTTTTTTAAGTCAGCACAGAGATGTGCACTGCTTTTATGCATATTACCCACACCCACCCCAATATATGTGCATTTTTGCACCCATGTTTCAAATATAAGCACTTTTCCAGTTGTTGTTCAGTCGTTCAGTCGTGTCCGACTCTTCGTGACCCCATGGACCATAGCATGCCAGGCCTTCCTGTCCTGCGCTCTCTCCCAGAGCGTGCTCAAGTCCATATTTATTGCATCAGTGATGCTATCTAGCCATTTCATCCTCTGCCGTCCCCTTCTCCTTTTGCCTTCAGTCTTTCCCAGCATCAGGGTCTTTTCCAGAGAGTTTTCTCTTCGCATTAGGTGGCCAAAATATTTGAGCATGTTTCAAATATAAGCACTTTTCCAGTACTTTTCCATAATGTGTTGTGCTCTGTTTCCACTAATATTTGTATTTTTGGTGCACCTTTTTTCCCTGATAAGCTGCCTCAAAAAGCTCAGAAAAGTGCAGATCTTGGCACACGTAGGGATGTCAGAGAATTTCGCCACGAATCTTGGGGAGGCCGAATGCCAGTGCATTCAGCCCCCTGAAATCGGTGGCGAAACGGTCTGCCACCCCGCCACCCCGCCACCCCGGGACGGGACTTACCTTGGGCAAATCTTCCTGGCAGCAGCGGCTCCGGCGGCGGTTCGGTGGCAGCGGCGGCCGGTCTTCCGACCGGCTGCCGCCGCCGCCATTTCCAGTAAAAAAAAAAAAAACATGATAGGCTACGTAAAGATTTACGTAGCCTATCACGGCTAGATTTTTTAAAAATACCGTGATAGGCTACGTAAATGTTTATGTAGCCTATCATGGCTGAGTAAAACAAAAACAAAAAAAACGCGCGTACGCAAATGGCGGCGCCCATGGGCGCCGCCATTTGCGTTCCTTATTTTGGCACGTCTAGTCTATGTAAACATTTACGTAGACTATGGCGAAAATAAGGGGAATGCAAATAGTGTTCCCCTTATTTTCGCCGTAGTCTACATAAATGTTTACGTAGACTAGACGTGCCAAAATAAGGAACACAAATGGCAGCGCCCATGGGTGCCGCCATTTGCGTACACGCGTTTTTTTGTGTTTTTTTACTTAGCCGTGATAGGCTACGTAAACATTTACGTAGCCTATCACGGCTGACTGCAGGGACGCAAACGGTGGCGGCTACGGCCGCCGCCATTTGCGGACCCGGCCAGCCAGGATTTGGGGGGGAGGGGGGGAGCGCCTCCCCCCCCGGCCAGAATTTCAGGGGGAGGGACAGAGCGCCTCCCCCCCACCTCAAATCACATTTCGTTAAAAGGTAAGTGACTTTCGTACATCCCTAGGCACACGACTCTGTCTTGGCTTGCTTATCTGCTCAGGAGGTGTGAATTTGGTAAATTTGTATACAAATCTTTCCAGAATGCCTTTCTCGCCCATCGCTAGTTAGAAGCTGCTGCTGAGAGGGCAAGCGAGCAAAGAGAGGTAGCTGCTCCCAGCCGCCATTGCCACATGTTTGCCCGTGCAAACGGGTGAGCTGCTAATGGGAGTAACAAGGAGCAGGAGCTGTTGCCTGCCCTCTCGCTCCATGTGGTAGAGAGAGCAGAGGGAGTCCCATTCTTCCAGGGGATCAATTCTCCCTTTTGTCCAGAGACAGATGGCAACGGCAGAGGCTATTTTTCCTTCTTGACAGCAGTAGGCCCGTTCAAGGTACTGCTGAGTCTTTGGCAGCTGCCTCAAGAAGCTGATGCTGGCCTTGCCAGCCTGGGGCTGAATTTACACATAGCAGTTACACTGTTATCATATACCAGTATCATAACTATTGGTACACATGACACCAGTGGGCACCAATAGTTATGATAACGGTATGATAACGGTATAATTACTATGTGCAGATTCAGCCTGGGACTGTGTGTGTGTACTTCATTTACTGGGCAATGTGTTGGTGAGATTCTCAGAAAGGAGTTACCACACCTGGATCAGGGAAATAGCAACTGGCAATATGATCCCAACAGCCATCGTTCTTTCAGCAGTGACTAAATATAAACCAGAGTAAGACAAACTGGAACCTAGCGATGGACAAGAAATGTGTTTGGTTTGCATTTTAATGCAAACTTACCTAATTTTGCACTTTCGGACCAGTATGCAAACCAAAACTCAGTTATTTCTCAAAATTTGCACTTCTCTGAATTTGCAGTGGAATACTCTAATCACAAAATGAATACAAAAATGTGTATATTAAGGAAAGTGCACACAAAAATACATAAAATTAGTGAAAATAATGTTAAAAATGCATTATATTAGGACAATTATTTGGAAAAGCTATACATTAGGCAAAATTGCACTCAAAAATGCATGTATTAGGAAAAATGTGCACAAAAATGCACATGAATTTTCATGTGACCTTAAAAAACATTTCAAAGTTCTGAACAACTGACCTTAAGATTGGACAAATGAGAAACTGACAGAAACCAAAATTGGCATCGTCCGTCCATCGCTACTGGAAACTTCAGCATGGTGTATGGGATCCCTGGCACAAAGGATTATGGGGCTGAATGTTAGGACTGCTGGTAGCTTTATTGTTACATGTCCATTTGAGAACCTGCTAATACCACTGTGAGGGACAGATTAAATATTTCAAGGCTAGCCTGGATATCCGCCCCCCCCCCATTGCTTCTGAAGCATATCATCCACTTCCATCTAAGTGCATTTCACTCTGATCAGTTTTAAACAGAACAGAACAAAAATGCAGTAGTAACAACAATTATATATTGTTTTCTGAATATTCAGAAATAGGATGTGGGGAAGGCAAAGCCGAGCCTACTCGGTCTCCTTTACTCCTTCCAAAGAGCTTTCCCAGGCAGGCAGTCTCTTTTGTGCACAGCTGCACTGCACATGGACTTTCCCTGGCTGAGCTGCTGGATAGGCAGTCCACCTGAGCCTCGGTTGTTGTGGCTTTGCCTGCTCCACACCTTCCTCCATTGGAGAGGACATGGGGCTGTCGAAGCCAAGCTGGCTCAGTCGCCTTTGCTCCTCTGTCGTTGGAATGAAGGTGACTGGGATGGCTTGACTTCGCTCTGCACAGGCTTTCGGATGGCACCCATCCAAGGCGCCACGTGACCCAGCCAGGGAACCACTTAATGCTTTGCTCATCCTCCCAACTGGGAAGGTGAGTGGCACACAAAGTATAGGGAATCCCCTGCACTCTGCTCGCCCTCCCAATTGGGAGGAGGAGTGGTGCACCAGGGAATCCCTGCGGTTCTCTCCCGATCTCAGATTGGGGAAAACAGTGAGGATTCCTCTCCCTGCCTCCTCCCCAAGCCCCTGGTGGCCTGCAGGAGTGGGGCTTGGGGAGGCAGGGCTTGGGTAGCCAAGGCGGCAGGGCCTGTGGAGGGAGCCCAAGCCTGTATGGGCTGGAGGTTCCCCCATCCCTGCTTTAAACGTTAACTTAGCTGCATGGAACAGCTTTTCTGTGAGCAGCTCTCATGTGACTAAGCCAAGAATGACCCAGCTGCATGGGCAGGGGCAATTGCAAAGGTCCCAACTACAGAATCAGCAACGTCCCAGGAGAGAAGTAACAAGTTTGTGAGGAGGACCTATGTGATTGTTCCTGCTGATGTGGCTGGCTCATGCATGTGGGAGCTACTCACAGAAAAGAAACTCCCACATGGCTAGGGGAACATTTAAAGGGCCCCTGACTTAGGGCGCAATCCTATCAAGATAGGTGACCGCTTTTGAACTCGGAGGCGACCGCCTATCCAAAGCAGGGCAGGAGAGGCACAGGGGGATCATTCCCTCCGCGCCTCTCCTGCCCTGCTATTTTCCACTAGACAGCTGTTTTTGGCTGTCTAGACGCAGGGGGGCCTATCAGGAGAGGAGGCTGCTGTACATGCAGCTCTGCTCTTCCTGCCCCAGAACGCCCCCCAGAACACCCCCTTTTCAGTCGCTCCGCACTCCTCTTCCAAGCGCGGAGGATGGGGCTTCTCCGCGCTGCCTCCAAGGCAGTGCGGACGTGGGGGGAGGCTGGTTTTCCAGGAACCAACCTTGGAGCGTGGGCTCCGAGGTCGGTTCCCAGAAAACGGCATATCCTATGGCCCTCTAGACAGTGTCGAGTGGCATTAGGATTGCTCCCTCCAAGCATGAAGCATCTCAAGGCTTCTTCACACAACTCTTATGGCCATCCCACTGACTGAGCCTCTGTGATGCCACATATGAGCTGAGGGGACCAGGAGCAGAGGGGGAACCAGCACTGGTGGTGGTATACTTTCCCTTATACCCTACCATTGTCATGTGGCTACCTGATAACCTCTAAACTAAGTCAATCTACAATTTGGCTGAGGATGTTTACTCAGTCAAAGCCTTAGGCACTTCTTCTGAGATCGTATCAGTGGCAAAATTAGGGGGTTGTTCTAGCACATGTTTACTTTTAAAAGGAGCAAGAATTGTTACAACAGCACGCAGTTATTTTCTTTAACCATCAGTCTGCTGTTTATGTATTTTATTTCATCTCTATGTATGGCAAGATCACCGGAGTTATGGTTCCAGTCCTCATGGGCATGATCTGCCTGTGGAATTCACTTCAGTGGTACTTCTATTGGCAGGCTGTGTGATTTTAAGACTGGACTGCCAATTGCATGGACTGCCAATTCACAGTTTTGTAGCCACATACGCTACAAATTGTACCCTATAAACTACCAATGGGTCTTTTGGCAAGTCTTTTTCTACCTTCGGGTTATCATCAGTGATGTACCCGTGTGAATAGGTTTGTCATTCATTCCATATTTACGTTTCAAGATATCATGGAGAACTTGGTAGATCTACCAAAACTGTTGGATGAAAGTCATTAATTCAAAGCTTTGCTTTTCAGGCCTGTTCACCACAACTACTACTAAACCTTCTAGTAAAGCAAGACCTCTGCTGAGTCAAGGCTGTGTAAGAATGGAAGGAAGACCAGATTCCAATGACTGAGGGGCATTTGGAACACAGCTCGTAACAGAAAAAAAAAGTCTAAGAAATTTGGATTGCACAACTTCCAAAGAACTTGAATTGGCATCCACCCAAATTTGAAGCTCATAAAATAATTGAGCTAAGGGTTTAGCCTTGAAAACGTCAAGTGTTGAAGGCATAAAATTATGACCTTTTGTGCGAAAAATAGGCATTAAAACTGTAATACTGTGCAAAGCTTGCCCCACCACATAACACTGCTGGGCTAGGCTAGCCATGCTTCTAATGACTAAAGAAAAACTATGCCCAGATATTTGAAAATTCTCTTTATCCAAGCCATTTATGCTGTTTAGAGAACACATTAGTTTTACTATAATTCATGACTAGGTGTTCTTTTTGACAATATTCAGAAAATGCCCTTATCATTCTTCTCACACCAAGCTTTATCTGGGACAGAAGTACAGCATCTTCTGTATAATAAAATAGAAATAATTTTTAAAGCCCATTTGGAGGTGTGAGGATGTTAAGAATTCAACTATGCCATTAACATGCAAATTAAACAGAACAGGAGCTAGAATACAGCCTTGCTTAATATCCCCTGTAGATGGCACAGGATCTGTAAGATATCCTTGCTGATGAGCTAGATATCTGCTTGCAGAGAGTTTCTTATGTGGAGAAGCAGTCAAAAATGTGATCCCCCACCTGTAATCTGAGGTGGCACCATCCACCTGAGGACTTTGCCACCACCTCATTCTGCTGCATGTGTAATTTGGTCCATAATGAGTAGTTACGAAGTGCTCCTGCGGGATTCAGTGATATTCAGTGGAATTTCACTTACCAATGAAAAATATCCAATATTTTTCTATAATATTAGAATCCTATTTATGTCCCGCTGATAGCTTTGTAGGCTTTAGTCACGAAGCTTATTTCACAGGATTTCCACTCTGGATATTAGAGATACAAAACTCCAGCCAAACAGTCCAGCTGGAAGTTCTGCTCACTACATTAGGAGTTACCACAGCAACCATCTGGGCCTGCACAGTCCTCACTGAAGGAAAACGTCAGGTTTCTGACTCTACTTTCACATGTCACAAATCAAGCTCTGGCTTAGCCCAACATGCAGATTTCATAAATACTAATTCAATAAAGACCCATTTTGGGTGGTGAACAGCATGAGTTCACTCTGTGAAAACCTACTGATGTAAACATTGCTGCCTGCCCATCAACAAATCACTTTTTTGTCAAGCCTTTCATTACATTACAAAATTGGTCACCTTAATGTTGAGCAGCTTCTGGTTCATGGTGTGTGTACATAATGACGTTTGAGTAACACGAGTTAACACACTAGCCTAGGTGGGTTTGTGTTTTTTTTACTCTTTAGAATCCTACTGAGCTGTAAATAGTACCTGGCAATAATTAGAATTATGAGTCAATCATGTGGAGTTTTTCTGTGGGCACTCAGTGAATATATTTTTGTTATTTACTGTTATTATGGCTGTGCAAACGGAGGTTATCTTTACTCTTGGCTTTTGTAGAGCTAGCTAAAGATGTTTCTTGGATGGGTATTCATAGCTAGAAGATGCTTACTTTAAGCATTGATGTTTGGTCACTACTAACTCCTGGTAACACCTCATTTGTTTGCTTGGGGGTTGGAGAGAAATGTTTGGACAGCTGGAATGTTCTTGTCAATGACTGGACAGTGGACAATGAGGGTTCTTCATCACATGGAGTGCCTCCAGGAATACAGGAAGCGCTCCTCTTCAGCCCATCACCTTACACGAGTACAGGGCGATAGATATGTGTGAGTAGGGCAGTGGGGCTACAGTGGGGCTCCTTCTCCTCACATGTTGATTCTACATGGATTCTGAATGGCCAAATAGCACTTCCCTCCCTCCTTCTTTCCCACAAGGCAGTTGATGTCAGTTTGCCCTGGGGGAATGCAGGGGGGGGGAGATCCAACTAGAACAGAACCTGATGTTTCCTTTGCCTGCCCCTGTCTCCCTCCTTTTGTGCACATTTCTCCTACACATATGCTGCAAACAATTTTCCTGATAGAAGTTTTTTAAAAAAATATATTACCTTCACTAATGCATACATTTTTGTATGCACTTTCTCCCTAATATAGACATTCTTGCATTTGTTTTATTGGAGGGCATTGCAAAATTTGGAGATGTATGAATTTCGAAGGATGACTGAGTTTCGTATCTCGTATTGGGTCAAAAGTGCAAAATTGGGTTAAGAGCTTTTCTACATGAGGCTGTTAGTCCACTATATCTACTGTTGCTTTTGTTGCAGAATTGAGACCTGAGTGGTACACAAAGAGCTTTTCCTTTACTGCTTTTTTGCTACATAACCTCTAGGTGGCACTGTGTTAGAGCAGAATAACACAATTACACAAGTAGGAAAATAAGTTTTCTTTTGCTTTCAGAAATAATATTCTATTTTTCCTGCTCTAAAAAAAATGGGATAGTGCTCTTAAAAACAGAAGCGAAACTGGAGGGTGATGACCTCATCTAAAAACCTGTAAACAACTGTGGGTAAGGAATGATGAGCACACAATAAATGCCTCATGGAGAAAAGGTCAGATTCACATTAAAATGTGAACCGAATGAATTTCTCCGGCCTTACCTAGTGCAGCATACATTTCTTTTCTATCCATTTTTTTCTGTTCATCTGCCAGGTATTTTGTTAGTCTTGCAAGGTTAAGTTTAGCCTGTTCACTTTGCTTGTTTGTTTTTAGTGAGGCCTTCTGAATAAAAAAGCCTCACAGGATTGCCTTCCCAGTGTCCCACTGCAAGGCTGGGGTTGCAGTGGGTTGGGAATTTTCTTTGTAAACATTTTTTATGCTCTGATTTTTTTTTCAATGATCCATTGTTTTGTGAGGGGGCTAGAACTGAGGCGCCACATCAGTGTCCAAGGGCTTTGATTTGTTAAGTTTAGAGTCACTGTGACTGGCACATGATCTGACACTAGAATCTCACCTGTTCCTAATTGGAATGAGGGAGAGTGACATTAGGATATAATCAGTCCTTGAATAAGTATTGTAATGAGAGGTGTAAAATGAATAATCCCATGCACCTGGGTTCAGGTGTCACCATATGTCAAGAAGTGCACGTTGTTTGTTATTGTGCTTAAAGCACTGGGTGTTCTTAAAAACTGGAGGGATTTAGAACTCTTGTCTTGCTTCTGATTCGTGACATCATTCAAGTCCCCCACCCCCAAGTATCACTTCTCCATTTTTTAAGTGCTCACGTTTTTTGAGTAGGACAGTAACAAGCCACTGTTGCTCCTGGTTGGGACAATTAAAAAAAGCTCAGTGTAATCAGTATATCCACTAGCTTGCCCTTAGCAAAAATAAATCACCCACTAGGATCAGATTGCAGCTCTTTGACTACATAGGGTCTCCTTTTGACTGTGACAATCGCCATAGCCCTTACTTTGGATGTTCCGACAGTTTGGAATTGTTCCCAAAATGTGTGTGTGTGTGTGTGTATATATATATATAATCACGATTTTTTTCCTATTAAGATTCTGCTAATGGGTTTCCTGGAGAAAAAGAATATCCGGATTTTGCTCCTTAATAATCCTCAAGATTCTTTGTCTTTTCATTATGCTGCCCATAGCCTGTTTACATTCAAGAACAGTACTTTCATTCTATCCAGAGTTCCAGGTGTGTGGATGCATCTGATTATCCCTGCAGTCAAAACTGCCCTCACCACATACATCAGAGAGAAACGGTATTTGTGCCCTGGCGTAAACATAACAAATAACGTATCTACAAGCATAACTAAGAATGTCCAGCCACAGGAGAGGGGCCCTCATCATGGACCTCTCGTATCAAACAACTAACCATTCAGTGTAAGCAACAAACAAGCATGGGTCAACTCACAGGAGGTTTTGTCTAGCAATGCGGTAAGGCTCAGGTGCTTCATAAGGAAAATAAAGATCAGAACAACATGGGCCTTCTTTGCTTGTTCCAGGTGCACAATCCTCCCCATTTGATTTGGGCCTGAAAAACCAAGGAAATGTATGTATGGAGGGCAAGCTGTAAGCAAGCACAATTTCATGACATTGCACCGCCTCATTGCTGATTACGGGGCACATCTGTGAAGGCTTCCGCCTTAGCTTCCAAATATCCTGGCTTTGTGGACTTTCAGACTACATAAGAGAGCCTCAACTCTGGTCTTAAACCAGCAGGTTTTTTTTTAATTGTTGAATAATCATGATCTCCTAGATGCTTTCTCTTTCAAACTGTATTAAAACCAATACTGAAAGCCAAAGAAACTACAAGACTTGGATTGGATCCAGATTTGAGCACGAGCAACTGGGCTTATAGAAGCAGACTTCCCCACCCCCACCTTCCCATGGCAGCTTCTCCAGGCCCCTAAAATATTACACAGAGTCAGAAGACCCTGTTGACTGGGGAGACCCATGGTGTGTGGGAGAGGGGTGATCCCCAAAAACTGGGCAGAGAGACCTTCCACAAGCAGAGACCTTCCTCTCATGGAAGACTGAAGTTATGTTATATTGGTGAAGTTATGTTATATTTCATATCATTGGTTTTCAAGTCTTTAGATCTTCTTTCCTGTGTGTTACAGCCATTAAACTGCATTATGTAGATAGCTGAAGTACATTGTTAAATTCATCAATCACTCATTTTTATTTTTCTGGAGTTCACAATTTATTTACAGCTTGCAATACTGGCATTACTCCAAGAATCTTTGCTGAATAGTTCATATTCGGGAGTTTATCACAATTCTCTGCTAATCAAATTCCAGGGGGGAAAAATGCATGTTGTAATATTTGGACCGTAGCCCCTAGGGCTCTTTTACACCAGAGCTTATTTAACATAATCTCCTAATGTTATAGAGCATGCTATTGGAGATTGGTAAGCAATCCAAAGCCTTCAAGAGCACTATTAGCCACCAACTGTGTCTTCTCAATGAGTGCACATGTGGTAAAATAGACACGTGTGAACTTCATAGTCTATGTGTGTGTGTTTCTAGGCCTGTGTACACTTTTGTAAGTAAAAGGATATGTGTGAATGTTTTGCTGCTGCCATTCCTGTAGCTGCAGCTTCATGAACTTGGTCAAAGATGGCATGCCCCAAATTGCCAGCCGTTTACAAAGGCCAGGCTTGAATCCTTACATTTTGTTTTTCAACACAGTTTTACCACTTATTCTATTTAGGGGTGTACGAAACCCCACTTACCTGGCTCCGCTGGGGTCCGCGGGTGGGGGGAGGCAATCCGTTCCTCCCCCCGGAATCCTCGATGGGGGGAGGCAATCCGGTCCTCCCCCCCTGAATCCTGCCCGGCCTGCTCCACCCTGTGGCCAGTCCGCGGAGCCGCTGGCCAGGCCGATCTGCAGCGGGGCCTCCACCCACTGCCGGGCTGCTGCGGATGCAAATGGCGTCCTGCGTAGGGGACGCCATTTGCATCCCTACGCTAGCCCGTGATAGGCTACGTAAATATTTACGTAGGGACGCAAATGGCGGCCGCTACAACGGCTGCCATTTGCGGCCACAGCAGCCCGGCAGCAGCCGAAGCCACCGCCGCCACCACTTCATCTGCTGCCGCCGCCGCATCCGTCACCAGGTAGGTCCGTCCTGGGGGGATTCCGCGGGGTGGCGGTGGGGGGCAGCTTGCTCCGCCACAGACTCCAGGGGGCCGGATTCTAAAGAATCCGGCCTCTCTGGAGTTCATGGCAGAATTCTCTGACATCCCTAATCCTATTACAAGTAGTGACCAGTGATATCTGACAGCTAGGGCACAGGATATGGGTGCTGTGGATATCAAGGCTAACCCAAGATGTTTTGCCACCTGAGGCAAAGAACCAGATGGCACCTTCCTTCCTCAGTCTATTCCACTCTCACTGTTAAGAAATTTCTCCTAATATTTATATATGAGGGCTAATAAACTGAAACTTAATCCTGAGATGCTGTTAGTAGGTGGTTCTGCTGACCGGATGGAGAGTGCTCAACCTTTTCTGGATGGGGTTGCACTCCCCCTGGAAGGACCAGGTTAGTAGCTTGGGGGTCCTCCTGGAGCCATCTTTGTCACTTGAGGCTCAAGTAGCCTCAGTGGCACAGAGTGCCTTCTACCAACTTCGGTTGGTGGCCCAGCTACGCCCCTATCTGGACAGGGATAGCCTGGCTTCAGTTGGCTATGCTTTGGTAACCTCCATGTTAGGTTACTGCAATGCGCTCTACGTGGGACTGCCTTTGAAGACAGTTCAGAAGCTGCAGCTTGTGCAAAATGCAGCAGCCAGACTGATAATGGGGACCAGAAGGTCTGAACATATAAGACCAATTCTGGCCCGCTTGCACTGGCTGCCTATATGCTTCCGAGCTCAATTCAGCATGCTGGTTTTGACCTATAAAGCCCTAAACGGCTTGGGACCACAGTACCTGACAGAAAGCCTCCCCTGGCATGAACTGATCTGTACACTACTCTCTGCATCCAAGGCCCTCCTCCAGGAGCCTCCTCCGAGAGAGGCTCAGAGGGTGGCAACAAGGGAGAGAGCCTTTTCGGTGGTGGTTCCCCATTTGTGGAATAATCTCCCTGACGAGGCCCACCTGGCTCCAACATTGTCATCTTTTTGGTGCCAGGTTAAAACTGCCCTCTTCTCTCAGGCATTTGGCAGCGTATAACGAGTCTCTGATTGTCTCTGACTGATCATTTTAAATTGTTTTAGGTATATGTTGTTGTGTGTGTTATTTGTTTTATGTCATTATGTGAATGGTTTTTATGTTTTATATAATGTATTTTAATGGTTTTTAATTTTTGTAAACCACCCAGAGGGCTTTGGCTACGGGGTGGTATAGAAATATAATAAATGAAATGAAATGAATGAAATTTAGCTGAAATCTGCTTCCCTGTAATTTCCACCAATTGGTTCTAGTCCTGCCCTCTGGAGCAACAGAGAACACGTCTGCTCCAATTTCTGCACAGCCCTTCAGATAGTTGAAGACCACTATCATGCCTCCCCATAATCTTCTTTTCTCCTGGCTAAACATACCTCTGTCTTTCAACCATTCCTCATAGTACCTAGTTTCCAGACCTTTCACCATCCTGGTTGCTCTTCTACGGATGTACCCTAGTTTGTCAACGTCCTTCTAAATGAGGTGCCCAGAACTGGACAGAGTACTCCACGTGCAGCCTGAGTAATGCAAAATACAGCAGAACTATTTCTTCCTGTGACCTAGACAATGTTTCTGTTTGTTAATGCAGCCAAAGGCCACATTAGCTTTTTTAGCATCACGCTGCTGGCTCATATTTAGTTTGTGATCTACTAAAATGCCTAGGTCCTTTTTTCACAGGTACTGCTGCCAAGCCGGTTCTTCCCCAACCTATACTCATGCCTTTGATTTTTTTGTATCTAAATGCAAGACTCTACATTTATCTCTGCTGAATTTCACATTGTTAGTTTTAGCACAGTGTTCTGGCCTGCTGAGATCCTTTTGAACCTTTATCCTATCTTCTGTGATGTTGGCTATCCATCCTAGCTTTATGTTATCTGCAAAGCTGATATGCAACCTTTTTAACCCTTTTGCAGGGCATTTATGAGAATGTTGAATAGCACAGAGCCTAGGACAGACAGAGCCCGGTGGCATTCTACTCCAGGAGGATGCTGAGCCATTAAGGAGCACTCACTGAGTATGGTTGCTCAACCAGCTGTTGATCCACCTAATGGTAGTAGCATCCAACCCACATTTTATCATTTTGTCAACAAGGATATCATGGGAATCCTGATGAAATCAAGATAAGATATGTTATGTCCACAGCATTCCCATGATCTCCCAGATTAGTAACTCTATCAAAAAAGGGCATAACGTTGGTCTGGCATGACTTATCCCTGACAAACCCATGATGGTTCCTAGTAATCAATGCATCACATTGATTCTCTTCTAGAATTCTGCCCAATATTGACATCAGGCTGACTGGTCTGTAGTTCCTTGGATCCATATTCTCCCTCTTCTGGAAAGTGGAGACTCAAACAACATTTGCCCATCCCCAGTCTTCTGGAATCTCACCTCCAGAAAGTGTCAAATATTATAAACATTTAGCTCTGTCTTCAGCACTCAGGGATATAGTTCATCTAGCTCTTGAGATTTGCACTAGTTTAAAGTAGCTAGATGTTCTCTAACCATCTCCTTACTTACCCTGGGCTGCAATTCCCTCTGTATATCATTTGTTCTACTTGTCCCAGGCTGAACACAACTTCCCTTGTGGGAAAAGACTGAGGCAAAATAGGAGCTGAGTAGTTCTGCTTTCTCTCTGTCACCTGTTAACAATTCACCATCTTCCCTACGCAGTGGACCTACCCTTTCCTTGAACTTCCTCTTGCTCCTAACATAGCCAAAGAATCCCTTTTTGTAGTTTGTAGTGTCTCCCACAAACCTCAGTTAATTCTGGGCCTTAGCCTTCCTGATACCATCCTTAGCGATTTGGGCTATATTGTATTTCTTAGTAGTATGCCCTTCCTTCTGTTTGCCATACATATTCCTTTTGAGTCATGGCTTATTTATTTATTAGATTTATTAGCCCCCAGTTGGCCGGCCACTCTAGGCAGCGTACAATACTAATAAATTTACATAATCAACTGAACTAATCATCAGAGAGCTTCCTGTGCAGCCACACTGGTTTCCTTAAATGTCTCCCGATTTCCCTCTTCATGGGAATAATTTGCTATTGTGCCTTCAGAATTCCAGTGTTCAGAATCTCCCATTCCTCTTGAAATCTTTTTTTCTTTCAGAATTCTAGCCATCCTAAACAAATCTGTTCTCTCAGCTTTTTGAAAGCGCTTTCTTAAAGTCCAAGGTATATATCCGACTATGCTCAGTTTCCATCCATTGCTATCACAAATTCCAAGGTGACATGGACACTTTCCTGCAAAGTTTCTGCCACTTTTCCTCCATCAACCAGTTCTTCCCTGTTAGTCAGCGTTAAGTCCAGGACAGCAGATTCTGTTCTTTTTTTAATATAATGGGAGATGAAGTTGTCAACAAGACAAGTAAAAAAAAACTTGGATGTTCCATTCTTAGCAGAGTTAGATTTCCAGTAGATGTCAGGATAGCTGAAATTCCCATTGGCTCACCTCTGTGAACGATTTGTCATTTGTTCCAGAAAAATGACATCCATGTCTTCCTACTGGCTGGGTAGTCTGTTGTTTACTGTGACAACAATATCACTCTTGTTTCTCCTTCCTTCTGTCCTTAATCAAATTATTTCAACAGGACTTCCATTTTCAGAATCATGGATTTCCATACAGGAGCATACGTCACTTACTTGTAATGCTATTCCCCCTCCCTTTCTGTTGGGTTTATTCGTTTTGAACAAGGTATATCTTTCAGTTGCTATATTCCAGTCATGAGTTTCATTCCACCATAGCTGTGATACCTATTAGATTGTACTTATCATCCTGTATCAGTATTTTAAATTCATCCCGTTCATTTCACATACTCCATGCGTTAGTATAGACACTGGAAGTCATAGGTGCTACACCTTCCTGATTCAGCTGCTATATTTACCTGCAAATGACTGAGCTCCACCTCCACTGGTTTGCCTCCTACTTTGTCCCTTGTGTTCGTGTCCCTAACACCCTAAAGCTCAGTGGTCAGCTTTAGGCTTTTGCCTCTCCCCCAGCAATTAGTTTAAAGCCCTCTTGATCAGGTTCACGAAGCTCCTGCCAAAAACATTATTCCCAGTCCCTGTGATGTTTACCTATTATCTGCAAGGAGTTCTTCATACTAGTATCTGTGACATAACCCTCCTGCAGGTCCGTCTGCCTCTGCTTTGGGACAGCTGTCCTCACTGTCCCACAAGCTTCAGCCCCTAAATTCACCAGGTAAAAGAGATACCTAATATGCCTAATTGGTTCCTTTTTACCAAACCGGGAGAAGTACTCCGGAAATATGAACACCATTGGTAGCACAGAAAGATGAACAAGACGTGGGGTTTTATAATTTAAAAACAAACACATTAAAATTTATTTAATACAAGAGATGTTATATCTTATAATTAAATACTGAATTCTCAGTCGTATCCTGCCTACCTCTTCTTACTCCTGTTCCCACAACCCCATTATCTAGATGTAGCTTCATCAAACCCTAAGGCCCTCTCTCCCCTGTCTCGAAACCCTGTCAAACCAACTAACTGCCCCCTGCACCTTGTATACACTCAGCCTCCTCACCCACACACACAAGGCCCTCCCACCTTTCACTCACTACCAAACAATTGACTCTAACTTACCTGGGTTCTATTTAACACAGCAAACACATATAAACATGAATATAGACTCCACATGGTGAACATTGTGATTTTGTCACAGTATCATAGGTCCGTATAAAATCAAACCTTTCCCAGAGACATCGTCTGCATAGTCAGTCAGCTATTCACTTTCAGTATCCTTCTTTCCCTACCAATGCCCTGACCTTCAACAGGAAGGACTGATGAAAATATCTCTTGTGCCCCCAGTTCCTTCACTTTCCTACCCAGAGCCTCATTGCTTTTGGAGATCCATACAACATCCATTCAAAATGAATTTGGCCAAAGGGTTGTTGGAATTTTAATTACTTCATTGCTGCAAACTCAGCACTGCATTAGAAAATACTTTTTCTAACTTAGTATAGAATAGCCAAGTAACAGACCCTGTTGAATAGATTTGTGGGGAGAAATTATTTATCATTTTGTTTTTCCTTTGTCTACAATAAAAAATATACCAGAATAGAAAATACTTTACCTAGAATTATTCTTATCTTGGGCCCCACCCACTGCACCAGCCAAGGCTAAAAATACACATTATAGCTTCTGAGCTTATTTTGGAAACAACGCTTGGACGGAAACAACTAGCTGGAGATACGCCTTTCTTATCCAGCAGCTGTGTATCCTCTGTTCCCTGTGGAAGGTGGTAATCCCTCTGCGATGATTTCCTCTGCATCTGTTTATGAATATTCCACATCCATTTGCAATAGTTGGAAAAGCTCTTTCTAGATGCTATACTGAGCTGCCAACTACCCTGTTACCTACGTGGAGATTCTGACAGAGCTGCCTAGCCTACTAAATACTTTCTAAATATGGCAGAGCTCAGCTAAATAGAAAATACCAGGCCAGTCAGGCCTTAACTGGTCTTACTACTCTCCTCGTAGTAAAAATCTATATGCCGCATTGTGCTTGGGGGCTGGAGCTATTCTTAGGTGTTATTTTTCCACTTGCTCCACAGCTGTTTTCAGTCACAAGTTCCTGATGCCAGAACAAGACACAGGTTTGGTGAAAAGGAAAAAGGTAAAGATGACATAAACTCACATGTGAATCCCCCCTTCATAGAATTCCAGAGAACCTCCTCTGTGCTGCTCACTGGAAGAGGAGTCCTAAAGAAAGGATCTTCAGATATTCTACTTATTTCCAGTCAGACAGGGGCCCATTCGTGATCGTCAAGTTTCATAGGGTAGTTGCAAAATACAGCAGAGGTATAATGGATGTTTGAGGCATGTGCTCTCTCCTCCAGGAAGCACCACATGGTTTCTAGATTTATTGTGAGCATGTATTGTCTCTGCCCTATGAAGAGAATAGAATTTGGGAAAGGCAGCTCAAAAGTTCAAAAAGTAGAGTTGCCCTGAAATAGGCCAACAGTCATGGAAGATTCAGATAGTGGTCATTCTATTCCGAATGGAAAACTGGTGCAACAAGTCTTCTTCAGTTGAGTTACTTGCTTTGTTTTATATGAACCTCTTCTACAATATGGGTCTTTTACAAATTAGATTTTATTCATTCATTTATTCAAGGTGTTGATGAGCTGGTTGTAAGGGCCACCCCCCCCCAAAGAACGTAAACAAAATTAATGAAACAATAGTACACAAGACAGATCATATAAATACGCACTAGGTACAGCTTATAAGTGCATGAGATTGGAACACACTGCCATCACATCTCCTTAGGAATGGCACTAGTAAAAAGATATGTTTTTAAGGCCCTATAACAGCCCAATCCTATACATGTCTACTCAGAAGTAAGTCCCACTGAGTTCAAAGGGACTTAGTCCTAGGGTACTGTCAGGGCTTTAAAAACTCTTCCTATTGGTCCAGGGTGGTGTGACGCATTCCAAGAAGGGCCACATGATTCTGCTTCAAAGTTTCCTCCCCAAGGCGGGATTTCCAACAACATCAGGGCCATAAATCATCCACCTTCTTGGGAGGGAGTGGGGTGTGTGCATTTTGACAGAAAGTACCCTGGTCTACGACAACTGTTTTTTGAGCACAGTGTCTGTGTAGTCCTGGTGTATACGTCAACATATATTTTATACCCTGGTACTCCAGGCAGACAAATATCCACTTGTCTGGTTGCACTGGTCATAGCAAGTCCTAAGAAGGGAGAGAGATTCTATGCTTGTCATCTAGGCGTGGCTGTTTCTACCTGCCTTGCCCCACCCTGGTCCCAGAAGCCTTCATAAAGGTGCTGCTGCCAAAAAGAGCTGTAAGGAGACTTGAGTGTAGTTCTAAAAGCTTGTGGAGGTTTAGTAGGGACTAGTGGAATCATCAGCCTCAGGGCTACGTTTGATGCATGTGAAGGTGCCTTTGCTACCTTAACACAATATCCTTTTATTAAGACATCTGCCCAGGGAGAGATTTTTCCTGCCTTGCCTTTGTTGATGCTCTGCTGCCTAAAGACAGCCAGAGGGGAGTTGCCATGAGGATGGGTGTGTCCTTTCTTGGCTCAGGATATGGGTCCCTGGTGAGAGAAGAGCTGCAGGAGGGTGGGCTGTTTGAAGTGCCTTGGGGCTATCATCATACCTTTGGGGTGGAGGTAGAGCTGGGATCCCAGTGAGCGGGGGAGTCTCATCTGGGCCCAAAGTGGAAGTTTTAGTTGGACATCTTGGCAGTGTTTATGAATAGTGAAATAATATGCTTGGCAGGAGGCTGCTGCCAAAGGTAATTCAAAGCTAGTTCTCCAATATGTTCCTGCTGCATTGGTAAAATCACCTTCAGAGGTTCTTCTCTGGGTGCTGATGCCCATATAGGTCTGAAGAGTGGCTACCAGGGAAAGAGCCTTCTCTGTAGTGGCCCCACATTTGTGGAATGCCCCTCCCAGGGAGATCCACATGGTGTCTTCACTGTATACATTCAGACACCAGGTTAAGACCTTCTTCTTCCAGCAGGCATTGATCGGTTGCTGGGATTATTAACTTTGCTGCTGGCTCTTTAATATTTTAAATGTCTTTAATGTTTTATATTTTATTACGTTGATATTTTCATAGTTATAGTTGTTATAATTATAATTATAGTTATTTTATTGTTGTTTGGGGTTTTTTATGACTGTAAACCACCCAAGGGCATTTGCCATTTGGGCAGTATATAAATTTAATTAGTAAATACATTTGGCTTTATCTTTTCCTTTCTTGATGCTAGTTTGATGTGGGTGAGGTTTCTTTTGGTTGTGTTTTTTCATATGGACTGCTAAATGAGTTGTGTAATGTTGATATTATTGGGATTGGATGTTGGTAACTGACCTATTGTATATTACATCCTCATTTACATTTTTGAGGTTTATATGAATTGTAATTGTGAAAATGTCAGTGGTATATTGTAGTGTTGGGGGGTTCCTTATGGCTATGGTACTTAGTCTATCCTGTGAACCTCTATGGGCACAATGGGCAATATCCATTCCTTTGCACTAAGTCTGTGGCGCAGGCAGCCCCTGCCATTGCGCAATGGAAATTTAGTGTTTCTGGGGGGCAACCTGAAATGAGCAGAAGCACTTGTTTAGGTAAAGGGTCAGGCTGGCAGAGCTCACACAAGGGAGCTCCGCCAACTGCCCCCCCCCCCAAGAAACTATAATTTTCTGAAGCTCATTTCAGGGCTTGCACCCGGAAGCACTAATTTAATGTTGCGCAAGTGGTGGGGGCAGCTTGTGCAACAGAATTGGCAAGCAAGTGGTGGGGGCTGGCTGTGCGTGGAACAGAAATGTTGGTGGGCCCCACACATGGATGGGCAGGATTGGATACTTCTGAATGTCTTCGTGGAAAATGTGGTATATAAATAAACAGACTGTGACTACTAGTGAGGAACCTGAGAATCCCAGTCTTCTTTTTTTATAGGACATCAGGGTCAGAGGAGGATTGAATAAGGGCTTTGGTGGAATTCAGAGGAAGGACTGGGTTTTTGGCCAGAGTGGATGGAGGAAAATGTATCTCCTTCTCCCATAATACTTGCAACTGGAGTTACCCAGTGAAGCTGATTGCCAGTACGTTCAGCACATGCAAAAGGAAATACTTCTTCATACAATTTGTAATTTACTTAGGAAATTCCCTCTCACAACATGCAGTGATGGCCACTGACTTAGATGACTTCAAAAAAGGATTAGGGAACTTCGTGGAGGGTAGGTCTATCCACAGCAGTTATTCATTAAAGTTAAATAGAACTGCTCTGTTCAGAGGCAGTATACTGCTAAGTACTAGATGCTGAAGACAGAACAGGGGGCAGCCATTGCTTTCGGGCTTTCGTTGTGATCTTCCCAAATGGGGGCTGGTTGGCCGCTGCTGGAAATAGAATGCAGGACTAGATGAAGGTTTGTCTGATCAAGCAGGTGGTAGAAATAGTGAAGTACTAGTTCCCCTCTACTCAGCACTGCTTAGGCCTCATCTGGAGTACTGTCCCGAGTTCTGGGCACCGCACTTTAAGAAGGATGCAGACAAGCTGGAGAGGGTTCAGAGGAGGGCAACAAAGATGATCAGGGGACCGGAAACAAAGCCCTATGAAGAGAGACTGAAAGAACTGGGCTTGTTTAGCCTTGAGAAGAGAAGACTGAGGGGAGATAGGATAGCGCTCTTCAAGTACTTGAAAGGCTGTCACAGAGAGGAAGGCCAGCATCTCTTCTCAATCATCCCAGAATGCGGGACATGGAACAGTGGGCTCAAGTTACAGGAAGACAGGTTCCGGCAGAACACCAGGAAAAACTTCCTGACTGTTAGAGCAATATGAGAATGGAACCAATTACCTAGGGAGGTGGTGGGCTCTCCCACACTGGAGGCATTCAAGATGAGGCTGGACAGCCATCTGTCAGGGATGCCTTGACTTAGATTCCTTCATTGAGCAGGGGGTTGGACTCGACAGTCTGATAGGCCCCTTCCAACCCTACTATTCTATTATTCTGAGCAGATCAGTCTTATATACAGGGCCAGAATCAGGAGTCAGCAGAGTGAAGGCCCTGCTGTGGCTCACTGCTGCCCAGAGATGCTTGGCTGAACCCTCATTTCCCAATGGCTGAACCTCAGAACAGAACCTCATATGGAGGGTCTTCAGACATTCAAGAAACAGGGAAGGCACCTGACCAGAGCATAACTTTCCTAAGATGAACCAAGGATATCTCAGCAGAAAGGGAGGATTAGAGCACAGCTCTTCAAGTGTGTTCATACTTTATGTGTTACAAATTGGCTATCCAGAGCATTCCAAAAGAATATTCACTGGAATGGCTTCTTCTAAAAATCAGACATATTTATTTATTTATTTATTTACTAGAGCTAGCAACTACCTCAACAATGTTTAGCTGAATTAATGAGCTAAATTAAATTAATTAAATTAATCAGCTAATTTTTCACTGATTTAATTAGCTAATTTAATCATCTGCCTTTTAAAACCAATTCATTAATGTATTAATACATCATATTTAAATAAAATTGCATGTTGCCCAAACCCCAGTATAGAAGCTGTTTTGTGATACTGGCAGGTAAAATAGCTTGCCATTTATTCTACTGCTTACAAAGATAGGTCAACTTTGATGTGTGTGTTTTCATTCATATTGCAGTCCAACTAGCCTCAAAAACTGAACAAGCATACCCTAAACTCACAGGCCCACTGATGAAAACTTGGCCTCACCAATTAAAATTGGCCCCTAGTGGTTAATCAACTCAAGTTCATTTAGCAGTTAAGTGTGCAGTCAGACCTATTAGCAGCCCCATTAGATGGAAGTCTCCAAACTTGGAGGCTTCCAAGTATCCAATGCCCTGCCAGGCTGCTGCTGGCAGGGTGGAAGGAGGGGTGGAGGTGATTTTTGCCTCTCCATCCCCCTGTTGTTTCTTTTTCCTCTAGTTGTATCTCTGAGCCTGTCTAGTGGAGGTGCACTCCCGGTGCAGGACAGGGGGTTACGAGGTTTCTTCATAATCTGGTTGCTCCTGGTGAGACCTGGAGATGGAGCTCTTTGGGCCAAGAAGTGGCAGGGGCTCAGAGCAGACACAGTGCCAGCACTATTTCACAAGCCCTGCAGCAGGCTGCCTAGTCACCTAAGGTGTATACTTGTAAAAAAAAAATGGAAGAGGGCGGAAAAAGTGGTGCTGCCTCTTGCAACTGACCTGCCTGAAGAAAGCAAAACTCCAGCCATGCTGCACAGCTGTGCATTTTCTCCCACTTGGTTGATAACCCTACAGTGAAATTGGATTCACAGAGGCCACAGTCTGGCATCCATCTTGTAAAGCAGGAGTTGACAACATCTAGTGGTCCGAGGGCCATTTTTGCTCCCAGGACATCCAGTCTGCAGTCCGTGGGGCACCACACAGGCCATGGGGTGCTCCCACCCCCAAAAGGGCTGGAATTGCCTCTTTGTCACTGAAGTATGACAGCAAACCACTCTGTAGCACTACAGAGTGCTACAGTATTTGAGTGTAGCTCGTTTCCAAGTTAAATTTAACCCTTCGAGGTGCTCCAGGAATGCCCAAAGGGCCAAATTTAGCTTGAAAACAGACACACTGGGGGGCAGGGGATTTTTGTTTTAAATTGGGGGAGCACCAGGATCAGCTGGGGGTAGCGGCGGGAGCTCCATGTTGCCCACCCGGTTGTAAAGTGAACCTCTATCCCACAGCCTTAATCCAATCTGGCTCGTGAAGCTTTCCAAGGTGAGCGCGCACCCTTTCAGCCGCCACTCCCACTTGCCTGTTTGGGGGGCTTTGATCTCCTCTTCTAAACACCAAGTCTTTTTAATTGGGATTGCTCCTTTTTTCACTGTCCCCACCACTGGTTTGCTGGAATGCGATCTGAGTTTTTGTGATACATTCCGGCATCTTCCTGGCTTTTGGTGACCTCGGGCATTTCCAGAAAACTGGAGCAACCCAGAATGCTTTGGGACAGGACAGATCACTTTCTGGCTTCTCTGGACCTTGGATGAGCTCATGTTACCTTGGACATTTCTGGAGGTTCCCATGGCTGCATCATAAAATGCCTACTAGTATTGAAGCTTGTGCTTGGATGCAGCTAAGAATTCTTCAGCATAACTCAGCCCACTCAGTCGCAGCTAAATGTCAGTAACATTCTTTTTACATACATTTGTATTTTAATGGTACTTATATATTACAACACATGGTGGGGGAGGCATAACTTTGGTAGTTTTGAGGATAGATGGATTTTGTATTACCGCTGAGTAGACATGCATAGGAATGCGCCATGCTTTTCTGAGTGGCAATTTTTATTTTTGGCTTGGATTTTGGAATGGCATCTGAAAGTTCAGTGGGGCTTACTTCTGAGCAGATACATTCAAAACTGGTAAGAATCGCATTTTGACCCTCAAGACCTTTTCTAGATTGGAATTCAACCCACTGGCTGAGAAAGGTTTCCCACCCATGTAGTAAAGGAATTTCAACGCCAGGAGCAGGCTGAGCAAACTTCCTTCTTTTGCTGAGCAAACTTACTTTATTAACTTTTGCCCTTTGGTCACTATTTGACAACAAACTTGAGACAGTGACTTTACATAAATCAAATTGATTTCATTTGCAGTGGAGGCTGGTGGCTCCGATGTCAGTGGGGCTGCGCTATGGGTTTCAGTCAGAATTCTAAAGGAGCTATCCAAGGTGCTGAACCCCGTTTGACATCAGAGCCACCAGCCTCCACTGTTTAATAGGACTTCTTATGACTGCAGCCTGTGATGATTTCTTTTAAATAAATAAATGTTAAGGATAGAACCCTTAAAAATTTAAGGGTAGAACCCTCTCAAGATGATGTACAAGATAAAGACAATACAAAACTATAGCAAAAAATCTAATAGACAATAAATAAATATTCGATAAAGATGCTATTAAAAAAGCAGATCGCACCAATAAAGCCTGCAGCCCACAGACTATAGAGAGACCAGTGAACATGTGGGTCTTCAGAGCCTGACTGATTCCCAAGACTAATATCATGTTAAGTCAAGAAACAGAAAGCAAAACAGCCCTTAAACCACCCTTCCCCAAACTGGCGCCCTTCGTGGCTGACTGGGGATGCTGGGGGTTGCAGCCCAACACATCAACCAGTTTGGGGAAGGCTGCCTTAAAGGATGGGTGGATACGTGATATCGCTTCAGAGTTCTGCGGAATAACCTCAGTCAACCACTGAATTCAGTAGGCTGGAGCACAGGCAGTTCTTTGGTTAAAATGGGGAGATCAGGGGGGCTTGTGGGTTTTATTAAGGGTTCCCCTTGCTTTCTCACCATAATTCAAGCACTGGTCAAGGAGAGGAGAACCAGTGGTCTGGTCTGACTCTAGGTATAAAGCAACATTTATATAATTCACAAGGAAACTACAAAAATACACCAGGGCTGAATCTACACATAGCAGTTATACCATTAACATACTGTTATCCTACCTATTGGTACACATGATACTAATGGGCACCAATAGTTATGATAACGGTATGATAGCAGTATAACCGCTATGTGTAGGTTCAGCCCAGGCTAGCAAACTCTCCAAAAAATATGAGGGGGGGGGGGGAGTGTACAAAGCAGTTCCTTGATGCTACTATGGGAAACACAAACTTATCTGTGTAAAAATGCTTCTATAAATACCACTGGCATATTTATTCAAAAACCAAACAACGGAATAGGTGATATGCACTTCGCATGAGAGCAACACACACATCTCCTTCTAAATCCTTTTTGCAGCCCACAGGATGATCATAGATAAACCATTATCTAGATAAACCATTATCTAGGTTTGCCACGCAATAGTATGTTAGGTGAGCAGAACAATTGTGCTCTTGGCTTCACCCTTTGACTTGCCATATTCCCTTGGCTCTGCCCCCTGAACCATCAGCTACCATCAGCTTCCATTACCGGGTCTCCCAAGGCCTCCCTCGGGCTCCAACCTGATATAAGATTAAAAAAAAAAAAAATCAGTAGCTGACAACCCTAAGATTGTTGGCAGCATTGTTGGCAGCATTCAACCCATTCTCCAGCAAATCTCACCTACTTTCAGCCAATAAGGTCAGCAAGTGCCAAGTAGTGGCCAGTAGTAGTTATAAGCCCCATCCATTTATAGCATGGTCCTAGGCAAGATCTGAAGGCACATGAGGCAGCCACCTTACTGAAGCTAAGCAGGTTTGTTTGGGTCTGGTCAGTGCTTGGAGGGGAGGTCACCTGGGAACCACATGTAGCCACCTTGAGCTCCATGTTGGAAGAAAACTGGGATATAAATGAAATTTAAAAAAAAAATCTTGTGCATATTTGGAGTAGAGGTGGGTTGCCATTCAAAGCGTGTAGTATTTTTATGAGGACTGCAACAAACATTGCTTATTGGGATGGCTGGAAAAAGAAATCACTGTTCCTTCCCACTCCCTGTAAAACCAAACAAAAGCAGAGCTTGAATTATGGGAGAAAGTAAGGGAGCCCTTAATAAAATCCCCAACCCCCCCTAATCCCCCTCTCCCTTTTAATCAAATAATTGGCTCTGGGTTGTATCCAGACCAATTCATACTTAGAACAGACCCACTGAGATCAATGGGACTTAAGTTATTCATGACTAACTTAAGTCCTACTGATTTCAGCGGGCCTACTCTAAGTATGATTTAAGTCTGGATCCAACCCATTGACAAAATAATGGATGAACAAATTGCTTGCTTGAGCCATCTGGTGTCTTTTATTAAACTTGTTCCTTGTATTGCAGACATCTCTGGCGTGGTACACCATAGTCCCTCCAGCTTCCTGCTGTGTAATAAAAATTAATTTTCATTTGTTAGCAATACTAGATATGGAGGGCTGGGGTTTATAGAGATGAGCATCAGGTTGTCTCTAGGTTGTCTAGAAATTCCCTAATTTTATTATATAGGAAGTGGACTTTGTCCTAGTCTGAAGATGTAAAAAATTCATGTAATGGAATCCAGCAATACTTGAAATGCAGCATAAGCCTTTGGAGAGAAATGCAAAATAGCGCTTGGCTGCCAGACAGACAGGCAGGCAGGCAAACACACACAGATTATTCCTTTCATTGCAACTGTACAATTTGGAAATTAAACTGAAAAAAACTGGCAAAGCCTTAGTGATGGCAGATGCGGTCTCTGGAGCATTTGACAAAATTCCAGTGGAATAAAGTTGGAACTTCTATATGTTATTTTAATTAAAAGAATGAAAGAAAAAATGAACCTTGATCTCAAAGTAAAAGCACTGCATCAGGCTCTACTGTGTCAAACGAGGTAATTCCAAAAATTATACTCCTAATCCTTAATTGCCAAATGTAAGGGGATTTTCCAGAGACAAATGGGATTCTGTTTATGGATTGTAGGCTATGGAACACAGCATTCCCATAGTGTGTTGATGTGCGATTGTCTCTTCACGGCACTTGTGGACATTTTAAATAAATTTCAAGCTTCCTTTATTGTCTGTCATTGATAAGCAGCATTCTACTTAATATATCTGATTTTATTTTGTGATATGAACTGGGATATAAAGGGTTTTAAAAAATGGATGTTTGGGGATATGATCAATGTATTATGGGAAAGCTATGGGTATTGTGTCAAGTGAAAGCTGTCTCTAGGCCTTGCATAGCATGCTTACCTTAAAGGTGGCTACTTAGCGAACACTGTTGGTGTTGCTAGGAATGGAAATTGCATCTACTTGTTGGGAGAGATGTATGGTAAAAACAGTTTTGTGGTTTGTATCCAGGGGCCAATCTAAATGGAAATGCTTTGTGAAGTGATCTGGGCAAAATCTGCATTCACAGAATCGAATTAGTTCTTTCCACAGTACACGCAGTGCTGTATTCCTCCACTTTTGAAGTGTATACGGGAACTGAAGCTGCATTAGTTGGGGTGGGGTGGGCAAGTCCCACCGCAAGTAGAAATGAACATCAGCAATTGCGTAGGTGCGGGGCATCTAATGAGCGGAGGCTTGCTCCCCCTCCCTCGTGTGTGCAACGAAGTGCAATGCAGGACTTGCTTATGAGTAGATGTTCATGACAAACCCTGTATACCCCACATATACACACACATTCATGAGGCAGGCAAGCAGGCAGCCCCTGCCACCCAGAGACTGAGCAGAATGAGTGGGAATGAAAGAAGCGCTGAGAGCAGAGGGCACGGAGCTGGCAACGAGGCAGAGTGACTAGCACATTGTCTTTGAGGTATATTAACTGCCCAATCAATAGGCTTCCCCACACACACACAAACATGGGCTCAATGTAGTGCTTTTGAGCACATGTTCATGAAAATCATCCACCCTGGCATCCACCCTTCCTTAGCTGCACAGCTTCGAATCAACAGGCATCCACCGTTTCTCAGCTGTGCTCCTTCCTAGCTGCACAGCTTCAGAACAGCAGGGCTGGCTCCCTCACCCCCTGCCCCCACTCCCAAGCTTGACTGTTTAAAGTGAGAGGCAGTGACGTGGAAATGGAGGCAATGAGTTACTTCTGGGTAAACATGTTTACCCCTCTGCTCACCCCCTGCCCGCACCCCATGCTACTTTCCCTTCCACCAATCAGCACCACTTCCACCAGCCCGCACCGAAGCCAGCTGAGGTCACACAGACTCCCGAACAGCACTGAAGCTGCTGTGACAGGAAAATCCGACACAAAATGAGTTGGGGAAAAAAACAGGATTTAGGGCAAGAAATGCTGAGCTAGCTATGGAGAGCAGCGTGTGTCATCTGACACTATCGATTTGGGGGTGGAGTAGAACTGGAGTAAAATCCCCATGTAGATGGGGCCCAGCAAGTATAGAAGGAGAAAACAGGCTGTGTTTTTATCAGCTGACTGGCAAGAACCAACCATGAGAAGCTGAAAGCTGCACTCTTGTTTTGTGGGAATTTGCTCCATTCTTTGTACCACACAGCAGTCTATTAGTAATTGTACCAATGATTAAAACAGTTGGATGTATGGTAGCATTTTGATGTTGGTCATCATTATCATTATCATTAAATCCTTTGTTTGCTTTTATGCTTTCTTGTTTATGTCGGTTAGAAAATTACAGCTGTTCCAAAAATGTGCTAAAGTCAGTGCAAATAAAAAGTTGATGCATAAATAATATGGCCAGTGTGAAAAAAGAAGTATAAAATGGCTTTCAAATATATCTGAATGCTATTGCAACAAATTACAATGTACAGTACCGTAACTAGTATGTAGTTCCTCTTGAAGTGAGTTACCTCTGGAGATATCCTCTGGATTGATGACTAGCAATATTCAGTTGCTGAGCATGCCTTACTCTGTTCCGCAGCACGGACAGGGTCAATAAGAACCTGCAACAGTGTCATTCTGACTGGCCAGCTGCCCACACTAAGTCCTTGAGCAAAATGATATCTCCTTTTCATAGACCATCTAGCATACACATCTAATTGTTCCAAAGTAAAAAGAACACCTATATTTTACTGTTTCAGTGGCCCAGTTCACACAACATAACAACCCTGGATTTTTTAAAAACTGGGCTGTGAATGAGCAAGTGTTCACACTGCTTGATCACTCCCACTTGGCTCCTCACTCCTGCCAGTGGGAGTGGCTAAACAACCCAGGGACATTCCACCACTAGGTTGTTTAGCATGACATCTGAACCTTGAACTCTGGCTTGCTTCTCCCCTAGTAAGCCAGAGCTGGAACCCAGGGTTTAACTGAGCAATGACTGAGCAGCATGAACTTACATGGTCATTTGTTCATGACAATTCAAGGTTTTAAAAAAACTGGGTTGTCATTATGTGTGAACCAGGCCAATAAGTCAGTTTATTACATGGTATTTGATGCCCATTTTGCTCCCCCTGCAGGTTGTACCTGAGTCAGAAGCTTTTATTTTGTTTAGTCTGTATTGAATGAGCTATTATATATTATTTTAATTCATGTTATGAGCTGCCTCTGTGGCCTTGTGAGGGGTAAAAGGGTGGAATATAAATATTTCCCCATCCTAATTACATTATCAATGGTTAGGGTGGCCATTTACGCATTGCCAAAAAAGAGGAAATGCATCACCAAAAAAGAGGACAAGAAAGGACACCAATTTGCATAATATTTGCATATGACTCGATCGCTCCGAAGCACCCTCTCTGTTATAGAGCTCGTACAGCTCCGTGGTATACCCTGGAGCTGAGAGCGATGAAACAAAATAGGAGATGGCTGGAGTGCAGATGGAGAAAAACCCCTAGCGGATACAATCGAACACTGGCATGTGCCTATGGTCAGGTACATTCACAGGCTGTGAAGGTGGCAAGGAACCATTTCACTGCCTCTATTCAATCCTCCATGTGCTGCCCAGTGGAGCTTTTTAGGGTCGTCCAGGGCCTATTCCATGCTGGCCCTAAGGACACTGTGTACCCATCTGAGGCCTACTGCAATATACTTGCTAGGCACTTCCAGGATCAAATCTCTTGCATCTGCCAGGATTTAGACTCCAGTGTTACAGCAGGTGAATCAGGCGAGGTTCCCAGAGCACAGCCTGGTCCAGTTTTCTTCGATGAGTTTCCGTTGCTATAGCTCGAAGACATTGACAAAGTGCTTGCACAGGTTCATGCAGCCACCTCCATACTGGATCCTTGCCCCTCTTGGCTTATAAAAACCAGCAGGGAGGGAACAGCTGGCTGGACCAGGGAGGTAATTAATGTCTCCTTACAAGAGGGGGTGGTCCTGGGCTGAATGAAAGAGGCAGCAGTGAGATTACGCTCAGGACCCATCCTAACTCTTTTAGGCCAGTGGCAAATGTTCCTTTTCTGGGCAAGATCCTTGAGCGGGCGGTGGGCTCCAGACACTCTTGGATGGGCTGATTATCTGGATCCATTCCAGTTGGGGTTCAGGCCGGGTTTGGGCATGGAAACAGCTTTGGTCGCCCTCTATGATTACCTATGTTGGGAGAGAGATAGGAGAGTGTGACCCTGTTGATACTCCTGGATTTCTTGGCCGCTTTTGATACCATCGCCCATGGTATCCTTTTGGGCAACTGTCTGAGCTGGGAGTAGAGGGAACTGCATTCCAGTAGTTCCACTCCTACTTGGAATATTGCGCAGCCCCATGGATTCTCCAACATGGGGTTCCTCAGGGGACAATTTTGTCCCCTGTGCTATTTAACATCTACATGAAACCATTGAGTGGGGTCATCCAGGTTTTTGGAGTGCGCTGCCATCAGTATGCTGATGACACACAACTCTACTCCTTTTCATCCTCATCAAGTGAGGCTGTGGATGTGCTAAATCAGTGCCTGACTATGACAATGGATTGGTTGAGGGCTAATAAACTGAAGCTCAATTCAGGCAAGGCTGAGGTGCTGACCAGATGGTGGGCAATTTGTTCTGGACTGGGTTGCACTCCCCTTGAAAGAGCAGGTTTGTAGCTCAGGGGGTCTTCTGCAGCCACCTATATCACTTGAGGCTCAGGTGGCCTCAGTGGTTCAGGGTGCCTTCTACTAGCTTTGGCTGGTGGCCCAGCTACTCCCTTATCTGGACAGAGATAACCTGGTTTCAGTCATCTATGCTCTGGTAATCTCCAAGTTAGATTACTGCAATGCGCTCTACTTGGGGCTGCTCTTGAAGACGATTTAGAAGCTGCCACTTGTGCAAAATGCAGCGGCCAGATTAATAACTAGGACCAGAAGGTCTGAGCACATAAGACCAATTCTGGCCTACTTGCATTGGCTGCCTGTATGCTGCTCCCAAGCCCGATTCAAGGTGCAGGTTTTAACTTATAAAGCCTTGCATGGCTTGGGATCACAATACCTGACAAAGCGTCTCTCCTGACATGAACCTACCTTGATGCTACGATCAACATCTGGGAGGTTCAGAAGGGGGCAATAAAGGGGACGGCTTTCTCAGTGGTCCCCCCCCCCCCCGACTATGGAATGAGCTCTCCACTGAGACCTGCCAGGTGCCAACCCTGTCAGCTTTTTGGCACCAGGTTAAGACTGCCCTCTACACCCATGCATTTAATGGGGCAATTGTGTCGGCTGTCTTGAACAGGTCTGTTATTCGAATTGTGATTTGAAATGGTTTTTAGCTATTTAATTGTTTTAAATTTCGTATCTTAAAAAGCGTTTAGACCATGTTTTATTATAATGTTGGATTATAATGTTTATAATGTTGTAGTTTTTGTATTTATTTTATGAATTATTGTGAACCACCCAGAGAGCTTTGACTATAGGGCGGTATAGAAATGAAATAATAATAATAATAATAATAATAATAATAATAATAATAATAATAATAATATAAGTGCACATTTAGAAAGAATAATGATTATTTAAATAGAAATACAAGACATTTTACCATAGTGGAGAGACTAACTAGGTGACCCGTGTGCCTGCTCAGTTTGCTGTCCAGGAGCTAACTGTTGATGGGCAAAATTCACGGCCCCAGTTCTGCCTTCTTGTGGGCCTTCGACTTTAAACCAGACGTGGACTGGACAGCCCATAAAACAGAAGACAATTTCACATAGAGGACTGTCCTCTGCCAGCTCTCCAAAATAGAGGATTGTCCTTTGTAAAGTAGGACACCTGGCCACTGTACATGGTGTGTTTGCATTTCAGCAGATTTAGCCACATTGACTGGATTCAAATTAATCCCACTGAAAACCAAGTACTATTATAACAGAACTGTTGCTTGGGCTCCTTTGCAATCTGCTTTGAAAGGAGTCTATGGGTATTGCCAAAATATAGAGATATAAACAGTTTTATATTATCTTTTTATTTCATTTAAATAAACCATGGTGCCTTCCCCCAACTAGTCTGTCCTCACCTACTTGCCTTGAAGCCAGAGAGAGAGAGAGAGAGAGAGAGAGTCCATCAGTATTGAAATGGCAATATCTGAATAAATCTCAATAGAAATGCACATTTCACTAAACAATAGATTTCATATAAATTTGAATCTGCAGCATTTCCAGAGCCACCAGCCAACAGAGTAGATAATGTGATCCTTGGGGATTCGCCACAGTCATCTTTAACATTGATCTCCTCAAGGAGCAAGACGACAAAAAGTGACTATAAAATCAATAGTAAGAGACCTCTAATTCTATGCTTTGCTAACCATAAAATCCAAGAAAAATCCACATATCTGCTTTAGTGCTGTGGGGCCCAGTGCCTTCAGGTCTGTGATATTTTCCCTGTTATAAATCCCATGATTCAGGTTTTATAATTGTCATGAAAAATCTGCTCTTTTAAAGCTGCAGGAGGCCAATGTCTTGAAAGCCATTTTTTTGTATTTGGGACTGAAAAAGGACACTGGGAACCACGTCTCAAACTATGTTACTCTCCCAGAAGCCACCCTCCAGACCAGAATCCTGGAGTGTAGTATGTTCAGCCCCATCAGTGACTTATGCAGCCATTTGCTCCACAGTGTAACAATCTGGGTCATGCAAGCTTTAACTCATTTAACTGGTTTAACTAATGCTTTCATTGCATGATCAGTGAGGCCCAGTTTAAATCAGTGAGAGTAAATGTTAACTGCTGGGATGAAAATTAAGGGCACAGTCATTTATGTTGCCTTTCGACTCTATTGTGTTCTTGAAACAGAGAATAAAACAAAATATTCAAGTTGCCTTTTTCTTCTGACATGAGTGGTAGCTTTTGTTTATTAAATTCTGAGTCATCTTATAGTTGCTTCAATATCTCAAAAGGATATACTTTTGGTAAGAGAAACATTTGGTAAGAGAAACATTTCTTTAAATTGAGTTGATTAAGGCTGAAATCCTATGCATGTTTAGACAGAAAAAAGGCCTACAAGGCCTACTCGTAGGCCCTTTTTCTATCTAACCCTGTATAGGATTGCGCCCTAAGTTAAGCAATTATTTCGTTAAAAGTAGGTCTGCAATCTTTAATCAATCGAATAAATACCTTTTACTCAAGTTAAAAAGACATCCCCAATTGAGTCGACAATATGTTTTTTTAAAATGTTAATTTAGCCACATTGACCTCATTCAAATTAATTCCATTGAGAAACATTTTATATTAATATTTTAAATAACATATCCTGATGGTGGGCACTGGCTTCACTAGAGCATTCCCCCATCACTCTCATGCAGGAGAATATACCTCTTCAAAGATGGTAGCTGCTATGACACCATCTAAAGATGGTAGCTGCTGTGACTCCTTCTAGTCCCTTACCAACCTGCCCTGTCACTGAGGTCATCGGAGGGAATACTCCATGGACCTTTGGTCCAGTTGGAGTCCACCAGGAGACGAGCCTTCAGTGTGGTGGCCCCTTTCTTTGGAACTCCCTGCTCCTGGAGGCCAGGCAGGCACCAACACTGTTGTTTCCGGTGCCTCCTGAAAACAGCACTGTTCCAGGAGGCATTCCTTAACCAACCAGTCACAGTTTCTATTGTCATTCTGTTTTTTTAAAAAGCATAATTTTAATCTGGTCTTTTGATCTTTTTAATCTTTTTATTCTTTTACCATTTTATCTTTTGTGTTCACCTCTCCAAAATCTGTTTTAGATATGGAGCAGTATACAAATATTGTAAATAAATAAAAGACATAATAAAAGACAAGAATTTTTTCTTTTAAATGATTGTTTATGCAGTTTATGTAGCTTCTCCCTGGCTTGCCTTCCCCTTCACTACCCATACTACCTCTTAAACATGCCGGGAGGTTGTTCTTAGAGTTGTTGAAAAAAGCATATATGTATATGTATATGTATATGTATATGTATATGTATATTCTTTGGGAGGGAGTGGCCGTATGGTTTGTAGGAACAAGGCAAGAAAATCCATTTCTTGTGGAAAGAAATGGGTAGTATCCAATGTCAGTCCTACCTAGAGTAGATCCAGTTAAAAGAATGAGACTTCAGTTAGTCATGACTACCTTAAGTCCTGTTCATTTCAATGGGTGTACTCTAAGTAGGACTAACATTGGATACTACCTAAGGACAACACATTCACTAAGTGTGATAGCAGTAAATGCCATGATACGTTCTTTCTAATAAGGACTAGTGTACAGAGCAGTTTAACAACTTTCGGTGTCCTGTCATTCAGTTTTTGCTCTGTATCTTTTTCCAGATATTAACAGTGACATCATTATAAAAGGATTTTTGAAAGATTCTTTTTCATAGCTACAAAGACTGCAGGGATTTTATTCCTTTCCTTTGAGGTTATCGTTTCAGCACTTCACATTCTCTGTGGATATTGTACATTAGGCATTCCTTTGCTCTGATAATATGTTTACAGAACAAGTCCCCCCAGCCCCGGCACACATTTAAAAGAAGGGGAGAGGGGAAGATAGCCCTGGGCAACTATAACTTATTTGACATCAAGTTACACAGGTTCCATGTGTTTATTTCCTCAAGTATTCAATTAAAAGCTTTCCTTGCCACAGCAGCTGCTGGTTTGCGCAGTACATATGCTGCCTCTTAGATATGGAGCAGCTTTTGAGAACCAACTGCCAACATGTTCTCGTAACTTTGGTAATCATTTCGTGTCCAATATTAACAGCACTTTAAAAAAATCGATTGCTTGGTAGTTTGTTTCCATGGAAATGTAAGGGGGAGGGCTCAAAGGTTTAGTTGGCCTGGGAAGTAATTCAGAGAGAAAGGTGGGGAGTTCCCTGTCTCCCCTCACTTCTAAGAACATGCCATTTTTCCTCAGGAGCACCTATATCTCTGGCAAACTCACTGATCCTAAACATGGAGGGATGATTGTTATAAATAATACAAATAATGGGACTTGTTACTATATTTCAAAATCCACAGTCAGGCAATACCTTTATTAGGGCCGACCAAAAGAGCCCAACTGTGGATTGGAGTTTTTGTATAGACCAACACAACTTACTTTGCATTTTGCATAGTTGTGTATGTGTGTGTGTGTGTGTGTGTGTGTTTATGGACGTTCCTCAAACAGCTTGCAAATATAAACATAATAATTCAAATACGATCTCAGAAAACAGTTTTAAAAAACAATGATAAAGCAGCAAATTCAAGCAGCATTTTATCAATTGGCCATGCAGTCCTATACATGTCTACTCAGAAGTGTGCTTCATTGAGTTCAGTGAGAGTTCCTCCTGGGTAAGTCTGCTTAGGACTGGAGTATAAAAGATTTTAAAAGCCTGAGGGTTGGATCCAGACTTAGTCGTACTTAGGGTAGACCCATTGAAATCAGTGGGATTGAGTCAGTCATGGGTAACTTAAGTCCCATTTATTTCAGTAGGTCTACTCTGACTAAGTCTGGATCCAGCCTTGGGAGAATAAAAAGTTATGTGCCTGGAGCCAAAAGGATAATAATATCAGCACTAGGTGAGCCTCCCTGGGGAGGGAATTCCAAAGGTGGGGCACCACAGCTGGTACAAATAAGTTGCTCCCAGTTTGGCAACTAAGTGTTAACAGAGACTATATTTCGAACGTATTTACTTACAGCTTTTTTGTACTACTTTTCCATATTCATTCGCATTGAAAAACAAAGACTGAAGGGTCAGCAACACTGGCTCCACCCACAGCCTCAGTCCCCCTGGAAGCCAGAACACAGGGGAAATGATGTGATTGGTAAAGGATCTTTGTCTGCGTGCAACATTGCAGGAGAAAAAAAAGCTAGTTTTAATCCAGAGCAGGGTTTGGAGATGGATGATGAAAACATCCACACAGGAGAATTATTCTCCAAATGTTACTTTGGATCCAGCCATTATGCTGCTTAAGTATATGGAAAATGCAGTTGCCTGATATCGGACTCAGGGTCACAAAGAACAATGCAGTGCCAGCTCCACATTTTTGAGGGACCTTGGGCAAGACACCCTCAGTGGGCCCCCTCCCTCAGCAAGCCTGCCTTCTCGTTGCCGTTGCCACCAGATACTATTGCTCTTTCTCCTCTTTCTCATTATTACTACTACTTGCTTGCTTGACAGGCAGAGAGCCAGTGGGCAAGTAGGCAGCGGCACCTCCTGCTCCTCCACACCACCACCACCACCGTCTGGGCCATAGTGAGAGGCAGGTGAACACGCAGGTTGCAAAGGTGAAGAGAAGGAGCAACTCAGGATGCCCTGGTCAATGAGCCCCTGCTGGGGTTTGGGACCTCAGCAGGTGCCCAACCTTTATGCCAGTCCTGACCAATGTTGATCGGGACAGAATGATAGACCCACAAATGCTTTATTTAAAAAGGAGGTTATGAAATACATAACGGAAGGCTCGTTGAAATGACTGAATGGCTTCCATTTATCTCAGGGGAACTTCCCACCCAATCTGTCCTTTCATCTGTCCTGCTCCCCTTTTGGTCTGATAGCGAATTATGCAGATAGGATGGAGGAAGTCTTTGCTGTTTGTTTTGACCATCCTGCGTGGGTTTTATTCCAAATATTTTGACTATTCTCAAATCTCTTCCAGGAATTAACAGTTATGAAAACACCTAGCAGTCTCTTATGTATATATTACACCAAAAGGACAGAATTCGAGATTATCTCTCAGTGCAGCGCAATATGTGGACCCCAGCTTCATGTCTATTAGCAGGGTTTCAAGGCCAAGCTAGCCCTCTTTATCAGCTTGATCTGTTCTTGCAAATCTATTGCATATTTGGAAAAGATTCTTGAGAATACAGTTTATTGATCTCACACACTTCTTATTCCTTCAGTTGGGCATCAAGAGCACAAATTATTGTGAACGTGTGTGTGTGTGTGTGTGTGCGCGCGTACTCACACACCTGCGTAAGAGATGGAAAAAGACGTTCTTTCAAATGAAATGGCCCGTCCCATAGAGACTATTTTATATGTAGTTCTGCTGCTGCTCATATACATGAACATCTTCTTCAGGGCTCCTAATGAAAGTTGAAACATGTAGATTGAGCAGGGAAACATAATATTGGATTCACCTAATTCCACAGTGATATCCTAAGAAAATAACTGGAGAAAGTAAGAGTTGCCTATAGGGATAATTTTTTTTCTTTAAAAAAATCCAAATACAACGGTTTCTTGAGAGAGAAAAAAGCAGGTGAAAGCCCAGTCAAGCTGCCATAATGGACACTCCAAAACAGCTTAATTTATTGATAGCCTTAATTGATCTTTTGTGGAGTGCCTCTGCTTGACATCAGCTTCTCTTGCCTAGTGTGAGAGGTTGATAGATCCACATTATGACATTTTCAAATGCTGCTTTATTAGTTGACACAAAGAGTGCGCCATTGGCCAGGGACCTCTATCTGGCGGTATTGTTGATAGCATTCATGGGAGGAGGGGTGTTAGTACTCCACTTTTATTTATACTAAATCCCACTCTGAATTAAGCTTTCTGATTTTGCACCATGGGAAAAATCATAGATGAAAATCAACTTTTGTCATTAACTGAATGCACAGGTTTTGTAGCAAGTCACCCAAGATCACATGGCATACGATCTATACCTGGCCTTTTCCACTAGCATCAGCTGATTCTATGCATCACCATTCACAGCAAAAGAAAGAGATTGCTGGGTCAATATCTGGGTAGAAGCCCTCTTCAGAATCGAATCACATCTATTCTGGTTTAACATAATCACCATATTTTAAGCTTGGAGTTGGGGTTCTCTGTTTTCATTTTTAGGCTGTATGACCTGGAGGGTGTCTCCATGAGTGATTTACTATGAGCTGGCTGCATTTGGAGGTTGTTAGGGATATATGACATCGCAGCCATCCAGCAGCCACCCTGGAGCTTATCACGGAAAAACTGGATTTCCTGAGACTGCTTGAAGTCCAATTTTTTTCCTTAAGTTGGCTTCCCCAAGGTATAGTTGCTGTGTGCCCCAACCCCTGCATTTACCTCTGGTATGCTAGCCCTGCCCAGGGTTGTGCCTTTCACCATGACCCCAGTCAAGGGGTGTTTCCTGTCTCCTGCCCCTGTGTTTCCCAGCACACACCAAGTAGTATCTACTGAGAAGTGACTCCCATTGTGTTCAGTGAGGCTTGTCCCCTGAATCTGCACTTCAGAATTTACAGAGATCCCCCTCAATCAAAGCAGCACATTTTAAAGCAGTAATTCCCTAAAGGCTGTAAAGCACTTTACCAAGCTGCAGTTCTCTATTGTTTGGTTTATTGCCTTCGGAAGTAACTAATTCACATCTTTGTTACAGCGATCCTGCACACCCTCGGGTTAGAAAGGGGGCTGGTTTCCCCAGCTTGTCTTTTCCAGCACAAACATAAGTGTGTCTAACCAGAAGTAACTCCCCTTCTGGTCAATGAGGCTTGTGATTAAGAAGAAGAAGGAGAAAGCGGGGGGGCTCTCTTATTGGTTGAGCAGTCCCTGCCAGTCTGATAACACCCACTCCAACCCCCCATCCACCCTACCTGGAAGTAGGGGTGTACGGATTACTTACCCCGTTCCGCTGGGGCCGTCCGCTGGGGGGGGAGCTGATCCGTCCCTCCCCCCTGGAATCCTCCCTGGCCAGCTCTGCTCCATGGGGAGCCCGCGAAGCCACCGGCTGTGGCTGCCCGCAGCCAGACTTCCGTCTGGTGCTGGGCTGCAGCCACAAATGGCGGCCACCATAGCGCCCGCCATTTGCATCCCTGCGGTAGCCGTGATGGGCTACATATATATTTACATAGCCTATCATGGCAAAAGGCAGGAACGCAAATGGTGGCCGCTATGCCATTTGCGTCCCTGCGTTAGCCGTGATAGGCTACATATATATTTACATAGCCTATCACGGCAAAAGGCAGGAACGCAAATGGCGTCCCTGCATTAGCCGTGATAGGCTACGTAAATACTTACGTAGCCTATCATGGCTAAAGTACAGAGGAAATGGCGGCCAACAAACGGAGGCTCCGTCCTGGGGGGATTCCGCAGGGTGGCGGGGGGGATTGCTCCGTTCCGCCACGGACTCCGGGAGGTCAGATTCTAAAGAATCCAGCCTCACTGGAGTCCGTGGCAGAATTCTCTAACATCCCTACCTGGAAGTATGTTCTGTGAAGCGACTTAGAATGGTGTGATGCACAAGCGTGGAGCCCTACGTGGAGCAAAGCTGGCTCCTTGAAAAATCCAGGTAAGCCATGATTGGCTCCCCCTTCCGTGTCCTTCCATTGTCATTGAGAAACCCCTCTGGCTAGCCAATGGTTTGTTGTCCCTCGGCTGAAAATCTGTACAGCTGCTTGTAAGGTGGAAAGCTATTTCAGTGAACTGACTTGAATATTTATTATTTTGTTCGGAATATGTATGCCCCATCTTTCCTCATATATTTCAAGATGCCTTTCTTCATCTTGTTTGAAGTGCACCATTCAGATTGACCTATAGGACCCTAATATTTCAGTCAGTATCATTCAAATATTGGAAGGGTGTTTTGTTTTTTTTAATGTATCTATGATCAGTAGTTCTGCATTTGTGATATGGGTGTCACATTGGAGGCCTGCTCCATTTTTTATTCTGTCCAGTGGATGTGAACTTATATATTTATTTAATGTATTTATTTAACACTCTAAACCAATTATCTAGGCATTGTCCAAGAATTAAAATAATATGGTAAAATCACATTAAATCAGTAGAATCCCAGATAACTTTATCCAATAGATACATAACACAGTAAAATGTAATACAGATTACAAAATTTAAAACAAACCACCAGGTGCAGAACCTAAAAACCACACCACAGGGACTAAAGGAATAGATCTAAACTACTTAAGGGTGCAATCCTATGCATGTTTACACAGAAAAAAGCCCCACATCTCCTGGCATGCTCAAGCCCGGCCATTTTCTGTCTAAGCATGCATAAGATTGCACCCTAAGATGCTTAACGTGCTTAAAATGCCTGAGACTGACAGGAAAACAGTGTGGCTGCCAGGTCAGCCTCCCTATGGGGAGCATTCCTGGACCACTTTACCTGCTAAATTTCTATGTGTCCGGCTGTGGTGAAAGTAGGGTTGCCAATGCTAGAAATCAAATATTCTGGTACCTGGACTGGGTGTAGAGGCAGAGCCTTCTGGCATAGGCAGCAGAGTCCGGTGCAAAATCTATCTATTCACCTAAGAAGTATACAGCTACAAATACAGCTGAGCGGAACCTCGCCCCCTCTTAAACCTGTGTTAAAGGAAGAGGAGCAGGAACGAAACCCACTGGGAAAAAATGGGAAAACTACAGTAGAGTCACAAATTTAAGATCACTGTCGCTTTGGTTGCATTTGTAAAAAGTAGTTTCATTTTCAGTTCAGCATTTTAACAGCAAATGCTGGCTTTTTCTATTTCAGCGGTCTCTTTGTTTCTGTCTTGGCTCCCATACCCTTCTGTTGTTGCTTTTGGTAGCTAGTACTTTCTGTAAAGAGGCCTGGTACAGTGTAATGTTGTTTCCCCTGTAATGCTGTTTAATGTAGCAACACAAACCTGGCGAGTGACCTGAATTTCGCAGATCAAACTGCCATCACGTAGGAGACTTGGGGACCTGCAAACAAGAATGTTTTGCCTCGCTCCTGCTGTTCTGTTCCCTGCCCACAAGGCTCGTGCTCCCCCGTCTGACCTTTCAGGCAATTTCCACTGCATATCCTTAGGAGGCTGTCTAGGTGTACAGCACGCCTGCAGTTCCTCCGAGGATGTTGCATATGCGCCACCTGATTAGCTGCCTTTCCTGTCTGTAGCTATGTGAAAGTTAACTCCTAACTCTCCACAGGACATCTGATTAATGGTCTTCTCCCATATGTGTCTCCCCACTCTTGAGGCTAGTTATTTATGATGCCCCACCTTCTGCTAGGCTGGTGGTCATTGAAACAAGCGTTTCCAGTACTGGGCCCCAAGTGTTGGAGGACTAGGGATGGGCGAATCTGTCCGTTTCCGCTTTGTCGCGCATTTTAATTTTTTCCCCAGTCTCAAGTGCGTTCTCTCCCGAATATAAAGAACTTTGCGAATTGGGAAGTTCTTATAAAAAATGAACTGAAATGACAACCACACCTATCTGTGATGGCTAAATTGAATAGATCCAGCTATTCCCAGCATGCAGAGAACCATGATGTACCTGCATGCCATAGAGCTGTTAAAGATGAGGAGCCTGCCAGAAAGAAAGAGGTGGCCACCCTAATTCAGCACTAATTAAGCACTAAGCACTTCTGGTCACCTAAAGAAAGGAATTGTAGCACTGGGGGCGGGGAGTGCAGGTAAGGGCAACTAAAATGATCAAGGGGCTGGAGCATCTCCCCTATGAGAGAAGGTTACAACAGCTGGGATTGTGTAGCTTGGAAAAAAGGGAGGGTAAGGGGAGACATGATAGAGGTGTACAAAACTTATTTATTTATTTATTTATTTAAACAATGTCTTGGCCGCCTTTCAGGGCAGAAGCCCTCCCAAGGCAGCTCACAGCAATAAAATAGTAAAAACAGTTATAATATTAAAAGTGATAAAAACATACACACAATAAAATAGCAATAAAAGCAACAATAAAAGCCGACAATAAAACCTGCAACAGCAATAACAGCAACAACAGCAGTCATATCAAGAGAAGACCATGGTAAAATAATAAAAAAATTCTGCATGGTGTGGAGAATGTGGCTAGGGAGACATTTTTCATTTAACTGTGGTCACAGGCAGGGGGAAGTATGGCATTGGGGAATTAACAAGCCAGCTGAGGAGAAGAGGGGCTAGACACCTTACAGCTGTCCCTTCTTCTGGTTCTTCCCCCAACCATGTGGTTCCTGGCAGCCTTACCAATCTGCCCTCGGGCCTGGTGGTGCTGCTGCTGAATGCCAGGTCAGCCCAAAATAAAATCTCCCTCATCCATGATTTGATTGTGGATGAGGGGGCTGACCTGGTATGTATTACTGAGACCTGGGTGGGGGAACTGGGAGGGGTCACTCTCTCCCAGCTGTGCCCTCCTGGGTACTCAGTGCAGCACCAACACCGACTCGAGGGTCGGGGAGGGGGGGTTGCCGTGATCTATAGGAATTCAATCCCCCTCTCTAGGCTTCTTGCTCATTCGAGTGCAGATCTTGAGTGTTTGTACCTTGTGTTGGGTACCTGGGACAGATTAGGGATTCTGTTGGTGTACCGCCCACCCTGCTGCCCATCAGACTCCCTGCCTGAGCTGACGGAGGTGGTCTCGGACTTGGTGTTGAGGACCCCTAGGATGATGGTCCTGGGGGATCTCAACTTCCATGCCGAGGCCGCTGTATTCGACATAATAGCTTACGTAAATATTTACATAGGCTAAAATGGCAAAACAAAAAAAGGAAAGCAAATAGCTCCCACTACGCTATTTGCGTTCCCCTTTTTTTTCGCCGTAATAGCCTACGTAAATATTTACGTAGACTAAAACGGCGAAAAATAGGGAACGCAAATGCCGGCCGCCATAGCCGCCGCCATTTGCGTACGCCATTTTTGGGCAGAGGGTTGCTTGGCTTGCCGTGATAGGCTACATAAATACTTATGTAGTCTATCACAGCGAAGACCAGGATGCAAATGGCGGCCGCAGCAGCCAGTCGAAAAACCAGCCGCTGCCAGAGCCGCTGCCAGAGCCGCTGCTGTCCAGAACATCCACCCCAGGTAAGCCTCGTCCCGGGGGGAATCTGCGGGGGGGCAGGCCGTGCCAGTGCATTCGGCCTCACTGAAATCCATGGCGGAATTCTCCACCATCCCTACGTAGCACTCATTTGGCGCGCAAACAACGGTCGTGTCCCAAGGACCCAAGAGAAAGAGGGAGGATCTCTCCCTAGCCCAAAAATTTAGGGTCTTCCCGTGGTTCTCCTTCAAACAGGGACCAACTGCCTTACCTGGAGCTTAGGCTACTTTGCTTTCTTTCCCCAGTGCTGTTCCTTTGCTTTGTTAGTGATTAGTAACTAGGGGTGGACGAAAGTCACTTGCCTGTCCTCGAAGGCCGTTCGCGGTGGGGGGGAGGTGCTTCGCTGCTCCCCCCGCGAAGTTCAGGCCGGGGGGGGAGGCTTCCCGCCTCGCCCGGCCGAAATTCAGGCCGGGGAGGAGGCGCCTCGCCTCACCCGGCCGCGAACGCGAAAGTAAAAAAAAAAAAAAAAAACACGCCCCCTGATAGGCTACGTGACGATTCACGTAGCCTATCACGGCTAGATCTGCAAACTCAGCCGTGATAGGCTACGTGAATCGTCACGTAGCCTATCACGGGTGACTTAAAAAAAAAAAAAAGCGCGTACGCGAATGGCGGCCCCCATAGGGAGCCGCCATTCGCGTTCCTTATTTAGTCGCTGTAGTCTACGTAAATGTTTACGTAGACTACGGCGAAAATAAGGGCAACGCAAATAGCGTTGCCCTTATTTTCGCCGTAGTCTACGTAAACATTTACGTAGACTACAGCGACCAAATAAGGAACGGGAATGGCGGCTCACTATGGGGGCCGCCATTATCCGTACACTCTTTTTTTTTTTTTTTTTAAGTCACCCGTGATAGGCTACGTGACGATTCACGTAGCCTATCACGGCTGACTTTGCAAATCTAGCCGTGATAGGCTACGTGAATCGTCACGTAGCCTATCAGGGGGCTTTTTTTTTTTTCTTTCATTGCAATGGCGGCGGTGGCAGCCGGTCGAAAGACCGGCTGTCGCTCCCGCCTCGCTCGAACACCCGCCGAACCGCCGGCCGGACCAGCCACCGGGAGGGACATTCGGCGAAGGTAAGTCCCGTCCCGGGGGGGGTGCGGGGGGCGGGGGGGTGCAGAGGATTTCTCCCCGAAACTTGTTCGGGGGGCCGAACACGTTGGCGCTCGGCCCCCCGAAGTTTCGGGGAGAAATTCTCCGCCATCCCTATTAGTAACTGAAAGAGTCATAAAGTAATAAAGGAATAAAGTCTCGGAAAGAATTCCTCATCGTCTGTGTCCTGAGTTGGCTATTGGTGGGGACTGCAAGAGGCAGCTAGAGCGCTCCTGACACTCGGGCGGTTGACATGATCACGCCCAAGCACCCTCTCCCTCTGAGCAGAGCCCGGCCAGCTCCTTGGTATACACCTGAGCTGAGGGCAATGAAGCAAGAGGGGAGACGGCTACAATACAGGTGGAGGAAAACTCGTGCAGAGTAGGGATGTACGAAAGTCACCTTTTTGAAGGGTGACATTCATGGTGGGGGGGAGGTGCTCCATCCCTCCCCCAAAAATTATCTCCGGCCGGCTCCGCTCCATGGAGATTCCGCAGAGCCGCCGGCCAGTGCCTCCCGCAGCTGGACATCCGGCCGCTGGGCAGCCTTCAGGGACGCAAATGGCGGCTGCCATAGCCGCCGCCATTTGCATCCCTCTATTTTGCCATGATAGGCTACGTAAATATTTACGTAGCCTATCACGGGGAGGAGGAACAGCGAACGCAAATGGCGGCGGCTACGGCGGCCGCCATTTGCGTTCCCTTTTCTTTTCGCCGTAATAGCCTACGTAAATATTTACATATTTATCAAGCCTACTCTGTGGCGGTGAGGGTGGCAAAGAAACAGTTCTTTTCCACCAGCATTGCATCTTCTCAGTGTCGTCCAGCGGAGATTTTCTGAGTGGTTCATGGTAGGGTTGGCAGAGAATTTCTCTCCAAAACTTCGGGGGGCCGAGCGCCAACATGTTTGGCCCCCCAAAGAAGTTTCGGGGAGAAATTCTCCGCACCCCCCCACCCCCCGCACCCCCCCCCCGGGACGGGACTTACCTTTGGCGAATATCCCTCCCGGCGGCGGGTCCGGCCGGCGGTTCGGCGGGTGTTCGTCCGGGGCGGGAGCGGCAGCCAGTCTTTCGACCAGCTGCCGCCGCCGCCATTCCAAGAAAAGAAGAAAAAAAAACGCCCCCGTGATAGGCTACGTGATTTACGTAAATAAAGATTTACATACACTACAGCGACCAAATAAGGAACGCAAATGGCGGCTCCCTATGGGGGCCGCCATTTGCGTACGCGCTTTTTTTTTTTAAAGTCACCCGTGATAGGCTACGTGACGATTAACGTAGCCTATCACGGCTGACTTTGCAGATCTAGCCGTGATAGGCTACATAAATATTTACATATTTATCAAGCCTACTCTGTGGCGGTGAGGGTGGCAAAGAAACAGTTCTTTTCCACCAGCATTGCATCTTCTCAGTGTCGTCCAGCGGAGATTTTCTGAGTGGTTCATGGTAGGGTTGGCGGAGAATTTCTCCCCGAAACTTCGGGGGGCCGAGCGCCAACATGTTCGGCCCCCCAAAGAAGTTTCGGGGAGAAATTCTCCGCCCCCCCGCCCCCCGCACCCCGCCCGGGACGGGACTTACCTTTGGCGAATATCCCCCCCGGCGGCGGGTCCGGCTGGCGGTTCGGCGGGTGTTCGTCCGGGGCGGGAGCAGCAGCCAGTCTTTCGACCGGCTGCTGCCGCCGCCATTCCAAGAAAAGAAGAAAAAAAAACGCCCCCTTGATAGGCTACGTGATTTACGTAAATAAAGATTTACGTAGACTACAGCGACCAAATAAGGAACGCGAATGGCGGCTCCCTATGTGGGCCGCCATTTGCGTACGTGCTTTTTTTTTTTTAAGTCACCCGTGATAGGCTACGTGATGATTAACGTAGCCTATCACGGCTGACTTTGCCGATCTAGCTGTGATAGGCTACGTTAATCATCACGTAGCCTATCACAGGGCGTTTAAAAAAAAAAAAACTTTTTAGTTCGCGGCCGGGCGAGGCGAGGCGCCTCCTCCCCCGCCTGAATTTCTGCTGGGCGAGGCGGAAAGCCCCCCCCCCGGCCTGAATTTCGGCCGGGCGAGGCAGGAAGCCTCCCCCCCCAGCCTGAACTTCGCGGGGGGAGCAGCGAAGCGCCTCCCCCCCACCGCGAAAAGCTTCGAGGACAGGTAAGTGACTTTCGTCCATCCCTAGTTCATGGCCTGTTACATTCTGGGCCAGGGAGAGAGATGGTGGAACCCTCGGTGGCACGCTGTGATAAGTTTGCAAGGCACTTTGAAGATAAAGTCACTCAGATTAGTCATGAATTGGACACCACCATTAATGCAGTTCCATTGGTAGAAGCGTTCAGAGCACCATCGGGTCCAGTTTTATTGGATGAGTTTCAGTTACTGAGGCCTGAGCATGCGGACAAGGTGCTTGGCCAAGTCCGATTGACCACTTGTGTGCTTGACCCTTGCCCTTCATGGCTTATTAAATCTAACAAGGAGGGGATGTCTGGCTGGGTCCAGGAGGTTGTAAATTCCTCCTTTAGAGAGGGAATGGTGCCTGCTGCTTTAAAAGAGGCAGTAATTAGACCACTCCTGAAAAAGCCTAAGCTGGACCCAGAGGATGTTAACAATTATAGGCCAGTGGCCAACATCCCCTTCCTGGGCAAGGTCCTTGAGCGGGTGGTTGTAGGACAGCTCCAGGCACTGTTGAATGAAATGGATTATCTAGATCCATTTCAATCGGGCTTCAGGCCTGGTTTTGGAACAGAAACTGCCTTGGTCGCCCTGTGGGATGACCTCTGCCGGGAGAGGGACAGGTGGTGTGCGATCCTGTTGATTCTCCTGGACCTCTCAGCGGCTTTCGATACCATCGACCATGGTATCCTTCTGGATAGGTTGTCTGAGTTGGGAGTTGGAGGCACTGCACTACAGTGGTTCTGCTCCTACTTGGATGGCTGATTCCAGAAGGTGGTACTGGGGGATTATTGCTCTGTGCCATGGCAATTGTGCCATGGGGTTCCACAGGGCTCTATTTTATCCCCTATGCTGTTTAACATCTACATGAAACCGCTGGAGGAGGTTATCCGGAGGTGTGGGCTGAGGTGCCATCAATATGCAGATGACACCCAGCTCTACCTCTCTTTCTCATCAAACCCAGGTGAGGCAGTGGCTGTTCTGAATCAGTGCCTGGGCACGGTAATGGACTGGATGAGGGCCAATAAACTGAAACTCAATCCAGACAAGACGTTAGTAGGTGATTCATCTATCCGGCTAGGTGATATTCAACCTGTTCTGGAGGGGGTTGCACTCCCCCTAAAGGATCACTTTTGTAGTTTGAGGATGCTCTTGGATCCAGAACTGTCACTTGAGGCACAGGTGAACTCAGTGGCATGGAGCACTTTTTATCAGCTTAGGCTGGTATACCAACTACGCCCTTATCTGGACAGAGATAGCCTAGCTACAGTTATCCATGCTCTGATAACTTCTCGTCTGGATTACTGCAATGTGTTATACGTGGGGCTGCCTTTGAAAATGGTCCAGAAACTTCAGCTGGTCCAAAATAGGGCAGCAAGATTGTTAAGAGGGACTGGCCTGCGAGCTCATATTATGCCAGTACTTTTTCAGCTGCACTGGCTGCCAGTCCATTTCCGGGCCCGATTCAAAGTGCTGGTATTAACATTTAAAGCCCTTAACGGCTTGGGGCCAGGTTACCTGAAGGATCGCCTCCTCCCATATGTGCCTGCCCAGACATTAAGATAATCGTCAGTGGCCCTTCTCCGTGAGCCCCTGCCAAAGGATGTGAGGCGGGTGGCTACTAGGAGGAGGGCTTTTTCTGCTGTGGCATCCCGGCTCTGGAACAAGCTCCCTAGTGAGGTTCGCCTGGCACCTACATTGTATTCCTTTCGGCGCCAGGTGAAGGCCTTTTTATTCTCCCAGGCATTTTAGCATTTTAGCTTTCTAGACTTTTAGCTTTGCTGTTTTAAATCTGTATGTTAAACTCCTGCACTGCTGCTAGGTTTTATTGTGGTAATGAATATGGACTTGAGCACACTCCGGGAGAGAGCGCAGGACAGGAAGGCCTGGCATGCTATGGTCCATGGGGTCACGAAGAGTCCGACACGACTGAAGGACTGAACAACAACAACAATTGTTATATTGTGGCTTTAATGTTCTATATATTTTAAATTGTTTTATTGTGTGCTGTTTGGTTTTAATTTTTGTGAACTGCCCAGAGAGCTTCGGCTATTGGGCGGTATAGAAATGAAATAAATAAATAAATAAAATTCCCCCCGCCCTTCCAAAATACTAGAATTCAGGGTCATCTCGTGAAGCTGGTTGGTGGGAGATTCAGAACAGATAAAAGGAACAACTTCTTCACACAGCGCATAGTCGAGCTATGGAAATCGCTACCACAGGATGTAATGGTGGCCACCAATTGGGAGGGCTTTAAGGGGCTTAGACAAATTCCTGGAGGAAAAGGCTGTGTGCTACCTCCAGTACCAGAGGCAGTATGCCTAAATACACCAGTTGCTGGGGAACATGGGCGGGAAGGTGCTGTTGCACTTGTGTCCTGCTTGTGGGTTCCCACCCAGTCGACCTCTGGTTGGCCACTGTGTGAACAAAGTGCTGGACTAGATGGACCCTTGGTCTGATCCAGCAGGGCTCTCCTGATGTTTTTATATTCTTAACATGGTTGAAGACATAGGGTTTCTTAAAACCCACACTTTTAAGAGCTGAGCACTCAAAGCCCGCTACCTGGATGGATAAATTTGTCTGTGGCACTTCCTCCTGCATTTCAGTTTTTTAAAACTTTTTGTCCCAAATATGGAAAACTTTGCACATTTTGGTAAATTCTTATCAAAACCACACTGAAATTCTCACCCCCGTCCCCATCTGGAGCCAGCGTCCTGTTCCAGTGCAGCACACCACATCCGAGAGCCAAAGCTTGTAAGGCTGTGGCTAAGAGGTTTGACTCACCCAGCCTTTTGTGGCTAATGTCTTAGTTAGGGCTTTTGGTTTGTGCCACTGCTTGTTTCTGTTTGTTTGTTTGTCCACTGATTTAATATTGGATTGTATTCTTACCTGTCTGGCTTTGAGAATTTTATATGGTTTTATGTGAGCTATAAATGGTACAACTACATGAATAAAAGCAAGTGGCAAGAAATGATACAGAGTATGGGTAGTAGCCAATGTTAGTCCTACTTTGAGTAGACCCATTGAAATGAATGGGACCTAAGTGAGTCATGACTAACTCAAATCATTCAATGGGTCTTCTCAAAGGCAAACTAACATTGGATCGTACCCTGTGTCTCTTAAGTGCCAGATGTGGAGGATAAACAACAATGAAGGCCATCACCTCCATACACAAATCGTTAAGTTTCGCAGGCAGGTCTGGCTGGCTGGTGTTACACCCAGAGTGGGCTTCCAGATGACACTTTTCTTGTGCAATTGCCTCATGCACAGAATTTTACAGAGGGCCTAGACAAGTCGCATCATCCTCCATTTGTGTCACCCTCCCGTGTTTTACGACCGCTTCATCCATCTTTTTTCTTTCCACGGAGAGAGTCCATTAATGAGGAAAAGACAGAATAATTGCATAATGCCTTTTGATTGGTCACGCTAGGAACCCTCCATCTAGAGTGTGGGATCTAAAGAAATGCTGCATAACTAAGTCCATCTGGCTAAGGGCACTTTGAGCATATATCTCCCAAAAGGCAGCTGCCTTTCTTTATGCCACATGGCAAACCATTTTGAAACGGAGACTTTCAAAAGTACTTTGTACTGTGGCACTGATCAAAGGAGAAAATAGAAAAAATCCAGCAGAGTATGCTCAAGGCTTGGAGATGCCTGTATCAATGCCTGTGGTTCCCAGCTAGAATACTGGGGCAGGCAGGCCTTGGTTTAATCTAGCAAGGCAATTCATATGTTCTTATGGTTCTAATAGACTTCTGAGTTTTCAGAAAGTGGATGTTTCTCCCTCCCTATTATTTTTCCTTCTGCATTATATATACCTATGGCACCTAAAAGTAAAGACCACCATAAGCCACAAACATAAGTCCAGCAAGGTTGTACATCTATTCCATGTTTTGCATACCCAAAGGCTTATGGTAAATATCAAGAAGCATAGCTCTCACAGACCTTGTAGTTTGGTGATCCAAAGCAAACAAAAAACTAGCAAAATGTATTCTTCTAAATTTATTTGCTTATCCCCCTCTTCACTTTTGAACTTCCTTCCTAAAAGCCTTATTGTTAAAATGCAAATACGATGTCTTTATTATTAGCTGGCCCTCTCTCCTTCTCCCATCCCAAATCCTACTTGTTGGAGCTGCAGCAAAAGTTTGAAGGAAGATGATGGGCAGGATGAGTTTTGTGGGTGAAAGGAGGTGGGGGGGGGATAAAGAGATGAGACACAAGTAGTTGGTATAAAATTTGGGTCAAATTTATTGAGATTGATCAGATCTGCGAAGCAAAACCTAAACGGGCAACTACTGTAAGCCAGTGACTAACCTGGCATTTTTGGGGGTGAGACATTCAATGCCTGTAGAGTTTGATTGCCACCCCTCAAGATGGCCCAATTTTGGGACGGGAGGCCTTCCCCTGTCACCACCCAGTCATGAAACTCTCAGTGGGTGAGGTGAGTTGGCCTCAAAGGTAATCCTTATCTTCTAACTGGGGCTGCAAAACCCTGAGCTTGAAGCCTCAGGCCTTACCAGTCACCAGAAATGGGGCCTCTGAATGCTCACCAACCCTATTCCCCACCAAAGGTGCCCACACATACCTGCTTATTTAGCAAATGTGACCGAATCAACCGAAGTATTTAAATAAGATGAAAACCACCTGAAATCAACTCCCAACCCCACTTACAGTGTGAAGTAGCCCCCCCCCCCAAACACATAGCCAAGGCCAATCCATCTATGAGCCAAAAATCCCTACTTGGCCCCCAAAAGGATGACCAGCATAACCCACGCTGCATACAGGGTGGGAGGGAGGGAGGTGCGTGTCGAGGAGGGCCAGGTGAGGGGCTATACAGCCTAAAATGACTAGTAAGCCCCTCCCCAGTGGCGCCACTTCTGAATGCCAATGCCGTTGCCCCCACCCAATCCTTCCTGCAGTCAGGCAAGCCAGATGTTGGGGGAAGGTACTAGTTAATGGAAGTGCTTTATTCAGCCTTACATGCACACACACAATAATGTACTGATAAACTATATCCATTATTGATTATTAGGAAAGGGACTGAAAATAAAACTGAAAGTATTGTCATGCCCTTATCCAAACCTATGGTGTGGCCACATCTGAAATACCGTGTACAGTTCCAATTGCTGCATCTCAAAGAGCTGGAAAAGGAGCAGAAAAGGGCAACCACAACAATCAGAGGGCTAAAATAACTCAGCTATGAGGAAGTTTGGAGCTTTTTAGGTTAGAAAAATGGTGAATAAGGGGAGGAGGGGAGACATGATTGCGGTTTCTAAAACTATGGATAATTATGAAACATTACAGATAGAGTGAACATGGACAGAGATAAGTGTTTCTCCCTCTCTCATAATACTAGAAGTTGCGGTCATCCATTGGAACGGATTGGGAGAAGGTTCAGGACAGGTAAAGGAAAGCGCTCCTTCACACAATACATAATTAATTTATGTGCTGCCACAAGATGAAGTGATAGCCACTGGGCTTGTTGTTGTTCAGTCGTTAAGTCATGTCCGACTCTTCGTGACCCCATGGACCGTAGCATGCCAGGCCTTCCTGTCCTCCACTCTCTCCTGGACTGTGCTCAAGTTCATATTCATTGCATTGGTGATGCTATCTAGCCATCTCATCCTCTGCCATCCCCTTCTCCTTTTGCCTTCAGTCTTTCCCAGCATCAGGGTCTTTTCCAGAGAGTTTTCTCTTCGCATTAGGTGGCCAAAATATTTGAGCTTCAGCTTCAGTATCTATCCTTCCAATGAGCACTCAGGGTTGATTTCCTTTAGGATGGACTGATTTGACCTCCTTGCAGTCCAGGGGACTCGTAAGAGTCTTCTCCAGAACCACAGTTTGAAAGCATCGATTCTTCGGAGCTCAGCCTTCCTTATAGTCCAGCTCTCACAGCCATACGTTGCTACTGGGAAAACCATAGCTTTGATTAGACGGACCTTTGTCAGCAAGGTGATGTCTCTGCTTCTTACTATGCTGTCTAGGTTTGCCATAGCTTTCCTCCCAAGGAGCAAGCGTCTTTTAATTTCATGGCTACAGTCACCATCTGCGGTGATCTTGGAGCCCAAGAAAATAAAATCTGTCGCTGCTTCCATTTCTTCCCCTTCTATATGCCAGGAAGTGATGGGGCCAGATGCCATGATCTTAGTTTTTTTAATGTTGACTTTCAAACCAGCTTTTGCACTCTCCACTTTCATCCTCAACAAGAGACTCTTTAGATCCTCTTCGCTTTCTGCCATTAGGGTGGTATCGTCTGCGTATCTGAGGTTGTTGATAATTCTCCTGGCAATCTTAATTCCGACCTTAATTCATCCAACCCGGCGTTTCTCATGATGTACTCTGCATATAAGTTAAATAAGCAGGGCGACAATATGCAGCCTTGTCGTACTCCTTTCCCAATTTGGAACCAATCGGTTGTTCCATGTCCAGTTCTTAGTGTTGCTTCTTGACCCTCGTACAGGTTTCTCAGGAGACAGGTAAGGTGGTCTGGTACTCCCATCTCTTTCAGAATTTGCCACAGTTTGTTGTGATCCACACAATCAAAGGCTTTAGCGTAGTCAATGAAGCAGAAATAGACGTTTTTCTGGAATTCTCTTGCTTTCTCCCTGATCCAGCGAATGTTGGCGATTTGATCTCTAGTTCCTCTGCCTCTTTGAAATGCAGCTTATACTTCCGGTAGTTCTCGGTTCACATACTGCTGAAGCCTAGCTTGTACGATTTTGAGCATAACCTTGCTGGCATGTGAAATTATGTGAAATAGGGGTGCATGAAAGTCACTTACCTGGTCTCGCAGCTTTTCGCGGTGGGGGGGAGGCGCTTCGCTACTCTCCCCCTGAAGTTCAGGCCAGGGGGGGAGGCTTCCCGCCTCGCCCGGCCGAAATTCAGGCCGGGGAGGAGGCGCCTCGCCTCGCCCGGCCGCGAAATAAAAAGTTTTTTTAAAAAAACGCCCCCGTGATAGGCTACGTGACGATTAACGTAGCCTATCACGGCTAGATCTGCAAAGTCAGCCATGATAGGCTACGTAAATCGTCACGTAGCCTATCACGGGTGACTTTAAAAAAAAAAAAAAAGCGCATACGCAAATGGCGGCCCCCATAGGGAGCCGCCATTCATGTTCCTTATTTGGTCGCTGTAGTCTACGTAAATCTTTACGTAGACTACAGCGACCAAATAAGGAACGCGAATGGCGGCTCCCTATGGGGGCCGCCATTTGCGTACGCGCTTTTTTTTTTTTTTTTAAGTCACCCGTGATAGGCTACGTGACGATTTACGTAGCCTATCACGGCTGACTTTGCAAATTTAGCCATGATAGGCTACGTTAATCGTCACGTAGCCTATCACGGGGGCGTGTTTGTTTTTTTTCTTTTATTGGAATGGCGGCGGCGGCAGCTGGTCGAAAGATCAGCTGCCGCCCCCACCCCTGACGAAGAGCCGACGAACCGCCGCCGGGACCCGCCGCCGGGAGGGACATTCGGGAAAAGTAAGTCCCGTCCCGGGGGGGGTGCGGGGTGCGGGGGGGTGCTGAGAATTTCTCCCTGAAACTTCTTCGGGGGGCCGAACACGTTGGCGCTCGGCCCCCCGAAGTTTCGGGGAGAAATTCTCCGCCAACCCTAGACACAAATGGCAGCGGCCGTAGCCGCCGCCGTTTGCGTCCCTGCAGTCAGCCATGATAGGCTACGTAAATCCTTATGTAGCCTATCACGGCTGACTTTGGGGGGGGGGGAAAACACGTACGCAAATGGCGATGCCCATGGGCGCCGCCATTTGCGTTCCTTATTTGGGCACATATAGTCTACGTAAACATTTACGTAGACTACGGCGAAAATAAGGGCAATGCAAATAGCGTTGCCCTTATTTTCGCCGTAGCCTACGTAAATGCTTATGTAGACTACACGTGCCCAAATAAGGAACACAAATGGCGGCGCCCATGGGCGCCGCCATTTGCGTATGCGCTTTTTTCCCCCCCAAAGTCAGCCGTGATAGGCTACGTAAGGATTTACGTAGCCTATCATGATGTTTTTTGAAAATCTAGCCGTGATAGGCTACGTAAATCTTTACGTAGCCTATCACGTTTGCTTGTGTGTGTTTTTTTTTCACTTGGAAATGGCGGCGGCGGCAGTCAGTCAGAAGACCGGCCGCCGCCGCCGCCGGGAGCCGCCAGCGCCAGCGACATTCGGGAAAGGTAAGTCCCATTCCAGGGGGGCAGGGGGGTGGACTGTTTCTCCATCAATTTCGGGGGGCCGAATGCGTTGGCATTCGGCCTCCCGGAGATTCGTGGAGAAATTCTCCGACATCCCTAAGTTTCACTGCCCCACTGAAATAGGAGCCACCCACCTCTGGTAATCTCCAAGTTAGATTACTGCAATGCACTCTACGTGGGGCTGCCTTTGAAGATGGTTCAGAAACTGCAGCTCATGCAAAATGCAGCAGCCAGATTGCTAATAGGGACCAGAAGGTCCAAACATATAAGACTGACTCTGGCCCGCTTGCACTGGCTGCCTATGTTTCCGATCCCGATTCAAGGTGCTGGTTTTAACCTATAAAGCCTTACACAGCTTGGTACCACAATACCTGATGGAGCACCTCTACCAACATGAACCTACTCATATACTATGCTCAACATCTAAGGCCCTCCTCCAGCTGCCTACTCCGAGGGAGGCTCGGAAGACAGCGACAAGGGAGAGGGCCTTTTCGGTGGTGGCCTCCAAATTATGGAATGATTTCCCCAATGCGGCCCGCCTGGCACCAACATCATTATCTTTTCAGTGCCAGGTTAAGACCTTTCTCTTCTCCCAGGCATTCAGCAGTATTTGATAAGTGTTTAATCGATCCTGGAATGTCTTATGGTTAGGTTGTTTGTTTTTGAAATTTTTTGTTTGACGTTGTTTTAGATATATGTTTCTATTGTGCATATTGTCTGTTCATGTGTTTTTTATGTAAATGGTTTTTAATCTCCGTATATTGTATTTTTAATGTTTTAATCTCTGTAAACTGCCCAGAGAGCTCCGGCTATTGGGCAGTATAGAAACGTTGATAATAATGATGATGATGGTGATGGTGATGCCCTAGTTGTGTGCTCTCTAGAAGCATCTGATGCCTGAATAGGGCTGCAGTCCTAAACATGCTTATTAGAGAGTAAGCCCAATTGAACACACAGACTTACTTCTGAGTAGGATTCCACTGTGAATAGGCCTTTAGCCCATGAGGGCTCCTCTTATGGTCATTATTACTTAACTGTTATTTCTGCTTAAGAATTCTGTGCATTGGATTCACCAACTGATCTTGGACTTGTCCTTGGTTGCTGTGACATCACGTTCCACAGCTATAAAATGGGACCATTATCGTAGATGCTGTAAACACACAGTGCAATATATGTGTATATTGGGTTGGATCCAGATTTACTCATAGTTAGAGTAAACCCATTGAAATCAACAAGACTTAGCTTAGTCATGGCTAACTTAAGTCCCATTTATTTCAGTGGGTCTACTCTAACCATGAGTGTGTGGTATTTGACTTGTTGCTGTGCTTTTGTCATCTGGAACCATCTGCCTGCGTGTCCTTTTAGTACTTCCTGCTTTCCGCATGTGGAACATTTGAGTCTGGGTAGTGTTGGTCCACCATTATCCACCAGACCTGACACTGGGCTGCTAGACACAACTCCATCCCATCCCTAGCTGCCCCCGCCCCGAATGCACAAGAATGCCCCTATTTTCATCTGTGACATGTCGGAGGATATGGACTTTTTAAATGCATGGCTCATTTAAACATGTGGCATATTCCTTATCAATACGTCTATGACTAGGGATGCTGGAGGATTTTGTTTGGTCTGTATTTTTAAGTAAACTGACCTAATTCGCACTTCCTGAACTAATAGTCAGATCAGAACACAGTTATCCTTCAGATTGCGCACTTCTCCAAATTTCGCAATCTAGTTCTTGGCTCAAAAATGGCATATTAGGGGAAGTTGAGTACCAAAATGCTTGCATTTGGGTAAGGTGCCCCAACAAACCCCATTGGTATATTAGGGAAAGGTGCGTTTAAAAAAAAGTGTTTGCTAGGGAAAGTTGCATATGAAAATAAATGTGATTTTCATGCTTTAAAAATCATTACAGAATGATGCAGAAACTGCTGGAATGGCATTTTGATTGAACATACATGAAACTGACACAAACTGGAGATAGACTGATTTGTCCATCCCTGTCTCCAACAGCACAGGACCTATCTACACTTCAGTCATGATTGCTTCTGGCTCAAGCACAGTTGTGTGCTCATGGAGGGATTGCCATATAGCCCAATGGAGCCTTCTTCCCTCCCTTCCCTCCATGCACAGGCATTGCAGCACATGGACCATTGCCCAGAATAGAAGGCTGATGTGCTTTCTCTTTCCCCATCCCTCCCCCAGCCCAGGGACTTGCCTAGAATTTACTTCAAACATCAATCTACCCAGAAACTCATGTAAACTGCTCCGAGCTTCCCAAAGGAAAAACAAAATCTACATATGTTAATACTAATACTAATAATTCATCCCACTTGCTGATTCACATATGATGAATTTCCTACCAGGACAACTTCCACATAGGAAATTGTGTTCAATGCGCCACTCCCCAAAAGCATGCTGTTACATACCATGAGCAATCGTGAAGATGCCCATACAGTTTCATACCATGTAAGAACGTAATCATGTCTGAAGTAGCTTGTATTAGGGCTATTTCATAGTTTCCTTTCCTATTTGCTTTCCAACCATGTTTTCTGGTGTTTACCAACTTTATGGGTGGTTCAGTCTCTGTCCCTGGCATGTAGGAGTGCTTACTGAACCCCCTACATACCTTTTCACGTAACTAAACTTCGTTCCCTGGGATTTATCTATCCTTCCTCACCTTCCTTCCCTTAGGCAGGATCAGTGTTGCCACCAGGTGAATCTCTGGAAAAGAGAAATTAGGATTTCTTCAGAGACCTTTCAGATTTATTTGTGGACATTGCTTCAGTGCATTCTGTGCTTACCTTGGAAGCCATAGCTTGGCTCAGAAAATACTCAGGTATCAGACACCCATTTAACTCTTGCCTGATAAGAAACAACGGTCCTAATGTTTTACTGATTCCTTGTGGTTGATCACAGATTTCAAATGTCACTATGAAAATCTGGTCATGAACGCCTAATCAGTCCAGCTCTAAATTTTACTACACAAAGCAGCTCCCTCTCTGGCAATGCAGTTTGCTTGTGTGAAGTTGACTTCAGAGAAGGCCAAATCTGGCCCTCTGAGGAGCCCAATCTGAGCCTTTGGAGTTCCTCAGATGGTTACGTCCCTTTTCCTGGCTCCACCCCCTTTCCCCAACCACCAATCATTTGTTGTGATTTCGTGCAACTTTTGTATTTTTGTTTTTGCTTTGTTGATATTGAAACAGCTTTTGTGCAGTTTCTTCCCCATTCTAAAAGGTTGAAATGCCTCTCCTAAGGCTGAACGACTGGCACTAAGAGCTTGAAACTGAAATATGCTGGTGTTTTGTTTCCCTACACATGACTTCAACTTGGAATTGGGTAGAAGTAGGAATGTACGAAAGTGACTTACCTTCCTACGAAATTGATTCGCGGTGGGGGGGAGGCGCTCCGTCCTTCCCCCTGAAATTCTGGCCAGGGGGGAGGCGCCCCGTCCCTCCCCGCCAAAATTCTGGCTGGGGGGGGAGGTGCTCCGTCCCTCCCCCCCCCGAATCCTGGCCGGCCGGGTCCACAAATGGCGGCAGCTGTAGCCGCCGCCATTTGCGTCCCTGCAGTCAGCCGTGATAGGCTATGTAAACGTTTACGTAGCCTATCACGGCTGAGTAAAAAAAAAAACCCGCGCGTACACAAATGTTCCTTATTTTGGCACGTTTGCGTTCCTTATTTTGGCACGCTATTTCTACGCTATTTGCGTTCCCCTTATTTTCGCCGTAGTCTACATAAATGTTTACATAGATTAGACATGCCAAAATAAGGAACACAAATGGCGGCACCCATGGGCACCACCATTTGCATACACACGGTTTTGTTTTTTGTTTTTTACTCAGCTGTGATAGGCTATGTAAACATTTACGTAGCCTATCACGGTATTTTTAAAAAATCTAGCCATGATAGGCTACGTAAATCTTTACGTAGCCTATCACTTTTTTTGTTTTTTGTGTTTTTTTACTGGAAATGAAACTTCATGAAACTTCAGACATGCACCAATGTGGTTTTAATGTTTTGTAGATTTCATATTGTTTTATTGTGTGCTCTTCGGTTCTAATTTCTGTAAACCGCCCAGAGAGCTTCTGCTATTGGGCGGTATAGAAATGAAATAAATAAATAAAATGCCATTTAGAAATATAATGTGAGAAATGGCACATTTAAGAGTGGCCCCTCAGGACCCCTTCCTGAACTTCTGAACCAACAAAACGCAAGGCTAAACAAGGGGCAGCACACCAAGGCAACTCAGGCAAGCCACGAGGTGGCAATGGTCAGGAGAGCAGGAAGGGGCAGTGTCCACATCCGCTGCTCCTCCCAATCTGCTGCCTGAATAATTTTCTTCAGTCTGCCCTATCGGAGGGCTGGCCCTGGTTAGTTGACAAAATATTTACGTATGTACTTACTTAGGGCACAATCCTATGCATGTTTAGACAGAAACAAGTCCTACAACTCCCAGCATTCCAAGTTGGTCTTTTTTTCTGTCTAAACATGCACAAGATCGCTCCCTTATAGATTTATATCCCACCCTTCATTGTAAAGCACCTGTAACATTCTTCCAGGAGGGCCTCCAAAATAAATCTTCGAGTACAGGCAGGCTCATGTTGGAGTCAGCAATCCTTCGTGTACCTAGGTCCCGTGTCATGTAAAGCTTTAAAATAAGTACCAACACTTTGCATTGTGCCCAGAAAAGGATCAGGAGCCAATATTGCTTTGCCACATATAGGTGGTGAGCTTCATTTGGCTTCACTGATCACATAACAGGCCTGATCCAGAGCAACTTTACCTTGTTCTAGGCTGAGGGGAACTCAGTTTGCCTCCTGCAAGTAAAAGTGAATTCCATCCACTTAGGGCTCCTTCACATGGAGCTTTTATCATGCTATTGAGATTACTCACTCACAGAGGTTTGCGGATCCTTTAGATGACATCATGAACCTCCAGGACACATCCAGAGGTATTTCCTGGTTAATCCATCTCAAAAAGATCTGGAACTAATGAACTATCTTTTAAAGTCAGAATGTTACGTGATTTAAACAGTCACTAGATGGTTCTGTTTCACTGAGTTCTATGGAACCTTGAAACTTAAAAAACTTCCCCTCTCAGCAATCACATGGTTGCCATCTGGGAGCCTGCTGTAAACAGGGAAAGGTTCCACAACGGGAGGACTGCAGATTTTTTCTGTAATGTAAAGGCAGCCTTAGTGGAGACACCAACACTGGGCGACAAAAAGATCCTGCTGGGTGACAAAGAGATCAGGGGAGCAGAACCTCAGGAGCAGAACCTCAGGCACAGAAGCCAAATCCAGCCCTTGGGGGGTTCCCAGAAGTCCACGCCCCTTCCCCAAGCCCCACCCCCTTTCCCCCAGCCACCAATCATTTGGTGGTTTCCCAGCTTTTGTACCATTTTCCCCTGTTCTAAATGCCTCTCCTAATGCTTACTGACTGGCAGTAAAAGCTTGAAGCTAAAATATGTGGGGGGGGTTTGAATTTTGGCCCTGCCCCTCTTGCCTTCAGCCCCGCCCACCACTGGAATGCCCCTCCACCAAAAGTTTCTCTGAAATGGGATTTGCCCCTCCAGCTGAAAGAGGTTCTGCACCTCTGGTCTAGATCATTATATAATATGGAAAGGAGCTTTTTGAGTGAAAGCTTCTGCCTGGCGTCCATGTTGCCTGGTGGCAACTGGCAACATACAAAGGTCTGGGTCTCCAACCACCTGGCTTTCGGAGGTTCTTTTCTGTGCAAAACATTTCCATGTAAACATGGCCTTCTATACATCTCCTTATATAGGCCCTCATAATTTTTAAACATCAAATTGCTAAAGAAATTGTTTTGACTACCAGCCACCATGACTGCATTAATCCTATGCTTTAGTGGACATAAATTTTGTCATCTTGTTTTATACGAATGGTAAGATTTATGAGGTTGGACAGACCATTAAGTCATTTTTCCCCTTTTAATAATGCCTTTGATTCAGTGAAGTCAAATTTATGCTTTATGTTATAGTGTGCTAACAGCAATTTTTTGTGCTGGGAATTCAGCAATAAATTTGAATTTAATAAAGTAACAATAGATCTCAACGTGACAGAGATTCAGGGCATCAATTTCTTTTCTTCTTTCTTATTAAACAAAAAAGGAATCTGCGTGTGATCCATGTACTAAATTTCGCATTAAAAGGTATTGCTACAATACATTTGTAACTGCATACAGAGAAATGGTTAGCATATAATACAAGGCCGTTGCACCGGGGGAGGCAGTGAAGTCAATCTTCAGGGCCCGACATGCTCAGGGCAAATGGCTGTTGTTCCCAGTAATCAGCATTGGGAAGATACTAGGGATGTACGAAAGTTCCGCCACGGATCTCGGGGAGGCCGAATGCCAGCGCATTCGGCCCCCCGAAATCGGTGGCGGAAAGGCCTGCCACCCCTCCGCCACCCCCCGGGACGAGACTTACCTTGGGCGGATCTTCCTGGCGGCGGCGGTGGCGGCGGCTGGTCTTCTGACCAGCTGCCATCGCCGTCATTTCCAGTTAAAAAAAAAAAAAAAGTGATAGGCTACGTAAAGATTTACGTAGCCTATCACGGCTAGGTTTTAAAAAAACACCGTGATAGGCTAGGTAAATGTTTATGTAGCCTATCACGGCTGACTTTAAAAAACAACAACAAAAAAGCACGCGTACGCAAATGGCGGCGGCCATGGCCGCCGCCATTGGCGTTCCTTATTTTGGCACGTCTTAGTCTACGTAAACATTTACGTAGACTAAGACGGCGAAAATAAGGGGAACGCAAATAGCGTAGACGCTATGCTATTTGCGTTCCCCTTATTTTCGCCGTCTTAGTCTACGTAAATGTTTACGTAGACTAAGATGTGCCAAAATAAGGAACACAAATGGCGGCGGCCATGGCCGCCGCCATTTGCGTATGCATGTTTGTTCGTTTGTTTTTAAAGTCAGCCGTGATAGGCTACGTAAACATTTACGTAGCCTATCACGGCTGACTGCAGGGACGCAAACGGCGGCGGCTACGGCCGCCGCCATTTGTGTCCCTGCTAGCCAGAGGCCGGATGTCCGGCTGCTGGCAGAGCCGGTCGGCAGCTCCACAGAATCGCTGCGGAGCACAGCCGGCCGGCCAGGATTCCGGGGGGGGGAGGAACGGAGCGCCTCCCCCCCGTCCAGGATTCCGGGGGGAGGGACGGAGCGCCTCCCCCCCCACCATCAGCATAATCCTCGAAAGGTAAGTGATTTTCGTACATCCCTAGAAGATACCACTATCCTCTACTTCTTCCACAAAATATCCATAATGAATCCATCGTATTGTATCCTGCCCCTCCACCAAGGAACCCAGGAACAGCATCCATGGCATCCATCCCCACACTTTTTTTAATTAAGACAACAAAGTTAAGTTACAAGACTGGGGGTTTATGCCATTCTATTTGACTTTGGAAGCCTCTCTGCATAGCCCCATCCAGGATTCTCTTTATTAGTCCAACTAGAATGTGATGGCATTCAAACACTCTCTTTTATGTAGATGCACCTGAGTTTTGTCAATGTGGTGTGGAGAGCCATTTTTAAATGGTGTGTATGTTCTAATCAACGTAGCTTTCTCATTTGATTTACAAATGCGGGAGATTCTAATACCATTCTTAGGTGCTTCCAGATCAGGCTTTCATCATGCCTCATTCATAGAATTTTATGTGTGTGGGGGTGGTGGTAAAAAATGACATCTTCCACTTGTAGCCCTCCTGTATTTTCCCAGCACCTTTGTTCTGTCTTTTTGCTTTCCGTTAAAAAAAAACAAAAAACCATAAAGCAAGAGAAGATGGAATAGGTGTATAATGTCTTTTAATTGGTAGCTCTAGGAGCTTTCCATCTGGAAGCACTTTTAGTCAGTAAAGTCTGCTTCCACATCTTGGATAGCTGCTTTAGAGTTCTGGCTGGTTCTGATTGAAACCCAGAGTGGATTCACTACCCCACTGACACTGGAGCCACCAGCCTCAGCTGCCATTAGTGTCAGTCCTAAAAGTGCCTGTTCTGATACCACTGTCATACCAGGGACCCTCACCTTGCATGCTGTGGAAAGCTAATTGATCTGTAAAATGAACCCCATCACGCATTCATTTGCAATGCTCTGGAAGGGTCCAGTTCTGCCAAAACATGTAGCTGTCTACAACTTATTCTACAGCTGTGAAGGTTTGAGATCTACAGAGGAGAAGGGAAAACCACCCAGAGAGCTTCAGCTATTGGGCAGTATAGGAATGAAATAAATAGAATTTAAAAATAAAAATAAATGTTTAAAAAGGTCAGGCTTAGAGGCCTGGAGTTTTCAGTTGGGAGAGGGTAACCCTGAAAGGAGTAGTTTCATTTCTCCAGTTCATTGTCAGTTTAATTTCTCCACTGAAGTTTCACTTCTTCGGGTTTGAGGCAGTACTTTTGGTTCTGAGGGAGGAGGGTACCTAAAGAGAGACAGCCAGAGCCTTAAGTGAGAGCAAAGAGAGCAAAGTTGCGTTTTGCAACTTTTATTTTCTCTTATGGCCTTTTGTATGACTGAGCTCTATTGTGTAAATACCTTTAGTTGTGATTTGCTAGCTTTAAATTTACCAGTAAACTGCTGTGGTTAAACCCTGTGTCTAGGGTGTCAGTCACCCCACGTCTACAGCCTAAACCCCACATTACCAGGAAGGGGAAGGTAAAAGAAGGAAGGTAAGACTCTTAAGGAGGCAAGAGATCCTTAAGGTGTCACTCACAGGGTCCAGGTCATAAGGGGAACTCTGACAACAGCAAATGTGACAAATGTGGGCGGGCAGAAGAACACAACAAAGCAGGGGAGAAGGAGCAACACTGGGCCAGCTGCCCCAGAAGAATAATTATTTTATTTGCCTAATCCCAAGCCCTAGTTATTGTTATTTTTAAAAAAACACACAGTACCATGCTTCTTAGAACTATTACTTATTTTTATGATTGAGATTAGTATGACGCCTGCTGTTGCACATTAGTTTTGCTGTGTGATTCTTGTATCTATTTGGATGACATTGATTCGACCCACTCTAAACATACGTTGCAGACTTCCTGACCTTTACCCAAAGAAATGCGGTGGCATAATATGCACTTACCATGACCATCATTTGGGTGCGTAAAAAGTTGCAGGAGAAAGGAAATATACAGGATCTACAAGTCAGAGCAGTTGCGCACTTCTCTCTTCCTTTTCTGCAGTGCTGTCCAGTGTTCTGTATCCCCTACATCAGGAAAGAATGGGAAGGAGGCTAGCCATATTAATCATCAGGGTTGCCTGTTTGGCATGCCAGCTGGCAGCATTTTATTTTACAATGGATTCTGCCTGAAAGCCTGGACTATGCATCTTTTGTACTGCACAAAGATTATAAGCTGACAATGACAGTGGACTGTTTCTGAGCAGCCTCACCTGCATCTGATGAAAATGAGAGATAAAAACGAGAGGTAAAGCTGAGTGTCACCTATATACGGGTGACACCTCAGACTAAGGGGCTGTCTTCACGAGCAATTTAGTGCAAAGTTAGAGCAGTTCAAGTTCCTTCACAATAGGTGACGTCATCACCAATCCTCTGCCAACCAGCCGCTTCCCTCTTGAAAAGCCACATTTTCTGAAACTCCTTTGACTCCTGACTTTTACTGAAAGCGACTCCCTGACAGTTTTACCACAGTGTACCATGTCCCCCCTGCATTAAATCCTGAGTGTGCCTCTGTGACCTGGCCGTGACATGATCAAGGGGATGAGACGCCCCATTCCCTCTTTTTTCCCCACGCCCCATTCCCTCTTTTTTCCCCAAAGGAAGTAGTTTTTCCCATTGAGAAAATCCCCAGGAGCACAGCAGCAACCCCCTCACCTTACCGCAGTAGTGGGAACATTCATTCACCATAGCTAGCCTGCTTTCAGTCTTTAACATACCCCCCCTTCTGTGCATTTTTACTCAGAAGCCAGAAATAAATTGTGCTCCCCTGCAATAAAAGGGTTAAAGGCTAACTTTAGTAACTTGCCCTAAAGCGCTCTTTCGCTTCTCCGTTTCTCTCTTAAATCACTATTGCAATGTTGTGCTTCTTTGATGTTCTGTAGTTTCTTTGATGTAAAGTCATTTCTCCATGTTTATGTAAAGTCCTTTCTCTGCTTTACCACAGGTTTATGGGAGCTTCTCATTGCAAGCAGGGAGAAGGAGAAAGGGAGAAAGCGGGGGGTGGAGGCAATAGGCAAAAGTGCTCACCTGGGGGGAAATGGTGTGGGAGCAAAATCTCCATGGCAGATTGCTGGAATGTGGTGAAAGTGGGGTGGGGGGAGCTCTCAGGGGGAGCCTTCAGATGCTTCACTGGAGAACTGGGGATTTTGGCTTCTTCAGGGAAATCAGCACACATGGGGAAAATTAGCTGCTCTCCATTCATAATAATGAAGTAGCAGGGGAGGAAACATGGGCAGGAAACAAGCCCCTCTCATTGGTTCAGCAGCCCCTGCCATTTTGATTATGTTCAGTTCTACCTTCCCCACCCCACCCAGAAATATGTTCCTTTCAAGTGCTGTGTGACTCCTGAAAACCAGATTTTAAAGGTACGATACACTCAGCTTATCTTGCTTTGTGTGTCCCTGACGGACCAAAGCCGATTCCATGAAAATCCAGGTAATACTCCAATGCGCTTCTCATTCCGTTATCATGAAGATCCCCCCTAGATCTCCAAATGACCTCTCCCAGGGCTTTCATGTGGATGTTAAAAAGCATGGGAGAAAGTATAGAACCCTGTGGAATCCTGAAGCAGGATTGCCAGGGGGGGTCAAGCACTAAGTTCCCAGAACCACTTTCCAGAAACGGCCATCTAGTAGGAGTGGAACCACTGCCAACTGATGTCTGCCATGCCCAACCCCAATAATCTATCCAAACAAATATTGTACTTGATGGTATTGAAAGCTGCTAAGAGGTCCAAGAGGATCACAGTCCCCCTGTCTTTCTCTCTACAGAAGTCATTCCACAAGGCAACTGAGGCAGTTTCTGTCTCAAAACCAAGCCTAAAACCCAACTGAACTGGATCTAGAAAATCAGTTTTATCCAAGAGTGACTGGAGTTGCCTGACCAGTGACCACCACTCTCTCAGTTACCTTGCCCAGGAAGGAAATGTTAGCCAGTGGCCTATAGTTGTTAAAGCCGTCCTGGTTCAGAGTCTTGTGGTGAATAGATGCATTGTGTCATAAGCTTGTAGCTTAAGCTAACATATTTTGGATGTTCAGTGTAACAGATGCAATACAGTACAACAGACTAATTTAATATTAAAACATGTTGGTTCAAAAAGAGCGGTTTTAGGGTGTGCCCATGGGCTGAATCAATAGGCTCCATATCACCTACATGGCATGGTGGGATGCTGATGGAAAAAACAAATGTAATGCCCTCAAGTGTGTGTAGCCAATATCAGATCCAAGCTAGTTCTGTGCACGCAAGGGGGCTTTGGAATGGCACCTTTCCAAAGATGCCATTCGAAATTTCAGTTGGTTAATTTACAAGTATCCTCATTGGTTAGCTGGCTGGGTGGTGACTTGTCAGTCAAGTAGGCATTGGCAGGCTTCCATAGTTCCATTGGAGCAACTCCCTTTAATTTAATCAGTGGAGGAAGCACATAAAAAAAACGGACCAGAGCTCCACTCCCCTGCATTCCTGCTCCATTACACCACTACTCCCCTGAAAGGCACAAAGCCCTTTTGGGGCGGGGTGGATTATTAGGTATAAGTTGCAATGGAAGTTGTCCACTTGTTTATTTCTGTCTTAAAAAATCAGACACTTGCGCTAAACCATAGAATCTCCAAAGAAATTCAGTGCTATGTCAGATATTAGGGAGGAAGGCTATCCCTTCTGGACTCGGTCCATTAAGCAGTATGTGAAAAAGCCATGCGTGAGAAATCGAGGAAGAGGAAAATCTCTGGATCCAGTTGTCAAATTGCAAATGCTGGTGATGTCACTTATTGGGTTTACAGGAGGTTGAGAAAGCCGTGCACGTTTTCCTCTTCTCAGGGTGAGAGCAGGACTCAGTATTAATTCTCACTCCCGTGGAAGAGGGAACACTCCAGAACTAGATATTGCTTTACTATATAGGGCTTAGTGGAGAACCAAAGCATCCTCTAGCACCATCTACCACCCTTCCCAGGTAATTCACCATATGACACGATTTCTGTGGTACATCTTAAAGCAGAAGAAAACAGAAAGCAGAAGTAATTTATGTATCTATACACTATTGACTGAAACCAGAGTTGGTGTGGATGCTGTTTTAGAGCACATACCATGGTTGTAGATGTAGTAATGTGACACCAAACTAAAGCACAGGAAATTGAATTTTTAAAAAAAAGTCTTGCCGATTTGCCCATCAAACCACAGAGGAATTTTTTTTAAGGGGGACATTTTTTAAAAAAATGGGGGTAAAAATCTGAAAGCCTTTTTTTTGGAAGGGCATTTAATTGAACAGGGATCAAAACACTGGATATCAGAGCTGCTTTTAGCTTATTAACATTACAGTAAACACGTTCTAAACCTGCCTCTTTGAAGCAAAGTTTCAAAGCCACTTCTCATATTAATTAAGCTTTAAGAATTGTAATCCATAATTTTGAATGTCATTATTTTCCAAATTCTAATTTAAAATGTGATTTTGAGGGACACAAGTTCATTGTTAAGTCTTGCTTGTTGATACATTTTGAAATCACTATGGTTAAATATCAGGTTGCTAAATCCAATTCTTTATGCCAGGGATGGACAACATGGCCCTCCAAACGTTTTGGCCTACAACTCCTATCAGCCCCACCCAGCACAGCCAATGGTAAGGAATCATGGGAGGTGTAGGCAGTGGAGGCTGATGGCTCTGATTTCAGTGGGGTTGCAAATCCATTCTGGGTTTCAGTCAGAACCAGCCAGAACTCTAATGGAGCTATCCAAGGTGCCAAACTATTTTGGGGTTAGGGCTCAGCACCTTGGATAACTCCTTTAGAGTTCTGGCTGGTTCTGACTGAAACCGAGAATGGATTCACAGCCCCACCAAAATCAAAGCCACCAGCCTCACTGGGTGTAGGCCAAACATCTGGATAGTCACAGGTTGCCCACCCCTGCTTTACACTCTCTTTTCTTTAAAGTTCTTAATCCATGCAACAGCCATTTTAGGGAGTTTTGTTCTGTATGCAAGTTTGGAAGCAAATTTGAATTAGGAGAATTTTGCTTCAGAGTTGCTTTTCCCATATCTCCTCGAGATCTCAGAAAATACAGGGCAAGATTGAAGTGTGATGGTAGACCAGTGACTGTTCTTTCCAGATATTTGAAAAACAAGTTTAACCACCCAGTCTGCAGCCAACCATCTTGTTGCCCTATATATATACTTCAGGCTTATGGACAACCACTTACAGAAGTCAAAAACACCTCAAGGAGGCCAGGCCAGGAAACGACAGGAAAGCTGGTGTGTTGTTTTTTAGTCAACAAACCACTGACATAGATATGCATGGACAAATAGGTAAGTTCATTTCATGTTTATTTCTTTATTGTATTGAAACTACTTATGTTCCGTTTTATATCATAAGACCGCTAAGCGGTTTACATTAAAAGTACATAAAATACAAATAAAACTCAATGTAAAAACAATGATGAATTCATTAAAAATGTTAGAAAAACAGTTAAACATTTTTGATGGGCAAGGTGCAATCCTGTGGTCACCGGGGAGCATCTCAGAGACCATAGGTTTTTTCCGGATTCCCCCTCCTGAAGCTGTAGACACTACTACGAATTCAGGAGGACGACTCCAAGGTCGGTTCCCCCTGCCCCTGCCCCCTCACAGCTGCTGTGGGAACTGTGGCGCCTGCTTTCTGAGGTTGCAAAAACAGCCTCAGATAACCTCTTAGAGGTCAAAAAAGGTACATTCTCGTGGATGGGGAAGGGGGGAGAAGCCATAGTATGTAAAATCCCATTGCCTCTCCAGCCCCACCCTCACGACTACTCTACTCAGCTTCAGAGGCCCGTAAAATTACAAAAAAGAAGACAGAGAGGCTAAAATCACCTCCTTCATTTCTTCTGCCCTGGTGGCAGCAGTCCGCCAAGGCACAGAATACTCAGAAGTCTCCAAGACTGGAGGCTTCTGTCTAGCAGGGGTCAACCTGATAGGGTTGCACCCTTAATGACTTTTATGGACTATAATAGGTTCCAGGAGTTCTCATGCTGGGTCAAAGTGGGACCAGTTTCAGGTGCAAAATGAACATTTATTACATGCATATTTTTTTACTTCATTGAGATTCCCAAGAAAATCCACACTAACCCCTTTTTATTTATAGGGGCTCTGATGATTCAGAATTTTAAAAATCCATCCTGGGGATATTTTGCATACACAATGGAATACACAACATACCGCTCTAAAAAACACCCTTTTACAGGGAATTCTGTATTTACTGTTCTTCCATCAGACTAAATCAAAGGTCTATAATGCTGTCAGGAAAGCAGAGGAGACTGGTAGCCTGCATATGATTTCACGGTTATATATTTCATCTAAGAACATAGCAATGTTATTGGAATAATCTGGACCCCTGGGAGATATTGATCAGAGGACAGGGAAATGGCCTTGTTCAGTACAATGAACCCTGTAATCAGGGCCAGCCCAAGGCATTTTGCTGCTGCAGGCAGAGCAAGAAATGGCACACACACCCTGCCTATATCGAGGTACATAATACCCAAGGTTATCAAGCTGTTTTGCCACATGAGGCAGAAAATCTCACAAGTGCCTGTTCCCCTCCCAGGCAGTAAAAATGGAATAATAAATTAAGGGCACAGTCCTCTGGGACGGCCATCAGCCACTGAACCCCGGCGCAGCCAGCCCCCAATGCTCTCACTCTAGTTTCCTCTCACGGAAGCCAGGGAGAGAGCACCGGGGTGCTATGCCGAGGCCCTTGTTCTTGGTGCCAGCTGTCAAGGGCTTCCTTGACAGCCGACTCAGAGTACAAGGGCCTTGGTGCAGCCAGGAGCAAAGCCATCCGCGAAATCTGATGCATGCGGCAAGGCTCCTGAGGAATCCGCAGGGCCCTAAGCAGCCCTGATTCCCCCCTCCCAACCCTATCCCCAGACCAGAAGTTGTGGGGTTTGTACACCCCTAGTAATCTTTCTTTCAAGGTTCTACAGGTTGTTTGGGTACTAACTACAAAAACGATCTTCCTTCAATTAGCTTTAAAGTACCTTCCTTTTCCAGTTTCCACTTCGATGTCATTTGCACTAGGTAAAAATCAGTGGGACACAGCTTCACTTTGAGGCAATGTTACCAAGCACTGAGCACTTCAAATACTGTGAACACTATAAGCGCTATATAAATAATAATACAATAAAGCCATAAGCTGTAAGAGATCAGCTGGATGTGTTGTTGTTTTATACCTTTTCTTTATTACTTTTAGAGATAAAAATAATGGATATTCTAAAATAAAGAATGCTTACCAAACAATAGGAAGTGCTACAAAACAAAAAAATATTATAAGTAAAACCCCTGATGGTTCTGCTGTGTTGCATAGTGCACCGCCACTGCTCAGAATGTGGCTTTTCAAACTTTGGCTTGTGCAAACTATAGTACAGTGGCTGAGGGATCAAGGTTTTGAGCACTATCGTTTTCGATGGACAGCACACCTGCACCAGGCCCCATAAATCCTCTGGGTGCCCTGCAAAACCGACTACCGGGGGATGGGGCACCAAAAGCACCCCTCACCCAGGGCACTATTTATCCTAGGACCGGCACTGCTGGCCATCCACCAGTGGAATAGAAACCACTGGTAGAACAAATGTCCTCTCCCCCCTGTACCCCCATGCACTCCTAAATCTGCTGTGGAAAGTTAGGGGACCCTGTGGAGCAGATTTAGGGGGCTGCAGAGGAAAGAGAGCAATGGGAAGTCCTGTAGCTCAAGCGGAAGGCTGCTCGTGTGAAGTTGGATTTAAGCCATTGTGGTTTTGCAATGCCTGTTGGCCGGATCAAGTATTGTAATACCTTCAATTCTGGGAAGAATTACTGGAGACTGCTCCTGCCATCTACTGGCTCAGTGCTATTGCAAAGCACCCTCTCCCTCTCCCTCCCTCTTTGCATTTTGGCAGAGCAAGTGAGGGGCATCTACTGCATCTTTGGGTTAATCATGAGTAAACCCCAAATACATAGCCTTTCATTGGCACATGCAGCCATTGGGAGGAAGAGGAAAGTTTTTGGAACTTGAGAATATTGTTGGGGGGTTGTTTATGCTGCTATTTTTATAGTTGCTGCTGCTGCTGCTCATTCATTTGAATAAATAATGTTTGCATATATCACATATACTCCAGGGTTTTGTGGGCCCTCCTGTCTAGGGAGAAAATGGTTGCATTTTCTCCCTAGATTGGGGGGGGGGGAGAGACACAATACACTTGAGAATGGCCATAGTGCTTTCCCTTTTAATATAGTACAGTCCCCACAATCTGCTGCCTTCCAGATGTTTCAGACTTAAAGTCCTATCATCCCCAGCCAGAATGATCAGGAATGCTGGGAGCTGTAGTCCAAAATAACTGGAGGTCACCAGGTTGGGAAAGGCTGATAATATAGCCACCCCCAAAACATATTAGATTAGGGGAATGGGTTTCCAGGACCAAAGCTCTTGCTTCCAGGCAGAGCCTTTCATTTTGTATAATTTAAGATATCTGCAATTTGCAATGAAGAAGCTTCCTGCTGTTAGTTTAGGAGATCAAATCGGTCTTTGAACTGTGGCAATGGCTGGCACTACCTGCATTTTTGAAATCCCCAAATGCCCCCCTCCCATTAGTTAATAACGATCAGAAATACATTAAATGTGGTAAAGCTAACTAATTTCATTGGGTGCCAGGGACAGAAAGGAAGAGACAAAATCATGCTGAGAACTGGACCTTACTTGTTGGATATTGGAATAAGGGTTTTAATGGGAAAGTTCCAATGGATGAGCTGGGGGGGGGGGGGCGTGGCTAGTTGAATGATGTAAACTTTTTTCTTTCTTTCTTTTGGAAAAATGAAGGAGATGGGTAAATATTCCTAAAGCAGGAATTAATAAGCATGGAGCTGGAACAGAGGCACATGGTGTCGCTGCAACCTGTGTGAGTTCCAGTTCATATCCTGAGCGCTGTTTTGTACCCATCCTGGCCCCTTTTGCCTTTTTGTTGCCGTCGCCTGGGTGAAGGAACAGAGCTCTAAGAGGCAAAAAAATCAGGACCTGTCATCACATGCATGACATATGGGTGTTGCCTGGACAGCAGCATCTTTATTGCTGCGTGACTTCTAATCCTGGCGTATGCAGATTAGTGCCAAGGCTGGGGGGGGGGGGGAGTCATGCTGCAAACATGCCTTTCTTTTTTTAGACAGCCGTTTTCTCTCTGACTGGCTGTGATGTGACTGTCAGCTCCCGCTTCCTGATGCCCCATCTCACATGACTTCTGGAAGCCAGGCAGCATCACATTTATAGAGCTGCAGTCCAATTCCTAATCAGTCCTCAACAGCAGGCATGGACAGTAAGAGACCCTCTGTTTCTGGCCCTCCTCCACAGTGTACTTGGAGGAGGACAAACAGTTGCTACTCACGTGCAGCTTTTGGAGTCCCCTTTTACTATCAGGAGGTCGATGGAAAAAGAAGTCCCGACTACAGCACAAATATAATACAGGTCAGGTTCAAAGCCAACTAGCAAATGATTTCCTCAGGTGACCGTGAGGGTACGTTCTTCAAATGTACTCATTCACTGAGCACCTTTCTCCTCCCTTTCACCATCAGCTTGGATAAGGATCAGGAATGCAGGAATTCTGGCCCACAGTGCCTGGTATGGGTCTGACTTCGATTCTATCAACGACACATTACTAGAAAAATCTAGGTGACTTTCCCTGCCCCTTCCCCTTTCTTAAATCTCATATGGCAACACGCACTGGAGATGCCATCAGTTTAAATTACTAAACCTGCTTCAATGTTGGCTTCCTAAACAGCCTGGGGATTAGCAGCCCTGCTTCTCTCAGGCAAATTATCACGCATGTTATAGTGATCATTCAAAATGAAATTTTACTCCAGTGACTACAGAGCTGAGTTACTCCACATGGCATGGCTCTTACCCACTAGTAGACCACAAGGGCAACACAACTGGAAAGGTTTGTTCTAAGGCAATCACTCGATTAAGGAATCTTAGTAAATTCTATGTGTTTAATTGATTCATCAGTTAGTCAATTATGTCTACACACAATTGCGTATGAATAAAGCCAGTTGTTCTGAAGACAAGAACAGGCGACATCTTAGAAGAGGCATCCCACCCTGTTTAAGGCATGCCACCTCTTCTAAGATGGCATGAACCACCTGCATTTTTTGAAAGTAAACTTAAAAAAAAAACAATCTCCCAAATGCCATCCACTTGGGGGGGGGCACCCTTTTAATCAATTTATAATAATGGACTAAGTGAGTTAAATGATTGATCCGATTAATTGACTAAATGTTGCAGTCCTAGTTTGTTCACAAATAGGATGACAGGTTTTGAAATCCTTTCCCCATTGCATGTATCTCAAAAAGTCTGTCCATGTGGTGCTATTAACAGTTTACATCAGGGCCATGATCTATTCAAAGCTGAGCCATTTAAATCTCATTGTTTAAATCTATCCCACTTAAATCAAAGAGATTTACAATTGCTTAGCTTTGCTTGAAGCCCTATAAAGTTAACCCAGAATTAGATCTTAATGCACAGATTTCATTCCACCCCAATTCCCATTACATTTCACATTTGAATAGATATAGCAGAACCACGGTAGTTTTTACCTGGTACTCTCATGGATATTTGGACAGACCTTCCAAAGCGTACTTGTCAGAGCAATTGGTTATTTCAGCTCCAGTTTAGTTTGCATGCTTTAGTTTTGCACATAGTTCTATTCCATGGTTGCCGAGATAATTTATTCAACTAAACGCGCTCTCTCTCTCTCTGAATGTGTGTGTGTGTGTGTGTGTTTCTCTCTTTCTCCCCTCCCTGAGGAATTCCTTCTGCTCTCTTTCTCTTGTCTTCTCTTCATAATACAATGCACTAGAACTGAATGCGTGTGGGAGGGTGGGGAATTTTTGTGCTTAATTTTGCTTGCACAAATTCTGGAAAATGATCCAGCTAAATTAAGCATCTGTATGCCCCATTGATTTCAGTGGGAGAGTTACAGACATCCTTGAATCTCTAACACTGAAATAATGTGATTTAAAGGTTTTCTAGATTTTGCCAAGTCAGTGTTTTATAATCCTCTGATCGCTGAGGCATACTGTTTTCTCTTAATTTTGATTGGAGGCACACTTCAGTCTTTGCCATAAAATCACCCTCTTCCACAGAATCAGAGGTTAAGTAAGAGGCAAGATACATTATCAGCCACTTGGTACAGCTATTGCTGGATTTTACCTAGCCGAATTGTAGGTGGGAGATTGACATCTCCAGGTATCTCTGGAGGAAGATGATTATCTTGATTCATTTCAGTCTCGTTTCCATCTGGTTTTAAGATGGAGACACCACCTTGGCTACCTCGGTCTCACTTGTGTTGGGAGAAACAGGGACCTGCTGATTCCCCTACATCGACCACGGTATCCCCCTGGACCACAGAATCATAGAATCATAGAACAGTAGGGTTGGAAGGAGCCTACAAGGCCATCGAGTCCAAACCTCTGCTCAATGCAGGAATCCAAGCCAGAGCATCTCTGACAGATGGCTGTCCAACTTCTTGAATGCCTCCAGCGTGGGAGAGCCCACCACCTCCCTAGGTAATTGGTTCCATTGTCGTATTGCTCTAACAGTCAGGAAGTTTTTCCTGATGTTCAGCCGGAATCTGGCTTCCTGTAACTTGAGCCAATTATTCCGTGTCCTGCACTCTGGGATGACCATCTATTGGGGTGGGTCCTGAGAGCTCTTTTTGTGGTGGTTCCTCTTCTTCCTGGGCAACAAGTTCCAGAAGGTGTGGTTGGGGAACTAATGTTCCACCCCGTGGAAATTGTCCTACAGGGTTCACTTTTTCTTCCCCATTTTTAACATGACATGAAATCATCGTGGGGAGGTCATGCAAGGATATGAGTAAGATGCCATCCCTATACTGATATACCCAGCTCTATTTCTCCTTTTCACCATATCCAGGAGAGTCAGTTGCTTCCCCAAACTGCTCTCTGAAATTAGTGCAAGACGGGATGAGACTGAATAAATGTAAGCTCCATCTAGACAAAGAGTCGATGACAGTAAAAGATTCAGCTGGCTGTGAGAAATCCCTTCCTTTAATGGGATTGCACACACTCAAATGTTCCACCATTGCTCATAGATGAGAGATATTCTGCACATAGAAAGGTAGCTTGTCAGGGGAAAGGGTTCTAGCCTTTTCCCTACCTTTCTATATTTATGAAGGTTTTGTTTTGTTAGATGAAGGGAGCATTCAAACATGCAGTGCTTAAGAACAATACAGGAATTTCACCATGTGATTTTGCCAATCATCCATCTTGGCTTTAAAGCAGAACAGACGCCATACCTCCAGCCTGAACTTTCCTGATAGCTTAAAGCAGCCTTCCCACACCTGGTGCCCTCCATATGTTTTGGACTACAACTCCCAGCATCCCTGTTCATTGGCCATGCCGGCTGGGGCTCATGGGAGTTGAAGTCCAGAAGATTTGGAGGCCAACAAGTTGGGGAAGGCTGGCATGACAGGATCTTCCAACAGCCCAGCGTGAACAAGGAGAGAAAGCAAGATAGGGACAAAGCTGAAACAGGAACCACCCCAAATGGTGGAAGCTGGGCTGAGACAGTCCTTCAGATGAGTAACACCCCAGCCTGTGAGTGTTCGTGAGAGGGAGTGACTGAGTCTTCTGTACAAGGATAAATGAATAACAGGATGTCTATCAGTTAAATACACCTTGAACCTACAAAGCTTAATAAAGTACACTGTCACTTGCTTGCTTCCACTGAAAATTAACACAAGAATTAATTGGTGCCCAGAAGAAAGGAACAGCAAACTATTTAACTTGTTTAACAAAAAGGTCAAAAGGAATTGAATTTACTCTCCTTGCAAAAATAGGGCCAACAATCCTCGTTTGCTTCTCACACATGGAATATTCTTGGCTATATTATTACTTGTCACTTAAAAACTATAGCTGCCAGTTTAGTGCTACGGATGGGCTTTATGGCACTCCAGATAAAGGCTAAATCATATTAATGAGCTGTCTCATTACCTGTTCTTTGCCTCATGATCTTTTTCAGTCTTGCACATTATATACCTTTAAATGCATCTATCTAAAATTTTCTAAAATGACTCCTTGCAGCAGTTGGGGGGAGGGGCTGCAAACAGGGGTAACCGTGTTTGTCAATTCAAAGCGAGAGCAGGAAGCCTTGCCCTCACTCTGATCTGGCCTCTGTTGTCACCGCACATCCCGATCTGATTGGCCACATGACGTCATCATACTGGCTCAGGAGCCCTTATCGGCTGGGTTCACAGAACCAACAAGAAAATGAAGGTGTCTTTTTTAAAAATGGCAGTGTACTAGCTGTGAGAGGGGCAACTATGCAAAATAATGTTTGGGAGGTGGCATTTCAGGCCTCCGCTTTCATGGCAAAAATGGTACAGCCCTAAAGTGTTCTGCTTAGTAACAACATCAAGAAACAAAGGCAAAAATGGCCTTTTCTTCTATCCCACACATATCAAGCCTTTGTCTCCTTTTCCCAAGCATCCAACCAGTGGTGAAAGCAAGGAAGCAGAGCATGGAGCACCAGCACATGGTCAAGAAATGATATGGGGGGAAACATATAAGCATGAAAAAGTCCCAAAAGCTTTTTTCTTTTGTTGTTATTGTGGTTCTAGAGGACATCCGTTTCTCTTTGGTATAAAGCTTTAACGTAACACTGAGGAAGTTTCTTTAAAGAAGGGACATGTCCAAATAAAAGCTACGGTTCAGGAGTCAGGGTTTGGCTCTGAGAGTTTTACCTGCAAGAAGTTCTGTTCCCTACTTGCCTTGCTGCATTGGACGTCGTACCATCTTCAGTGAAAAATGCTGCAGTTTGGGCAACGGTTTGATTTTCAGAAGCTACGAGACCTTTTTGCTTTGGAGAAATATAGTGGAGGCTGTTGGCTTTGATGCTTCGCAACTTGGATAGCTCTTGGAGGGAGCAATCCTACAGCCACTAGACACCGTCTAGAGGGCCACAGGATATGCTGTTTTCCGAGAACTGACCTCAGAGCCCGCACACCGAGGTTGGTTCCTGGAAAACTGACCCCCCCCCCACGTCCGCACTGCCTTGGAAGCAGCGTGGAGAAGCCCCATCCTCTACACTTGGAAGAGGAGTGCGGAGCAACTGAAAAGGGGCGTTCTGGGGCAGGGAGAGCAGAGCTGCGTGTACGACACATCCAATGTGTCATACAGCAGCCTCCTCTCCCGGTTGGTCCCCCCACGGCTAGACAGCTGAAAACGGCTGTCTAGCGGAAAATAGCAGGGCAGGAGAGGCGCGGAAGGAACGATCCCCCTGTGCCTCTCCTGCCTTGCTTTGGATAGGTGGTCACCTCCGAGTTCAGAGGCGGCCATCTATCTTGATAGAATTGCGCCCTTAGAGTTCTGACTGAAACTTGGAGAGGATTCACTGCCCCACTGACTTCAAAGCCACCAGCTTCCACTGAGAAGATGTGAAAAAAATTCCTCACGCAGATGTTCCTGCAGTTTCTACTTGTCTGGGTATAGGTCCACATGTTGAACATTCCCACTTGAAACTTGTGTTTTTGGAGGGCATTCAGCACTTTCCTCCAGAGCTGCACAGGTGCACAGGCAGCACTTCAGCTCATACTACTTGGTTCAATTACCACTTTCCTCCGTTGAATTCATGAGAACCATCTCCATTGGAAAGGAATTGATTTTACCCCATGTCAACTCAAACACAAGTTCTCTCTGTGCTGACTGATCTTTTGAAGGCTCATTCACACTCGCACGGCATCACTTGACGCTCTTAATTATTTATTTTTTCATTTCATTTCTATACCACCCAGTAGCCGAAGCGCTCTGGGTGGTTCACAAAAATTAAAACCAAAAAGCACAGGGTAAAACAATATAAAATATGAAAGCATTAAAACCACAATATAACATTACAACTAGAATAAAACCTAGCGCAATGCAGAGATTTAAAATACAGATTTAAAACACCAGAGCTAAAAGATTAGGAAGCTAAAATGCTAAAATACTGGGACAATAAAAAGGTCTTCACCTGGTGCTGGAAAGAGTACAATGTAGGTGTCAGGCCAACCTCTCTAGGGAGCTCATTCCACAGCCGGGGTGCCACAGCAGAAAAGGCCCTGTTCCTGGTAGAGCCGCTCTTGTTGATGAGTGATGAGTGTATATGAGTGAACTGGTCCATAGTGATCTCATTAGTGTGTATAGAAATAAATGAGCATATACTAAACCTTACCAAAACCAGTGGAAACATTCCCAAGGATTTTTGGTGAGTGCAAGCTAGGGATTCCTGCAGGTTAACAGAAGGCAAAGGGAACCATTTAAGAACAGGGGGTTGCATTTAGGGTTAAAATGAATTATTTATTTATTTTATTTATTTATTTAATGTCTATACCGCCCAATAGCCGAAGCTCTCTGGGCGGTTTACAAAAATTAAAACCAAACAACACACAATAAAACAATTTAAAATATATAGAACATTAAAACCACAATATAACAATACAACCACAATAAAATCTAGCAGCAGTGCAGGAGTTTAAAATACAGATTTAAAACAGCAAAGATAAAAATTTAGAAAGCTAAAATGGCTGGGAAAATAAAAAGGTCTTCACCTGGCGCCGAAAGGGATACAATGTAGGCGCCAGGTGAACCTCACTAGGGAGCTCATTCCAGAGCCGGGGTGCCACCGCAGAAAAAGCCCTCCTCCTAGTAGCCACCCGCCTCACTTCCTTTGGCAGGGGCTCACGAAGAAGGGCCACTGACGATGACCTTAAGGTCCGGGCAGGCACATATGGGAGGAGGCGATCCTTCAGGTAACCTGGCCCCAAGCCGTTAAGGGCTTTAAATGTTAACAACACCAGCACTTTGAATCGGGCCCGGAAATGGACTGGCAGTCAGTGCAGCTGGAAAAGTACTGGCGTAATAGGAGCTCGCAGGCCAGTCCCTGTTAACAATCTTGCTGCCCTATTTTGGACCAGCTGAAGTTTCCGGACCGTTTTCAAAGGCAGCCCCACGTATAACGCATTGCAGTAATCCAGACGAGAAGTTATCAGAGCATGGATAACTGTAGTTAGGCTATCTCTATCCAGATAAGGGCATAGTTGGTATACCAGCCTAAGGATAAAAAGTGCTCCGTGCCACTGAGTTCACCTGTGCCTCAAGTGACAGTTCTGGATCCAAGAGCACCCCCAAACTACGAACCTGATCCTTTAGGGGGAGTGCAACCCCCTCCAGAACAGGTTGAATATCACCTAGCCAGGCAGAAGAACCACCCACTAACAGTACCTCCGTCTTGTCTGGATTGAGTTTCAGTTTATTGGCCCTCATCCAGTCCATTACCGTGCCCAGGCACTGATTCAGAACAGCCACTGCCTCACCTGGTTTTGATGAGAAAGAGAGGTAGAGCTGGGTGTCATCCGCATATTGATGGCACCTCAGCCCACACCTCCGGATAACCTCCCCCAGCGGTTTCATGTAGATGTTAAACAGCATGGGGGATAAAATAGAGCCCTGTGGAACCCCATGGCACAATTGCCATGGCACAGAGCATTAATCCCCCAGCACCACCTTCTGCAATCAGCCATCCAAGTAGGAGCGGAACCACTGTAGCACAGTGCCTCCAACTCCTAACCCAGACAACCTATCCAGAAGGATACCATGGTCGATGGTATCGAAAGCCACTGAGAGGTCCAGGAGAATCAACAGGGTCGCACTCCCCCTGTCCCTCTCCCGGCAGAGGTCATCCCACAGGGCGACCAAGGCAATTTCTGTTCCAAAACCAGGCCTGAAGCCTGATTGAAATGGATCTAGATAATCCGTTTCATTCAACAGTGCCTGGAGCTGTCCTACAACCACCTGCTCAAGCACCTTGCCCAGGAAGGGGATGTTGGCCACTGGCCTATAATTGTTAACATCCTCTGGGTCCAGGTTAGGCTTTTTCAGGAGTGGTCTAATTACCGCCTCTTTTAAAGCAGCAGGCACCACTCCCTCTCTCAAGGAGGAATTTACAACCTCCTGGACCCAGCTGGACAACCCCTCCTTGTTTGATTTAATAAGCCATGAAGGGCAAGGGTCAAGCACACAAGTGGTCGATCGGACTTGGCCAAGCACCTTGTCCACATCCTCAGGCCTCAGTAACTGAAACTCATCCAATAAAACTGGACCAGACGGTGCTCTGAACACCTCTACCAATGGAACTGCATTAATGGTGGTGTCCAATTCATGACGAATCTGAGCGACTTTATCCTCAAAGTGCCGTGCAAACTTATCACAGCGTGCTACCGAGGGTTCCACCGTCTCTCTCCCTGGCCCAGAATGTAACAGGCCGCGAACCACTCGGAAAAGCTCCGCTGGACGACACTGAGAAGATGCAATGCTGGTGGAAAAGAACTGTCTCTTTGCCACCCTCACCGCCACAGAGAAGGCTCGATAGTGGGCTCTTACCTGTGTTCGGTCAGACTCAGCATGAGTTTTCCTCCACCTGTGTTCTAGCCATCTCCCCTCTTGCTTCATTGCCCTCAGCTCAGGTGTATACCAAGGAGCTGGCCGGGCTCTGCTCAGAGGGAGAGGGCGCTTGGGCGCGATCGTGTCAACCGCCCACGTCATCTCTGCATTCCACAGAGCGACCTGGGCTTCGACAGCAGGAAAATCCCCCAGAGCCCTCTGGAATCCATCGGAATCCATTAATCTCCGGAGGCGGACCATTTTAATAGGTCCCCCACCCTTGCAGAGGGGAAAGGCTGCCAGGATTCTAAACCTCAGCAGGAAGTGATCTGACCATGACAAAGGGACAGATGTTAATTCCTCCACTTTCAGATCACCATCCTCCTGCCCAGTTGAGAAAACCAGATCAAGCGTGTGTCCTTTTATATGCGTTGGGCCAATAACATGTTGGGACAGCCCCATGGTTGTCATGGCGGCCATGAAGTCCTGAGCCACCCCGGATACAGCAGCCTCGGCATGGAAGTTGAGATCCCCCAGGACCATCATCCTAGGGGTCCTCAACACCAAGTCCGAGACCACCTCCGTCAGCTCAGGCAGGGAGTCTGATGGGCAGCGGGGTGGGCGGTACACCAACAGAATCCCTAATCTGTCCCGGGTACCTGGGACAGATTACACACTTCAGATTCAATGCAATGGGTAAAATTACACACTTCAGATTCAATGCAATGGGTAAAATAGGATAGGGGTGTTGAACCTCAGGCCCATGGGCCAAATATGGCCCACCTGGGTTTCTCCAGATGCTCATGACTCCTTCCCCATCCAGCAATTGTTTAGTGATTTCCCTCTTTTTCTGCAGTCCTTTTCCCCATTCTAAAAGGTTAAAATGGTCTCCTAAGGCTTAATTACTGGCAGAAAGGGCTTGGAGCTAAAGTATATTTCTGGTATTTTGGCACTGCCAAATATTTGCAATATTTCTGGTATTTTGGCACTGCCCCTTTTGCCTTCAGCCTTGCCCACCACTGGAATGCAGCCCCCAAGAACTTCTCTGAAATGGGATTCAGCCCTCAGGCTGAAAGAGGTTCAACACCCCTGAAATAGACAGGCACGTGCTAGAAGAAGCTTAGAATAAAAAAACATGAGGCAAGAAAAAAAAGAGGCAAAACACGATGCAAGGAAAAAAAAGAGATCCCAAGGAAAAAAAGATCACTTTGTATCAGGGGCATGGCCACACCACAAACATAGGGTCTAACTAGATGTGATGCTGACATAACCTGGGATAGAATGCAGGTCATGCTGAACAGGTAAAAAGCAAGCGGTAATGGCAAATCATTTAAAGCAGAGAAGTGACAGAGAGGAAATGAGGGCTGAACTAATTCTGTCTTCACAGACACACACCAGGCTCTGCCAACTGCTGTTCTCCTGGCGGGACTCACTTCCAGTTCCAGTCTCAAAATGTCACTGGGACAAAAGCAGCCAGGGATGGAAGTTTGGGGGAGAAGGGGAGGGTAGGTGGAGGAAAGCGTTCAGCTCTCCCCACCAACCCACCCTCGTCTTACTTGGTATCTGCCCAGCAGCAACCCCTCTTCTAAAAAATGAGTCTGCTACCATCATGTCTAGTTAGAGCCTTAAACTGGTTTAATAGACAACTCTCTCCCCAGGGAATTCTCGGAACCATGAAAGGTGTTAGGAACATCGAACAGAAGATTCTCAGCACCTTCATCCATCTACAATTCATAGCCATCAAACTGGAAATAAAACCCATGCCATGCATTTCGCATGTAAGCCAGCCCATTGCTGAGGGTTTTTTTTTTTAACTGCTTGGGTGCGGTTTATTTATTTTTTTACTGTTGTGTTTTTAATTGTGCTTTTATGATTGTTTTAATGAAAGATTTGTTTTATTCTTGGTCTTATTCCTGTTGGCTGCCTTGAGCACCATTTTGTTGATGGAAAGGCAGGATATAAATCAAATCAATCAATAATGGGGTTGGGGTGCGGAGATGTTCCAAAGTGAAATGGCCATGAGCGGCGTCTGTTCTGGGAGGCAGGAATGGAGTATCAGCTGGTTGCAGCTGGGCTGAGGGAAGGGGCCCTCCTCACTGTTTCTTCTACTTCAGACGGCTGCAGAGTGGAGTGGGCGCCCTGGAAGTCCAGCAATTTACATGCAGGTAGCTGAGTGGTACAGGACTTCCAATGGCCTTCCCCAAAGTAATGCCCTCCAGCTGTTTTAGACGACAATCCCCCTCAGCCCACCCATCATGGTCAATGGTCAGGAATGCTGGGAGTTGTAGTCCAACTGGCTGGGGAAGGCTGACTTAGGGTGCAATCCCATGCATGTTTAGACGCAGTGGAGGCTGGTGGCTCCGCTTCCAGTGGGGCTGCGAATCCACTCTGGGCTTCAGTCAGAACCATCCAGAACTCCAAAGGAGCTATCCAAGGTGTTGGACCTATTTTAGGGCTAGGGTTCAGCACCTTGGATAGCTCCCTTAGAGTTCTAGCTGGTTCTGACTGAATCCCAGAGTGGATTCACAGCCCCACTGAAACCGGAGCCACCAGCCTCCACTGTTTAGACATTAAAAAGCCCTACAACTCCCAGCATTCCCCAGCCAGCCATGCTGGCTGGGAAATGCTGGGAGTTGTAGGACCCTTTTCTGTCCAAGCATCTATAGAATTGTGCCCCTAGGAACTTCAAATATCTTGTGGGGAAGGCAATGCAATGCAAAGCAAAGTTTAGTAATTTTTCTCCATTTATTTCACTTCTTCCCCTCTCTCCTCCCAGCCCTGGTACTAATCCTGGTGCATTGCTTCTTCCTCCCAATATTGTGGGCTCGCCATTCTCCTTTCCTTAATAAATGCTGTCTCTGTGCAAAGATATGCAGACACGTCCTGATCAGTTTGATACAGGTTGCCAAGAAAGGGGTATTGGAGGCTGAGAAATGGTGCCCTGCAAAATGCCGCCCTCATGGGTTCTGAGATGTGAACCAGAGAACTGAAGTCAAGGGACTTTTAGGCATGCTTAAATCTGCACTGGATTGTAGCCCTGCCAGGTCTCTCATATCCAAGCCCAGCAGTCCAACACAGCAGCTTATGGGTGATGGGTTCCTTAAATGACAAGGTCCAGTTCAATTTGTATAAACTCATGCATACAAAACAATTGTATCTATTCCTGTCTACTCATATGAGCCCATCTTCCATATCAAACGATTTGGCTTGTGGGTAGGTTAACTAGCAATTTGTCACCTGAGTGCCAGAGATGGACAGCTGCACCGTGCGCATGGCACTGGTGATCCATCTGTGGACAACATCAAATACCAGATGCTTGTCTTCAGCTGAGTTTGGAAGGCACCTGCTTAACAAAGAGATTGGAAGGTATGTGCATGAGAGAGAAATAAATACAGATTCTCATCTGGGATTGGCAAGCCATTTCAACTGGAGTGCTTCTTGGGTCCATGTATTTTGGCTTAAGTGGTTTGCAGTTTTAAGCTGCTCCAGATAAGAAGCAGGATTTGCTTCCAATTCTGTTTTGAATCCTCCTTGTTTGCAATTCCATAGCAAAGACTGTCAAGTGGGACAGCACTTCAGAGCCCAGGTTGGCAAACACATCATAGGGTATAGATAATCACATAAGGCAGAAAACATATAAAAGGTATGTTTTATAATTTATCATTAATAACACAGCATGCATTAGCTTAGATTGTTTAAATGCCACAAAATGGGATTCAATTAAAATTATACTGTATTTGCCATTGGTTATGAAAATTATTGATTTATTATTTATTAGCAATATTTACATACCACTTCTCATTTGAAATAAATCCCAAGTGTTGATTGACCCAACATTTTTCTGACTGCTTAGATATAATATTACCATATCTTAGGGCTGTAAGTCAACTACAGGAGCAATCCTATGGCCCCTAGACAGCATCGGGGGTCGGGGGGGAGGATAAGATTTTTCAGATTCCTGGATCTGAGGCAGCACTTGGACCTCAGACCCAGGAGTCTGAGCTCCCTGCCCCCTCCCCCTCGCAGCCGGTGCAGAGAGAACTGCACCAGATGCTTATATATGCTTGCAAATGCAAGCTCAGAGAAGACAGAAAGGGGGTGTTCTGGGGGAGGGGAGGGGACTGGGGAAGCCGGGATACGAGCTCCACCCAGCCTTTCCCAGCCTCCGTCCCCACCCATCTAGCTAAATTGCAAAGCGGGAGGCATAGCGGAGGCAAAGGTCACCTCCGCTGCACCTTTGTGTGCACCCTTCACAGGATGCCCGTCAGCCTCCGAGTTTAGAGGCTGACAGGCATTTGGATAGGATTGCTCCCTAAAGAACTTTAGTTGATTACCATCTGCCTTTTAAAATATCAGTTAACTTTTAATAGATTTACATATTACTAAAACATCAGCATATGTGCCTTTCTGCAATACTGAAATGTACAAAACTTACAGCTTAACAAAAGCGATCACTCATGTGTAGGGCAATTTTAATATTATTAAATATTAAATTTACATTATTTAATATTTCTACATTAACACACCAGAATCAACATTTATTACATATATGAGTGTGCATATATGTGCGTGTGTGTGTAGATATATGGTTCCACACTTACAAGTGGCCTATAAATAATTTTAGAGTATAGAAGATAGAAGGATGGACAGACAGACAGACACTGACAGACAGACGGACAGACAGACAGGTTCACCACTGAATTATATCACACTACAATTTTTCTGCTATAGTCTGCCATAAAGGAAAACTTTTCTGAAAAATCATGGCCCTCCTGATGCGGTCAGTGGGTTCACGGTAGTATTGTTCTTAAGTGAACAGTGTTCCTCTCCAAAAAAGCAGAAGAGTAACTCAAGAGAGAACTTTCTCTGAACAAAAGACAACCTGATCTTAAAATAGAGTTTCCATTCCCCTTTGTGGCTGCTGCCACTGGTTTCTGTGGCAAGCGCTTCAAATGAAATTACAGTCTCCAGTTTGCAGAAGAAAAGCTGAAAGAAAGTGGGGTTTCCAGTGGAAAAATCATGATTGAAGGGAGATATATAATGCTGGAAACAAAATTCACAGGTGCAGAGCATGATGAGACACAGATGCTTATTGGGCTTTTTCCATAGCACTAGCCACAGCCTCCTTTCCTAGTCCTACCAAGCTAAACAGCCAGGGTGTAACGAACATGAAAGACCTGGTGCTTTGCCTTAAAATGGCCTTCCCCAACCTGGTGCTCTCCAGATGTGTTGGACTACAACTCCCATAATCCCTGGGCAGCATGGATGATGGGACTTGTATTCCAACACATCTGAGGGGCACCGGGATGGGGACAGCTGCTCTAAAAGAACCCTGTGGGTTCCCATAAGTGTCTAACCCCTCTGCTGGAATTCCTTCCTACTGCTTATGTTTAGAAAGCAGAATAGTTGCCCCAAGGGAATGGTAATAAGTGGTTAGTTTTTGCTGTTTTATTGGAATTTGTGGAAGGATGATGGAGACAGCCTGGGAGATTTCTCACACTGCATTCTTTGGTGTGTGTGCTTTCAATTCATGCTATCTATAAATTACATGTAGCAAATTTTTAAAGCCACTAGAACAGTAAGAGCCTTTCTATACAAGGCTTTTATTGTGCACTCCTGATTGCTCACTCACAGTAGTTTTATGGGTCCTGTACATGGCACTGTCATCCTCCAGGGCCTCTCCTATTCTTTGCAACCATTTCCCTGGCTGTTTTTAGCTGGAGGAAAGTGTGGTATTATTTAGAAATGATGGAATGAGACTCTTGTGTATTTGTGCAATTCCTCAGTACTACAGTGCCATCTAGTGGTTGTGTAATGAAACAACAGAAAGGCAGAGAAAGAAAACCCCCGGAGAAAACTCATGTAAGGAGTAGGGATGGCAGAGAATTCCACTACGGACCCCACTGAGGCCGGATTCTAAAGAATCAGGAACGTCGCTATTCACCTCTAGGCTAGCCTATTGCATGAAAACCCGCAGACGCTATTTGCGGCCATAAAGCCCTTAGTTTAAGCTAAATGCAGCCATTTACGGCTGCATTTAGTTTAATCTAAGAGCTTTACGGCTGCAAATGTTGTAGTGGATGCCATTTGCATCCAGAGTCAGCCTTAGCCAGCAATACGGCACGGCAATAGTGGCCGTATCTCTGGTGCTGCAGAGCCGGCGGCCGGCTCTGTGGAATCGACGTGGAGCGGAGCCGGCCGAAGAGGATTCCGGGGGGGAGGGATGGATCGCCTCCCCCCAAGGGTGGATTCCCCCACCAGAGCAGCAGGTAGGGAAACCGCCCATCCCTAGTAAGGAGCCAATCCTAACCCTGCAAAGAATCCAGAAGCAGAAGCCTCAGTAAAAGTGCAGGTTAAAAGCCTCATGTGGAAAAGCCCTAAGACAGCTGCGTCTACCACTCAACAGCTCAAATTGACTTAATCAGTAAATTGGTAGTTTTAACACATTCCACATTTACCAGGAACAGCCTTTATTTTCTAGTACTTGTCCCTATTTTGCCTCTGGGAGAGATTTGTGGGGCGTTTTTAAAAAAATGTTAGCACACACAGACGTGTGCACTAGAGGTGCCACTCTTGTACTCTCGAACCCTTTCCCAGAGGGCCAAGCTAGGTGACACATTAAATGCATGCATGCAATGTGTCTAAATTTAAATAGCAGCTGTAGGCAAATCAGGATTCAGACTGCACTGCTAAGAGAGGACAACGCTGCCCCTATGAAATGTACACACACACACCTAAAGCTGCTATTTGCCACAGGAAGGAAGTTTCTATTCACTGAAACAGCAGCTTTATGGGGTATATTCCATCTGGACCATAGAACAGGGGCGGGGGAGGTTAATCCCCTTCCCCATACAGTGTGGTTCTGATCCTGTTCACATCTCCTGTCACTATTTCTATTTCAAAAACCAGACACACGGATATATGTATAAACTGAATGTATCATCTAGTTTGGTCCTGATTCTTTAGTAGCCCAATCTCAAGGGTGGAAGAGGGAGGAGATACAGCTTGTTTTTAACACCCACATTTATATGTGCATCTTGTCCTTCTGTCAAACAGCTTAGAAGAGTGTACACTGCCTTTTCCCCCACTTCATCCTGGTATCAACGTTGTGAGGTAGTTTAAACAGGCAGTTTCAGCCCAACATTATATCCATTGACTAAACAAACTTTAGACAATGATTTTATTTATTGGAAATATGTATATGCTAGCTGATAATAATCAGTGTTCATATAAACCACACAGAGGACTTTGATTATTGGTCAGTATAGAAGTGTAGTAAATAAATATGCACTTCTTTATAGGCCACCTTGTTAGGGTAAAGCCTGAACAAGGCAGCTCACATAATCGTAAAACATAAAACGGATTAGAAACAAAGTCTAGACTAGGAGTAGGCAGAAGGTAGATCTCCAGGTATTTTGGACTTCAACTCTTATAAGTCCCTGCTAGCATGGCCAGTGGTCAGGAAGGCTGCAAGTTGAAGTCCCAAACATCTGGAGATTTACTTTCTGGCCACCACTGGTCTAGACAGAAGATAGCAGCACAAAAATACAGTCAGGGCCAGAAATATCAGAACAAGGATAACTGTTTTGGCAGTTGGCCTCTGTATACCACCACATTGAAGTTGAAAGGAAACAAACCCAGATGGGAACGAAGTCAGGACTTCCAGCTGTAATTCAAGGGGTTTGACAAAAGTGGGGCACTAATCATTCAGGAAGTACAGCCAGTGGCATACACCCCTCCCATCGTTGGTGGCTCATAAGTAACAGAACAAACCAACATAATTTCAAACTTAAGGGTCACCTTTAATTCCTGGATGAAAATCCTTTGCAGTCAATGACTGCCTGAAGTCTGGAACCCATGGACATGACCCAATGCTGAGTTTCCTCCCTCGAGATGCTTTGCCAGGCCTTTTCTGCAGCTGCCTTCAGCTGCTGCTTGTTTGTGGGTCTTTCTGCCTTCGGTCTTGTCTTCAGTAAGTGAAAAGCATGCTCTATTGGGTTGAGATGAGGTGACTGACTTGGCCATTGAAGAACATCCCACTTCTTTGCCTTGAGAAACTCTGGGGTAGCTTTTGCTGTATATTTTGGGTCATTACCATCTGCAATATGGAGCGGCGTCCTATCAGTTGGGCAGCATTCGGCTGAATCTGAGCAGAAAGTATAGCCCTACACACTTCAGAATTCATCCTGCTGCTTTTAGCAGCAGTCAGGTCATCAATAAACACCAGTGACCCGGTTCCATTGGCAGCCATACATGCCCATGCCATAACACTGCCTCCACCATGTTTGACAGATGATGTGGTATGCTTTGGATCATGAGCTGTTCCTTTCCTTCTCCATACTTTTCTCTTCCCATCATTCTGGTACAAGTTAATCTTGATCTCATCAGTCCAAAGAATCTTATTCCAGAACTGGGCAGGCTTTTTTAGGTGTTTGCTGGCAAAGGCTAATCTGGCCTGTCTGTTCTTGAGCGTTACCAGTGGTTTGCACCTTGTTGTGAAGCCTCTGTATTTACATTCATAAAGCCGTCTCTTGACTGTAGATGTTGACAATGACATGCCTACCTCCTCAAGAGCATTCTTGACCTGGCTAGATGTTGTGAAAGGTTTCCTCTTCACCATGAGCAAAATTCTGCAGTCATCCACTTTAGTTGTCTTCCGTGGTCTTCCAGGCCTTTTGCTGTTGCTGAGCTTGCCAGTTAATTCCTTCTTTTTCAGGATGTTCCAAACTATTGTATTGGTCACTCCCACTGTTTTTGCTATCTCTCTGATGGGTTTATGTTGTTTCCTCAGCCTAATGATGGCCTCCTTCACTCGCATGGACACCTCTTTGGACCTCATCTTGGGAGTTCCAGTGAACAGCTACCAAATGCAAATGTAACACTCAGAACCACCTCCAGGCCTTTTATCTGCTTGGTTGGTCATGGGGTACACAGGAAACAGGTCACACCTGGCCATGCAGCTGCTTGTCAGCCATTCGTTCCATTACTTATGAGCCCCCACCGACAGGTGTGTGTGTATGCCACTGGCTGTACTTCCTGAATGGTTAGTGCCCCACTTTTGTCAAACCCCTTGAATTACAGCTGAAAGTCCTGACTTCGCTGCCATCTGGGTGTGTTTCCTTTCAACTTCAATGTGGTGGTGTACAGAGGCCAACTGCCAAAACAGTTATCCTTGTTCCGATATTTCTGGCCCTGACTGTATATTTAAAATAGGCCAATTAATTAATCTCCATATTAACCTGGATTGTTGTCATTCTGCCACTGTCCTTACCGTATGCCTGCAATTTAGTGTTGCTGTAGTATTCAAATCAGCACCTGTCTTCAATACAACTGGAATAAATAATACTACTCTTTGTCATTATTCGGTGCTTTCTCTAAGAATTTTTTTTTAAAAAAAAATCTGTTATTGCAAACATATTAGGTCTTGTTCTGTTGTCACAGTTTAAAGAAACATCTCGTGGTTTTCTGTTTTGTACCTGCACCTGAGACTACATACAAACAACATGGTACAACACGGGCATGTGTGTGAGACTTTCAAGACCACACTTATGCCTTCAAAAGGTAATGTGAGAAGCAGAACTAAGGGTGCTTCCAGACGGAGAGTTCCTAGCACTACCAATCAAAAGGCACTGAACAGTTAGCTTTAGTTTCTTTCCTCCTTAATGTATTTTTCGTGGGGGTCAAAGGTGGAAAAAGCAGTGGGAAAACACAGGATTACAAATAGAAGACATGATTATCTGAACCCCATAAAATTCTGTGCATGAGGCAGGGCAAGTTTTGCATAATAAAAGCCTCACCTGGAAGCAACCCAAATTTCACTGTTATCTAGGGATGTACGAAACTCATACCTGGCTCCACGCCGGGCAACCCGTGGGGGCGGGGAGGCGCTCCGTCCCTCCCCCCGGAATCCTCCCTGGCCGGCTCCGCTCCGCAGCAACTCTGCGGAGCCGCCGGCCAGGGCCGCCCACAGCCGGACATCCGGCCGCTGGGCTGCACAGGGACGCAAATGGCGGCCGCCGTAGCCGCCGCCATTTGCATCCATGTCTTTAGCCATGATAGGCTACATAAATATATACATAGCCTATCACAGCTAAAGACACGGATGCAAATGGCGGCAGCTATGGCGGCCGCCATTTGCGTTCCTTCCTATTGCCATGATAGGCTATGTATATATTTATGTAGCCTATCACGGCAAAAGACATGGACACAAATGGCAGCAGCTACGCCATTTGCGCCCCTGCCCTGAGCTGTGATAGGCTACGTAGATACTTACATAGCCTATCATGGCTTGCCAGGGACGTAAATGGTGGCCGGCATAGCGGCCACAGTCCGGCAGCAGCTGGAGCCACCAGAGCCACCACTGCTGGAACTGCCGCTGCCGCCGGAGCCACAGCCATGTAGGCTCCATTTCACGGGGCTTTTGCGGGGTGGTGGGGTGGGTTGCTCCGTTCCACCATGGATTACGGGGGGCCGAATTCCCTGGAATTCAGCCCCCCTGGAACCTGTGGCGGAATTCTCTAACATCCCTACTGTTATCAGTAATTTATTCAGAGCTAGTTTAATATGAAAGTTACTTTGCTCTTGGCTTTAAAAATATCAACAGTATAAAAGGGTGTGGCAACCATGAAACCAGCTAAACTGTTTTTGTTTTCCATATGATCCATTTCAGGAATCTCCTTCTGCTAAGACTTTGGGAATCAACTTTCATCATGAAAAATGTCTAAAATGATGCAAGCTACAATCCAATACCCACTTACCTGAAATTAAATTTCCTCGAGCTCAGTGGGACTTAATTCTGAACAGACATGCATAGGATTGCACTGAAAGTGACTAAGGGCGCAATGTTATGCATGTTTAGACAGAGAAAAGGCTTACAATTCCCAGCATGACCCAGCCAGGCAAGCTGCCTAAGGCATTCTGGGAGATGTAGGGATTTTTTCTGCCTAAATATGCATAGGATTGTCAGGATTCCCTTAGCCCCCACTTTACTTCAATGCCCAAACATACACAGACGAGAGGCTTCAGTCTACAGCTTTTAATCCATTACTTCACAGGGTCATACAGATGCAAATTCTCAGAGGCTCTCCATCTATAAAGGAATGCCTTCAGGGGATTCAAATGGAATTTATGAGAGTTGCCCCCCATTTGAAGAGGGAGGCAGTCTGGCTAGCCTAACTTAAGGGGGGGGAGGCCCCTCTCTTGTTGTGAGGCCTCCAAGCACAGCTTCTCACACAAGGCCAATCGGGTAGACCGTCTGTTCCGCCCCGCCTTCTCTCTCTTTGCTCTGCACCTGTACCTGGCATCTATTAGGTCATCCTCCCCAAACCCCACCTCCTCCTGTTCACTGCCTCTCATGGGGGGGGTGAGGAGGGACCCTCATGCTCAGCCATCTGGATGTTTGTAACCTGAGAAGCCGGCCTACTCATATCTGGACTAGCCTGGGAAAACACCTCCCCCATGTCTGATGGTTCTCCTTCCTGCTATCCCACTCCCTGCACTCAGAAACACCCCTGACATCATCCCCGCTTCCATGATGCCCCCCACCTGCTCTCCCCATAGGGCCCCAGGCTTGTGGGGGTAGTGCTAGTGAAAATGGTGTAGCAGCAAAGGTGCATAAAATGTTTGGCCGCTTTCCAGGAACGTTCATCCAGCCCATACCCCGCCCAGTCCACCAAGTATTGCAGTCACCTGCGGAAAAGGCACAAGTCCAGGATGTCAGCGACTTCAAACTCCTCCCACCGCCACCACTGGAGGCGGGGGGGCAGGCAGAACAATGGCGGTCACCAGAGACCAGTGGGAAAAGCAAGGAGGGATGAAAAATAGGATGCACCTTCATGGAGGGGGGAGAGCCAGTCAAAAAGCAACAGGGTCAATCTGGGCCATAATCTGGAAATGGTCCATCCAGTGGGCTGTGAGCTTCTTAGTGGGGGGTGAGAGGGGAGGTACTGGGTGGACAACCACACCCAGTCCCCAACCTGCAGGGGCGGGGCAGGCTGGCGACGCTGGTTTGCAGTTTCTTTATATGCTGCTTTCGCTTGCTTGACGTTGTCCCGTAAGAGGTGGTGCACAGAGCGCAATTCCTCTAAAAATTCATGGGCAGTGGGCATCGAGGCAGGGCCGAGCGAGGAGGGGAGGGCCTTGGGATGGTACCCAAAATTGGCAAAGAAAGGAGATTGGCATATGGAGGCATTGTTATAAGCAAATTCCGCCAGAGGCAGCAGAGAAACCCAGTTGTCTTGTTGGTAGTTTATGTAACAGCATAAGTATTGCTCCAGCATGGCATTGGTGCATTCGGTCTGCCCATCCTTCTGGGGGTGGTGAGCGGAGGAAAGCCTGAGCGTCACACTGAGCAGCACAAGCTACTCCCACCAGACACGAGCCGTGAATTGGGCCCCCTGATCCAAAACAAGCCCCTCAGGCCAGCCATGCAGCCGGAAAACATGTGTCAAAAAGAGTTCTGCCGTGTCCCTGGCCGTTGGCAGCCCAAAGCACAGGTTAAAGTGGGCTATTTTCGAAATAAGTCCTGCACCACCAGAACGGTTGTCTTACCTTGTGAATGGGGCAAGTCGGTGATGAAATCGAGGGAGAGCAGCTTCCAGGGGCCAGAGGGTGTAGGCAGGGGATGAAGTAAGCCAGTGGATTTGCCTGTGGGGTCCTTCGCTCGTTGACAGATTTCACAGGAGGTGACATATGCTTTGACATCCCAACACACTCGGGGCCACCAAAAGTCCCCCGTAACTCCATATAAGGTCTTAGAGAAGCCAAAATGCCCAGCGGTGAAGGAGTGATGGCACTGATGGAGGACTTTTTCCTCAGAAGCATTTGGAAGGCACATAGACCCTGCATGAGTGGTAAAGCAGCCCACCTTGCAATGAGAAGGGGGTCGACTTGGGGGCATCAGCCGTGTGTCCCAAGACCACCACCTTATTGCGCACAAAGGGATCTCAAGCTTGTTCGGTGTGAAGAAGCTCTATCCAAGAGTGAGGTTCAACAGCAGTTGCCAGGCTTTGGGGGGAAAGGATCAGAGCAGGGGAGGGGCTCTCCTCACCCCCCGGCTGCAATTCCGGCTTACAAGAGAGTGCGTCAGTCTGTTGGTTGTCGGTGGCTCTCACATGGCAGATCTTGAGGTTAAATCTTGAAAAAAATAAAGACCACCTAATTTGATGCTGATTTAAGGCCCAGGCTGTCCAGAGATGTTCCGGTGGTCACTTCTCACTTCAACCGGGTGCTGTGCCCCTCCAAAAGATGCCACCACGTCTCTAAGGCCAACTTTATGGCTAACAGTTCTTTCTCCCAGATGGTATAATTCCGCTCGGACATGCTTAATTTCCTGGAGTGGTAAGCACAAGGCTGCAGCTCACCCTCTGCCGTTCCTGGCTGGAGGAGCATGGCCCCGGCTGCAAAATCAGAAGCGTCCGTTTGCACTACAAAAGGCTTCCGTGGGTCAGGATGTAAAAGGATTGGCTCAGAGCTAAATAGCCTCTTTAGCTCTTCAAAAGACTGTTGAGAGGAGGCTGACCAGTGAAAGGGAGATTTCCTGAAGGTCCAATTTAGTGAAAATCTTGGCTTGCCCCAAGTGCTCCAGCATCTCAGGGATTAGGGGGAGAGGGTATTTGTCAGGGATAGTAATGGCATTGAGGTTCCTGTAGTCATGGACAGGACGGAGCTCCCCCAATTTCTTTTTCACAAACATAGTTGGAGTGCTGGCAGGGGAGGTGGAGGGGCAAATAAAACCATGCTGCAAGTTAGTGTCCAAAAACTCCCATAGAGCTTGGAGTTCTGGCTCTGACATAGAGTACAGTTGCCCAGCTGGGATGGTAGCTCCTGGGATCAGGTCAATGGTGAAATCATGGGGGGGGGGGAGTTGGTCAGCTTCTTCCTTGTCGAAAACATTCTGGAAAGCCACATATTTTTCTGGTTGGTTCACCAGAGCAGAAAAGCTGCTTGGGGAAGATGAAGAGGGAGAGGAAAGGGTTAAAGCCTGAGCCAGGGCCATGGCAGCTCCCAGGAAACAATGCTGTTGACAGTAGGGGAATGAAAAGTGCACTTGATGAAGCTTCTAAGAAATCTCAGGATTGTGTTTAGAGAGCCAGGATATGCCCAGCACATTTGGGTGCTGAGGCACCTTGGCCAGGTGAAATTGAATTTGCTCCACGTGCCCCTGGGAATGTAGGGTGAGTAGAGTTGTAATCCGAGTGACTGCTCCAGGAGATAGGACGCCCATCAATAGTCTCTACCTTCAATGGGGCGGGCAGGAACAGAGCAGAAATGTTGTGTTGCCGAGCAAACGTTTCATCCATAAAACTGGTAGTAGCCCCAGAGTCCACCAGCACCATGACATGTCCCTCCCCCCCGGAAGAATGGAGGTGCACAGGGAGCAGCAGATGGGATGGGGGAAAGATGTTTGGGTGGCGTACTCCGGTTGCAGATGGTCCCTCCTCACTGGAGACCCCCAACAGACTTGGGGAGTGGTCTAGTCAGGCTTTGGGGGCAGGGGGTGGTGAGGGAGGTGGGGCTGTTGGTCAGAACCAGCAGAATTTGTCAAAGTGACTTTGCTTTCCACACCTGAAGCACCGATGTTTGGCATGCCGACGTTCCAGTTCTTCCAGCGACAGCATGGATCAGGTTGCTCCTACTTGCATAGAGGTCTCCTCCGCCCATGCAGCAGGGCTGGGGGGGGAAGCAGCTGCGGGGGAATGGGAGGAAGGAAATCCCAGCTAACAGAGCTCTACTTGGCTTGCCGGCACCCTTCCAGCTGACTGTAGACCTGCAGGCACGACTAGATGAGCTCAGCCAGCATCAGTGGGTGTGGCACCCGTGCTAGCTCATCTAAGAACTCATCACTCAAGCCATCCAAAAATTGGGCCACCAGAGCCGCATCATTCCACTGTAAATCCTGCATCAGCAAGTGAAAACTGGTCACATAACCTGAAACAGAGTCCCTGCTTTGCTTGAGGCAGCGGATATCCCGGGTCGCCATCTCGGCACGCAGGGGGTCACCAACCACCCCCCATCGCATTCATGAAACCCTGGTAGTCAGCCAGCAGGGGGTCATTAGTGAGGAGAAGCACTGAAGCCTATTTAACCGCCATGCCTGAAAGCAGGTTAATGATAAACCCCACATGAATCTGGTCCATCTGGAAATCCTCTGGCTGGAGGCGCATATACAGTTCCGATTGGGTGCAGAAAATTTGAAACAGTCCTTTATCTCCAGCAAATTTCTCCAGCAGTGCTACTGGGCATTTCCAACGGGGAGGGATCAGGGGTGGAGTGGGTGGAGGAGCCGTTTGTAAGGCTTGAGCAGTGCCCATCAAGTGATTGACCTGATCGCGAAGAGCCTGGTTCTCCTGCATCAATGTGTTCAAAGCCTGTTCCATGGTGCCGCCCGAGAGTGTAGTCAACGAAGAGAGGAGAGGGGAAAAAAGAGAATGGTGAGCAAGCTGTCAGGATTCCCTTAGACCCCACTTTACTTCAATGCCCAAACATACACAGACGAGAGGCTTCAGTCTACAGCTTTTAATCCATTACTTCACAGGGTCATACAGATGCAAATTCTCAGAGACTCTCCATCTACAAAGGAAAGCCTTCAGGGGATTCAAATGGAATTTAGGGGAGCTGCCTGCCATTTGAAGAGGGAGGTGGTCTGGCTAGCCTAACTTAAGGGGGAGAGGTCCCTCTCTTGTCGTGAGGCCTCTAAGCACAGCTTTTCACGCAAGGCCAGTCGGGTAGAGAAGTTCCGCGCCTGCCTTCTCTCTCTTTGCTCTGCACCTGCACTGGCATCTATTAGGTCAATCTCCTGTTCACTGCCTCTCACAGGGGTGAGGGGTGAGGAGGGACCGTCAAGCTCAGCCATGTGTACGTCTGTAATCTGAGAAGCCAGCCTACTCATATCTGGACTAGCCTGGGAAAACACCTCCCCCATGTCTGATGGTTCTCCTTCAGAATCTGAACTGCTATCCCACTCCCTGCACTCAGAAACACCCCTGACAAGGATTGTCCCCTTAAATGCTCTGAAAGAAAATTCTGAAATTAATTCTGTTGTAAAATAGTTTGATTTTAAAATCACTGTCATGATCAAGTGAGCTTTGAAGAATATGAAAACAGGCAAAACCTGAGGTTCTTGGCTCTCCTAGCCAACGAGCCTGGTCAGATGTCCCACTATGTTAACAGCTGCATTTCTTAATTATGGATGTTACTAAAGCATGCAAATTAGCTTTGGGCTTCTGCTTATGAAATATTTCCAAAGTGGCCCTTAGTATCAAACCAATTTCCTGTCCCTTCATTTACACTGACTGGTAGAATTTTTTAGGCCGTCAGCCTTTCCCGGCCTAGTAACACCTTCAAGACAAACCTGCAGAGGGGACCAACTTTTAATTTTTTCAATCTTAGATACAGTAAAGGTATCTTAGATATAGTTAGGGATGTCAGAGAATTTCGCCACGAATCTCGGGGAGGCTGAATGCCAGCGCATTTGGCCCCCTGAAATCGGTGGCGAAATGGTCTCCCCCCCGCCCCCCCTGGGACGGGACTTACCTTGGGCGAATCTCCCTGGCGGCGGCGGTTCGGCGGCGGTTTGGCGGCAGCGGCCAGTCTTCCAACCGGCTGCCGCCGCCGCCATTTCCAAGCTTTAAAAAAAAAACGTGATAGGCTACATAAAGATTTACATAGCCTATCACGGCTAGATTTTTAAAAAATACCGTGATAGGCTACGTAAATCTTTACGTAGCCTATCACGGCTGACTTAAAAAAAAAAAAGCGCGTACGCAAATGGTTTTTTTTTCTACGCTATTTGCATTCCCCTTATTTTCGCCGTAGTCTACGTAAATGTTTATGTAGACTAGACGTGCCAAAATAAGGAACGTAAATGGCAGCGCCCATGGGCGCCACCATTTGCATACGCGCGGTTTTGTTTTTTTTTAAGTCAGCCGTGATAGGCTACGTAAACATTTACGTAGCCTATCACGGCTGACTGCAGGGACGCAAACGGCGGCGGCTATGGCTGCCGCCATTTGCAGACCCGGCCGGCCAGGATTCACAGCAGGAGGGAAAGGGCGCCTCCCCCCCGGCCAGAATTTCAGGGGGGAAGGACGGGGCGCCTCCCCCCTGCCCAGAATTTCGGGGGGAGGGACGGGGCGCTTCCCCCCCCACAAATCAAATTTTGTAAAAGGTAAGTGACTTTCGTACATCCCTAGATACAGTAAACAGTATCTATCTTATCTCGACCGGGCCCTCTGCTTTTCTCCCCTCTCTCTCTCTGTTATATTGCATTTGTTTATTTATTTGTTTAATATTTGAAGAAAAAATATAAACCACACCTTCATCCCCCCAAAATGTTTTCAGGGCAGTGTACATAAAAAGACCCCAAAACAATACAGTACAAGTACAATAAAATCTAAACAATCTAAAATCTAAACATCAAAAAATAACACTGAGAGCCATAAAACTATTTCAACCAGCTAACAGAGCTTACATTTGAATCTATAAAAGTAAAAAAAAAACCCTGAAAGTTTGTTTTAAAATGCCTGCCCAAATAATATGGTAAAATATTGTTTTGGTACTGGTATAAACATTTTAGGCCACATTGTGATTTTGCTATGGGTCATGACATGCCCGCAGATGTCCCCAAACTTTTTGGGCCAATGGGTGCATCTGGAATTTCGAAAGTGTCATGGGTGCTCTCACAAAATGGCTTCCACAGGGGGTGCCTTACCCATTCTTAAGATGGCAACCATGGTGGGCATGGCTGGCTGCAGAACACTCATTTTCCAGAAGCTAAGCTGTTGAGGCTAAAAGAAAGGTAACTTGTCCAAGATCCTAAGTCATGTATCTGGGCTCCAAAACACAAAACCACTCTTTTGAGCCCAGATAAAGACAGCTCTGGAGATCAGCACTCCACTTTGCAGCAAGCGAGCCTTCCATTAAAAAATAAAAAATAAATACCTTAAGAAACAAAAATCAGGAGGAGCAGGAAGCATCACAAGAGCCAAGAGATGTCTGTGGGCACATTGGCACACACAGGCACTACACTGGAGAGCCCAGAATTATGTGTAGAAAACAAGACCCTAGAGGGAAATGAATGCAAGTTGCAGAAGATACTACTGAAAACCTTTTTATTCAACCACTGGCAGGAGGAAAGATACACAAAGACAGGGGGGCGGGGAATGAAGGAAGATTATACGTTGTGTATGGTAACCTTTGATGCCCTAATTAAAATATTTAACTCACTGAAATTATCTAATGAAAAAGGGAGGGGGAGAACACCACTGAAAGGAATCAGGTAGCTGCTTAATGTTTTATTCCTGGCTTTGTGTTTGGACCAGAAAAATAACAGCTTTACTTGGGTCAGTTAGCATTTGAATTATCCAAGCGTAGCAGACAAGAAAAAAACTGTTTATCTTTTTCCCATTCTTCAGTCCCGCCCCTCTCCTCTGTCTGGATTTAAATCTGTCCTTTGCACATGGGGAAATCACAGGGATCTGAGGCTTTTGTATCAGAGGAAACCCCACACAAATGCCTTTCTGTTGGTCCCTAAAGCAGCAAGCAGCTGGTAAAGCAAGGCCTTTTAGTCTAAAGCACAGAATTGTCAGGGGAGGGAACCTAAAATTCACCCTGCACTCCCAGCGGTGTGGCAGGCCATGTTTGATTTGGAAAAGAGAGGGGCCAGGAATTAAGCCCGACTTGGTCCCTCATGTCCACCTCTCCCTTTAGTAACATGGGGACTGTAAGCACGGTTTTGCTTTTCGAAAAAAAGGTGTACACTCCCCACGCACCGCGTTTTGAAGAGAAATCAGGACTTCTTTGCTGCCACCACCCCATCCAATATTAGCGGGGCAACAGTGAGGGCTGCAAAAAAGGCCAGGGAATTGCAAGTTGCCTATCCCTGCTTTAACATTTTAAATGTCTTAGGGCCTAGCTATGGACATCCCTGATGGCAGAGGCCCATTTGTGGGGCCTGTACAAAAGGGCTTTCTCCTGCATCACAGCAAAACTGTGGAATGTAGTAGATGACCACCAACTTGCACGGCTCTAGAAGGGGTTAGACAAATTCCTGGAGGAGAAGTCTAGGTTTGATGGCTACTAGGTTTGATGGCTATGTGCTTCCTCCAGTACCAGAGGCAGTATGCTTATGTACACCAGTTGCTGGGTTACATGGATGGAGGGTGTTGTTGCACTCATGTCCTGCTTGTGGGTTCCTGGTCAACAGCTGGTTGGCTGCTGTGTGAACAGAATGCTGGACTAGATGGACCCTTGGTCTGATCCAGCAGGGTTCGTCTTATGTTCTTATGGAATGCTCTCTCTTCAGAAGTAAGATCCTGTCTGAGGGGCCACCTGTCTCATTATGAACCTGCCCAGTTATTAAGATCTGCAGGAGACACCCTTTTGAGGATACTCCTTGTTTAAAGGTAAAGTCAAAGCTTACAGCACTGAGGCTCAATAATCATGTTACATGGGAGTTTTATTTTTTCTTTCCTGCACTTTAAACACACAGAGACAAGCCTCCCAAGAGGCTGCAATTCAGAAGAGAAGATGAGCATGCCTTCCGCCATGGTCATTTTTCAGCTTCTCCCACAAGCTGCTTTTTCACTTGCAGGAGAAAAGATATCGGGAAAGTGAAGGGAGAAGCTTGTATCTTTCCTTCTGCAGGTAAAAAACCAGCCTACCCAGGATGGTTTTGGTTTTTAAAAAAACAACTGAACTCTGTAGTATGTGATGTTGGATTTTCTGACTTAAAAAAAAAACAAAAAACACCCTTGATGATTAAGAAGTAACTAATATTGTGAGGAAATCGCTATTCTTACAGCTGAAATGTTTTCTGTTTCCAAGATCAGATTGGAGTACTTGGTACAGTACCAAGGGGCATGCTGGAAGCTTATTATTAACTGGAGTGCTACTCCAAATTTGCATATTTTTATTAAGGTAATTGGAAAGTGTGACAATTAACATGTTGGGAATTGTGACAAGTCCCCTCTCCCCAGATATCTTCCAGCCAACTGGGCTGATCACAAGCTACTGCCAAGCCAAAACATTAAGAAATCGCAGTCAATTGTGCATACTAAACCCTTTCAAAACTGTAAATCTGAGATTCCAAATGCTTTATGGTTTCTGATATTTAGGACGCAGACATTTTTTCTTGCAATCAAGAATAGGCCCATTAAAATTGCTGAAACTTTTTAAAAAATTACAAGGCTTCAAAGTTGTTGTTTTTAAATTATAGCTAAGAGGATCAAAATACTTAACAGTCCACAATGAACTCAGGAGTATTTTGTAGCCTCCATAGCCTTGGTCTATAAAACACATTTTGATTTTAGAATTGTGACCTGGTATTAAACTTCTCTCATCAGGATCAGTCTGAGGTTGGGCTTCTACTTTCTAAAGAACATTAGAAAATGAAGGAAATAACAACAAACAACAACAACAACGGTTTTGTAAAGTTAAAACGAGAAAATAATACAATCTTTGCTGGTCTTGTGACCATAATAAACTATTACTAACTTTAAAAAATAGTAAAATTATTCTTAAACTGGATATTTAAATTAATTTGGGGAGGTATGCTTAGCACCTCTATAAAAGTAGTAATTTAATGCTACAATATACGGACCATAACGACAGAAATGTTCATCTTCTACAGACTAATTAACTTCCTCCACAAGATGGAGTAGCACATACAGTTTAAGAAATTAAAGCAAAGGTTTCTGCAAGAAGCACATTTACATGGTAGGGTATAATATGCCAGTATTAATAATCATAAATTACTCAGTTCAGCTTTCAGACATCAAAAGTGATATTCAGAATAGCTAGCAACCCTTTGTGTAGGTGCAATTGACAGCTTCCCTTCCAACCAAATGTTGTTTGTCTGTGGGAATTTAAAGGGTCAGTTCAGTGGCAAGAACTGGCAGTAGAGAAGAGATGGTACATAGCCCATAAATGTTGAGAAACTGGTAGTTAAGAGCTGCGAGCTGTGAGCCAGGAAGTCCCCAGTTTGAATCTTGCTTTGCCAAGCCGCCTTAGGTAAGTTCCTCTGTCTCAGGCCCTCCCCATCAGCAATCTGAGAATAATATTGAAGATATTTTGTCTATTTTGTATTTTTTAATGCTGTACACCACCCTGAAATTTGTTATGACGGAGGGTTGTATAAAATATGCTAAATAAATACATTTCAACCTACCTTAAAGAAAGGATTACTGAGATAATGTGCATGAAGCTTTTTGAACAGCCAAAGCATGCAAAATAAATGCTACTAGATCAGTGATGTATTAAGCTCTTTCTCTAATAGTAGCAGCTCAGAATGGTCTTTAAGAGCACAATCTCAAGATCAGAGCCCTCTGTCCATCTTAAGCCCTGCTGGCAGGAGCCAGGCAGGACAGAAGGAGGACAGAGGTGGAAACGCCTCCTGTTCCTCCTTTTCTTTATGTGACTGGCTAGATGAGTCTCTCGTCTGGTTTAGCTGACTTACATCTTGGTGAGCAGGGCAGGATCCTGCAGACCCCAGCCTCTCTTCTTCCCTCCCCTCCCACCGACACCCCCCCTTTTCTCCCCCTCTGACGTCTCTTATGAGGTTGCAACCTTGTAAGACAAGTTTTCCACGGCTGGGGGAGGGGGAGATCCATGATCAGATCTCCTCCCTCATGGTCGTAACTCTGTCTATGGCCAAAGAAGAGATTGGCACCATCCTATGGCTACCCAGATGCTGCCTGGGAACCATAGGATTGCTCTGCCCAGCAGTTTGGGTATATATTAGTGTTACTCTGGCTGGCTTCAAAAGTTACGAACAAGAGCTGACAGGGAATTCAAAAGCGACGTCCACTTTTCACGTGTTCTGGGTGCAAAGCAGGAAATAACGCATCTCTCCAGTTCAAGATGCGCAAATTCAACATGAATGCGGAGTTTAAAAATAGCTCACAGTAGGAAAGTTGCAAAGAGTGGAGGCTGGTGGCTCCGATGTCAGTGGGGCGGTGAATCCGCTCCGGGTTTCAGTCAGAACCAGTCAGAACTCTAAAGGAGCTCTCCAAGAGCTCCTTTAGAGTTCTGACTGGTTCTGACTGAAACCCGGAGTGGATTCACTGCCCCACTGACATCGGAGCCACCAGCCTCCAGTGTCTGTACAAATTCAGATTTTGTGCAATACAGAGTCATGACAAATCTGCACAGAGATGTAAACTGGGATAAATCCTATCAGAATTAAAATCCCTGGCTGGGATTCAAAGAAGGCTATGCATGCACTCCTGCCAAGTGTATCCATGAAGACTTGGGAGAACATTCAATGAAAACATTTCCTCCGTGGAAATTCACATAGAAATTCTTTTCTCTTTTTTTTTTTTTGCAAACTTATAGTATCAAAATAAAATCTTAACCACAATCTCAGTCAAAACCATTCATCTTTTCAAAATGTACTAGACAGAGACATGAACTGAAAAAGAGTATGAACATACTGAGAAGAAAAAGGGAAAAATGGGTTGTCCACTAATCAGTGAATTCTTAGTTGATTCCTTTGCCTTTTAACAGTCATAAATTAATCAAATTTAAACAAATCTGCATATTCTCAAAACTTGTATAGGTGTTTATTTCAGGTACTGAGGAAAATGTAGATTTAACCACAGCCTCCAAAACAAACAAGTATGCCTTTAATTCTCAGCCATACTATCTGAAAACTGCCCTCTACTGATTAGTCAAATAAAGTTTAGCGGATTATTGCTTAAATCAATACAAGCTTGCAGCACTACAAAAAAGGTACATTTAACTCACAATATAAAGTTTTGCAAATATAGCAACACTTCCAGTATGCAGCTAAAATACCAACACAAATTCATATGACAAGATTTACTTGCTGAAGATTCTCCCACTTCACCCTCTTGTCTTTCAAGGCGTTTTTCTTTTCATATATATAACGTTATATAGATGTTTAATCTTTTATAATATTTAAATGAGTTGGCCAAACCTTTGGCTGGCCACAATCTGGCAGATGGTTGTTCCAAAAAGGAATCTTCCATTCAGTGACTTCTGTATTTTTCAGACTTATTGTCAGTGTATATGGTCTGAATAGCATCTCTGGCAGCCTGCCTTACCCCTGGCATGCCCAGAATTTACTCCAAAATTAATTCTCTGCTGTTGACAGTCTCAGGGTGCTGTTCACCATCTTTACCTAACATGCTGCAAGTCTCAAAGGGAAGCGGGTAGTGTTGCCTCGCATGCCAATATTTCCAGACCAAAGAACTGCAATATGTAGAAAGGATGAGGGATTTCTTAATGTTATTCTTACTAGTTGGCAAACATCTTCCTGCACATGAATATCATCATTAGCCAATCCCAAGCCACCACCCGTGGCCATGTCTTTTGGCAGATGGTAATAAGCCACCTAAGGTACCAATTTGGGGGGGTGGGGGTGTGCTTAGGATTCAGCTGAATCCCAATCCAAATTGAGCTGATTCGAAAAAATGTCGAAGATGTCCGAATCAAAGTGGGCCTCCTCTAAAGCAGACTGAATCTGAAGCCTCCTGAAGCTCCATTAGTGATTCAGAGGGGCCTGGAGAACCAGACAGTGTGTCTGCAAAAACTGACAGATGTCTCCTCAAGCTCTCCGTATTAGGAGGAAAATGTCAGGTGGGGAGAGGGGGGAGGCAGAGGAGGGGGAATCGTTTTGTGACAGACTGCACTACCTTCTAACCATAGTGGGTGGTTTTACTGGGGCTCTCCAATCTCAGTGCTATGGGGCAGGGATGTTGTATATCCCTAGACTATAGTATATTGTAGGACTGTTTCAGCATTCCATGTGCTCTACTAGTTTCTCTCCCAGGGGCAGGAACATTACAAGAACTTTTGAGGAGTCTGTGGGACCTGAGAGGGTGTAGTCATTAGCTGTGTTATTCCGCCCCTTAGACTGTTTAACAGGAACAGTCCCTGACCTTCTTGGGCAACACCTTTTTTGCTACTGAGGTACTGAGTAATGTGTTTCGGACTAATCCCAGTCAACTTTTCCCTGCCACCTGGTTCAATTCTTCTCCAGAGATTCCCAAGGGCTCACACAAACTCAGCAGGGCCACGCGTTGGAGTTGAAACAGCTGTCCTTCTCTTTCCCATACCAATATTTTCCATCCTATCAGTGCTTTCTTTGCAGATTGCAGGCGGAAAAATTCACGCACAGCTGGCAGCTGCAGAGGGCCCCTGACTGATCAGTGCAATACAGGTTCTAGACAAAAGCTGCTCACTTTATGGTGGTAAACAGCAGCACTAAACCATCCTGTGCTACCAAGAAATTAACACACGATCACTGCCCTTGAGCCAAACGAGGTTTTTTTTTTAATTGCTGCAGAATGAGCCCAAATAAAACATCAGAACAATAACAGTAACCAAGATACCTTTTGGTGGTGCCCAGTATTTCAGAGGCATGGTCCAGGATGACTCGGAATAGGCCTTTAGTAGGGTAGCGCCCACCCTCTGTAACCTCCTACCACTAGGGATGTACAAGAAGTTTGTTCCTGTTCAGAGATGATGCAAACATGTTCCATTCACAACACCAAACACGAATGTGCACAAGAACACAATTCTCAGGAAATTTAAGCAATTTCCCAAACTTTGTGTTTGTGCTTGAAAAAATCTGCACATGTGCAAATGTGCTTTTGCCCCCCAGATCTGCATTTCTGTGCTTTAGCCTATGGGGAAAATGTGCATTCCCGATTGGGAAAAGTTTGCATTATTTTTCTAAAATGCACCTTTTTTCAGCAAGAAGAAATGCCCACTGTTAAAAATGTGCAATTTTCCTGATTAAAAAATAAAGACGCTCACATTCAGGATTGCAAATGAGGCAAACCAAGCTTCGAGGAGGAATTTGGGGAACATCACATGTCAGCCCATCCCTACCTACCCCTACAAATTAGACAAGCACCAACTGGTCTGGGTCTTTAACACCTACTACAAACATACTTTTCCAACAAACATTCCCCAGGAAGGTAATATTGTAAGTAATAATATACAGGATTTAATTATAATCGTATACTGTATTTTTGTATATCACTTAGAAACTTATTTTAATGTAAGTGATTCATAAATATCATTAAATAAATTTCCATCTGATTCACCAACTGTCAACTTTTCCCTACTCTAGCCCCAGACCGTTCCATTTCAACCACCACAGCAGGGCTGGCAGTGGAATATACCATTCCACAGTTCTCCCTCTACACCAACTTAGCCCCCATCAGCGTACATATTTACTTAGAATTACTTGCCCCGATGCTCACCACTTTACACATACACTGAAATCCATTTGCCATTTTGGTGCCCATTCACTCAGTTTAAACAGAGATCCTTTCAGAGCTCTTTAAAATCCCATCTTGTTTTTACCTCCCTGAATAATTTGGTGTCATCTGCAAACTTGGCCACCTCACGCTCACCCCTAACTCCCGATCATGACCAAGTTTAAAAACCTAATACAGATCTAACATCCTCCTGTTGTGAGAACTGTCCATTTATTCCTACTCTGTCCATTTATTCCTACTCTCTGCTTCCTGTTCTTCAACCAGTTATTGATCCATAATAGCAGACCAGTCACTTTTATCTCATAACTGCTACATTTACTTGGGAGCCTTGCCTTTGTCAAAGGGATTTTGAAAGTCCAAGTACACAATTTTTACTGAATCACCCCTATCCACAAGCTCATTGACACTCTCGAAGAACTTTAAAAGGTTAGTGAGACAGCTATCAAATTTACTGCAGCAGCGGCAAAAGGAATGGGAGTTTGCTGTTACATTGCGGCGGCAAACCACACCGGTAGCCTTAAAAGGCCAAATGTAGCTTTAAAACAAGGCATGAGCCTTATTTGAAAGCTATGTTCAGCCATTTTAGGCCACCATCACAGTTTGCCACTAAAATTCGGTGACAAACTGCCGGTTGCTTTGCTGCTGTCACGGCTGAAATTTGGCAGCATGCAGCAACAGCAGTAAGAGTGCAGTTCCTGGGGATTCTGGGAGGCTGAAATTGGTTCCCAGAGACCCTGAAGTTGCTCACCCCTGTTCTACACACTTGTTAATTTTATCTTTAATAACGCTTTCCACCAATTTACCCAGAACAGATGTTAAGCTAACCAGCGTGTAATTTCTTTTTTAAAAAAGCATTACATTGGCCACTTTTAAGGCCAAGTTACACCTTTGTGTTAGGAGATCAACAATTTGAGTTCTTTAAGAACATTCAGATAGATGTCATCTAGACCTGGTAACTGATAACTTTTAATTTGTCAATGAGGCCTTGAACTTCATATCCTGACACCGCTATCTGCCTCAATTCTTCAGACTCCCTTCCTGAAAAAGTCAGTTCAGGCATGAGTATCTGTCAGTCTTCTGCAGTGAAGACAGACACAAATAATTCAGCTTTTCTTGAAGATGACGCTGTTTCCTGGTAGGATGCTTTTGGATATTTTGTAGTAACATTACAACAGGTCAACCAATCCATGTTGGAGGATTCATGTTCACAAAACGAAAGACGGTATGGGTGCAATCCTATGCATGTTTTAGACAGAAATACGTCCAACAGCTCCCAGCAGCCCCCAGCCACCCATGCTTTCTGGGGGATGTTGGGAGTTGTATGATTTATTTTGGTCTAAACATGTATAGGATTGTGCCCTATATTTCTTATAACCAGATTCTGGTTACTGAATATGTACACATTTGTTACACCTTGTGCTATTTTTAAGAGAAAAACAATAAACTAGGGCTGTGCCAAATATTTTCCACTTTTGATTTTTAGATGGAAACCAGCAAATTCAGTGGGGTGAAAAATTGTTCTCCAAGATACTTAGATTATATAAACATCTTTTTTTCAATCCTGTTCAGTGCCATTTTTCCCCTCTAGCTGCTGCTTGTTCCTCCTTCCTAGTCACAATTCCTCTCACGTTTATGATGTAGTGACCAGGAACATATCATGATGCTAGGTAGCTTATCATATTTGGCTATGCAATGACATCACTGATCACAAGTGAGAGCAATTTAAACTAATGGATGAAATTTTTGCAAGGCATGCCTAAACATTTCTGGGAAAGAGAGGTGTTCCTTCAACACTGCCAAATACGTTTGCAAAAAAAATGGAACTATTTTGACACAGCTCTACAGTAAACTTTTAATGTTGGGGGCATGCAGGGGGAGGGGGAGAAAGACCATCTGACCAGGTTAGGTAGCATATCCACATTTCCAGCGAAATGCATTTACCAGTTTACTGCTACCACCTCTCCCTGTATGCCTGGTTTGCTTCATCCCTCTCCATATGTTCTAAAGCTAAAAGTGATTTGCAATTAATATGGAATTAAATAGCTTAATCCCTCACTGTCACACAGAGGTGGCTGACCCATTCAGCTGCTGTGTGTGGCGCTGCCTAGCAACACTGCCCAGCGTTTCCTTGCCTCTATCAAGCACAATCTCATTCTGTGCTGAAAAAGCTAACAGGAAGCACAGGAAAATGAGGTGGTTCAATATTGCAAGACAAATAACTTCAGTGTTGGGCCACTTGATTTTCTCCACACACACGCCTTGAATAGTTTCACTGACTATTTGTCTTGACCTTCCCCACTCCCAAAGACCATAGGACCTGCCGCCAAACTTTTTAAAATGGTCAGTTCAGTTCGCATAAACAGAAGCATAAGTGGGGGGGGGGGAGGCAAGGAGAGCTATTACAAAATGGCCCTCTCCTTACTTTTTCAGTCTCGTCTTAGGAACTACATAGGAACATAGGAAGCTGCCTTATACTGAGCCAGACCATTGGTCCATCTAGCCCAGTATTGTTGACACTGACTGGCAGCGGCTCTCTGGGGTTTCAGGCAGGATTCTTTCCTCATGCTACCTGGAGAAGCCAGGGATCGAACCTGGGACGGTCTGCATGCAAAGCATGTGCTCTTTCACACTGAGCTATGGCCCCTCCCAAATCTTCAGACATTAGGACAGCAATCAAGCCTTTCAGGTCTAGGCTTCACCTTTAATCCCACCCCCCACCCTGCAACATGGGAGCCACTTTTACTTTTTCCTCTATCCATCTCTCCCCCCCACTCCCCCCCACTCCCTCCTGCCTTTATCTCTCATTTTAACATCCTAAACGAATTAACATCCTAAACGAAGAAAATGATAGCAATAGTGCCGCTGGTGACATACCTGTAAATTGGCAGGCAAGCAACCCACCACTTGGAAGCCAATGCAATAAGGTATTAGTGGCCCGTGGAACCCACGCAGAGTCACCTGGCCAGGCAGGAACATCCAGAGCACTGGGGAAGAGGCCTATCCCATCCCAGTTGCTGTTGGAGGCTTGGAGCCTTGAAGAACTGTGCCAGAATAGGAGCGAGTGGGGATGTGAGATATCATCTGCTTGCAGTTCTAAAAAAACTGGTTGCTATCTCCTGTGCTTTTAAGGAATTGCTTGCTGGTTTTATTTACGTACTTGAATGGATAAATCATACCAATCGATATTATGTTTTACGAATTGATATTGCCTACTTAGTAACATTTAAAATGTTACATTAGTATTAATTAAATGATTTATTTGGACTGAAATGTTTGGAAACAAATTGGTAGGGGGGTGTTCAACGTAATTCTGTATTCTTGCATTGTGCTGGGCTTATTTATTTCTTTATTTAGGGATTATACTTTTAAACCCCCCAAATAACCCACATCCTCTGGATGGTATACAATACATTAAAAACAAAATTCAAACAATAAAACAGTGAATAAAAACAGCGTATAATAAAACCAAAATAAAATCAATGACAAAGGGTAAAAGCACTATGTGGGAAAGCTGCATAGAAGTTAAAGTAATATTTATCCACTTACCTAATCCTTTTTATATTTATTATTTATTTGTAATATTTATATACCTCTAAATATAGTAAAAATCCCTATCCTTCGCTGCTTTTCTTTCTATAGAATAATCTGCCCACCTGAGGGCCCACCTGCTTTGACACAGTGACTGAACTAGTGAAGCCGCCCACATGCTACGCACAGCAGGCCCTGGTCCATTGCATGGCAACCAGTGATGTTGCACAGCACATCATTAGTGTCTTATAGTTATAATGGCACTATGTGCCATGCAAGGTTAGGACTATCACTATCACTCAAAATTTTTCAAGGTTAGCACTATCATTCAAATTCAAGCAGGGACTCCTAATAATAAACAGTGTATATAAACTGGATCATGTTTCCATTCAGCATGAATTTATACAAACAGTGTTTACAGGCAAATATCAATAAAAGCTGAAAAATCATTTTAATGCAGCTTGTTGTTAACCTTACCTCCCTCCCCCCCCCCCCCACACACACACACTGGTGAAACACCAATCATTTTCAGTAGTTCATATGGTTGTCTCTCAGCATGGGGAAGCATTTTTAATAGTGAATAACAAGATTTGCAGAGATTCTTTTTTTTATGATGACATTTCCCTGTGCAAAATGGATCGTATACACTCACCCTTAGTTGTTGCCTTATGATAAAGAAATCCTTTTTTGTATCTTCCCTTACTGGACTTATTACAGCACAATTAAAGTACAATCATTCAGTGATCAGTTAATCAGTGCTTAATGGTTCATCCTTAACCAAAAGCAGTTAGAGAGGCAGATGAAGCTCTTCTTTTTAGAGGAAGAAAGCTTCTAATTAAAGATACAGTAGCACAGATTAGTCTCACTAGAGCTTTGTCAGTCCACACTAATCAGGCTGGCATTGCATTAAAAATCACTCCAAATCAGGTCTGAAAAAAAGATGGAAGGAGAGCACCACAAATACTGGAAGGCAATGGGTTGGCAATGAAATCATCAGGATTCTTCTTTAAAAGTAAGCAAACAGGTGGTAATTCCAGACTAAACTACTAGTGTGGAAGCAACCAAGGTATGAATAGCTTGGGAGAAGTTACTTCTGTCCTCCTAGGCAAAAATAATTGAATAGTCTTTTCCAGAGGTAGCAGCCATTCTCAATACTCCCTTACCCAGTGCAAGGGAATATGAGATATAACCACTCATTTTCTTTTCCAGCCTTCAGACAAAGCAGAAAAGGAATAGGGTTGCAGCAGATGCTCACCCATGAACATATTTGGAGCAAAATTATTAGCACTTTTGGGGGGGCCTAAAATGATTCTCCAACACCCTCTTGCTTGCACTTTATTGGGTTTCACCACACCAGACTTTTTATCCCACAACTTACCAGGGCTTCTCCTTCTGGATTCTTTGCAGGATTTAAATTGGTTCTTTACACAGCTGGTTTTTCTTTTACTGTATAATACTACCTGTCATTTATACTAGTGGGTGGAGCCTGGTGGGATGTTATCAGATGTCAGCAGCATTGTATGCCCTCTGTCCACGCCCTCCGAGGTAGGCCCTCCCGTTTCTCAACATGAACTTTTCCATTTCAACTTCCTTGCCTCCCCTCTTCATTTCTGCTGCCTCTGATCCCTACCTTGGCAACTTCTATATACAATCCACTGTATGTTCGCAACTTCAGAAGTCTGCTCCCCCCCCGCCCCATGTGCGCAAGTCAGTATCATCTTTGTAAAAGCAAGCAGTTATGTTTCTTTCATTTGAGTATATACTGGGAGAGGAGATTGAGTGGAAAGCGATTGCAACATTGCGGGCATTCGGAGTAGTAGCGGTCTCTGCCATGCTGTACCAGTGAAATGCTAGTATACTGCACTTCCAAAGTTCCCAGTGTTGTTTCAGGAGTGGAATGGCAAAAGGTGGAAGGCCAAGGGAAGCACGGGGTGGTGACACTCCCACTCGATCATCATCACTAGGTGACATCAACACCGCACCACCCAACACCTACCTACACAAAGCGTGTCATAGCACGATGTCAGCAATACATAGGCAGGCGATGGCGGATCTGTTGCACAACTGCACAAAATACCACATTTTCTGAGTACAGAAATGTCATGGGGAAAATGGGGAAAATGGGGAAGGCACAGGACAGCTGCTGGAGGACAATGACATCATGCACTGCACGCGGGGAAAAACGTGAATAAAACATGTCAAATTGATCTGCTACTGAAGCTAAACCATTATTATTTTTCTAAAATATTTTACCTACATGATGACGCCACCATTCTAATGAAGTGGACAATCTATGTTTAGAGCTGTCAAGAGCTCCTTTCAGATGAGAATTTGGCAGCATACCCCAAATCAGATGGGTCACCCACCTCTATGAGAATATTGTCTTGCAAACACAGGACACCTCTGTTACATCGGCAGTATTATGAAGTCAGCAGCTGACTTCTGAAGGAGAGCTGAGCCTTCCAGTATCTTTGTGGCCCCATGCCTATACAGCTACTCAAAGAAAAATGAATGAGATTTTACCAAGAAGACTAGCTGAAAAAAGACATTTATGGGAACATGGAATCAAACATATTGCTGAAGTGGTAATTTTGTCCTTGGAAGCTGGGTAATTGGACAAAAGTCAACCACGGGTGCTTTATTAGAGATGGGTGGCAGAAGAGGGTTAGGTAAACCACTAGCCCACTGGGGCAGTGGAAAACTGCGAAGAGTTTCATGGAGTCCCTAAATAGATTTAGGGTGCAATCATATTCATATTTAGGCAGAAAAAAAGTCTTACAACTCCCAGCATTCCCCAACCAGCCATGCTGACTTCATAATACCTGCTAATCTAACAGAGGTGCCCTGCATTTGCAAGACAATATTCTTAAATGTTTCATAACACTGAATGTTTCATAACGCTATTATTGTTTTTAATTACTATTGTTTGCCTCTTATTAAATGTATACTTTTATTTTGCTTTTTATACTGAGCAATTTTATTATAAATTGCTTTGGTTATTATAATGGAAAAATGGGATGTAAATAATATACTAAGCATAATTCAATTCATTTCAATAGGTCATAGTCTTTATTTCTGGGGTGGGGAGGAAGGAGGGAGGAAGTAGTTTTACTGAATTACACAATCAACATGAATTACCATATTCATCTCTTCAGTAAGCTAAGCACAATGGAAGAAGTCTAGAAGGAGCCAACTTGTTCCCACTAGAGAAGCCAAGTATTGCTATCTGGCCTGAAAAAGCACAGGAGTTGTGTTCCAATAAAGTGAACACAAGTTTGAATTTCCAGGCCAAGTTCAAGTTTTTATTTATTTTAACACTTCCTTGGCCACTTTTCAGGGCAAAAGCCCTCTCATGGCAGCTCACAGAAATAAAATACATAAAAATAGTTAAAATATTAAAAGCAATAAAAACATAAACACAATAAAATAGCAATAAAAACAATAAAAGCTGACAATAAAACCAGCAACAACAGCAGTCATATCAAGAGAAGGCCAAGATAAAATGTTTTCAAGGCCTTCTTAAAAGCCTGCAATGAGGGAGCATGGTGAACCTCCAATGGCAACTTGTCCCAAAGGTGGGGCCACTGCAGAGAAGGCCCTCTCACATGTGATCACCCACCTAATTGCTCTCATGGGTGGGCAAATGAGAAAGGCCTCTCTTTCTGATCCTAAAGTGCAGGCAGGCTGATATGGGTGAAGGCGGTCCTTCAGGTAACATAGCCCCAAACCATTCAAGGCTTTGGATTCCACAGCCTAGCACTGGTGTATCTCAAAGACATCTGTCCTTGTATGATCCTATCTCATCCTGTTGAGATAATCAGGTAAGTCCTCAGAATTCCATTATTCACAGAGATTAGGGAAGCAAAAAAGGAACAGGGCCTACTTTTGAAAGTAGCCTCCAAGGCTTTGGAATTATTTCCCAGAAGAGATGGGCCAATATTCCTTTTTCTTGTCCTTCAAGAGGTAATGAAATACTCATTAGTTAGGCAAACATTTGGGATTGAGTTATGAAGCGATACGCTGGGACTCTATAGGTTATGCTGCTTGAATTAGGTTTATGATTTTTGTTTGTTTTTTAAAATTCACATTTTTAAAACATCATGTTTGCAAGCAATCTCAAATAGGTGGAGATGGGACATGAGTACTTTAAATAAATGAGTAATAAAAGATTGAGAAAACACCTTCAATCCAGGTAAATTGGGACAAGATGTGGGAAAACAGATTACAACGGCTCATCATACCAAATATACAGCAACCTGAAGTCTCATTTGGATTCTGTCACCAGTGAAGCAAATCTGCTCTATTTAATGAAGCCATTTGACAGCTCTGTACCTGTCAACATTACCCTCCCTGGCACAATCCAATTTAATCAGCTGGAACGATACTAGAATATAGCAACAAGGAGGCTGCAGGTTAGAAGGCAGCTTTGTAACACCTGCTGTTGCCATGTTGTGTTCTAAAAACTATTTTCCTTTTACAAATTCATCCAGCAACTTAGGAAAATAACAGAATCACTTAAAAACCCGTAATTACAGACTGGATCCAAAGAGCCCTGCCTCCACCCTCTGGAGTGGCTGCTCAAGGGGCTGCAGCTGAGGGAAGAGGAAGTGGCAGCCCACCTTCTTCACATATAGAACTGCTTTCCTGTCATGTCATGCAGAAGATTCTCTGGATCCAAGCCAGCATTTTTCACCAACACAAACAAACCACCCCATCCCCAAGCATCAAATGAAACAAAACCTATTGGAATAGATACTATTATTTTTAAAAGGTCAAAACAGCATATTAGCAATTGCTAAAGAACGTATCTGTAATTTGCACTGAAAATACCCTATATCCGTAGATGGAAATGGGGACTTGGCTACTGTGAACCATGTTTTGGTGACCTCCAGGCTGTGTTACTGTAACATGCTCTACCTAGGGCTGCCTTTGCAGAATGGTGGAGGATGTAAATCAATTCAAAATACAACTTCCCACTTACAAACAGAAGTGAGCCAATGACAGGTACTGCAAACACTGTGAGATTATATGTATACATATACATACATGTACACCCACACAGTAATGAAAGATGGGAAAAACTTGAATGAATCTTGAATGAATTAAAATGGCAGCAAGTTTCAGCATTAAGCAATGGACAGTGCCTCTTATACCCCATTAAGAATGAAAGGCTGAGTATAGTTACATATAGTGAAACACTTGAGAAAAACCTCTCAACCAATGTCTTAGAAACTATTTTGCAGCAATAATCTTGCTTTGAGGGAGCGCAGACCTGGCCACAGTTGTTCCTGCTCTGGAACAAGGGTGGGGAGCCTTTATCAGACCAAGGGCTGAATTCCATTCTTCTTGGAGGGGAGTGCATCCCATCTGTGGGCAGGGACAAAGGCAGAGTGGGTGGGGACAAAATGTGATTCTTACCAATTTTAAGATTATTCAGAAGCAATTAGGACAGGCCTCTGCATGTCTACTCAGCATTAAGCAGGCCTGAATAACTCAGGAGCACTTTCAAATAGCATCCTAAATACTAACCCTTTGCACATCTACTTCGAAGCAAGCATTTGTATGAGCAACATCTCTACTCACAAGTAAGCAGGACAAGCCTCAGAAGCAAGCAGGACTGCATTACTCAGCAGCTTCCTTCCCAGGGCCTGCCCCTGCTTTTTGCAGGGAAAAAGCTGATCAGGTAATAGTGAGAAAGCAAGCCTTTCTCAGTACCCACTCTTATCAAGCCTTTCTCAGTACCCAGAAAGGAAAAGCATGGGGAAAGTGTTCCGGCTGCTTAAAATGATGTGAGCACCCTGGGGAAAGAACAGATCAAATGTTAAGAGGGGGCTTAAAAGGCGGGGGTGCCCACTAATAAAGGCTTTGCAGGCCAAATTAGGGAGACCCACAAACCAGATTAGACCCATTAGAGGTCGTCCCCTCCCCAAGTAACTTTCAGACTGGATTACTGTAACATGCTCTACTTAAAGGTAAAGGTAAAGGTGCCCCCAACCAGTCGTGTCCGACTCTAGGGTGCGGTGCTCATCCCCATTTCTAAGCCAAAGAGCCAGCGCTGTCCGAAGATGCTTCCGTGGCCATGTGGCCAGCATGACTGAACACCGAGGTGCACGGAACACTGTTACCTTTCCCGCCGAGGCGGTACCTATTTATCTACTTGCAATTTCTTGCTTTCGAACTGCTAGGTTGGCAGAAGCTGGGACTGAAGACGGGAGCTCACTCCGTCACGCAGCACTCGGGTCTCGAACTGCTGACCTGCCGACCTTCCAGTCTGCAGTTCAGCGTCTTAACCAGTACCCTTAAAAAGACAAGTGGCAGCTAGGCTTATAGCATCTCACACAAGTCTTGTTGCAAGTCAGGATAATTTTTTCATCAGTGACTTGTTCCCAATAATCCAAGCAGTTTCAAAAAGACGACAGCCATCCAATAATGTTCGGGAATCTGAACAAAGCAGGTAGATCAACATAGCCACCCAGAATTGGAGCCAAGTTCAAAACAGTGAACTGGATATGCAGAAAGTCCTGCTGTCATACTTAAAAATCTGAAGGGGGTGGGGGGAATGAAACCATTACAAGGCATGCCTTCCAGCCAATAGACATTTCTGGGTAGGGAGTGTTGAACTGCAATTTATATAGAATCGCTGGACATGTCCACTGCTTGAGCCTTAGGTCTGCCAGTACTTCAGAGCTACCTAAACTACAGTATTGCGGAGCAATCACCTATTTTAGTAGCTAACTACAGTTAAAATAGCTATTTTAGTAGCTAACTACAGCAAGTTTATCAACACTAAAATAAAAAAACCGCGTCACTGGAATGAACTTCACACTCAAATGTTTGTCTGTCTCCTCTTTCGTCTATGAAATTAAGATCTTTCTTAATCTTGGTGCACTAAAACCAGCACCAAACCCTGGCAAAACTATTCTGAAGTTCTTTAACCAGTTGCATAGCCACATTATAGTCTCTTTTAGCCCACAATGCAGTATATGAAGATTTTGAAACACTAATACTTTGTTTTTAAATTATCATCAAAACAGGACATTTACAAAGGACAAAAAGGCAGTTTCATTTATGTAGACAAACTTTAATCAAATCAATTACTGTTTTAGTATGTAGACACGAACAGGACAAACTTTGACAGAAAGGAATCAAAAGCCCTTCTGAGCAGAATGTTTCTGTTTAACAGCAGAATCAAACAGAAAAGAAAATCTTAAAAGCTTCATCTATTTAATCTGGAGGCTATCATACTTTTGGTCCAAAATATAGTTTCCAAGTTCTCAGACAGAACATGGTAAAGTCTATGACCGTGTGTATTTGCCCCAGATGTGCAACATAAATACAGATGCAATAAAGAGAAGGCTCATAACAAGAACTGGAACAGGACCTCTGGAAAAGAAAAAGAAAAAAGAGCCTTTTTAATCACAACAATAGTTAAAGATCAGCTTTTAGTAATGGTATGTAATTACATAATTTTATTTTAAAACATTTTTTATCTCTCCTTGCCATCTAATAGATGCCTAAGGCAGCTGACAAAACATTCAAAGATATGAAACAATACTTATTCATAATGAGAAGAACCAGAGGAAAGTATCTACCACCTGAAGATGGGCTTTATTCAGAGGATTTCCTTCCCTCCAACCACCCGGCCATATCAGCCAGTTCGGCTTCTACTGACTTTTTAAAAAACATAATGCACCACCCAAAATTAATCTCCTGCTTTGTTAATACCAGAACGATGTTTCTCTTTACTTTTGTTCTTTGTCTATCAAGGAACTTGTGTGCTTCAAGTAAAACCACTAAGTAGCTACTGGATTGTATATTCTTCAAAAATGGGGGAATCAGCTATTGTTAGTTTGTCTCAAGAGTCCTAGGTGTAACCTGAAACCTTCAGGACACCAAGCCTAATCCATTTAACTCTGCAACTCTTTCTCCATTCCTTTTTAAGATTCTCACCATGCAGACTTCATGATTTCAACATCAAGTCTTCCCCCCACCCCCTCTTCCCACCCCCAGCTGTTTTTGTAACATCTTGCCTGATGAAAAGATCTCAAAGGTTTGCCTATATTTTTGTGTATTTTGGTTGGTCTGAATGAAAGTATTGCCTGTGGATTTTGGAATTCTTACGGTCGAACATAGCCTACTTTATTTTACTTTTAAAGTTACAATCCTATATCCATTTACCTTGAAGTAAACCCCAGTGAACTCAATGGGACTTACTTCTGAGTAGATATGGATAGGATTGTCCTCTGAAGATGGTTTGTGTAAAGATAAAAATAGAAAGAAGAGTTCTGTGTGGGGAAAGAACAAAATAAAGGCAGAGAGAAGTAAAAGTGGTTCTGGATGATGTAACCAGCTATCAGAGGAGTAAAAGCTGGGTGAAAAAATTATTAAAGGAAAGGAATTAAAATTGAATAATTAGGCCAAGTCGGGGAATTACTTCTTTTTCCACTGCTAGCATAAAATCCTTCTGTTAGTATTTTAAAAATGCCAAATGGCTTTTATGAACTATCCAAAGCCATATGGAATTTTCTCACCATTTCAACGTAAATTAATTTCATACAACACATGAGCATTTCCAACCGTTTAGAAGAGGAGGATATTTAGAGTGGCATTTTTTAAAACCTGCCTTTCAGGGCATACTGCCCTCACGAGGTGGCTTACAAGACTCTAAAACACATAAAAATAAGACTTCAATATTTAAACCACAACATTAAAAAGAAAAAACCCAGCAGCAACCAGTTTTTTCAAATACAGCACAATTCAACCAAATGCAGATTGGAATAAATGTGCCTTCAGAGGTGTGTTTCTTTAAACAGCAGCCCTAATGAAGCCATACAGAACAGAGTTCTTATCCCTAGTACCCACCAACCTAATAGCTCTCAATGGAGGGCCAGAGAGCATGGCCTTCATCATAGAGCATAAAAACAGCCCTGCTGGATCAGACCAGGGCTCCATCTAATCCAGCATTCTGGTCACACAGTGGCTAACCAGCTGTCGACCAGGAACCCACAAGCGGGATCCTCCCGCCCATGCCCCCAGCAACTGGCGTACATAGGCATACTGCCTCTGGTACTGGAGGTAGCACATAGCCATCAGGACTAGTAGCCACTGATGGCCTTCTCTTCCAGGAATTTGTCTAACCCTCTTTTAAAGCCATCCAAATTGGTGGCCATCACTACATCCTGTGGCATCAAATTCCATAGTTTACGTGCTGTGTGAAGAAGTACTTCCTTTTATCTGTCCTGAATCTCCCACCAGTCAACTTCATGGAATAACCCTGGGTTCTAGTATTATAAGAGAGGAGAAAAATATCTCCCTATCCACATTCTCCATGCATAATTTTGTAGACCTCTATCGTATCTCCCCTTACCCTCCTTTTTTCCAACCTAAACAATCCCAGCTGTTGTAACCTTCTCTCATAGGGGAGATGCTGCAGCCCCTTAATCATTTTAGTTGCCCTTTTCTGCACTTTTTCCAGCTCTACAATATCTTTTTTTAAGTGTGGCGACCAGAACCGTACACAGTATCCTAAGTGTGGTCGCACCATAGATTTGCCTAAAGGCAGTATGATATTGGTAGTTTTTATTCTCAATTTCTTTTCTAATTATGCCTAACACAGAGTTTGCCTTTCTTATACAGCGGCCACACACTAGGTTGACATTTTCATCAAGCTGTCCACCACAACCCCAAGATCTCTTTCTTGGTTGGTCACCGCTAGCTCAGATCCCATCAGGTTATATTTGAAGTTGGGATTTTTTCCCCCAACATGCTTCACTTCAAACTTGCTTCCACTGAACCGCATTTGCCATTTGGATGCCCATTCTCCCAGTTTGGAGAGACCCTTTTAGAGCTCCTCACAATCCCTTTTTGTTTGAACCACTCTAAATAATTTGGTATCACCCACAAACTTGGCCACTGCTTACACCTAATTCCAGATAATTTATGAACAAGCTGAACAGCATTAGTCCCAATACAGATCCCTGTGGGACCCCACTATTTACTTCCCTCCCTTGGGAGAATTTACCATTTATTCCTACTCTCTGCTTTCCGTTCTTTAACCAGTTACTGATCCATAAGAAGACCTCTCCTATTATTCCATGACTGCTCAGGAATCTTTGGTGAGGGACTTGGTTAAAAATCTTTTGGAAGTCCAAGTAAACAGTGTCTACCGGCTCACCTGTCTACGTGTTTACTGACACTCTCAAAGAACTCTAAAAGGTTAGTGAGACAGGACTTACCTTTGCAGAAGCCATGTTGATTCTTTTTCAGCAGGGCTTGTCCTTCTATATGCTTACTAATTTTACCTTTAATAATACCTTCAACCAATTTACCCGGAACAGACATTAAGCTACTAAAGTTTTGGCAGGCTCGTGCAGATATTGGTAATGTGGTCCCAAACCACATTACCAGAAGGTCTAGAAAGATACTATGGTCAATGGCACTGAAACTGATCCAGAAGAACCAAGGAAGGGACCATAGCTCAGTGATACAGAACATGCTTTGCACACAGAAGATCCCAGGTTCAATTCCCAGCATCTCCAGGTAAGACTAGAAAAGAACCCTGCTTAAAACCTTGGACGGCATGCTGCCAGTCAGTGTCAACAGTACTGGGCTAGATGGACCAATGGTCTGACTCAATATAAAAGCAGCTTCCTTTGTTCTGATTGGTTCACACTCCTTGTATCTATTCCTTGGCATAAACCATTCACTCAGTGACCAAAGCAGTTCCTGGCCTGAACCAAGACAAAAACTCTTCTTCCTCCCCTCAACTAAAGATTATAGCCATGGTTCTGATTGCTTTCCAAGAAGCTGTGGTTCTATGAGAAGACAAGGATACAATGCTAATAAATGGGTCTCCTATTATCCTTTTTTTTTTTTTACTTACACTTTGAGGCCAGGGGAATCCTCTGTATAGAATCTCCACATCCCTCCAGTACCTGCTGAAGTTGTACGACCTGCACTCCTTGTTCCACAGCTAGCATTTTTCCTAATAGAAAAAAAAAACATAATTGAAATGCATGAACCACCACCACATATTTTTCTTGTGTGAATGTCAAATTTCAGCTTTTAAAACGCAATTTCAAACAAACACAGAATTACAAAGCAACACTGTGCTTGTACCAGTGAGTAAACATTTGCCAGACTCTTGCAATCATCCTTTTGGGTGTACATACAGCTATAAGGGTAAGCGTTAAAACTCTTAACAATCTGATAGACACAGCACAGTTTCTAAACCTCTGCCCTGTGTTGATCCCATTGGTGGGGGAGTACGTGTGAGAAAAATAAGGAAGGCTTTTATGACAGCAGCCCCAAGAATTCAAACTGATCATTCCCCCAAGGCAGAAGGATTCTGAACAATTGCTTTTGAGAAATGCAGTTAAGTTTTTCTATTTTAGCATGTTTACTGCCTTTCTAGTTACTGTATTTGATAAGCTGGTGATTAATTTGTTGTTTTTATGTACTGGATTTTAATCTTATTTTTAAGAAACTTGAACATACTGAGAAAGTTACCTGTGTTTTAGGATACAACCCAATGCATACTTAGACAGAATAAAATCCTACAACTCCTAGCATTCCCCAGCCAGCCATGCTTTCTGGGGAATGCTGGAGTTGTAGGACTTTTTTTCTGTCTAAATATGCATAGGATTTCACCCTTGGATGATTCCAAGATTCCAACATCCTGCCAGGCTAAAGCTGGCAGGGCAGGAGGAGCGGCTGAGCTTATCTTCCCCTCCCCATCCTCCCTCTTTGGCACTTTTCAGCCCATCTAGTGAGGGCACTTTGAAGGGGGAGAGAAGAAGGCTAGAAGAGGCTCAGGATATCTGATATCCTGGCTTCTCCACTCTCCTCCCACCAGAATGCCCCTTTTCCTCTGAGGTCACTTAGCCAGAGCAGTTCTTTCCATACTGGCTGGGGGGGGGGGGGTGTCAGATCACCAATTTCTGAGATTGGAGCGTTGTCTCCAATCTCGGAAGGCCTTTCCGAGCATTCCTATGGTCCCTGGGCCTCTCTCCCAGGAACCATAGGATTGCTCTCTCTAATATAAAGAGGGCATACATGTTTTTACCGTTTTAAATTGTACTGTTGTACATCGCCCAGAGCGGCCGGCTGACCAGCCAGATGGGCGATTAAGAAATTAAATTAAATATATAAGCCAAACAATACATTAAATAAACAGAACAGGTTTCAGCATCGCTCCGTAATTACACATTTAACCATTTTTTACTGATTTGAACCAGGACGGTATCTGAAAAGCCACTTAAGCAAAGACACAAATTAAAGGGGATTGCAAAAATCCACTTTGTTAGGTCTTAAGAGTTTCCTCGTTCCCATTAAGTAGCACCACCAAGACAACCATTCCAATAACTGTCAGCAAGCCCCCTACCTCTGCCGTACGGTGGATCCTGCGGCTCGCGGGGCTACTGCTTTGCTGGGGGAGCGGCCGGAGGCGCCCACGTTGGTAGCGCTGGGATTCGGGCCCGGCTGAAAAATAATGGAGGGAGCAGGAAATCATCGGGAACATTAATACACACACAAACACACACACACCGCGCTTTCTTCAGAGTAGGCCGCCCTCTTCCCCATCCATTCTCTCACCATAGCAAACGCTGTGACAATCCGTCACTCAACCCCGAGACACGACACTCAGCAAGCTTCCCGGATCTGACACGCCACGTCTGAACTGTATCATCAGCTGAAAGGGGCCTCACTGCCCTCGGCCCACTAGGACGCCGGCGACCAGCTGCCTATCTCAGTGCCTGACTCCAATTCGTTCTTCCCACAGCTTAAGACACTAGCGGGCCGGGGTGTCGCCTATCCGCTTGAACAGGACTCTCGACTCGGGCACCTTTCGCCCGCCTCTAATCGTTCCAGGCCGTATTACTCGGAGAAGATGGGGAACCGGCAGTACTTTAGCCACCCCACCAGGGGAAACGCACTTAAGGCTGAGGTGGCGGTTCGAGTCACCCGCGCATGCGTGTTAAAGCAGAGCCGCGTGAAGCGGAAGCTGCGTGGAAACGGCGTCAACATGGCCGCCGCGGCGACTGAAGCGGGCGCAACCGAGCGGCCAGGCGGCCCGTCCGTTTTCTTCCTGCACCCGGACCTTGGCATCGGCGGGGCGGAGCGGCTGGTAGTCGACGCGGCTCTAGCGCTCCGCGCGCGGGGCTGCCGCGTACAGGTCTGGACGCCGCGCTACGACCCCGCGCGCTGCTTCTCGGAGACGCGCCAGCTGGACGTGCGGACTGCAGGGGGCTGGCTGCCGCGGAGCATCCTGGGAAGAGGCCACGCGCTCTGCGCCGCGCTGCGCATGGTGTGCCTGGCGCTGCACGTGCTGCTGGTCAGCGGGGAGGAGTTCGACGTCTTCGTCTGCGACCAGGTGCGGCGGCGCTGCGCGGACAGGGGCCCCGCGGGGGATTGGCCAGGGCAGCCTTCCCCCGCCTGGCGTCCTCCAGCTGGGCTGGACCACAACTCCTAGCATGGCTGGGGGATGCTAGCAGTTGTAGTCCAACACATCTGGAGGGCGCCAGGTGGGGGAAGACTGGTGTAGAACAGGCAGGAGGATGTTAAGACTACAGCTCCCATCATTCATTTCCATTGGCCATGCTGACTGAGGCTGATGGGAGTTGGAGTCCATAACTTTGGGATCTTGGGTACAAACGTACTCCCCCGTTATTTATCAGTGTAGTAGGGTATTATTTTAGTTATTATAATTCTTACTTGCTACATTTCTATACCATCCCATAGCCAAAGCACTCTAGGCGGTTTACAGCGGTTAGAATGTTAAAACTACAATACACAAAGTTTAGAACATTAAAACACACACAAACAGACAGTATACACAAAGACAACATATATCTAAAAAACAACATTGAGCAATCTGCCAAACCCTAAAACAAACCTAGGATCAATTGAAACTCATCACATGCTGCCGAATGTCTGGGAAAAGTGAAAAGTCTTGACCTGGCGCCGAGAAGGTAATAATGTTGGCACCAGGCGGGCCTGAATATTTCTGGATATCCTCTGAAAATATAGATTCTTGAATGAAACATTGAATCTGGGGCCAAGCGCTAACAAAATGGGCACGAAATCACAGGGAGACACCGAAATAACCAGGTGATATGGCCGCCCCACCTACTTCTCTCCCAGGGTCTTCTCATTGAGGCCACTGCCACAAGCAAAGCAAGGGACAGGCCTGCTTTTTCACATTTTCCCCTGTGCTGCCAAATCAGCCACGAGTTTCCAGGTCAAGGGGTGGCAAGTTCAGGTACACTTCCCTGTATTTTTTTTTTAAAGTATCCTGTTATCAATTAAGCAGGTGGGTTGGTGAATCTGCATCTCAGCTGTACCACTTCAGATCACTCTATGTTCAGGAAATATATAAGTAAAGAAGAGCATTCAGTCTCCTGAGTTCTTGTCTGCTGAATAGAGATGTGAAGGCCTCAAAAGAAAAAGAGTAGCAAAAAAGTGGCAGGAGCCCCCCTAAACAAAAAAAAAACGCCACGTAGGGGGATTTGTTTTTTTCCAGGGATTTTTGGAAAATGTAAAAGAAAACACCACCAAAAAACCATTTGGGGGCAGATATCAAGCCTTCATATTTCTACTACAGGCTGAAACGGTTCAGCTCAGACACAGGTCTGCCACTAAGCCTTTATTTCCATAACTTCATCTACTATATTGTTTTGTGCCAGGCTGCTGTCGAAGGCTCGCTACCTCCGTGAGAGCTAGGCCAAAATAATGGTGGGGAACTTTGGTTGGTTAATATATGCATGTCAGGCTGCTGTTAAATATACAGTAAACCATTTGGCCTATATTGGTGTAATTTGGTTTGTTGCTTGGGACAGAGCTAAAAATAAATTCAAGGTGACACTGTAACCAATAAGTATATAGAGAATAGGATGTGTGCATGTATTGAGGAGCAAATTGCAGTTCTACCAAATCAGATTTCATGCAGTCAGCACAAATGGATGCAGCTCTGAACTAACCAGTGTTGAAATTTCACAGTCTCAGTTATGTCACCCAAGCCTAAGCTGGATCTCAGTGGGCTTTGGTACTGGACATTGCTCTGGTGAATGAGGGTTATTCCCACTCCACAACAAGTTGGATTATACTTCCTCAGATTCACTGCTAGTAAGGCAGTAGCAGGAATTCATAATGAATGGTAACAGCTTTTCAGTATCCTGTTCCTGACACAGGTAGGGAAGGATCCATACTAGGGCTGTTTACCATCGTGCAACAGTAGTATTTCTGCAATCAGCTGAAGAAGGTGCGGTTGTTATTGTACTTGCATGTTGCATTTAACATCCTGTAATGCCTATCCCCATGGCAGAGGCAAATTTGAAGCCTTACAAGAATTGCTAAGGAATGTTTTCTCTGAGGTAAGTCCCATTCAGTGTAATGGGATTTTCCCCTCAAACTGTACTGGGATCTTCCCCCCACACACACACACACACAAAACCTGTATGGCAGTGAAAATGGGATTAAGTAAATCTTCACTCCCTCCCAGAAAGGGCAGGAGCAGGCAGAGCTCTTTGCATGCAGATACTCTAGCTTGAGGTATTGCAGTGCAGGCAGCTGTCAAGGAGCTGAGAAGGGAGATTTCATGAGGTGAGCAAGGGTCTTCTCCCTGCCCCACCAACCCCAGACAGCAGGCACAGCGCAAACCGAGTGAATCCCCAGACACCAGCACCTTGGCCGCTCCTTTCCGAATAAGGGGGAGGAAAGCTCCTAAAATGTTAGTGCACACACTGCTCAAAAGGATCAAAACCAGTGCCATAATGTCATATACACGGCTGTTAGTGCTTGTGCGAACCAGTTTCATTGTGAGCAAGAGAGGAACACAGCGTGGCTGTACATCAAGCAATTGGGTCACACAATGAGTTCTGCAGAAGTGTAGAAACGATACCACATTCCAGAGTTGTCTTTGAAAAAACAGTTGTGTTGACTTTATTTATTATGTATGCCTGCCTTTATCATTGTCTGATATTACTTTGAGACAGCGTCTTGTACAAGTATTGTTAAATGTCATTTTTTTTGAGATTGTGTATTCTCCTAAGACCGTTTCAGTTTAAAAGATAATAGTGTTTACTAAGTATCATCGCTTTCTAATTGTCCAAATTTACTGAAGACAATTTTGGCTGAGCCATCAATTGTATTGACTTTAGTAGGCATGATTGCCTTTATCATTGTCAGATATTATTAGCTTGAGGCAGCGTGATACATAAGTAAATTTTGTAATTGTTTTTTAAATGTGTATATAATTTATGCTGTGCTTCGCACACACATGAATAGCCTTGTATTTGACATCATTGCACCTGTTCTGGTCGTTTTGATCTTGTTTGAGACGTCAGTTGAGGGTTCCCCTCCCCTTTTCTTATGTAGCGCACACACTGAGCCAGGATCGCTAGTCACTTGCACCCCAGCTGCACCTTCCCTCAGCTGCACCACCAACTTCTAGCGGCCAAGGGGTGAAGGTGCTGGCCATTGCTCAATCCTGTTAGCAGCCAGGTCACACCTCTGGCAGTTCCCTCTTTCCTTCTTCAGAGCCTTCTCCGAAACTGACTTCACTCCCCTCACATACATACACACCAGGCAACAGGACCTCTCAGGGGCCTCAGCAGCAAGGAAAGAGGGCATAATTAATTAGGTAGAAGCACAAGATGCCTCAAACAGGAGAGAAATGTTAAGAATGATGTACCCCTGAGGGGATTGTATTTCTATTCAATTCTTTAAAAAAAAAAAAAAAACACCTGATTTTCTGTGGTTTGAGAAAGGACAAAAAATACTGGAAAAACTTTCATTTGCCATGGATTGATAATTATATTGTCTGGCCTAACTGTAAAAAGTGAGTGAAGGATAGCAGTTCTGGATTAAGTAGCCAGTGTGGTCCAACCACAAGAGCATTCCTTTGGGACGTTCAGGGTTGAGCATAGCCAAACATCACTCAGTACCACAGCTTTCTATCATATGTCCGTTTCTTTGTTTCTCCAGGTGTCTGCATGCATTCCAATTCTCCGTCTGGCCCGGAGACGTAAGAAGGTTTTGTTTTATTGTCACTTCCCGGATCAGCTTCTCACTAAGAGGGAATCGTTACTTAAACGTATCTACAGAGCTCCACTGGACTGGTTGGAAGAGTATACAACTGGCATGGCTGACTGTATTCTGGTCAACAGTTGTTTCACAGCAAATGTTTTCAAAGAAACCTTCAAATCCTTGTCTCACATAAATCCAGATGTCTTGTATCCTTCTTTGAATGTCAGTAGATTTGACACTGTTATTCCTGCAGATGTAGCTAGCATAGTCCCCAACAGAAAGAGTTTGTTTCTTTCCATCAATCGGTATGAGAGGAAGAAAAATCTAGTATTGGCTTTGGAAGCTTTACATGACCTTCGTGGCAGACTTAGCGCTCAGGAGTGGAGGGATGTTCACCTGGTTTTGGCTGGTGGTTATGATGAAACAGTTCAAGAAAATGTGGAATACTATGAAGAACTGAAAGCTCTTGCTACCAAGCTTAATATTGATGAGCAGGTCACATTCCTGAGATCTTTCTCTGATGAACAGAAGATTGCTCTTCTTAGTAACTGTATGTGTGTTCTGTATACACCAAGTAACGAACACTTCGGAATAGTTCCTTTAGAGGCTATGTACATGAGATGTCCAGTCATCGCAGTCAATTCAGGGGGACCTTTGGAATCAGTTGTAAACAATCAGACAGGTTTCTTGTGTGATCCTCTTCCAACTCAGTTTTCAGAAGCCATGGAGAAATTTGTGAAAGACCCTAGTTTGAAGAGGACAATGGGAGCTCTTGGGAGGACCAGAGTTTTAGAAAACTTTTCACCAGAAGCATTCACTGAAAAGTTGTATCAATATGTTTCTAGCTTAATACAATAAAATCAAACTCCATGATACTAATTTGTAATGTCTGCTTTGATATAGGGAGCAATCCTGTGGCCCCTAGACAGCATCTGGGGGCCACAGGGTATTTTAGATTCCCTGATTCGAGGTCAGAGACAGCGCTCTGGCCTCTGCCCCGTCCCCTCCCACTGGCATGGAAAGAATTGCACTGGTTTTAGGACTTTAAACATCAAAGCTACCATTTGAATTGTGTCCAGAAAAATGATTAGACCTTTTAATACTGAGATGCTTTTGAACTAGTATGACAATTCAACTGCTGTGGTCCAAATCAGTTGAAGTTTCTGAACAAAGGCAGCCCAATATACAGTATATTACAGTAATCTGACCCGAATGCTTCCAGAGCATGAATAATGGTGGTTGAGCTCCCTCTCTCAAGAAAGGGTCACAGCTGGGGCATGAGTCAAAAATGCTGAAAGGCCCCTCATAGCACAGATGATACTTGAGTGTATAACAACCCTCCTCCTGCGGGTGCAAGCTTGCTCTCTTAGAATCATAGAATGGTTGGGTTGGAAGGGGCCTATAAGGCCATCGAGTCCAACCCCGAGGGAGAGCACAGCTTCATGCAGAACAAGTTGAACACCATTCCCCAGAGTAAATGAACGAACTACCCACAGAACCTTTGTCTTGTCTGGGTTGAGCTTCAGTCCCCTCCTTCCAATCCAACCCATTACTGATTTCAAGCAACAATTCAACATTTATGGACAACTCCTAGCTTATTGTACTCCCTCATCCTTCTGCTGGTGTAGGTTTATCTACTAGAGTGACCCAGATAGTTTCTGTGTCAAATCCAGATTGGAAATTGAATTGACAGAGGTCTTGATAATCTAACATCTGAAAGGGAACTTCTTGAGAGTTGGCATAATTTTCTTGACCCAAGGTGGCTGCATGGCCACCTCTTTTACAGTATTCGAGGCCATCTCCTCTTGCACTGAGGTATTTTATTACCTCCTGACCCAACTAGTCACCCTCCCCTCGTTAGATGTTACCAAGCAAGAAAGGCAAACGTCAGGCAAGGACATGGTAGGCTGCAACACTTGAAGCACTTTCACATCCCGAACATCCCAAACTGGTGCCCTGCAGATGCTTTGGACTACATCTCTCAGCATTCTTGACCATGCTGGCTGAGGCTGATGGGAGTTGAAGTCCAAAACCCCTGGAGGGCACCAGGTTGGTGAAGGATGGTCCATATACTGCCCCTGATGTAATGCAGCTGAGCTAGCTGTGCCCTCCCAATATCTGCATATTGGGTGTGGATGTCTGTGTTGCTCACTCCTAGGGGCTTCTTTTCAGACATGCATGGTGCCAGCAGTACAGACCTTGTAATTGTGTGGATCCCGTTAACGTGTAATGTGTGAGTGGGCTATAGAATGTTCAGGGTGGAAAGAATCGGCTGATCACCCAATCCAAAACCCTGGGCTAAAGTAGAGTTCACACACCAGCCCTCTCCTGATTAACTCAACCCAGTCCACTGTGGTATGGACACAGAACAGGATTTATTTAAAACATTTACACTGTGCTGTGCAACTGGAAAAGGCTCCCAGAGCAGCTTACAGATAAACCAAGACAAGACCATCTGTAAACCCTCAGGTTTACAATGCTGAAGACATGACACAAAAGGAAAAGGGGAGGAGAAAAATAGCAAACTCAGGCACCACTTCTTAATGTTGTAATGGCTGTTGTTGGTTTTCTTGGCATGATGAGCTGGAATGAAAAGAGTTCAAAGAGGAGGAGCCAAAAATGGCTGGTCTCTCAGCTGAGCCAGTGGAGTGACTCTGCTTCCTATCCCTCCCTCTGCTGCAGCCTGATGGAATAGCTGCTGAATGACAGCTGGGGGAAAGGCAAAGCCCTATAAAGCTGGCTTCTCAAGAAAGCTGAAGATGGCCCTGCTTTCCTTGTCACAAACAAGGTGCATCATATGATTGCTGAGGAAAATAGCTCCAACTATTTGACATAAGTGAGCCATCACATGCTATGTGGAAAGTGAGAGACAATTTGACCACAATTGATCCAATTCACACCACCTAGAACCAAACACAAAATGTTTGAAAAATACCCCTCTTTCTCCCATTGACTAAAGCATGTTTATGCTTCAAATGTACATGGTTGTCAAGGGCATTCTCAAATCTACACATTTTTGAATGCATTTTGGTTGCATGAATCGCACTGCAAGTTCCAAAATGAAGAGACATCAGGAAGTGGATTGTTTAATCCACTTTAAGCCCTCACACATTATCTTGAACGCCAAATGAAAGCCACTGATTTGGGACAATAAGAAATTGTCACGGACATGGGAGGTAGGGGGTAGATTTGGGGTCAGTTGTGCCCAATAAAATCTTGGTTTGAAGAGATTACATTTATTTAACAGGGAAGGGAAAAGTCGGGAGGTGGCAAAACAAACATCCAAATGAATAATTTAAAGTAAGTCTCCAAATAATAAGCTAGAGAGAGGGAAGTCCAATAGTGATATGTTCCAGGAAAGTTTTTGTTTTTTTAGTTTTTTTTAATATACATAAACATGAATTTGTATATAATCCATCACATTATAGGAGGTGAGCGTTTATCCTTCCAATGTTGTAATATCAGTCTTTTAGCTGTCAAAAGGGCAGCTAAAGAGTAGGGGGTACTCTCTTTAGCTGAGAGTAGGGAGGGTACACTGACCATGAATTTCCATGAATAGTCTTGAATAGTTTGACCTAAAAACTATCTTCCATGCTTATCTCATATTTATACAATCATATCCTTCCAGCGATTCTCCTCCTCTTCCTCTTCATTTATTTTATTCTTTCAGCTCTTCTCCCTCTCTCTCTGGGCATCTCTACACCAGCCTAAGTTCCTGCATTTAAAACGGGGCTTTCTGCTTCCGTTTTAAATGCAGGATCACGACGACTCCCTTTTTCACATGCTTCCTTTCCCCCCACCCCTTTCCCCCTCCTTCTCCCCGTATCTGAGTCTTCCATTCTCTTTCATTGATCTCGCTCCTCTTCTTGTCACTTTAACTCTTTTCACAGAGGAAACTGAAGTGGAACACAACGGGGTAATTTGATAACAATCTATTTAAAGCAGAACAAAGGGCATTTAGTGCAAGAGCTGCCCAGGAGGGTCATGTAAAGAGCCCGCAAAAGTCCGTGAAGCACTCTCAATTGCAGGATAAAAGCTCCATGTGAAGGAGCCCTCTCAGCTGTAATCTGGGAGTTAACTAAACATTGTGGAATTTCCTTGTGAATAACCATGCATTACTCCACAAGCTGTTTTAAATCTGTGATTATAAAAGACATATTCTCTACTACTGTGATCATTCCAGTTGCTATTCCATGCAACTGTTCTGAATTCAATTGATCCATTTTATACATAGGTGATCCAAACTACATACATTTTTCCTGGACAATTATGACATGAATACTTCCATATCCCAACCTGAAATACCCCACTTACAACACCAGTTTGTAGGTATGCAAGTTTTCATCAGTTTTAAGCAGCAGATTAATCAATCAGAGCACTAGCTGCATAAGTGGTTAGGTTCCATTTTAATCAGTGAGGACAAATTCTAAATTGGTGAAGACTGCAGGTTTAAGACACACTTGTTTATTTTAGGAGGTTATTTTGGTTCTGGTCTGTTACTGTAATAGGGAATGTTTAAAAGATAGTCTTTCCTTCTAAGATAAATCTTGTTTATTAAATTATATGTCATCTTGCAGTTTCATTAGTATCTCAAAATGCATATACTGAGTTTTGCCATATTTTAATTTATTTAAAATTATTAATTTATTTATCAAAGGCAAATGATTAATCAAATTAGCACATTTAATCAGCTGACATCTAAAAAATAAAAATATATACAATTGGTGTGTAGCTTAAAAAGACGCTACTGCAATGATTTTGTTTGTTTGTTTGTTTTAATCACTGCTCTATTTACCATCTTTTCCTGCCATAATTGTGCCTGTTATAGTTGTCTTTTCAATTTGCATCCATAGAATGCTTTGATAACAGTCCCTCTGGCTATAATTAATATGCTCACATCTTTATATGTTTTTCATTTTCTAAAATGGGGGGAAACTTTTTGCAAGAGGCTAAGGATACATTTTTGGACTTTTACAATGGAAATTGTAGTTTTTAAAAGTCTCAGAAAATTAACCAGAGTAATCAACTTGCTTATGTGTGCAGTTTTTAACCTGTCTGAAATGGGAGTGCTTTTAAAAAAAAAATTAGATCAAAAATGCAAAATTTCTGCCAACTGTGTTGAGTAGAAGAGGAGGAGAGGGCTGTATTATATTCTTACATAAATTGTCACTGAATTGACAAAAGAAAAGAGGCTGTGGATGATGATCTGATTAGTGTCAGTGGAAAGTGCTAGAACTCAACCGCTGGCGAATGTCCAGTAGCCATCATTGAATAATCATCACCTCATCTTTCAGCCTCCTCAACTGACATGCAAAACATCCCAATATTCATTGCACATCTGTGCTAGACAGATTATGCATTAGCAATTCAAATCAATCCAATGCGCAGGCAGTTTTTGCAAAAAGGTGTCTGTTTGGGGGGAGCTGCCTTGTTGTCTGGGCTGGATAATAAGGCGACTCTGTGTAATCTTGGAGAACAATCAACCCATCTTGAGGAGGTGACTGACCACATCCGCTCTTGCCCTGACAGCGCTAGAACAATGCCCCCAAAATGCACTTGACTCATCTGGTAATAAAATCTACTTTTGATTAGCAGCCCTGGCTTGTGTCAATCACTGTATGATGCACCATTGTTCTCTGGTCCCAAACACAGCTTATTTACAGGGAAACAAAGCCCTTTTTGGATATGGCTGCCGCCCAAAGATTGCAAAATAGATTGAGCTGTCAGCCCCACACACTAGATGAAGATTAATGAGTTGTGCAGACAATAAATATGAAGCAATGACCATAAATATGCTAATAGGAATTATCCATATACAGTATAATTGGTACAAAAATTAAAACGTAGTGTGAAGGAGATGGGTCACCGGGTGACAGATAGATAATCTTGAGTGCGGAAGAACTGTGCCTCCATTAGATTCTCTACAGGTTTATCTTCTCCAATTAAATCTTTCAAAGGACTAATTGTTTAAAAGCCGCTTGAATAATCTCTTTTTAAACAGAGGTTTATGGGAGAAAGTGTTTATTAAAAAGTGACTTCAATGGAAGTCTTATTAGAATTTTTTTTAAAGTTAACTATCAAAATCAGGACATAAAAAGATTAATATTGGTGATCAGCTGCCAAGTTTCATTAAGGGGTGGAGATTTACTTGAATGGTCCATCAATCAGAACTTCTAGAAAAACTAAAAGGTAATAAAACACACACATGCAGGTGCTCTAACCCCTTGGGAAATATATAAAAGTGACAAGCTTATCATCGTTGCAGTACAAGGCTGAGATATAAACACCATCAATGGAAACTCATTAACCAGTATTACTGTCCCCCTATTTAAGGAAAGAGGAGGGCTGAGGGAGGCAATAGAGGCTTCCTCAAACCACCTAGCAAGTTCTTGGCTGATGGGAGATTGAACTGAAAACCAACTCCATGGCTCACACTTCACACTCTTAGCCAGTCCATTAAAAAAATTGTTTCAGTTAAGGGCACAATCTCATGCATGTTTAGACAGAAAAGAGTTCTACAACTCCCAGCATTCCCTCTACAACTCCCAGCATTCCCTCGCCAGCCATGGTGGCTGGGGATTGCTGAGAGTTGTAGGAATTTTTCTGTCAAAACATACATAGGATTGTGCCCTAGGTGTCAAAGGCTTCAGTCCTTGGCAGGAGGAAGTCGGAGGACCAGCTCAGCCTGTGGCTTCTTCAGTACAGCCTATTAGCTTAAAAAAAATTGTGGCTGCTGCATTCGGAAAGATCCGTATGTTTTTCTGTGAAGTAAATATTTAATGTACTACCCTCTGTGAATAACTAGACATAAACTTGATGTAATTCTCTTTTTTTCTATCTTCATCTTTAGCTTTTTTCTTTATTTTGTATTTGTCTTTGTATTTGCGAAACTGAGGCAACTTTGATGGAGGGAGGGGAGAGATTATACGAGTGACCATTTACTTCTACGTAAATTTGTTTAAGATCAAGGCCTTTCACAGCCTGATCCTATGAATTCATTTGAGTCTCAGTGATTTAAAAAAGAGCAGCTTGTAGCACCATAACTACAGCAGTATCCAATGCCTGGAAATCAAGTCAGAGCTGTCTAAGACTGCAAATGCTACACATAACTTACTGCTGGGAGTTGGGGCTCCTTCTCACCGGGCTTTTATCCTGCAATTGAGATCGCTCCTTCACCGAAGTTTGCGGGCTCTTTACAATACGCCATGTCCCTCCAGGGCGTCTCCTGCACTAAATGCCCTTCGTTCCATTTTTAAATAGATCGTAGATAATGAGCTATCAAATTACCCCGTTGTGTTCCACTTGAGTTCCCTCCGTGAAAAGAGGAAAAGCGGCAGAAGGGGAGCGAGAGCAATGAAATATAATGGAAGACTCAGATACAGGGAGAAGGAGTGGGGAAGGGGAGGGGGTAAAGGAAGCGCATGAAAAGGAAGTCAGTTGTGATTATGCATTTAAAACAGAAGCAGAAAGCCCCATTTTAAATGCAGGATTTTAGACTGGTGTAGAGATGCCCTAAAGTCTGGCTGAACTCAGTGGGGCTTAATTTTATAGGATTGCACTGTTAGTCTTACTTGCTAAGAGACACCAACCCTTCTCCATCTTCTCTGTAAGCGGTACATTATTTCAGAAGTGAGTCTGCTGTAGGATCTATTTACAGTCATACCTTTGTAAACAACAATCCAATTTGTACATTCCATGCATCAATTTATAAGAAATGAGTGGGATAAATATGTAATAGGCTTGAAACAGTTGTGTGGGATGGTTAAAACAGTATGGTCATAATTCTTGGCGCCTTTGTACCTCAATCCCCTTTAGCACCTCACTTATCAAAAATAGATTTCCACAGCTCCTTACTTTCATTTCAGTGTACAGTCAATATAGGCCCAATCCACACATAGCAGGTTTACCATTATCTTATTGCAATGATAACTATTGGTGCAGATGACAGTAATGGGCACAGATAGTTTTCACTGCAGTATGATAACGGTATAACTGCTATGTGTAGATTCAGCCTATGTCTAAATAGATTCATTCATTTCAGAGCTGCAACAGTTTTCCTCAAAGTAGTCTAAATCATGCCATGCAGTGATATGTGACCTCAAAAATTACCTTGAGGGTCATTTTGGGGGTGGCATTCCCTAATTAAGTAGCTCACTGAAGAGTGTATTTGTCGGGGGGGGGGTGATAGTTAGAACAACTTGTTCATGCCAGGAGAGAGGGAAGGTTCAGGAAGGAAGCAATTACTTTGGGGGGTCAGTGGACACCAGAGTGCAGGACACGGAATAATGGGCTCAAGTTACAGGAAGCCAGATTCCGGCTGAACATCAGGAAAAATTTCCTGATTGTTAGAGCAATATGACAATGGAACCAATTACTTAGGGAGGTGGTGGGCTCTCCCACACTGGAGGCATTCAAGACGAGGCTGGATAGCCATCTGTCAGGGATGCTCTGACTTGGATTCCTGCGTTGAGCGGGGGGTTGGACTTGATGGCCTTGTAGGCCCCTTCCAACCCTACTATTCTATGATTCTATGACACATTTATAATGTTGAAAGTGTGTCATGGGTGCTCTCAGCTTATCTATCCACAAAATGACTGCCATGGTCAGTGTGGCCTGTCACAAAACACCCATTTCCCAAGATGCAAACTGGTTAGACTAAAAGGATTTGAAGTAAGTTACATTTCTAACTCCAAGGCAGAGGTGGGGTCTGCGCTCCAAAAGACAAAACCCTTCTTTTGAATTTTTCTATTCAATAACACATTCTAAATATTCTATGAAATGTTCTTGGGAAGCTGCTATGGTCAGTTTATTAACACATGTGGCTTCAGAAACCAGGAGAGGACAGGATATTACAGCATTGAATAATGCAACATAGTAGGTACAGAGGAGCTTGAGGAACACACAGCGAGGGGCATGCTTTGGTAGTGAACCTTGCTGTAAGAACAGAGGTGGTTAGAAAGACACACGTCCCTATTTCATATGTGAAATTTTGGAGAGTTTGGAATCAGGTTCTGATGGGATGTTGTGCTATAATGAGGACCTTTGGGGTTGTCCTAACCATGGGACCTTTCAGTTTGATCCAATGTGCTCCAGCAGCAAACTCGGCTTAGAGATGAGCTGATTTCCCCTTATTGTTCTATGGGTTTGCCCTGACCTGTGTCCCATTCCTCTAACCAGGAGAATTTCTAAAATTACAGTTCGTATCCAGTGGTAGTCTAAGTCCCATTCATTTTGATGGGTCTACTCTAAGTACAACTAATAGGGGGTTGGACTCGATGGTCTTATAGGCCCCTTCCAACCCTGCAATTCTATGATTCTAATATTGGAGACCGCCCTAATTCTGGGACTGGAGCAAGTATGGTATGTCACAGCGTCCAGCACCAGAAGTTGCCAAGGTAGCCCTGCTATCTGATTATTTTAGCCAGAAATTTGCCTGTGAGATCAGGTATGTATTGTGGTAAATCCACAGGTTGGGCAGGTTAAGCTTCCTTGCTCAACAACGAGTTACAGTCTTGCTCCCTGCACCCCACACAAAAAAACTTTTTAAACAGCTTGTCTATTTGTTTGAAGCATATTTTAGGAATTGTGAGGAGTCCTCCTCTCAGGATGGAAACCAGTCAGGTAGGACAGCCATCTTTACATTGTTGATCTTATCCCACAGGCTCAGAAAGGTCAACCAACTGTCCAGATTGATTCCCTTTTACCTTTGCAGTAACATTCTCTAAGTTAATTTAACTAAGTAGGTTCTAATTGTTTGGGTATAAACAGGCCCCAGCTCCCCTATGTCCAGAGGAGGTCACACTGCCATTCTCAGATTCTGAGGTCTCCAGTCATGAAGATACCACCACACCACAGCCACTTCTCTCTTGCCACAGTCTGAGGCTGCTGAAACAGACCAGGCCCCCTTAAGAGAGAAGGCCTCAATCAGTGTGGAGGTGGGGCTAATCAGTATAATGAAAGCCAACCCCATACTTAAGGCGAGGGATATTGGAGAACTCTGCCGCGGACCCCAATGAGTCCGTGGTGGAAAGGATCCCTTACCTCCGCATCCCTGCAGAATCCTCCCCGGCCAGATCCTCCCCAGTGATACAGCCGCCATTGCCATGCCATATCGCTGGCTGAGGCTGACTCCGGACACAAACGGAATCCACTACGCCATTTGCGGCCAGAGTCAGCATGATACGGCACGGCAATGGTGGCCACCTGTATCACTGGCGATACGGAGCTGGTGGCTGGCTCCACAGAATCGCCGCAGAGCGGCGCCGGCCAAAGAGGATTCCAGGGGGAGAGACGGATTGCCTCCCCTTCGCAGAACCCCTCCCGGAACAAAAGGTAGGGATTCCACCCATCCCTACTTAAGGCTCACTCTTGCTCTGCTGCTTGTTGTTTGGCCCCCAGCTACAGCATCACTCTGAGGTCTCCATGGTGCTGTCTCGGTCCGTCTGGGAAACCTGGCTCCTACTTTGTTAGAATCCAACTGAACTTTGCCCCAAGACCTCAGTGTGAACCAGAGCCATATTAGACACCCTGTAACCTGGACCTCACAGTGCCAATGCCGCTAGGCCCTCATTGCAACAGGGCTTGCTGGCTGAAACAGAACTTTAAGCCTCGGAAAGACCTGGGTTCTGCAGGAAGTTGCTTATTTCTTCTTCCTGTAGAGATATATTGTTGTTGTACAGTTTTGAATAAAATGTTTGAAAAATGGAGTTAATGGTCAATGGCTTGGATCCAGATTTAGTCATACTTAGAGGAGACCCACTGAAAACAACAGAACTTAAGATAGTCATGACTACCCTAAGTTCCATTGATTTCAATGGGTCTACTCTAAATCTGGCTCCAACCCTTTCTGTCTCCATATAGGTGTCTCTGTGGGTCCCTTCCTCCTACAATAAATTATCTGTTTTTAATTTTGTTAAGCCTACAGGCTAGTAATTTTACTTGGTGTCTCTGCAGATTCCTAGTAGGGTACATGTTAGTAAAAATGCCTGCCTGGCATGCAAAAGTTTAAATTTACATTGGTGTTTTGCCAAGTGCTCTCCTGCAGCAGCAGAGGAGGAGGTTATTCTCATCGGGGGGGGGGGGGGCTTTATTGATCCCAGGGATTTCATTAATGACTCAGGAGTTTCATTAATAACTAGGAGCACCTGGATTCTACTTCCACCATTTGTATGAAGACTGGACACATATGCAGTCATTCAACAATTGTCTCCATGGAGAGGAATAGGGACTTGCGCTATGGCCCTCCAACCCCAACCTTCCCATGTTTCCCCTTTTAACCTGGAACCCGTTCTCTCTCCTGCCTTAAGTGATTTTGCATCTTGGATAAGTCCACAACCTCATCCAGTTCCCCAGCTATTATTGGGGTGTGCTGTTTGTCCTGGGCCATGGCTTTGTGTCCCCTTTGGGTATATTTTTGGTCCCCGGGACAGATGTAAACAACTTGCCTGTCAGGGTAGGGGAAAGAAGAGACCACCTGCACGGTACCTCTGCACTCCCTTTCTCCAGATCTGGACTTGCTATGATGGGCTTATTGAGGAAGGGGGAGCAATGGCCACATGCCCTCTCCACACCCACTGCTTTAATGTTGGGATGGGCACCTCTGTTTTGCCCAGCTAGGGTTAGGGGGAGAGAAGAAGCTATCCACTCACCATCACCCTGTTCCGCTGGGCTGGGTCTGTTTTGTGTTTGCCAGGCCATGGTTTTTTGTCCCTGGTGATTACGCCTCAGGCATCTGTGCCTTTTTCTTTTGCCATCCAGGACCACCTGCCACTCATGGGATGCCCATCCCTGGTCTAGTGCTTTAAAAGTAAGCAACAGCACCTTTAATTCAGCTCAGTAGTTAACAGGCACCCAATGTAGCCCCACATATAATGAGACTATTCCTATCCCGGAAAGGCTGCAACTAATGAACAAGACGAAGCTGGTAGGTAGGATCGCGGCAAGATTATTCTTGTGCTATGTTCTGTTGTTCAGCTGACAGACATTGGTAAAACACCACACATAATAATAAATCTTGATTACCTTGTACACACAGTCATACCAAGTTTGCTTTTTTGGTGAAGTTTTATTAATGCACATATGTGCACTGGTAATAAAGGGTGGAAGAAAAGATGTGAAAGAACTGAAGGAACTGAACGATGCGCAAATGTGCGTGTACAATGCTCAGCACAAAATGTAGAAATTAAAAATGGAATGGAGGATTCTGGTACATTGGTCCTCTAAAAGAACAGGAGGCAGTATCCAACAATACTGTGCTGATGCAAATTACGCTGCAAAAGAACCTCTAGCACAATGCCAATAGGGTTGGCTTGCACAACAGGTTTTCCAGGGAACCCTGTTGTGCGAGCTAATGCTGTTGGTGTTGCGGTAGAGGTCCCTTACGCTAGTGCAGCGTAATTCGCATTAGCGCAATGATACTGTTGGATCCTGCCCAGGAGCAGGTAATTTGGAACTCCAAAATCTAGGAAGAAACTTGGATGAGGAGAATTTTTAAAGCATTCCCTGTACTTGCTCACATAGTCAAGCCAATTTGTGCTATTTTATGAAACCCTTTGGATAAACGTTCTACATTATGACAAGCAACATTTTTGGTTAAATATTTGTTAGATTTTTTTTCTTAATGGAGAATGCTGTTTGAACTTTGAAGGCCATATAAAAACCTACATAGAAAATGCAACTTTTGTGGGGACAGGGAAAAACATGTGTTACAAAGGTGTGTTCTTAGAGCCCAATAGAATGTTTTGTTTTTGCATATTTTGATGCTAGACTTTTTATCCCACAGACACTTTTACACATCGCTCTTTTAGTCAGGTTTCGTGATTTATGGTTAGCCATTAACAGGTGTCTAATTTTAATTGTTAGCAACTTTTGATACAAGGCAGGTTTTAAACATAGTCCCAGGGGACTATTTCCTTTGGCAAGTTCAGAAAATGTTTTATGATTTATATTCCTCCCAAGAAGAAAATGCATAATAAAACCTAATGTATTCTATGGGCGTGAATGATAACATCAACCAAAAATGCAGGCATATTTTGCATCAGATAATTTCATCCCTATTTCAGCCAAGACTATTCCAGTTTGAATCTTATCATAAGAATATAAAATCTTACCAAACGCCTCAAAGCTTTGGTATATGTTTAGTCTCTTCCATGATTAGCATTAATATTCATTAATTTTCAGGTGCATTGACTTACATGCATTTGCCTATCTTGTGGCAGGAAGAATGCAATGAAAAATCAAAATGCCTTTTTATAAAACTTGTATATTAATACAATGCAAAATAAGAATCCCTCTCCCAAATATATACATCAATCTAAGAATAAGAAAATGTTAAAGGATGTTTAAAATTATCTAGATGCTGAAAGTGTGTGTGTACCAAGTAATTACTAGAAAGGTGAAGGAAGGTGATAAATCTTCCCTCACTTCAGAGGAGGGGGACCTAATCCTCCGCATGTTTATTCAGAAGGAAGTCTTACGATTTTCAGCAGTTTACTCCCTAGCATGTTTAGCCTTGCAGCCATAGAAAGCTTCATATTCTCTTCATCTCATAGTGACCTCAAACCTGTATTTTCTTTTCCCCCTCACAGAGCTAACTGCTGCTTCAGGAGGGTGATTTATATCTGGGGATGGCATGGAAAGAAAGGGTTAAACACCATCTCCCAGAGCAACACCTCCAAAGCAGCTCTGTAGGGATGCTAATTAGGAGGGAGAAAACAGTGGGAAATTCTAATCCTTATGTCTAGTTTAGTCCTGAGTAGTGATATGACCAACCAATATGTTAACTCCATTAAAAACATTAATTTCAATATCAGTAAAGAGCCAGTGGCAGGAGGGTTCAGCTTTGGACCCCTTCTAATTTTGGGCAACGTGTTGCTGACAGGAACTACTAGGCTGCCTAATTGTGCTTCTAGGTTCTACCTCTGCCTGATTCCTTGCTTCATGTCTTCCTACCAGTTTATTTTGTTATTCTTAAAAAAAAAAAAAAAAAGATTTAAATGCTGCCTTTAAAGGTAGAACCCAGTTGCTGCCTTTTACGGTATTTTATAGATTTCTGTCCTGCCTTTTATGGTATTCACACGCACACACCAAAGACAGCTCACAAACCAACAGGTAAAACAATGTAATAGAAGGCCTAGGGCATTTCGACACAAGGCTTTTATTGTGCACTCGTGACTGGCCACTCACAGAAGTTTACAGGTCCTTTACGTGACACCACCATCCCCCAGGGCATCTCCCATACCTTCTGGCCTTTATCCTGTTTTTTTAAAGATTAGGGATAATGCAGTAATAAGTGTCAATCTGCTTTAATGGCTGTGTGTAATTGCACAATTCCGCTATACTACAGCACCATCTACTGGCTGTATAATTTTATTTATTTCATTTCTATAGCCGAAGCATTCCAGGGGAGCTTAAAAATTAAAACCACAAAAGTGCAGCATAAAACAATATAAAATATGAAAGCTTAAAACCACAATGAAACATGTAGAACTTGCAGACAAAAGAAGTCCCCAGCAAAAAGGCCCATGTCAACCCACGTAAGGAGCCGATCTTAATCCCACAAAGAATCCAGAAGCAGAAGCCCCAGTCAGTTGTGGGATAAAAAGCCTGCTGTGGAGAAGCCCCTGGTCAGTTCAATATGCTGTCCACTCCCGATGTTTCTGGATGGACTTCTAAATTAAAAGGGATTGGATCCCGATGTACACTGGAAGTGTACAAAAATCAGGCAAAGGGACCTTCCATGGACAGAGCCCTTCGTCTCACAAAAGGTCCATTCCTCTCATGGAAGGCAGGTCCTGGATCCCACTCAGGATCTGTAACCCACCTCCTCTGTCTCTGCCCCCTGCAGCCTCACCAGCCAGTAGGGCCTCACCTTTCCAGCACTTAGTAGTGATTTTTTTATTTTCATAGATTTTCTGTTTGCCTAGTCTAGTTTTTTCCAGTTCTGTTTGCATTGTTACTCCTTCAATCTTGTCATTAAGTTGCTTGCTTCTGTGATTTGCCTTGCATGTTTACATCCACATATATTTCACTCCCAGTACACTGCATTGTCACCAGATGGTCGACACCGAAATCAGATTGACTATATCCTTTGTTGCCAAAGGTGGCGGACATCTATGCAGTTGGTAAAAACAAGACCTGGAGCTGATTGTAGTTCAGATCACGAACTTCTTATTGCACAATTTAGAATCAGACTAAAGAGAATAGGGAAGACCCACAGATCAGTTAGATATGAGCTCACGAATATTCCTAATGAATATGCAGTGGAGGTGAAGAATAGATTTAAGGGACTAGATTTAGTAGATAGGGTTCCGGAAGAACTATGGACAGAAGTTCGCAACATTGTTCAGGAGGCGGCAACAAAAAACATCCCAAAGAAAAAGAAAACCAAGAAGGCAAGATGGCTGTCTGCTGAGACACTGGAAGCAGCCCAAGAAAGAAGGAAAGCAAAAGGCAACAGTGACAGGGGGAGATATGCACAATTCAATGCAAAATTCCGGAGGTTAGTCAGAAGAGAGAAGGAATTATTTTTAAACAAGCAATGCGCGGAAGCGGAAGAAGAGAATAGAATAGGAAGGACAAGAGACCTCTTCCAGAAAATTAGAAACATCAGAGGTAAATTCCAGGCAAAAATGGGTATGATCAAAAACAAAGATGGCAAGGACCTAACAGAAGCAGAAGAGATCAAGAAAAGGTGGCAGGAATATACGGAAGATCTGTACAGGAAGGATAATAATATCAGGGATAGATTTGACAGTGTGGTCAGTGAGCTAGAGCCAGACATCCTGAAGAGTGAAGTTGAATGGGCCTTAAGAAGCATTGCTAATAACAAGGCAGCAGGAGATGACAGTATCCCAGCTGAACTGTTTAAAATCTTGCAAGATGATGCTGTCAAGGTGATGCTTGCCATATGCCAGCAAATTTGGAAAACACAAGAATGGCCAACAGATTGGAAAAGATCAACTTATATCCCCATACCAAAAAAGGGAAGCACCAAAGAATGTTCAAACTATCGAACAGTGGCACTTATTTCACATGCCAGTAAGGTAATGCCCAAGATCTGGCAAGGTAGACTCCAGCAATTCATGGAACGAGAATTGCCAGATGTACAAGCTGGGTTTAGAAAAGGCAGAGGAACTAGAGACCAAATTGCCAATATCCACTGGATAATGGAGAAAGCCTGGGAGTTTCAGAAAAACATATATTTCTGTTTTATTGACTATTCTAAAGCCTTTGACTGTGTGGATCATCACAAATTGTGGCAAGTTCTTGGTGGTATGGGGACATCAAGTCATCTTGTCTGCCTCCTGAGGAATCTGTATAACGACCAAGTAGCAACAGTAAGAACAGACCACGGAACAACGGACTGGTTTAAGATTGGGAAAGGAGTACGGCAGGGCTGTATACTCTCACCCTACCTATTCAACCTGTACACGGAACACATCATGCAACGTGCTGGGCTTGATGAAGCCAAGGCTGGAGTTAAAATTGCTGGAAGAAACATTAACAGTCTCAGATATGCAGATGATACCACTTTGATGGCTGAAAGCAAGGAGGAGCTGAGGAACCTCATGATGAAGGTGAAAGAAGAAAGTGCAAAAGCTGGGTTGCAGTTAAACCTCAAAAAAACCAAGATTATGGCAACCAGCTTGATAGATAACTGGCAAATAGAGGGAGAAAACGTGGAGGCAGTGACAGACTTTGTCTTTCTAGGCGCAAAGATTACTGCAGATGCTGACTGCAGCCAGGAAATCAGAAGACGTTTACTTCTTGGGAGGACAGCAATGACAAATCTTGATAAAACAGTGAAGAGCAGAGACATCACACTGACAACAAAGGTCCGCATAGTTAAAGCAATGGTATTCCCCGTAGTAACCTATGGCTGCGAGAGCTGGACCATAAGGAAGGCTGAGCGAAGGAAGATAGATGTTTTTGAACTGTGGTGCTGGAGGGAAATTCTGAGAGTGCCTTGGACTGCAAGAAGATCAAACCAGTCCATACTCCAGGAAAGAAAGCCAGACTGCTCACTTGAGGGAATGGTCTTAAAGGTAAAACTGAAGTACTTTGGCCACATCATGAGAAGACAGGATATCCTGGAGAAGATGCTAATGCTGGGGAAAGTGGAAGGCAAAAGGAAGAGAGGCCGAGCAAGGGCAAGATGGATGGATGATATTCTGGAGGTGACAGACTTGACCTTGGGGGAGCTGGGGGTGGCGACAGCCGACACGAAGCTCTGGCGTGGGCTGGTCCATGAAGTCACGAAGAGTCTGAAGCGACTGATCGAATAAACAACAACAACAACACTGCATTGTATGTTTTCTAGTCTTGAGGCTGCATGAATAGTTAATAATTCTCAAATGTGTGTGTTTCACTTGCAAGAATGAAGATCATTCAGTCCCAAAAAGGATTAATACGTGGTGACACTTAAGATGCGCGTGAAAACCTGAGAGCCAAACAAGGAGGAGGAGAATTTCACATGAAAGTGTTTAAAATTATTTATTACATTTATATTCCACTTTTTTCCCCCTCTTATAAGGAACCCAAGGTGGCTTACATGGTCCTTCTCTCCATTTTACCCTCACAACAGCCCTGTGAGGTAGCTTAACCTAAGAGTCAGTGACTGGCCCAAAGTCACCCAGTGAACTTACTTCATGGCCTAGTGGAGACTAGAACCCAGATCTCCCAAGCCCTAGTCCAACACTTTAACCACTACCCCACCCTGGCTCTCACTGGTTATCACATGGCACAGGGGAGCTGGCCCAAGAAAGCTTAAAATGTCACAAGAATGCATTTATTTCTAGGATATGTAATAGACATTCATGTATGCATCACTTGAAAGTGGATTCATTGGAAGAATGGATTTTGGAATGGCTACCAGAATGTTTGAACTGGAATTGGGGGAAAGAGGGAAACACAATTTGGCCCAAACTTGGGGGTTTGTTTTTCCAAGTGTTGACAGCAAATCTACAGGCAGAAAGAAAAAGCTGTGGCTCCCTAGCCCCAAGGGCCTTGATTTCAGTCCATGCACCTGACAAAAATGAGGCCCAGACACCCATTTCCAGGTAGGAGAAAATAGCATGAGCAGGTAGAAGCATGAATGGTGGCTTAGTGGTTAAGACGCTGAACTGCAGACTCGTAGGTCGGCAGGTCAGCAGCTCGAGACCCGAGTGCCACGTGACGGAGTGAGCTCCCGTCTTCAGTCCCAGCTTCTGCCAACCTAGCAGTTCGAAAGCAAGAAATTGCAAGTAGATAAATAGGTACTGCCTCGGCGGGAAAGGTAACAGCGTTCCGTGCACCTCGGTGTTCAGTCATGCCAGCCACATGACCACGGAAGCGTCTTCGGACAGCGCTGGCTCTTCGGCTTAGAAACGGGGATGAGCACCGTACCCTAGAGTCGGACATGACTGGTTGGGGACACCTTTACCTTTAGGTCAGGGGTAGGCAACCTGGTGTACTCCAGATGTTTTAGACTACGACTCCCCAAATCCCTGACTCTTGGCGATGATGACTGAGCCTTATGGCAGTGTAACTTAGCCAAGCTAGTACCCTGATCATCCCTGTTTTAACAATATTGTGCTATTCCGTTTAATCTTTTCATTAACAGATTTGCTAAGGACAAGCCAGTTGATAATCTTATTTGTAATCAGTTCACATCCCCAGTCCTTACTCATTTGATGTTTTTAATCTCTCCCTCTCACACACTCACACTCTCACACACATATATATGTATGTATATAACTCATTCATATAGTCTACATTGTTCTAGTATTTGCGTTGCCAACTTCCCAGCATATTTCTGAGAAAGTTTCCAATAGATGGCACCTTAAAAAGCTGAGATTGAAAAGATCCTGTACTTTGCATAAAGAGCAGAAATACACAAAGACATTAACAGCATTATGATTATTCAGATAATGTGTTTTGCTGACTTGGAAAGAAGTTGTGAGATTAATAGCATGGAAAAAAATCTAAAGGGAATAGAATTACCATTTCACATGGCGTTTGAGAGATGTTTGCTTTAGTGATGTCTCATCTCTGAGATATTAGCAATTAGTCTGTAGTGGTATCCGCTGGCAATATACAAGAGCTGTATGTATTTTCATGCTGTCAGGAATTCCAATATCATCAGTTTACTTTCCTTTACAGTAGCATTTAATTCCTGGGGTTGGATCTGACTTAACGCTGGATCAACTGCGCTGACAGAAGTGGAATTCCCTGCCCACTCCTTCCCACAGCAGCCACTCCAGTCCCCTGGAAATGTAACAAAGAAGAATTAGGAGACCCAGCTGAATGGCATGAGCTGTGATGTGGGTGGAAGGGGGGATCCCCCAAAATTGGGCAGGGGAATATTACATTAGCTGAGCCCTTCCCCTCGCAAAAAGTCCCTTCCTCTTGCCGAGGGCAGATCATGGATCCAACCCATGCTGTAGATAGATAGGCCATGCGTCTTAAAGGTCTGTCAGGGGACAAACCTCTCTTTGAAGGAGTCCTCTGTTTGAAGGGCTGTCCAGTCTGTGTCCAGTATAAAGATCAAGAACCATCAGAAGGGGGAGCTACAGGGCCTTGAAGCTGCCCATCCACAGCACAGACAGCAGACTGAGCAAGGCACACAGGTTACCTGGTCACATTCTTCCACACTAAGGGAGATGTACTCTATTTCTATTTAAATTCTAGTAATCATTTCTAAATTTGTATCTATATGTATAAATTAACATATGCAGATTTTATTGCAAATGTGTTTTTTTGGATGATGCAGTTCCTCTTTCTTTGACAATACGTAAGTGGCCAGCCCCTGTATATAACCTAGGATGAACCTGTTCCCCTAGAGACAAAATCATTTCCTGAGCTGTTCATCAGTGTGGCCCTTAACTGAGCAAATTGTTAATTAACAATCAGGCAAACAAACACAGCTAATAGAGGTAGGTTTTGTAGCAGCACAGCAGCTAGGAGTGTGAGATGGGAAGCCCCCGGTTCACCTTTTACCTCTGCTATAAACTTACTAGGTGGCATTAGACACGCTCCTTTCATCTCATCCTTCCTTAGCACCCCCATCCGCAATACAGGAATATTAATACTGACATTACGGCGTATCTTTTAAGAATTACTAAAATTGCCTTTTTATACACACTTACTTGGGAGCATGTCCCATCGAACTCACCGGGGCTTACTTCTCAGTAGACATATATAGGATTGCACTGCGAGATAATGTACGTAAGCACTTTAGACACCACAAAAATACTATGATTTTAGTATAAGTATAATTTTATTAGTATACCGGGCAAATAACATTTAATCTTATTAACAGTCTTTCCAAAAAGCATTCAACATAGGATAATGTACATTTTTTAAAAATCCACAGCAATGAAGTACAATATTCTTGGATGAAACTGTGCTGGAAGCAAGTATAATTAAGGGCTTTTCCCCGTAGGTTAATCAACCAGATAAATAACCCCCTCGGAAATTAATACAATAGCCATAATTGTAGAACAATCTATTGTAGAATAGATTCTACAATTAGAACAATAATGGTAGAACAATCTACAATTAATAGCCAGCTATCCCATTCATTGTTGGGTTCCATGAACCCCACCCCCATTAAAAGAATGCAGAGGGTGGGTCACAGGGACGGGTGGGTTAATCCCACCCCCACCACGTGGCATGGCCCCATCCCCTGCTCATGATGCCAACAGTGCATATGCTTTCCTGCCATCCATGCATTTGGCCAGTGTGGGAAACAGCTCTAAACCTGTACTGATGTAAGCATGTAGAGCTGCTCCACATGAGAGGGAATACTGATTGGGCAAGATCCCCCCTCGCATGGAGGAATTCTATGCGCATACCATCAGTGCACATGTAGAGGCCTTCCACATACTGGGCAGGCGCATTTCTGCAGTGGCTGTCAGCAGCAGGGTGCGTAGCCACAGCACACGTCAACGGTGGAGGTGGGGCGAGCCCACACAGCCAGCACTCCCCCTTCATGCATTATTTCAAGGCGTATGAACCACCCTCCTGTTGCTGTTCTAGGAGGTGGAGCACGCAGTGAGGTTTGGACAGCTTCTTCGCTTATGGAGTGGTGGTGGCGGTGAGTGTGTGTGTGTGTGTGTGTGTGTGTGTGTATAGGGTGGAAGCGAAGTGCTTTGGATAAAGGACCAAAATTCTCCATCCCTCAGACAAGCCAGGCTTTTACATACTATCATATATCACAAACATACCTGGAAAGAAGTGACTGTTTCTGGGTAAGAGCCTTCTTTGGAAAATGTGAACAACCCAGAGACATCAAGATTATGCCACCAGCCTGCCCAGTTCTCCAAGTTAACCACCCTGCTGCCGCCACCACTCCCAGTGCTCTAATAATTTTTAAAGAAGTGTTCAGACAACATCACTGTAAATCAGAAGAAACAGTTATATGTAAATGTAATGTTTCAGGCCTTGGGCGGCGACTGATTTAACTTTAACCATCGCATTGCAGGCCTGTTGCACTTCCTTTCTTTGGAGAAAAGCTTGCTCCATGAAAACTGAAGAGACCACAAAACTAGTCTGGAAGACCTTTCTCCAGGATGTCTGACCCAATGCCTGACAATAATTAGTTCAGGTTAATTACAGCAAATCTGTAGATTTGTAGCCTCAAATCATCTCATCCTCTAAGCTGCCAGCCTCCTGAGGTTCGTTTGATGAGCTCTGCATCCTAAGGGTGGATTTAAAGTAATGAATTTGTCTCTAATAAGATTCATAGGTTTGTTCCCTAAGCAATGGTGTCAATTATACAGTCTAACACTGATGGCTTATTTTGCTGGAAAATGCAGAAAATTAAGGTGGGGGGGGGGTCAAAGTCATGCAGGTTTCGAATATTCTTCTTTCGGTCTTTTTGTTATTACAAATGAGACATCTTAGCATGATATAGAAATATACAAGGAAGCCAAAAAACACCCCCAAAATCAGCTAATTTCCTACTGCTGCTAAAAGGAAGAGATTAATTTAAGTGCTTTTTGGAGTAATCCACTCAGCTTCCACCAAGCAAAAATAGCTGATTCAATCCAGATTTAGGTGTGTGCAACTGGGCTAGTGGAAGTGTATTTCCCTGCCCCCCTCCCCATGGCAGCCCCTCCAAACTCCTAAAAATGCTACACAGAGGATCAGGAGATCCTGTTGAATGGGGTTAGCTGTGGTGTGGGGAAGGAGAGGGACCCCAGAAAATCAGGTGGAGACACCTTCTGTGAGTGGAGCCCTTCCATTAACAGAAGAGAGATCCAGATCCAGCCTATCATGTATGGGCTCAGAAATATTCCCCAAACAGAGAACAACAGAGTACAGGAATATTTCCTGTAACAGAGCAATCCTGTACTTGAGTTACGCCGCCTGAGGGGCTCTAAGTTCTGGCAGCTATCCTTGTAGAATGTCAGATACACCACCTTCATAACAGATACGCTGGCAGAACACCCCAGATACGTCAGCGAACACTCCATTGGTGTACTTGTTCCGCCAATGAAGATACACCATGGGAATGGCTAAACGGAGCAGTCACAGGTGGCACAGGGGAGGAACATACCTACACCATAGCCGTACTCCTCCAGACCACAGCCCCCCCCCCAGTCATCAGTGGAAGTTCACACCAGCCCTAGACCTGGTGCAAAAAATGTCCTTTCCATTGATTTCAGTGGGAGAGGGCATACCAAATAAAAGCTGTCAACGTAACAGTGCATAGGATATGGCATAACTCCGCATGCAACCACAACACACGACCAGTATATAAGCCCCCACAGTCCCATAGTCAAAGTTCCTCCTTATGAGCCCTAAGGGCGATGTCCTTCAGTGTCCTTCCACTAATGCAAGTTGCATTGCATAATGGTGACCTGATCAGGCTCAGCGTTAAGGCAAATTAGAGGGCGATCCAATAGGCAAGCAGACAAATGGTCAAGCGCAGTATTACCTGACAAGTAGGTGGTTTCCAGATGAGAGGTCTGAGGTGCAGCCAAGGTCAAAACACAGAGAAGCAGTCAGATACAAAACACAGTCCAAGAAGCAAAGGCAAGCAGGAGTGTAAAGCCCAGTAGCACAGAGAGCCAATCACAAAGCAATGTCAGGGAAACGCGACGTACGGCACTGGAGTTGGTGTGACAAAGTTGCTCCAACATTGTCTAGGCTGAAACTGAAGGGTTATATAACCAGAGCTTCCAGCCCTACCCAGGGTTCAGCTGCAGTGCGTTACAGGCCTTCTGGCAAAAGCCCTACTCAGGAGGAGGGCCTTGCTCCCAAGGAGTCCTTTCCTCTTGAGGAGTCCTCCTTTGTAGTAGGGCACTTCTCAAAGGAGCTCTACCGGCCTGCCTCTTGAGGCAACAATGCTCTCAAGAGCTAGGTAGTCGCCCAGCCTCTGCCTCAAAGGCGGAACTTCCCTCCCCCTGCCAGGACAGACCCGCAGCCATCTACCCTGAGGGTCCAGGCTCCTCCAGTCTCCTGACATGGGTGGCTCCTTGGTATTATCTGTCTCTGGGAACATTAGCTCCTCCTCAGAAGGGAGGTTTGTCTCTGAGAAATCTAGTTGGTTTTGGCTCAGTGGAGTTCTGTGGTGTATATAGCTCACTTTGCATCTGTGAGCCAAGCTGCAGGGTGTTCCCTGAACTCTCTGAACTTTTTTGCACAGGGTTGGGGTGGTGGTGGTTCTGCAATGTGCGCAAATTACGGTCAAATTTGTGCAAATTATGGCCAAATTTGTGCCAATTGCTTAGAAATTTGCACAGATTGCAGAACCTCCTCCCCCAACCATAACATTCCTGGAAAATCTGTGAACTGGCCCAACTTGCTGAATATCAAGTCAGGCACTGCAGCAGGAACCAAAACAAAGTCTGCGGGGCTGAGCCTGGGAAAACCCATCAAACTCCAGCCCCCAAATGGATTTCTCCAACATCTCTACTTCTCAGAGAAGGATTCCTCCAGCAGGGGCATGACAAAGGGACCCCTAGTGTTGCCAATAGTGTTGCATGATGGAATTCCCTGGAAAACTTGTTGTGCCAACGGACGTAATATCCCTTATGCTACCACAACATAATTTGCATTAGTGGAATGACACCGAAAGGGACTGTCCTTAGAGCTCACAAGGGGGAACTTTGATTATGGGAAACAGGGAGAAAGGGCACTTTGCACAAAAGGAACAAACAGTTTGACTCCAGAACGCTCCTAGGAACTTAAGCACATCGCTAACACTTCTCTGCCTTGAACCCTTACAGGTACTTGTCCTGGGACCCCAGACAAAAACACAAAATTCCACTCCACTCCCACTCCACTCATTTCTTCCCTCTCCCCCGCCCCCCATTCCTTTTTCCTTGTGGGTCGTGTCTTTTTTCAGTTGTAAGCTTGTAGGCAGGGACCATCTGGGGCTCCTCCACACCGAGCTTTTATCCTGCGATTGAGATTACTCCTTCACGGAAGTTTGCGGGCTCTTTACATGACGCTGTGAACCTCCAAGGCATCTCCTGTACTGAATGCCCTTTGTTCTGTTTTTAAATAGATTGCAGATAATGAGCTATCAAATTACCCCGTTGTGTTCTGCTTCAGTTCCCTCCCTCAAAAGGGTAAAAGTAAGATCAATAGAGGATAATGGAAGACTCAGCTATGGGGAGAAGAGGGGGGAGCACGTGTAAAGGGAGTCAGTTGTGATCCTGCATTTAAAACGGAAGCAGAAAGCCCTGTTTGAAATGCAGGATTTTAGGCTGCTGTAGATATGCCCCTTATTTACCTGATTGTATGTAAGACACTCTGGAAAACTTTTTGGTTGAGGATAAAAAATACTTTAAACAAACAAACTGGATTAGCAACATCGAAATACACTGGTATTAGCTCCAGGAGCTCAATGTATTGTAACAAGAATGCTATTGTGCAATGTCAACTGGTAAAGAGATAACACCTTTAGACTTTGGGAGAAATAAAGGTTTTTCTTAAATTGATTTTAATGGTTTGGATCCAGGATCTGCCTCCTGCAAGAGGAAGGGACCTTCTGTGAGTGGAAGGTCTCCACTTGTGGAAGGTCCCTTCCCCCCAATTTTGGGGGAACCACAGCTCACCCATTCAGCAGGGTCTCCTGACTCTGTGTAGCATTTTCAGGAGGCTGGAGGGGCTGCCATGGGAAGGAGGGGACAGGGAATTCCATTTTCATCAGCAGAATTAATTCAGTATGTAAATCTTGACCCAACCCAATGTCTGGTAGCTATTAGAAAGTATGAGAGAACTACAAAGCATCCAAAATAAATCCAAGAAGAGAGAACTAGTCTCAAGATGCTGAAAAAATAGTTTCATTCTTTCATAGAAGGCCGACATGTTTCAGCCCAATATATTATGAATGACCTTCCTTGGCGGAATTCTTTAAAAAGCCTTCAGAGAACTCTGTCAGGGTTGTCTCATATATTAGAAGATAGGTGGGGCTGGATGGAAACAGGCATTTGGGATGAAGCCAGAAAATGAGAATAAGAGTGCAATCCTATGCATGTTTAGACAGAAACAATTCCTACAACTCCCAGAATGCCCCATGCTGGCTGGGGCATACTGGGAGTTGTAGGACTTTTTTCTGTCTAAACATGCATAGGATTGCACCCTGAATGTCTGCGTTTAGTGAACTGGGTGGCCTAAAGCAACTTTTAGGGGACTCCAGAGGGTTGCTGTTTGGGTGTGTGTGGGGGGGGGGGGTGTAAGCTGCTTCAAAGGCTACCCCTATCTGTCTGGCTGCTTACTTACTCCCCCACACTCAAAGAGTAAATTTGTATATTAAAAAAATCACAAAACCTTCCACAAGTCTCAAGATATCTCCCCACACAAAGAGCTTGGCCCCATAAAAGGTGACCCTGGAAAATTCCTATCATAACCATGCCCTATGCAACCATGCAATATGTTTTGTCTTGTGGAGAGTATTCTGTGTGGGAAAACCATTGAATGAGGCCCAAATGGTGTAACAGCTCCCTGGTTTAATCCTGTTTCCTAATAAGAACCCTCTCCGGTTGAAATTTGTAACCCATTAATTACCTTCTCCTCATTTATATGATAAGTGGTTCATTTTCTTTTATTGTGATTGAAGCCTCTGCCAGCGTTCCAGGGGAGGGGGGGAGTTACAGAGGATGTTTGATTGGATTTCATTGCTGTGGGCCATTTCTTAAACAGGTTACAGGCTGACAAACACAGGAGAAAGGGTCGATATCCATCCTCCGCCTCATTGACAAGACAATCTTTTCTGTAAACATTTCATCAGTACCTGCCATTTGTATACATACCTGCCACTTGGGGACGGAGGAAAGCATGGCTTTATATAGGTTTAGGCAACTGATAAATGAAATTAAACCAATATAAGTGGGACAAATCTCCAATAAATTTGCAAATCACCTCTTGCTCTCCTGCTGAAAATACACAGCCACTTTTTAAAAAAGAATGCTTTAGATTTCAGCAAGGATTTGACATCTCATTTTGGCTGCTTAGACTGTAGTGTTTCATCTACAAGAAAACACTTCTAACTGTGCAACAAGCCACTCTGGAAATGCTTGAGTCAAATAAAGATGAATAATCACCTCTATCAAATATATACAGTCCGCTTACCTTTTCGGAACAATTCATCCAATCCTGCAAATTTCTCCTTTGCACACACTTGCCCAATATCCCATATAACACTATACCCAGTTAGAACTGCAATCAGTGTTAACTGGCCCAGACAGAAAACCAGCCAGGTAACTAGTACTGAGGTCTAAAAATCCAGTAAAAATCCAGTAAAAATCCAGATTCTGACACACACTAGACTAGGGGTTGGCAACTTGTGCCCTCCAAATGTTTTGGCCTATAACTCCCATGAACCCTCACCGTTGGCTATGCTGGTAGGGCTGATGGGAGTTGTAGGCCACAAGTCACCCAGCCCTGTTCTAGATGGTAAGCTCCTACCATTACCAATGCAAAGGAACTGTGGAGCTATTTTGTCTTTTCTTTCTTAATGGATTGTTTGTGGTATGAGGAAGGGTGGAAGAATTGGTGGGAAGACAAAGGAGTGTTACAAGTTGAAGGTGATGCCTGCACGCCCCTGTAACACTCTGCGAATGAGGCAGGGCGATGGTACCATAAAAACCTCATCTGGAAGCACCCACTGTGTGCATGAACTGCCAGGTTCTAAGCTCCACACACAAATCCCCTAAACTGCCAAGGTTCTGTCCTAGCTCTGCCTCTGCCCCACCAGATTACTGCTTGCGTCGAGCTGACAGTTATGTTGTCGGAATTCTCCACAAAAAGTGAACGAGCAATACGGGGCCGGCATCAAGCACAAGCACGGTTGGCCACCTGCCAAAGGCCCACACCCCAGCAGGGGCCCACTGACAAGAGCCCCCTGGACTTGCTCCTCCCCTTCAGCATTGCAACCTGCTTGTTCACTGGCCTCTCACTCTGGCCCAGACAACAGTGGTGGTGAGAAGGAGGAGCAGGAGATGCCATTGCTTACTGGCTCACTGCTTCTCTGCCTGTCAAGCAAGCTGTAGCAATGATGTGAAAGAGGAGGAGGAGGAGGAATACCAGCTGCTGACAATGGTGGAGGGAAGGTAGACTCACTGAGGGTGTCTTGCCCAAAGGCCCTCAAAAACCTGGAGCCGGCATGGGAACAAAGGATGGGAATTCCAGAGTAAGCAGCTAGTGTGGGAGCAAACTGCATTAGGTTAGGTGGTGGAACATGCTTTAGGCAAAGCAATCTCAGATTGCAGCAAAATTTACAGGGACAGAGAAAGGTGGTTGCTCTATATATGAAAGGCAGAAAGACTCACAGCAGAGTATTCAGAAACTATATTTAAGCTAAACATATCGGCTTCCGCCCTCATCAGTAGCTCTGCTGTTAAATGGATGTCAGCAGCACACACACACACCAGCAGTCATTCAGTTCTGTCTTTGACACAGATCAGAATACATGGAAGCTTTGTGCGTCAGACGGCAGAAACAAGCCCAGCCTAACCCTTGTCTCAATCTTACAATAAATAGCAGAACGCAAGCACTGCGCGCACAAGAGCTCAAGATCCACTGCTGACATCTCCAAGTAGGGTTGGGAAAGACTCCTGTCTCAAAGCCTAGAGAACTGCTGCCAGTCAGTGTAGGGCAGCCTCCCCCAGCCTGGTGCCCTCCAGATGTTTTGGACTACAACATGCTGGCTGGAGTTGATGGGTGTTGAAGTATTTGCCTTCCTACCTGAGGACAGCATGAAGTACACGTACAGCAAGTGCAACTTTGTGGCTCGGCTGGAAGTGAAGGTGAATGGGCTCAAGGCATGACTCTCCACTCCAACTTATTGGGTGAAAGGTTTGTAGAGGAGAGGTAGACGGCCCTCTCCTAAAAGAGTACCAGAAGGATGATATTTCCAAAGAAGAGGAAGAAAACAAAGGGCAAGACGCAGGGGAGTGGAACAAAGTGACACATAGAACAAAAAGAATCAAGGGACGTTCTGTGCCGCTGGAGCTAATAACCAGTACTAGGCACTTCCCATGGAGGGTGACCCTGGGCCACCTGAAGGTGAAATGCCATGCTATGCTCCACAGCACACTAGGGGAGATACTCAGGCCCAAATGGATGGGAGGAATTTAACCACCCCCCCGAGGAGGAGCAGATGTGTGGTAGTCGTTGGAGACTGCCTACCGAGAGGAACATCTCATCTCAAGAAGTGTGTTGCCTTTCTGGAGCATGTATTCAAGATGGAAGGGAAAGGCTGCCAAGGCTCATCAAAGCAACCCACTACTATCCTTTCCTGCTGATCTATGTGAGAACAATGATACAGCCAGAGGAAATGTTGGATGGATCTCCAAAGACTATGAGGCACTGGGTAGGAAAGTGAAGGAATTAGGTGCACACGTGGTGTTTTCATCAATCCTTCCTGTCGAAGGTCAGGGCATCGGGTAGGGAAAGAAGGATAGTGAAAGTGAACAACTGGCTTTGCTGATGATGTCACTGGGGAAGTTTTAGTTTCATATGGACCTATGATACCAATGTGAAGAACTCCTTGCGGATTATGGGGTGCACTTCATGGGGACAGGAAGAATGTTATTGGCAGGAACTCTGTGAACCTGATCAAGAGGGCTTTAAACTAGTCCGCGGGAGGGCGGGGGCAAAAGCCTAAAGCTAACCACGGATCCAAGTGTTAGGGAGAAGAACACAAGAGACAAAGTAGGAGGTAAGCCAGTGGAGGTGGAGCTCAGTTATTTGCAGGCAAATATAGCAGCCGAACCAGGAAGGTGCAACACCCATGACTTCTGGTATATACTAATACATGGAGCATGCAAAATGAACAGGATGAACTTAAAATCCTAATACAGGATGATAAGTACAATCTAATAGGTATCACTGAAATATGGTGGAATGAGACTCACAACTGGAATATAGCAATTGAAGGGTTGTTCAAAACAAATAGACCCAACAGAAAGGGAGGGGGAATAGCATTATTTATAAAGAATATATACACCAGAAGGCTAAAGAAAGAACAAGGGGTTCTGCTGTCCTGGACTTAATCCTGACCAATAGGGAAGAACTAGTTGAAGTGAAAGTGGAAAGAACCTTGAGGGAAAGTGACCATGTCATCTTGGAATTTGTGACAGCAAGGGATGGGGATTTTAGGAGAGCCGATTTCAAAATCTCAGAGAAAGGTCTGGTAGGATCTCATGGTTAGAAATTCTAAAGGAGAAAATAATTCAAAAAGGATGGAAGATTCAGAAAACTGAAATAATGAAGGCACAAAACTGCAAACTATTCTCATGAGAAGGAAAAACAGGGGTCCTGAAGAAGCAGTGTGGCTGCACAGAGGGGTCTCTGATGAGCTGAGACTCAAAATGGATATGTATAGAAGATAGAAGGAGGGACATATAACCAAGGAGCAGTACAACAGAGTAGCCCAAACCTGTAAGGATGGTATCAGGAAGGCAAAGGCCTAGAATAAACGGAAGCTTGCGAGAGACACTGGGCCTATTCACACGCACACGGGAGGAGGGTGGTTAGGGGAACTACAGAGGAAGCTGGTTAGCAAAACCACTACATTGGGACCTGTCACATGGTTCTGCTACCACCACCCCCATAGATACCGAGCGAGCTTACCAAGTGGTTAGGGTGCATCCCAACATCCTCCATTTTGCGAATGGGTTCCCAGTGGCCGCTCCATTGTCTGGAATGGCTATGTGACCATAGAGAAAGTCCACGATGGCTAGAGCGTCACCTGCACTAGTGGATGCTCTAGCTGGCGGACTCCATGGTTATGGCCTGAAGGTCCTCTGGGGCCCATTTTAACCACCTGGGACCCCGACTATGCGGTAAGCCTCCCTGGGCCCCTTAACCCTTTTGCAGGGGGTGGTTACTGGGGTGGCCTAGTAACCATGCGGAATGTGGTTTTCTTCCCCCATATGACACATTAAGCCACCATGGTTACCGGAAATTCCGAAACCACCATGGCTTAGTGTGACATCTGAACAGGCCCACTATAAACAACAAAAAGGGTTTGGGGCTACTATGTTAGCAGCAAGAGGAAGATCAAGGAAGGGGTAGGTCCACTGCTTAGGGAAGATGGTGAATTGTTAACAGGTGACAAAGAGAAGACAAAACTACTCAACTCCTATTTTGCCTCAGTTTTCTCCCACAAGGGAAGTTGTGTTTAGCCTGGGACAAGTAGAACAAATGATCTACAGAGGGAATTGCAGCCCAGGGTAAGTCAGGAGATATTTAGAGAACACCTTGTTGTTGTTCAGTCGTGTCCGACTCTTCGTGACCCCATGGACCATAGCACGCCAGGCCTTCCTGTCCTGCGCTCTCTCCCAGAGTGTGCTCAAGTCCATATTCATTGCATCGGTGATGCTATCTAGCCATCTCATCCTCTGCCGTCCCCTTCTCCTTTTGCCTTCAATCTCTCCCAGCATCAGGGTCTTTTCCAGTGACTTTTCTCTTCGCATTACGTGGCCAAAATATTTGAGCTTCAGCTTCAGTATCTGTCCTTCCAATGAGCAGTCAGGGTTGATTTCCTTTAGGATGGACTGATTTGACCTCCTTGCAGTCCAGGGGACTCGTAAGAGTCTTCTCCAGCATCACAGTTCAAAAGCATCAATTCTTGGGCGCTCAGCCTTCCTTATAGTTCAGCTCTCACAGCCATATGTTGCTACTGGGAAAACTATAGCTTTGATTAGACGGACCTTTGTCGGCAAGGTGATGTCTCTGCTTCTTACTATGCTGTCTAGGTTTGCCATAGCTTTCCTCCCAAGGAGCAAGCATCTTTTAATTTCATGGCTACAGTCACCGTCTGCGGTGATCTTGGAGCCCAAGAAAATAAAATCTGTCACTGCTTCCATTTCTTCCCTTCTATATGCCAGGAAGTGATGGGGCCAGATGCCATGATCTTAGTTTTGTTAATGCTGAGTTTCAAACCAGCTTTTGCACTCTCCACTTTCATCCTCAACAAGAGGCTCTTTAGATCCTCTTTGCTTTCTGCCATTAGGGTGGTATCGTCTGCGTACCTGAGGTTGTTGATAATTCTCCCGGCAATCTTAATTCCGACCTGTGATTCATCCAACCCAGCGTTTCTCATGATGTATTCTGCATATAAATTAAATAAACAGGGTGACAATATACAGCCTTGTCGTACTCCTTTCCCAATTTGGAACCAATCGGTTGTTCCATGTCTGGTTCTTACTGTTGCTTCTTGACCCTCGTACAGGTTTCTCAGGAGACAGGTAAGGTGGTCTGGTACTCCCATCTCTTTCAGAATTTGCCACAGTTTGTGGTGATCCACACAATCAAAGGCTTTAGCGTAGTCAATGAAGCAGAAATAGACGTTTTTCTGGAATTCTCTTGCTTTCTCCATGATCCAGCGAATGTTGGCGATTTGATCTCTAGTTCCTCTGCCTCTTCAAAAACCCGCTTGTACTTCCGTAGTTCTCAGTTCACATGCTGCTGAAGCCTAGCTTGTAGGATTTTGAGCATCACCTTGCTGGCATGTGAAATGAGCGCAATTAGTTTGAACACTCTTTGGCATTGCCCTTCTTTGGAATTGAAATGTAAACTGACCTTTTCAAGTCTTGTGGCCATTGTTGAGTGTTCCAAATTTGTTAGCATATTGAATGCAGCACTTTAACAGCATCATCTTTTAGGATTTAAATAGCTCAGCTGGAACACTGTCATCTCCGCTAGCTTTGTTGTTAGTAATGCTTCCTAAGGCCCACTTGACTTCACTCTCTAGGATGTCCGGCTCAAGTTCAGTGACCACACTATCATGGCTATCAGGGACATTCAGATCTTTCCTGTATAGTTCTTCTATTTATGCTTTCCACCTCTTCTTAATCTCATCTGCTTCTCTTAAGTCCCTGCCTTCTTTGACCTTTATCATGCCTGTCTTTGCACAAAACGTTCCCTTGAGATCTCCGATTTTCTTGAAGAGATCTCTAGTCTTTTCCATTCTGTTGTTTTCTTCAATTTCTTTGCATTGTTCATTTAAGAAGGCCTTCTTGTCTCTCCTTGCTATTCTCTGGAACTCTGCATTCAGTGGGATATATCTTCCCCTTTCTCCCTTGCTTTTCGCTTCCTTTCTTTCCTCAGCTACTTGTAAAGCCTCCTCAGACAGCCACTTGGCTTTCTTGCATTTCTTTTTCTTTGGGATGGATTCAGTTGCTGCCTCCTGAACAATGTTACGCACCTCCGTCCATAGTTCCTCAGGCACTCTGTCTATCAGGTCTAAGCTCTTAAATCTATTCCTCACCTCCACCGTATATTCATAAGGGATATGATTTAGGTCATACCTGCATGGTTAATGGTTTTCCCTACGTTCTTCAATTTAAGCTGAAATTTTTCAACAAGAAGCTCATGACCTGAGCCACAGTCAGCTCCAGGTCTTGTTTTTACTGACTGTATAGAGCTTCTCCATCTTTGGCTGCAAAGGACATAATCAATATGGTTTCGATGTTGACCATCTGGTTATGTCCATGTGTAGAGTCGCCTCTTGTGCTGTTGGAAAACAGTGTTTGCTATGATCAGCGTGTTCTCTTGGCAAAACTCTATTAGCCTTTGTCCTGCTTCATTTTGTACACCAAGGCCATGCTTGCCTGTTATCCCAGTGATTTCTTGACTTCCTACTTTAGCATTGAAATCCCCTATGATGAAGAGGACATCTTTTTTTTTTGGTGTTAGTTCTAGAAGGTGTTGTAGGTCTTCATAGAACCGATCAACCTCAGCTTCTTCGGCATCAGTGGTTGGGGCATAGACTTGAATTACTGTGACGTTGAATGGTTTGCCTTGGATTTGTACTGAGATCATTCTGTCGTTTTTGAGATTGTACCCCAGTATTGCTTTCCCCACCCTTTTGTCGACTATGAGTGCTACTCCATTTCTTCTAAGGGATTCTTGCCCACAGTAGTAGATATGATGGTCACCTGAATTAAATTTGTCCATGCTTGTCCATTTTAGTTCGCTGATTCCCAAGATGTCGATGTTCAATCTTGCCATCTCATATCTGACCACCTCCAGCTTACCTTGATTCATTGATCAAAAAGCTTTTGACAAAGACCTGTCATCAAAGACTGCTGAACAAAGTAGGTAGTCATGGGATAAGAAGCCAGGTTCTCTTATGAATCAGTAACAAGTTAAATAATAGGAAGCAGAGAGTAGGAATAAATGGACAGTTATTGCAATGGAGGGATGTAAACAGTGGGATCCGCAAAGGATCTGTATAGGACCAGTGCTTTTTAACTTGTTCATAAGTGATCTGGAGTTCAGAGTGAGCAGTGAGGGGGCTCCCCTTCATGGATCACTGCCTTGTTGTGGCGAAGGGGCCTGCGTAACTCAGTGAAGCCATAAGCTATGCTGTGCAAGGCCACCCAAGACCAACAGGTCATGGCGGAGAGTTCTGACAAAATGTGGTCCACTGGAGAAGGAAATGGCAACCCACTCCAGTATGCTTGCCAAGAAAACCCCATGGAATGTATCACAAGGCTAAAAGAGATGACACCGGAAGATGAGCCCCTCAGGTCTACTACTGGGGAAGAGCAGAAGGAATTTCCAAGTAGCGCCAGAAAGAGTGAAGTGGCTGGGCCAAAGCCTAAAGGACACTCAGAGAACACCTAGCTACTTTAAATTAGTGCAAATCTCCAGAGCTAGATTAATTACATCCCTGAGTGCTGAAGACAGAGCTAAATGTCTGTAATGTTTGACACTTTCTGGAGAACAGGTGAGCTTCCAGAAGATTGGAGATGGGCAAATGTTGTCTCCACTTTCCAGAAGGGGGAGAACATGGATCCAAGGAACTACAGACCAGTCAGCCTGATGTCAATACTGACCAGAATTCTAGAAGATATTATTAAGTGATTGGTCTGTGAGCGTCTAGAAATAGTAGAAGGTGTCAACATGGGTTTGTCAGGAATATGTCATGCCAGACCAACCTTATCTCTTTTTTTGATAGAATTACTAGTTTGGTAGATCGGGGGAATTACATGGACATAGTATATCTTGATTTGAGCAATGCATTTGAGAAGGTTTCCCATAATATCCTTGATTTTAAAATGTGGGTGCTACTACTGTTAGGTGGATCCACAGCTGGTTGAGCAACTGTACTCAATGAGTGCTCATTAATGGCTCAGCATCCTCCTGGAGGGAGGTCTTGAGTGGAATGCCACCAGGCTCTGTCTGTCCTAGGCCCTGCGCTATTCAACATTTTTATAAATGCCCTGCAAAAGGGTGTAAAAAGGTTGCATATCAGCTTTACAGATGACACAAAGTTAGGAGAGATAGCCAACATCACAGAAGGTAGGCTATTCAAAGCAATCTTGGCAGGCTGGAACACTGCTGAAATTAATTCTTCCACTTTTTTACCATTCTCATACAATTTGATAGAAAAAGAATTGCTTCCAAAAAATAAATTTGAAAGAGAGGAAAATTTCAGACATGTTCTCATGGGTTGTGTTTGGGGTACTTGTACTTACCTTACTTATGAGGTGTCCAAACAGTATGCATAAGTGTCCTGTCGTCCATTATATAATCATTTCTCCAGCAGCCTGTATCCTCCTTGGCTTCCTGCACTTTAATTCAACCCCATCATGAGGCAATTCCTCCCATAGGGCTTTTTCAGAACAAGAAGTGCAAACAGCCTGGGAGGCTCCAGAACAATGGGGAGATGTGTAATAGAAAGAAAAAATGTACACAGCACCCTCAGCCACCTCACGGTGATTGAATAAGCTAACAAACACCACCAAAACACATTCAAAATAAATTATAAATGCCCTGAGAATGAGGCAGAAAAATGGAAGCCTCTTTCAAGGGGGAAGAACACTTTCAGGAAAACAGAGGACAGATTTTGGCACGGCACTACCTCCACTTCTTCCTTGGAGCTGCAGCCAACAGTGCCCCCGTCACACCCATGATAGGTCTTTCAGGGAAGTAACGATATTATAAGATATATCCACAATCACCCCCACAGAAATTTAACATTTGGAAGACATCGGGGAAGGTGCTGAGCCCTGAAGAATGGTAACTAGAGATGATCCAAAATTTCTCAGAAGACATTTTTCTCAGAAAAGATTTGAGATTATTGTTTTTACACCCCTCATTTTGCAGAATTTTCTCCATTTTTTTCACCATTTGGGGGAGGTCATGGCCACCTTCCCTTTCTCCCCACAGTGTCACAGACACAGTTCCCTTAGCCCCCACTTCACTTCAATGCCCAAACATACACAGATGAGAGGCTTCAGTCTACACCTTTTAATCCATTTGGGGGTTGGACTCGATGGCCTTGTAGGCCCCTTCCAACCCTACTATTCTATGATTCATTACTTCACAGGGTCATACAGATGCAAATTCTCAGAGACTCTCCATCTACAAAGGAATGCCTTCAGGGGATTCAAATGGAATTTAGGGGAGTTGCCCGCCGTTTGAAGAGGGAGGCGGTCTCCCTAGCCTAACTTAAGAGGGGGAAGTCCTTCTCTTGTCGGGAGGCCTCTAAGTGCAGCTTTTCATGCAAGGCCAATGGGGTAGACTGTCTAAGTTCCGCCCTGGCCTTCTCTCTCTTTGCTCTGCACCTGGCATCTATTAGGTCAATTTCCTGTTTTTGCTGCCTCTTGGGGGGGGGGGTTGAGGACGGACCGTCAAGCTCAGCCATCTGGACGTTTGTGACCTGAGAAGCCGGCCTACTCATATCTGGACTAGCCTGGGAAAACACCTCCCCCATGTCTGATGGTTCTCCTTCAGAATCTGAACTGCTATCCCACTGCTGCACTCAGAAACACCCCTGACACGCAGTGCCTGAGAATGTCACTAGGTATGGGGCATTGTGGAAAATGCAAAATGTTGCCCAGGCTGTCGACAAAGGTGCTCCTGTTACCACTTGCAGTGCCAGTACAAAAAAACAAAAACCCTGAGGGAAAAAAGGAAGAAGATGTGCTATACCCTACCAGTAAAGAGACTTACCTGTGAGAAACTCTTGGGAGAATGTCTTCTCCCCCTGGAGAAATTTGGTAAAATCCCCCCCCCCCATTTCTCTGCCCACAATTAGGGTGGAGAATTTTAAGAGGCCATTTGCACACAGCTCTACAGATAATATTGGCAGGGAGATATTCTCAGAGCAGGGAATGAAGGAAGCCCTGAGAATTCCTCTTCCTTCCTTCTCACCTGTAGAGATTTCTGCAGGAGAGTGTCAGTTAGTAGCCATTTTCTGAGATGGCTCAAAGGAAGGGGTCTCCTCCAGTTTCAGGATATCCTAGGACTCCTCCTTTAATGCAGAAGTTGCTGAGTCCAAGTCCTGAGCCATGACAGGTCCTTAATTCAAAGTTTACCATCTACAGATAGACCTTTGAGGAATGCAAGACAACAAACAGAGAGAAGATGAGGCAAGGATGACAAAGGATGTTTCTTCTAACCTTGCTGCAAAACCGCTCAATCAGAAAATGGGGGGGGGGGCACATTCTGTATTTGCTTTTGTTGGAGGGACTCGGGCCATGAGTCACTTAACCTGAACTTGAAAGGTTAATATGTACCTGAGTCAGGTGGGAGGGGATCTCTGGGAGATTGTATTGCCCTTTCCTTGTCTCCTCCCCCTGCTCTCTATTCTTTTTCCCCCTTCAAGGGATACTGACCATGGGGCTGACCCCAGCCAACTTACCTCGAGATGTAAGCTTGTTATATCTCAAGTAAAGTCTGTTCTTAACCCACCACTTGAGTATGTTTTGTCTACATCCGTGGCTACTGACGGGGGGAGAGTGATTAGGACTTCAGCTTTAAAGGCAACATATATCATTTTCTGCATTATTTCTTTGCCTTGCAATCTGGCAATGTCTTTGGCCTAACAGAATTCTCCTGGGACTCCCCCTGCATTCAACTGTTAAATACCCATCAGAGTGCTGAAGAAAAAAGTTAATTGATGGTGACTGATCTAACCACCCAGAGCACCAAATACAATAATATAATAAAAAGACTGATTTACAGTTTGGGTCAAATCATATCATATGTCCTATTTTTCCCATGTAGAAATGTCTCTGACTTAAATATATATGTAGGTTTCTGCATGCCTCTGACTGAATACCCTCTTCTAAAAAGGGTTCTGTTAACATGTAATAGTCTGGGGAAGGATTTAATATGAAAATTTCTCTCTCAATTAGCAGCCTCCTCTCAGGTTATTAAGCTAAGCCATGCAGGTCTGAGAATTTTCAGTTTAAATCTTGTATTTATTTTTTGTTGTTGTGTCTATTTAGACTAATTGGGCGAACAGATTAGAATGGGCTAATTCATGAGGGAAAAGTAGTACCCATAACTGTAGGTTAATTGCTGGTAAATGTTACACCGACAGCCTTGGTTATGTTGATTAATGGGCTCAGCGGACAGCTGAGAAATCGCTAGGGCTGTTGGAAAAGATCATTAGCAGTTTTAAGGCTTTGGACTATTGTGATGGGCACGCAGTTGTTCGCAAGGTTCCTAATGCTGTTCATCAATATTTTATATGTGGACAGTTTGGTCCACGGTCCTGCTAAAATGGCCACTATTGCTGCAGTTCAACCTGCACCAACACAAGCTACTCAGTGATATCTAGGGATGGCGGAGAATTTCTCCCCGAAACTTTGGGGGGCCGAGCGCCAACGTGTTCGGCCCCCCGAACAAGTTTTGGGGAGAAATTCTCCGCCGCCCCCCGCCCCCCCCCCCGGGACGGGACTTACCTTTGGCAAATGTCCCTCCCGGCGGCGGATCCGGCCGGCGGTTCGTCGGGTCTTCATCCGGGGCGGGAGCGGCAGCCGGTCTTTCAACCAGCTGCCACCGCCGCCATTCCAATAAAAGGGGGAAAAAACCCGCCCCCGTGATAGGCTACGTGACGATTAACGTAGCCTATCACGGCTAGATTTGCAAAGTCAGCCGTGATAGGCTACGTAAATCATCACGTAGCCTATCACGGGTGACTTTAAAAAAAAAAAAACAGCGCGTACGGATAATGGCGGCCCCCATAGGGAGCTGCCATTCACGTTCCTTATTTGGTCGCTGTAGTGTACGTAAAGATTACGTAGACTACGGCGAAAATAAGGGCAACGCTATTTGTACTGCCCTTATTTTCGCTGTAGTCTACGTAAAGATTTACGTAGACTACACCGACCAAATAAGGAACGCGAATGGCGGCTCCCTATGGGGGCCGCCATTTGCGTACGCGCTTTTTTTTTTTTTTAAAGTCACCCGTGATAGGCTACGTGACGATTAACGTAGCCTGTCACGGCTGACTTTGCAGATCTAGCCGTGATAGGCTACGTAAATCATCACGTAGCCTATCACGGGGGCGTTTTTGTTTTTGTTTTACTTTTAATTTCGCGGCTGGGCGAGGCGAGGCGCCTCCTCCCCGGCCTGAATTTCGGCCGGGTGAGGCAGGAAGCCTCCCCCCCTGGCCTGAATTTCGCGAGGAGGGCAGCGAAGCGCCTCCCCCCCACCGCGAAAAGCTGCGAGACCAGGTAAGTGACTTTCGTGCACCCCTAGTGATATCTACACTACGCTATAGGTGTTATACTAGTTCAGTGCCAGCTCCAGGTTTTGGAGGGCCCTTGGGTAAGACACCTGCAATGGGCCCTCTCCCTCAGTGAGTCTACCTTCTCAGTGCCATTGTCACCAGCTGGAATTGCTCCTCCACCTCTTTCTCATCAATGCTGCCACTTGCTTGCTTGACATGCAGAGAGTTACTGAATAAGTAGGCAATGGCATCAGCTCCTCCTCCTTACCGCCGCTATTGTCTGGGCCACAACAAGAGGCAGGTGAACAAACAGGTTGCAATGGTGTAGAGGAGGAGCAAGTCCAGGGGGGCTCTTGTCAGTAGGTGCCCAACCGTGCCTTTCCTTGATGTCAGCCCTGTCCTAGTTTAACTGTCCTGCCCCTCTCCTCACCCCCCTGCAAATCTAAGGAAGTGTATATTGGTGACAGGGCTGAGAATTCAACGCAGAGATTCCTAGGCCCATGCAGAACTACAGTTCCTGGGATCCTCTGGAAAGAGGGAATGACTGTTCCACCAGATTAAAGTGCAGACATTCCCAGTATCCTCATTGACAACACAGTAAATATTTTTAAAGAAGAATTGCAGCAACAGTGGCAACTAATCCGTATAGCTCCCCCACCATTTACCCAATTATATTATCACCCATCCACAATAAGTTCCCCTAGGAATTGTGTATGGGAAGCACCATTCATATCTGACATGAGTGAACGGTTCCAATACCGAAATAACTTGTTTTATGATAGAAAAGCCTGACACGTAAATTTGTAAGAGTGAAGGGAAAGGAGCCGACCTATGACCTAATGAGATAAGTTAATACTCAAGAACGCTGCATCCAGGACCAGAAAGCATGGGTTCGAACATGGGTTCCAGGTAGGTGCTGCCACTTTTTTCTCTCTCCTCAGCTCTGAACTTGGCCACAAATAAAAACAAACCAACCATGAATTTATGGCGACTGTCATGCTTACATAATAGTTTTGAATAGAGGAGAAGATGCAACCAATCAATTCAGTAGGAAGTAAGACACAAATCTAGGTTTCCCATGAGGAAGGGCCACATTGTAACGATCCTTCAGAGACATCACTGTCCAAGGGATGGTAGTGGTTTTGATCAGTGCTGGCTCTAGATTTTTGAGGGCCTTGGGCAAGACGCCCCTCCCTCAGTAGGTCTACCTGCTCACTGCTGTTGTCACCCGCTGCTACTCTTCCTCCTCCTCTTCTTTCTCATCACTGCCACCACTTGCTTGCCTGAGAGGTGGAGAGCCAGTGAGCAAGTAGGCCATGGCATCTCCTCTCCTCCTTCTCACCACCACTGTTACATGTTATTCCCATGTAAGAGTGCACAGGCTTGCAGTCTAAGCCCCACCTGAGCACACCCCAGAGGCAAAGATTAGCTCAGTGGGTCCCTAAATTGGCCAGAGCCTTGACACCAGTTAGTGCTGGCCATGGAATAAATGTTGTGCTAGATGCCAGGTTGATACCAAAACACCATTAATAAATTAGTCCACAGGGCTCTATTTATGAAAGCATTGGAGAATCTTACTGCCCCCTCCCAGGATTCCCCCTTTTCTCCCTGCAAATGTTGTAGCAGATAGAGTGGTTTCTTTTTTAACGTTTCTTCATTAAAACATAAAGTATTTTAACATAATTCATTAAGACATAAAGGTTGTACTCTTGGACAAAAAGAGCAATAAACATTGGTCCAACCTGTTGAACAGCTGCCTGGCCTAATGTGGTACTTGCTGAAGAGCAATACTGCCATCTACCGGAGAATAGTGAAATAGCCTTAGCAAGTGGGATAGCTGTGCTTAAAGTGTCATACTTAAATCATTTTCTGATGAGTGGAACAGTGTTGCTTTCCTACAACCCTGATACTTTAAAGAAAAAATGAAGGCCGCTTAGAGGTGTATTACCAAGGCTTTAAGAAAATGTGAAAGCCAACAGGGGAAGCAAGGGAATGCTTGGGGAAGATGCTTGTCCACTAAAGATGGATGAATCCGATAATTTTGGTTTCTCTCAGTTTCTCATTTTTCCAATCTTAAATTAGGTTCATCCTAAACTTTGATAATTTTTCCAATCTAAAATTCAGCTCATCCTGAACTCTGAGAATTTTTCCAGTCCTTAGTTTAGGTTCATCTCAAATGTTGTGATTTTTTAAAAGTTAGTATGAGAATTCATATGCATTTTTGTATGCATTTCTCCTAATACATGCAGTTTTGTACAGAATTTTGCCTAAATACACATTTTTGCAGGAACTTCTAATATAATGCATATTTAAATGTTATTTTCACGAATACACAAATTTTTCTGTGCTTCCCCTAATATATGCATTCTTGTATGCATTGTTTTGTATTGAAGAACTCCACTGCAAAATTCAGAGGAGTGGGAATTTCAAAGGATAACTGAGTTTTGGTTTGCGTATTGGTTTGGAAGTATGACATTAGATAAGTACACATTAAAATGCAAATCAAACAAATTTCTCCCCCATCTCTAAGGTGCTGTCCTCATCCATATACGTCTGTTGTATCTTAATAGATAGCTTCTCTGCTATGTGTTTACAGACTCCACGGCAGTGAAAATCATGGGCAACTCAACCTAGTGCAGCTGCTGCAGAAGCAAACTGAACTGCAAGGTGGGCAAATGATGAAACTATAGAAAAGGATTAGAATGACACACAGCCTGAATGTCTCATAAAAATTAAAGCCGCCATTGGCCAGGGATCTCTATGGGCACAGAGTGCTGTTGCTCTACCCCTTGGCATCACTATGGCAAAATCAAGTGTGCTTTGCAGTGGACTTTAGTGTGGACAGCCAGTTCAGTTTTAGATCAAAGGCGCCAAGAAGGACCGTGATGGTGTCGAACCTTTTTCTGCCTCTATGGGTGATTGACGGGCATGGCATTAGGAATGGCCACAGTTAGGCATGTGACCATAACTGTCAGTACTTTCTACATCTAATTTTCATCTGACCTCACTGTTTACAGTTCTCTCCTTGCCCCCCTCCCCGCCCTGAACTGTATAAAAACCTGGAATTCTCAGTAACAGGCTATGCATCTTATGAAGTGGACTATAGTCTACAAAGCTTAAAAATAATGACAGAATCCTACTGGGAAGCCCATCAGCCTCCGAACCCGGAGGCTGACAGGCATCTTATGCAGAGTGGGAGGAGCGTGGAGGCAATCTTTGCCTCCCACTGTGCATATTTGCTAGACAGACGATTTTGCCCATCTGGCTGGGGCTGTGTGACACAGGACGGAAGGAGGCTGAGGAGCCCTGAGGATTCTTCATAAGCCGGTCACCCCAGCCCCCTCCCCATCCACAGAAACACCCCTTTTCTGCCCTCTTTTGCGATGTCAGAGAGGCAGCTGGTGCAGTTCTCTCTGTGCTGGCTGCAAAGGGGAGGGTGTGAGGAGCTCGGGCTCCTAGGTCCAAGTGCTGTCTCTGACCTTGGATCCAGGAATCCAAGAAATTCTATGCCCCCACCCCAGACCCTGCTGGATGCAGGATTTACCTTCTGCAAGAGGAAGGGCTCTGCTTGCTGAACATCCCTCCACCCAATCTTGGGGTTCCCCCTCCCCCCATAGCTCATCTCATTCTGCAGGGCCCCCTGACTCTCTGTGTAGCATTTTCAGGGGGCTGGAGGGGATGCCATGGGAAGGAGGAAGTGAGGAAATCCATTTCCATCAGTGCAGTTGACTCAGCATAAATCCAGATCCAACCCACTGTCTTTAAGGTGCCACAAGACTCTGTTTTTTCTGCAGTAGACTTAGGGAGCAATCATATGGCCGCTAGTCAGTGGCTAGATGGCCATAGGATATCTTGTTTTCTGGGAACCAACCTCAGAGCCTGCGCTCCAAGGTCAGTTCCTGGAGAACCGACCTTCCTCCACTTCTGCATTGCCTCGCAGGCAGCACGGAAAAGCCCTGTGCTCTGCGCTCACAAGAGTGTGGAGCGGCCAAAATGGGCATTCCCAGGGGGCGTTCCAGGGTGGAAATGCCTGTACAACACATCCAATGTGTCGTACAGCAGCCTCCTCCCCCACTCTGCCCTCCCGCGGCTAGACAGCTGCAATCGTCTGTCTAGCGGAAAATGTAGGGCAGGAGAAGTGCAGAGGGAACGATCCCCTTCATGCTTCTCCTGCCCTGCATTGCATAGGCGGTTGCCTCCGGGTTTGGAGGCAGACGCCTATCTGCATAGGATTGTGCCCTAAAATGGCTACCCTCTGTAATGTGAATGTTTGGATGCATGTAAAGGGGCAAGAAAAAAGGAAGGCACATGGGCTCTGTGTATGTGTGTGTGTTTGCCAAGGAAGGGAAACATTTAAACGTTGCATCTTAATTTCTAGCAAACTTATTCTAGTCAACACCTAGATACTTCAAGATAAAGTTTGGAAAGTTTGGATAAATAGTTTTCATTTTATTAAGATTTAGAATGTCCAGCCTTTAATAAATGTGAGATGAAGTTTTAACTTTTAATTCTGATTATTTAGATCATTGCTATTTTTTGGTTTGGTTGTAATCTTACATTGATGTTATTATGTATTTTAATTATTTTGTATACTGCTTTGAGGGTCTTGGCTGGAACTAGGCATAAAACAGTAACATAACAAGAAGCCTAGTAAAAATGTATTTTGTGCCTGGATAATTCAAGGTTTAAGATTACTGGATTAAGTACAGGCAAAATTAGAGTTAACAAACATAGGATGGCTGTTGAAAACAGCAATATTGTGTCTTGTTCCTACTTCTGTGCCCCATAATGGCTCATAAGAAAATGTTCAGTGTGATGTCATAGAATCATAGAATAGTAGGGTTGGAAGGGGCCTACAAGGCCATCGAGTCCAACCCCCTGCTCAGTGCAGGAATCCAAGTCAGAGCATTCCTGACAAATGGCTGTCCAGCCTCGTCTTGAAGGCCTCCAGTGTGGGAGAGCCCACCACCTCCCCAGGTAATTGGTTCCATTGTCGTATTGCTCTTACAGTCAGGAAGTTTTTCCTGATGTTCAGCCGGAATCTGGCTTCCTGTAACTTGAGCCCATTCTTCCATGTCCTGCACTCTGGGATGATCAAGAAGAAATCCTGGCCTTCTTCTCTGTGACAACCTTTCAAGTACTTGAAGAGTGCTATCATATCTCCCCTCAGTCTTCTCTTCTCAAGGCTAAACATGCCCAGTTCTTTCAGTCTCTCTTCATAGGGCTTTGTTTCCAGTCCCCTGATCATCTTTGTTGCCCTCCTCTGAACCCTCTCCAGTTTGTCTGCATCCTTCTTAAAGTGTGGTGCCCAGAACTGGACGCAGTACTCCAGATGAGGCCTAACCAGTGCTGAGTAGAGGGGAACTAGTACTTCCCGGGATTTGGAAGCTATGCTTCTATTAATGCAGCCCAAAACAGCATTTGCCTTTTTTGCAGCCACATCACATTGTTGGCTCATATTCAGCTTGTGATCGACAACAATTCCAAGATCCTTCTTGCGTGTAGTGTTGTTGAGCCATGTATCCCCCATCTTGTAACTGTGCATTTGGTTTCTTTTTCCTAGGTGCAGAACTTGGCATTTATCCCTATTAAATGTCATTCTGTTGTTTTCTGCCCAGCGCTCCAGTCTATCCAGATCACTTTAAATTTTGTTTCTGTCTTCCAAAGTATTAGATATCCCGCCCAATTTTGTGTCATCTGCAAATCTGATCAGCATTCCCTGCACCTCCTCCTCGAAGTCAAATGATAACAGATGACAAAGAAAAGGCTGAAGTGCTCAATTCCTACTTTGGCTCAGTCTTCTCCCAAAAGAGGGTCTATGACCCCCTGGAAAAGGCGAAGTACAGGCTGAAGGGGCAGGATTGCAGCTTGAGATCTTGAGTTTCCTTCTCAAAGCTTCAAAGTCTGATGTGATCTCTTCGTAGCTCCGCTTGGCGGTATCATTTGTTCCCATATGGATGAGAAGAAAGGGATACCTGTCAGTGGGCTTTATGAGTGCAGGCAACCTTTCAGTCACATCTCTAATCTGTCCTCCCGGGAGACAACATACCTGGCGAGTCCACGGGTCTTCGCAACATACTTGGGTCTCGATCCCATGCAGCAAGGAGTCTCCCACTACTACCACTCTTCTCTTCTTCTTCTTGTAGGCCTGAGTTTCATCGCCTCTGTTTGACTGACCTTCAGCCTCTTGCTCACTCTCATGCAGGTTCCCCTGTGATTCTTCCTCTGCAGGCCGTCCTCCAGTCTCATCTGCAAGTACCTGGAATCGGTTCCACAGCTCCACTGCTTCCATGGTGCAGAGTGGCATCTAGTTCTTCTTCTCCTGTCACCCTTTTCCAAGGAGTATCCTCTACTCCATTTTCTTCACCTCAGCATTTCCCACTGCCTCATCTTGCTGTTGCTCTTCAAGCTTCTGGTCTTCCCTTTGCTGCTGTAGTTCCCCCATTCTGTCCAAGAACTCTTCATGTTCTCTTATTCCCCAGAGGGTCAACAGTCGCCACTCCAGTCCACTTACTTTTTCTTCCAGCAGCGTGATCAACTTGCACTTGTTGCAGGTGTAGGCCATGTTGTTCTCAGGCAAGAAAACAAACGTTGCACACACCTTGCAGGTCACCACCACTGGAGAGTCTCGTCCTTCCATAGCCTCTGTTCCCTTTTTGTGTCTAGCTTTGTGATTGTTCTAGACTAGCCTGTGCCTGCTCCTCTACTCAGTAGAGGTTAAAAGCAGAGTCCCACTGGTGTGAAAGTGTGTGTTACAAGACAAATAAATGGAAAAAAGTTAGTTAAAAAAATAATAAAAAAAGAAAATTAAAAAATGTTAGGAGCCTCCCCCTGGCCAACTCCCCTGGCCAACTCCTGTTTGCTCCCCCTGTGTGCTCGCTCTGTTGGCTCGCTCTCTGGGAGCTTGCCTGCTTCTGTAGTCCCTGGACCAGCTGGAGCAGCTTGCTCTGCTCTGCTCTGCTCTGCTCTGCTGGGAGGCGGGAAACAGACTGAAGCTTCCCGCCCGGTCAGCTGCTGGGACTTTGAACCATTGCAGCAATGTTGTAGGACAAGCCTTCAGAGGACTCAAAGTAGAGGTGCTTCAGTTCTAGGCTGCTGGTGGAGGAAAATGTTGTGGCTGTGATCACAGCACATTTGATGGTGCACAACATTTGTGAGATGAAATGTTCATCTCTACCACTCGTTCAAATCTTCACCAAGGTTGGCCGTAGAATCCCTGTCCAAATGTCTGGAGACGGTGAGTGGCTGGATGGGGAGGAATAAGCTGAAGCTGAACCCTGACAAGACCGAGGTACTTTTGGTGGGAGACAAGAGGAGGCTGGGGGATGTTGACCTGGTGTTGAATGGGGTACGGCTACCCGTGAAAGACCAGGTCCGCAGCCTGGGGGTCATTTTGGACTTCCAGCTGTCCATGGAGGCTCAGGTATCAACTGTGAGCCGGACAGCGCTGTATCAACTCCATCTGATATGGCGGCTGCGCCCCTTCCTTCCTGACCATCTGCTCCCATTGGTAGTACATGCCCTGGTCTCCTCTCGTTTAGACTACTGTAATGCGCTCTACGTGGGGTTACCCTTGAAGACGGTTCGGAAACTGCAGCTGGTACAGAACGCGGCGGCTTGCCTGATTAAAGGCAGCCGCCGGCGAGATCACATCACTCCAGTGCTGAAGGAGTTGCACTGGTTATCAGTTGTTTTCCGGGCCAAATTCAAGGTGTTGGTTTTGACCTTTAAAACCCTATATGGTTCTGGCCCAGCCTATCTTAAGGAGCGCCTCCAGCAGCACCAGACAGGCCGCTTAACAAGATCAGCCTCGGATGGCCTTCTGTCTGTCCCATCAGCCAGGACAGCTAGACTGGTGGGGACGAGAGGGAGAGGGCCTTTTCTGTGGTGGCCCCCATTCTGTGGAACTCCCTCCCTAGGGAACTCCGTCATGCCCCCTCTTTAATGAGCTTCCGTCGTGCATTAAAAACGTTGTTCAGGCAGGCATTTGGGGTGGGTTAGGGTATTTTAGGAAATGTTTTTATTGTAGAATTTTATTGTTTTAAACTGTTTTATTGTATGTTGTACATCGCCCAGAGTGGCTGGGTGACCAGCCAGATGGGCGATTAATAAATTTAATAATAAATAAAAAAATAAAAAAATAAATGAAGAGACGTGTCCTGAAGGAAGGCCTGAACGTTCTTGAGCATGTCCTGTTGCCACCACAGAATGAGGAATATCAACCTTATGACAGGGATGTGACAGAGGGTAAGGAAGTGCATGCTGCAACCTTCCATTTCCTTGCTGGAAATATCTGATGGTTTTCATTCACTCACCCTACACTTTCATCACACAAATAATTTAAGCTTACACATAAATTGGCATACAGACACGGTGATCAGAGGCCTTAGCAAGGAGAACATAACCCATGTCCTTATTCACAGCCCATTTTTCAACACCCACATATATTGTATCGATTCCTTTTGAGGTAGAACCCTGTCTGCTTAGCCAAAACACCTCCAAATTGGTGCAAAAGTGAGGAAACTATTGGAAGAAGGTGGAGAGGCTATCCTGTTTCTGTAATGGAAGTGGTAGAAAGATTAATCTCTCTCTCACACTCACACACACACACCCTCCCTAGTATCTTCAGTTTCAGGAAGATTGCTCTGTGGTCTTGCCACTGCAGAATATCCTGTGTACATGCACAAAGTCACATTGGCCACTTCCTCTTTTGAACATTTTCCTCCAGCACCAGGCCACTGTAGCATAGTGCTTAAGTGTACTGGATTCTTTACTTGAGAGACCCTGGTATAAAACCCACTCAGCCATGTAGCTCAATGGGTGGCCCTGTGCTATTCACTATTATTCAGCCTTACTTATGTTACAGGATTGTTATGCTGTTCAAATGGGGGAAAAGGGGCATGAATGATATGCTAAGCTTGTTGTATGAAGGGTGCTGTTAATTCATATATTCATTACATTTCTGCAAGAGTAAACGCATTGCCACAGAAGGATAACTATCGACCCTGTGACAACAGGAATGCTGCAGAAGGCAAGGAGGTACATTATACAATCTCCCACTTCTTGACTTGTGGGACTCCTGGGAACAATATTTGGACTCATTGCCATGCTTCACGTTTATGTCATTTCTTCATTTAGATGTTCTCCTTTAGAGGCCTGTCTCATGCCAGCTGAGGAACCACAGCGGGCGTAAGACTAAAGGAAGGCTGAAATCTTGCAAGAGCCAGGAATCAAGCTCTATTGCGAGATTTGGGGCAAGACTGGGAGAGGCTAAGAAAGGTCTTGGCCCATGTCTTCTGGACTCATTGTGGGCCAGCAAGCCTGTTGAATAACTTTCTCTTTTACTCCCACTCCCTTTTGCCTGACATGACAAGATTCTTCCTGTTTCTTATTTTTCTGTAAGGGAATCTCTGAAATTTTCCATTGTCCAATTTAGGGTGCAATCCTATGCATGTTTAGACAGAAAAAAGTCCTACAACTTCCAGCATTCCTCAGCCAGCATGGCAAACTGGGGAATTCTGGGAGTTGTACGACTTTTTTCTGACTAGGCATGCATAGGATTGCACTTAAATATACAATTACATGACGTTTGTAACCAACCTAATGATTTACAAATGTGTTCTTGCTTCCTCCTATAGTCTCAAAACTCTGCTCTGTTCAGTGCATTGACAATTTCTCTAAAATTATAACTAAAGCAATGATTAGTTTTAAAACAACCATAAATACTTCATATGAAAAATACTTAATTTCAAATATTAATTATGCTATGTGGAATTCTTGGTTACATTTAATGTGATCAAACTTACAGTGCATGCTGCAGCATAACTGAGCTTGAAGAAATTTAAGATCAATTTAGTATTTTTGGTGCCATATTCCATTACTTTTAAATACAATTTGAATATTCTTGAAACTAAGTTCTACCCAACATATGAATTTGAGGAGTGCGGGCTGGGGTGAAAATTATTGATCCCAGTTGCACATAGATGGGCAAATAAAAGGTCCGCCCACAATACATGCTCAAAACTTTTTTTCTGGCCCCATCCATCCAATTGTATATGTTAAATATCCCGGGTATAATCCATATACTCCATCACAATCCCATCCTGGCTGTGGGTGCTGCACCCTAGTGAAGATAGAAGATTTAAGCACATGCAACTGAGCTAAATTGTAGCTAAAAAGAATTCTGTAGGAAAAGAACTGGAGAACCATGCAGTCCAAATTCTGTCCTAAGCAAGGTTCTGTAACATGTATAATTTGTCACATTTGATCACATTTTGATTAAAGGGGCACAGGCAAGTCACAAAAAAAGGTTCTGCCATTATAAGCCTCAAAATTCTATTGCTTATAAAAATGACAGCTGTTGAGCTATTAACTTGAAACTTGGCATCCATGATCTACCTGATGAAGTCTACAACTGGGCAAAAATAATTTCCCTATTTTGTCTAATTTACTCTACAATGTTCGCTGCCTTCCATAGTTTATTCTGGTTTTGCTAGTCAGGGCTAAGGAAAGAACACTGAAACCCTTCCCCCTAAAACTACTGAAAATCTTATTCAGCCAGGTTTTAGCTTCTGAACTTTCAGCAGGAATTATTCACATTCTTTTAAGCTTATCTTTGCAGTTGTCTTTAAAAATGAAAATGAATTTCTCAGAAGCAGAATACCACTGTGCTTAATACCAGATCTGGTGTTTTCCTTGTGTTCCCTTGGACTTGCAGCATACACAAAGCCCAGCACTTTCAATTATGTATCTAATAGTTCAAGGAATGGGAATATTTTTTCTAGAAGTGCATTTGACTACAGGATATACAATCTTTCTTAGACACACAGTTAAAGTGGGGTGGGATAGGGGAGAAAAGGGTTTTGATTTCTAATGGTGGCAGAATCCCGATCTGTATGCTTTCCCATAGTCACTGCTATGATGCGTATATTTAATGTAAACCAATGCAAACACTGTATCATGTTAACTAAATGGATTGCTTGGGTTCAGGGTTTTTTTTAAATTATTATTATCATGATATATACACAACCCTGCCTATATTTACAAAATTCTGCACCATAAAATGGTGTATTCTGCAATAACAACTGCACACTTCCTCTATTTCCAGGATTGCATAATTTGTATAATTTATTTTGGTTTTGCCAGTCATGCGGAGGATGCAAAGCACTGAAGCTATGTCCCCAACCACCAGAAACCTTATTTAATCACACCTCTTGGCTTCTGACATTTCACGTGCTTTTAAGCATACCTCCACAGCCATGTTTGCTTTCATTTTATGCAGAAATTCTCAGAAAGCAAAATTCTGCATCCCCAACCACACACTGTATTTTTTTTTCTGAACTCCTGCGGAATTGCAGCATATTAACAGCCCTAGGTACAAGCTGCTATGTGGCATCCAGGATTTCATAGGATCATATGAATGTGTGCAGAACTGTAGCAAAGTATTAACTAATTCATTGTCTATTATAGATGAATTTTTCCAAGAACCGAATTCAAATTTCAACTGATTGGAAAACTTTTCATGCCAATTCCACACCTTGCTCATTATAAAGAAGACTGGAATTTTCACCTACTGTGTTCCCAGTGCTATTTAAAAAAGACCACCATGATTCCCACACGTGGGATTTGTCACAAAATACAATTTTTTTTTTTTAGTATGCATCAGAGAGAGCCCCCAAACACCACACAAAGAGCACAAATATTTAGAAGTGCTGCGACGGAGTGTGTATGTTGAGATGAAGGGTTGTTGTTTTTTTTAACATCATAGACAAAGTCAGACTGTTTACCTACTTAAAAATGTTGGAAAACCAGAACTTATTGAAAGAATAATCTAAAAGTTCTCACATTTGAACTTTAATTAAAGCTTATACATGTCTTTTTAAAAGGGACCCTACACAAATGCAGAGTTTTAAACCATTATGTTGTCACATGAACTCATTTTTGCATAGTCCACATTTTGGGCTTGCTGCAGTTCCACTATCCTTTAGCACGGCTTCCATACAAAAGTGCATTTTGGTAGGCAGGACTGCTTCTCTGCTAAACATGACTGAAGTTAATGTCTCTGTAGTAAGTTCTAAACACTGTTTTAAAGCATGGGGTACCATTCAACCTCGTTTAATATAAAAAGATCTGTTCAATCTAATCGAATGAATTCTCAGTTTTGCTTCTCGTGAGCTGCTTAAAACAGTCCTTTCCCCCTGTCCAAGTTATTTCTTTGGTGGTAGAACATTTTGTTCATAGTGACCAGGGTTTACGATATTGCCGGCAGGCTCATATCTGGCCACCACAAATGTAGAGCCATCGCTTGCTGCCGCCTTTCCAACTCCCATCTTTTTTGTGTTCTTCCAAACCATTGCTGTGAAGTGTCCTGCAAGAAAAAGCCCAGATAACATGCATTAGCTTTAGACAAGGCTATACTGAGCAAGATCAAAGAAACACCAAATTATTTGTTTTAGGGGAACTGCTGTAAGGAATTAAAATTTGGTAAATCTAGTTAACTTTGTGCGTCACAGAGTTCTTGCTTATTTTTTTTAAAAATTAAAGAATGATTATTCTTGCACTTACTGAAAGGTGCTAACAATTCAAAATCCACAGCTGGGCAACACCATTATCAGGACCAACCAAATTCCACAGAAGAATGTGCAAGCTTTCCACAGCTAGAATGATACATTTGCCTTTGTCATGTACTGTGTAGAGCGGAAGTCCTTGAATTCAATTTTGGAGAAGCTCACAGGGACCACATTCCAGCGGTGGGTGGAGCCAAAGAGAAAAGAGGCAGATCCAAGGCAAAAAGGGGGCTGAAATACCACTATATTTTAGCTTGAAGCTCTTACTGCCTGTAACTAAACCTCAGCTGACATATTTCAACCTTCTAGAATGGGGAAAAACCTGCACAAAAGCTGGGAAACCACCATTGATGGTCAGGGGAAGGGGGCATGGCCATCTGGGGAACCCTGGAGGGCCAGATTTGGCCTGCAGGCTCATCAACACCCCTGAGGTTCATCAACACCACTACGTAAAGAAATATGTATGATCGAATTAGCCCAAGAGGGGCTCTAACATTTTTCCGCACTGGTGTTATAACGTGCCTATATATTCTGTTATTTTGGGAATAGCCCGAACATGGAGTCTCCACTCCAGCCTTAGGAAAGACACAGGAGAGCCCTCCACCATTTCTGGAATTCAGCCAGGGAAAGTTCAAGGCACGCACTGTGTATGTGACCTTTCACAGACACCTTTCTGTGGAGTCCATTGTGTCTAACCTTAAGCTCTGCCTTCAGTATCCCTCTGTGGATAATGCTTGAAAAGGGTGTAAATCGTGCCTCAGGCAACAGCTGTGGATACGACCACCAAGTAATGCATTTAGCTATACTATTTTTTTTTTTTTTGCCTCCCTGCTTACGTCAGGAGAAAGCAAAATTATCAGTCAGTTTAGCTAGGCTGACACCTTTCAAACCTCTCAAGCACCCTAATCTCAGTTGTGGTGGACCATTAGGAAACAGGAACCAAGCCAAATTATTAAACTCAGACATGGGCATATAAGATACAGCATGTTGCCCTGAAAAACTAGGACTCTTTTCTCCTACAAAGGAATCTCACCCTTTGCACAAGAAGGATCTTGTGGCACCCCCTTTCTCTCCCTCTTTTTTTCCCTTTTCGCTCTAATAGAAGCTCAGCATTCAAACTGTGTCGCACCGCCAGCTTTGCAGATTGAAAGGGCAGGTAACTGTCCTGCAAACTAACCCCTATCGTCTCCTCAGGAAGGTCATTACCTTGCTGAGCCTGTGTTCTCCGTTTCTTTTCTGGAGCTCTAGTTAGGGATTTTGCTCACTGAGTTGTGGATGGCTCCAGAAAGGTAAGTGGCTGGCTGACCACCCTTCCTTTCATTGCTTTTGGGGGAAGCACCTTCATTTTCCAACATTAGACAAGGGGAATTCATTACACTTACAGTGACATGTCTATCTCCTATTTTCTTCATGGTAGAAAATGAAGGTGCTCACTTAGAGCGCAATCCTATGCATGTTTAGACAAAAAAAGTCCTACAACTCCCAACATTCCGCAGTCAGTATGGGTGGGTGGGGAATGCTGAGCACTGTAGGACTTTTTCTGTCTGAACATATATAGGACTGAGCACTTAGAGACCAAAAGAAAAGTTTAACCAAGCTCCAGTTTGAGACTGTGTAGTACAGTGTCTAATTGTGTCTGTACAGTAGATGAAAGGAACAAACCAGAGACACCAACTTAAATGGGTTATTAAATTGGCTGCAACTTTATTAGTTTTGAATAGGATTTGCAGAGGCAGAGGGTGTGGCAGCCATCAGGCAGCCCAGCCTCTATCTGATTTTCCTTCCCAGCCCGCCTACCAGGAGTGTTGGTGGTGGATGGAAAGGTTAGAGGCCCACCACAGCACAACCACTAACACGAACCCCTTTCCCTCCACCCTGGATGTGGCACGCCTGCAGCCACCATGTTGGCCTAGTCCTGGTGCCACACCCGCTTAGACCCTTCAGAGGATCCCACCGCTGCGAAGTGGGGAGCCCAATCCCGCTCCCCATCCCAAACTGATCCAAAGTTGTGACATAAACAATACAATTCAACCTTAACAGCTCTCAAGTAAATCGCTCGACTTATTTACACACGGACTCATCTTGCAATGAGGAAGGCAAAAACCCTGCCCCCGCTTTCTTGCCAACTGGAAGGCAGGTAAAATTACTTCCCAGCCCCGATAACAGGCGACTGACTTCTGCCCACTGCAAGATCTAGTATTACCAGGTGTGGGTGGGTCAGGAAGTCGGCAACAGCAATGGTGCCAGCTGACCCACAAGGCCCTGCTCTTCTGCCCACCAGGCGGACCAGAGAGTGAACCACCTGCAGCTGCTCCCATTGAGTTTGTACCCCCACAATGCCACCACTGCTGAGCCAACCGGACTTTCGATTGGCTCAGCGCTATCAGGCTGCAGGGAGCCGCCACCGCTGCACAGGCTCCTGCCAGCTCCCTCCCTTTCCTGCCACTGGCCCTGCATGCACCAACATCCCTCTCTTTACTGCGAACTCTCTAATTTCCGCTACACCTTCACAAGCCTCTTTACCCATCTCAAAATGGGATTGCCCAGAATGGGCACTGGAATGTGGGTTTTGTGGACATTGTGTGGCTTATTGTATCAATCCCATGTAATAATGTATGAATGGTGAATGTGGTTGGTCTGGCTCAGTTGGAAATTGATTTGGCTCAGTTGGAGGTTCCGGGCAATTCCATTCTGTTTCGGGCATTAAGGGGTTCATAAAAGTATCACACTGGAAGGGCTTCAGTTATAAAAGATTGTCCTTAAGTGTCTCTAACGCATCCCATTCTTTGGGGCATCATCTGGTTTTTATAAAGGGGCTGTTGTGGTCCATTCCATCCTGGCTTGTATACTATTCACTTCAATTCATGTCTTTTGAATGTACGATTTAAATTCACTTTAATAAAAAAAAACAATTGCTTCCAAGGTTCTTATCAATGATCTGTGATTCCTTTAACCCTTAAGGTGCCAGGTCGTTCAGCAGTGCTCAGTATAAAAAGAACCCTTACACATATGTTCAGGTTACATGTATAAAGTGTGCATGCGTGTGTGTTAACTAGCACACTTGTTAACACTAGACTTACTCTTTGTGTAAGTAAACCCAAGGCTACACTACGTATTACTTTATAGCACTTTTAATAAGTGCTTTAAAGCTCCACAACTGCCTTCATCGTGGAAAATAAGGGCCATTTCACAATATGCATTGCGTATGTTGCTTGATTAATCAAAATCGGACTCACAGCTGAATATGTGAAACCACTGCAGTGAAAAATGTTAAAAAATGCAAGTGTAAACACTCCCCAGTCACTATTATTCCAATTTTATAGGTGGAGAACTGTGCCTGTGCGATGCTGCATGGCTTTCGGTGGATCACCAAATCCATGGCAGAAGTGGAATAAATCTTGGTCTGTCTGATCATCTTCACTGACCCAAACTGGTTTTTAAGTAACAGCAACTTAAGGTTTCAAATTGTGATGGGTTAGAATGGAAACAAGCCCAAAGCATATTTAAAAAAAAAAGGGGGGGTTTAGTCCACTTAGACTGTGATTTCCAAGCATGCTTAGAACAAATTAAATCACCAGACAGCAAATACTGCTCAGATAAAGCTTAGATAGCATCCGTAATTTCAAGAAAGTAAACCCACAGGAAGGACAGGCCAGTGCAGAGGTTAACACAACACAGTTAGTAAAATATCTCAATAGTATCTCTGCTACTTCCTGAAAAACTAAACTATGCGTGTCTTTGGAATCAATGCCTTTTCAACTTATGATGTTAGAGGAAGGTTTAAAAATGACACATAGCTTCCTCATATTCCTATGAGTCAAAAGTGTGGCCACCCACCAACAGTTTCCTGTTACAGTCTGAAAAGAATGATTTTCCCACTCTACTGAAATGCAATGAAATGTTTATGCGAAAGCTTAATTTTTTGAATACGCTGGGAAACTGAACTTTTCCTTTTATGCTGTCTGTAAATAAGCAATGCCAAGCCCACACTCACCTGTCCCAGAGGAAAATCCTGGGCTCTGAAAGTTGTAATTCTTTATTTCATTATACCATCTGTCAGCTACTTCACTCCCTGCAAGTGAAATGAAAAGATGATGTGGAGTCACAGTGGATGGCGTGAACAGTCTAATTACCAGTCTGATCTTCCCTTCCAAGGCATGTCAGCTATAGATTATCAAAATCCATTTTAACCAAGTTAGAATTAAGTTAATACAAACCTAACATTCTTAGAAGGGAGAGGCTCACACACCTTTCTGACCAACAGCAACTATGAGCTGATTTTAAATAATGAATTAAAACAGAGAAAGCAAGTTTTGACTACATAATATTTTAGGAAGCTGCATTGTTAAAAGCTTTTTAAAAGGCCCAGACACCAGCCCCAGGAGCTACCTTTTATTTATATGATGACCTGTACATATTTTAAGTTATTTGACTATTTTTTTCTAAAAAATCTTTCAGCTAAGCCTCCACATAACAATAAGAGGAAGAACAATGATTTTGAGCTGCTGGCTGCATTTTTAAAAATGTAGTGTTTTTTTTAACCTGCCTTTCAGGCCACACTGCTCTCACAAGGCAGCTTACTATATTTCAAAAACATGAACATACAATTAAACACACACACATTAGAAGCTGCTAATGATTTTAAGCACCAAATGCAGACTGGAATAAATGTGTCTTCATGTGTTTTTTAAAAGCCAGCAATGATGAGGCCATACACATCTCTCTGGGGAGGGAGTTCCAAAGGTGTGGGGCCACCACTGAGAAAGCCTTATCCTTAGTACCTTAGTACCCACCAGCTCTTGCTGGTGGGCCAGAGAGCATCTGAGTTGTTTCAGGGCAGGGACACACAAAGGACCTAAAGTGAGATGTCTATGGATCGCACAGGAACTCGATAGCTAGATGATGTGCATGTGACTGAGGGCACTATCTGTCTTTGGACAAATCACCACCTCTCAGTTTACCCTACCCCACAGGGTTGTTGAGAGGTTAAAATGGGATAATCCCTATGTATGCCACCCTGAAATCCTTGGAGGGAGAGTGAAAAGTTTATGTATTATATTTTTAGTCTACTCCATGAAGAGTTGTCTGGGAGAATTACATGGTAAACAAGGGTGATGTGAAACAAATGTGCTATATCCAGCAATTCATGTGCATTCAAGATCAGGTTCTTTTTCAAAAGTGTACTATACTGGTCAGGACCCTCCTTCATGGCCCAGCCTGCATATTGGATCAATGTCTTGAACCAATAGCTGCATCATTGCTGCCTGGCCGTCATCCAAGCCCCTTCGCGACATGACAGTAAACCCTATGGGACTGAGAAAGATATTCCCATAGGTGGCAGCATACATCATTGTCTCTCGGCCACAGATACTGTATGTACAAGAAAGTAAAAGATGTCATGATGGATTTGAATCGGAGGGTCTCTTACTCATCTTTAGACTGGCAATGTTGTCAGTTTAGGGTTACTATATGCTCATAACGCTTATGGATTGTTTAAGTTTTAAGAACTCTGTCCATACTAACTAGAAAATTTCTTAAAAGCAAAGGAAAAAAATCCAAAATTCATATTAATTCATTACGCCAACTCAAAGATCAGAAAAATGTGCAAAACTTTCTCAAGATCTTCAGATCCTTTCATTAGGCAAGATGTTACAAAGGCAGATTGGGAGATGGGGCAAATAGGAAAATCATAATCAGGCTTTTTTTTCTCCTCCTATCCATCCCCCAGCCACCCAAGCTGCCATTTTGTGGCATCTTGCCTAATGAAGAGACCTGGAGATCTCATGAAAGCTTGCACATTTTTGGTGACCACTGAGTTGGCCTAATAGAGGTATTACATATGGATTTTAGAAAAAGTCTGTCTGTTTTTTGTGAAGAAAGAATTAGGTGTCCAAACTTCAAAAAAAGATTTATGGGGAATGGGGTGGAACACTCCTGAAGGTATCAGACATCAATTGCTATTAGCAAGGAGCCATTTTCAAATGGATCAGTATGACTGCTATCCAACAGCAACGGTTTTGCTGTTGGATAGCAAAGGACAGAATATCAAGAGGCAATGCAGAGGCAGCCAAAACCTGAGAAGGCAAATCTCTGGCAAAAACTTTGCTTTCCTCCTGGCAACAGGAGAAAGGGGCAAGGAATAGGGGGATGTTGGAGGAATCTGATCTTTGCTAAGGTTGGTATGAATGGACCTTATCTGCATCAGCCAGACTATTGTGCAAATTGGAACTTGGTTATCCACATACTTTTGACACTTCCCATATGTTCAAATGCAGTTCTGGTCTGAAAAATGTACACAATACACTTTCAAATTTCGTGTGTGTGTGTGTGTGTGTGTGTGCGCGCGCACCACTGCACATGTGTGTGTAATGTGTTTTAAAAACACATATTTAAATGTGAATTATCATGCAGATTAATTTAAAAAGCCCCACAGATTAATGGAGAAATGGGATAGATGTGTGGGGTGAACACAAGTGAACTAGAAATACATGTTTCAGCCATCCCTAGGAAGGAGTGGGATGGAGTATCAGGACAGGGAAGGAGGGGAGGGAATCCCATTAGGCCAGGACTGAGGAAGCATCAAACTACGCTAGAGTCACATAGATAGGGTGGGGGCATAGACTCTGTATTAGGCAGAGCTTTCGAAGGCATTCTTAAGAAGTGATGAAATAGTGCAGCAGGAACACAGTTTTAGAGCTTCTTGTTAGAAAAGGGAGCTTGTGCCTCTCGTTGCACAATGCACAGTTCCCCTTTTCCAAACATTAGACAAACAATGTGACTCTCTGACTTTCTGCTTCAGGACTTTTTAGAATGTGCAAAAGCTCTGGCTGGTTACATTCCAACAGATTTAAGTGCACACTGAGCTCAGAGTTCAACCATTCACTTCAATGGAGGCAAGGTGGACGCACATAAAGGAATGCATGCACAGAGCTGCCTCCTCACTGAAGTGAGTGAGGAAGCTTCGTGTGGATACTGAATCTCACATTTAGAGCTCTGGATGGGGGGACTATGTCTGTGAATGGTGACAAGGCTGTTGAGTAGAGCAGAGCCGTTACATCCCATCCAATCTTGGCTACTTTATTCGCTACTGTGGTAGGATTAAACAAAATCACTTGATGCAATACTAGAGACATGCAGCCCCCTGAAAACAGAGCCAGAGTTCTGAAAGAGAGAAAACATTATGCCACTTTCCTTTTTCTCACCTAGCTCACCAGCAAAAGTAATTTCAGTTAGAATGTCTCAGGCCCCATCTACACGGAGACACTTTCTGAGGCGATTCCGTTTAAATCTGGATTTTCATGAATTCAGGTTTGCTCCTCCCATAGCACGCATAGCCAGTAAAGCAGTGTATAAAAATCTGCTTTCACAGGGCAAACAGCACCTGAAACCGCATTAGTTTGGGCTTGGGTGGGCAGAGTCCTGCAAGTAGAACTGAATGTCATCAACTGCGTAGGTGTGGGGTAGCGAATGAGTGGAGGCCCCTCTCCCCACTCCCGTGCTCAGCGAAGTGCAATGGAAGACAATGAGTTACTTCTGAGTAGACATGTTTAGCCAACACCTCTCCTCGTGTCTACCCTTTCATGAAACTTTCCCTTCCGTCTATCAGCATTGCTCCCTCCAGCCCACGCCGAAGCCAATTTTCAGTGGTGGCCCCCAAATTATGGAATGATCTCTCCGATGAGGCCCACCTGGCGCCAACATTGTTATCTTTTTGGCGCCAGGTTAAGACCTTTCTCTTCTCCCAGGCATTCGGCAGTATATGATAAGTGTTCAATCGATCCTGCAATGTCTTATGGTTATGGTTGTTTGTTTTTGAGATTGTTGTTTGAAGTTGTTTTAGATATGTTTCTTTTGTGTATATTGTCTGTTCATGTGTTTTTTATGTAAATGGTTTTTAATCTCTGTATATTGTATTTTTAATGTTTTTAATCTTTGTGAACCTCCCAGAGAGCTCCGGCCATTGGGCAGTATAGAAATGTACTAAATAAGAGTAGTGGTAATAGTAGAAATTGAGGTCACACAGACTCCCAAATCGCAGTGAGGCCACCGCAATGGGAAAAACCAGCGCAAAATGACTTTGCGAAAAAGTGTCTTTTCAGGCAGAAAAACCTGCCGTTGATGCGGAGTGGGAGTAACATCATCTGCCACGATCGTCTGTGAAGAGCAGTAGAACTGGAGTAAATTCCCTGTGTAGATGGCACGCATGACAGCGTTCCCCAGCCTGGTACTCCTCCGGATGTATTGGAGCACAACTAGAGATGTCAGAGAATTCCACAACAGACTCAAATGAGTTCAGGTTTCTATGAATCTGACCTGCAGACTGGCTTTTTCCAAGTCGCACAGATTCTGTAGACTTGTGGTCTAGTTTTTCACTTGGGGGGTGGTGGGCTGTGGGCTGTGCAAATTCACATTAGCGCAAGTGGAATGAAATTCTCGTACACCCCTAAAAAAACCCTGATTCCGTCAGTGAGCGGTTGACAGAACAAAAGACACCTGGCAATCCATGAAACACAGACGAACAGATTTAACAAAAAACTTTACATCCCTAACTGCAATTCCCACAATCCCCCAGCCAGCATAGCCAATGACCAGGAAAGCTGGGAGTTGCCATCCAAAACATCTGGAGGGCACCAAGTTGAGGGAGGCTGACTTAGGGGGAATCATGCTAAGAGAAGGAAGAGGGGACAGCAGAGGGGCTCCAGACTGAGCCATGGCCTCGAGGCCACAGCTCAGTCTGCTTCTCTCCCAAGCATGTATTCCCAGCTGGGGGAGGGGAGGGGAGGGTGAGAAGCTGGCTCTGGACTGATCCAGCGCCTCGAGGAGCACTCAAGGCAGTTGCTCAGTGGGCTTCACCTGCCATTCACCTTTCCTGATCGGTGTCAGCTCAGTCAGGAGATGTCATGCCCTGACTGTAGAAGTCCTCCTCAGAGGAGGAGCTAGAGGCTCCAGAAGCCCAGGGTACCCAGACCAGGGGCTGCCACCAGACCCACAGGAGCCTGAATCCTTGGGGGAGGTGGCTGCAGGGCCATCCCTGTCAGGGGAAAGGGACTCTGCCTCTGAGGCTAAGGCTGAGCCACGCCCTGAACCCCGAGAGTGTCGTCACTGTAAACAACAAGCTAGTCGGGGTCCTGCGCGAAGGAGTACTCGCCTTAAGAAAAGGCCTCCTCAGGAGAAAGGGACTCCTCAGGAGTAGGCTCTGGAACGGGAGCGCTGATTGGTGCAGCTGAGCTCCAGGTAGGGTCCAGCTGGCTTTGGGCTTAAAAGCCTTCATTAGAAACCCAGCCAGTGTTGGAACAACCTGGTCCATCCAGCCTCTGCCATGTACCTTGCCTCCTGAATCATACCCTGTGATTGATCCTTTGTTTCATGACCTTCTGCACTGCCTAACGATCCTGCTTCTGGACTGTGTAACGTACCTGACCGATTTACTGTGTTCTGACCTCTACCTGGATTTTGAACACTCTTGCCTTAGCCTAAACCTCTTTGGATTGAAACCTGTGTGCTTGACCATTTCCTTGCCAACTTGACTATTCTATTGCATCGCTCCCTGTATTTGCTTACAAACAGCCAAGACTCGATCTAGAGCAGGACAGGAGCCAGCTTTACCGAATGAATGTGCATGTGTGAATGGTGTATGTATGTGTATATAACAGAGACAGAATGGTGTGTGTGAGCGTGTGCGATAGAGAAAGAGAATGGGGATGCGTGCGGAAAATAGAGAATGGGGTGCAAAAGAATGAGGGGCGCATGTGTGTCTCGAATTCAGGCAATCACAGCAGGGACTGCATGCTACAAGTGGGGGTAGCCATGCCCACTTTGGGATGCTGTCCTGCCCACTGCTGGCATACAGCCCCCAACATGTTTTGGCCCATGGCCAAAAAACTGTTCCCCACACCTAGTCTACATAATCAAAAATAAAATATTTTCAATGGTATTTCTATGGAAACTTATACTGCAATTTTTTAATAGTGTTTGGAATAAATGGTCTGAACACGGACGCTTTATAAGTGTTTTCTATTTAAGAACAAAGACTCATCTTACCTGTTTGATCATAAGAAGCCCACGCTAGATTTTCTCCACATTTTCCACTGCTGGATTCAGGACTGTGTTTGAGGATTCTTGTGCTAGCAAGTGCTTCTGAATACCTCAATTAACAACAACATGCTCATTACAGAACAGTATACAGATCACATTTAGCATTATGCTTATGCAAAGCGCTTTGGCAGAGACAGCGAGCACACAGCACAGAATCTGTGTAAACACAGAAAGGACTCAGTGGGAAGGGCACTAAATTCAGGACCAGAGCAGTGTAGCGCCCTAGAGCTACTCCAGCTAGGACAAGGAGGCTTAAACGTGGCCTCTCTCCTGGTTCCCCCTTTGGTCCTCCTGGATTTTACTTCCCTTGGCCTCATAAATGGAGGGGAAGGGATTAAGGAGCACCTGCTTCCTCCTCGCGCTCATTCTTGTCTCTCAGCAGTGGAGCAAAGGCTGCGCTGTCTTCTGCTTGGCCTCCCACCTGCATGTGCCAAATAGAGAGTTGCAACCAGTACTATCTTGTGAGAGTTTCCTCATTTCTCATGAAACTGTCTGAAGGTGGGATTGTACCCCTACTGCCATGGCAACAGAGCTGCAGCTCACCCTGTCACTCAAATGCAACTCTAAAGGAATGTACAGCTCCTTAAAGGGGCCAAGTGTGTATCCCTGCCCCGCTGTGGGCATTTTATTTCTCTATTCCAAGATGGCAGGTGGATGGGACAGTGAAGTAGTGTCTGGATCAGCCCCACATAGGTGCTAAGGACACAGTCGTGGAAAAGCAAAAATATCCCCAGTAGCATTAGCTAGGTGCTCTTCTCTGTAAAAAGTAAGGAAAGCAAGTGCAGTCAACTCCTCTACTAAGGTTTAAATGCTCCTTTAACACTCTTCTTCCATAATATAAACACAAAGCCCCCCCCCAATGTTGGTGATGACATTTAAGACCCTAAATGGCGTCGATCCAGGATACCTGCCTTCTCCCACGCCACGCTGCCTGCACCCACAGAGGGGCCCTTCTCTATGTCCCAACTATGACGGAGGCTTGGCTGATGGGAATAACAGAAAAGGCCTTTTCTGTGCCCACACCTAAATTGTGGAATCCTTTGCTCTGAGAGGCTCAGTTAGCCCCCTCCCTTATAGTGTTTCACTGTATGGCAACAGCCTTCCTGTTTAGGAAGGCATTGATTCATCAGCTAAAAACATATATATCTGATGTCTCTGTTTTATCTGCTGCACCTCTCTCTGCTTTTATATAACATAAACACCAGTAAGTAAAATCCAGGAGGACCAAAGGGGGCACCAGGACAGAGGCCATGTTTAAGTCTTCCAGTCATGGCTGGAGTAGCAATAGGCATAATATAATTTTATTATATTTTATTATTTGTTTTAAGTGTTGCTAGCCACCAAGATGTGAGTAAGCACCAGAAGGGCAGAGATACATTTTCATATAAATAAAACAAATATTCTCCATGTTCCTTTCTCAAACTGCCTAAGCTTAAACAAGGCCAAATTTAGAGCAATGAAAGATGTGGTACATACCCACCCATGGTTATTCCACCTATGTCCAGTCAGCCAGTTCATATATTTTTCTCAAAAAGAACCTGATATTAACTGCTTAGTTTTCAGAGCATAAGAATCATATTATACAACTCTTGCTGGATTGTGCCACTTCAGGTTGCAAGTGAAAGGCTCCATGTTTGAACACACACACACACACACACACTATTTATTATACAAATGTATATGGCACTTTCCAGGAAGTTATCAAAGTGGTGAACATACAATGCGATAGCCACTAAAATACAACAATAAAACACAACCATGAAACAATACAATAAAGTAACAAATAATTACTGATTAGCAATAAAACTATACACTCTACTATGTACTACAGACTATAACTGGCGGGGTCACACCTCAGGAATGCCTGTAAGAAGAGATGGGTCTTAAGAGATGTCTAAACTTCAAAACTGTGAGCACCTGTCTAATGACAATTGGTAATGCGTTCCAGAGGGTGGGTGCTGTAAGATCCCGATACTGAAGAAATGTCATTTGTTGTTTGAAGAAACAGGTCCATGCAAATCAGAGTATCAAAAGGACAGTATCTAACTCAAGTACTATAATACTAGCTTGTTCCCAAATTAACAAGTAAATAATCAGTTGTACTCACTGCTGTGCTTCCCTGTTTAACTTTTTGCAGAGTTTTAGTGAAGGAACACCATGCTTCTTCCTGTAGTCATTGTGGGCTTTTAAGACTTCATCTGCAAACTGTTTGGAAGCTAAAATGGTATAAAACATTAGAAAAGCTGAAATGTTGCCCGTCTCTGCTGCAGATATGTGTTTGGTCTTATTTTGGAGGTCCAGGGGTACTGGGAACAAACAAGCCCTATGGGGTGGAATGGAAGAAATCTTTTAAACAGCATCACTATCGATTTCCTGTTGGAAGAGAGGGCAGATATTTTTCTCAGCCTAGACCTCTAGATTCTGAAATGAGGGGAAAGACAGATAACTGGTTGCCACAGTGACCACACCTTGGACAAACTATAAGACAATGGACCAGCGTGGGGAAGATACAAATTTTAGTACTTCCAATGGCTCTGTGCCCAGAGTGTACTCTGATAAGACCCCAGGATTACATCAGTTGCCCCAAGATAAAGGGAAGTGGTTTCTGAGCAGTAAAATAAAAGTGGTGTGATTAACTTCCCCCCTGCCATTTCCCCTGACCAGCCATTTACCAATACAGAACCAAAATTTTAGTTATGAGTAGGGATGTTGGATAAACTTACAACAGAACCAAATGAGTTCAGATTTTCATGAATTCAACCTGTGGTTTCCGCAGTGGACTGGCTTTTCCCCTGTCGGGCAGATTCTGCAGACTTGCAGAAGGCTTTTCTAACTCTCCCAAATTTTGCACAAATTTCATTGTTAAAAAAATACGCAAAAAAACCCCAGCCACAAATATGCATTTCCACCATAGCCTAAAGCATGAAAATGCAGATTTGGAAGGGAAATCGCAATTTGTGGATGTACAAATTTGCACAAATGTGAATCTGCACAAATTTGGAAACAAAAGAATCAGATTCTGTCGATGGGCAGACGACACAATGAAAGGTGCCTGACCATTTGCGAAACATAGACAGAACGGATTTTAAACAATCTGTACATCCCTAGTTATGACAGCAGGGAGAAAAGAGAAGTAACCAATCACAGAGCAGGAAAAGTTCCAGGGTGTTGGGAAACAAAGAGAAGCTTCAGTTCTTCTTTTTCACTAGACACCATCTTAGCTTCAGCTCTCTTTTTACATACAAGTGGGTTGGTTTGTTTTTCCTGATGCCCTGTGTGTGCTGAAACTTATCTCTCTTCTCTGGAAGACAGAGAGAAAGTCATTGTTTTAGATGTAATTGTTTTTGTATGATAATTTTACAATGGGTTAGGGTTTTTCATGCTGAGTTTTCCACAGACTGTTTGCACAGCCATCATTAAACTTTGTTACTTCTTTGAGGAGATTTTATTCCTCCCTTATCAGAACTGTTCCTTGTGATTTTTACATAAAGGCAGGGGTTTTTTTTACATGGACAGCTTTGAATAAATATAGATTCCCTATCTTTCCCTTCCTTTCTCCTTTTATTTCATGGTAAAGCTCAGACTTTACTTGGATTTTCTGTCTGGATTCCACTAGATCCTACATCTTGGACTCTCACATGAGCCTGTCTCCTCTGCTTGGGATAGGTAGCTATTAAGTCTTTCTTCCTCAATCTTTAGGCCAAACTGCTATACAACTGGGAACATAGTAAGATTTAACTAGGGGGCTGGTGGAATATTAGGGGCAAATGCTGGGTTTTTATAACGTACCAACCAGCTCATTTTGCATGTCGAAAGCTTTGTATTTCAGACCCACTTCACCTTATGCTTTAATCCAAGTTGTTCCACATTACACTTTACATTTACTCATTGCATTATATTTTCTCTAAAATGAATATATAGTGTGCTTTTATGTTCCTCTGATTTCTCATGTACCTTCATTTCTTAGACCCAATTCCCTGTTTATCTATGGTGATTAAAGTACATTTTTCAAGTATATTGCACCTGTAAATAGTCTTGGGTCATTCTTGGTTATGCCCCTTGCCTGCTAAAACAGGACCAAAATCCATACTACAAAATCGTATGCTGATCTTATATTTTGCAGTCTAAAAAAGAAGAGAATTAGTCTGACCAACTCATAGAAGACTCATCCTAAGATACCCATGCCTGGGATCACTTAGTCACATGAATACTGAAGAGAAGGAATGCATTTTGAGTACAACCCCCCCCCCCCAACATATATTTGTAGAATTAAAAACTTAATTTCAAACCAACTTCATTAATTTTGAAAAGTTGTAAGTTTCAATATCATAATCATAACCTACTTGAATTCATCTCAACAAACAATTCAAAAAGGTTCAACATTGGCTAATTTTGACTTGGGGTCACGAAGAGTCAGACACAACTGAACAACTACAACAAAATTTTGACTTGCTGTTCAGCTACAGTCAATTTTATATTATTTTTACTATCTAACATTAGCAATTCACAACAACTTTTACCTTTGTTGATCCTCATTTTATTTTGTATTTGTCACTTTTGCAATGCTAAAATACAGCTCTCATGTTCATGCTCATCTTCTGTCAAGGACCTCGATCAGCACCTAGCTTTAATGGAGGGCTACTTTAAGGAAAGGTTGGAGCACTAGGAAGAGTCCAGCCCCCCACCCCACCCCATTACCTGGTTAATTCACACTATCAGCTTTCCCTTGTCATTGTTATGTACTGCTATGCATCTGAAACAGGGTTTTACTTTTGAGAGTTTCCTCGTTATGAACCCCGATGACTCTTTTACTAGATTAACATTTTTCTCCAAATAGGGACAGGAGTTTTATCTGACAACTTGCTTCAAGATTCACATCCCTGTCCTCAGTGTCTAGGAATTATGCATCCAAGAAAGAAATGCCAAAGAATATGCCTTTCTTGCCCTGAACAGACTTCTTTCAAGAAATAAAGAATCTTCAGGAGACTCTTTTCTACCTTGAATCGCTTTGATACATTTGCTCTTTTAACACTTCTGTACTGTATCGGACTTTCAGCTGACCTCCAAGAAGCAGGAAAGTCTGGAAATATTCCATGTAATGCAACATATCTTCTACATTACCTGCTTTCTCTGGAATTTACATCATCCATTCATTCACCCAATTGTTCTGAAGAATCCAAGTGAAGTCACTGCCAAACCATTGCATTCCAATGTTTTCTGATTTGTCCTTCCATATTTTTCAAGACATAGTTTGTAGTGATTCTTTGTACTTTAAATGCAATTTTGGTGCTTTTTCCTACATCAAATCCAGTCTATACTTGCAGAGCACTATTGATGTACCCTGTGGAAGGTGTGGTCAATAAAAGGTTGGTGATGACCTGCCTTTCCGGTCTCCATTTCCTCCCTGCATTGTCACTGCACGTCCTGCAACATGGTCCCTTTTCTTATTTGTTTTCAACAGCCAGTATTTTGCCTTTTACTCTTTTTTAATTCTCATGTTGTTTCTGTGCTAAAGTGCGAAGGCACTAATAAAATTTTAAAATTGAATTAGCAAGTGCTGGGATTTTTATGACTCTAAACAGGAAATTAGCAAATAAAGGGCCAATATCAATAATGCCAGTGGCCAGGAGAAGAAGGACCTACTTTAAACCACAACCAAGGAGGAGATCTTACTGACTAAAGGCTGCAATTCTAAGCACACATACTAGGGAGTATGTCCCATTGAACCAAATAGAACTTACAACTGAGTAAAGATATTTATTATATTTTTAATCCACCCAATAACCAATATTCTCTGGGTGGATTACAAACAGCTAAAAGACTAAAATGGCATATAAAAGTTAAAATATTCATTCATTCATTCATTCATTCATTCATTACATTTAGATCCCGCCTTTTTTTCCTCCTTAAGGAACCCAAGGTGATGTACATTAACTTTCTCCTCTCCATTTTATCCTCACAACAACAACCCTGTGAGGTAGCTTGGGCTGAGAGTCTGTGACTGGCCCAAAGTCACCCAATGAACTTCCATGGCCAAGTGGGGACTAGAACCCAGATCTCCCAAATCCCAGTCCAGCACTCTAGCCACTACATATTTAAGAGAATAAAATGCAAAACAAAACAAAGCACACAGGAATAGATAAAACAGCCATAAAAATTAGAAGCAGGTCTCTAAAATGCCTGAGAGAAAAATAAGGTATTTGCCTGGCACTGAAAAGTTAACAGTGTAGGTAGCCGGTGAACTTCTTTGGGAAGGGCATTCCATAACTGGAGTACCATCACTGAGAAGGCCCTCTCTCTTGTAGCCACCTGCTTAGTTTCCTTTGACGGGGGCACCCGGAGTAGGGCCTCTGAAGATGAAGGGTCCGAGGAAGAACATATGATTGGAGATGTCTGGTCTCAAGCCATTTAGAGCTTTAAAGGTCAACATCAACACTTTGAATTGGGCTCAGAAACAAAGCTCTGTTTTGAACTAAGTGAAGTTTCCTAACTGTCTTCAAAGGCAGCCCCATGTACAACACATTGCAGTAATCCAACCAGGAGGTTACCAGAGTGTGGAGCTGGGCTATCTCTGTCCAGATAGGTTGCAGTTACCCAGATAGGGTAAACATATTTAGGATCTTGCTGAAAGGCTGCAATTCTGTGTCAGTAATGCATCCACTCCTTTTGCCTCTGCTGTGGGGCAGGCATGGTGGGCCGGTTATGTGAAATATAACTGGGAAGCTTTCCTTGAGTGACCGACCAGCCGCCGTTTATTAAATTCAGTCTTATCAGAACTTGTTTCTTTTTAAGATGTTTTAATTGTTTTATTCTTTTATCTTTGCTGTTCACCACTCCAAAATCTTTTGATGTGGAGGGAACTATATAGATATTGTAAATAAAGTAAAATAAATAAATAAATAAATAAATAACTATATTAAGCACCATGTGGAACCACAGTTTTAATTCTGCTTTCAGCTGATAGTTGTTAAAAATCAAAAGAATGGGCCAAATTTGTATTCCCATCAAATGCATGCCCTTCCAATATTTAACAGTGGAGAATAAATACACTGTTTTGACTTCCTATCAGCAACAGGTTGATTGTGTAATACTGCACGCAAGCCAACTCTATACATTCTAGTAGCATATAAACCTAAGAACCAAATCCCACCATAGGTCCCATCTAACCTATTGTTGTCTAATCCAACTGGGAGCAGGTCTTTCTCAGCCCTGCTTCCTAACAGCCTTTTAGCCAGAAGTGGGACCTTCTGCATGCAAAGCATACAAATAACTATAAAGCTATGGCTCGCTCCAACAGCTTTTCCATCACTAACATGATACATCCTTCTGCAATCTAGAAAGCACACTTAGGGTGCAGTGCTGTGCATGTTTAGACACAAAAAGGCTTAAAATGCCCAACATGCCCCAGCCAGCCATGCTGCCTGGGGCATGCTGGGAGTTGTGGGCCTTTTTTCGGCCAAAACATGCATAGGATTGCACCTTTGGATATCAAATTGCTTTTGAAATTTTTGTACATCTTTTTTGTTTAATGATATGTGCATTGACTCACACGAAACCTTCCACATCTGAGTTTGTATGCAGACCCGCCACCCAGCTCTATTTGATTAACTCAGTCTAAATGTATAGGAATAACACGTTCTAAATCTGTACGTACAGTTCTAAGAATAACCAGTGATCTCTCCTACCCTGTCACACAAAAGATAAGGAGAAAGCCTCCTAACATATTGTAACTATCAACGGCTTACATCAAGCCTGAATCATCCAGTTAACAGTCAAGGGATGTTGATATTCCGTAAAGTCGCAACTATCCTACTGCTAGGAAACACGAACATTCTGTTGCTAACAATAAAATGACTAATTCACTCCTTGTCTCTGTCCCCTCTGGAGCCTGAAAGACATCCAAACACAGTGAGAGCTTTGTCAGTTTGGTAGTCTGAGCATGATAGATTTCTCAGGGCCCAGGGAAAAGGAGGGAATAGCTGAATTTTCCAACAAGCTTGGAACAAGAAACTGTAAAAGCTGCTTTTTAAAAAACAAAACAAAAAAACAAGCTTTACAGGAAAAACATTTATTTGAATTTGAGCAATATTAACTGATAATCATTAGACTCTAACGCATAATATCCCTCTATACATTAATTCCTAAGAATGTCATTCTAAACATTTAAACTGAGAGGGCTTACTCCTGGCTAACTGTGCTTCCAGATGGAGGGCTCCTAGAACTACCAATTAAAAGGCATTATAAAGTTCTTCCACTTTTCCTCCTTAAAGGATTTTTTTCTGGAAAGAAAAAAGATGGGAGGAAGGGTGGGAAAATACAGGAGGGTTACAAATTGAACATGATGTCTGGACTTCCTGTAATATCTCAAATCAGGATGAATGCACAATCAAAGCTTCATCTGGAAGCCCTACAACTTTCAAACAATTGCAGCCCCAAAATGTTCTTTTAATGTTTGTGCTGTGTAAGTAAAAGCCCTCTTTTAATGTAAGTCCTTTGAGCATTTAAAAATGGTGTATCAACATTTTTAATGCTATGTAACAGTAACTATTTACTCCAGTTAATTCTGCAAACAAGCCTACCTCTTTTTATTAGCACTACTCACATGCCTCTTGGCAGGTAGAGGTTTTCCCAGTGCTTATCTCCATCCCAGGAAAAGATTCAATTGCTATGGCGTCAAGTATCTTTATCCTGAATTGCTCATATGTATGCTTTTTGCTTTTAAAACTGTGAAAGTATTCAAAAGAATGTTATATGTGATCCTCCCCAAGGACATTTTAATCTATCAATTTTTATACCCACTCAGTGGATATTAAAAAGTAGAACCCACAATTTCTGATAAATGGTGCAGCTTCCCTTGCTTTGAACACTGACCCATATAAATATAGAAACTGATTACACAAACTGAAATGAGTCACTGAGTCTTGCTTTTTTCACACAGTCTTCAAAACGTTCATGACTAAGGTCCGTATAAGCCAGCTGATTATGCTTTAGAGCAAACATATGCACAAATCTTTTTAACAGAGCAGAGAAAAATGGGACCTTCAGAAATCATGAAGATGAGGATCTTCAGTGTTTGAGGGGATGATGAACAGCTGCCTGGGCTACACAAGTTAGTATCCAACTGGAAGCTGCTTCCAGTATCCGACTGCTTCAGTCACTGGCATCAGACTGTAACTACAGTACTTTTCACCACAGAGGCCCAGGGTAGACGTAACACTCCCATTCTCCCAACCAAAGTGTGGAGATTAAGAACATGCTGCAGGGTCATGCATTCTCTCCCCTCGCCACTATGGCCTGGTTCGCACATACCAATAACCCAGAACATGGGTTGCTGTAGAATCATGAGTTGTTGTTACGTGCAAACCCTGCACTATGGTTTAACTATGGGTTGTTAACCCCGAAAAACCCAGGAAGAGAACCCATGGTTTGTTTTTGGACTGTGAACTTTGGGTTGTTCATGGTTAACAAACCATAGTCAAACTATAGTGCAGGGTTCGGATGTAACAACAACCCACGATTCAACGACAACCCATACTCAACCCATACTCTGGGTTGTTGTTATGTGCAAACCAGATCTATGTCAATTTCCCCTTCCTTCCCATGGTTTTCTTTAACCATGGGAATGCATGGTTATCTGCATGTTGCTGTTGACTGAGGCTTGGAGTGGAGCCACAACTGGTTAATTAGAGCAGGTCAGCTCTGTAAGATGCCTCTCTGTTTCCTGGGAACAAGGAACCAGGGTGAGACAAGAGCAGAGTTTAGCAGGGAAGTTAGAAGGGGAGTCCAGGGAGACAGCAGATTTACCTGGAGATCTAGCACTGAGGGAGCCGATGTGGTGACCGCAGGTACATGCCATGTTTGTCATCCTGCCAGAGCATGAGCTACTTTTGCAGCAACTGCAAGCTATTATTCTTGCTGGAGAAGAAACTGGAAGGACTCAAGGCACGCCTCTCTACACTCCAGCTTATCAGGGAGGATGAATGGTTTTTCAATGACAGGCAAGATGCACTTGCCTGAAAAAGCACCAGGAAGAAGGTGTTTCCAAGGGGCAGGAAGAAAACAATAGGCGAGAGGCTGGGATGTGGAGGAACATGACACACAGGACCAGACTTTCTGTGTCATTAGAACAGAGCAACTTCCCATGGAAAGTGACCCTGGTTCATCTGGAGAAGAAATACCACCCCATGCTTCATGGAACATTAAGGAGGACATTCAGACCCCGTGGAAGGAATTCAACCACCACTCTGAGGAGGAGGAGATGAATGCATGGTGGTGGTTTGTGACTCCCTAGTCAGGGGGATGAAGGCAACGGTGTGCAGACCTGACATGTCATCTCAGGAGGGGCAGTTGGAGAGATTGAAGAGACTCATCAGTCCCACTGACTGCTATCCATTCCTGCTGATCCACATGGGACTGAATGGTAAAGCCAAAAGAAACCTTGAATCAAGCTATGAGGCTCTGAGTAGAAAGATGAAGAGCTTGGAGGCACATAGCATTTTCATCACTCCTCTCTGTTGAGAGTCACAGTTTTGGAACAGAAGGCAGCATACTAGAAGTGCACATCTGGCTAACACTGGGAAAAGTTTGGTTTCTTAGACCACCCAAATGTAGGACTCCTGGCAGAAGATGAAATGCACCTCATGAGGACTGTTTGGCAGGAGCCTCACTAGCCTGATCAAGAGGGCTTTAAATGAAATCCTGCATGAGAGGGAGACAAACGCCTGGAGCTAAATTCTGAGCCAAACATTAGGGACAAGAACACAAGGGACAAAGGAAGAAATGGAACAATGGATGTGATGGCCAGTACTTGTACAAGTAAATGCAGCAGGGAAACAGCGAAGGACTAACACCCTTGGCCCCTGATGTCTATATACTAATGCATAGAGTATGGGTAACAACCAGATGAATTTGAAATCCTAAAATGTGAAGGCAAGTATGACCTGATAGGTATCACTGAGACTTGGTGGGATCAGGCTTATGATTGGAATATAGTAACTGAAGGGTATATGCTGTTCAAATGAATAAACCCAACAGAAAGTGATGAGGAGAACGTTATATATAAAGAATGTGTACGCCTGCACAGAAATCCAAGAAGTGGATCCAAGAGTGGAAGCCTTGTTAAAAAGCATCTGGGTAAGGACAGAAGGAGAGAGAAACAGAAGTGATTTTGTTGTGGCAATATACTACAGATCCCCAGCCACCAGCCAACTGGAAGATATGGTTGATGTTTTCCTGAAGCAGATGACAAAAACTTTCACAGAGGCAAGCCATAGTAGGAATGTGGGATTTCAATTACCCTGACATCTGCTGGAAATCCAACTCTGCTAAGAATGGAACGTCCAACAAATCCTTGCTTTGTGACAACTTCATCTCCGAAGGTAGAGGAAGAACAATGGGATCTGCCCTAATCTGACCAATAAGGAAGAACTGGTTAATCAAGTGAATGTATTGGGAACCTGGAGGGAAAGTGACCATGCCATTTGGAATTTGTGATAGCAAGGGATGTAAAACTGAGTACAGTTGGTCATACCCTGGACTTTAGGAAAGGTGATCCCAAAGAGCTCAGTAAAAAAAAAAACTGACTGGATCCCATGGCTAGAAATTCTGAAGGCATTCAAGAGGAAGGGGAGGTTTTGAAAAGTGAGATACAATCAAACTATTCCAAACAGAAGGACAATGGGAGATCTAAAGAAGCCAGTGTGGCTGCACAGAGATGTCTCTGATGAGTTGAGACTTAAAAGGGACATGTACAGAAGATGGAAGAAAGGACATATAAGTACAATATAGCAGTCTGACCTGAAAGGATGCTGTCAGGAAGGCTAAGGCCCAGAAAAAACAGATGCCTGTAAGGGATGTTAAAATGACCAAAAGACCATCCTTGGTTGTGATTGGAGCAAGAACAAAGACAAAAAGGGGTAGGTCCACTGCTTGGGAGTGAAATGTTAGTGTCAGGGTGGACATTGAGCCCATAGAATCCCAGAGTAGTTCTGATGCTGAGGAAGAGCAGTCGCTCCTGGGAGAGGAGCGCGCTCCTCTTTCTCAGGACCAACAGCTGACGGAAATTTCCTCCCACCCACATTCCTAGTTTAGAAAGCAGTCCAGGGAGTGACCCAGCACAGATAGCAGACTTGGTGGATGCGCGGCGCAGACGCAGAGAGCGGCGCCAAATGGAGGGCGCGGAAAGGAGGCGTAGTGCCCGGTTCGCGCTCAAAGAACGGTTGCGCCCAGAGGATCCAAGGGAAAAGGGGAGGGATTCTCCCTAGTCCTTATATTCAGGGGTCTGCCAGTAATTGCCTTTCAAACGGGGACCAACTGTTCCAACTTAGGGCATAGGGATGCTGCTGCTCAGATCTAGTTGCTACCTGTAGAGTTGTTAAGTTGTAAAAGAAGAATAAAGCTTTGAAAAGAATCCCTTTGTCTGTGTCTGGACTTGGCTACTGGATTAGACTGAGAGAGCCCTCCAAGGAGCCCTTGACAGTTAGTAGGTGATGAAGAGAAGGCAGAATAACTAAATTCCTATTTTGTCTTGGTCTTCTCCCACAAGGAGAATTGTGTTCAGCCTGGGAAAAGTAGAACAAATGATAAGGAAAGACTTGCAGTCCAGGACAGGTAAAGAGATGTTAAGAGAACACCTAGATATTTTAAATCAATCATCCACAGCCTGATGACCCAGGGTGCTGAAGGAGACTGCAGATGTTATTTCAGAGCCACTGACTGTATTCTTTGAGAATTCTTGGAGAATTGGTGAAGTACTGGAAGATGGGACATTCAAATGTTGTCCCTATCTTTAAAAGGATGGGGGGAGATGGATCTGGGAAACTGCAGACTGGTCAGCTTGACATTGATAATGGGCAAAATTCTAGAACAGATTATTAAACCATCAGTCTTAAACATCTAGAAAGAAATGCATTGATTACTAGCGGCCAGCATGGGTTAATCAATAATAAATCATGCCAGACCAACCTTATCTATCTCCTTTTTTTGTTAAGAGTTAGTAATTTGCCAGATCATGGAATTCTGTTAACATAGTGTATCTTAGTTTCAGCAAAGCATTTGATAAAGTTTCCCATGATATCCTTATTGATAAGATGGTAAAATGTGGGACAGTGGATCTACAACTGGTTGAACACTCATACCCAATGCGTGTTCATTCATGGTTCTGTGCCAACCAGGAGGAAGGTCTTGAGTATGGTGCCACAGGGCTCTGTCCTTGGCACAGTGCTGTTCAACATGTTTATGCATGATCTGGATGAGGGAGTACAGGGGATGCTTATCAAAAATGCAGATGACACAAAGCTGGGAGGGATTGTGAACACCACGGGAAACAATCAAAATTCAAAACTACAGGCTGGAATGCTGGGCCAAAACCAACAAGACAAATTCAGTAGAGATACATGTAAAGTCCTGCATTTAAGTACAAAGAAGATCAAAGGAACAAGTATAGGATCAAGGAGACCTAGTTTGCTTCAGTACATGTGAAAAGGCTCTAGGTGTCTTAGTTACTTACAAGATGAACATGAGTCAGAAGTGCACTGCAGCTGCAAAAAAGAGGTACTGTAATCTTAAACTACATTAACAGAAGCAGTGTGTGCAAATCATGAGAAGTAATAGATCAGGCAAGATTATAAAAGATTATACACTGATCAATTATACATTAGCCCCTTCAGAAACCTGCTTGTTCTGATTCGTTCAATAAATATTTAGCATATAACTTGGAAACAATGCCCCAAAGATTAACTGGGCAGCAGTTATAAGGATTCTGTTTACTGACCTTTTTGAATACTGGAAAAATTATACTTTGTTTCTATGCAGTTGGGAAGACACCCTGCTAATTTGAGTAAACAGTTTGGCCAATATTGTTGTCCATCAGCCAGAAAATTGTTCATAAAATTTCAGACACATCGTGTCTTCCCCCGGTGCCTTGTTGGATGAAAGGACAGAAAAGAGGGCCTTTATTTTATCTATTATAAATAGTGGCTATTGGGGTCAATTTGTTATATCTAACAAAGAAATCTGTCCATATTCCAAAGAAGCAGGCACAACTGAAGCCCCAAAGATCTTGTGTGTACCATCCCATGGCAGATATTTGCGCATCTACAAGGAGTCTGACAGATGAAAGAAGGGATGGCTATAGTTGCATCCTGCATTGAGTAAAGCATTAGACTAGATGACCTCCAAGGTCCCTTGAGCGCTATTGACCTTATGCATCAACAGTGGTAACCACAGTTAAGACTAGCCAGATTTCCCCTAAACTTGAGTTTTAAACAAGGATTTGAAGTGATTTTACAAATCCTGGTTAAGAGGAAATTTGATTAGTGTTAAGCATGCTTAGAGCCTATGAAGATGTAAAGTACATGCTCAAACTGTCTCTATTCTCCAAGGATCTGGCACCTGTCCCTTCTAAATAACTGTTCTGACCTTGCCTTTGAGGGAGATGTTGCAGATGCCTTTTAAACATTTTTCTAGGGTGTACACATGTGCAGTAGAGTTCTTCAGATTTTAATCTCCTGTCCTGGTTCTCTGGAACTTAAATCTCTGAATAGATAGTGATGGTGATAGATGCATCTTGAGTTTAGTGAGCAAGAACCTTAATGCATGCACGTGAATGCAAACTGCTGGTGCACTGCTTTCATTCTATTTCTCTACAACCATTTCTTAAGATAGTGCATGTTTGCTGAAAGTGTTTGAATTGTAACTATTTTAAATACAATCAGATCCAGTCTGAGATTATTCTATTAAACACTGCTAAGATTAAAAAAAAATAAAATAAACTGTTATAGGGCAATTTCATGAAAACAGGGACATGAAAGTTGAAAAATTAAAAATGGTACAAACTGGTGTAACTTTGTGGAGAAATGTTTGAAGATCAGTCATTCATGCACATTTAACCCATGCCTTGATAATATTATTGACCAGAAAGTCTGAAATGTCTACCAAAAATACAGTGTTCATGGACATAGAACCGAATTATTAAATTATCAATAGTAAAGAGACATAAGGTGCACTAACAGTGCCATCTAATGCATGTTTGGCTGGGGAATGCTGGGAGTTGGAGGACTTTTTTCTGTCTAAACATGCATAGAATTGCACCCTAAATGTGCATGATGTATCCTAAAGAGGACACTTGGGATTTTACTTTCTCCAATTAGTAAGTTCTTAAAGAATGAACAAGGATCACCATGTACACTGTAAATAATGTATAGCAATTCTATTACCATAAAACATGCCCACAGTTTTTTAAAGGGGTAACCAGTGCGAATCATTGTAAGCAAAGGCAGTGTTTATTATTATTTTTAACATCTCTCCAAAATTCATGGCAATGGAATAATTTTTCATAGTAGCAGTATCATCACAACCCCAGTAATGAGCTCTGCTTTTTGTTGGGCTTCCTCTATATACACAGTCCGACAGAAAGTAGACAGTTTGCCATACTTGACCACCAAACACAAGACTGTAGCCAGCATTCTTCATTAAGTAACAGTAGGCATAGTTGTAAGTATACCTTAGTTAATTACCTTGTTGGCTAGCAGGCAACACTACAAAATGATGCTGTTACTACACACACTGATTCTGTTATCGGTATATTTTTCTTGTGATTAAATTAAAATATGCAGAGAAAAACTAACGAGTGCCAAACTTGGAACAACGAATATAGTCTACCCTATACCAGGTTCACAAGTGGTCCCCGCCTATTGCCCCAAAAGAGTTAAGTATACCATCAGTTTAGCTGTTTATTGAAAAGAAGTGGAGCCTGCCATCCACCACATACAGGTCTCCTAGGTGGCTACATCACTGGTATTATGGCTACCCCTTGTCACCTGATCATAACTAAAATGGCCCATCAAAGACAGGCCTGTAAGATAGTTTACATGACCAAATAACAACAGGTAGTCTTCAACAATATTATTTGGACATGGGACTTTAGGGCTGCCACCTTTATTTCAGGGAGGAATTCTGTGCCTTTGAAAGCTGCATCACTAGCAGCAATGCAATGGCTACTGCTTTTGCCATCACTGCATCTGTTATGTTGTGAAAAGCAGCAGCTGTTGCTTTCCTGCTTGTTGTACAGCTTTAAAAGCGATAGAAGCCTTGCCATAAATTAAAGGTGGCAACCAAATGGGACTTGAGACTGGTGGTCAAAATCTCTTCTCACCACCTCGGGTATGGTTGCCAGACATTCCTGATTCTGATCCAGAACAACACTGCTCAAGGAAAAAATGTTTCTCTTTTCAAAGCAGCTTCTAGATCAGTGACATTACCTCCAGTGGCTCCCTCACTGTGAAAATCTGAGTAGCCGTTCTAAATGTAGGCCATGAAATACAAAAAGGATCCAGTTTGTTGAATGTCTCATTCGAGGACAGTATATGGGAGGGGGGGAAAGCTTACTCCCTCTCATCTTAGCCTGCACAGCTGTGGAGCCTAAGATCCAACATACCATAGAAGTTATTTGAATTCTTGCCAAATAGTCTGGTGCTACTCACTGCTTGCTTCCTGCATACCATTAATCACATCCTCCTAGGAAACGAGTGCTTAAATCATAGAATCATTGAGTTGGAAGGGCCTTCGGAGTTCTTACCCCCTCCTTTGTCCTTTGTGTTCTTGTCCCTAATACTTGGCTCAGTAGATAGCTTTGGGCTTTTGCCATCCTCCTCTCCAGGAGTTAGTTTAAAGCACTCTTGATCATGGTCATACAACAGCCGGTTTTAAAACTGTATGACCCTCATAACAATTGCTTTTGCACATGTTCTGCAGATCAGCTTTTAGATTACCATCCTATATCATGCTTCAAACAAATCTAAAACATAACAAGTTTACATTATATACAGTGGCAATTGGGTTTCACTGCTGTAAAGGCATTCCTTCCATGCTACCATCTAGATAAAGGGAAGCTGATAACCCTTAAGATTTATAGTAAGTATCAAAGTACGGGGGCAAGATTTTAGTTAAAAACAATGCAAGATATAATCATTCACCAACCTGATTTTCCCATAGTCACGTTCTTGATTGTTAGTTGGAGAAGCTGCTTCTCTGAATGCTGGTTTTGTTTTGCTACCAGCTGCTTGCAATTTCCTGGTAGTGCTCTGAGCTTCTTGCCTGCATGAAACAGACTGTGAACAATAAAAGTGCAACCACCCATTCACAGTACTCAAGTACTCTGATGATGCCTTATAAGGAATAAGCCCCCCTTCTTTTTTTCTTCTTAACTAGATGGCTCTTTGTGGTCAGGGATTATTTATCTTCCAGAATAACTCAGCAACGCAAGAAAACACAATATGGCTTCACATACCAATTTAGTTAAGCAACAGAAAATTTATGTACACTAGAATGGGGAAAAAGTAATACTACTTGAAAACATGCTAGATACATTTTTTAAAAGACAGCACTTGCATATTATAGCGAGAAACACAGGAGTCCCCAGAAGTGTAGTTTCTTACATGTTGCAATCCTGAATGACATTTTATCAAGCATGCTCTGCTGATCTAAGATAGCTGTGACAACAAATTGCAGTTCTAACCACACAGAGCTGGTTCACACATGCATTACATAACTTTATTTCGCATCACCTGATAACTGGCAGTTAGTGAACTAATGCCACGGAAAAGCTTTACCACTGGAACTAATACAGAAGTAGCATCAACAGTATTAGATTCATGACAGCTCATTCACGCTAGCAGGTTGATGTTGCAATGAAAGTATGAGCAACACATAGGTGGAGCAGTTCTTACTTCCAAATAAATCTATTCATGATCGGGATATGAAGCATGACATTCAGCAAGTCTTCTTGTTCAACAGGATGGATAAAAAATAAATTACTTTTAAAGATTTTTTTAATGTATTTTAAAATTTTAAATTACATTTGTACATTTAAATCAGTTTTATTTTTAAAAATTATAAATACTAAATTTAACATTTAAAATATAACATAATTACAATTAAATGTCATCGTAAACATGCTTGAACCTACACATATAGTCTCAACAAAATGAATTCATGTCTCTGTCTGTCATAATCTTGTACAATGAATTATCTACCCATCAGACAAGGGTATTCCTCTCAGTTTTTCATCATATGAAAATAGCACTGTCCAGCCTGCCTACCAGCTCTTGCTTCTTCAAAGTTGTGGACTTTTTGTTTTTCTAACTAAAATCATATGTGCAGAGGAACAGCTTGGGCAGAATTATTCTTATGTGCTTTTCAGGGGTGGAAGAGCAGGGCCAAGCAAGGCAGAGGAGTTAGTCAAGACAGAAAATCAATATAGCGAAGTGGATAAAATTATCTTTAAAATAATAAATCAGAAATTAATCAATTCTGATGCTGGCTAGGGTGTGCTGGGAGTTACAGGCCTTTTTCTGTCTAAACATGCAGGGGCCTGTGCCCTTATTTAGCTTGGTAGATTTTTTTTTAACCACCATGGCAGTGCGAGGGGAGCCATTTGGATTTTCTGCCTTAGGTACTCAAAATATATTTGGTTGAATCTGCATGTGCTGTAAGGTGGATTTGAGGTCCAATTCATATGATACCAAAGTAGCGTAATTGCTACTTTCAGGGGGCAGATAAAAAGGGTACTTAATTCATACCAGTACTAGAGGCCTGGATGGGAGGAGGCCTCGGTGTAGTAATGACCTGTGTGGCCCTAGCAACCATGTACAATACAATCACTCATGGGAGCATCCAGGCACTGTAGAAAATTTGTTCTTCCCCAAAACTAAAGTCATAAAATGCCAGATAGCAGGTGGCAAAGGGTAAAGGCAAAGCCTTACATTAATGCTTTAACTGGTTGATGAATTTTATTTATTTCATTTATATCCTACCTTTCTTCCATCATGGAACTCAAGGTGGCTACATGTGGTTCCCAGGTGGTCTCCCCTCCAAGCACTGACCAGATCCAAACCTGCTTAGCTTCAGAAAGGTGGCTGCATCATGTGCTTTCAGACTACACCCATACACATTTGTTTGTTGAGGATATTTTGGTTCTACTGTTTTACTTCAGTAGGGACTAAAATGTGTTTACTAGGTATTAAAATTCAATAGTGTTTACTTCCAAAAAAAATATGCTTAGGATTTCAGCGTAAATGCTTGTCCAAAATGATGTAGAATATAAACAGCACAACAAAAATAGGATTGCTGCTGCTATTACTTAAAGGGTTGGCAAAGCACGTTGACCTGCATTAAAGACATACATGCAAATGCTCACAAGTTCTTTGTTCAAACTACTAACCCCAGAGTAGTCACAAGGATTAACAAAATGGAGAAGGGCATTACTACTCATGGGTCTTAAAAGGGGGAAACTACTTTATTTCCACGGAAGAAGCATCTTCAGACATTCTTGCAGTTTGTTGTTCTAGGATATGCTGTTTATACTGAAACTGCAGAACAAGTTCTACTTCTATTATGCAAAGCAATGCAGCAGGAGTTTCCAGGAAAGAGAAAATATATTCTAAAGAAAGTACTTGAGCTGGACCGGAACACAACAAAACACAGTCATGGGCTTATTTCCTTGAACTCACCTGGACTGCCAGGGCAAACTGTGCTGATTTACTATGGGGTTTGAGAAAGTGCCTTAACTTGAGTCCCATCGTGACCTATTTTCTGCAGTTCTGATCCGGAGAGAAAGGAGTGGAGGATTTTTGAAACGCCAAAAGAAAGAGGGTTTGCTTTGAACTGCTGATTTGCCCCTCTTGTTCATCCCCATCACTTTTGGCTATAGAAGTGCTATGCAAGCTCTTCACTCTTCTCATACGCATCCAGAAACAACAACCAGGCAGTTACTCCTTGGCTTTTATTTATATAAATAAAGGAGGAAGAAACCTCCCACCAAAACATAGCATGACAGAGGGAACAACATAGAGGACGGCAACTTTAGAAATATAATATGGAAACAATGGACACCATTTTTATCTCTTTCTTATAATACTAGAACTTGGAGTCACCCAACAGAAGCTGGGTGGTAGCAGGTTCAGGAAAGGCAACAGTAAGCATTCCTTCCCACAACACATAGGGTTGTATTTAATGTTAGTCCTACTCCGAGTAGACCAGCCACCCCCAAACTGGTGCCCTCCAGATGTTTTGGACTTCAGTTCCCATCAGCCCTGGCGAGCATAGCCAATAGCCAAGAATCCTGGAAGTTATAGTCCTAAACATCTGGAGGGCACTCAATTCGGAAAGGCTGGATTAGACCCATCAAAATGAATGGGACTTGTTAGTCATTTGGGATCCTGGTCAGAAACCGAAAACTAACCCATTCATTTCAATGGGTCTACTTTAAGTAGGACTAACATGGGATACACCCCATCAGGTGCTCCCAGACAAGGCTTTTATTGTGCTATCACCCTGCCTCACGCATGGAGTTTTACAGGGCATCCAGCCATCATCTTTCATTTGTAACCCTCTTGTGTTTTCCCACCATTTCTTCCGTCTGTTTTCTTACCTGAAAGAATCCATTAAGGAAGGAAAGATAAAATAGCTGCACAATGTGTTTTGATTGGTAGAGCTAGGAACCATCTGTCTGGAAGCACCCATAATTCACTACCAGAATTCACAGACACAAGACTGTGGGCAGGGAGGGGCAGCAGCTGCTGCTGCTCAATCAAAGCTATGCTAAAATCCAGGATTTCTCTACTGAATTCAGTGAGAAGCTCTCGCTTCTGCTGTGGGAAAACATGAAAAATGGCTAAATAGTGTTTATGAATCCAGCTATGACATGCATATGGCTATAACCTGCTTGTTCCCCTCTTACATATATAACCAAGAAGACAGAAAACATGCTATTTCTGAACCTGCCTCCTTGTCAGTCAGAGCTCTGCTGAGAACCACAGCTGACAGAAAGCAGCAATGGGATAGTTTGTGTTAATTTGTGTGGTCTGCCTCGCTTTTCTGCTTCCTAAACTTCAGCTGGCTTCTAAAGTAGTTTAAAGAAAAGTTGTCTCATGCATACCCTCTTGTGAGATTCCCAGTTAGTCCAGTCTTTCACAGACCTGAAGTAAGCCTGTAAATACTAACCTTAGACTCCCCCCCTTCCCAATTAAATCTCTGATGCATACTCTAGTGCACATAACACAAACACTAAGGCACCATGCACCATAGCCTACCATTTCACAGACTGCAGCTGCTGAGATACAGTTTGAACTACTGGTGACATAGTGTTGTAAGATCATTGTTTTTTCTAGTATTTCTTTGAACAAAAGAATAATTACACTCTTGGCTTTTAGATGAGTGGAGGATGCACTATTGCAAGGTAAATGAACAGAGCATACTGCCAGGGAGTGAGAAGCCTTCAGCAATATTTAACAAGGGAAGGCCTTCTCCTATTTTTATTTATGAACTGTTGGAGAGAGAAAAATGCCATGTGGTGGTATTAAGACACAGGGGGAGAGAGCACCAAACTGCATACTGGCAGGAATAATGTAAGGAAATGCATTGAGAAATGACGTTCTCTACATGACATGCTCTACATGGGACTGCCTTTGACCAGGGCTGGTTATGGGGAGCATGCGATTCCCCTGCTACAGGACTTTTACCTTCTACCGGTTTGTTTCTGGGCAAAATTTGCAGTGCTAGTTATGACCTATAAAGCCTACACTGCTTGGGACCAGGCTATTTGAAAGACCACATTCTCCCATATGAGCCTGCCTGGGTTTTAAGATCCTTGGGAGACACCTCTCTGTCCTGCCATCAACTGAGGCACATTTCACAGGAACACAAGAAAGGGCCTTCTTGATGGCTGATCCGAACCTCTGGAATTCTCTGCCTAGGGAGGCAAGGAAACCTCTACCTTTATTGTCCTTCTGCCAGCAGACAAAGGGCTTCTCTACACCAGGCTTTCATCCCACACCTTTACCAGGGCTTCTGCTTCCAGATACTTTGTGGGATTAAGATCGGGCCCTTTACATGTGCTTTTTCAGGTATTTCCGCTATGCAAGTTCAATATTTTTCATTATACAGGCACTAGATGGCGCTGTGATATAGCGGGATTCTGGAAATTCACCAGCCCTTGAGGCACTTCAAAGCGCAGTTAAATCTATTGCTGCATTTTCCCCATTAAGAAAAAAGCCAGGATAACGGTTATAAAGCATGGGAGAGGCCCTGGAGTGTGATGACATCATGTAAAGGCCCCTTAAACTTCCATGAGTGACCAATCATGAGCTCATGAACTGGGCTTTAGCTGGTGAGTGGTCTATTTATTTATGTTTAACTGATGTGGTTAAGTTTTAATTATATTACATTTTATCTTTATTTCATTATTGTTAGAGCCCTTGAACACTATTTTTAGTGGTGGGAAATAAAAGGAAATAAATACATAAAACTTCTTATGAAGAATACTGCAGCCTATGCAGGTGAGATGAGTGGTACTTTCCTAGACTCATACACTATATAATATATTATTGCATTAGTTTTTATTTAATTTCTCAGGGCTCAGCTATATATTACACACAAAAGTATGGAAGAAAAGCCTCCTAAGAACATAAGAGGCACGCTGGATCAGACCAAGGGTCCATCTAGTCCAGTATTCTGTTCACACAGCAGCCAATCAGCTATCCACAGGAAACCCACAAGCAGGACACGACCGCAACAGCACCTTCCCGCCCATGTTCCCGAGCAACTGGTGTACATAGGCATACTGCCTATGATACTGGAGGTAGCATATAGCCATCAGGACTAGTAGCCATCAGTAGGCTTATCCTCCATGAATCATTGCTCATTTCCTTGCTACAAAGCAGCATTGGGGGGAGGGGGCAATTTGGAGAGAAAAACAGTGGGTGGATGCTTAATCCTTCCCCAGCCTACCACTTAATTAGCAAATAGTTCGCATAGAATCATAGAATAGTAAGGTTGGAAGGCCATTGAGTCCAACCCCCTGCTCAATGCAGGAATCCAAGTCAGAGCATCCCCGACAGATGGCTGTCCAGCCTCATCTTGAATGCCTCCAGTGGGGGAGAGCCCGCCACCTCCCTAGGTAATGGTTCCATTGTCGTATTCCTCTAACAGTCAAGAAGGTTTTCCTGATGTTCAGCCAGAATCTGGCTTCCTGTAACTTGAGCCCATGATTCCGTGTCCTGCACTCTGGGATGATTGAGAAGAGATCCTGGCCTTCCTCTCTGTGACTACCTTTCAAGTACTTGAAGAGCGCTATCATATCTCCCCTCAGCCTTCTCTTCTCAAGGCTAAACATGCCCAGTCATATACAACTGGAAAACAACAACCCTAGGTGACGATCACTAGCATAGACAGCTAAAAGAAAATTTAGAAGGTCAACATCTTGCAAAATTGATCTGTCAACAGCTATTAATCTTGAGAGCTAAAGCAAATCTCCTGGTACAGACAGAGTCTACTTCAAAGAACCAGGTGCTGGAGACAGAGAACAGGGGAAGAGTATTGCCTTCATACCCTGCTGGTGAGCATCCCAGAAGCAGAATCTAAGGACCTTTGGCCTAACACAGCAGGGTCAAAGGTAGGGATGTACGCTGTGTAAAATCCGCTCTGTCTGTGTTTCACGGATTGTCAGGCGCCTTTTGTTTCATCATCCGCTCAAAGACACATGCAAAAAATTTTCCTGTCATGCGGAAAAATACGCAAATATGTAAGGAGTTTCGTAACAATTTATATAATTTACCTTAGTACGTAACATTTAGCGTATTGTCCCTCATTCCATTCAACTTTTCCGCAGCAGAACATTGCGTATTTTCCTACAAGTAAATATGCATACATTTTGGGAAAGTAAAAAAAAACATCCAAAAGTCCACAGACTCTGTGCGGCCTTAGGGGGTTGCTCCACAGTGGATTCCGCAGGTTGGCTTCTTAGAAATCCGAGCTAATTTTAGTCTGCTTCAAATTTCTCCAGCATCCCTAGTCGAAGGTCCTGCTATGTCCTTAAAACCACTCCCCACCATACCACGTCTTAGAGAGATGAATCCCAGGTAGGATGGAGAGAGAAAGGCACCCCACCGCCAGAGCAGAGCGCTCACCAGCTAGGTTTCCTTCTCCTGCCTCAGCAAGAGTCTAAGGAGCACTGCAGTTGCTGATTATTTTTCATCAGAATTTCCCACCATGCTCAGAAGAAGTTTCCCCTCTGTGAACAAAAGTTCCCTCCACAATTCTGTTAAAGTTGTCAAGACAGCTTTTATGTACTAAACGTGCAAAAGCACATTTCCCCCCTCTTCCTTCCCCAACCCTTTTTCCTTGCCTGCCTTTTTATATTGTTAAGCCTGGGGGCAGGGCTGTCTTCTTGGGCTGATTGTACATAAGCCGCTCTGGGAGTCTTTTTTGGCTTAGCAGCAGTCTGAAAATACTTTAATGGTGCAATCCTATGGGGATAGGTGGCTGCCTCCGAACCTAGAGGTGACCGCCTATCCAATGCAGGGCAGGAGAAGCATGAAGGGGATGTTCCCTCCACTCTTCTCCTGCCCTGCATTTGCGGCTAGACAACTGATTTTGGCTGCCTAGCCGCAGGAAGGCAGAGCAGGGGAGGAGGAGGCTGCCGGACAACACATAAGATGTGTCATACTGGCATTTCCACTTTCGGTGCCCCAGAACACCCCGTTTTGGCCACTCTATGCTCCCCTTCCGAGCGCAGAGCACAGGGCCATTCCGCTCTACCTGTGAGGCAGCGCAGAAGGGGGGGGAAGGTCAGTTCTCCGGAAAGTCACATATCCTATGGCCATCTAGCCGCTGACTAGCGGCCATAGGATTGCTCCCTAAATAAACAAAAAAATAAAGCAGGAAAAATGACTAGTGTGCAACCATCATCACAAACATTCTTCATTGCTAGATGGAAAGGAAATAGAATGTGTTGAGGCTAGAAAGTAGGTAGCCTTCAGCCTGAGTATATTTGGGAGCCAGTATACCAGGAGTGGGTAATTTGTGGTCTTCCAGATGTTTTAGTCTACAACTCCTATTACCCTCACCACTGGCTACGATGATGGAGACTGTAAGGTGAACCATCTGGAGAGCCACAAGTTTCCCATTCCTTCAGTATACAGATCGATACAGGACAAAAACTGCAGCTATCTGGCAAAACTACACAGATTCTCACAAAGCTGTTTACAGAGAATCCCCCTGCCCCCCAAGAAAAAGCTCCTCTTCTCATCTTAGTATAAGATGAGCGGACCCCGCCCCCCGGAACCTTTCCTGATTTCTTAGTATAATCCCCCTATGTCAAATTTCCCTTTTCTATAAAAGCTGCATACTGGGCTGAGGAACACTGTTTCCAGGCCAGCATTCCATTCCCAACCAGTAGATCAGCCTTCCTCCAGATGTGTTGGACTACCACTCCCAGCATCCCCCAGCCCAACACATCTGGAGGGCACCAGGTTGGAGAAGGCTGCAGTAGATGGCTCTAGGCCAGGGTCTCACCCACCGCATTTTTATCCCACCCTTTAGCCCAAAGGACTCCCCAGGCGGCTTATACAGATAAGAAATAAGGCAGTCTAAAATCTTTTACAATTTAAATAACGGAAAAGGAAAGGGGGTTGGGAGGGGGGAGGAACAGAGCAAAAACAGGCACTAGAATCTTTGTTGCAAAGTTCAGCAGGTCGGCCACTGGGTAGCCCTCCTAATTTTCTCTGCCCCTCGTGTTTGACCCTCAGTGATAGACTGCCCCTGCCCCTGGAAGTTCCATTCAGTGATCATGGCTCACACCTGCTGAGAGCGGACCCCCCCCCCCCCCCCGCGGAACCTTTCCTGATTTCTTCCACCTGCCTGAGCCGGGCGCGAGCGGGAGGCGGGTCGCGCGCGCGAGCAAAAGGGCGGGGACTGGCGGCCATGGCGGCGCTAACGGTTCTTTCGCGCCGTCGGCTCTGCCGGATGCGGCTCCCGTTCGCGCTTTGGTGGTCATTACTCCTCCCCGTTTTTCTCTCAGGAGCCGCCCGTAAGTAACGGGACAACAGGAGAGAGGAGCATGAGGCGAGCTGGGGTAGGGGTTTGTCGCCAAAGGGGGCTGCCTTTTTCCTCCCCCGAGCCGCAGAGCTCCCCCGTCTTATTCCCGTCTTACCTCAGCGGTCCAGCGGTCCGCCGTCGCCTTCCAGAGAGGGATAAAAACGGTGAAGAGATGGAAGAACTGGCTTTCGCCCCACCACGCCCCTTCCTTAGCCTCTTATGCCCTGCTCGGGAGGGCGGAGGCAAGAAAATACTTGAATCAGCAGTCGAAAGGGAAAGCTGCCCGACCGCCCCTGTAGTCACAGGAAGTCTGATAATGTTTAGCGTTATTGAAACAAACACAGAAGCGGCTTCCCCGCGGTTTTTTTCCTCTCTGCTGCTGCATAATAGGCTGAAGACTAGCAGGCGAAGAGAAGAGTGAGGAGAGGTAGAGAAGCGAAGCAGCGTTTGGTTGGCTTCTACCTGTCAGAAGCAGCCATAAAAGGCAACAGCAGCCCTCCCCAGCCTGCTGCCCTCCAGACGTTTTGGATTACAGTTTCCATCAGCCATAATCAGGGTGGGAGATGGCCAGGGTGATGAGAGCTGAAGGGCACCACATTGGGAAAGGCCAGGCTACAGAATCCCAGATTCAGGAGTGGGCCTAACATAGATCCCCAGATGTTTTTGACTTCAACTCCCAGAAGCCCCTGCCAACATTGCCAATGGTCAGGAATGCTGGGAGTTGGAGGGTTTTCTACCCACATCTGGAGGGTTTTCTACCCACCACAACAGTCCTACTGGCAGAAATGGGAATAGAAAAGAGAGTTGTATCCAATGTTTGTTGTTGTTTATTCGATCAGTGGCTTCCGACTCTTCATGACTTCATGGACAAGCCCATGGCAGAGCCTCCTGTCGGCAGTCGCCACCCCCAGCTCCCCCAAGGTTGAGTCTGTCACCTCCAGAATATCATCCATCCATCTTGCCCTTGGTCAGCCCCTCTTCCTTTTGCCTTCCACTTTCCCTAGCATCAGCATCTTCTCCAGGGTATCCTGTCTTCTCATGATGTGGCCAAAGTACTTCAGTTTTACCTTTAAGATCATTCCCTCAAGTGAGCAGTCTGGCTTTCTTTCCTGGAGTATGGACTGGTTTGATCTTCTTGCAGTCCAAGGCACTCTCAGAATTTTCCTCCAGCACCACAGTTCAAAAGCATCTATCTTCCTTCGCTCAGCCTTCCTTATGGTCCAGCTCTCGCAGCCATAGGTTACTACGGGGAATACCATTGCTTTAACTGTGCGGACCTTTGTTGTCAGTGTGATGTCTCTGCTCTTCACTATTTTATCAAGATTTGTCATTGCTCTCCTCCCAAGAAGTAAACGTCTTCCGATTTCCTGGCTGCAGTCAGCATCTGCAGTAATCTTTGCGCCTAGAAAGACAAAGTCTGTCACTGCCCCCACGTTTTCTCCCTCTATTTGCTAGTTATCAATCAAGCTGGTTGCCATGATCTTGGTTTTTTTGAGGTTTAACTGCAACCCAGCTTTTGCACTTTCTTCTTTCATCTTTGTCATAAGGTTCCTCAGCTCCTCTTTGCTTTCAGCCATCAAAGTGGCATCTTCGGCATATCTGAGATTGTTAATGTTTCTTCCAGCGATTTTAACTCCAGCCTTGGCTTCATCAAGCCCAGCACATCACATGATGTGTTCTGCGTACAGGTTGAATAGGTAGGGTGAGAGTATACAGCCCTGCTGTACTCCTTTCCCAATCTTAAACCAGTCCGTTGTTCCGTGGTCTGTTCTTACCGTTGCTACTTGGTCGTTATACAGATTCCTCAGGAGGCAGACAAGATGACTTGGTATCCCCATACCACCAAGAACTTGCCACAATTTGTTATGATCCACCACACAGTCAAAGGCTTTACAATAGTCAATAAAACAGAAAGAGATGTTTTTCTGAAACTCCCTGGCTTTCTCCATTATCCAGCGGATATTGGCAATTTGGTCTCTAGTTCCTCTGCCTTTTCTAAACCCAGCTTGTACATCTGGCAATTCTCTTTCCATGAATTGCTGGAGTCTACCTTGCAAGATCTTGAGCATTACCTTACTGGCATGTGAAATAAGTGCCACTGTTTGATAGTTTGAACATTCTTTGGTGCTTCCCTTTTTTGGTATGGGGATATAAGTTGATCTTTTCCAATCTGTTGGCCATTCTTGTGTTTTCCAAATTTGCTGGCATATGGCAAGCATCACCTTGACAGCATCATCTTGCAAGATTTTAAACAGTTCAGCTGGGATACCGTCATCTCCTGCTGCCTTGTTATTAGCAATGCTTCTTAAGGCCTATTCAACCTCACTCTTCAGGATGTCTGGCTCTAGCTCACTGACCACACCATCAAATCTATCCCCGATATTATTATCCTTCCTATACAGATCTTCCATATATTCTTGCCACCTTTTCTTGATCTCTTCTGCTTCTGTTAGGTCCTTGCCATCTTTGTTTTTGATCATACCCATTTTTGCCTGGAATTTACCTCCCATGTTTCTAATTTTCTGGAAGAGGTCTCTTGTTCTTCCTATTCTATTATCTTCTTCCGCTTCCGCGCATTGCTTGTTTAAAAATAATTCCTTATCTCTTCTGGCTAACCTCTGGAATTTTGCATTTAATTGGGCATATCTCCCCCTGTGACTGTTGCCTTTTGCTTTCCTTCTTTCTTGGGCTGCTTCCAGTGTCTCAGCAGACAGCCATCTTGCCTTCTTGGTTTTCTTTTTCTTTGGGATGTTTTTTGTTGCCGCCTCCTGAACAATGTTGCGAACTTCTGTCCATAGTTCTTCTGGGACCCTATCTACTAAATCTAGTCCCTTAAAACTATTCTTCACCTCCACTGCATATTCATTAGGAATATTAGTGAGCTCATATCTAACTGATCTGTGGGTCTTCCCTATTCTCTTGAGTCTGATTCTAAATTGTGCAATAAGAAGTTCATGATCTGAACTACAATCAGCTCCAGGTCTTGTTTTTACCAGCTGCATAGATGTCCGCCACCTTTGGCTACAAAGGATGTAGTCAATCTGATTTCGGTGTCGACCGTCTGGTGAAGTCCACGTATAAAGTTGTCTCTTAGGTTGTTGGAAGAGAGTGTTTGTTATGCACAGTGAGTTGTCTTGGCAAAATGCTATCAGCCTGTGTCCTGCTTCATTTTGTTCTCCCAGACCATGCTTGCCTGTAATTCCAGGTGTCGTTTGACTACCCACCTTAGCATTACTCCTGTAATGAAAATAACATCTTTGTTTGGCGTACTATCCAGTAGGTGCTGCGGATCCTCATAGAACTGATCTACTTCTGCTTCTTCAGCATCTGTGGTTGGGGCGTATACTTGGATCACTGTGATGTTAAATGGCTTACCCTGCATTCGAATTGAGATCATTCTGTCATTTTTTGGATTGTATCCAAGCACTGCTTTAGCCACTTTATTATTAAGTATGAAGGCTGCTCCATTTCTTCTGTGGTCCTCTTGTCCACAGTAGTAGATCTGGTGGTCATTTGATGTGAAGTGGCCCATTCCAGTCCATTTCAGTTCACTGACACCCAAAATGTCTATCTTTAATCTTGACATCTCCCCAATAACCACACCCAATTTGCCCTGGCTCATAGATCTTACATTCCAGGTTCCTATGGTGTGTTGATCATTAGAACATTGGATTCGTCGTTCACCACCAGCACCATCGGCTGCTAGCCGTCCTTTCAGCTTTGAGGTAGCTGCGTCATCAAATCTGGGGCTAGTTGAACTTATCCTCTGTTCCTCCCCAGTAGCATTTTGACCATCTTCCGATGGTATACCGACATATCTCTGGTTGTACTGATCCATTTAGTTTTCATGGCAAGAATACTGGGGTGGGTTGCCGTTTCCTTCCCCAGGGATTGTATTTAGTCTGACCTCTCTGCCATGACCTTCCCGTCTTGGGTGTCCCTTCACAGTTTAGCTCATGACGTCACTGAGGTGCTCAATCTCCAGCACCACAACAAGGTAATGATCTCCTTTGCTGGAGGTATCCAATGTTAGTCCTACTTAAATTAGACCCATTGAAATGAAGGGGACTTACATTAGACTAACACTGGATATAACCCCAAACTACCAATATTATACTGTCCTTATACCAATCTGGTGCAACCACACTTGGAATACCACAGAAAGGGGAACCTGGGGCATATGAACTTTACTAGTAGGAGTGAGGGGGAGCCACATAAAAGCACTGAAATGAATCAAATGACCTTAAGATCATGACAATTGGGGTGGGGGGGGGAGCCACACAAACACATTCCTTTGGGCCCATATCCTGTTCCAGCAACAACTCCCATTGCAGAGAAAAGAAACAGTAAAGTAACCAACATAATAAGTGAATCCCAAATATCTTCAGAGCAACAAGGGAAACAGTATTTTGAACCCAGCAGCAACCCTATTACAAAAGGAAAAGGGGACACACAGAGCATGCCTTCAAAGCTGAGTGGGGGTGGGCTAACAATCATACAAGACTCCACATTTCTCTACAATCCATTGGACAGGAAAAGGAAACTGAGCTATCCATGTTAACAAACTGGAGTGCAAAAGCAATGGACATGGATTTAACCAACAAAAATTGCCAAACCCCAAAAGAGGTGTTTAAGAAAGGCAAAACAAAAAATTGAAATGAGTTTACAAAGTGATTAAAATAACCAGAAAATATTTTAAAACATTCAGAAACCCACCATCTGGTCTGGATTCAATGAGCTAGCCTTATACACGTGTGCGCACACACATACACTCACTCAGACTTACTATGAATCACACATCCTTTCCCTCTCTTCTGCTGCAACCAATTGTGTAGAAAGCATAGAAGTAAAGCAGAGACGGAGAGGTTAGAGCACTCCATCACACTGCAGCTGCAGAATGAATGCTCTGTTCTAGTCAAGGAGGAGGAACGATATATTAGCCAGCCACCTGTTTCATCTGATTTCCTCAATACCCCAGTCCCCTAATTGGCTTGGGGGGACCAGGTATGCTCATTTATGGAAACCATGCAGTGTGGTTCTTCCAGGTAACCTGCCTGGATGCCTGATTCTTTGGAGGGGAGTAGGACGAGCATGGAGCATGCACAGAGCTCTGCTCTTTTTTGCATATACACAGCTCTGCACTGGACAGAACAGAAGAACAGACAACAAAGTCCTGGTTCCAATGGACTATAAATCTCTGTGCAGTGCAGCAGTAACAAAAAAACACACACCCAACATCTAGTTTGGGGTTTAGCCAGCTGAGAGTTGGCACAGCGGGCCCTGCCCCTCTACCCTAAATGGTGGCCCATCCCTGCTACACACCCTGGCTTTTCCCTGCAGCATGCCAGGGGGTGGGAATGGTGGGTGAAGGGACCAAGAGAGGGGAGTGGGGTGGGTGCAGCCATAGCTGTGGAGCTGTTGAAGGATGACAACTAATTTCCAAGTTGTGACTGGCAACTTTGCCACAATTCACACAAAATACTTGGTTTAAAAAGTTCATCCAAGTGTAGAAGTCAGATCTCTCTGCTTGCCTTCCCTCAAGGTTCAACAGTGTTTAGGAAGCAATAAGTAATAATAACTTAACATTTCTTTAGTGCTTTCAAATGTTCAAAGTGCTTCACATGCAATGGCTTGTTAGCCTTACATAAACTATAAAGTAAATCAGTATTATTATTCCAAGTGGAACCTGTAACAGAATGTTGCGGTATGGAGTGCTATTCAGTGTTCCAGCCAGCCATACCTTTTTCCAGGATACGTCATCCCTCCCCTGCCCCGACACTCAGCATTCTGTGGCCACTGAGCATGCTTAGTCATCAATGTGCTGTTTGGTTTTCTTTTTACCCCTCCCTAGGTCCCCCCCCCATAAGATGTATTCTCCTTCTGCGAACTTTGGGGTTTCCCAAGCCATGTTGAAACCTCCCTTATTCCTCGGTAGCCCTGTTGCAAAACTCCATGTAGTGGGTCAAGTACTATTAATATTTTTATTGTATTGTTTTTAGTTTACATTAGCATAACAAACAACCACAGCAGCAACAAAAAAAACCTTTTGTTCCCCTTAAGTTTGCCTTTTTGTTATGGGATGGGGAAGGAGTGTAGGTTTCAATTTCCGGGGTTATCATAAACATACCTTTACCTAGGCGTAAAGTTCAGTGTAGATTTGCCATGTATCTTGGTAAGCATCTAGCTTCTGTAATTTGCTGTATGTAACTAGAGCATGTATGGAAAGTGAGTATTCACTATTTTAATTAGAAATGGTAAAAAGAAAATGAAGATTTTGTTTTGATTTTTTGATTTTCAAACTATGATATATATACTTTTTCACACTGCTGTAGTTGGAAGTCCATGTTTTATGAATAAAATGTGCCATATAAGAAAAAGGACAATATACTTGAAGAGAGAAACTGGAGACACATTACCAGCTACAGAGATTCAGTATGAAACTATTACATCTACCCCAGAAGCTCAGGAAACTTCTAATCAAATAGTTGGAACAGAAGGAAGAACTGGTAATACAAATTGCTTCTCAAACCTGTCAATTTCGGACTGTTGTTCAAGGTCTGGAACTCTGCTGCAGTCTTAATCCACTGTGTTCCATATATTTACTTCCAGCCCTGCAGTCATAATATGCAGACTGATAATATGAAGAGTTAAGCATACCTAACCTCATTCAAATTAGTGCTCTTAATTATACCTAATTCTGCATAGGATTGCAGCTTTGGGTGCTTCCAGGTGGATGGCTTCTTTCATTCTGTACAATGACCAATGAAAAGTCATTGTGCAGCTGTTCTCTTTCCCTTCTTAACAGATTTTCTGTGGTAGGAAAAAAGATGGAAGAAGTTGTGAGAGAACACGGGAGGGTTGTAAATGGAAGATAATATCTGAACCCCTGTAAAATGTCATGAATTTTACAATAAAAACCGCATCTGCAAGCACCCTTAATGTAATTGGACCTGAACCTGAGAGGGCTGTTATATACATTCACATCAAGTAGGGGCATTGCTACACCTGGGCCCCAAATATAGTTCCAAGACCTCCAGCTCTATTTCCCAGAGCTCTGAGTGTACATTAGTGCTAATGGAAGGTTTTGGCTATGATTAATTATGATTGGGGGGGGGGTCTTCTGGGATAATTGCAGCTGGGGAAGAAGAGTTAACAATCCCTCCCATGTGCTGCAATCCCCCATCCAAAATCACACACACACACACACAACATGGCAGTAGAGCTTAGAAAAATGCTTCCATTGGTGCCAATGGAAGATTATTTTCTAAGCATAATTGTTATGCGGGGGGGAGGGGGATTTCCAGGGGAGTTGTAGTTGGGGAGGGGAGGGTTATCCCTCCTCTTTTTGCATGCTATGACAACCCCAAATTGCCCCGGCATGTCAATTAAACTTGGAAAAAGCCTTCCACTGGTGCCAATGGAAGCTTCTTTTGTAAACATAATTGCATGGGGTGGAGAAAGAAAGAAGTGGGAGAAGGGACAGAGAGAAATGAGTGGGGGAGAAAGACAGAAATAATTGGGCTTAATAATTGTGTAAAAGGTTATTTAATCTGGGGAAGAGGTCCTTTTCCCTGTACCCCAACTGTGAATTAGATCCTGGTTTTGTGGGTGTGTGTTGCTGGCTCCTTTTGATCTTTTCGGGTCTCTGTGCCATGAATTGTGGCACATGGATTGGTGATGTTAAGCGTGGAGTTTCCTAGCCTGTGCTACTTGTGTCTTCTGTGTGTGTCTCTGTGTGGGGGGGAGGGGGTCACATGTATTCACAACACAGAGACACAACTCTAGAAAACTCAGAGCAGAGAAAGGTAGAGAACCATCCTGTCACCTCTCTTCCCTTTTCCTTTCTAGTCTCGCTCTGTCTTCTCCATGCTGCCCAGTCCTGTCCCATCCTTCCCCTCCCACTTATCCCCATCCTCAGACCTGCCTGTTCATTCCTTCCAGCCTCCACCTTTATGCTCCTTCCTAATCTTCCTTACCCCCATTTCCTGCATCTCCTCTGCTGCACTCTCCAGCACTCACTCCTCCTACCATGCAACCAGCATTTTGAACCCCCCTCAAACAGAATTGTGCACTACTTTGTTTTATTTTATTTCGAATTTAGTTTATGAATGTAATAATGTTTGATGAATGGCGGTAAATAATTGAAATGGAATTGATCAGATTTTGGAGCAGGATCTGTGGTTGAACTGGGAAATTTATTAGGGGTGACCCTCTGATTTGCCCTTGGCTTGCTTTTGAATTCATGCTCTGAATTCTTTTGCAGAAGTTGTCATTTCTAAGTGTGTGTGTAAAGGGCTCATTTAAAAACAAAACAAAACTACCAGCCAGTCTTTTTTGTTCATTTTTTCACACCTGTTCACAATCATTGCAAATTAATTGTAACTGAAGAGAATCTACTGATTTGGGATGATCTGGAGTTGGTACATATTAATTAAAGAATATATGTTATTTGGATAGGAATTTAATTGGCTGCCTTTGCTTTCTGTGAAATTTAAATAAATCCTAGAAAGTGTTTCTAAATCCACATCTAAAGAAATAAATTGGCATATGTAAATTTTACTCAGATTTGTGTCCTATAGGCATGTGCCCTAAATCTTTTAGGGTGCAATCCTATCTAGATAGGTGGCCACCTCTAAACTTGGAGGCGACCGCCTATCCAATGCAGGGCAGGAGAAGCACGGAGGGGATCATTCTCCTGCTTCTCCATTTGCAGTTGGCCCCTCCTACTGTCATATGCATTTTCATGTAGCTACTATACCATGTAATTTCTTCATTCACCAAATAAAGAAAGAACAACTGTTTCTTAGCTTCAGATTTACAGTACTGAAATGAATTAGGGTGCAATCCTATGCATGTTTAGACAGAAAAAAGTCCTACAGTTCCCAGCATGCTGGGACTTGTAGGACTTTTTTCTGTCTAAACATGCATAGGATTGTACCCTTAGGGTGCAGTCTAAGTAGATAGATAGAATCTAAGTAGATAGGCGGCTGCCTCCAACCTCGGAGGTGACCGCCTATCCAAAGCAAGGCAGGAGAGGCACAGGGGGGATTGTTCCCTCCGCGCCTCTCTTGCCTTGCTCTTTTTCGCTAGACAGCTGTTTTCAGCTGTCTAACAGTGGGGGGGGGCGATTGGGAGAGGAAGCTGCTGTACAACACATAGGATGTGTCGTACATGCAGCTCTGCTCTCCCCACCCTGGAACACACACCCCGCCTCGCCCCTTTTCAGTCGCTCCACACTCGTCTTCCAAGTGCGGAGGATGAAGGAGTTCAGATTTCCAGGAAGGAGTTCAGATTTCCAGGAAGCGACCTCAGAGCACAGGCTCTGAGGTCCGTTCCCAGAAAAGAGCATTTCCTATGGCCCTCTAGACAGTGTCTAGTGGCCATAGGATTGCTCCCTTAGTGTATTTCAGTTGACTTCATTTAGTGCAGTACTTTCACTGGAGTAAGCCAACTCGGTGTAATTGCCAGGCAGTGCTCCTCCATAATTTTAATTCATTTCAATGGGCTTGCACAGGAGCAAGGCTTTGTGAAATACATTTGTATTATTTTTGTTAAGCAATGTGTATTCCTATATCTCATAACAATGTGTGTGTTTTTTACTTCAGTTTCAGTATACATTCTTATTCATTCAAATAACTTAATTCTAAACTGCTTGACTGAAAAGCTATTAATGCAGAAAATCATTGATCCAAAGTACCAATGGACCGGTCCCCTAGGGCAAATAACTAAAGGTAACTACTGTTTTAATTGTAAGTAAAATTAAGAATGCAGACCCTAGCACAGTTACAGTGGAGTAAGCCCTATTGGACTGTGGGACTTATTTCTGTGCACACACTTAGGATTGCACTGCACATTTTTAAAACACATTAAACTGTGAAGTTTTCTCGGCAGGTTTGATGGGCTCAGATAGTTCTAACAATGCTTCATAGAGAAGCTGTTGCTAGATCTGTGTCTCTGTAACTGCAGTAATATGGCTTGTCCCCTTAAGTGATATTACTGTAATATTCTAGGGTAGGGCAACTGACAGTACAGTACTTTTGCTTTTGTACTATGCCAATGCTAGTGATAAGGTAGGGTTCAGCAACCTGTGTAATGCCAGCCCTTCTGATGTTTTACTGGTGAAGGTATGCTTGTGCATGATTTGCTGCGAACCTGATGCAGTGGCTCATGGGATCGGGCTAATTAAACCTATAAAAGCAAATGTAGCTGTGCTAGTCCATAAGGAAACACATCCACAATTGGCTAATAGCATTGTTAGAATCAACCAAAATACCGCAAAAGAGTGCAAGCTTTTGAGTTCCAAACCGAGGTAGGTGAAAAAACAAAAAAGTACTAAGATGAATCCAGACATTGTGGCTATGATGTCTGAAGTTTAGACTCAATCTCAAGATAGAGATTGCAGACTGAATGTATTAGTCACTAAAGTAGATGCTGCGGGTATCGGATCAATCAATACCAAGAATTCTTGGACAAATGAACAATGGCTGACCCCCATTTCTGAAAACATAACTCAGGTCTCTCTTCTGCATTGGGTGAAACACACTGGTTCTTGGGTAAGCAAAGAGCAGAAAAGAAAATTGACAGTCTTAAAACTAGCAAAGCTGGAGTTTAATCTTAGGTGGTGTGCTAGGTGTTTTACATGTTTCTTAACTATTTTAATTATTTCTTATTTTTATCTTGTTTTAATATTGTTATGTTAATGTAAACCGCTTAGGGATTTTAATATACTAAGCGGTACAGAAGTATTGTAAATAAATAAGTTAGAGAGAAATCCTATGGCCCCTAGACAACGTTTGGGGGGCATAGGATAGTTCGGATTCCTGGATCCAACGTCAGAGACACCATTCCAACCTCGGACCCAGGAGTCCAAGCTCCCCCCCCCCCGCTCCCCCTTGCAGCTGGCATGGAGAGAACTGCACCAGCTGCCTCTCCAAGCTTGCAGAAGAGGACAGAAAGGGGGTGGTTCTGTGGGTGGGGAGGGAAGTGGACTGGGGAAGCAGGGATATAAGCTATCCCCAGTCTTCCCCAACCTCCTTCCCTCCCCTTCTGCAGAGCCATAGCTAGACGGGCAGAAACACCCACGTAGCAAAAATGCAGAGTGGGAGAAGCATGGAGGCAACAATCACCTCTGCACTTCTCCGCTCTGCGTAAGATGCCCATCAGCTTCCAAGTTCAGAGACTGATGGGAATCCAAATAGGATTGTACCCTTAGTCAGTCAACTGAAGCCAAATTGTATACTGTTACCTAGAAGCCGGAGGTGATTTGGTTGATAATATTTATGTTTCTGATAAGACTGTGGAGAATAATAAGATCTGGACCTACATGTATGGGGAGGAAACAGTGTGAGATAGTGGGAGTGCAGTAAGACCAGCTCTATCAGCCAGAGCATTTGGGAGGCTGGGGAAGAAGGAGCATCACTGCTCCTCCCCAGCATTCCTGTTTTACTGCTGCCAGCCTCATCTGGAGGAGAGATGAGGGAGCCATCTGTGAACCATTTGAGAAGAACCTCCCCCTCCCTTGCCCCAGAACTCTATATAAGCCAGGCCTTTGTGGCCTCTTGGATTGCAACAGCTCTAGAGCTAGTAGCATAGATTAGCTGTATTTTTTATTTCCCTTTTTTGTCTGTTAATTTTGGATTTGCTCTGTACTTGTTATGTATTACATTTAGGTGATTTCATTCAAGTACTGAACTTGTCCTATGTTTCTGGAATTGTGTTTTTTTATGTGAATGTACCGATGTCACGTAACATACATTTTTCAAATATTTATATTAATAAGTTTAAAGTCACTGTGCAGTGCTTTGGGCACAATTCACTGTGGAAAAGCAGCATATATATAAACTAAACTTAGAGTTCAATGGGGTTTACTCCTAGATACAGGACTGCAGTCTTAAACTTATAACGGAAGCTTAATAGCACAATCCTATACAGACTTATTTGGCAGGAAGCCTCATTGACCATAATGGAATTTACTTTTGAGTAGACATGCATAAGATTAGGTTGCGATGAGAGTTACTATTCTGTGTGCAGAGAAATATATGAAGGATAGAGCTAATAAGTTGTGGAATATCAAACGTTACTCCAGATCATAAAAACATGAATGCAGCCAGTAAAGATTACCCCAAGAATTTTCTTCCCAGGTTACTAATCGTATTTTTATTTTATTTTTATTCTGAACAATAATGCTTGATGGAGAACCTTCTAAGATTCAAAGGGTTGTAACCTTAAGATCAGGAGTAGGTGATGTAAGGAGTATGAATGCTATTCATCCTGCTGATCATTCCAGAGGAGAAAGGGAGTAAAGCCTTATTAGGCTGGAAGAGTTTTGTGGGCCTTATATTGCCAATTGCTGCTTTCAATGACTGTTTGGCCTAAAAACGTATGTTAAAAGTGCCATCAGTTAAGGAGATTTAGGGTGTAATCCTATGCATATTTAGACAGAAAAAGACCTACAATTCCCAGCATTCCCCAGACAGCAGTGCTGGTTGGGGAATGCTTGGAGTTTTAGGACTTTTTTCTGACTAAACTTACATAGGATTGCATCCTTACTGTGCAATCCTGTCTTTGGGTTACACCAGCTAGACCAGCTAGCAAAACCCCTTATGCTGGCATAACTCTAGATTATGATAGTATAGGTTATTTACAATGGTGCAGGGATGTTCTTATACCTGTGTAATCTAAAGTCCACGTAAATCCTACAAAGCATAACTGCTGGCGTAACAAGGAAGAAATGGATTTGGGGCATGACAAGGGAGGATTAGAGGAGGGGAATTAGGGTGGGGCAGAAGAGTCCCTCCACCATTGGAGTGGATTGAGCATCCTGGTACGGCCTGTGGAAAGCTCGGCAAGTGTAGGGTTATCGCCAGCAGTGTTTCTGCTGGCGGTAGAAACAAAGACCCCTTCATGGATCACTGCCTTGTTGTGGCGAAGGGGCTTGCGTAACTCAGTGAAGCCATAAGCTATGCCGTGCAGGGCCACCCAAGACGGACAGGTCATGGCAGAGAGTTCTGACAAAATGTGGTCCACTGGAGAAGGAAATGGCAACCCACTCCAGTATTCTTGCCAAGAAAACCCCATGGAACGTATCACAAGGCTAAAAGAGATGACGCCGGAAGATGAGCCCCTCAGGTCGGAAGGTGTCCAATATACTACTGGGGAAGAGCAGAGGGTATTTCCAAGTAGCGCCAGAAAGAGTGAAGCAGCTGGGCCAAAGCCGAAAGGACACTAAGCTGTGGATGTGTCTGGTGGTGAAAAGAAAATCCGATGCTGTAAAGAACAATTTTGTTTAGGAACCTGGAATGTCAGATCAATGAATCAAGGTAAGCTGGAGGTGGTCAAACATGAGATGGCAAGATTGAACATCGACATCTTGGGAATCAGCGAACTAAAATGGACAGGCATGGGCGAATTTAATTCAGGTGACCATCATATCTACTACTGTGGGCAAGAATCCCTTAGAAGAAATGGAGTAGCACTCATAGTCAACAAAAGGGTGGGAAAAGCAGTACTGGGGTACAATCTTAAAAACGATAGAATGATCTCAGTACGAATCCAAGGCAAACCATTCAACATCACAGTAATTCAAGTCTATGCCCCAACCACTGAGGCCGAAGAAGCTGAGGTTGATCGGTTCTATGAAGACCTACAACACCTTCTAGAACTAACACCAAAAAAAGATGTCCTCTTCATCATAGGGGATTGGAATGCTAAAGCAGGAAGTCAAGAAATCACCGGGATAACAGGCAGGCATGGCCTTGGTGTACAAAATGAAGCAGGACAAAAGCTAATGAAGTTTTGCCAAGAGAACACGCTGATCATAGCAAACACTCTTTTCCAACAGTACAAGAGACGACTCTACACATGGACATCACCAGATGGTCAATATCGAAATCAGATTGATTATGTCCTTGCAGCCAAAGATGGAGAAGCTCTATAAAGTCAGTAAAAACAAGACCTGGAGCTGACTGTGGCTCAGATCATGAGCTGCTTCTTGCAAAATTTTGGCTTAAATTGAAGAACGTAGGGAAAACCACTAAACCATTCAGGTATGACCTAAATCATATCCCTTATGAATATACAGTGGAGGTGAGGAATAGATTTCAGGGATTAGACCTGATAGACAGAGTGCCTGAGGAACTATGGACGGAGGTCCGTAACATTGTTCAGGAGGCAGCAGCTAAATCCATCCCAAAGAAAAAGAAATGCAAGAAAGCCAAGTGGCTGTCTGATGAGGCTTTACAAGTAGCTGAGGAAAGAAGGGAAGCGAAAAGCAAGGAAGAAAGGGGAAGATATATCCCACTGAATGCAGAGTTCCAGAGAATAGCAAGGAGAGACAAGAAGGCCTTCTTAAATGAACAATGCAAAGAAATTGAGGAAAACAACAGAATGGGAAAGACTAGAGATCTCTTCAAGAAAATTGGAGATATCAAGGGAACATTTTGTGCAAAGACAGGCATGATAAAGGACAAAGAAGGCAGGGACCTAACAGAAGCAGATGAGGTTAAGAAGAGGTGGAAAGCATACACAGAAGAACTATACAGGAAAGATCTGAATGTCCCTGATAGCCATGATAGTGTGCTCACTGAACTTGAGCCTGGCATCCTAGAGAGTGAAGTCAAGTGGGCCTTAGGAAGCATTACTAACAACAAAGCTAGTGGAGATGACAGTATTCCAGCTGAGCTATTTAAAATCCTAAAAGATGATGCTGTTAAAGTGCTGCATTCAATATGCAAACAAATTTGGAACACTCAACAATGACCGCAAGACTGGAAAAGGTCAGTTTACATTCCAATTCCAAAGAAGGGCAACGCCAAAGAGTGTTCAAACTACCGCACAATTGCGCTCATTTCACATGCCAGCAAGGTGATGCTCAAAATCCTACAAGCTAGGCTTCAGCAGTATGTGAACCGAGAACTACCAGAAGTACAAGCTGGGTTTCGAAGAGGCAGAGGAACTAGAGATCAAATCGCCTACTTTCGCTGGATCATGGAGAAAGCAAGAGAATTCCAGAAAAACGTCTATTTCTGCTTCATTGACTATACTAAAGCCTTTGATTGTGTGGATCACAACAAACTGTGGCAAATTCTGAAAGAGATGGGAGTAGCAGACCACCTTACCTGTCTCCTGAGAAACCTCTACGAGGGTCAAGAAGCAACAGTAAGAACCAGACATGGAACAACCTAGTGGTTCAAAATTGGGAAAGGAGTACGACAAGGCTGCATATTGTCACCCTGGTTATTTAACTTATATGCAGAGTACATCATGAGAAACGCCGGGTTGGATGAATCACAGGTCGGAATTAAGATTGCTGGGAGAATTATCATCAACCTCAGATATGCAGACGATACCACCCTAATGGCAGAAAGCGAAGAGGATCTCAAGAGCCTCTTGTTGAGGGTGAAAGAGGAGAGTGCAAAAGCTGGTTTGAAACTCAACATTAAAAAAACTAAGATCATGGCATCTGGCCCCATCACTTCCTGGCATATAGAAGGGGAAGAAATGGAAGCAGTGACAGATTTTACTTTCTTGGGCTCCAAGATCACCGCAGATGGTGACTGTAGCCATGAAATTAAAAGACGCTTGCTCCTTGGGAGGAAAGCTATGGAAACCTAGACAGCATAGTAAGAAGCAGAGACATCACCTTGCCGCCAAACGTCCGTCTAATCAAAGCTATGGTTTTCCCAGTACAACATATGGCTGTGAGAGCTGGACTATAAGGAAGGCTGAGCGCCGAAGAATTGATGCTTTTGAACTGTGGTGCTGGAGAAGACTCCTACGGGTCCCCTGGACTGCAGGGAGGTCAAATCAGTCAATCCTAAAGGAAATCAACCTTGACTGCTCATTGGAAGGACAGATACTGAAGCGGAAGCTCAAATATTTTGGCTACCTAATGTGAAAAGAAAACTCTCTGGAAAAGACTCTGATGCTGGGAAAGCCTGAAGGCCAAAGGAGAAGGGGACGGCAGAGGATGAGATGGCTAGATAGCATCACCGATGCAATGAATATGAACTTGAGCACACTCCGGGAGAGAGCGCAGGACAGGAAGGCCTGGTGTGCTATGGTCCATGGGGTCACGAAGAGTCGGACACGACTGAACGACTGAACAACAACAAAGAAACCAAGTATTGTGAGGTGGCCTTGTTCCTTTGAGAGGATCCTGGATTGGGTCTCTCACCTGTGCCAGCCTCACCTATGGCAGGGAGAAGCTGGTGTAGGAAATTTCCTTTCCATTAATTTCAGTGGGAGGGAATTCCCTTTTCAGAAGAAGAAGAAGATGCTGATGCTGCTCCACCAGGAAATAAAAGTAATACTATCCCACCTCCTGCCCTTGCTGGTGAGAGCTGGCAGAACTTTGAAAGCAGTGGATTAGGATTCTCCATTAGTCTGGCTCCTATCCTTCCGTAGGGCAAAGTTGCACCTCCAACCTCTCTTGCTGGTGTAAAGTTAGCAGTTTTGAATGTCTGTTACCATTGCTACACTATCTCTTGTTTCTATTAGTATCATTTTGCTTTCGCCTTACTGCTGGTAGTGCATAGGATTGTAGCTACATTACACAGATGTTATGTTACTTTTGCCTACTGGCATAGTATGATTATAGGACTGAACTGCCTATATGTTCATTGTTAATATTTCCGTTTTTCTTTGCTTGTGGCACACTACTGTATGTTTTATCAAGGGCTGTATAAAATGCATGCTAGGAGTGCTTTATTATAGGGAATCATGCTATACTGCTGAACATCAGACTAGCAGCTTCTCCACACGGGGCTTTTATCCTGCTATTGAGATTGGTTGCTCATGGAAGTTTGCATGAAGTCATCAACCTCCAGGGTGTCTCCCGCACTAAATGACCTTTATCCCATTTATTCAAAGATTGGAGATAATGAAATATCATATGACAGTGCCTTGAGTTCCCCCATGAAAAGTGGAAATCCTGCAATAAGAGGAGCTAGACCACAGCGCAGCCATCTAGTGGCTGTATAATGAAACATGTAGAACAAATAACAATGCAGATAAAAGGGGAAAACGGGGGGGGAGCACTTGTAAAGGGAGCCTGTTGCGATCCTACATTTAAAACCTAAGCAGAAAGCCCCAGTGAAGTTGTGGGATCTTAGCCTGGTGTAGAAATGCTCTAGAGGACCTTCATAACCCTTAGAAATTAGAACCCCACATATATATGGCTTTATAGTTATTATTCATTAATATTTAATTTCACAATGTTAATATTTTTGATATGTTTTTATTTGTAGAATCACAGAGATTTGTTTTATCTGATGATGGTAGCTTGGAGATGTATAATATTAAGGGCAGTGACTCTGGAGGTTATACTTGCAAAGTGAACTATATATACAATGGTGATCAACTGACTACAGAAATCCATTTCATGATCTATGGTAAGTAATGTTTTAGTAATATTGATTTCTAAATTTATATTGTTTTGTAGCTATGACATTCATTTGTGAAAGATTCAGGAACTCATTTGCATGAAAAGCAAAAAAAGTAGAAGAGAGTAGTAGAATAGGGCATTTCACTTGTACAAATCCACAAGTTGCGAGCCCACAAGGAATTGCTGGGGCTAGGTGAGCAGGACGATGCTTATCTGCATCTGAACCTGAACAGAATATTGTGGGTGAGGATTTTTTCTCTTTCTCTGCAATGAATAGGAGAATTGGAGGGGGGGGGATTGGGGCTGGAAAATGCCCAACTGCATGCCCAACCCTTATTTCATCCTTCCTTCCAGGATACTTTAAGCTGTTGGGGGTCTTTGGATGGATGGAAGAGAGGAATCACTTTACCACTGAACCTGATTCATGCCTCAGGAGCCGTAAAAGCTTATTGCATCCTGAACCAATGGGAATTAGGTTTGGAGGATGCATGCCTCCTGGTGCACATGCCTAAATCCCCATACCCTCAAGGTTGCTATAAATTGTTAACAGCAGTCTGGCCAATTTCCTCCCCAACTTTCTCTTCTCCCCACTCTCCTCAACATTCCTTGGCTCATGGAGGGATCCATCCAGATTTGTTAAACCACAAACTGGAAAACTCTGGTATGTTGGATTGTATTCTGGACATTTATATCCCACCTTTCTTCTATTATCAAGGTGGCATGCATGCGCATTCCCAGGTTTCCCCCATCCAAGCAATGCCGAGACCCAGGTCTGCTTAACTTCAGCAAGGTGGCTGAATCATACAAATTAGAATTTGAAACCAGAACAAAGGTCTGATCATGCTCTGTCCTCATTGGGCTGTTATGGGGTGGCGGGGTGGGATTGCCCCATAGGGTTTTTCCCCTGAAAGAATTGTTTGTACTTTGCAAAAGTACTTTGAACTTTTTTTTGTACTTTCCCCTGAGCCTGCAGATGCCTCCCTCTTGTATACGGATGGTGCTGTTTTAGCTATGGAAGGATTGGTACTCCCGCATGTTGCTAATATAGGGAATGATATACAGACCCAACCCGCTACAGTTTTGTTTAAGGCAGTCAGCAGAATCAGATGGGGAAAATAAGCAAGAGTTTACATTTTGACTCCATGTTCCAGCCAGGCCCATGGGCTTCTGCTCCTGTCCTGCTGCCTGTGCCACTTGTGGTACCCATAGCCTTAGTGGTTGGGGGACGGTATCTGTAGGAAAGTCTGCTTCCATTTGAACTTGGTAAGTTAAATCTGATAATGCCCCCACCCACCCTGGGTCATGTCCTCCACAGAGGTGATATTTACCCTGTGGAATGCTCTTTCAGTAGTGAACTCTTTCAATAGGCCACATCCCTCCTGAGTTTAAATGGCAGGTGAAAGCCTTTTCCCCCTTGACTATTTAATTTGGGGTAAGTGTGCTTCTGTTGATGTAATTTGGGCTTCTTCTTTTTACTCCTGTCTGCTTACATATTTGAAATGTTTTTATTTTACTGATTTTTTATTTTGTTGTTTTCTTAAATTATGTACCCTCTTGAGTGCTACATAGCAGAAAGGTAGATTAGACACTTTAAACATAAACAAAAATATATACCTTTGCTTTTTTATAATTTAGCTAGGATTGTGCTATAAGTATTTACACTACTTATATGCTGCAAAATAACAGTGTTCTTTGGGTGGCTTACAACAATAAAACATTAAAATACAATAACACTCAATGAAACAACAAAATGCAACATAAACATTTCAACAATAGGTCATAAAATAAAATACCCAGCATCACTAAAAGTACACAGCAGATCTAAAATTCATCCAATTTAAAACTGCATGAATCTAAACAATCTGGGAAAATAAAAGGTTCTTCATCGGGGGCTGGAAAAAATATAAAGAAGGCATGAGTTGGGCGGGGGCAGGGGGGAAATCCATAGCCAAGGTGTCACCACCAAAAAGGCCTTTTCCACAGTAACCACCTAGCGCACCTCACTTGGCAGGAACGTCTGGAGATACGCCTCTGACAATGATCTTAGGGTCTGGGTAGGTGGTGGGAGGAGGCGATCCTTCAGGTAACCTGGTCCCAAGCCATTAAGGGTCTTAAAGATCAAACCCAGCACTTTTAATTGTGCCCAGAAATGGCCTGGCAGCCAGTGCAGATTATAAAGCAGTAGAGTAATATGTTCTAATCACCCAGTCCTCATTAATAAAGTTGCAGCCTTATTCTGGACTAGTTGGAGTTTCTGGGTTGTTTTCAAAGGCTGTCCCATATAGCATTACAGTAGTCCAGATGTGAGGTTAACAGAGAATAGGTAAGTGAAGCAGGGCTATCTCCATTCATATAGGAACGTAGTTAGCATATTGGCTGAAGCTGGCCACCAAATGCCTCTAATGACAATGCTGGATCTACCAGCACCCGCAAACTGCAAAACTGATCCTTTAGGGGAAGTGATCCTTTGTTGTTGTTGTTCAGTCATATCCGACTCTTCATGACCCCATGGACCATAGCATGCCAGGCCTTCCTGTCCTGCGCTCTCTCCCGGAGCATGCTCAAGTCCATATTCATTGCATCAGTGATGCTATCTAGCCATCTCATCCTCTGCCGTCCCCTTCTCCTTTTGCCTTCAGGCTTTCCCAGCATCAAGGTCTTTTCCAGAGAGTTTTCTCTTCGCATTAGGTGGCCAAAATATTTGAGCTTCCGCTTCAGTATCTGTCCTCCCAATGAGCACTCGGGGTTGATTTCCTTTAGGATGGACTGATTTGACCTCCTTGCAGTCCAGGGGACTTGTAAGAGTCTTCTCCAGCACCACAGTTCGAAAGCATCGATTCTTCGGTGCTCAGCCTTCCTTATAGTCCAGCTCTCACAGCCATACATTACTACTGGGAAAACCATAGCTTAGATTAGACAGACTTTTGTCGGCAAGGTGATGTCTCTGCTTCTTACTATGCTGTCTAGGTTTCCAAAGCTTTCCTCCCAAGGAGCAAGCATCTTTTAATTTCATGGCTACAGTCACCGTCTGCCGTGATCTTGGAGCCCAAGAAAATAAAATCTGTCACTGCTTCCATTTCTTCCCCTTCTATATGCCAGGAAGTGATGGGGCCAGATGCCATGATCTTAGTTTTTTTAATGTTGAGTTTCAAACTAGCTTTTGCACTCTCCACTTTCACCCTCAACAAGAGGCTCTTTAGATCTCTTCGCTTTCTGCCATTAGGGTGGTATCATCTGCGTATCGGAGGTTGTTGATAATTCTCCCGGCAATCTTAATTCCAACCTGTGATTCATCCAACCCGGCGTTTCTCATGATGTACTCTGCATATAAGTTAAATAAGCAAGGTGACAACATGCAGCCTTGTCATACTCCTTTCCCAATTTGGAACCAATCGGTTGTTCCATGTCTGGTTCTTACTGTTGCTTCTTGACCCCCGTAGAGGTTTCTCAGGAGACAGGTAAGGTGGTCTGATACCCCCATCTCTTTCAGAATTTCCCACAGTTTGTTGTGATCCACACAATCAAAGGCTTTAGCGTAGTCAATGAAGCAGAAATAGACGTTTCTCTGGAATTCTCTTGCTTTCTCCATGATCCAGTGAATGTTGGCGATTTGATCTCTAGTTCTTCTGCCTCTTTGAAACCCAGCTTGTACTTCTGGTAGTTCTCGGTTCGCATACTGCTGAAGCCTAGCTTGTAGGATTTTGAGCATCACCTTGCTGGCATGTGAAATGAGCGCAATTGTATGGTAGTTTGAACACTCTTTGGCGTTGCCCTTCTTTGGAATTGGAATGTAAACTGACCTTTTCCAGTCTTGTGGCCACTGTTTAGTGTTCCAAATTTGTTGGCATACTGAGTGCAGCACTTTAACATCATCATCTTTTAGGATTTTAAATAGCTCAGCTGGAATACTGTCATCTCCGCTAGCTTTGATGCTTCCTAAGGCCCACTTGACTTCACTCTCTAGGATGCCAGGCTCAAGTTCAGTGAGCACACTATCATGGCTATCAGGGACATTAAGATCTTTCCTGTATAGTTCTTCTGCGTATTCTTTCCACCTCTTCTTAATCTCATCTGCTTCTGTTAGGTCCCTGCCTTCTTTGTCCTTTATCATGCCCGTCTTTGCACAAAACGTTCTCTTGATATCTCCGATTTTCTTGAAGAGATCTCTAGTCTTTCCCATTCTGTTGTTTTCCTCGATTTCTTTGCATTGTTCATTTAAGAAGGCCTTCTTGTCTCTCCTTGCTATTCTCTGGAACTCTGCATTCAGTGGGATATATCTTCCCCTTTCTCCCTTGCTTTTCACTTCCCTTCTTTCCTCAGCTACTTGTAAAGCCTCCTCAGACAGCCACTTGGCTTTCTTGCATTTCTTTTTCTTTGGGATGGATTGAGTTGCTGCCTCTTGAACAATGTTACGCACCTCCGTCCATAGTTCCTCAGGCACTCTGTCTATCAGGTCTAATCCCTGAAATCTATTCCTCACCTCCACTGTATATTCATAAGGGATATGATTTAGGTCATACCTGAATGGTTTAGTGGTTTCCCCTACGTTCTTCAATTTAAGCCGAAATTTTGCAAGAAGCAGCTCATGATCTGAGCCACAGTCAGCTCCAGGTCTTGTTTTTACTTGGACTTATATTTGGATATCTGTTCTGCTTTTACTGAGGTTTATGTGTAACCTACTCTTTTTCTCTTTTTTTCTCCCTAGAATATTGTAATATTTGAAACTGAGGATTTTAGAATATGTTGTTATATTTTTAATTTTGGGGGGTTTGATCGGTTTTTTGTTTTTGTTTTTTTTAAACTCACAATAAAAATTGATTAAAAACTTTATGCTGTTGTATATAAAGAACATTCAATAAATTCAAGTTTTAAAAATATTTATGCAAGAAATGTAGGTAATAAACTTGGAAGAAACTAGAATGGTGCACCTTGGGATCACCGCCCCCACTTTTATAGGGATAACAGAAACCTGGTGGAACAATAACCATGGCTGAAATGCCTGCATTGAAGTATTGAGGTGAGGCTCTTGGGAGAGGGCATTCCACAGATGGGGTACCATCACTGAAAAGGCCCTCTGTCTTGTAGCCTCTTGCCTCATTTCGTGGGGGCACCTGGAGGATGGCTTCACCTGATCATCTTAGTGTCCAGGTAAGTAAATATGGGAGGAGATGCTCCTCCAGGTAACCTGGCCCCAAATAATGTAGGGATTTAAGAGATAAAGCCAGCAATTTGAAATGGGTCTGGAAACAGCCTGGCAGCCCGTGCAGATCTCAAAGTACTGGCAAAATATTATTACATCACCCAGTCTTGCTTGGTCCCCTTCAGTGGGAGGTTCTCTGTGACCCCCACTTTGCAGAAATGAAAAAATGCAGAGAGAGAGAGAGAACCGTAAAGAGGGGGATTCCAGAAACAGCTCAATAACTGAGTGTGCACAGTTGTTAGAGAATGCTAACTGTCTGTTGGGGGGGGGGGGAACAAAACCAGGGAGAAGCGGAACGGATGAAGTATTGTAGAGGAGGGCACAGGCCTCCTCTACAACTTTTTTGTTGCAATTCCCACTTGTCTTCTGTGCATGTTTTATATGTGTGTGGGTGGGAGTGCAGGGGTAAATATAACTGCTTTTAAACTTTGTTTTTAATTCATTACAGTCACAGACCAGCCACTAGGAATACAAAATATGAGCCAAGCTAACTAATTCAGTACCAGCTACAAATACAAAGCATACATAGAATAACAGGTTCAGATCATACTAGCTTCAATGACATTATCTATTAGTATTGGCTAACACTAAGATGAACTGTAATAAGATTTAACCTTTGATTCCTAATAGAACATGTGTGGGCACAGAATTTTGCCACCTTAAAAGTTAGTTTCTTAGTAAAGACTGAAAGAAGATGGGAGGAGTAAAACTTATTAGATCTGCCTGGGAGTTTTATTAAAATCAGGGCAATATACTGGGAGCAAATGTCCTTATAATATAAGACATGTCCAGTTGTTTCTACCATGCCTGTCTGAGAGGAGCAAACACATCGAGAGTGTGGGATTCATGGGCATCTCCCTTCCAGAAGAGCTGATGGTAAGACATTAATATGAGCCAGGATAAAGGCTCTGCAATATTTGGGGGTTTCCAGAGCATAAAGGTAATATGTGGGAGCAAAGTTTTTATTGTGATTACCAGCTGTCAGATAGTAGTGAGACTTTGCTCTGTCTTCCTGTAAGGCTACATCCCAGATCCATTGCTTGATTATTTCTTTAGCTCTTGAAAATCCCAGGTATAATAAGATGGGGGCGGGTGGAGAGTTCATACCACAGTAATTTCTCCTCAAAAGCTCTTGCCCAACTAAAGGAGAAATTATCTGATAGGATCGATGTCAGGGTGGAAACTGAGCCGATAGAACCCCAGAGCAGTTCTGATTCTGAGGAGGATCAGCAATCCGTGGGAGAGGAGCCAGCTCATCCCTCACAGGCACAGCAGCTGGCAGAGATTCCTTCTGCCGGCATTCCTGAGATAGATAGTGATCCTAGCAGTGAGAAAGTGCGGGAGTGGGGCTTGCTAGACGCTCGACGCAGACGCACGGAGCGACGAGTGATGGAGGGCGCAGAAAGGAGGCATAGCGCCCATTTGGCACGCAAGCAACAGCCGCTTCCCGTGGACCCAAGGGAAAGAGGGAGGATCTCTCCCTAGCCCATAAGTTCAGGGTCTTTGAGTGATTCTCCTTCAAACGGGGATCAACTGCCTACCCGGAGCATAGGCTACTCTGCTGTTCATTGCTTAGTTGCTGGTGATTAGCATCTGAAATAGTCATTAAGTTATAAAAGGATTAAAGCCTTGAAAAGAATCCTTTCATCTGTGTCTTGACTTGGCTATTGGAGTGTACTGAAAGCAGCTGCTAGGGCGCTCCTGACAATCAGAAAGGCTAGTCCAGAAGGGATAAGATTTAATTTAAACCAGTAGTTAATTACATGGAGCCAGGCACGTACTTCAAGTGGAACCATACCAAATTCCACTGTAATCAGGGCATTAGGAAGACAGCGTGGTACACCAAGGTTAGTCCTCAAAAACTTGGACTGAATTGCTTCCAGGGAGCAGAACTCTTTATATATGCACAGTTGTGATCCATACATAACTTGGGCTATTAAATTGCCCTGGAAGACTTTTATCACAGATGAGTTATGTGAGCCTCTTTTAGGAAAAAAAAAAAAAAGACCCTAACAATAGTGGCAGCAGTTCTTTGGGTATTCCCACTTTTAAACTCATCCCTGGAGGAAAGCTGATAGGAGCTGGAGAGCATCTGTTTGGGGATGAATGGTCAGATCTAGGGGATGAGGGTGAAAACGTTTCTGATCATCCCGATGAGGATGGGATAAAACTAGGGAATGAGCACAAAATGGGATATGTAAGCCAATAGGAGGCCACACATGCCAGAGACATTTGGAGAGGAAAACCATCTGTGGTGTTTATAGGCTATTGCTAGAAGCCTCTGAGCTAAGATGAGGGAGCTGGAGAGCTTAGTTTTAAAAGATGTAGACTGGGTTCACACAACATGACAACCCATCATAGGCAGCCAGCCACAGTTGCTAATCATATCACCTGAACACAGAGTGCTTTCTATGGGGTGGCTTATTTTTCAGCAACAAGCTATGGCGAGAACCCATGGCTTATTGTAGGGTTATTTTTACCCATGATGGGTTATCATATTCTCTGAAGCTAGGAGAGCAATTTTATTGTGGGTTGCAGTTGTTAAGGGAATATCCAAGGCAGTTTAGGTTGAACAGTCAGAAATTTATTAATGCACATCACAGCTGTGGGAGAGACAGACGAAACGGTGTCTCCCTAAAAAAAAGAAACACGATGCATTTATTCAGACTGAAAGTTGGAGAACAACAAAAACACACTACGCATACCAATTAGTACTCAGCAACAGTCTTATCAGCACAGTGGCCTTCTTATCTTTAGGGATGAGTTACTTTGGTGAATAGGAATGTCTTGCTAATGAGCAAGTTACAATTACCTTCTCATGGTCAGACACACACACACACTCACTCACTCACTCTCAGTCCCATTAAGCACCTCGTCTGAACCAAACTATTTACAAGGCTTAGTCAGGCCTGCCTTCACAGTCCCCCCTTTGAGCCTATCACGCTCACCATCTATGCTTGTATTGTTATCGGTTGTTCAATCTCTTTTTCACATTTCTCTTTGCATTCTACTGACTATCTAGTGCAGTTCAGCTTTATGCATAGTTTTTGTAAGAAATCTGATACAACATTTAATCAAAGCAATGGTTACCTGGAAGAAAACAATACAAACAACAATTATGTGTATTACATCGTACATCTTGCTAGGTGGCTGTTTCTGGTAGATCTAGGTAATAGGGTTTAGTCATTTTAGTCTCATTTTGTGGGATTGGGATTATTGGTATGCTTCCATGAGCATGGACTGCCACGTGGCTGCAGATCTAGCAGTTGGATACATTTAAGTCTACTTGAATCTTGTTCGCTACTTTCAGGAAAGTGTTCTTTGCTTTCATGCAACTGAAGATGTCAAGCAGGAGAAGGATGCAGGTGGCCGCATCACGCGAACATGCCTCTGATGGATGATGAGACAACTCTTCACTAACAGGAGCTAGGCTCACTGCTAGGCTTATGCTCACCTCGCCAGCAAGTGCTTGGCTCATTAACAGTCTTTTAGAGGTGGCTATTTTGTAATCCAGAGGAGGCCAAAGTGCCCAAAGTCTCACAGATCTTTGTGAAGATCTCACAAAATAGCAGGAAAAAGGGCAACAAGTCAGCACCATGATGGCAACCAGAGATATTCTTCTCTTTCTGGGTCCAAAATGACTCAAAGGGCTGATGAACTCTGTGTTAGGGCACATCCAACGTTGTCTGGATCTGGGGCACATTGTCTCCAGGGGGCAACACTTTCTTGCAGGGGATGTGGGGATCCAGGTAGGCTGTCTTTGCAGCTTCATGGTGGTTTGGATGGTCAACAGCACCTGATGGGGTCTTTTCCAGTGAGGCTCAAGGGAAGATTTCTTCTGATGGACTTTGATGTAGACTCAATCTCTAGGCTATAGGTTGTGACACTGTATCATAGGAACATCTGGAAACACTTTTTAACCTGTGACTGGAAAGCCTTCACACACTTCATTAATGCTTGGGAATAGTTCAACACAGTCATCACTTCAATGCAAGTTAGTAAGATGTTATTTAATAGGTGCTGAAGATGGGAGTCTCATGGGTCTTCCTATAAGGATCTCAGGGGGACTGAGTCCAGTCTGTCGGTGCAAAGTGGCACACATGCTCAGCAGGGCCAAAGTGAGAGCATCAGGCCATTTAAGTCCAGTCTTAGCACAGGTTTTGGCTAATTTGTTCTTTAAGATTCAATTCTTTTTTCTACCAGCTCTGCTGGCTGGGGATGGTAGGGACACTGGAAATGCTGTTGAATTTGAAGAGATTTGTACACACAACCACTAATACATATTTAAAAGAATAAAATTTCTTCATTTGAATGAAATCTATTTGTATGTTAAAAGAAAGCATACACATCTCTTAATTCTCAGTTCAGTCACTCTGGTTTCCAGGGGAGTGACGGGGCATCGTACTTCGAGGCTGGCTATCTGAGCAGGAGGTGCACTTTCTTTCTCTCAGGTCAGAACAGATAACAGGGTAATTCACTCAGGATTCTATAGAGTAAGTCTCACTAAGTTAGAAAACTGTCAGAAAGTACACACATTGCTGGCCCCCCTTCACCAAGGCCTTTCTCTTTTGGCAGCAAAATAATTTTTCTCACAGTAAGAAAGAAGCATTCCCTATAACTTAGAAGGTATACAGTGTGAAGAGCGAGTACGATGCATTGTTTTAGCTTCTCTTAGTAGCAAAAAGCGTGGCTTTCCCTGTATGTGAATATAACTATGAGAACAAACTCTAAAATCATGAAAATTGCCAACTTTTTTTTTAGCATATCAGAGTACTTGTGCTATTGATTACTGCATTATTACCGCATATGATTCTGGGCAAATTTACACCTGACTGCTTGCTATTTTCCTGAAACTAAATTTAATACACTCCTCCCTTAATTCTCACAGATTCTATATGCAGTTGTTTATTAAGCAATTAAAACAAATCATTTATCATTAAGCTTGCTAGGCTACATACAAAGCAAAAAGACAAAGCAAGAGAATAAGAACAACACAACGGGACAATGCACAACACATAGGATTTCAAATCTACTGTTACTTCAGTGTACAAATATATCTCCCCAGTGATTTTTAATAAAAGTTTACACTTGCTCAGACCACTTTAAAATCTCGTTCTCATCTTGACAGCATCATTCTAGCACATGCAGCATCTCTCAACTAACATTCAGTTTAGTTTGCATTTTCTTCTTTGTGAAGTAACACTTAGTGGTACACACAGAAGGTTGAGCTCAAGCTACAATACATGTTCAAACACATTAGCTAATACATGACCATACAGACAATCCTCAGCCAACACTCATTCTCTATTGCCAGTCACACACAGTCATTGCATCTTGATTTTTACATGGGAGAAGATGCTGTGACAAGCTGCTGTTGTAACTTTCAAGTGGCATATAGGACAATCTGTCTAGCAGACTCAAAGAACAGGCATTTGATGACTAAGAGGAGTAAAAAACTCACACTTCCACATGGCACGAACAATAGCCACAAATACAGATATAAGGACATTTTCTCTAAAAGCAAAAACAAAGTTTCTGAGTGCATTATGCAACATGCTTGATCTAAATCATTGTAGCAACTTCACCTCTTAGGGGATTAACTCGATTGATTCCACCCTTATCTGCTACTACAAGGTGGCGAAGAAGGACCATGGGTGCTACCAGGCGGCCATCTGGGGAGCACCACAAATGGTCAGTGTATTGAGAACAACCAGTCAGTCTCCACTTTTCTTTTTCAACATTTGGGCCTGATTTTGGAGTTGTGCACCATCTTCAAAAGTTACCATGGGAGACTGGTTTATTACTGAAAGGAATAAGGCAGTAGCCCTAGAGAGGGCAAAGACTTCTGCCACTTACAGTATGGGAAGTACAGACAGCATGTCTTTTCAGTATTTGTTTGACTAAACCCATCTACAAAATACACACAATCTACATTAGTCAGTGGCTCAGAAGGATCAGGCAGCAAAGAAGCAGGATTTAGAGTGGAACAACATCACGCTGTAATATAACTGCTAGAGAGAAGCAAAATTTCATACATGAAGAGGTGTGATTGAGATAGGTGCAGAGTCTTTGTTTTAAGTAGAAGAGCTGCTACTGAGTGAGGTACACAAAGAATTAAAGGAAAACTTAACACAATATTTTCAGAGGCTTGAACAAGGAGGGCAGCGGCTGCAGAATCAAGGAAAGTACTGTAATATGTCACTAGTCAGTTCTTATTTCTATGCTTTTAGGTAAGCACACTAAGAGCACAATATAAATTTTTTCATAACAGAAGAGAGTGAATGGAATAATTAGGAGGCCCAAGTTGTTTTAGAACAATGCTTGTTTTGGAGCAGTGGAAGCAGATTCAGCTTCGGAAGACCAGGAAAGTGGCTCAGGAATATCTAAATATACTCTGTCAGGGAACAAAGATAGTGCAGCCAAGTTTACACAAAAGGTCCCTGGTCAATAGAAAGAAACAGGCATTGATGAAGTTATAAACCTCTCAGCTGTCTTAGAAGTTCTAGGGAAGAGGGGGATGTGTGAAGTCTTTCTATCACCAGGCCTGTGAGGACACTTATTTTTCTTATGCTCAACTTTGGCTACAAAAAAATGGCAGCAATTCTAGAATGTTTTTCAACAATGTCTTTAGACAATCTATATAGTCTGCTGTAGCCTCACTTTTGATTTGTTTATAATTGATGGTTTATTTTGTTTTATTTTTTAGCCTAATCAGTTTTCTGCAGACAAATTTCAGGGATTATTCCTAGGTGTCTGATGCACACTTGGTCTCTAGGGAGCTTGTACCATGGCAGGGAGTGAAGGAAAGGTCAGGTCACTCACTGTAATCTCCGTTCATTCAGGAATGATTTATTCAGGAGGGCCGTGCCTTGCCAGCCTGCTCGTACCATGGAAGGAAGAAGGAAAACTCACACAAGGTTCCAGTGACTATAATTTGCTCTGCCCCTTTTTTACCTCAGTTCATACCAGGCAACTCTCGTTCTATTCTTTTCCTTAATTCACACAAGGCAACTCTCATCTGACGCCTTATCCCATGGACCTCTATAACCCTAAAAACAAACAAAACAAAACAAAAAACTAAAACTTACCAAGTGCTTAAATTACTGACTGTCTCTTTAAAGGCAGTATCCCATCAGCCAAGGCAGCATCATCCCACAGGCAGCCTCACACTGAGTCCCAGACTTCAAAAGGTCTCTTACCTTGGTGTGCACTTCTGGTGTGTTCAGTGAACGGTGGTCCAAATTGGTTGGATTCTCCTCAGCATATGGGATCCGAGTCATGGCACCAAATTGTTAAGGAAATATCCAAGGCAGGTTAGGTTGAACAATCAGAAATTTATTAACACATATCACAGCTGTGGGAGAGACAAACAAAATGGTGTCTCCCTAAAAAAAAGAACAACAACACACACACGTTGCATTTATTCAGACTGAAAGTTGGAAAACAAAGAATGCTTCTTCCTGGTCTCTGTACATCACACATATGGGCTCTGTTGCTGTGCAGAGCCTTGATTCAGGAAACTTCTGTAGCTGAGGAACATGTTTGTTTGTTTGTTTTTGGCGGGAATCCTCCCCCACTGTCCACTGTACATGTCCCTGCAGGTTCCCGCCCATTCCCTCAGTTCTCTTTCGACTGCCGTAGTGGTTACCTTGTTGGGAACGTCTTCCAATCGAATTGATTGTTTTTCTTCAATCGCTGAGGCTCTGTCCTTCTTTTTCTTTGTTTTTATTCCGCCTGTTCTTTTCTTCCTAGCGTTTTCCTAGCGTTCACGATCATTGATCGCTATCTGCCTTAGGCGGATGGCCCCATGGGCCCCCTTTCAAAGGTGTGTACATTGTGGGAGCAAGTTGCCGCCTACGGATGGACACTCTTTGTGTTTATTTTACTTGGGGGAAGCACACATCGTCCAAGCCTGCCACCGCTGTCAGTCTTTTTCCAAGCAGGCTTGCAGAAACCAGGCAGACAAGTTGAAGGCGGCGCTTTGTAAAAAGGCTTTGGAAGCGGTGGACATTCCCAAAGACCAAAGGTCTTGCGGATTGGAGACCTCTCCTATATTGTCAGGCATGGTGTCGCCATGACCAGCATCACCACTACAACCTGCCTTGGCTAAAGAGCACCCAAATCCGCCGACTCCTGGACATTCTTTGTCACTTTCATTGGCAAAAAAGTTGACTAAAAACGTGAAGGCCTCGAAGCATCCAGTAGAGAAGAAGGGGAGAAAAAAGAAAAACAAAGAGAAGGGGGAAGAAAAATCTTCTATCCCACTGCCTCCACCATTGCTAGATTCTCCTATTCTAACAGTCTCAGCGTCGATGTCAGGGTGGAAACTGAGCCCATAGAGCCCCACAGCAGTTCTGATTCTAAGGAAGAACAGCAATCCATGGGAGAGGAGCTTGCTCATCTCTCACAAGCACAGCAGCTGGCAGAGATTCCTCCTGCCAGCATTCCTGGGATAGTGACCCTGGCAGTGAGAGAGCGCTGGAGGGGGGCTTGCTAGATGCTTGGCGCAGACGCAGGAGCGGCGACAGATAGAGGGCACCGAAAGGAGGCGCTCCGCTTGTTTGGCGCTAAAACAACGGTCGCGTCCTGAGGACCCAAGGGAAAGAGGAAGGATCTCTGCTGGTACCGATCACCTCGCTACAGACGAGTATCTATGTCAGAGGATGAGATAAGGGATCTCTCTCCAACACGTTCATGTATTGGTTCTAGGGATGTCGGAGAATTTCTCCACGAATCTCGGGGAGGCTGAATGCCAACGCATTCGGCCCCCCAAAATTGTTGGTGAAATTCTCCGCCCCCCGCCCCCCCCCCGGGATGGGACTTACCTCCCTCAAATGTCCCTCTCGGCGGCGGGTCCCAGCGGCGTTTCGGCGGGGGCGGTGGCCAGTCTTCCGACCAGCTGCCACCACCACCATTACAAAGTAGAGTAAAAAAAAAAAAAACACGTGATAGGCTACGTAACGATTTACGTAGCCTATCACGGCTGACTTTGGAAATCTAGCCGTGATAGGCTACGTAAATCGTTACGTAGCCTATCACGGGTGTTTGTTTGTTTTTTTACATTTTCTTTTTTATTTTGCGGCCGGGGAGACGGGGCGCTTCTCCCCGGCCTAAATTTCGGCCGGGCAAAGCGGGGCGCCTCCCCCCCGGCCTGAATTTTGGCCGGGCGAGGCGGGGCGCCTCCCCCCCCGGCCTGAACTTCGGGGGGAGAACCGAATCGCCTCCCCCCCACCACGAAGCAAGCTGCGGGACCAGGTAAGGGACTTTCGTCCATCCCTAATTGGTTCACTTCTTCGGGTGCAAGCTTACCCTCCGTTAATTCTGAATATCGTGATTCTGCCATGGGATACACTTATTGGGACAAATGGGACTATCGGGACCATGAGAGATACTCTGATTGGATGTGCTATCTAGGTGCTCCTGTCCCTTGGTATTGACCACCTCCATCAGCATCTCAGCCTCCAGTGGATAAAAATTCGCCACCTCCACCACCACCAGTATTGAGGGATTTCCTGCCTCTTCCGGTTCCACCGTGCTCTTCTTCATTGCTCAAGCACCAGGACCAACATCACCTTTCAGTCCCACCACAGAGGCACTCACCCATACCTCCACCACAGGTGCAGGCTCAATGCCAAGAAAAACCCTTCGTGGCCGCCGCAACCTGACCGTCGGACGCCGAGGACTATGAGTCGGATTCGACTTCTTCTGTGCCGCCTTTCATATCTTCCCCTGATGATGTCATTGGTGTCTTGGAGACAGCCTCACCATCAGAAGATATGGGACATTTCACAGACCAAGTCCTTTATATGGCCCAATCATTGGGCATTGAGACCCAACAACCCACAGAGCAATTGCAGGACCCGGTGTTTGACACAGTTTACATGGAGTCTTCAGGGCCAGTAGCAGTACTGTTTCTACCTACCTTGCTACAGACTGTACAGCTTTCATGGAAAGCTCCGTCTTCAATGGCTCCAAGTTCTAAAAGGCTGGAGTTGATGTACAGGGTGCAAGAAAAGGGCACTAGCTTTCTTTTTTTGCACCCAAAACCGAACTCTGTCATCGTAGAGTCTTCGCAAGGGAAATCACAGAAACTACATGCCTCACCACTTGACAAGGAGGGTCGCCATTTAGACTTACTTGGTAGGCGAATTTATTCATCAACGACCTTGGGATTCCGTGTATCTAATTGTCAAGTTATGATGTCTCGATATCAGCTCTTCCTATGGAAGAAAATTGGATCTCTCTGTGACTACTTACCAGACGATCAGTGAGAGTTGGCTATAGTGTTTCAGTCGAAGCCCTGAAACTATCTAAACTACAAATAAACCCAGCTAAGCACCAAACAGATTGCGGGGCAAAGGCCATGGTTGGAGCAGTAGCATGCTTGGTTACATTTGGCTGGCTTGGCCCCCAAGGCCAGGTCGCAGATAGAGGATCTCCCTTTCGATGGAGTGGGGTTGTTCAACTGACAAAGCAATGGACAATGTCCAGAAATGCAATGTCCACTGCAAGAAAAATGAGTTTAGGTTAGATACAGCAGCCATACAAACCATGTAAATGGTCTAGACCACAACCATACTATCCTCTGCAACAGTACATGGATCGTACATCCCAACAACGGCCTTTCTTGCAACAAAGGCACTCTTATGCATCCAACTGCTTCCGTCAAAAGTGAGGGAAGACTGACCAGGGTTCTAAGCGGTGTCTTTGACTTCCATTTTCTTTGTATTCAACCCCCTTTGTCAGGCCCTTTATTT